>NC_068327.1:8240000-9490000 GCF_000147395.1 Oryza glaberrima
GAGAGACACACAGACAAAGCAAACAAAGATCATGTCAGCAACTGCTGTTTACTTATATGCCTTGCAGCATGTGATAGGTACAGAAAGTGCAGTGTGAACCTCACCTGTACCGGGGATCATAAGGCGATATGATGAACTTCTGCAACTTGTTGGAGTGGTTTATAGTTGCACCAAGGGATGGCAGTAGCTCTACAGTGAAGCTGTCGCTGCTCCTCTTGATCTGGAGTCCATCCCAGAACTGGTGGAAGCAAGATTTTGAGTGAGCTTGGGTCATGGTTGCTTTGCTGTTCTTGTTCTTGGCCACCCAACTCTGTTTGCAGAGGGTGTGGAGGCTGGGTCTTTATATATATATATATATATATATATGTATGTATGCTGCACATGATGAACATGCAGGGTCAAGGTAAGGAATTTTAAAAAGAAGGGAACCGGAAACTGCTCGTGTCCTGTACCTTACGAGGAAAACAACGGACAGGGCATGCGTGTTTTAGATGGGAGATGTGGGAAGCTGTTAGCTAAGACAAGTCGGCAAATTCTATCACGAGACAGAGTTGACTTCTTTTGGTAGATGATCAGCTGCAGTCAAATTAACTCCTGAAGCAATTTATTTCCAGCTGATCTGCAAGGATAGATTCTCTTGCGAATGCCTTCTGTTGAGCAAGAACCAACGGGCTCCTCTCCAACCATTTGCTCTGGTGAATGTGCAGGCTCCTTCTGTGGACTGGTGCTCTCCTCGATTCAACCAAGAACAGTCTGTGGTGTGTATTGTTTTGCTGGTGTGTTGTGCATCCAGTCCTTGTGCTGAAGTGGCAATTGTGACTAGTAATTAATTTCTGGATAGCTATGCTTCTTCATAATTGTTACTTTTGTAGTAGCCATTGGTTCCCAAGTCAAAGGTTAAAAAAAGAACTCGTGCATCAGTAAGTGGCATTCTGTTAATCTCAGTCAAATTTACTTCTGACATATGTTTTTCTTAGCACTGCCATCCACATGTTTGTGCAAATGTGAACAGGACGGCCGGAATCATGGATGTCATTTCTGCCAGTAATCTGCAATGGACTTAATTGTTGGGTATATTCTTTTGGTAGTTGTGTTCAACTAAGATTTGTTTTAGTGGGGGTGAAGGATCCATTCTCTACGTTCATCTCAACTAATTAAAGCAGATGAATGGCTAATAAGATCATCCACAATCTCTTGTCAGTCACTCAGTCTAAGTAGCCTCCGTGTTCTGATGCCTACCAGTTGCTGCAATTAGTGTTTATCCGGTGCACTGATTGGGCTGCCTGTTTTCATGGGACCAGTGAGGACTGAACAGACTGTATCTCCATTATTGTGATCTCTGGCAAAAGTTTCACTTGTTTACAATCTTATTTGAAGTTCTGTCTTGTATCGCGTTCTTGGTGAATCAGCCAGTACTTGGTCAGATGGTACCCACTTCATATCTTGTGCTTTGCAATGGACCCCGAAGTTATATTCTAGACAAAGGAAAAAACCTTCTTCTTGGTACACTAATTGTTGGGCTTGTCGATGTTATAACTGAATAATAAGCGTATGATTTACTTTTGTAATGATTTTGCTGGCTGGATATAGCACTTGCTAATTGCTATCCTGACAGATGCTCACATGTCATGCAGGGTACTATGGCATACTGGCTGACAACAATAAGTGGTGCCTACTTTGATGTTAGGATGTGCTGCTGGGGATACTTTTTTCGTACATCTTCTGTAATTTTCTGGTACTGATGTCAAAGTCATTGACAATCATATACTGGTTAAATCTTTTCCTTGAAGGTAAACTATACATTTTTTTAAATTGTAAAATAACGTCCAATGTTACTCATTTTCTATTTTAAAAACCTTTCCAGAAAAAAGGAACTATGTTGAACTTGTCTATAATTTAGCAATGATAAATGCATTAGTTATCCATTGTTGCCTAGCCATCATTATGCCATTGCACGTGTTTGAAGGACACGAGGAAATAGAAATTTCAGGGCTATTTGTGTATTAGTACTATCTTTGTGGGCCTGGCCAAAAGCTAAACCATACGAGTCCCTATCTGGTATGCTCTTCAATATACTTTCAGAGGCAGAATTCCATACAGGTGACTACTGGTCCATCCTCTACCTGGGATGTCAACCTTTTTTCTATTAAATATGCATTTTTTTTGTTGATTCGTTTGCATCTTCTGTAATTTCGATTCTTATCAACTACATTGAGTTTATCCCATTAAGATGGAATAATTATCTTTTGATATCAACGAATTTCTACTGCTTTTTGAAGGGCCTTGTTCAGCACTGCTCCTAGATTTTTTATTCTAATTTTTGAAAAAAGAATATAATACTAAAAATATAGTCCAGGTGAAGCAGACTAACGGTTTGATGGTTTTACAATATCAACTAGCTTGGAGGGGATGTATTACAAACACACTTTTGTGCTAATATCTTTTATACAGTACTTTTAATAGATTGTTCTATGAAAAGCTGGTGCTTTACAGGACCATTAAAACAATCTGACAACCAGAATTTTCAGCCACTTCCTTGTGTTTCTTGTGTTCCTGATATCTTGCTTCTGTTGGGATGTCGTCTGCATTATCACAGGTGATCATGTGAGAGTGGTGAACAATGAAGTGGCGGTCCTTGCAGGCATGTGCATGCATGTGTCCATTCCCATTTTCTTGTTGCATCTTTCAACTGTGGATGATGGTGTTCTTACTTATTAGGAGATTTGGCGATGGTGTTCGTCTTTATAATGATGAGCTGGTTGAAACGTTGCAATTATGTTCAAACAACACAGGGGAAGGTCTCACATGGGTAGTACCATTAATACATAGACCATGCTGATTGCAACGTCTCAAAAATTATGTGTGAAGTTCAAATCTAATTTAATCTGCTTATCAATTGAATGCCATATTTCGCTGTTGCTGAAGGCTAATAATGTTACAGCCACTTGTGAAATTTTTTATGTTGAGGGTTAACTTCCTATTCTATAGACCATGGTCAGTTCAGATCTTTAAATCGTCAGTGATATGGTTCCATCCTGATTAGTCATTTTCAGTAACATCTTCTTTTCTCTTTATATTCTGTACTTTTGATTGGTCTTATCTAATTCTATTCCTTGTTGTTATCTGGCTTATATGATCTGCTCTTTGAGCACTCCTGTTCCCATATCAGCATTTTGGAATCATTTGTTTGCGTACACGGCCATACCTTTTGCATGCCCTTTTTGGTATCATGGTTCTGTTTGTGAACTTGATGACAGCGTGGTTGATACGCTTTTGCCTTTCACAGTTACAATGATAATTTGTTATAATTTTAGCTTATACTATTTTATCTGATAATAAAATTGGTCAATAAGTTGCTTGTTTTTCATGGTTGACAAGGTGTGTCAAAATTTGGACACAGATATTTGCAACAAGGATATTACCGTGCACATGATTATGGTTGTGATCGATATATCTTTAGTCTTTGTCGAATTTATTGATTTTTACTTGGATTCACGAAAATAACATGTTGAATGTGCACGCCATGGTTGATTACTAACTTACTGCCTTCTATTTGTATTGGTCCCTTTCAGAGTACAATTTCCACAAACAGATGAAGCAGAATTTGTGAAAGGTGATAGTGCTGTCGACAACGAAATGATTCTAGGGGTGATTTAGAATCTTTGCCAGACCTTATGAATGAAGATTTGGGATATGATATGAGAGGTAAGGAATTGTTTCTTTTTTTTAAAAAAAAAAGGAGGAATTGTTTGTTTTTAAAGTGAAAAATTCCTTAATTGCGTGTCAATATTTCCTGCATATCTTGTGATTGCTTATCTTAGAGGATTATATGGAAATAATTTAGTGTTCTTATATGAACCAGAAAGAGAAAATGATTCCAGGAATTTACCAGATTGAGCATACCTGAACCTCTGCAAATTATAGATAATCACAGTCCAAATAATTTGGCCATGCAGATTAATGGAGCCTCTCCTCTCTAAGTGAGCTGTCAATTAAATCAATGATCATGATAAGGTTCCAACAACGAATTCTTGATCATCCAGCCACTTGATCCTTTGGTCATTACATGTTAGTACCTCTGGTAGACCCCCATTGAACAATTCATGCCACACCCTGATTAATCATTGACAGCGTTGTCTATTCTCGCTCGGTCTCTCCGTCCACAAATATAAGGGCTTCTAGAGAGATTAAAAATGAAGCGAAAAGACTATGATGCCTATGGTTAAATAAGGGGTGATTGGTGTTGAATAGTCTCACATTGGCTGTGAAAGGGCAATGGATCTAATATATAAGTAGGGGAGCTCCTCACCTCAACGGCTAGCTTTTGAGATGGGAAAGGCCCTTTATGATACTACAATTGGGGTAAAACTGCGCAAACAATTACTGAGGGGTGGTTGGAGGGGGAAGTAGTTCTTCGGAAATGCTTATATTTATGGATAAAATTTTAAATGCTAGAAGTTCTTATATTCGTGGACGGGTATTTAACTCTATTCTTGTATGTAAACCTCACACATCACTGTGACTTGCAGGTCCTCACATCCGGCCGTGCAGTTACAAACTTGAGAATGAAAAAATAATAAAACAAATTTAAATTTGTAATGATATTGGCCGTTTACCACCGGTTGCCGATAATTCTGACCAAACCGGTCTGGTCCCAACTCCCAGCACATATGAGCCACTCACTGCTGCATGCGGTGCGAAGCCAATGTTAGTTTCACATCACTGATGACGATGTAGCTAGATCAAGTCTGAACCCAGCTATGAGCTATCCATCCAGGGGGATGAGGTAGAAGTAGTAGTAGTAGTAGTAGACTAGTAGTACGTCGCTGCTGCACCTGCACCGGCAGTGGCCACCGGCCGGGTGTGTGCAAATGCAAATTATATGCAATATTGCATAGGCAGAGGCTCCAGAAAACGACCCCAGTGGTGGTCGGCCTCCTCCCCGTTCCTCTCGGGAGATTAGTAGTAGGTTCGCCCAGAGGGCAGCGTCCATGCAGCTTCGACAAATGGCCGTCGATGCTGCCACGGCCGCTGTGCCGACCGACCGATCAACTTCGTGTTGCATGCGCGTTTGTGTAGTTGTGTACTCCCTCCGTCCTAAATAAAACGAATTTAGAATTGGATGTGACATATTCTAATACAACGAATCTAGATAGAGATATGTCCAGATTCGTAGTACTGGATGTGACTTTTCGGGACGGAGGGAGTACCTCTGCAGCTTGCCCGCTTAATTACATTTGTGCGCATGTCCTTTTCTGTGTGTTTATCGGATTATTGAAACTGATAATTTTGCTCCATGTTTCGAGAAATATGTTTTCTCAGACAACTTTCTTTCGCTGAATTGCTTATACGTTCTGAGTTATTAGTTAGTTTTCTTTGTTAAAATATTTTAACTATTCTTGTGATCAATAATCAAATAGATAAATTCGCGTCAATAATCTAAATCAAACAAAGCCATAATTTGAATTTTGAGATTTAATTTCAAATTAGTCTATGTATTATAAGCCATAGTTTGAATTTCGAGATTTAATTTTAATTAGTTTAGGTGTTTTCTTTTCACCTGTTTTAATGTTATTTTCTGTTGCTTTAGTCGTGTGTTACCCAAAACAAATTCCCAGCCGAGTGATTTTTAAATGATGTGATTTTTGCAAAAAAAAAAAAAAACGATGTATGTTTTCTGAGAGAAATATTCTAAATCAAATTTTAAAATAGTTAATTCATTTGTTTGCACACTTAAATAATTATCGGAAATCATCTGGCTATTCAGCCATGGCATATGCTGCTCTAAAGATTTTTTTTTTCTCCTCTTTAGTCACGAAAGCCACGAGAAAGAATCGAGTTCGGCACGGAGCAGGAGCAGCAGCATGCAGCGGCACTGCAGGGCGGCGCCAGCTCGATCTTCACGTTACATGATCAGTCGATCTCAAATGTGTGACAATGAGCCAATGATGATGATGAGCAGCTGTAGTTTGTTTTACGCCATAGTGGTAGTTTAAGTTGAGTTTGGACTTTGGAAGATCGATCAGTGCAAGGATAAGATGGATCGATGCCTTTTGAGTTCTCTAGAGGTGTGTAAGGGTACTATTCGGTTCTTGTTCTTCATGGGGGGGACTTACTGGAGCACAAGAGAGTTTGGCAGATGATCAAGCCCCTGGAGCCACTAGATAATTGACCAATTAAAATACTCACGAAAGAACTTTTTAAAGGTGGAATTTGTACTTAGTTATCACCTAGGGCCCAAGGCAATGCATGCGTCTTTCTTTCTTGTACTACAGACGATTGGCACCGGTGATTAAAAAAAACACTGTTTTCCAGATTTTTTTTTACTTTTTTATGGGACTAGAAAAAATACTCGTGCATTGCAACGGGTGAAGATTATTTTAATCTTATTATTGTTATACGGTTTAGCTAAGGTGAACTTAACTGTGTGAATTTGCTTGGACATATTTTTCTTTTAGAAAATCATGAGCTGCAATTATTAGTCCGATTTTCATCTTAAATTAGTATACGAGTTTTTTTAAAGAGATTTCTTATACGACTCATTTTATATTTCTAAAAGCAAGCGAACTTAAAATTTGACTTAAATACAAATATGTATTTCCAAAAGAGAACGAACTTAAAACTGACTCAAACAATGATGATTTATAAATATACCGGCAAAAATATCTTCAATTTTTATAATAGTAGAGAAGAGATATACAAGCCAGAAGCAAATAAAAAGTACTTTAGTGTATCTCTACTATTATAAAAATTGAAGATGTTTTTGCCGGTACTTTGGTAGGTCATTCATGTTTGAGTCGGTTTTTAAGTTTCATTCGCATTTGAAAATACATATCCATGTTTGACTCCGTTTTTAAGTTGGTCCGCTTTTGAAAATATAAAAGGAGTTGTATAGAAATCTCTTTAAAATAAACTCGCATGCTAACTTAAGACGATTAGACTCCTAGCTGCAGCTCATGATTTTCTAAGAAAATATATATTCAAGCGAATCCCATAGTAAATTTCACTTTAACTAAACCTATAACAATAACAAAATTTAAATAGTTTTCACCCGTTGCAACGGATGGGTGCGAGGGAATAAAGTGGAGGATTAATGCATTGGAGTTTGTTAGAGTGGGAGATAATTGCATTGGGGTTTGTTAAATTGGATGTTATTTTGATCTCTCTCTTTTTTTTTGTCTTTGTATTGGTTTGTATGAGATGAGTGCAAAATAAAATTATTTTCTGATGGAAACACAACTTAAAAAACAGAAAGCATGAAAAAAACCCTTTAAATTAAATTCTAAAATTAAGCACCATCCCCTCTCCGGTCATTAAGAAAAGAGTAAATTTCATAAAACTACTTATACTTTGCATGATCTATCACAAAACTACATATTTAAGAACTTATTTCACAAAACTACAAATTTAATGTCTTCGTTTATCACAAAACTACAGGTATTTTACACAATATATCACAAAACTACATATTTAAGAACTTGTTTCACAAAACTACAGATTTAATATCTTCATTTATCATAAAACTAAAGGTTTAGTGTCTTCATTATCACAAAACTACAGGTTTTAGCATTGTCAAAACCTGTAGTTTTGTGATAATGGAGACACTAAATTTGTAGTTTTATGATAAATGAAGACACTAAATGTGTAGTTCTATGATAAACGAATACACTAATTCTATAGTTTTGTGAAACAAGTTCTTAAATCTGTAGTTTTGTGATAGATTGTACAAAGTACCTGTAGTTTTGTGATAAACGGACATACTAAATCTGTAGTTTTGTGAAACAAGCTCTTAAATCTATAGTTTTGTGATAAATTGTGCAAAATACATGTAGTTTTGTGAAATTTACTCTTAAGAAAAATGCTGAATGCATGAAGTATTGAAGTCAGTGGTCACCTTTCGTTTTCGAAGTGAAAATCGCTCCTCACTGATTTACTAAAAACTGGTAAAACCGATTGACTTTCGGTCAATGCTGTACAGAAACCACCAAATACTGACTGATTTTTATAAGCCGAGACCTAGAGGTTTCACGAGAACTGATCGGTTTCGTGAACCATGCATGGAGCTGAAGATGCTATTGTTTATGATATTTTTTAGGGTTAATTGGACCCATGTCATTACAAATTTGCCATTTAAGAAAAATGTTATTACAGTTCATCTATTTGTAGCCATGTCACTGGAATTTTACAAAATTAGGACCATGTCACTGCCGTCACGTTTTCCATGCATATCTTTTTTTTCTTGTCTTCTTCCTTCTTTCTCCCGTCTCTTGAGCTCGAACATGGCTGTACGGCGAGACCAAGATGACCATGGTGGAGCCAAGGAGGAAGAGGAAGCCATTTACGGCGTGGCAGCGACGCTAGGCAAACCAAGTAGCTACGTGCCGCGGTGCTGGGTGCCAGCGAGGGCTCATGTTCGGCACTTCGGCACCGTGCGCCTCGCTGACGCGCGTGTCGTCCTCCTATCTAGGCCGGTCTACGATGGGATCGACAGCGACCAGATCTAAGCTGCGTCGGATACCAGCGATGGGAATGACAATGACGACGACCAGATCGACCCGAGCTCCTTCCGCCTTGCTCTCTCGCCGACGAGGTCACCGCCGCTTGTCTCCACCTCCTTCGCATTGTCCCTGCCCAAGTCGGTGACTCTGATTGCGCCGCGTGCCTCGCCTTCCTCCTGTCCAGGCGGGCCAGCAACGGGATCAACGGTGACCAGATCTGAGCCGTGCTGGATGCCTTCGACGGCGACCAGATCGACCCAAGCTCCTTCCACCACACTCTCTTGCCGATGAGGCCACCGCCATCTTGTCTCCACCTCCTCCGCGTCGTCCCCGCCCAAGTCGGTGACTCTGACCGCGCCGCGCGCCTCGCCGTCCTCCTATCTAGGAAGGCCAGCGACGGGATCGACAACGACCAGATAATGAGCTGCACTGGATGCCAACAACAGCGACCAGATCGACCCAAGCTCCTTCCGCCTCGCTCTCTCACTGACGAGGTCACCGCCACATGTCTCGACCTCCTCCTTCGTGCCGTCCCTGCCCAAGTCAACAACTCTGACCCCTCATTGGCGTGGCTGATGACGCCCAGTGCTGCTGCTTCAAGACGCATTGGCGTCAGCGGTGCGGCGGCTGTGGGAGAACGAGGTTGAGCTCGACGCCACCCGTTGCCGCGCGGCCGAGCTGGAGGAGCGGCTCCATTAGTGGCTAGGCCGTGGTCGGAGGGTTAGTGGCCATGGCGACCACCTTGGCCTTCGCCGTGCCAGGCAAAGAAAGCAGAGTGAGAGGATACGGGAGAAAGAAGGAAGAAGACAAAAAAAAAAGAGATGGATGGAGAATGTGACGGCAGTGGTATGGTTCTAATTTTGTAAAATTCCAGTAGCACGGCTACGTATAAACAAATTGTAGTGATATTTTTCTGAATAGATAAATTTGCAATGGCATGGATCCAATTAACCCTACTTTTTAATCTAGAATGTATAGCTTGGAGCTTTGAATGTGTGAAGAATGATAGGTGCATGTTTGTCATAAAAAAATCTCATAAACTTGTAAAATTTTTCTAGGTGTATGATTCTACAATATAGAGGCGAAAATTGCCTCTATGGGATAAATGTGTCTTTTGTGACCAGGTGACGTAATTCCTTTCTATCTGTACCATTTCAAACCAGAAATTTATATTAGCATACGAACTCCTAATAATTTATTGGTGTGAAATAACGCAGGTTATATTGATGAAATTGCTCATTTGCATGCAAAAATGATAATATTGGTAAAAATAAGTAGCAACTTGAACACTTAAACTATGCAAACAAGCGCTACTAGAGAAACCCCTACTATCCCTAGTGCAAAATAAACTAGGTTGATACAATTCTGGATTTCTGGTCATATGGTATTCATCTGGTCCTAGCTAAGCTATGTGCATAATTAGGAACCACAAAAAATATGTATGACCATGATAAAATTTATCATACTATTTCTACCTGATTCTAATAAACTCGTGCACTTCCTTTTAACTAGTTTTATCTCCTTTTTTACATTGTAATTATACAGATAACAAATGATATTCCATTGGCATCACATTCCTGTAAATAAAATCTATTAAATTATATATATTTTAGAAATAAAGTTATTAAAGTATATATAATTAATTTTAAAAATTTCAGTGTTACATTGTGCATATACACAATTGATTCTTTGATATAGAATAGATCATACTTTTCAAGATCTCACTGAAAGAGCCGTCAACATATTCAGTTTGGTTCCTAAAAACTTGCATACAAACCATAGTCTCTTTTGGGACTCATTGTGCAGCAATGTTCTTGCATTGTTTTTTAGACCAATCCTAGAAAACTAGATGTACAAATCAATGGACCCCAAAATGAGATTGATAGTGAGCGTCGAATTGGCAATAGTTGGCTGAGATTGTGTGGTCCTCAAGGTGTCCATCAAAGGGAAGTCTCACACTCTCACCCTTTCTTTCAATAAAGAAAGCAATTAACCATAACTTCCACTAGCACCAAGAGTTAGTTTAAGTGGGAGTGCACCGATATTCTCTTGTCCTCTTGGAAGAGGGGCAACACAATGCAATTAACTTTTTCTAGGAATTATCTCGAGAAAGTGGGTTGGAGTCTAAGGAGAGACCTCCACAAGTATGTGGGGCTGAGGATCCAATAATATGCATCCAAGTGCCAACATTTTATGAGAAGAACAAGAAGTGGAAGAGGAAAACAAAAGGAGATCATATATTCATATGCTCCTTTTGGGTTAGGCTCAGATTCTCAAATTGGCGGTCCTGATATTATGCAAAAGTAGTAGTACCAATGTAGGCAAAGCGTGCACACAAATGGGTCGCCCAAATGGTTCCATTCCATCAATTGTGGCAACATATATAGTTTTATAATCAATGGCCGTTATGATTCTTCTTTCATGTTTTGTAGGCACAAAATGAACAGTGGGGAATTTTTGAAAGAGGAATTAGAAAGAAGGCCATCAAGAAGAAATTCCTTGTAAAGAGAGGATGAGAGAGGGAATTTGATGGGGAAACGGAGGAAAAGAAGGTGCTGTTTTGACTACTTGCTCTTGGTGTTGTTTGCAAGCATGGCTGTTGGCCAGTCCAAACCCAATCATTTGTTCTGCAGAGAAGCTCATCTTGGCCTTTGCATATGATGGGCTGAGGAATCCTCCCAAGTTGCAAGTTTGGAGTCTCTTTTTTGTAGCTTGTGGTACACCAAGAAGTTCTCCTAAGTCTCCTCCACAAAAAAAGGGAAAAAAAGGAACTCATAAAAGATAAATTACCATTGAAAGAGACCCACTTTTTGAAAACAAAAAAAAACTCATTAAAAAAGAAACAACCATAGCAAGAGGAAGAGAAACACAGAGGAGTTTACTTTTGCAAAATATATGCAACTAACAAAGTACATGGGCCTACCTTGCAAAAAATGTTCTCGGCTAGAAGTCTAATCCAATATAGGCCGGCCCATCTTCCAACACTTGCTTTTTCAATGTTTTCAACTATTTTTCCTTTTAAGTTTATAGAAATACATTATTCTTTTTTACAATCCTAGAGGATATATCTAATGAAATGACGTAGAGGGTTCGGGGCCTAGGGACACGTTAGAAATTTTGCATATAGGCCCTTTCTGTCCTTCTAATAGACGGTTTTCGAGTTACCGTCTATCTAAAGAGCGGGAAGGACCCAAATAAGATTTTAATTTTTTTTTACAGGCGTATGTGATTGTGGCAAATGAAGTCCTATGGGAAAGACACAGTTTATCCGACTCCCTCGATAATTCCATTTAATTCCAGCAAAAACCAGGTTCTACACATATCTGTTCATGCAAACAATATGTTAAACTCCAACCCCTCCGCGCTATGTCATTGGACCTATTCAGTAGAGAGATTCATAAGCCGCTACAGTAGAGTAGCAGAAATTACACTGCTTGCAGTGCAGCTATCACCGCAGCCGGTTGTAGCATCCTGCTAACGAACAAACCCATTAGAGCTGCTCTCTCAGAAGGCGGTTTATAAAAAAGATAACCTCCTAAAGGGTGGGAGAAGTATATTTTCGTAAATTTGTAAAAGAAAAATATATTACTGTAATTTTTTTAAAAAACTCTGTCTTTTATGGACATTGAGCCACAAAACAATACAATTTTGCTATATATTTGTCGATAAATTTTCTCCTAAAAATTTGACAGATGTAATCATACTATAATCGTAGTGTAATTACATGGTAACTTGCATGTAATTACACTGTAATTTACATATAGCTTACATATAACTCAATGTAACTTTCACATAATTTTGAACCATTATATTTTTTTCAAGATTTGTACAAGTGAAGAAGGAAAAAAGTCACTATGCGCACAAAGTGAAAGGATTCATCCCCACGACCTCCGTTTCACCAAAATCACGTTACGGAGAGATATTTGAAAGTTACATACAAGTCACATGCAAGTTACAGTGTAATTACTTCTCGATTGTACTATAATTACATCTATTGACAAATATATAGGTGATCCCAAACAAGGAAAAAGTACACCGAAGGTCCCTCAACTTGTCATCGGGATAAAAAAAACGTCCTCGAACCGCAAAACCAGATATGTGGGGTCCCTTAACTATACAAAACCAGTGACCCGAGGTCCTTTGAGTGGTTTTGACCTCAGTTTTAGCCTATGTGGCGCGTGGGACCCACGTGGGCTCCACATGTCAGCGTGCCACGTCAATTCCCCTTTCCCCTCTTCTTCTCTCCCTTCCTCCATTCTCTCTCTCTCGCACTCTTCTCAGGCCGGCCGACGGGTAGGGAGCAGACGACCGGGCGGCGAGGGGGGTTGAGTGGCGAACGGCGGAGGCGGCGTGTGAGCGCGCGGCGGCCGGCGAAGCGGAGGCGCGGAGCTGCGGTGGCCGGCGAATGGGGAGCGGCGCCGGGACGTCGTCGACAGGTGAGGATCGGCGGGGAGAAGGGGTGCCGGGACGGGCGGCGGCCGATGGGGAGGACAACCGACGAGCAGCGGCCGACGGGGAGACGGGGCGGCGTGCGTGCCGACCCGGGCTGCCAAATATTTGAAGCAATGGTACCTGCGGCAGATGAGATCAGCAATCAACCATTCAATTCACCGCACCGAACACTGTTGTTTCCTCCGACAAAACTCGCATGGCCCGGAGATCACTGATGCACAGAACCGTGGCTTCCCTAGCATGAATTTCCATGTAACTTGGGACAGGATGATTGTTGTTAGCTTGCTTGACACCGGAGTTGGCTGACGGATGCCCGGTTTTGGTCTGGCCATAGCTATTGCGCTATCGAAATTTCCTACTCCATGAAGTGGCTGGTGTGGCACATGTGAGTGACTGCAGGAGAGGAGGACATGGACGGAGGCGATCTTGGTGGTGGCGCAGACGGGGCAAGCATCAACGGCGGCCTCGCAGGTGCCGCACAGGCACAGGCGGCGGCACGGGAGCAGCGGCACAAACGCCTCCGTGACACGGCAGGCCTTGCACGACGTCGCCCCGGACACCGCGTCGGCGGCAGTGGCGGCGGCACCGCCGCCTGGGGTCTCGAAGCAGCACGACTGCGCGTCCTCGGCGTCGCCCTCCCCCGCGGCGGTGGCGACGGCACAGGGGGACTGGAGGAGCTAGTCGAGTGTGGCGTGGAGGCCAGTGGCAACGGTCTCGTGGCTCTTGGCAACGCCCATCCACGCCTGCCCATCCGCGCTCATCTGGCGGACCTTCTCCTCTAGCTTTGCGTTGCGGCAGCATGCGCGATCCAGCTTGGCCTCCGCCGCACGCACCCTCCCCGTCGTGGCGCGCGCCGCGGCCGCCACCAGCACCCGGACGTGCCGTCGCTGCGCTTCCTCCAGCCCCGCGCGCATCCGCTCGGCTTGCACGGCATCCACCAAACACCGACGCCGATCAAACACCACTCACCAAACACAAACAGAGGAGGCCGGCGGCGTGAGCGGGTGCGTGGCCTCGTTGTAGGTGAAGAAGAGCGAGGCGTTGGCTGTCGGGATGGGAGGCCTGTTCCAGCATCGCCTGTCGCCAGCCTAGAGAGAGGAAAAGTGAGAGAGAGAGGACGAAGGGAAAGAGAGAGATGGTGATGACGTGGCACGGTGATATGTGGGGCCCACGTGAGTCCCACATAGGCCAAAACCGGGGTCATAACCACCGAAGGACCTCAGGTGAATGGTTTTGTATAGTTAAGGGACACCGCATATCTTTTGCGGTTTGAGGGCGTTTTTGAGGGACCTTCGGTGTACTTTTTCCCCCAAACAATAACATTTGCTTTTCTCAGCCCATTTTGCATTTTTTGGGTTAGATTAGCTAGGCCAAATTGAGCCCATCTAGGCCCAAAATAGTACCCGATGTCAGAACTCAGAACAAAGGGAAAAGAAAGCCAGCGAAAGCCCAAACGGCCAAACCACACCAACTCTAGCATTCCGCACCACACCGGAATCCGGCGGCGGCGGCGGCGGAGGGGAGCAGAGGCAGCACCACCAATGGCGGCGGCTGCGGCGTCGTCGTCCACCCCGGCAGCCGTCCGCGAGATGCAGCGCGACCTCGAGTCCCAGGCCAACGCCCTCAGCAAGATCCAGAAAGGCACGCTCGAAACCCCCCCCTTCCCCTCCCCTTCCTTCTCGTCACCTCGGAATCCCGAAACCCTAACCCTAGCTCTGTCCGTTCCTTCCCCCTCGCAGACATCTCCAAGAACCACCAGGTCCGCAAGCAGTACACCATCCAGGTCGGCGAGAACGAGCTCGTCCTCAAGGCATGCCCTGCTCGCCGCGCTCTCTTGCTTCCGCTCTATGTGGATTTTTCCTCTTTTTTTTTGGTGTGGGTTTCTGATTCGATCTGGTCTCGCGCAGGAGCTGGAGCTGGTGAATGACGAGGCGAACGTGTACAAGCTGATCGGGCCGGTGCTGGTCAAGCAGGATCTCGCGGAGGCGAAGGCCAACGTCAAGAAGCGCATCGAGTACATCTCCGCTGAGCTGTGAGTAGCCATTGAGATGATGTTGTTTGGTGATCTGATTAACTTGATCTGTTTTTGGGGTGTATCGAGTTGTGCTGATGCTGGGGGGTTGATTCTTTGGCGGCAGGAAGCGGATGGATCGAGCGCTCAAGGACTTGGAGGAAAAGCAGAACAGCAAGAAGGAATCGGTATGTTCATCTTCTTGTTATTATTTCTGGTTTTATTGGCAGGTCAGTTAGGAACATCAATTCAAAGGTGATACGCGGACTAGCATAGAAGTAATTGTTTCTTTTTTGGTGGCGATTCCCTACTGGAATTGTAGATTTCGCACGATCGTTTAATGTCTGTGACACATAGGCCCTGGACCTAGACGGGCATTTAAGACAACGTATGCCAAATAACTGAATTGGTGAAATTTCAGTGGTTATGAGAGATTTGTCCTTCCTTTTTATGTAGGACCATTTAAAATTGTGGCCTGAATTTCGGAGTAGACATTACTGTTTTCACAGGCTATATACTCTACAATCTATTTGATTTTCTGATCAATATAGATAATAAATACCTGATTTTTTACAGATGAATATGATGTGCAATTTCTAAACTATGCATAGCTACTGCCTGCCCCTAGTTTAGTTTTAATGATAGGTTGAATTGGACACGTTGATGGAAATTGAAAATAAAGAAAAAAAAATACTTGAGATCCCTTGCTGAAGAAGAAATTACCCCTCTGTTTTTGAATAATTTATACTCTTAACCAGGACATGCATATATGCAATTGTACTTTGAATAAAAAATGACCAAAAATACCATATTATTATTTCAAGAACTGATGACGAGGTGGAAAAGTAGGTGCATGCATAGGGGTAAATCGTGATAAATTTTTTCGAGAAGTCTGGTGCACCAAGTATTTGAAAATGGAGGAACTACAAAGAAGGTACTTGGCAAAAGGATTAGAATGATATCCATCAATGTTTAAACTTATATGCCACATTGTTGGTGAGAATGGTTGGTTAAAGAGTTGTGAAATAAAATAAATTTGGTTGTTCAAGTATTCAAACATGGTGATGTTCTCTTTGACTCTTGGCGTGAACTTAGGGATACTTGATTATGTTTCTTATAAGCCCATATTTCCTTCTCCTCGCTGGGACTTATTTTTGGGCTAATCCAAGTAGCTAGGATTATTTTGCAGTCTTGATCCACCATACAACTACCCCAAATCTTTGCCATAGCTTTGATGCTTGTAAAGGTTTTTGTACTTTTGTGAGATGGAATAGTAGGTGGTCTTGTGCTGAATCAACTAGGACACAGAGTCATTCAGTATGCTATGGCAAATAGTATGCTGAGTCAAATAGGAGAGGCATACTGAATGAAAAAGGCAGCAGCTTGGAGGTGAGGAAGCTAGTGCTGAACCCGTGCCATGGTTGGCTTGCAAGCTGGTCGTGACTCTTGACGCAACTATCTGAAATCTTCCTTCCTCTCAGGGTCTCCCGTGCATTCCTCTCTCTTTATCTGTTTGATTACGCAGAGAGCCTTAAAGTTTGTAGTTTTTTTAAAAAATTTCAGTTTGCATCCTCATCCATTGATCACCACGATTGGGTATTTCGGTTGTTTTCAGCCTATAATACATCAACATGTGTGTTCCCAGAAAGATAGTTCCTTATTGAAGACGGGGCGGCCCCCTAGACGTTCTTTTGTCTTCTTTGCTTGGACATCTACTGTATGTTCTGTGCTGAAGTTGTCTGGTTCTTTGGAGTAGACATCTAGAAACTAGACAGTAGAGTACAAACCAAATACATCTTATCAAACTAGCTGAAACTGCTGCAATATGTGTGCTCATACAGGTTTGCAATGTCTTTTCAGTCTTAGGACTGAGATTAAAAACTGGGATATATGTTTTTGGAAAGAATCTTAATCTGACTTCTCTAATTTTGAGCATGACACTGAGATAGTATTGGTGAAATTGTTTTGCTGGTAGGTTCCTGCATTCTTACATGATGCCATACTAACCGTAAAAGGTTCAATTATCTTGGCACGGTTAACAGATTAGTTTAGTTTAATTGCTACAAATCTTTTCTAGAACTATTGACTTGGCTGTACTTTGCACATCATCAGAGCATGACATAGGACAATAATGACATTGCATTTAGTTGAACCCTATGAAATAGGATTATTTTGAAGACCTCACTAAAAAATATATTTGTTTCTGTAGATCTTCAAGTTGCAACAGAAGATGCAGGCTGTACAGGCAAAGGCATAGGCCACACCTGTTTTGCTGGTTATTTTGCCCTCCACTTCTCCGTTTGGAATTAGCGTTTCTGGTAGAAAAAAGAGGGGAGAACAGAAGGAAAGTGAAATGCATGTGCTCTGAAATTTCCAGGTTTTCATGTTATTTGGAACTTTTTGGATGTAAAAGTTTGGCACTCCATACAAGATTATTAGTGAATTATTAGCTTGTGGTGGCTTCTGTCCCTGGATTAGCTTTTCTTTTTTCTTTTCCTTTTGGGGCGTCCCAGACTCCCAGTATTAGCATAATTGATGTGATAATTGCATTTTTCCTGCCATCTGAGCTTGTCTGAACTCTCAATTGAAGGGTTCTCGTAAAGAAACTATATCAAGTCTGCTGCAGGCCTGCCGTGGCGAGCAATTCTAACATGAGATGAGATGCATTCCCGGCCTATCTGGCCTAATTCTTTCGTCTTTGGATGGGCTGAATCGTAGGCTAAAAATATGTCAGCCAATTGGGATAAGTTCAGTGTGATTCCCTTATCTAGTGACTGAATCTGATTCGTATCCTGAACCACAATACCGAATATCTCGACTCCTCAACTATTAAAACCGGTGCAACTTGACTTCCTCAATGGTTTTGGAGGGTGATTTCGTTGACGTTGTGCCTACGTAGCAATATTGATTTGGTCTTCATTTCACGTGATGTTGATATGGTGCTTATGTAGTATTAGAATTAAAAAAATGTATGTGTGATCCATTTATCATTCACATAAAAAAATATTGTAGGACTCACTGACATGTGAGGCCAACGTATCATTCTCTCTCCTTCCCTTCTTCCTCTTCCCTTCTCTCTTTCTCTCTCCCCTTTCTCTTTGTCTGGAAGGGGGCGGGAGCAGGAGCATAGGCGGTGGCATTTGGCCACGGGCTAGGGCGCCGCCGGCGAAGGAGGGGCGGAGGGCTACGCTGCTGCGGGAGATAACCAAGGACCGGCTGGGTCTCCTCATCGATGGCCTCCGCTTCACCGTCGTTACCAGGGTCGGCGATGATGCGCGCTATGGCGGGCTCGAGGTCGGCCCGGAGGAGGTTTCCCCCCTATGATTAGCCCCATGTCGAGCGCCCTGAGCGCGGTGGGGCGATCAGCGGCCACCTCTTGCTGAAGCCGTGCGATGTGGAGGCAGGCGAGCGCATCGACGACCGATGGTGGCTGACGGTATTCTGGTGAATGGCGGCGGTTCTCGATGAACGAAAGATACCGAAGCAAAGAGTGGAGGACGGGAGTCGTGTGGACAGCTTGGATTAGGAGGGAAAGGACGGGAGAAGGACAGCGACGCCGTTGGAAGCGTGTCATTTAAATCGCCGCCTGCGACCAATTCGATGGCGGAAAGGGCGTCGTCCAACTCAACCCATCATCGTCGCGTCGCGGCCGCCCTGCATCCCATCTTCCCCACGCTGCCCAGCGTCATCATGGCGCTGTCACCCACGCCAAATGCTCATTGTGCCACTGCCACGGCCAGCACATACATGCCACACCGGGAGCCACACCACCGCCTCTCTCCCGCATCGTGTAGCTCTAGCGCTCACCTATAAAAAGGCCAGCGAGCTTCGCTTTTCGCCACACCACCCCATGCTCGCCTTCCCGCTCCCAAATCCTCATCCACCACCGCCCCCTTCTCTCTCTCTCTTCCCTCTCCGGCTGCCATCGCCACCAATCCAAATTCTCGCACCGTCGCAAGGTAGCCACCTCATCCTTCCTTATCCTCTTCCCTCTCTCCACATGCTGCCGTCGCCACTCCAGCGCCCGTCCGCCTCTCCGACCCCCACCTGCCACCACCACCACTACCGATCTGGCCCCTGCTCCCCGTGCACATCAAAAGGGGAGGAGAAATACGGAAAGAAAGAGAGAGAAGGGAAGAGGAAGAAGGGAAGGAGAGAGAATGACACGTGGGCCCTACCACGTCAGTGGGTTTTATAATATTTTTATGTGAATGACAAATAGGTCCCACATGTATTTTTTTTTAATTTTAATGTCACATAAGAGCCATGTCAACACCACGTGAAACGAAGACCAGGTTAATACCACCACGTAGGCGCAACATTAGTGAAACCGCCCTTGAAAACTGTCGAGGGAGTCAAGTTGCATCGGTTTTAATAGTTGGGTGGTCAAGATATCTGGTATTGTGGTTCAGGGATACAAATCAGATTCGATTACTCACGGGAGTCTAAGTGAACTTATTCCCAACCAATTTCGCCAGTTCGTGTGGGTTGGACCGACGAATTCTTTGATGGGAAGTACGTGGTGTGGATTCATGGAATAAGTTCACTTTAGATCCTTCATTTTGACACCGAGTCTAAAATTCATCCTTGAACCAAAATACGAGATGCAATGCAACCTTCAACTCTAAAAACTGGTGCAAACTTGATCCTAAGACAGTTTGGATGACGGTTTCAGCTGACGTGGTGTCTACGTGTTTGGTTTGACCGGGTCTTCTCTCCCTCCCTCCTCTCTTTCCCTTTCTTCATCGTTACTGGCATCGGCGCACATTAGGGTTAGGGGAGGGATCACGGGTGGAGAGGGTAGCGGGGCGTGGGTCGGGTGGGATGAGGCGGCGGGTGTCAGAGGGATGTGGAGTCAATCGTGACCATCTAATTATTGTATATGTACATGGGACGTTGGATTTGATGAATAAGTAATATAAGTGTCAGTTGTATATGTACATGGGACCCCGCTCAGTTGGTGAACTATATATGGTAGATAGATAGAATACAAGAACTAGAATGGTTGTTTACACAATGATCACCCTCAAATGTCTGATTCATTAATTTCATTCATTCATTCAACATGTAGATGACAATTGTCCTCAAAACATTTTAACAGAGGATTATGGATTAAAAACAAAGCTAAGGAAGAATTTGTACATGTCGAGGAATCTCCGGCTTCTGCAGCTTGTCGGCCAAGACCTCCATGCCCATTCTATGTAGTAGGAGCCAGACGACAGTGAGGAACTCCCCGCCGGCACCCAAGCTCTTGGCGTGCAGGAATCCCCTGCATCTGCTCGCGGAGTAGCATATCATCTCCACCCACACCCCACTGATAACCTTCAACATCCTTCCTGCATCGTTCATCTGCATCATCGCTTCGGCAAGCCTACGTGCAGCTGCGAGATGGTCTCCAGGTTGTGCAGCATTTGGGTTTTCAGAAATCCAACGTGCAACTCCCCTCTCATCGAGCCGCTGCCTCTGGTCCCTCAACGCGTGCTTGATTTCGTGACAGGCCACAGCAAACAGGCTCTGTCGGGTGCCGGGCATTAGCATGTCCGGTTGGAACAAGAGCAGGTACATCATGTAGTTGGATATCTCACGCGAGCATTTCACGGTGGCGCGCTCATCGGCAGTAGCCGGTGGATTTTCGATGCCATTATTGCAATCGAGGTAGATGTCCGTGGCGATGTGCCAGACAAGGACGGCCTCGTCAAACGGCAGCTCGGTCACGCTCCATCCCAACTCTTGGTAGCACCTCTCTCGCCGGAGAGTCCACTGGCCTCTCCGGTCATTGAATCTCCGGTAGGCGGCGGCGTTGGTTAGATCATCCACCCATCTAGATTTCAAGTCTTTGCGGATGAACTCTATGATTATGGGGGTTGACGAAAGATGCCCAAGATACCAGTGCTGGTTGACATACTTTTTGCATCTGAACAACGCCGCTATCCGCATCACCACCATGGTTGGCCACCGTCTACGAGTGGCGAAGCCGATTAGGTTGAACTGCGCAACCGTGCGCTGCATCTCCGGCAGGATCCGCGACGTGACGAATCGCCAATCGGCTAGCCACAGCAGGGCGCAGATCTCGAGCACGAGCGTCGAGCAGAGCAGGACGTATGACACCACGACATCGCTGCCGTCAAACCCGTCCTTGCGACTGTCGTTGAAGCTTGCAATGGCCGCGATGCCCAGGAGCATGGTGAAGGTGCGAAGGTAGATGCCGACGACGGTGTACGCGGCCTCTTTCTTGGTGTAGAAGAACTGGAACGCCTGATTTAGCAGGGCGCAGAGCTCCTCGTAGGCGTCGTCGTCCTCAAGCGCCAAGAACGACCTGAGGTAGGCAAGGCGGCGAGGATGGGGTGCAGGGAAGTCGACGAAGAGCTCCATGAGCACATCTTGGAGCTCGGGTTCGATCAGCGGATGGACATGGAACACGTAATTGTCTTTGGGCCTAGGGACATGGTCACCAGTAGCCTGGCTCTGTACGTAGCCGCTTGCTAGGTGTACATAGCTCTCTAACGGAATATGATCGCCGGCGTCCTCCTCCTCCTCCCTCGCCGGCGTCCTCCGGCCGGCGGCGGAGGACCTCACGGCGGCTAGCCTGGTAAAGCTGGCTCGCCGGAGAGCCCACAGCCGCTCGCCTAGCTTGAGGAACCCAGCGGCGAACAGCAACAGCGCCGGGGAGCTCTCCGGCACCTGGCCGCCGGACCATGACCTCCAGAACACGTAGACGGCCACCGCCGCCTGGGACGACATGGCCACGGCGTGCCGCGCCCACAGCTCGTTGTCCTCGATGTTGTACGCGGTTATGCTGTCCTGGCCGCCGAGGTGGACGAGGAAGACGGGCACCCACATCACCTCCAGCACGGAGCCATGATCTGTGCTGGCCGTTTGCCTGTGCCGGTTGAAGACGGTGGCGAGGGCGTAGATCGCCAGCGCGTCGCCGCCGAGGTAGGCCAGCCAGATGCATGACCGGAGGAGCGCCGGGACGCGGTACTTGCGGAACGTGGCCGAGACGAGGAGGAAGAGCTGGAGGAAGAGGCTGGTGAGAGCGAGCACGCGGAGCTGCCACTCTTCCCACCATTGCACCATCCCGGTGAAGGATGGCGCCGCCACCGCCATATCTTCTTCGATCTCTTCTTCCTCCTCTCCGGTCGACGCTGTTGTTGCTAGCTCAATCAAGGTTGCTTCTTAATCAATTGTCTTCACCTTAACTAGTATGGTGGCCCGCACAGATTGTGCGGCTAGCATTATTATATTTTCTCTCATATAATAGCACATATGTTTTCTCATTATATTATTCAAATATATTAAAATGACAACATAATTTTAAATTTTGCAATAACTTTACGAAACTACTAATGTGTAATATTCATATTGTATTTTACATAAGTGTTAGTTATTAATTATTTTTAATATTAAATTTTAGTTATCTGTAAATTATATATATTCTTCCTATATGGACTTTAGACTCGTCTTTTAATATTTATTGTTTTAATTTCTGAATTTTCATTATTTCTAATTGTGTTTCTACATGGACTCTAAACTTATCTTTCAATGTTTTTTAATTTTTAATTTCAAATTTCAGTTACTTCTAAATTGTATTTCTATATTGACTTTAAACTCTTCTTCCCATGTTTTTCTTATGAACTTGTGTTCAGAAAAATACAAAAGGGGCGGGATAATTTCGAATTTTAGTTATTTGTAAATTGTATTTTTATACGGACTCTAAGCACTACTTTTAATTTTATTATGTTTATTCCGAATTTTAGTATGGACTTTATACTCTACTTCTAATATTCCTTTTTTTTTGAATTCCGAATTTCTATTTTTTTTTCTTAATTGTATTTATATATGGACTCTACTCTACTTCTAATATTCCTTATTTTTAATTCCGAATTTCTATTATTTTCTAATTGTATTTCTATATGGACTCTATACTCTACTTCTAATATTCCTTATTTTTTAATTCCGAATTTCTATTTTTTTTCTTAATTGTGTTTCTATATGGACACTATACTCTACTTCTAATATTCCTTATTTTTAATTACGAATTTTTATTATTTTCTAATTATATTTCTATATGGACTCTATACTCCTCTTCTAATATTCCTTATTTTTACTTCTGAATTTCAGCTATTTTCTAATTGTATTTATATGGACTCTAGTCTCCTCTTCTAATATTCTTTATTTTTTAATTCCGAATTTTAGCTATTTCTAAATTGTATTTCTATATGGACTCTGCTTTTTCTTTTTCTCCGATTAATATGAGAATTTATAGGCCATGAGAGCGAACGTGGATGCTCATTTTTCTATTCCTTTAATAATATAAGAGATTAGCTTTTCTTTCCTTCTTGAGATCCAGCTGTGTGCATTCATGCTGTATATATATATATACGGGGTCGTTGCCTCGATCGTTGGCCACGTAAGAAATTGTATTCCGGCCTATCGATAGAAACGGTGGGTACCTAATGTTTCTCTTACTAGTTAACTGCTGTATTGTCTTGCATGTTTTTCTTAATTGCAATGTACAGTATATAATATGTAATCTGTTACGTCTTCACATTCTCCTTTGAGTCCTTGCATGTCCAAAGTATGTCATACTCGTGGAGAATACCATCGTCGGAGGGAGATTACCGTTGGAGAAGAGGCTATATATCAACTCTATGATCGGCCTATCCTAATCCGATTAGTAGAATTAGAATACACTAATACACGAATAGACATGAGACCACGTCACATATGCCAACTATTTCCAGCCAGAGTTGAAAGTAGCAACAGTTGTTAAAGTAGCATTTGAAAGTAGCCACTTTTTTCGTACGTGTTTTTACTACATCTTTTTAATAGACTAGAAAAATACACGTGCGTTGCAATAGGTGAAGACTGTTTTAATCTTATTATTATTATAGGTTTAGTTAAGGTGAAATTCATTGTGTTAAATTCGCTTGGATATATATTTTGTTAGAAAAACATGTGCTACAATTAGAAGCCCGATCATCTTAAGTTAGCTTGCGAGTTTTTTAAGAGATTTTTTATACGATTCCTTATATATTCCCAAAAATGAAGTAACTTGAAAACCGACTCAAATACGGATTTGTATTTCTAAAAGCGAACGAACTTAAAAACCGACTTATACACGGATGATGTACCAAAAGTACCGGCAAAAACATCTTTAATTTTTGCTGTGTTCAAATAACGTTTTCTCCTTTGGCTGTGTTCGGACCTCCAGGTTACCAACCCTCTCCCTCGTTTTTCGTGTGCACGCTTTTCAAACTGCTAAACGGTGTGTTTTTTTTTAAAAAAATTCTATACGAAAGTTGCTTAAAAAAACATATTGATCTATTTTTGAAAAAAAAAATTAGCTAATACTTAATTAATCACACGCTAATAGACCGTTTCGTTTTCCGTGCAGACTGGTCCTGCTGGGAACGAGCACCAGCGAACACAGCCTTTGTCTTATTTTAAAAATTAACATATACTTCCTCCATTTCATAATGTAAGTCATTCTAGCATTGCACACATTCATATAGATGTTAATGAATCTAGACATATATATGAATATAGGTAATGCTAGAATGACTTACATTACGAAACGGAGAGAGTATATGCTAAAGTATAAGACAAATTTAAAGTTTCTTTAATGATAAAACATGCCAAAAAAATAAATGATATTTATATAATTTTTTTTAAAAAAATAGATGAATGGTTAAACGTTATTCTAAAAGTCAATGGCGCCGTTTATTAAAAAATAATGACTAATGGAGTATTTATTTACTGTCTCCATTCATATATTTGATGTTAGGACGAACTTTTAAAACTTTGGCTATCAAAAGTTTCTCAAATATAATGCTTACTTTAAAAGTAAAAAAAAAAATTAGTACGAGTATATTTGCTTTGAAAAGCATTGTTGTATGTAATATCATAAAACTTAATTACTAGATTCTTTATAAACTTACTGTAATACAAAAGTGATTGTCTAAGTTTTGACTTTTGACTAAATTTTATTTTACGTATCAAAATATTTATGATCAGATGAAGTACCGTATATAACTTATTGCCTTGACAAATAAAAACTCCATAGACACCCAGGCCAACCACCGTGTGGGTGGCTACACGGTCGGAGAAGGCCTGTTGAGAGAGTGTGGCTAGAGCGAAGGTGGTGTATGGGAGAGGCATGGTGGTAGGGATCAGTGATTGCTATTTTGGATACCCCCTCTCCTCGGCAAGCCACTATCTCGACCAAAAATTTTGGTTTTTCTCAATTTTTTGTGAATTTGGTCAAATTTTAGTTAAATTCAATTAAATTATGTTAAAATTTCATAAACTTTTGGTCCAAAAAGTGCCGAGGATTTCAAAATTTTGGAAACATCAGTTTTATCGAAAATATCAAAATTTTCGGTGAAATCGAAAGTGAAAACCCTCGTAGGGATGAAAGGTGTTGGAGGAGGACACAATAATCGGGAAGATTAAAACCTGCCCCCAACTGAAGCTCCCACAGCGATTTGGAGTCGCGTGTTCGATCGCCGCGCTATCCACGTCGCCCCCGAACGCCCAGGTAGCAAGATTTCGCGAGCGAGCGCCGGGTTGTAGGATCTGATCATTTTTTAAAAAACCTCTTGATTTTACCGATAATTTGTTATAGATCCCGAGACGTACATTCCTCAGCCATGTATTTTTACGCCCCGGCCCTCTGAAATATGAAATATCTTATGCTAAGAAGAGAAAATTCGGAAAACAGGAGTGCGCTCTGAAAAGCGTAAAGTGAGGGGTCTTTTTGCGAAACCGAACATCCCTCCAGGCTCCACCTCCCCCAAACCCTAGCCGCCACTCGACCGCTGTTCTCCTCTTGCTCTCTCTCTTGCCCTCACGGCGGCGACGGCCGGCCGGCCATCGCTCGCTTTTCTCCGCCGTTGACGACCACTCCCACGTGCCCTCCACTACACTCTGCCATCGACACCCCCTCCAGATCATGCCACTCCATTGCTGCCCCGACCGGCGCCATGGTGGAGATTTGCCGAAGCTCCACCACCGTGGTTGCCTCCAAGCAATCCTCCCCGTCCCCTTCCTCCTCCGCCGGAGCGTCCCAAGGTGAGACCCTCCCACGCGGATCAGAAATGATTCCTCCGGCGGTCACTGTGGCGGAGAGCTCGCGCTGGAAGGAGCAGCAACATCAGCAGCAGGCGGTGCCTTGGGCGAAGCTGCTTTCGCAGTCCTCACGGCGGTGCATGCCTTGAGTGTCCAGCGGTCAAGACAAGCAGACTAGCAGAGCCCACGCTAGCGTGGCCCCGCGTGGTGGAGCGAAGGAGCCGCATGGGCAGGCGCTGGTCGTTCCTATTAGAAGAAACCAGATCTGGTCCATAGTAAGGCTAATCTGGACTTCCGTGCTTGCTCCTTCTGCTACTATCTTATTAAGCAGCTAAGAGAGTACACATAGCTGATGAAGCAACAACAATGGCTTAGCATTGAGCAGCTGGTGGCTCTGCTGCAGTCACCTCAGAGTAATCTGTTTATCCATCGTTTGTTGAATCACTATGTTTTCCATTATTCAATTTATGAATTGCAGTTCTTTTTACAATAACAAAAGTTGTGAGTTAAGCAATGTGGTCTTCAGAGTTGAGTTTTATCTGTTGGTACTTCGAAATATATGTGCCAAAGCAACTTTTAGGCTAGATCAATCGATCACCACTGCATTCTCTTCATACTTCCTAGGCTACTGTTTGTAGCTTCTCTGTTGCAGATTATTTCTAATTTCAATTTACCCATTGAAGTAAAATAAAGGGTGGAAATATTGAATCATTTGTTTGCATTACTGCTTTTTGTTTAATCAATCCGTGCAGCCTAAATTGCAACATTCATTTAATCATTATCTTCTGAGAATTACTAACAGAAGATGGTCATTATCTTCTGAGAATTACTAACAGAAGATGGTTGAGACTTGATCAATCTGATGTTTCATGTCCAAGTGGCATATAATAACCTAGCAAGTTAATCTGGACAATGCAGGTTAGATCTGAAATCATTTGCTCTACAGTTTCATAATGCATATAGTTCCTTATGGTATAATATCAGCTACCAACCTGCCAATATGTTCTACAATCTCATAATGCATACAATGTCTCACAATATCAGCTGATGGATGGCACAGCCTAACAATATGATGGAAATTGTGTGGTCAGAAGCACAACACAGAAGCTGGAGCAATTTTCCTTCCACTTCTACCTTGACAGAGAAGTTCTGAAGACTGATTTTCATTCTCTGATTCCACCAGCCACTATGACAGAGCATACCTTGCTTCCACTTTTTTCCTTGATGAGGTTGTAGTGTTCCCTTCCCCATATTTTTTTGTTGTTCAACTTAAGATTCTCGCCGTTAAAAAATTGCAAACAAGAAATTTGGTTCCATTTGATACTGTGCATGTAATACAGGAGGTTTCATTTGGTCTATTCCTCTACCATAGATAGAACAAAGTTGATGCAACGGTTTATGAAAGATGATTTCCTTTTATGTTCGCTATTTCACAATCTGTTCTTTCTAGGGAAGGTAATAGATATGCTTCACTTCTAATTTTAGTTAGTCATGGTAAGCTGGGACTCTGATGCACAACATAGAATATGTCAATCTGAGATATTGTGCTCTATTTCTCATGTGATGCTTTTTACCTTCACTGCAGACAATTAGATATATGGCAGAGCGAGTTCTAGGAAATGATTCATTCGGGATTGTCTTCCACGTAATGTGCTTGGTCTTATGGAAATGCATGCTTAGTGTGTATTATACTCCCCCCGTTTCGAAATGTTTGACACCGTTGACTTTTTAGCACATGTTTGACTGTTCGTCTATTCAAAAAGAATTGTGAAATATGTAAAACTATATGTGTACATGAAAGTATATTTAACAATAAATCAAATGATATGAAAAGAATAAATAATTACTTAAATTTTTTGAATAAGACGAATGGTCAAACACGTACTAAAAAGTCAACGGTGTCAAACATTTTAAAACAAGTCAACGGTGTCAAACATTTTAAAACGGAGGGAGTACATTTCTTTGATATGTTCTGAATTGAAATGATGTGGTTTTGACATTTACGCTAAGTGCTTGGAGACAGGAAAAGAGTTGCCATCAAGAAGGTGTTGCAGGATCAACGTTACAAAAACCATGAGCTGCAGCTTATGCGCACTCCCCAACGGCATCTCTCTGAAGCACTGCTTCAATTATACTCCCTCCGTATTTTAATGTATGACGCTGTTGACTTTTTAACCAACGTTTGACCATTCGTCTTATTTAATTTTTTTATGCAAATATAAAAATACTTATGTCATGCTTAAAGAATATTTGATGATAAATGAAGTCACAATAAAATAAATGATAATTACATAAATTTTTTTGAATAAGACGAAAGGTCAAACGTTTATTAAAAGGTCAACGGCGTCATTCATTAAAATATGGATAGGGTATATATTATCTAATTTTAGATGCATAGCACTTAAACTTACTATAGCAGTTAAACATACTAAGGTTCTGAGGTACTTCAAGACTGAAAGCTAATGTTGTTCCGTTACTTTTGCTTGGATGAAACTCCGGTGTTGCATGTATTCTACAGTTTAGCGAGCCAATGTGGTTGGCAAATTTTATTGATTGTATTGCATATAAAAACTGATTATAATCAAGCCTTAAGAATGGCCTTTCAGACAACCAACTATGTGGTGTTCTAAATATTAGCCCTTTGGCTCCTTGATTATACTGTCTGTCCATTGATAGGATGCGCAACACATTGGCTGATATTTCCGTGGCACAATTTGTTATGTACTGCAAACTATGTAACAGTGGAAAGAATGTTTTTTCTGGCACATTTTTTATGTACTATCTATCCAAAAAATGGTTATGTTGTTCCATATGGTTATGGTTTTATCTGATATTGACAAGTAAAAACATAAATTCCGTCTACAGCAATATATTTTATTATACTTTCATGGACTCCCCAATAGAACTATGCTTTGGATTATTTGGTTTGCTCGAGTGCTCTCATTGTTGTGCTACCTGCCCTCACTGATAGGGCGCACAACGTGCGCCCAAATGTCTAGTTAGAGGAAAGAGCATGAGGGAGAGAGGGGGAAGCAGTAAGGGAGGGCTAACATGTGGGCCGTACTATTATTTTTATTTTTTTTCCTTGAATAACATGTGGGTCTCATTGCCACCATATGCACCGTGTGAGAACATGTGAATCAAGTTAAATGTGGCACGTCAGGTAAAACCGCGTCACATTGGATAAAACCAATATGCAAAGCACCAAAGGAGGCAAATTGGTCTGGTTTTGAATGTTAAAAGAATGTGTTATAGTATACGGTTGCGGGAGGTAAATCATACTTGCTCCATAGTTGAAGGAGGCACTATGGAGTTTTCTTTTTTGTAATCCCCGAACCCGGACGTGATTAGAGCAGAGCAGTGGGCTGAATTTAAAGGCCTAATTAGTTGATGGGGTCGTTGTCGGCTTAATCCACTCTTGCTCTGAATTAAGGCCTGGGTTAGTTCCCAACTTTTTCTTCAAATTTCTAACTTTTGCATCACATCAGAACTTTCCTACACACATAAACTTCTAACTTTCCCGTCACATCATTCTAATTTCAATCAAATTTCCAATTGAGTAAAGTGCATTGGCGGTCCTTAAATTTATAGGGTTGTGTCATATAGGTCCCTAAACTCTCAAAACGCATATCCAGGTCCTAGAACTTGTCAAAGTGTATCATTTAGGTCCCAAATCGACACATCCCCTCTAGGATCCTACGTGGCGCTGACGTGGCATGCCACATAGACGTGACATGTCATTTTCTTTTTTTCTTCTTTTATTTTTCTTTTTCGTTTTCTTCTCATTCTTCTTTTTTTTCTTCTGCTCGGGTCACAGAGAAAGGAGACGAAAGGGGAAAAAGAGAAGAAAAAAGAAAAAGGAAAAAAAATTTAAATGGGTCCCATTTATCAGTCAAAACGATGCCACATCATATCCATGTGGCATGCCACATCAATGCCACGTAGGATGCTGAAGGGGTTGTGGCGATTTGGGACCTAAACGACACACTATGACAAGTCTAGGACTTGGATATATATTTTGAGAGTTTAGTAACTTAGAGACACACCCCAAGGACCGTCCGTACACTTTACTCTTTCCAATTTTAGCGTGAACTAAACACACCCTAAGTAGGCATCTTAGTTGACTCGTGGGCTGATTTCGTTGTCCAAAATAGGTGGGCTTAATTCACTCGTGTCTTTGAGCAGAAGTAGGTGGGCTGAATTCAGTAGTAGGTCAAGCTATGTCGAATTTTTTAAATTTTTAATTTATTTAATAAAATATTTACAAAAATAATTTTTTTATCAAAGTTTTATATATCTACACCCCTAACATCCTCAGGGAGGGCTTTTTTAAAAAATCATCCTTTCAAAGAATGTTTTTTATGACGTGGCACATGTCCGTTGGTGTATTCTAATGACCACATGGAGGGTGCCTGGCTAAGGTTGACCCCTTGCCGCCCTTCTAGAGTGCTATGAGGGGGCTGTTTGCAAAATATCGTAGGTCGCTATTTAACAGGTAGCCCTATTACCGCCGTCCTAGAGTGCTAAAGGGTGTCATCTTTTAAATGTTCACACAACCATTAAAAAACGCCAAAGGACGTGTGCCATGTCATAAAAAATGTTCTCTAGAAGGGTGATTTTTAAAAAATGTCCTCTAGAAGAGTGATTTTTAAAAAACACCCTCCCAAGGACGTTTGGGGTGTAGATTTGTAAAACTTTAATTAAAAATAGTTTTGTCAATATTTTACTAAATAAAATTAAAAATTAAAAAAAATTCAGTTATATCGTGGCCGTCGTCGGCCGAATTCGTGACAGTAATTAGATCCGTACCACCAATGAAAGATATCAACGCCCCTCGCAGAAAAAAAGTAGAGGAAAATTATCATCAACTGTTATCATTGCACTCGATTGCCTCAGGTACTTGCGATGGTGCCTGATGAATTTACTGAGATTTATTACGAGTAATTTCTGTCAGTTGTAACGATATACCCGTTAAAAGTTAGATTTTCATGCTAACTTTATTAATCTCAAGATATATTGGTCCAGTATTTTGAAGATGTTTATAAAAGTAGAGTGTGTATTGTGAGTTGTGACCAACTACATTTGTGCTGTGTTTCTTTAATAAATAATACAACCTTCTGACGATGGTAGAATTCTCTATGATTAATTTTGAAAATTATTTTTGTTTAGAGACGTCTTTCTAGATCCTTGTGAAATCAAATTTGGTGCGGCAATTATTTCATTTCATTATATGAAAGAAATGGAATCAGAGTTATTATAAATTTATGTCCCATCTGGCTCTAAATAATGGAGTATGCAATACTTGGGCAAAGTACGCGACCACACGCTGCAAAGATCAGGGCAGCTTATGTCATCTCCTCCTGTACTCCAGGCTGGTTCGTATCAAATATCGGCAAAGATTTGGTCTCCAGCTCACTTAGATCTCACTTGGCATCTTTTCAATCACACAATCATCAATCGAAAAAAAAATGCAGCACATATGCATGTCACCTTTGCATTATGCGCATTTATAGTGGGTCAAATCCTCCTACACACGATCCCAACCCAATTAATCATCACTTATTAATGCCTTCTCTAATCTCATCTTAATTAAACACCCGTAGTCTATACTACTCCCTCCTGCTAAAATTCTAAGAACTATTCAACTCTTTGGTTTTTCAAAAAGAAATAAATCCTATTTATAGTCACTATGTGCTAAATTAAATTGTTAATCGAAACTAAAAAGCCATTTTATACTTATTGATTGCATGTTTGTTGGTTTTGTCACGTTGTGAATGAGTTAATTATTTTTTAGTCTTGATGCCAAAAGAAACAGGTCTGACTTTTGGATGGAGGAACAATAGGAACATACTTCATATATCCCAAAATAAATCTTAACATAGCCTATGTCTAAATTCGTATATAAAAGTTAATTTATTTTATGACAAATGGAGACTAATCACCAAGGGCCCCAACCTAGACACCCGAATATATATGATATATCCAACAGCTACCTTCTGACCGGTAGACTTAATTAGAGCTAACAAGCATAATTATTGCCTTTATCACTTCGGTTTTTAATCATGGACTTTAAGATAAATCAAGTTGGGTGATTAATTAGCAACAAGAGTTTGGTCGGCCTTGCCGGTAGATTGATTCCTGGTCCAGGTGCCTATGCCCTGATGCCATGGAGACAATTAGGCAGTTGGGCACAGGAATGATCAAGCAAGTGGTACATTGTCCTTGATGCGTCCATGAGAAGTTTCGGCCGACACAAGGTCAGAAAATCCTACATTTTCTTGAGATCACATTCATATGTGATTTCAGTGAGCTGGCAACCAAAAATTCTCAGGATTCTCTCGAAGTTGCCAGCATACAATAAGACAATTAATTAGCAGTACTTGCATAATGTATGTCTGCTTTCTGGTGAATTCCTAAGGGCTAAGGATGTGTTTGAGAGGAGGAAAAAAAGATTAAGAATATACGTAAAACGATGTAAATAATCAACATATAATTAATTAAATATTAATTATTCTAAACTTAAAGTAGATTAATAAGATTTTGTAAAGAAAACGTTTCTATATATTTCTTTAAAAGAAGAATGTGCCATTTAACGGTTCAGAAAACGTGCACATGAAAAAGCAAATATTTTTTTTCTCTCTATCTCCTTCCAACGGACACGCCCTAGCTAATTCATGGTTGTCTACAGTTATATAATTTTGTCGTTAATCTTTCGCACCATGCTATATATCTAAGCCATGCGAGAGGTGGTCTCCTTCGATGTTTTCTAACCCTGTGTTCTTTGCTAAGTGTTCCCAACCCGTCTTCCTCGTGTTCCGCACGTACTTTTTCAAGCTGCTAAACGGTGAGTTTTTTTTTAAAAAAAAGTATACGAAAGTTGTTTTAAAAAATATTGATTCATTTTTGAAAAAAAATTAGCTAATATTGAATTAATCACGCGCTAATGGACCCTTCCGTTTTCCGGGCGCAGGAAATGGTTCCCAACCCATAGAAATAAAAACAGTGATTTGTATCATAGTGGTTGTAAGAGCAAGTTTAATAGTATAGCCAACTATCGGCTCCAATTCATCTATAGCCAATCTAATAGCTCATTCATACAATAGTTATCTATAAACATATACTACATCATTAATATATGCTCCCACATCTCATACACACAACGTATTGGAGTCCGTGTTGCAGCTGGCTACAAATCTGTAGTCCGCTTTCCTTCTCTCTCTTCTCTTCTCTCCTCCATGTATACTTACAGCTGACTTGTAGTCTGCTATTGTACTCACTATAATGCTTTAGTAGCAACTACCAGTTCCCGAGTTTGACTCCACTAGCAAGTGAATTTTCGGACTTGATTTAAAAATGATCACTCACTCATCCCTTGGATCAAAACAAATGTTAAAAACTGACCTATGGTAAGTCGGCAGTCATACACAAGGCAATGGTCTCAAAACACATGTTAAGGCCCAAACCGTGAGGGCGGATCTGTGTGTCAAGATGCCAGAGTGTGTGCCCTTTCGCTATTAGCTTTGGTTGAGGTTTCTCTTAGCTTGAAAAAGCGGTTGGGGTGGTCTTTCTTTTGCCGGTGGAGTTTTTTTTTAATAGGAACATGGTAATGGAATATTTGAAATGAATTGGTTGGAAATGATGCATGCGTGGGGGCTATTAGTAGGAGCTATTGGACTTAATTTGTGCTCTAGGGTAAATTAAAACATCATTTGTAAAAAGAAAAGAATGATGAGGAAGTACATCCAAAGTTCATATAGTACATGACCTATGCCTAGATGAGAGGACATCATCAAAGAGATTGATATAATCCGAATCTGGGACCGCAGCAGTCACAATGAGCAGATAGATGCGCCGAAAACTGAAGATGTGCGCACTTATGAATGATTGTGCATACGATTCTAAGCATGTATACATCTATATAAAACTTCAATTCTTATGTTTTTCTTTTCCCTCCTGGCAAACACAAAACTATATAATTAGGGTTTAGAACTAGCTTGTAGAATAGCTTTCTTGACGATTCCAATTCCTTAATTCTTAGACATAACCTTACTTTAAAAAAAAGAAAATCTTAGACATAACTAAGGTGATCAAAATTTTCAGATTTCAATTCCTTGTAATATTTCAGCTTTATCATGATCAAAATTTTCCTTTATAGACGGTGAAATTTACAGAACAATTAATATTTCGGAGTACCTACAGTGTTGCATGCGATGTCTATCTTTAAGAAAATGTTTTGAACGGATCACTATACTGTTACACTCGTACTAAAGGGTGGGCTATAGAATATGTTCGACATATGGTTTTATCTTTTATGGCTGCGGCTGCTGAGTCCACTGCTTACGTGTGCTTGTGGCACTGGGTTATAGCCATTGCCTATACATCCGAATAGGACTATAATAATACGATAATGAAATACAGTATAACTGATAGTACAAATTGAAACAACAAAATAATATATAAATGGTTTCGAATATTGCTGTCGACAACCATACCTTGCAAGGACTACTAGAATACGACCACAAGCCCACGAGGAAAGCACCTTTGACATGGACGGATGGATGGACGCCCAGCACCGTGGCTAGCAGGGCGCACGTTCAATGGTGGCCGTCGGTTTCCTATCAGGCTATCACTAGTTGGCACTTGGCAGCTGGGAAATTCCCCCGGATATCATCGATCAGATCCAAATCTACAAGGCACACAAATCGATCATATCGGCCTATCGATCATGGATGGCATCGTGCAGAAGCAACTGATTAGTCAGACATCTCCATGTGATCCGGCCATTGGCCTCTATTTAATGCATGAGAGGGGCTAGCTAGCTCAGTGTCGGCTAAATATAGGACAAGGACGGTTTAATTATTTTTTTATAGAAAGAATTATATAGTACTCTTTTCGGTAATAAATATATTTGAAGTCTAAAATAAGACTTGATCAAAATTAATTTTCATATTTTGAAATACTGACAAATCAATATATAACTTCTAGAATTAATGCTTTGTTTGATTTGCCTTAAGGCACGTAAAAATGTAGAGTCTAATATTAGCTCTCTATATTAAATCATGTCGTTAGAAACCATCCTCCTACAATAGTAGAGATAATAAAATCTTTTAACCATTAATGCACTAAATATTCTTTTATTATCATTTTTTCCTTTTCTCCACCCTCATGCAATAAATTTTGTGTTAATAAATATTAATAGTCGGCTCTAAGCTGTTATCATGCGTAGCAACGATGTTTATCTTTTCTTCCCTCTTTTTCTTCCATATTACCAAATTTACTTACATGATAACGAAGAGAGCCTGTTATTAAACACCATTTACATGCCCAAGGGGTACTCCCTCTATAGGGAGTATTATCATAGTACTTATTCTAATATAAAATTATTGTTAAAGTTTTACTTTAAAGACTGAAGAAAGTTAAATAATATATATTTATGATGGGTGAATATATTGTCATTAAGGATCACTGTTCACACGTGCAGTAAAAGAAAATCAAAGAAATCAGCTTATTTAATCTAGAGTAATTAATTAGTGAGAATCAAATCAATAGCAAAATCAAGACACCGCACACAGTGGATCGTCTCTAGCTAGAGTCATTAGACCACCTCCAACGCATAGTTAGAGGGTAGCTTTAAAAATATCTGATATTGTTGCCACGTCAGATACGGCGCGAGGCGTGTTTCGTGCGATGTTGACGCTTGAGGCCGCTTAGAGCAGGTACAATAGGAGATTATTAGCTAGCTATAGATGAGAGAGAAGAGCAGCGGGCTACAGATTTGTAGCCAGCTGCAGCACGGATTCTAAGACGCAATGTGTGTATGACAGGTGAGACCATATATTAATAATATATTAAATAATTATTGTATGAATTGACTATTAGATTGGTTATATATAAATTAGAGCTAGTAGTGGTCTATACTATTAAACTTGCTCTTAATATCGTATTGAACATGTCCCTTGTGCTGCTTGTAAGGAAACCCTAGCAGCCAGCTGTTTGGCGAGAGAAATGAAGATGATTGAGAGTTTATAGGATGAAGCTAGTGGAGGAATTGGCTATGGGAGTTGTTTTTTACATACAGAGACCTCGCCCTTTAACTTCCTAGAAATAAGTCTACTTCACCCCCTAAAGTATTGGGCCTGAATTCATAAATGCCACCTCCAAAACCTAGATGTTTAATAGGTGCTTAAAGTATGGTTTTTCTATGCAATACGCTAAGATATGTGCTTAAAAAATATTGAAATATGTTAAGTGTGTTTGGCTAGAGGGAATTGTTAAGAAGAAATAGGAGTTTGGAATAAGTCTACTTCGCCTCTGAAGTATTAAGGCTAGTCTACGTAACCCCCGAAGTACAAAACATGATATTCCACCCCCAAAATATCAAAACCAGTTTAAATAACCCTCTAGAATGATTTTGCTATGCACATGATGACATGGCAATGATTTTGGCCTCTTGGACCTAAAGGAGACTATTGTAACAAGCTATGCAACAAGTGAATCAGCCTGAGAATAATGTAAATTAGTATTAACATATACTCCCTCCATCCCATAATATAAGACTCGTAAGCATTTCAAGATTCAACTTCTAAAATATTTAACTAATAATTAGTACAATATAAATAAATTTTATTTGTTGAGAATATTATCATTGTATTGATTTTTGAATTTACTTTCATATGATTATAGTTTTGTTGCTATAAACTTTATAGTACATGAGAAATTATAAGTCAACCATACCACCATGCCTTATATTATTTGATAGATGGAGTAATAATTTTTAACCTTACCGATCAGTGAGTGAAAAGTAATAGTTAGATAAACTTGGGTTTTATTAGACTAATCTTTGTGTCATGCAAGCCAATACCGCGCTGGCACGTAATCATTTACATGACAAAATCACCTACAAAACTATGGTAGGGGTTATTTGAACCGGTTTTCATACTTCAAGAGGGGGTAGAATATCCGGTTTTGTACTTTACGGAGTTAAGTAAACCAACCCCAATACTTCGAGAGTTACTAGCAACTTAAAAATCTCAAACTCTACTATGTCTAGATTTTCGTACAGGTTTAGTAACTATATAATTAATCTTGTTTGTGATAAAATGATAGTTATATTTAGAGAATAGTTGAAAATAGGCCGATACAGTGACCAAATAAAACATACAACGCACAAAAATGGCCATACACTTTGAAATAAAAAAAAACTACGTGAACTCGTGCATCGAGCTTGTATCGGCCTTTAAAGATTTTAGAGCTAAAAATTCTCCCTCACAATCCTCTAGTGCAAGGAGAGGCTCCTCGGACTTAGGAGGTGTCCCCGAACTAATAATTGAGGTTTAGATATTAGTTTATTGTTCACAGCACGAAATATATAGCACCGTTGTATCACCGCTGGTTCTTCGGATTTTGAGCGGGTTTGGTGTGAACAAGAATAGAAGTGATATTTTTATCACTGTCGGTGTACGTCGAACCGACAGCGATAATCTGTTATGTGGTAGGATTGAATTTAGCTATAGTGAACGGTTTTCACAAAAAAAATGGTCTTTGTAAACCCTGCTTGAAACAGCTTAACTGCACAAGCACAATGCAAGTTGCTTCCGAGAGCAAGGAAGAAGAAAGGGACTACCAGACACGAAACATCAACTAAAACGCGACCTAATTGTAAGTTTCTTTGGAAAATTAAATATCCAATCGGTCACGACGAAGAAGCCAACGAACACACGTACAGGTAGTGGGCCAACTCCCGTCCAGCCACACGACGGCGCCGACGTGATTTTAAATTGCAGCGGCGATTAATTAATTAATTATCGAAGTCTGCGGCATGTCGTGCTGCTACTCACATCTAAGTTACTCAGTCTTAAAATAAATTTATTTTTAGTCCCATTTATTTATCACAAAATAAGTTTATTTCTATCCTCTCTCATCCCTCGGTCTTTACCAACCCTCACCTTCCAATTCCTTTACCATCGTACCTCCAGCGTGGGTACATTCGATCCACATTACCTTCGCTCGCTGACCCTATCAGTCGAGGCATAGAAGAAGAAACCCCTCCAAGCTAGGCTCCAACACAAGTTACCACTATACAAACGGATTCGGGCACAAACACCTCAAATCCTAGCACTACTGCAAAACATATCTTCCCAAACGGTTAAAATGGTTTTTCACATACGGGCACCACTACTGCCTCCAGCAAGATGTATGGAAAATTACGATTTTCACAAGCAGGTACCGAAACCATATACAAAATGATTTTTGCAGACTGCCTCCTTAAGAGCGCCATAAGCAAAAATTGATTTTCCTAAACGGGTACATCACGACTCCCGATTGCACAAGGTTTTAAAAAAAATAACTAAAAAACCAAAAAAATAATTACAGAAACCCTAGCTTCTATATCCATTTGCAAAAATTCATCACTGAAGCTGCCATCGTCACGGCAGCAATCCATTGTGGTCACTAGATCCACCGAACCCCGCTTGGCCCGTCGCCATCCATCTACCGGTGCCGACAATCATGATAGTTCGATCCACCTCTTCCTGGGCCCGTGGCTGTTGAATTGTTGATTCACTGCCTCCCCGAGCACATCGCTTTGATTGCTAGTTCGCTACCTCTCGAGCATGCCGCCGTCGATCGATCCACCACTCCGTCCCCGACGATTGCGGGTGACGAAGCCGCCACTCTTGGGGGCGCAGCCGTCGAATCTACTACTCCCCGTTGTATGCCCATTATAGATCCGTCGCTTCCCAAGCCCACCGTTGTCGATCCACGGCGCTCGGCAACTATGGGTGCAGTATCTACCACTCCCCGCTAGGTCCATCATCGCTCCACCACTCCCAGGGCTTGTTGACGCCTCCTACTCCTGTCGCTGACCGATTCGCAGTTGAGAGAGAGGGGAGGTAGGACAAGCGAGAGACGAAGCTAGAAGGGAGAGGAGACGGAGAGAGGGCCAGTGGATTTGCTGGGGCACAGGGGAGGGCCGGGAACTTAGTGAGTGTCGTCGCTCTCGCCTGCGCCTCACTTGATTTTATACCAATAGTTGTTTTCCTCAAGCGTGTAGGCCGGTATTTTCACGAGCAGTTTTTTTTTTTAAAACAACTCGCACAAGATAGTGCGACGTTTCTATTGATATAATAGGAAAAAAATATAAGTCTACAGTCCTGGGAGACTATAGTCAGGAAAAAGAAAAGACAACCACACCACGCGTCTACATCTGATCCTACTGTTAAAACAGAACAAGCCCATAACACCCCTAAGGAATGGGTCTTCTAAATGACGCCTCCAAGAAGGAAATGACGCCAAGAGCACCGCCGCCGCCCGTCCTAGAGAACCAGGACATGGTTTTCACTTGAAGAAACCATTAGGAGAGGAGAGAAAACGCAGCAACGAACCATGGAGAAAGCAACGCCCGCAGGCGTCGCCATTGCCGGCTCGAAGGCTAGGCTTTCGCCCGTAGTTCCTACTCTCCCGCGCCAATGAGACATGTTAGATTCAGCAGTAACCACCAGGTAATCCCCTTCGACGCGTAGGCACCGCGCCAACGCCTCGTCGCCGGCCGACCAACAAAGAAGGGTCTTGAACTCCAGTGTGCTCTAGCTCCGTCTACGTGGTTGGGTTGGAAAGGGAGAGGGCGAGAGAGAAGAATAGATCCCCTCTCCCCCGCACTGACCCGTCCAGCGTGGCCATCTTGCGGTGGCAAGCCGCTGCCGGAAAAGGACTAACGCCCGGAAAGAAGCTTGCCACAGTCTTTTGGCAAGCTTGGCATCACGAGAAATTGGCCTAGAGGTCTGTGTAAAAGTGGATCTATTTTCGCAGGCAGGCGGTATCCGCGAAAATCGGTTTTTATGATGTAGTATGAAAAAGAACGAGGCTTTAGTGGATATATATCCAATCTTTCGGTTCAAATCATGGTGCCTATAAGTGTACCTAAAAATATTCACAGAAAACTGTCATAAGCAGATTCACAATCAATCGTGGATAGCAGGATAATTTGGCAATAATGTACTAGGCCAATGCAGGATCCTGCCCAACCTGTTAGCTGTCTCCTCACCTCTCCATGATCAACTCACAATCCAATCACCTCCTCTCTTGTTGCCTCCCAAAACCTTCCATTCCTACTATAATTAAGCACGGCCGTTAATTGTCCACCCGAAAACCAATTATGATCACTAATCCATTTGTATTAAATAAAAACCAAATTGCTAATGATCTAATCGATGACACCAATCATGATACTCCATCCATAATAAAAAAACGAATATAGAATTAGATACGATACATATTAGTATTATGAATCTTAACATATTTATATTTAGATTCGTAGTACTAGAATATATCACATCTGCTACTATATTTATTTTTTATGAGATGGAGAGAGTACCTATGACATGACAGGTGGGAGGTAGAATTGAATGGAGGTATTAAGTAACCAAGTGGCTAATTAAACTAGTTAATTAATTGCAAGCTAATTAAGCTAGCTGATAACCATATATACAAACCCCATTGCACCTTGGCAACCAAGAAGGGCGAGAAGCCAAGAAATCATCTCTCCATCCATTGCTCGCAGATGGACAAGATGATGCGGAGCCAGGGCGGCGGCGGTGTCGCCGGCGAGTACCAGTACTACTACCATGGCGGCACCGGCGTCGGCGGCCTCGTCGACCAGGAGATGGCCGTGGCGGCGCCGCCGTCGTCCGACGACGGAGTGGTGCTCCTCATGGAGCTTCTTGATGGCGAGGAGGAGATGGGGGACGACTACTCGCCGTCGCCGGCGGCAACGACCGACGGCGACGGCGACGCCGATCAGCTGAGCCGCGTGATCCGGTCGCTCGAGGCCGAGATCGGCGGTGGCGGCGCCACCGGGGCGGTGGCGGCGGCGACGGCGACGAGGGACAGCGACGAGAGCATGGCCGCCGCCGGGCCGGCGAGCGACGACGACGGCGCAGCAGCAGCTGGGATCAGACGGCTGGAGGACATGTTTTCCGACGACCTCGACGGCTACGGCGGCGGGGCGTTCGGGTACGGCTGGCCGCCGGAGTTGGCGTTGCCGGCGGCGGCGAGCTGGTGCGTGTACGACGACGAGCATTTGTACTATGGAGATGGCTCCATTGATGAGCAAGTGTACAGCCCCTTGTGGGAGCAATAAATATGAATAAATCGATGAATTGTTGTAGAAATTAGGGAAATAGTTTGATGTGCATAGAGTAAATTATGAAAATCCGTGGATATATATCACAGTGTTAGCATTTCTCCAGAAAAAATTGAAAAAAAAATATTTGTACCAATATAAGCTCTGCTTGTTCAGTGTACAACGTACCCTGCTTGCCAATCAATCCTCTTTTTTTTTCCTTGAGAAATTCTAACAAATGCCATCAGTTAAGTGCATAAATGAGTTTGTCTTATAAATGCCATCATATGCAGGTTTTCGTCCATCCCATTCAGTTAGTCCGATTTTATTTATTTAAAATGTCTAAAATGCCCTCACAAAACTTTAACAAACTCATAGGCGCCGCTCATATATGGTTTAACTTATGGGTGGGCACCTCGGCGATGAGTGGTCAAATGAAGGCGATAACGAAAAGGGATTAAATTACCCGTAAGATGGCATTCGGTAGAACTTTACATCTATTAACGACATATGGCTTTATCTTTTCGCTTATACTTATACTCATTAGGCAAAATTTAAAATTTTAACCTTAAATTTGGAGCTGATTTTAAGGTTTTTTTTTCATCGAAGTTTATTTTTCAGCATTTGCTTTTATATCGCTAACAACATGTATATAAAAGTTTTATTCACAAATTATTTTTGTTTGCAAATATGTTGTTTCACTTATTCCGATGGCTCCGATAATGTCGATGGTAAAATTTAGAATTTCTCTTTTTCCTTCTATAATCGAAATAATGCGCGCACCCCCTGATCGTGTCTCGTGGGGCACGTCCGCCTAGTGTAGTAGTGTTGTCCCGGCCATCACCTTTGTGAATTCCTAAAATTCAATATAGCTTAAATAAAAGGGTATAATTCGGTTAGGATAGCTTCTCACGGATCTACATGGATTCAAGTCTTTGGGCCTGTTTAGGGGAAGCTTAAGAAGCTACTGGTTGGTAGCCAGTTTATTTTCTGAATTATATAATTATTGTATTTTCTCTCCTAATTCCTAGAATTTGCTTGTTTGGATGTGTTCAGGGGTCAAAGCATGTGTAAGGCTTGGCCTTCAATCGTATTTAGACCCTGTGTTTGAACGCTCCGTGTAATCGTGTGGACATGAGTATATATGGTGTTTGTGTGAGCGTTGGCTTGTCCTTGAAAAATTGCAAAATCTAATTCGAGAGCACTCTCGATTTAGTCATAACTAGCGACGGACATCCAGAATCCATATATGTGTTAGCTGGAAGAATCTTACTTTACTATAGTACTAATCCATTAAGTAAGTAGGGGAAATATTTCTATTATCTATGCTTCAATAAAATTTTCTCTTAAATTACTCATCCGATTTACAATCCGATTACACCGTTGTGTTCGTAATAATTAAATCTTTACAACAAAATCTCACATGATTATATTTTGATGAAAAATCACAAATTACTTTTATGATATGTCTAAATTACTTTTAGATTTCACTAAGTTACTTCTTAGACATATAAAAGTAAATTTAGTAAAGCCTAAAAGCAATTTACATATATTATAGAAGTAACTTATATAAAAAGAAAGTAACTTTAATTAATGTCTTTTTTCATTGAACAAATTATCATATATATAATTTACTTTTTAGATTTGATTAAAATACTTCCTATACATTCGTAATGCTTTGAGGTGATTACTTTTATTATTGTTTTTAGTTAATTTCATAGTTTGTGCTGATTAATTTAATTTCTAGATAGAGTCATATTTTTATTTCTACAACGGATTTACCTCAAATGACATGCTGAATTTATCTTCGTTTTGTTCTAAGTTACTTCTATAGTATATGTAAATTACTTTTAGCCTTTACTGAATTTACTTTTATATATCTAAGAAGTAACTTAGTGAAATCTAAAAGTAATTTAGACATATCATAAAAGTAATTTGTGATTTTTTATCAAAATATAATGATGTGAGATCTTGTTGTAAAGATTTAATTGTTATGAACACAACGGTGTAATCGAATCGTAGATCGGATGAGTAGTTTAAGAGAAAATTGTACTTGAAGTATAGGTGAATGGTGTCTTTTATAGATAGAGTGGGTAGCTGATTTAGACAAACCAGCTACCACTAGGTGTGTAGTTACGTCCTTTAAAAATATAAGAAAAATGAATAACTTCAAAACAACCAAGTAAATGAGACTGGGCTGAGACAAACCTTGGGCCAGAAGAGGACGACCAGGCTTCTGTTAGTGTTGAGCTTTTCATAGGCCGATGGTGCACTTGGCAATTCTACTCTGTGGAGGCCCAGCAACCAAGACCTTCTCTCTCTCTCTCTGTTTTTTTTATTAGGACTATCTTAAAAAAACTATCAAATCTAACTATAATATAATTGTAATATAATTCAACTATAACTAAAATATAAATTTTATATAAGTATTAAAATAATATATGCAACTTTATATGTAGAGACTACAATGTAGTAACAATGTACTATATTATTTTTGCACAAAAAACTTGCGATGGTTTTTTTAGCAATTTCGTTTTTGTTTTGCTGGAAGCTGCTACCAAAGTTTTTTTTTTTAAAAAAAAGGAGATTTGGAGGGACTCCCTCCAAATATTTTGTAAGAAGAAATTGTGAGCATGTTGAAAATTAAACATGAGACTTCGGGGTTAAAATCATACACCTCTTACCACTGCACTGTCTGTGCATGCTATGCTACCAAAGTATAGTACCAATCACGCATTCACACTCGATCTGTATTCACAGTCAGTCGGGAGCTGGGACACAATGGCTTTGTGGATAGCTTTGCTTACAAAATGCAAAGCATGTTGAAATCTCTGGCATCTTTCTCAAAGGTCACTTCATCGATCTAGTTGTGTACAAGTGGCTCGTCCCCTAATTAATATAATCAGGCAACTTTAGTTATTTTTCACCTTTTGAAGTTACACGGTCTTAAAGTGAGCCAAGACGTGCTTGGCTGAGTGCTGTGCCGGTGTGCTCAGGTAAAAAACGCATGTCTAGTAACTAGAACTACGTCCATCTAAAACACACTGTTCACCTTTTGTTCCTGATCTATCCATGTCGCCTTTGCTAGTCTTCCTTTAATTAGTCACTCAATCAACTAATTATCTAGTCACTCAATCAGCTAGGTTTTCCACATCAGCCATGCAATCAGCAAAAAGAAAACAAGACCAAGGCAAAGCATGTTCAGCAAAAAGAAAACTAGACCAAGACCAAGGCCAAGGTAAATCGGGATCGATGGCATGCGTGGGCGAGGAGTCCCGGTGGCGGCGTGATGGATAGCAGAAGACGCAGGATCCGTGACAGATCGGTGGAGAGGGATCCGGTCAAGTGGACGATAAACTGATGGCAGCGCGGTGGAGGGGATCCAATGACGGCAGGAGTGTGATGGAGACCTGATGGAGGCACTGTGGAGAGGGATTCGATGGTGGCGGCAGCATGGTGGAGAAGGGGGCGCGGGCATAGGGTTTCTGGGTGAGTGCAAGAGAGAGAGGATGGGAGTGCGGTGGAGAAGGTCGAGGGGGTGTGCGGGGATGGGCGCTAGCTTCCGTGCGAGAGAGGAGGGGAGGCTGAGCATGGGATGATCTCTTGAGCCGTTCAATTGCATGTGGATGAATACGATTAGTTGGATTTGAAGAATGAGTAACGTAGGTGTAGGTGTAGACTCAGTTGGTGAACTATATGGTAGATGCAGGATTGCACCTATACATAGCAACATGGATCCAAATTTGCTAATTAGCGTGTGATTGCTCCCCGCGATCACCTTTTTCTCCTTTTTTTTTTCCTTCTCTTTTCCTTTTCTAGCACCGCATATTTTTCCTTTTTCAGGTATGTTGTTTATACACATAAAATTTATATACCTAAACTTTATATACGAAAAGTTTATACACCTAAAGTTTACACACTTAAAGTTTATAGTCGGAAGTTTATATATCCAACTCAAATTCATATTTGAATTTAAATATTTTTCTGTTATTACCAAAAGTTTGTACCTGCAAAGTTTACAATGTATATATATTTCTATGTATAAAGTCTATACCCATGTATATTTTTAGCGCATTTGATTTTTTTTCTCTTTTCGTTGTTTTTTTAATCAATCTAAAATATATTTTTAACAAGTCACACCGTGGGAGGGGGTTGGGAGTTAGGGTGGGAGTCGTGTGCGCCTCGGGCGTGGGCCAATTGCGTGCCGTGATCACCGGCCTATTAGGCGCTCCCGCATGGATCTATTATATTTGTAGAGATAGATAGTAGTTTATATATCCATGTCGGATTGATGTAGTAAACATGCAAAATGATGAAAGATGGTTATATATACTTCTTTCGTTCATAAATTAATCTTTAGAGTACACGGTTTGGTTCATATTTATTATTAAAAACATGATTAAACTCTTAAAACTTTAACCCTCAATAATTTCTCGATGCTTAGTTTAGAAACAAAAAATGGCATTCAAATATTCAATGATTTGCCTCCAATCTGTCCTAATATATAAACCTATTACGCTTTATAAAATTAATTTAATATTAAACTGATGGCCTAAAGTTTCATAAAAGTTTGATCATATTCTATAAAAAATGTCAAATATTTATGTCCTCGGAATGGGTATATTTTTCCAATATTGATTAGACAACCTACATACGTGGATATGCCAATCGACAATAGATTCATCAACTGAATTACCCAGAAATGGAAATTGCCAACCACAACTGGTCACACACTCACACAGGACATGCATGTAGTGCAATACTTGGGAACTAAGTATATGCATAGCACATGGTGGATTCCTCGAATGATTTGGTAGGTGTGTGGCTTTACATACGCGCTTAGCTTCTTTTTGTTGCTTTCGAGTACAATGTTGCTTTAGAGCAAAAATCATATCGATCGATCGTGTAAAGCTCACCAAGTACACCAAACATATTATGAATGGTCCATCTCACCGACACCGATCGGGATCACACAATCATCCCAACATTATTTACCTTTACATACCGTAAAAAAAGGTCTCCACAGAGTTAAACTTCTTGACAACCACTGGAGTAGCAATTATCTTCTTCCTTTAATATGTGTGCAATTTAGACTTGCCCTAATTGAGCAAGATATTGAAATAGTTGTGTGCATTCATAATTATTGTGTAGGTTTACTTCTATTCATTGTTAAAAAATACACATAGCATTGTGTTGAAATTTTCCTTCTTGTGACCATTTTTAGCTATGCACATGAACATAGCCGGAAATAAGATATTTTTGAGATAGAGGTAGTACAGTGATGTGATGGAATTGTTTCGAAAAAATGATCAACATAAAAGAAAATAACAACACAACCCGATATAGAACAAAGTCAAATTTTGTGAATTAATATTTGACATTATTGTCACATCCTATATCATATAGCCCAAAACCTCAGGCTTTGGCCACCATGAGGTAGCTAGCCCATCACCATGCATTATTTCCCTCAAAGCAGATTACTTTCCCCCCCTTGAGATGGCAAAGTAGACCACTTAGTCCGACACACAACATTGCTTAGTGCTCCCTAAAGCACCCTTACCCACCTAGCGAACGACACACAGTCATCAGTCATCACACCACACAAAAGGCAATCACTCATAGAAAAAAGGTAAAGAAAATACTCACACAAACGAGATGTAAAGAATTCTACTAAATCTCACACTTGACCATACACCTTGCAAGACTAAAACAAGGTAACAAACAACAAACTCAATCTAAGCATGAGGAAATTTTTTTATTTCGACTGTAATATTAGATCCATTTCTCTCGTAGCATCTAAGTAACAGTGAAAATATCTCGACGAATTATATAATAGTGTCGCTCACTTCTACAAATATATATGCATAAACCTATTTACAATTGAAGGTTGGAAAAAACCAACGGCGAAATGCACCACATTTTTAGAGAAGGTTTGTTATGGTCCAACAGATAGTACCTCGAGCTAATAGTACTACTGGGTACCAAATGAAATCTAGCCGCTAAATTACTAGTGACAGCCGTTGAATTTATATTCCCCCTCACTATCTAAATTGAATTATATTTACTTGTTTATAAAGTTATATATGATATTACAATCTAAACCATTTAGTTTTTTTTAACGGCAAGATGAGCTTGGTAAGAAACGATTTTCTTTCGAAACACATGAATTAAAAAAAAAACGTAGGGTTAGAGTGACCTAGCACCTAAAATCCTACAAATGGAAATACATAAGAGAACTAATAAATGTAGAAATGTCTATGTTGGATGGAGTATAAAAAACACAAGGATATCAATGGAGGATTTTTTTCAATGTAGAAATGTCTATGCACAAACAGATTTTTTTTCAAGATGTTGAACCTCATATTGAAAAATCCTTCAAAATTCCTGTATATGATGATTTTAAGACAACTCGAATGAATTCCAAAGTAGTTTAGGAGAGCCATTTAGATCTGTTTCTTTCAGCTTGGGATTATTATAATCCAGATTATTGGGAGTAAGCTGAAAGAAACAAACAACATATTAAAACTTATTATAATCTGGAACCCAGCTTATTATAATCTGATAAGCTCATTTAGGTGAGCTTTTTCCAGATTATTGGGTGAAAAATTACCCACCATGCCACCCCACTCCCTCTTTAGACTTGCAAACCCAATAATCTAGGCTCTAATAATCAAGAAAAGAAACAACTAACTGCTTATTCTACTACAGAATGTAACAATCTAATTTATAGTAATCTGACTTAATAATTTAAATTATAATAATCCCAAGCTGAAAGAAACAGTGACTTATTTATTTCGAAGGATATCCTCCAAAAATTCCTTAAAAAGCCATTTGTTCCTGCCTGAAGGTTAGGAAGGCAGAGCCGTTGCCCCACCAACGTTCGAAAAAGCCGTTTCCCTCCCGGTTCTTCCTCTCAGAAAAACAAAAGAAAAAAAATCGAAACCAAATCGGAGATCAAAAGCGAGCCTGCATCCATCAGCCGCGATCGCCCGAAAAAAGCAAAAGCCCACCTCCGCCTCTGCGCCCGCCGGCGAAAAAGCGGTAAAGCTTAGCGGCGAAGGCGAACGCCAAAAGCCACCCCCACCCTCGCCGGCATAAAAGCCGCCATGGCGCAGCCTTTGCGCGCGGAAGCTGGCCTCCTCCTCCTCCTCCTCCTCCTCCATCCTTCTTCCTCCTGTGGCCGCCGCGATGGAGGTGGAGATCGTCGAGGTGGGGCCGTCGAGCCGGCCGCTGCGGTACGTGCCGGCGCAGCAGCGGTGGAGGCCGACGCCGACGCCGCTTCCTCCGCCTCCTCCTCCGCTGCCACCTCCTCCTGCCGCCTCCGCGGCGTCGTCGGGCGCCGGGGACGCGGCGGCGGTGGCGGCTGCGGCGGCGAATCAGTTCGACAGCGAGAAGCTGCCGCAGACGCTGGTGTCGGAGATCCGCCCGTTCCTCCGCGTCGCCAACCAGATCGAGCACGAGTCCCCCCGCGTCGCCTACCTCTGTAAGAGCTCTTCCCTCCTCGTCCCCCGCCCCGCGCCTTGCGTCTCTCTAGTTTTCCTTTTCCTTTTTTTTTTCGTCCCGCGTCCCCCTGCGACGTGTTCGTCGAAATGCCGAAGACGAAGTGAAGGAACAGTGAATGCGCTTGAGCACTTGAGGCTGGGGCGTGGGATTGAACGTTTTTGCCGTTTTGAGATTCTACCTGAGATGATGGAAGATTCGAGGTGGTTTTGGTGCCATTTGTTCCGGCTTGGGAATATTCTGCGATACTCTCTCGCTGGAAATGATGGTTAGTGATCCAAGATACTACCCCGTGTTTGGTCATCTGCTGCTGTCATGCATCTTCCTCAGCTTATGCTCCCAAGATTCCTCGAAGTGAAAGAGATTGCTTGGCACATAATCGTCGGGAATATTCAGGAGTTCCCTTTAAGGGGAAAAGAAGAGATAGGTATCAGATGTTAGCTGTCTATATAACATCCAAGGTTAAATGGTCTCTGTTAAGATTCACTTGTCAATTATCTATCATGGGCGAATTAGTTGGAGTTTATTCTGCACAGAACATTCTTCTGCACAGCTGTTGCATGTGTTCCCATGATTAGCTGAGTGAGTAGGTTGTTGGAAGCCTGGAGAGTTGAAACCAGTGGTGGATTTACAAGCAGGCAAGTCAAAGGTACCATAGATTGGGTTCTAAAATAAAGCCCTTAAGCTTGGTTACAGAAGATCTCTTGTCCTTTCCTTTAGGTGACATAACTCATAATATTGCATCACTCAAGTGCTTACTGGGAAATTCTTAACCTGGGAAATACCGAATACCTCTAATACAATCTTGTTCCAACCTAGTTAAACCTGTCCCTTTTTTTTATTTCACATTGCTGAGCATTTTTTTGGTCAAAATTTTATTTCCACTGTGGAACAAAGGATTGTAATCATTGAATGGATGCTGCAAAGAAAAAGGAAGTCTTGCCTATAAGAGTCACCTGCAAAATACTGAAAATGTGTCATTTGACAGGTCGATTTCACGCCTTTGAAAAGGCTCATATGATGGATCCACGTTCAACAGGGAGGGGTGTTCGTCAATTTAAAACTGCACTTCTTCAGAGACTTGAACAGGTGCATATACTGTTGCCAGATAATTGCATTCATTCAAGGTTTGTGTGATGCATTTAAGCATCATTTGTGTGCTTAGAGAACTTCCCTAGTTCTGTAACACAAATGCACCTTTTTTTTCCTCATAGACATATCTTGTCACTAATTAGTACTAGTATCATCGTTGATTAAGAATGTACCTCATGTTGTATTTTGTTTTCAAACAGGATGAGAAAAGCACATTTACGAAGAGAATGGCAAAAAGTGATTCTCAAGAGATCAGATTATTTTATGAGAAGTAAGATTTTTTTCTCAGATCATACAAGTCGGAACTGTGTAATGTAGACTAGTTTCTGCAACATTATTCAACTCCTGAACCCAAACCAAAATGCGATTTCATTCCTGTTTCTGTATCTTTTTACAGGAAAGAGAAAGCTGATGAGCGTGAACTTTTGCCTGTCCTGGCAGAAGTTCTGAGGGCTGTTCAGATTGGAACTGGCATGGAGGTAGGATATATTTACAAAACAAGATTTATTTATGTACCAAATGCTCAATATTTAATGCTTTCAATGAAATTGCAGAAACAGAAACGCATTGCTAGCGAAACTTTTGCAGATAAGTCGGCCTTATTCCGATATAATATTCTTCCTCTGTATCCTGGATCAACTAAACAACCAATTATGCTTCTCCCTGAGGTTTGCCATATTTTTTCCTACTGAAAATCTCAAAAAGTGTTCTTCAGATTTATTGTGCTAAAGGACAATTCAGATATGACATGCTTATAATACCAAGTGAATCTTCATGTTTGGTATGGTAAATAAAGGCTCTGAAACTTTCTTCACACTGGGATCTGTACCGAGTTGCCCAGATGGAATTTGGAAGAAAAATGATCAGACCTCCTTCCTACAGGATATATTTGCTCTACAAATAATGTGGCTAAGTAGCATAGTAAAGAATCATTATTTTTAATAAATTAACAGTCTATGTAATTTTAGTACCAAACTTTCTCATAACAAAAAGCAATACATTACTCTAGTAATTTACTTGTCAGAATGATATCCTTTTAACATGTTAATTAGAGCGTTTGCAGTATGCATTTCAAGTGAAAATGCATGAATTCACTTGTGTGAAGTTAATTATAATCTATACATACTGCTTTTAGAAAAAGGTAGTGATGGTGGTGAATATGCTATTTCACCTCTCAACCCTACACTTTCAATATGAACTTTTAGGAAAAGGTATGCTATATTCTTATTTAGCCCTGCGTTTCTTTAATGGAAATGGAGGGCTCTGCCCTTTGCTCAAAAAAATAAATTCTTATTTAGCCTTCTAATATACAAATTTAACATAGAAAGTTTCAAGATAACCGGATTGCCACATATATATGTAGTAGGCAATCTAATTTATGACTAGAATATAGAGTTTCGTAAACCTTGTAAAGTATTCACTGTAAAAACTTGAATTGTGTGTTCAATGAATCTTCCATTTGTTTAGAAAAATATTAGGACATGTATAATTTATTTTTTATCTACAGCAAATGAATGTGTATTTATCTAGTATACTTTTATACAGATCAAAGTTGCAGTGTGTGCGGTGTTTAATGTTCGCAGTCTTCCATTTGCTAACACCAAGGATCACAAAAATCAGATGGATATTTTTCTATGGATGCAAAATTGGTTTGGATTCCAGGTAGACTAGTTATTTGTCTTGGTATTTAATTGTCAGACTAGTACCAAGTATTGTTCTCATGCAAATTGCATTTCAGCTCAGTATTTTTTTTTGTTAGAAAGGAAATGTTGCCAATCAAAGGGAGCATCTCATTCTTTTGCTTGCAAATATGCATGCTCGCTTGAACCCCAAGTCATCCTCTGAAACAATGGTATTCATACGTGAATATTTTGCTTTGCCTGTCTTATTTCCTTCATATAGAATAACATTCTGATATGCCTTCTTTAGCTTGATGACAGAGCAGTAGATGAACTATTGGCAAAAACATTTGAAAACTATCTGACCTGGTGCAAGTTTTTGGGGAGAAAAAGCAACATATGGTAGACTATGTTTTATTTCTCAAAATACTTGCACAAATAACTGAAAATCAGCTCAGGCGAATTTCTAGGAAGTATTGTCTTAACAACACCACCTCTTTGTATTGCAATCCACAGGTTGCCCTCTGTGAAGCAGGAAATCCAGCAACATAAACTTCTGTACATATCTCTTTATCTTCTTATATGGGGAGAAGCATCAAACTTACGACTTATGCCAGAATGTTTATGCTACATCTTTCATCATGTAAGTCTTTGCACTTCATATTTTCGCTGTGCTTGCAATGTACTAGTGATTCGAAACTACAGTTTATATTGGATCTTTCTTCAAATCATTTATGAACAATAGATTTATGCTTAAGTTGCCTTGTCTGTGCAGCTAAATTTGCATTGGTGGCAAATAAAAATACCATGTAAATGTAGTTTTTGTTTAGTTCTATCCTGTTTTATGTAGTACTACTTTTTGAATAAGTATTTCTTTAGCAAACTCTTAACGCCTGATTAGTTTCTGTCTTCCCAGATAAAGTTCTTGCTAAAAGGAGTTGATCTAGATAACTAGTGCTTTTATGTGTTTGTAATTAAAGAAACAAACCTACTTCACTTGTTCTAAGCAGTATATCTGGGTTCTCCAGTATAAATGAGGCACAGAATTTTTGGCCCAAAAGGTGTTCTCACTTTGAGAGATAAAGGTAACCACACTTCCTGTTTCAGATGTCGTATGAGTTATATGGAGTACTCTCAGGAGCTGTAAGCTTAATTACTGGCGAAAAAGTCAGACCTGCATATGGAGGAGATGATGAATCATTTTTGAAAAAAGTAGTGACGCCAATATACAAAGAGATATATGAGGTCTGATATCATTTTCTTTTCAACTTCTCAACTCAGCTTTGCAATTTTGAAATGAAATGCTCATCTACTTTATCTAATGAAGGAATCACTAAAGAACAAGAATGGAGTATCTGATCACTCAACATGGAGAAACTATGATGACCTCAACGAGTTCTTCTGGTTAGATACTATGCTTTATTGGGTAATAGCTTTTGCTAGTAACAGGTACTAATTTCTTTTACGGTGCAGGTCTGCAGATTGCTTCAAGCTTGGCTGGCCCATGCGCCTGAATAATGACTTCTTTTTTACGTCAAACAAAAATAAGAATTCTCGGCTTCCCATTGTTCCACCAGTTCAGCAAACCGAGCAACAAATCGCCCAATTGAGAACATCTCAGCAAACTGATCAACAAAACACCCAATTGAGAACATCTCAGCAAACTGAGCAACAAAACACCCAATTGAGAACATCTCAGCAAACTGAGCAACAAAACACCCAATTGAGAACACCCAATGGATCCTCATCGTTTCAAAATATGCTCAATCCCGAAGCACCGGAGCAAACACAACAGGTACTTATTACCTGAAGAATGACTGCTCCTCAAACATTGCAATATTTCGATCATATATATAGGATTATGTACTTATCCCACACTAAACATTGAGAACATAACAGCTAATTGGCTAAATAGGTTGTTATCCACTAGCATCTATGATGCTGGTTGTTTCATGCATGTGCTAGCTTTAATATTTAAATTTTGTTATATGTTTTTGTTTATTTTTTGGGGTTAATTATAGAACTATTGTTCTGTAGTGAGTAAAGCTACTCCCTCTGTCCCAAAATGTTTTCACAATCTCAGATGTAGAACTTTGGCTATGGATTTTAATCATGATATGCAATAAAAATAATAATATACTATCATATATTTTGGAAGTATATTGTATGAAAAATTAATTATATAGTATTTCCTTCATGTATAAAGTTGATTGACTTCATTGTAGGGTGACTTCAATTTTGGAAAAGGTGGTGGGGGTACATTTTAGTTTAAGAGGACATTGCAATGCTTTACTGTTATAAATAACTAATATGAATTCCCATGTCCTCAAGCTTACAATATCATAACTTTCTACAAAGTAACTCATCAAGCAGTTGTCATGACTTGAAGCCATGACAAGATAACCACCGCCGGAGGATAGCCTGGCGATGTCGGCTACTGGGAAATGATGTAGATTTGGACTAGGGAGAGAATATTGGGGAGAGAGATTAGACTAATTGATATTCATTGCTTAACGATAATAGACACAATCCCATCCTTATATAGATGGAATAACTTATAAGAACTCTATCTAATCTTATCTTTAACAATCTTATCTCTAACTTGCCTGGTGTGGGCTGCCTATGGGCCTCGGCCTTTCGGCCTAATGCCCATGACAAAAGTTTAAGGCTTTTTCTGTACATTAACATCTCACATGTGCATAGATTTAAGTGTATTTACATGAGTATAATTGTTCACTAGCTTTTGTTTAATATTTCCTGGTATTGCATATAGCAAACTACAAGCGACACATCTCAACAGAAGTGGTTAGGAAAGACAAATTTTGTTGAGGTCCGATCCTTTTGGCATATCTTCAGAAGCTTTGATAGGATGTGGACACTCCTTGTGCTTGGGCTTCAGGTTTGGTTCTTACATTAATAGTTATGAAGTGTATACTTCTATAATTAATCTCATTCTTCTTATTCTGTCGGAACTTTTGGCGCATTTTGTTGTTGATTTTATTTCAGGTTCTTATAATAATGGCATGGCATGGATTAGAAAGCCCTCTCCAGTTACTTGATCCAATAATTTTTCAGGACGTTCTGAGTATTTTCATAACCAATGCAGTACTTCGAGTTATTCAAGGTTAATTTAGCTTTTCATTTTTCTTATGTATGTTATTGATTGCCTTGCTTCGATGAATTAGTTCTTAATATACTGATATATCTATTTCGTTAATTCCTTTTGCTCTATCTTCACTCTTCTGTGATATACTTCTTTTGTGCAGTTATTCTTGATATTACTTTCTCATGGAGAACCAAGAGCACGATGAGATTTAGTCAGAAGCTAAGATTTGCTGTAAAACTTTCTATTGCTGTGGCATGGGCCATCATTCTTCCCATATTTTATGCTAGTTCCCAAAACTACTTCTCTTGTTCAGCTAGACAACCTAAAACTTTTCTGGGAATCTTCTGCTTGTCGAAATATATGGTGGTCGTTGCATTGTACCTTACAAGCAATGTGATTGGGATGGCATTGTTTTTTGTTCCTGCTGTAAGCAGTTTTTTAGAGACATCTACTTGGAGAATTTGCAATATGTTGGCCTGGTGGTGTCAGGTATGTTTAGCCCAACTCAAAGTTGAATATATGCTTAACTTTTATCTTGCATGTTGCATTTGATATTGGACATTGTTTCACGCCATAATTAATCCAGTGGAGTACATTGCGATTCATGTCAAGAATCAATTCAGTGGAATACATTGTCATGAAATTTATTTTCCAACACAAAATCAGTCATTGGGAGTTCAATATTTATTTTTATCCTTTTACAGAGCTTCTACATAGCTGTGTGCAGTGTTAGTTGACTTTCATATCTTGTGCATGATACTATAGCAAAATGAATTAATAATGATGATATGTGCAGCCTGAGTTATATGTTGGACGAGGAATGCAAGAAGGCCAAGTACCTTTACTAAAGTAAAATATGTGCATTACATTTCCTATATTTCATTTTGGTTATTTGATATGAACTAAACAGTCTTTCTACGCCTCACAGGTATACAACATTTTGGACAATTCTCTTGTCAAGCAAATTTTTATTTAGCTACTACTTTGAGGTGCTCTCTCTCTCTCTCTCTCTCTCTCTCTCTCAAACACACACACACACACACACACACACGTACATACTAACTCAGATTAAGCCTCCTCCTGACCATTTTGTTTTATAATTAAACCACCCCCTGACCATTGATTATCCAGATTAAGCCTCTTGTTGAACCCACGAAAGAAATTATGAAGGTCAATGTGAATAAATATGAGTGGCATGAATTCTTTCCTCAAGGTGCTCCCTACACTCTTCATCTGTTTTCCCTTTTTCACCCAATATGATATTTGCAGTACTAGTTTACAAGCCCATGTGATCATTTTTTTTTTTTGGCACCAGTCAAAAGCAACGCTGGAGCTATTCTTGCTGTATGGGCCCCTATAATTCTTGTAAGGACTCTGTAAACCTTTATATTAATTTGGATATGGATCAGAAATTATATAATTGTCTTTACATTTCCAACAGGTCTATTTCATGGACACACAGATTTGGTATTCTGTATTCTGTACCATCTTTGGTGGTATGTGTGGTATTATTCATCATCTTGGTGAGGTGAGATCAGGTGCCATAAAAACTGGAATTTATTTCATGTGTTTATATATTCTTATTTGGAATACTCATCTAGATTCGTACAATGGGAATGGTGAGAAGTCGATTCTGTACCTTGCCAGAGGCGTTCAATACCTCTCTTGTTCCTCATTCAATGATGACAAAGAAAAAGGGAATATTGCCTAGTTTCTTGGAAAAGAAAATATTTAAGGTGAAAGCTCTTCATCTCCTCTTTGGTTGTTGTTGTATCATATCGTTTCTTCCTTCTTGCCCTTTTCTTAGATGATGTTCAATTTCAGAATTTTGGTAAAGCTGAAAGACATGATCCAACAAAGTTTGCTCTTGTTTGGAATCAAATAATAAATAGCTTCCGCTCAGAGGATTTAATAAGTAATAGGTAAGGCCTGATCTTTTTACTGCAACTTAAACTTCATACTCTTTATTATTTGTTTTTGTTGATTCTGCAGAGAGATGGACTTGATGACAATGCCCATGTCACTAGAGCATAGGTCTGGTTCTATTCGTTGGCCCATGTTTTTACTCGCCAAAAAGGTGTGCTGATCTACCCTATGATACGTAACATCCCATGGCAATATACTCACCTTTTTTGAGAGGCCACTTAAGTTAGTACTTCAAGTATAATGTAGTTTAGCACACAACCTGCCAATAGTTTTTTTTTATCCTGCAGCCATTTTTTTTGCGTAAATACTTGAAAATTGTATGTCAGGTTAGCTAAAAACTTTAATAAACTTACTAGGATAATTCAAATATTGGATTTGCTTTTTTTTTTGGTTAGTCACGAGAACTAGCTACTCTTTCTTTACCACAAATTTTATCATCAATCTCAACCATGACGGGCATAATTATTGTATCATTAGCTCTCATTTGGAAACTATTTGAAGTCTTTAGTAATTTCTGTCATTAGGTATAATATCTCTATATATCAAATCTACCAACGAAAACTCTATCATCTTATGCTTGTTTTCCTTCAATGGCAGTTTTCAGAAGCAGTAGATATGGTAGCCAATTTTACTGGAAAAAGTACACGACTCTTCTGTATAATTAAGAAGGATAATTACATGCTTTGTGCAATCAATGATTTCTACGAATTGACAAAAAGTATTTTGAGGCATCTGGTTATTGGTGATGTAGAGAAGAGGTAATCATTTTACTTCATCGTACCTGTAATATTACTTTTTTTCTTGTTTCAAAGCTTTTCAAGTGCATGTCCCTGTGAATATTATTATGATGTTCTACAGATTCTATCCAGGGTAATAGCTACCATCTACATTGAAATCGAAAAGAGTATTCAGAATGCAAGTCTATTGGTTGATTTTAAGATGGACCATTTGCCTTCACTGGTTGCCAAGTTTGACAGATTGGCTGAGCTTCTGGTAATAACCTTACTAACATTACTGTGATACTTCTATCTTTTTCCCTTTTGTGGTTTGGATTCACCATTTAATCACAGTAATATATTGGTTTTCTTCTCCATTTTCTGGTTTTCGAAATTGGGAGGATTTTTGCATTGCATCTTTTGAAACCAATCTTTGGCCAGGTACAGGGTTTCAAGAACCATAAACAGACTTTAAACCAGAGGAGTTCTAGATTCAGCTTTTGTTAGTCAAGCTAATCTATAATTTTTCTTTCTTATCAAAATTTTGGAAACATATGCTTTACAAATTTGAGTTTTGGATATGAATTAGACACAACAATAAGAATGTTGCTAAGAAGTTGAACTGAATGTGGTTTGAAGTGAATCCAGGCCAGGTACCAGAACTTGGACTGGTTGTTTTCTATAGGTTTTTGGTGATTTCCCCTTTTATTTTCTTCCTTTTGAACCTTAGCCCATGAGCAAAGGATAACAATTGTGATGGTAAAGGTGGCTGGAATAATAGAATTAATCATCAGGAATGGCAATGAACATGATGGAGATATGTAGGTTCTGTATCGGATAGTTACTTCCCTGGGGTTCAGGAAATCACGCAGGAGGACCGCGCTTCACTTCATTAAGGAGAAGAGAAATATTTACAAAAGAGAGATCGCAAGTGTCTCTCAAGAGATCCTAAAATGAAAAAAAGCGTCACAACATGACATGCCACTATCCTCTTTTCCCCGCCAAAAAAAAGCATGACATTGCCACTAAAAACAACCCATAAAAGGAACTAGCCATCTATAGGTAGCGACCTACAAAGGATGGCAGTAGAAATTTGCAGAAACTTATAGCTAACAAAGAACTATTATACTGATGGGGAGTGGATATAGCATTTTTTAAACATTATTGTTTTGATATATATAGACTTGGTTTGATTTTGTTTTGCCCGTATAATGAAGTTTTCTTGTATGACTCCCCAGTACACGAACAAACAAGAACTTCGATATGAAGTCACAATTTTACTCCAAGATATCATTGATATTCTGGTCCAAGATATGCTTGTAGATGCTCAAAGGTAAGAATATATTTAATCATATCTTTCTCTCTTTTTTTTGGTAACCACAACAATGACCTCTTCTTTCAACAGTGTATTAGGTCTGATTAATTCTTCTGAAACACTGATCTCGGATGATGATGGAACCTTTGAGTACTACAAACCAGAGCTCTTTGCATCTATCAGCTCAATATCGAACATACGTTTTCCATTTCCTGAGAATGGCCCACTAAAAGAGCAGGTTTGGGCCCACCTTTGATTATTTACAGACAGATTACGTATTCATTGTTGATAGTGCCTCCATTAATGATGAGATAATGTGGTATATTCAGGTGAAACGCCTCTACCTTCTGCTTAATACTAAAGACAAGGTCGTGGAAGTACCGTCAAATTTAGAGGCTCGGCGACGCATTTCATTTTTTGCCACGTCTCTTTTTATGGATATGCCATCTGCTCCGAAAGTCAGCAGTATGCTGTCATTTAGGTAATATCTGTACTATTAAAAAATTTCTCGAACTTATTTCAGTCTGTTTTGATTAATATCGATTTATAAAGCCTTTCCATTTAAGGCAGCCTATGTAGCATATCACCCATTGCTCTCTCACACAAATTATATCTAGTACTCTAGGCAACTTATGTCTAATGGTCATGGATAGCCTTTCTAAATACCTCAGCAATTTAGCAAACTTTAGCAAAATTGTAGTTTTTTTATATATAACTACATGACACCCCGCGTTTTGCTGCGGAAAATATAGATAAATATTATGTAAAATGTTGTAGAAATAGGGATAATTTAATGTTGAAATATTGTGGAAATGATATAAGGAATAATGATTTAGCATGCTTGTATGTTATAATTTGTAGATGTAGTATAGTTGCATTTTAAGTTTTAGTATGTACTAATAATTGTCATGCTTGCATGCTAAGCTTTTGGTGTTTAGTGGATCGATGTGACATTCTTAAGCATGTTAACTAATAATTCCTATGTTTGCATGTTGAGCTTTAGGCGCTTAGTGAGTTGTAACTTTATAGAAGGTATAGACATAGCACAACTAGACCTTTTCTAATAAACTACTCCATGCAACATCCACAGAAACCATCATGATTCTCATGTGCACTAACATGATGCCTATTATACTAATTTTACACGTTAATGAGCTGGTACAGCATATTTCAAGTTGTTTCATGGCATTGGGTTGACTCCATAAAAATCACAATACCTAGTGTTAGCACTCCTCAATCATCATGAAATTGAAGAGATTAAGGCCAACACAGACTGTATTATGTCTATTCCGACAATTCAAATGAGGTGCAAACCCTAGTAGCTTGGGTTAGGTAGGAATGCCACAGGTACATCCCCTTCCTCATGCCGCCTAATCCATTTTCGTCAAAGGTGTTGTCTGGTTGACTGAGCTCTAGTGATCTGCCTAATCACTGCATAGGTAGCCACACCTAATAGGCGGTGGCTGGCCATCTGGGTGGTGCCTGAGGCCAACTTTTCCATTGATATAAACGTCATCCTGTCAATTAACTCTTTTTGGAGATTCATACACCATCACAATTACAACAAAATCAGATTTAAGCAAGTATAATATACTTCTGATAGCACCCTAACTTCAGGACACTTTATCCAGCATAATAACTCCATATTTCAACGAAGAGGTAAAGTTTTCAGAGGACGAACTTCATTCAGATCAAGACGAGGCATCCATCCTTTCCTACATGCAAAAGATATATCCAGGTCATTTGTCTTCCATATCTAGATCCCTTCACTATTATTACAATTGCTTGCATTGATTTCATTTTGTTGCTGAGATCTGGTATTCTTTTCCATAAAACATGGTCATGTTTCTCATTGTTTTAGATGAATGGAGAAACTTTTTGGAACGGCTTGGTCCAAAGGTCACACAAGAAGAGATCAGATACTGGGCTTCTTTCCATGGTCAAACATTAAGCCGAACTGGTAATCTACAGAAATATTATCATTTATTGTAAACTCGTCATCTAAGCCCATGTCTCCAAGCTGTCTGACTCTTTCTGTCATGCACTCTAGTCCGAGGAATGATGTATTACAGAAAAGCACTGAGACTACAGGCTTTCTTAGACAGGACAAATGACCAAGGTGCATATAGAATTTTCTGCTTCATTATGAAATTTAGAAATAGCTTCCCATAGCTGGTTGTATTTCAAACCAACTAGATCGGAAATCAGAATACTATCAGATAACAGTTCTGATGATTTCATACCTGTCACCTTCATACTTCTTTGGTTTAAATTTTTGAGCAAAAACTTGCACAGAATTATACAAAGGACCTGCGGCGAATGGGCGACAAACTAAGAACATGCACCAATCATTATCAACTGAACTTGACGCACTTGCTGATATGAAATTTTCGTACGTCATCTCATGTCAGAAGTTTGGGGAACAGAAATCTAGTGGTAATCCTCATGCTCAAGACATTATCGATCTAATGACAAGGTATAATTTGAGAAATAGAAACCTGCAAATTAATGATTTATCACCTGAATAATGCTGATAATTGCCACTTCTGATGTGCCCAATAAAGGTATCCAGCTCTACGTGTCGCCTACATTGAAGAGAAGGAGATCATAGTAGATAATAGGCCTCATAAGGTTTATTCATCAGTTTTAATAAAAGCAGAAAACAATTTAGACCAGGTAATGATCTTAACTTATGATTTAGCAAGTACAGAATTCCATTCTTTCTTTAGATCTAAGTTTGTTTATATATCTTTTCAACATTTATTATTTATCAGTGTGACTGTACCTTTTAAATTATAATGTGTATTTCCATTACTATTCTCTCTCCAGCTTCTCGGATAATTGTGCTTGTTAATTATTTGCATAGGAAATTTACCGTATAAAGCTTCCTGGTCCACCCCTTATTGGAGAAGGGAAGCCTGAAAATCAAAATCACGCTATTATATTCACCCGTGGAGAAGCTCTACAAACAATTGATATGAACCAAGTAACTAATTGGACATTCTTCTATATTTTTTGTTTCTTTATAAAGACTGCTCATAAAGACTATCGTGCTATCAGGACAACTATCTGGAAGAAGCTTATAAGATGAGAAACGTGCTTCAAGAATTTGTTAGGCATCCTAGGGGCAAAGCTCCAACTATCCTTGGGCTTAGAGAGCACATCTTCACTGGAAGGTCTGTATTATTTGCAACATGTCTTTCAAACTTGTTTCTGTCTTTATATTTAAAGAGTATTTTCTCTGTGTGTGTGCAGTGTTTCTTCACTTGCTGGATTCATGTCATATCAAGAAACCAGCTTTGTTACAATTGGACAAAGATTTCTTGCTGACCCCCTCAGGTGAAAGCATTCTCTTTGTTCTTGATCTAAATAGTTTTTGCAGTGATGGCACAAACTAACTTTTTATATTTGAGTTTCTGATTTGTATAAAGTTCATGTTACATGTGGCATGTGTTAGATATCGATTTCCTTTTACATCATAAGTATTCATACTCCGATAGAACTTTTATGTAAGAGGCCTATCTTTCTTTTTCAACAATTAGCCAGAAGCTCTAGCATTCAATAAAGGATAGCACCAAAAATGGTCATTAAACTGCCTCCCTGTTACCAGCCCATTGATTCCTAGAGAGCATAATATATAAAAGCACTCTGTTATTTAAAAGGTCACTCCCATGGCTGCAGGGTGCGGTTTCATTATGGTCATCCAGACATTTTTGATCGGATGTTTCATTTGACAAGAGGTGGCATAAGCAAAGCGTCTAAAACTATTAACTTAAGTGAGGACGTGTTTGCTGGTAAGTTGAACCTTTTCTTCTGTTGAAACAAAATCTTTCTATTAAATTGATATGCAGTTGCAGCTTTAACACTTATTCTGCAGGGTATAATTCCATATTGCGCCGTGGACATATAACTTATAATGAGTACATTCAAGTTGGCAAAGGGCGTGATGTTGGTCTTAATCAGATATCAAAATTTGAAGCTAAAGTTGCAAATGGGAATAGTGAACAAACTCTTAGCCGTGATATCCATCGGCTAGGGCGACGCTTTGATTTTTTCAGGATGCTCTCTTGTTATTTCACAACAGTGGGATTTTACTTCAATAGTCTAGTATGATCTCTCTCCTTCCGCACACCAATTGTCAGGACTACAAGTACTTTTTACTATGAGATGTGTACTAATGGTCCTTTCTTCAGCAAAGCTTAGAGTAGACTAACAATAAATAAGTAGAAAAAATTGTTCAAGAATTATAAAATTACAGTAAACATGAATCTGTTATTTTGTGTAACCTTTTCATTGTCACGTAGCACGTCTTTATTTATCTAGAGGTTCATTCAAATCTTACTTACAGTAAAAGAAGTTAAAGGGTCATCTTGTTCAGCAATCCCATCTAGCTGCTCTTCTTAAAGCTCTCTGGTTCAATCGGCTGTCTTTGCCAGCTCAAAATTGGTTTGAGAATGCGCCTAGTCATATAGCCAGACTGGACTAAGCTTTTTTTTTTTTTTGAATTTATGGACTAAGCTTTGGTTCCCTCTTTTTTCTGAGATTAGCTGCTTTAGTATTCTGCTCTAATATTCCTAGTCCTTTTCTCTAAGCAGGCACATCATCAGCTGATAACAACCACAATCATACTGTTTTTCATTTTTTTGATATTTTTTCTGGCTATCTCGTTGGGTGACACATATTTTTTGGTTGGGTTTGCCTCCTCGCATGGGTGAATGAGACTGCTGATACGCGGTTCTCCAGTTGAACTGCTGTTCATCGGTGCCATCCACCGGGTGTGGGTGGTTTGGCTGTGCATGCAGGCCAAGCATGCCCCTCCGTATTTTTTCAATAAAACATTCAATACTCTAGGAAATAGCAGAGCAGCCTCTGACCTCTTTCACCTTGTTATAATTATTATGAAAAAAACATCTCTATACATCTGATTTTGCACCGATCCTAGAACCATTAATAGTACTATGAACATGGCCATCCTTTTTATTTTGAGGAATGAATTGGGTTGATCCATCCCGTGCCATTCAATATGGCCACAATGACAGTAGAGCTGCCACAGAAATCAGTGGATGACCAATTATGGACAACTCCATCCTAATATTAAGACTATCTTTCAAACAGGTCATTGGGAACAACTAGAAGGATGAAACCTGAAGTTTCCACGGTTACCTTTTGAAAATCTTATTCTAGAGCATGATATTGAATCATTAACAATATTACCTTTTACACTTCTATGTTTAAATTTCATCGAAAACATATTCGTGCAATGAAATTTTGAATGTTTAAGGGTTTGACAACATATATATGCTTCTTAATAATCATGATCCTTGCCTCCTTTGTGTCTTATTTGAATACACACAGGGGCACTGAGTCTAATTGTTTCAATTGGTCCATGTGTTTGCAGATATCAGTTGTAGGCGTTTATGTTTTCCTCTATGGACAATTGTATTTGGTTCTTAGCGGCCTACAAAGAGCTCTGTTAATTGAAGCTGAGACTCAGAATATGAAGTCCTTAGAAACTGCCCTGGTATCTCAGTCTTTTCTCCAGCTGGGTCTGCTTACAGGATTACCTATGGTGATGGAGCTAGGTCTGGAAAAAGGTTTCCGAGTAGCTTTGAGTGACTTTATCCTCATGCAACTGCAGTTGGCTTCAGTTTTCTTCACATTCTCTCTTGGAACAAAAGCTCACTATTATGGACGTACTATTCTTCACGGTGGTGCAAAATACCGACCAACAGGGCGCAAATTTGTGGCATTCCATGCAAGCTTTACAGAAAACTACCAGTTATACTCCCGAAGTCATTTTGTCAAAGGATTTGAATTGGTCTTCCTTCTGATAATTTACCATATTTTTAGAAGATCGTATGTGAGCACTGTGGTACATGTGATGATCACATACTCAACGTGGTTTATGGCAGTGACTTGGCTGTTTGCACCTTTTCTTTTTAACCCAGCTGGTTTTGCTTGGCGTAAGATTGTTGAGGATTGGGCAGACTGGACAATATGGATGAGGAACCAAGGGGGCATAGGAGTGCAACCAGAAAAGAGCTGGGAATCATGGTGGAATGCTGAGAATGCACATCTTCGTCACTCAGTACTGAGTTCTAGGATTCTTGAAGTGTTGCTCTCCTTGCGCTTCTTCATTTATCAATACGGACTTGTCTATCATCTCAAGATATCTCAAGACAACAAAAATTTCCTAGTCTACTTGCTTTCTTGGGTTGTTATTATTGCCATTGTTGGGTTAGTTAAGGTGAACGCTTCATCTCAAAAATTTTGATGCATTGTTGTTTCATGCAATTGTCTTCATTCATTCTCATGCCCATTTATTGGAAAATTCTAATGGTTATGTAATACTCTATGCAGCTTGTTAATTGTGCTAGCCGTCGTTTGAGCTCAAAGCACCAGCTTATCTTCAGGCTTATCAAATTGTTAATATTCCTCTCAGTGATGACCTCCTTGATCCTTCTCTCTTGCCTCTGCCAACTATCCATCATGGATTTGATCATCTGTTGCCTCGCTTTCATACCAACTGGTTGGGGCCTCCTCCTTGTAAGTGTCAACAGTATGGTAACCATTTATCCCAAGATTATTTCTCGTCTCTGTCACCCTAATGGTTTCTTGCTGGTGCAGATCGTTCAAGTTTTGAGGCCAAAAATTGAATACTATGCCATATGGGAGCCTATTCAGGTTATTGCTCATGCTTACGACTACGGAATGGGTTCACTGCTATTTTTTCCGATCGCTGCATTAGCATGGATGCCTGTTATCTCAGCCATCCAAACCAGAGTTCTTTTCAACAGGGCATTTTCTAGGCAGTTGCAGATCCAACCTTTTATTGCAGGGAAAACCAAACGGAGGTAATAACTGATGGCTTTGTTAATTGGAGTTGTGAATACGATCCATTGGTTGGTCAGGATGATAATAATTCTCTGTATCCTGGTGTACATATTATACGGTATACAGTGTGATCCATCATTCTTTAATTAGCCCATACGAGTTTGACGGATCTAGCATCTCAGTTTTTATGTAGAGTTTAAATCTAGACTTAGTTTTATCTTCACATATCATTTCTGACTTTCTGTAACACAGAAATGCCGTGCAATAGCTCTTGGACGAAAGTCATGTTAGATTATATAACATCACGGATATTTTCTCTCAAATTACTGAAATACACCTGTGATTTTATTGGGGATTTCAGCATCGATTCTTCTGTTTCACAGAGCAGCTTTTTCTTGTTATGCTTGCTTAAAGTTTATTTTTCTATGCTATGTACTCCCTCCGTTCCACAATATAAGGGATTTTGAGTTTTTGTTTGCACGGTTTGATCACTCGTCTTATTCAAAAAATTTTAGAATTATTATTTATTTTTCTGTGGCTTACTTTATTATCTAAAGTACTTTAAGCACAACTTTTCGGTTTTTATATTCGCACAATTTTTTTAATAAGACGAGTGGTCAAACAGTGTAAGCAAAAACTTAAAATCCCTTATATTATGGACGGATGGAGTATATCACTTGGGAGTTTACATGAAGGATATATTCGCGTAGCATTCTCATTTGTTTTTTGTGCCTGCAAGCTATCAAAGGCATGCTTTGTTCCAGGAGAGCATCTCTTGAGTTGAGTGTGAATGGGCCTATCAGAAGATTTTTTTTTTTTCTTTATTCGTTTGTCATGCGATCTGCAACACTTAACTGCAGATTTACAAATGAATTTGAAAATGCTTTAAGTAACTATAAATCAGGATAACAAGAATATTGTACCTTTGTTTTGTTTATTGTGCCACAGTCTGAAAGAACTGTAATGCAGCAACAGTGTCTGGCCTAATACGGTAGTATAGCATAGTATAACTGAAGTCGGCCCACAGACCAACAGATTCCAGTTGATTTTGTAATTGAAGCCTCTAGTGCCTGGTCTGAATTCTGCAACTGCAGAACTTGAAAGAAACAAATCAAAGAGCCATTGCATCATGCTTCGCTTCTCCACTACATGTCTACATGCCTCTGACACCAACATAATCTGCGAGAGAGATGTCGATTTAATTAACACCACAAATTAATTAATTAAAACAGGGACCAGCAGCAATGCATATGCATGTGCTACGTACCCTGGCTGCCCAAAAGAATCACGTTCGCGAGTGGCACTAGACTAGTCCCAGCACTGCTCATGAGTAAACATTTCAAAAAAACAAAGAATTGTATTCAGGGGCTAGGACAGCCGTAGGACAGCATGCAAAGACAGCAAGAGACGTAAGTACGCGCGTAACGAACACGGCAAGGATCGATGGAAATGCAAATGTGCATATGGCAGAATAATCTTACCATTTTGTAAATACATTTACATGTGCACTTGTACTACTACAGAAATGGCAGAGATATGATGCAGTTAGAATGCAATTTGCAAAGATGAAATAAACATATACGGTGGAGGGGTAAAAAATTTCTCAAAACACAGCTCAACTAATGTAATTTTCATAAATTAGTCTTTGTTCTTCTAATATTTTAAAATTTGAAGTGTTATTCCCATAGGTATTTAGGTTCAGGAATAGGGATGCCCTACTCCTGGTTCCGCCCCTGCATATACTCATTTCCTCAATTTTAAAATATAAGTATTTTTCTGTATGTTTTCAAAATGTATTCGAATGGAGGGATTTTCAGATATATTTTAACAAAAGAATACTCAGAAAAATACTTACATTCTAGTAGTAGCTAGCTAGCTAGTAGATGTAAATAAGCAAGTTGGGAAGTAGATCGGTCGATGAGTGTACAGTAGGCATGCAAAAATATGCACGCGTATTTGCGATGCTTTGCTAGCTGGGAGGAGGGAGCAAAGTAGAGGCCGTTGCATGTGACATGCATGTGGAAATGATCGACCCTGTTCGTTCGTTCGTGAGAATGTCCTACGGCCACCCACGCACATGCTTGCATGCTCCATTGGGCCGCATCGCATTATTTCCCCACTAGCTAGCTAGCTACCTTGTTTCCTTGCCCTTCCTCACCCTATATGCCCATGCCAATATGTCATTGTAGATAGGAAATCGTAGAATCTGAAAAGTAGCTGATGAGTACTCTCTCCATCTCAAAATAAATTTATTTTTTTTATTTTTCCTCACATATCAATACAAAATCAAAAAGATTATAATATCTGCATTTTATCAAATTGCAATACAATATATTATTCTTTACTTTATCTAACCTGTTGCGTTTTATATCAACATTTACAAAATTCCGATGCAAAATGATTATTTAAAAATAAACTTATTTCGGGACAAATGGAAGGGAAAAAAATTATTTTAGAACGAAGGGAGTACAAAGTTAGTAAGAATGTAAAGAATTTACTATCTCTGTCTTAAAATATACTAACTATTCCTACCTTTCTGTTTTAAAATTTACACTAAAAAGTTAACCATATACATTGGTACAGAGGTAGTAGATAATAATAATCCCATTTTCTTACTAGTCATTTTTGGATTCCATTACTCATTTTTGGATTCCATTGCTAGTTTGTGACTTAGTGTTAGAATCGGGATTGTCTGTGAAATAGCTAGTTAATTAGCTGAAGATTTCGGAGTAGCTGCAAGTAAAAGTGAATGTCAGAAACTTCCCAAACAGAGTACGTACGTCATATATACTTAATCTCTCTCTCTAACTGGTGTGTCAATATATATTATTGCAGCTGGGGGGAATAATTGATGATTAGAGGGGAGAATTAGCTAGAGGGTGGACTTTGATGGAGAGTCAGAATAATTTAACCAGCAAGCATGTTTTCTTGCTAACCACTTCACAGGCAGCATCATCCACACTGCACGTTGAGCATATATGCAACGCTGGCTAGCTAGCTTATTTGCTCTCTCAAAGCCTCTCACCGAGTCACGTTCATGTGCCGTCGGCTATGCTAGCTTTATATCATTATATGTTTTTCCATCCTGATATATAATATAATATAAAGTACATAAATTAATTAACTGCAGCCAGACAGCGCATGACAGTAGGGAGCAAAATAAAGCTATAGGATTTGCATGCATGCCCACCGTTTCAACCCTCTCGATATATATGATCTTGGCTTCGCCGGGTAGCATCTCTAATAATATAATATTATTATAATTATATCTTGCTCTGTGTTAATTAAGTTACTTATAATATACTTCCTCCGTTTCATAATGTAACTTATTCTAACATTGCCCACATTCATATAAATGTTAATGAATATATACATATGCATATGTCTAGATTCATTAACATCTATTTAAATATAGACAATGCTATAATGACTTACATTATGAAACGGAGGGATTAAATGATTTGCCAACAATTGTTTTTGGCATCGCTAAAAAGATTATCTTGCTTTTGCCGTGCGAATTGTCTTTAATTTCCACTGTACAATAGAACATTCATTTTCACCTTGGTGGCAAAAAAAAAAACGAAATCTCCAAAATATATAGGACAAAGAACAAATAGAACATTCCATGTTCCAATCAAATTTACATTTTTAATTCTCTACGCCTATACAGTTAGGACGACAACTAACTGTATACAATCATGAGTTGATATACATAGAGGTACAACGCTCTTAAGTAATTACTTATATATTGATCTGTCTACTAATTAACTAATTATTAAGAATACTCCTAGTAAATTTGACCATGAGATGGAGATATATAATCCATCTATTTCGCCCCAAAAATGGGCTAGCAATGAGAACCAAATATATGATGATTTTACGCCTTTTTAAGGATATATAGAAATGACAATTGAAGAAGGGTACTTTTATTTTTCCAAGATGGATCACTAAAATTATTTGTTACAACAAGTCTTACATAGTAATTAATATAACTGAATGAGTATACAAACAATTAGCCAATTCCCAAAATTGCAAAGCATGAGTCATTAAATCCGACAATTTCTTATATAGGTGTTTTTAGAAAATAAAATCATTTATAGTTTTTGATGAAAATTTGTACATGTACACATAGGTTCCCCTCCTTAATATATTATAGGAGGAGGCAGGCATTTGTCGAGTGGGAAAGAGAGCGGGAGAGAGAGAGAAAGAGGTGTGGATAAGGATAAGTCGATGGGGTGCATGGGAAGAGGGTTGGATAAGGTCGAGCAGTCTAATCACAGTTTTTAAATTACTTGGTACCTATAATTCCCACTCGACAAACGCATGCCTCCTCCTCCTCCTCTTCGTCCGCCTCCCCTCCCCTCCCCTCCCCTCCGGACACGGTTGGTGTGTGGTTTTCTCCTTGGGTTGGTGGGAAGCATGGCGATGTTGCGGCACCGGATCTGACGGCGACGGCTTCTCCCACGGGCAGATCTGATGGCAGCGGCTTCTCTCGTGGGTGGATCTGGCGGTGGCAGCGTTTCTCCTCCTCTCTCCAACCCCGCCACCACAGCCCCTCCTTGTCCCCTCTCCACCACTGTGGCGTCCATCCTGGCCCCTCGACGGTGGCGACTCTTGTGAATTTGACTGGGGGAATCGATGGTGGCCTAGATGTGATGGGGAGTGGCTCGCCAATGCATCGAGCAAGCTTTTTTTTTTTTTTTTGCATTCGTGCAACATTAAAGGTATTGGTTCCTAAATCAATACCTTTGATTCCTCCTGTGAGGTGTCGGTTGGAAAATCCGGCACCATGTGGGGTTTCCACGGTACCTATTACAATTTGTATAGTAGTGATTTCAGGCGTCTAAATATTTGCAAATTTTTAGTGACCTAAAATAATACAACTACATCGAATCTTACGGCACCAAATGTACACCATACTCCCTCCGTCCCGTAAAAAAACAACCTAGTACCGGATGCGATAAATCGTAGTACTACGAATCTGGATGGACATATGTCGAAATTTGTAGTACTAGAATATGTCATGTTCGGTTCTAGATTCGTTTTTTATGGGACGGAGGGAGTAAGTTATAAACTCTAATATGTATGAGATAGTATAGAACTAAGAAAAATGTCTGAATTAATTATTCCCTTAACTTTTGCAGTAGTTCATTTACCACTTCAACTCTTATGCCAAACATTTTGTCCTAGGTTTCTCAAACTGAATGAATTACTCCTACTTAATCCGGATCGGTTTTTCGTACCTAGCTTCTTAAAATATCAGCCTTTTCAAATCTCAGCTCCCTAGCTAAACAAGAACTAAATATATATGGTGGGGGGGGAGGGCAATAGTACTATGTTGTCGAAAATTCACTCAAGTTAAATTCAAGTCAATGCAATTTTGCAAACAAGCTAGGGGACCACACCTTATTATTATTATTATTATTATTATTATTATTTTGGAGAACTACCACACCTTAATTTGAAGCCCTAATTGAAGCCAACGCGAGAAAAGGCGCCTCATGGATTCGGAATGACATGTATTTTCAGTAACACCAGCAAAGCTAGGATATCATTATCTACGATCTCCAGTTCGTAGTTTTCATCCTTGCAAGAATCTGGATCTGGAAAGCAAACAGATGCTCGATTTGACGTCCATTGCAATGGCATGGTTAGTGTGCCAAAAATAAGTAAACGGACACACATTTTAAGTATTAAACATAGACTACTAACAAAACAAATTATAAATTCCGTGTGTAAACTGCGAGACGAATTTATTAAGCCTAATTAATTCGTCATTAGTAAATGTTTACTGTAGCATCACATTGTCACATCATGACGTAATTAGGATCAAAAGATTCATCCCACAATTTACATGCAAACTGTACAATTAGTTTTTTTCTTCCATATTTAATACTTCATATATATGTCTAAATATTTAATGTTAAAAGTTTGATGAAAAAATTTTGAATCTAACCAAGGCCGAAGTATCCATTGCATATAGTGACATGTCTCTCACTGTCTCACACACACATACTGACACACTGACAGTGGGGCCCACTGAATGCAGCACGTGGTTTCCGAGGCCGGCCCTGATGATGAACCAACTGCCAGCTGAAGCCTCAGCTCCAGAAGAGGAGCAGTACGTGCAGGGATAACGTACTCTCTCTCACTCACCGGCCTCTGCAGCCACTCCATGATTAACCGCAACAACTACCCCCTCTCTTCCAAAATACGTAAACTCCATCTATATCAAAATAAACTAAATTTAGCATAGGATATAAAATATTATAATACTTTGTTTTTTTAAAATTTATAGTACGTATATATTACATAAAATTTATGGTGCGATGTATATATTACATAAAATTTATGGTGCTATGTATATATTACATATTATGTTTGTTTACTTTAAAATAAATGAAGTAGTAATTAGATATATGTCTATTTATAATAGTATGATGTGTCTTATCCGATTTTAATTTACTATATTTTGAGACTTATAGTAGTACTCGCTTGGTCCGAAAAAGGATAACTTCTGATGATGAATTGTTTGTCTAATTTATCTCTAAATTTTATTTTTTTAAAGAGGATGTAATGGAGATCGAGAATTGCATATACTGCTCATCTGCTGCTTCATCTGTATGCATGCACTGCACAATAGTACTAGTACTACTAGTAGTAGTAGCACTGTCTCTCACTTAGCTGTTGCTAGCTGTCCCCTTTCCCCCCATCATGTGACTTCCATCCTTGTTCCTAGCTGCATGCAATACCTTTTCCCATTAAAAAAAAATAGTACTAACAAACTCTTCTTCTCTAACTAACTGTATGACTAATTACAGGTTAAACCATCTCATCTCTTATATCACCCAAAGCCCTTCCACATGCCATCAATTATCACACATTGCAACTTACACCTTAACAGCTTGCAACAGGTAATAATACTGTGTGTAGTTAGTTTGCTTAGCAAAGTTGTAGCAAAGTTGGTGATGACTTAAAAAAAAAAGAATCAGCTAGACATGGATTAAGCTTTTTGTGTATGAGTGTATAGTCATGCATGCATGGTAGTATACTATGGTAGTAGTCCTAATTACTAACTACCAAATCTCTTGGATCTTGATACACTTGTTGCATGCATGGCTCTAATCACATGCATGATGCTAATTAATGCTAGCTAGCTTTATATGATAGCTTGCACTCACACACACACACACACACAAATGCATTGCATATATATGCCCCCACAATTGCATACTTGCATGTGCCATCTATCTTTCCACAATATATACTCACCTTCACCACCTATACTCACCTTACACATTCTCTCTTTGCTATCTCTACTTGCACATGTCATACATCTAGACAAGGACACTAGCTTAGCTATAGCTAGCTACTAGCCTACTACTAGTAGTAGCCTAGCTAGGAGGAGGAGGAGGAGCTAGGATGGCGCAGTTGCCGCCGAGGGCGCCGAGCGCGGCGGCGGCGGCGGCGGCGGCGGCGGGGCAGGAGTGGTCGGCGATGGCGGCGGCGGGGGAGTTTCTTGGGTTCGCGGCGGCGAGGAGGGGGGCGCACAGGAGGTCGGCGAGCGACTCGGCGGCGTTCCTGATGGAGGCGGCGGTGCCGATGGACGACGTCATCGTCGGCGTCGGCGGCGGCGGAGAGTTCGACCGGCTCGACGACGAGCAGCTCATGTCCATGTTCTCCGACGTCGAGGCGCCGGCGGTGTCCGACGGCGGCGGCGGCGGCGGCGGCGAGAGGGGGCCGGCCGGGGAGGCGCACCTCATGGACATGGGTGACGGGGACGACGGGATGGGGGCGACCTCGCCGGCCGGCGCTGGCGCAATGGCGGCGGTCGCCGCCGCCGCCGCCGCGGACGGCATTGCCGACCCCAAGAGAGTCAAGAGGTTAGTGGCAATTAATTTTGCAGTAAAAATATTCTGTTTTTCTATTTACCATAAAAAAGAGTAATATTTATCCATAAACAATGTTAAGAGTAACAGTCATGTCAAAACAAAATTTCGCACAATTCCAAGCTTTGCACGATGTAATTTTCGGAGACAAATGCACAACATTTGAGTGAATTTTTCAGGTCTAAAATTCAAGAGAATTGTGCATAACAAAAAGACTTGAATATACATGTTCTTCCATGTCAACAATCTGCTTTACTGAAACATGTACTTGCCCGTAATTAACTGTATACTAAATGCCATGTGCATGAACCATTTGAAATTCACCAAAGACCGTGAATTCGAGTGACAAATCGTGTTGAATTTAGCTGTAATTCTGGCATGCTTTGCTTCTGTTTTCAGGATTTTGGCAAACAGGCAGTCGGCGCAGCGGTCAAGGGTGAGAAAGTTGCAATACATCTCTGAGCTTGAGCGCAGCGTCACCACTCTCCAGGTGATCCATCAATTCAACTCTCTCTCAAAAAAAAAAAACAAAAAGAAAGGGAAAGAAAACGACTGCAACTGAGCAAAATTCTCTCAAAAATGCATTTGTGATCTGAAATTCTGAATGTTTGGCTGATTGTTACTGCAGATGGAGGTGTCAGCACTGTCACCTCGTGTGGCCTTCCTTGATCATCAGCGGTCGCTGCTCACCGTCGGCAACAGCCATCTCAAGCAAAGAATCGCCGCCCTCGCACAAGACAAGATATTCAAAGATGGTACCAAATCTCCCTATCCATCTTTTGCATAGAATTTTTACAATTGCAGTAACCGCAATCGTAAATGTTCTGAGCTACTCTTTTCAAACAAACTTGCGAAACTTGTTTATGATTGCTTTCTAACTAGCCATGAGGATCCTGTAAACATTTCAGTAAACTCATTCCCAAAAATTCATGTGCAATGCAGCTCACCAGGAGGCTCTGAAGAAGGAGATTGAGCGGCTACGCCAAGTGTACCACCAGCAGCAGATCAAGGCCACCGGAGGCGCCGACATCGCCACGGCGGCCTCAATGCAGGCCAAGCATGAGCTGCTGGCGTGCGAGGGAGCGGCGATGCGATAGCGGAAGGCCACCGGTGACCGGTGACCGTCGGCCGGTGGGGATTAATTTTTTTTTTTGTTTGGCAATTTGCCATGTGTAAGATGACACAGCTTGGTCAGTAGTTTTGTGCAGCTTGTTAAAAAGTTGGTTGATTTTGTTGTTTCTTTATAATGTTATGTTTCGTTTTGCTCATCCTAGCAAAAAAATTGTGCTGGGATGGGAGAATTGATGTGGATGTATTGTTTGGACCCCAATTACATTTGTCCAGAAAAGGTGGTTGCTTTCAGCAGCTTTGTGTATTCTTGCAAAATGCAGCTAATCTAGTTTATGCTAAGTTCAGATAAATGAAATGGAAGGAAACTGGTGACAACTCTGAGATAGCAATGAACTTATCTGATGTTTTGTACAAGTTTACAGTGTATAACAAATATCAGATAAATGAAATAGAAGGACAAATGGTTGCTGGCACAAGAGCAGAAACACCCAAACACAAATTCAGCTTTCTTTATCTCAAATTTAGCTGATTCAACTGGATCCTTCCCCCCTCCCCCTCGCATACAAACTATATAATCATAGCACAGAGAATTAAGAGCCGTAAAAATTTCAATTGAAACACAAACCGTGTTAGAACACAGAAAATAATAATTAGAAGCAAACTCATTGAGTACTCAACTATGTGACCAACATAAACATGGATGGCTAACAGCCATACAAACTGACAGATACAAAAGTTGTGTTGGGAAATGATTCTAAAGGCTACCACAAAAATTTAAAGAATTTCAACAGACTGATTTATATGTTAGGTTAAGTGTGCTTGATGCATTCATGTGACATTCTACTCTGGGATCATCTGTTCATTGTCTGCATCACCCTCTTGTTCTATTTGAGGTTGCTTTGGAGCTGAACTGGCTCCAGGAGCTTGCTTCTTCTTGATGCCACTGACAATATCATCGATCCTCAGGAGCATGCAGGCAGCCTCAATAGCTGTCTTGAATGTCTGCGCCTTGACACTGTACGAGTCCCAGATCTGAAAAGGATAGATAATGAGGTTTCAAGATGAATGCAAACACGCAAAAGCACAAGCACGAGGGGGGGGGGGGGGGGGGGGGGGAGAGACCTTCCGCTCTTTCATATCCACAATATCACCACTGCTTCCATCAATGCCAACCCAAGCATTTTCACCATTTGCATGCTGCAATTATTTGGCATGTTAGTGAAAACAAATCCAAGATAAAGCACAGGAAACTGTAAAACAATATAATATTCAACTAACAAATATCATGATATACATGTTAGGCACAAAACTGAAGACAACTTGTTGAATTAATGAAGAATCAGATTTTACCTTTCCCTGAAGTTGTGTCATTGTCCTAATAACGTTCAGGCCACAATTCTGTAAAAGAGTTCTTGGAATTGCCTCAAATGCTAATGCGGCAGCTTCATAGGGCCACTGGTACACAGACAGCAAAGTTGACTTACATCAGTTGAGTTAATGATCACATAGATAATTACACCAAGCTAAGTTATACATGATCTATATCATACACATCATCGACAGCTCTATTTGAGAAAGAATACTACTAAAAGTATTCATGCACATACAGGAAGAGGTTCGCTATCTGCAGGTTTCAAGCATTGGCTATCTGAAATCTGAATCATACCTTCTCTACACCTTCAACTGAAGAACTCTTTTGTTTCAATGTTGCAGATACAGTTAATTCAGTAGCACCACCTCCAGGTAGCAGTTTAGGGTTTTTCCAAATGTTCCTTGCCACAGACATAGCATCCTACAAACCAGAAAGTTAGAAGATATATTTCCACTATAGAATATAACAGCATAACAAGGGAAAACATAAGCGCACCTGCAAGTTCCTCTCAACCTCATTCAAGACATCCTTGCTTGCTCCCCTCAACAAAACAGTACATGCTTTGGGATCTTTGCAGTCAACAATGAAGGCAAAGAACTCATCACCAAACTTCTTGACCTCAAAGAGGCCAGCTCCTGTTCCTACATCAGATTCTTGAAGTTCCTCTGGCCTATTCACTATAACTGCTCCACAAGCCTTTGCGATCCTGTTGTTGTCCGTCTTCCTGAGCCTTCGAATTGCACTTACACCAGCCTTTCCTAAATAATGGACTGCGAGGTCACTCAACCCTTTCTCTGTTATAACCAAATCAGGCTTGAATTTCAGAATCTGTGCACACAGGTTCTCTATATATTCCTCTTCCATCTGTAGCATCACCTGCCTGCAATAAGCCATTAAACCACAGTAAAATATATGCACAGAAGAATTTGAATTGCCTGTCTATTTTGACTTAAAATATGCATTCAGATCCCTTACCAATCTTCTTCTTTCATCAACTCAGCATTGGTCTGGTTTTCTCCTTTCTTGTATTCAAGAGGGCAATCCAGGAGAATGATGCGTGGGTTAACTATTTTTCTTCTCATTTTCCCAGGAGCAACAACATCTTTATTGATCATAACTCCTTTAAGAACCTTGGAATCTTCCAGCTGGCCTCCAGGAACCTTCTCTACTTTGATGTACTTCTTGATATCAACTTCACGAATGCCTTGACCCAGGTCAACACCAGCTGTTGTGGTAGCATCGATAGCAAGATCCTGAAGCAAGAAATTTTATTAGCAGCTCTAAAAAAGAGATACTGGAAGAAAATGGAGTTGATTTCATTTAAAGAAAGGTACTTACCGCAATAAGGTCACCAAACTGACCAGTAAATTTTGTACCGATGGAACTCTTCACCAGACCAAGCATTGCAACACCTAAATTATGAATTATGAAAAGCATCACTAATATGAATCTCCAAGAGAACTTCAAGAACAGATGATGATTCAAATAAATATTTGATATGCTGAACTTAGTCTACTTACGGTCATCCACGTCAACAGGAATAGCAATCTTATCAAGAACAGATAGAGCATCGTCAAGAGCTTTGGTGTATGCTGCAAAAAATAAAAGAAAAAAAAGAATTCTATGACATATAGAAGGTGTTGATTTCAGAGGCATGTTTCTAATTCTTCAGAAAATTACCTCTACAAATAACGGTGGGATGGTAGTTCTTGTCGATGAATGCTTGCGCAACATGGAGCATTTCACCAGCTAAAGAATACATACGTGTATTAGAAGGGCATAAATCAAATGAAATTTGCTCATGCAGACAACTGCTTAAGTACAGCAACAAAACAGATCAAGCATACATATATTCTTCGGCCCTTCTAAACAGGGAAGGTCAACTTGAAATGAGTCTTTATTCAGATCATACTAATTTGATATGATTTGTGAACTTCTCTAATATTATCTTTGCAGCATATATGTTTTAATATTGATAAAATGGTCAGCTAATCCAGGATGACGCTTGTGCAGTTTATGTGGGTCAATCTGTCAGATAACCCTAAATGATTCATTTCATGAAATTCAAATGTAAATACAAGATGTTATGCTATTCTGTCATATTAACCAACTGGTCTCTTAAAATAAGCATAAGGGACCAAAAACGGCATACCAAGAACAATAACAGATGTCGTGCCATCTCCTACTTCTTCATCCTGTGTGCGGCTTAGCTCAATCATAGACTGCATGGACAACTCATAAAGTATTAGGAATACAGGACTGAGCATCGAGAATAGTGCTAAGAAAAGAGCTCAAGGTTTATGAGCTACGTGCAGTTTCATTGTTTGGCATGGCATATCGTTCACTAAAAAAATAAAAATCTTTGTGGTGGCATATGGACCAAAGATTTAACATGCAAGTAGCATACCACAATGTTTAATGTGATGCCCCCTTCTAAGTTTTAAATCTGACATCTAGCTATATGGTCGTTGATCTGGCTCCTAGTGACTCTATATGTCAGCCTTGTCTATGATATTTTGTGTGATTCAGCAGAATTAACCACAGATGACCTTTTTACAATGTCACAACATAAAGTGATCGTTTTGAAATTTATTTTTCATGTGGCTGCATGCTCTGGGTGAACCAAATGAGCAGCACAAACTATAGCCATAAGACGACTTCAAGGTACACATAAGGGCGTGTGCACAAAACAAGCTAAGCTTAAGATGAATTTAAATAACAAATGAACAAAATTCAGCTGTTTTATCTTCCCTAGATCTAATCAACCAGGCCTTAATCATGCACGACCACCAAAACTATGATAACTTAATATTGGAGTGGACCAACCTTTGCAGCTGGGTGTGCAAGGTCTAGCTCCCGCAATATACAATTGCCATCATTAGTTACAACAATACCTGCAGAACCAAGGAAATAATTCAAATATGGTGAAAAATGTCCTGACAGTTCTACAAATGTAGCATCTATATTCGGAGTGTTTTACTGACATATGAATGCAAAAATCTATCCACCATCAACTCTAAATAAAATGCTTAATGCACCATTCAAACTATTCCTTGAAACAACTGTATAACCATAGAAGTTACATTTAAAGAACACAATCCTTAATGCATTGTCCAAATAATTCGATAGAATTATTGTATTAATTATGATTATAGGACAAGTTGGATGCAGATAAAATAAAGAAGGTAGATAAGAAACCCAAATAAGTTGGAAAAGAATGCAAAAGTTGGTCCAAAGATAAATATTCAGCTTCTTTTCATTATGACCCAGAAAAGGTAATGAAACATAATCTTCCCAACATCACTAGGTAATTTCCATGAAACCAATGAAGCTAGAGTTGTACAATGCACCTGAAAGGTTCTGAAACAAAAAGAGAAAGGACACATATTCTATCATACCATGAACAGGGCAGTTGTAAATTGCAACTCATACGATGCTATCATGTTACAACATGAAGGTTAGCAATATCACCTATATCAAAATATTGCTACGAAGCCACTCATTCAGTCCAAGCTAACATAGCATAGACAATCGTACAAACTGCAAAACAATAATGATTTGAACAAAAACTTCATAGATTGAGTCGCGCACCTCCTGCAGCATCAAGAAGCATCTTCAACATTGACCGAGGGCCCAATGTTGTGCGTATGATATCTGCCACAGCCTGCAAAAACAGATCGAATGGTATCATCAAGTAATTAAAAAAAAAATGGGCTCAAACATGGGAAGCCGGTTACATCATCATTCTTATTACTCAACAACCTGTCAATGACATCAAACACAACATGGAGTTAACTACATGAAGCCTAAAGAGGTGACCAGTTGTACCTTGGCTGCCTGGATGTTGGCATGATGCACCTTGGTGCCAGACTCCCGCTTCAAAGAATCCTCTGCATTGCCAAACAAAAAAAAAATGGGGGAAATAACTCAGATTAGTGACAAAGCACAGCACACCCCAGCCGAGCGAAGGATCAGATCAAGAACCCAAATTGAGCTACTAAAGCATCATCGGTGGATCACGAGACGGAGAATGGATGCCGGATGGACAAGCCAGCCCGACCTCGCCAGCAGCCGCAGCGGGGTGAAAGAAGACAAATGAATTTCTCAAAAAAAAGAAAGGAGAAAAATCCCGCGGTGGCAAGAACCCTAGCATATGGGAGGTGAGAGAGATGGAGAGGTAACTCACTGAGCACGAGCACCGGCGCGTGCAATGCCATGGATAGCGAGAGGCGCGAGGAGGAGGATGCGGCGGCGGCGGCGGCGGGGGTTGGTTCGCGCAAACGGAAAGGAGGGGGCGGAGGGGGGGGGGGGGGGGGGGGGGGGTTGGGAGAAGAGAGTATGTGGAGGCCCACTAGGCCCAGTTTATGACCATGTTGGGCCCAATGAAACATATGGGCCTTCCTGATTACACTTGGGCTTCCTGACCACACTCCTATTGTAACTTTGGGTTTCTACACCAAGTGAAGATTGACAACCATCATCTAACTAAAATCTATTAGTTAGAGCAGGTTTAATATTTGAGTAAATTTCACGAAACTACAAATACTATATCAAATTATCACAAAACTACATATTTAACTCGGTGTATCACAAAACTATACATTTAACATCAAATTTATCACAAAACTATACATTTAAAATGAAGTGTCACAAAACCATATGTTTAGTAAGTTTAATAGTATAGCCAACTATTAGCTCCACCATAACAATGGTGCTAGGGATTTAAACTCCAAAGTTGTAGTTTTGTGATAACTTCAATATTAAATAAACATTTTGTGATAGTTAACCTTAAATCTGCAGTTTTGTGATAAATTTGGTACTAAATCTGTAGCTTTGTGATAATTTGGTCAAAATACACGTAGTTTTGTGAAATTTACTCGTAATAGTATAGCCAACTACTAGCTCCAAATCATTTATAGTCAATTTAATAGTCCATTCATATAATAGTTACATATGCATATATACTACATTGTTAATACATGGTCCCACCTCTCATACACACATAACATTTTGGAGTCCGTACTGCAGTTGGCTACAAATCTGTTGACTGTTTTCCGTCTCTCCCTTCTCTTATCTCATCCACACGTGCTTATAGCTAACTTGTAGCATGCTATTGTACTCGCTCTTATACACGTTGCGTACACATCCATAATTAGAGCATTTTCACCATCCTCTTATTTAATACCGTAGTCCTAAAATATAAGGGATTTAACTTATGTAATTGTATGAGTAAAATCCCTTATATTTTAGAACGAAGAGAATAGATCCTATTATATTTTGAGGTTTTGGTGTTGGATGTACTACGCGCTCCTCAAGTCAGGCGCCAAGCTGCTGGTCACCATCAATGGTGCCTGAAAGTCTTTGGTTGTGGGTTCTTGATGTCCAAAAGAAATTTCAGTCAACACAGGGGTAGTCCTTGCCATGCAATAATCTTAGGGCAAATCAAACGGCCAGTGTGCTTCTCATCATATACCATTGAACGGTGAAAATAAATGCAAGATTTAGCAATCACATTATGTCAACATAGGGGTAGTCCTTGCCATGCACAAATCTTAGGGCGAATCAGCCAGTGCGATTCTCAAACAACATCCAACGGCAAAAAGGAATTGTTGTCAACAGAGCGGTAGCAATTCCCTTCATTTCACTATCACAAGAGGGCCTTGGCCCCCCAATCAAATCCCGTGCATATCAAATCTCGTGCATGCAAGTCCTTAGGATAGCTTTCACAGGGTAAAATAAAGGGAAACATTATTCCCTAGAGTTTTTCGATGTCACGAGGGCTCCAATGTTACGAGGAATTCACCACAGAAGGTCATATTTCTTCTAGTGTTCGTCCATTCCATATAAGTATTTAGTCCAAGATAGTTGTGCTTGTGCCTCATGTATATGTCAGGTGAGCCCTTGGTCCAGATTAACTGTAGTTTTTCATCCATTCCATATAAGTATTTAGCCCAAGGTAAGGTAGTTGTGCTTGTACCTCATGTATATGTCAGGTGGACCCTCGGTCCACATTAACTGCAAACTCATTCTAATGATTCTCCCATCTGTAGCAACCATCTCCATTACATATTGCTAAGTCCGCTTTATTTTCCATTGCATTAAACATCCACTCTATCCTCTAGTTGAACTGGAAATAAATGGTGAAAAAGTAAGAAATTACTCCCTCCGTTTTTTAATATATGACGCCATTGACTTTTTAAGATACTTTTAGCTATTCGTCGTATTAAAAAATTTATGTACTTATCATTTTACTTTATTATGACTTGATTATCATCAAATGTTATTTAAGCATGACTTAATTTTTTTATATGTGCACAAAAAAATGAATAAGATAAATAGCCAAACGTTTATCAAAAAGTCAATGTCTTCATATATTAAAAAACAGAGGTAGTATATAAGATAACTCCAATTTCACAAAACATGTCGCTGTCAACAGCGTTGGTTTGTTAGTTTGTTAGGTTTGCATAGGTGGTGAGCTGATAAGCATTGGCGGCACTAGACATTTTGGCGCACGTTGTGCACCCTATCGAAGTGCTATCGAAGATCAACAATGTGCATAGTAATTAAACCTAAATGTATCAATTCATTTAGATTGAAATTGTGTATACTACAAAATTCTCCGGTGGTGAATAAAATTAGACTTATCACATTACTGTAACAGCAAGCTGTTCATAGATACAATGTCGGTGTCTTAGAATCAAACCATGGACATGACCTCGTTGTTATTACGAATAACACTGATTCTCAATGTCACTTAGTACAACCGCTTCATTATAATAGTAAGCAATAACATGATACAAACTTTGGTGCAAAATATATAACATGAATTGATTCTCAGCAATGCTTTGCTAATTACACTAATTTTGATGCTGACGTCAATCCAATGAATCTTGAGCAACATGCTGAATTGAAGTCAAATGCATAGAAATATGCCTCATTGGTCCCATTGATGAGATACTTCCCTTATTGGTCCCATTGATGAAAGTGGATCTTATTTTTGACCTTATACCACAGAAGATCTAGTTTGTAACTTGACGTAGGTTCAGTTCGAATCTAGAATCTTTAAAACAAATGCATCATTGTTGACCTGGCAACTACCTTTATAACATTCACAGATGATTATTCGCATTATGGCTACATTTATCCAATTAAATACCCCTTATGGCCAAATACCTTAGACCTTTTGCAAGGTTTCTACAGGAAAATGGCATAGTAGCCCAGTACTCAACATCGGGCGAGCCTCAGCAGAAGGAGTAGCAGAAAGACGCAACCGCACTCTAGTGGACATGGTGTGTAGTATCCTAAGCCACTCCACTTTAACGATAAGTCTATGGATGGAGGCATTAAAAACTTCTGCCCATATTCTTAAACAAGTACCAAGTAAGGCGGTGCCCAAAACACCGTATGAGCTATGGACAGGAAGGAAACCCACGCTAAAACACCGTGTGGGGCTGTCCAGCTGAGGCAAAGTTATTTAACCCAACTATTGGGAAGCTAGATCTCAAGACAGTCAGTTGCCATTTCATTGGCTACCCTGAGAAATCAAAAGGTTTACGTTTCTACTGTCCTGACAGACACACTAAGTTTGTAGAAACGAGACACGCAGTGTTTCTAGAGCATGACATAGTTAGGGGGAGCATGGTACCTCGAGAAATTAGTCTTGAAGAGAAGCGGGTATGTGTACCTACTCCGATGATTCAAGAACCTTTTTTTCTCGATACCTGCTGCTGCTGCACGGATAGTACAGAACGCTGCGGTGACAACACCTGATGTTAGTTCTCCTGTGATAACAACAAATGAGCACAAGGAACCTGAGATTCAGGATCCTCCAGAACAAGTTGTCACACAAGAGAAAGAGCAACATCAGCCCCAAATAGAAGAAGTACCACAACTCAGAAGATCTCAAAGAGAGAGAAGGACAGCTATTCCTAGTGACTACCAAGTTTATTCTAGTGAAGAAGTTCAAACAGAGGGTGATCCCACCTCGTTTGAAGAAGCCATGAGAAGTGCTCATTCATCAAAATGGCTTGAAGCCATGGAAGATGAAATGAGATCAATGAGTACCAACAAAGTTTGGGACTTAGTAGAAATTCCTAAAGGAGCCAAAACAGTAGGCTGCAAATGGGTCTACAAAACAAAATGTGACTCCAAAGGGAATGTAGAAAGATATAAAGCACGACTTGTGGCAAAAGGGTTTACTCAAAGAGAAGGAATTGATTATAATGAGACCTTTTCTCCGGTGTCATGTAAAGATTTCTTCAGGATCGTAATGGCACTTGTTGCACATTATGATCTAGAGCTACATCAAATGGATGGTAATGGCACTTGTTGCACATTATGATCTAGAGCTACATCAAATGGATGTAAAGACAGCATTCCTTAACGGGGATCTATATGAAAACGTTTACATGGCACAACCCAAGGGTTTTGTTGTGGAAAGGAAAGAACAAATAGATGCCATCTGAAGAAATCCATTTATGGATTATAACAGGCCTCTAGACAATGGTACTTAAAATTTGATGAAGTAATAAGACGGTTTGGGTTTAATGAGAATGAAGAGGACAATTGCATTTACGCAAAGTTCAGAAATGAGAGATTTATTTTCCTAATCCTATATGTATATGACATCCTACTAGCTAGTAGTGATGTTGATTTATTATTGGAGACGAAAAAGTTTTTGTCCTCGAATTTCGATATGAAAGATCTTGGTGAAGCCTCATTTGTTCCGGGAATAGAGATTCACCGAGATAGAAGAAAAGGGGTTTTAGGATTATCGCAAAAGGCATATCTGGAAAAAGTTCTAAAGAAATACAATATGCATGCGAGTAAGCCTACACCTGCTCCCATAGTCAAGGGCGATAGGTTTGGGAAAATTCAATCTCCCAAGAACCAGTATGAGATCGATTAAATGAAAGCGGTTCCATATGCTTCGGTTGTCGAAAGCTTACAGTATGCTCAAGTATGTACGCGCCCTGACTTAGCTTTTGTTACCGGGATACTTGGCAGATATCAAGGAAATCCAGGAATAGATCACTGGAGAATGGTAAAGAAAGCTTTGCGTTATGTGCAAGGCACAAAAGGCCTCATGCTAACGTACAGAAGAACCGATTCCCTAGAGATAGAATGGTATTCAGATGCAGATTTTGCGGGAGATGTGGATGATAGAAAGTCCACATCATGCTACATATTCACTCTCGCAAAAGGGGCTATTTCGTGGAAAAGCTTCAAGCAAACCGTCATAGCATCATTGACGATGTATGCCGAGTTTGTAGCTAGTTATGAGGCCACGGGGCAGGCAAAATGGTTAAAGAAGTTTGTACCCGGGTTGAAAGTGGTCGACAGCATTGAAAGACCACTCAAGATGTATTGTGACAATGAGCCAGCAGTGTTTTATGCTCACAACAATAAGTCAAGTGGTGCTGCCAAACACATTGACATTAAGTTTTATGTTGTGAAAGAGAAAATCCAGGATCAGACAATTAGTCTCGAGCATATAAGTACAAAGGAGATGTTAGCGGATCCACTTACAAAAGACTTACCGCCCAGTGTGTTCAGAGAACACTTTGCCGGCATGGGTTTACAGGAAAGCCTATGATCCTTGGATTACAAAAGGGCCTAGTGTTTATTTCTAGATGGGGAGGTACATTGTAGTCGTTGCGTCTGATGGTTCAGTGATGACTGTCGTGATGAAGCATGCTCTATGCATCAATGTATTTAGAAGTAAATGATAAGTAAGAGAAGTAAAAAAGGTGGAGATTGAAGGGGAGAATGTTAGTTGCGATCTCCGGGGCCCTGATCGGGGGCGCCAGCCGTTTGATGGCTGTGGGCCCTCTCACACAGCGCCATATAAAACAGGGGGAGCCGCTGGCGCACGCGAACCAATGTTCGTCGCCGTGCACACGCGCTCCCCACAAAACCCTAGAAAACCCACCGATCCGGGATAGGCGCTGAGTGAGGGGAAGTCCGCCGCCGGCTGTCGCCACTACCGTCGTCCACTCCATCGCCGCCGCGGGTCATCCACACCATCGCCATCGCCATCGTCCAGAAGTCCACTGCCAAGCCGCCGCCACACCGTCGTGATGGCCACTTCAACTTCTAAGGGCGAAGGTATGTCTCCCCCTCGCTTCCATTCACTCTCTAAGATCGCCATTACCAATGCTATGAGTAGTACTACCTCTAGATCCGCACATATGCAAACCCTAAGTTCTAACAAGATGAAAGTTTAGAAATGGTGGGAGCTAGTTGGGCCAAAATTTCAAAATAAGAAAATAGGTAATTTTGGTAGGGTAAATATGGTAAGAACCTGTTCAGTTTGTTACCTTACTAAAATTTGGTGACAGCAAAATTTTGTAGGGTTGAAAGCGGAAATGAAGTGAACAACCCCTACGGCTCCTACAGTCGCAGTCATGCTTGCATCAGTCAGGGAACACCACTACCGGGCAAGCAAGAGTTAGCTAGCTTTGGACTTCTTTTATTGTGGTTTGGGCCTTTGGCAAGTAAAATAAACTACAATAAGCAAGAGAAATTATGTTTTCTTTTTTGATTGGATTCAAGGCTAACAGAGGAGGGACAGAGAAAAACAACAGCTATCTGCCAGTCAAGAAACACATGCATCTCCAACTGCTTTTACTTTCACTTCTCTCGGCTGCTTGACCATACATAAAGAATCTACAATCTTTCACATAACGATAAGATCAATTAGTTTGCAGCCAAGCATTTTTTTCCTTCCAATTTGTCCCAATGATAACCGCACCAAGTTGGTAACCAAGAGAAAAAAGGTTATGGTACGTTAATAAGAAATTCCAGGTCATATTCCAGAAATAAACCAAATAAAAGTATCACAGTTGCAAATATGCCTTACGGGTTGTAATCTGCATTCTAAGTGTGCAGGGAAATATGTTTCAGGCCAAGACTACAGTCGAGACTAATTGCCACTTTGTCATAACAATGATCATGAGACATCAAAGAAAAGTAGAGAGCAGAAGTCAGACCATCGACTAAATGGTTCTACGGAGCAGGTTAGATGCAGCAAGGCAAAAATGTGACAAAGTTCTAAGGTCCACAAAATGCTTGCCAAATCAGTTCTTGTGAGTAATGACATACAATTTTCTTCTTGGCTGTTGTAGACATGCTTGTCAGGTCATTACGTCGGTACAGCGTCATCTGGAGAAAGAACCAAATTTCTCTTAGCCATCATAATCAGTTCATGTGAATTGAAACATATTAGTGTAAATCTGGGAATATATTATGATATATGAAGGCTGCACGGTTGTCCAAATATATGTTGCAGGAGTTGCAATGCCAACTTCAATTTTTTCTCATTGCAGAAGAAGATGATCAGATAGCATTAAAACAGCAACTAACACATCCTCCCATGTTTGCCAGTTTCAATTGTGCAAACAAAAAAAAGGGTTAATTGGATCTATGCCACTGTAAATGTGACAAATCGAAAAAATACCACTACTATTCACGTCATTATATAGATGCCATTGAAAATTTTTTAAATTGAAACCATGCCACTCCGTCACCCTTCCCGTCCTCCCCCATCACTCTTTCCGTCCTCTCGTCCTCTCTTCACGCCGCATATCGCCGCTACCGGGAGGGGAGCATGAGCAGCGAGAAGGGGCTCCACGAGTTCGGCCCCAGCGGCGCACGCGCGGGGAGGCTCGCCTTGGAGTACTCGACGAACACCCAGAAGTCGACGGATCATGTGGTGAAGAGGAAGGCGAGGACATGGGAGGCGGAGAGCGCGCAAAGGACGACGAGGGCGTCGGTGAAGTCGAGCGTCAGGACCACGACCACCAGCCAGAGTGCGTAGAGCACGGAGTAGGTCCACGCCCAGTGCCGCCATCGAAGTAGGTCCACGCCCTCCACCAACTTACCGCCCACCTCAAATCGCGCCCTGCCGGTGCTGTAGATTGGGGCGGGAGAGCGGCGAGGTCATCGGGGGGAGGGGGCGAGCTCAGATCGGGATTCTCTCCCCGTCCTCCTCCTCCGCCGCCGCCCCGGCGATGGTCCCTCCCGGTCCCTCGTTCGCTGTCGCCAACCCCTTCCACTTGCTACCGTCGTCCACCACCGGCACGAACGTCATGGGCCAGTCCATGGCCAGTCACCTCCTCACTGCCGGGGCGCCACCCTCGCGAAAAGCCCGTGTGCGGCCGCTGTTGCAGCCGATGTCATCTTCCTCATGGTCGGCTTCCCCTCTGACGTCCGCTCCACCTCCCTCACCCCTCCATGGGCGCCCTCGTCGGCCTCGCCCCAGGCGGCGCGCTCGTCGACATGACCACCTCCGACCCCACCCTCGCCACGGAGATTGCCGAGGTCACGGCCGACAAAGGCCGGTCTCCGGCGGTGACCGTGGGGCCCGTAAGGCGACGCTCTCCATCTTCGCTGGCGGCGACACAGCCGTGGTCACCCGCCTCACGCCTCTGTTCAAGCTAATGGGGAACGCACTGTACATGGGCTGAGGAGGAGGACGGGAGTAGGATGCAAGAGGACAGAAAGATTGATGGGAAGGATGGGAAGGGTGACGGAGTGGCATGGTTTTAATTTTAAAAATTTTCAGTGGCATCTATCTAATAACGTGAATAGTAGTGGCATATTTTTGATTTGCCATATTTGCAGTGGCATGGATCCGATTTAAAAAAAAGTAGGATAGATAATTATAGTCCCTGTCATTTGACAGAAGAAATTATAAAAGCCACAAACTTCAATTATGTTAAGAATGAACATTAGAAAGCTAGATGACATGAAACCTGTTGAATCAAATAGTGGTTATTGGGCTACAAAGTTAGTTCGTTGGTCCAGCTGCCATGTATTGTTCTCTACCTTTTGCCATGACCAATTTGAGCAGCTACGGCACAAAGAGCAAGAGCTGCAAAATTTCCCCATTACAGAGCACGAACCACTTTTCTATCTTAATCTCACCTGCCAGAACAACAACCAATCTTCAATGTTCAATCTCTATTTACTGAACACGAAGGAATGCATAGCGGTGATGGCTGCATGAGTGCATGGTAATGGATTCGCTGTTGTGCAACATATGGACAGATCCAATGTCGTCGACAGAAAAATGCAACAACGGGGTAAAGCTTCTTGAACCAGAGCTCTCCATCGCAGCCACAAACCGCAAGAGGCACGGGAAAAGGGAGAGGGTAGAAGATTGCAATTGCTCTATTCATCCCCCTTCGTCTCTTTCTTTCATCCTCTCATCTTGGCCAAAAAAGCTCCCGGTGGGGGATTGCAATTCTCTTTATCTTGAATTGCAACAGAGGAAGAGCACATGAGGATGACAGCGACTGTGCCATTGCCGCGGAGCGACGGAAGGAGGCGAAGAGGGATCATGGGTGCACGGTGCGGTGTGAGGAATCTCGTGAATCACAACCGCCGCCGCCGTGGGAGAGAGGAAAGCGATAGGGAAAGCAGCTTGGGCTAGAGCTTCTTGGACAAGAGGCAGCGGGGATGCGGGCCGACGAGCGATCCTAGCCGTTTGCTCAAGCAAAGTACTATTCATATTTTATTATCTTATAATAATAAAATATATTAATTATAAAATTTTTTTAAATAAGACGGATGATCTAAATTGGACGTAGAAACTGATAGTTACATTTATAATGGGAGGGAGGGAATACATAAAAGAAGAAGAGAAAAAAAAACAAAACTCGTGGCTGGGAAGTGGCTAGAGTACCTGCCACCCACACATGCCCGGTCCGTCCATGTGCCACATAGCCAATAGATAAGACTCGTCAATTGCACACGTGCCGCCTCTCGCACTTGCCCATTTGGAGCGTCCCTGGGTCGACGCGAGAGGCCGGCCGGCCTGCCTCTGCCTGCCGGCACACGACGCATCGATCCGCAGTTTGCGACGCGTCGCGTGTCGCGATGCGCGTTGGCCCAACAATGTCGCGTTCAGCACCAAATCCAATCTAAACATATACTCCCTGCGAGACGCGCTGCCACGTCCTAAAGGCTAAAATAAATACTACTGCGTGTCCGTATTTTAATATGGCAAAAATTAGTTATATAGCATCGAAAATTCACGTCTTCGCTTCTATAGCACCGAAATATAGCGTTTTATTTTAATAGCACCTAAAATTCACCACGTTCCTATTTTTACCACTTCCATTAATTCTCGATCGTTTTCAGTAAACCTTGATCGCTATTGATCAAGCTACGCATATAATATGATGTTTCTACCCGTGATTGTCATGCATTCTACTTGTACTTGTGAGGGTAGAAATGTTTCTATACCTCCGTCCTATTTTAAGTGCAGGCATAAGTTTCTATATCCAGCGTTTGACTGTGCCGTTTTATTTAAAAAAATTATACTTTTTTTTAAAAAAATTAAGTTTCTATATCCAGCGTTTGACTGTGCCGTTTTATTTAAAAAAATTATACTTTTTTTTTAAAAAAATTAAGTCACACATAAAATATTATTTATATTTTATCATCTAATAACGATAAAAATGATAATAATAAAAAATATAAATAAGATAAGCGGTTAAAATTGGGTACTAAAATTAACAACTGCGCTTATTATAGGGGGAGTACATGGGTTCAGATTCCTAGTCCCATGTATTCCATCTCATAATATGTTGCTATATATATCACGGAATCACTCCTCATCAATCCGGTGGCCGTGCCCTCCTCTCGTATTTATCCCCCACCACCGCGCCGCTATCCCCGCCGCCGCCTCACCTCACCGCCGCTCCCTCCCGACTCCCGACGATGGCGCCGCCTCCGCCGCCGACGCGATGCCTCCCCGTCCTCCTCCTCCTCCTCCTCGTCGTAGCGCCACTCCTCGCGCATGGCCGCCGCCCCTTCATTTCCGACGGCGGCAACGCAAACGCTAACGCGAACGCGAGCGTGCTGCGGCTGCCGTCGGCGGCGGCGGCGGCGGGGGAGGACATGGGCTGCGAGATGTCGTACGGGTTCCTGCCGTGCACGACGACGGCGTGGGGGAACCTGTTCCTGGTGCTCGCCTACGGCTTCCTCATGTTCAAGTCCGCCACCTACCTCTCCTCCGGGAGCGAGATGCTGCTCCAGATCCTCGGCCCCGGCATCGTCGGCGGCCTCTTCCTCCCCATCCTCGGCGCCCTCCCCGACGCCCTCCTCATCCTCGGTACTCCCTCCCCTCCCCTCCCCTTCCCTTCCTCACTTTGCACAACTCGATCGCTCGCGTGGTGGGATCCGCGCTGCTGCTGCTGCTGCTACTACTACTACTCTTGGCCGTGACCACGAGAGAGATCTTAATTCTTTCTTTCTATGATTAAAAAGGTCCACCTTGGACTGTTTCATGCTAGCAACGATCACCTTTATCGCTTGATTTGATATGCAAGGTGACGTGATCGTTGAGATTCACTTCACCACAAGATGCTTAATTAGCTTCAGCTGATGACAAGATGCTTAGCTTTGCTCTGGTTTTATTGGATGAATGGTACCAAAACAATAATCGAATGAGTACATCATTATGGATTTTATGGGCCCTTGAGATGAGGTCCCATAAAACGCCAAGATAGTTAGCAAGGAGCTACTCAACTAACAGCTGGTTAGTCCTTTTTTCTTGTGTCCAGCTGAGTTAAGCTTGCACAAATACCTATAAATAGACCATGATGTCATACGTTGTTGCACCATTCTACATGATGGATTTGAGTTGCATGTGCAAGTGTGCATGCAAATTGCTTAACTTGGTCCCCCATTTGTTGCATTTCAGTTTCTGGGCTCTCTGGCACTAAAGAGGTTGCTCAGAGTCAGGTCTTGATTGGAATGGGCCTGCTCGCGGGGTCAACGGTTATGCTCTTGACCCTACTCTGGGGATCTTGTGTTGTTGTTGGCAAGTGTGATCTGTCAGAGAATTCAACCGCAATCGATTCACGGGATACCAAAGGCTTCAGTCTATTAGGTATGCCACATACTCACTTTGTGTTTCATTCTCTTTTGTTAATCTTGTTCCATTATGGATCTAGATTTGCGGAACATCCTTTTACCTGAACAAGAAATCTATTTTTAATTTGCAACAAGGCCATGCTGGGCTCATGGCAGGTGGTTGTGACTTTTAAGTTCAGTTGAAAATTTGGTGTACGAGCTTGCCTGCTGACATATTGATACGGTTATTAGGGCTTAGCTTTCAAGAATGTGATGCCCCACATGCCTAACAATGTAGTTATCTTGATAGGAGCTGCTGGCCTTCAGTTTGGCTTTAAGTTTTTTGATAAGATGACATACATCATGATAAAATATATGTTTTCCTTTACCTTCTGTACTTGGATTTGACACATGAAGTTTCTACGTGGTATCAGCATTATGTTGGGAGGATTTCGTGTTGTTCTTTTCTCAACTTAATCAAATTTGCATAGTGTGAATTGGTAGGCATATCCTGCATTATATCATTATAATATTAGTTAAAAGAATAACATCTATGTTAATTCAGGCTCTGGTGTTTCAACTGATAAGCAAACCAGCTATGCAGCAAGAATCATGGCGATATCTGTTCTCCCCTTTATTATTGTTCAAATACCGAAGATTTTTAAGCTCCATTCTGGTCATCAGATAACAGTCCTTATTGGACTTATAGCGGCAGCTCTACTCTTGCTTTCTTATTGTCTATATCAGGTATTGTAATGACCTTGGTGTATATACTTTATGCCTTGCCATCCTTTTGTTTTGGTTTGTGTCACCTATGTAATTTTGTCTTAAAAGATTAGTAGAAATATTCTTGCATCAACACACTTGATGACTCGTAAAACATAGTTTTGAATCAGAATAAATGGTGCCCTTCTCCAACAAAATTTGTCAGGAAATGAAACCGGGTCACAAATATCTGTAGTTTCATTATAGGTTCTGGTTTTTTTCTGGGGACAACTATACATTGCTATAGTTGACTACATTCATATTTTAATCTACATTGCCCATTAAAGACTTGCATTTTTCACAAACAGGTCTTTCAGCCATGGATCCAGAGGAGAAGATTAGAGTATACAAGACTGAAGCATGTAATGTCTGGACTTCTGAGACATGCTCAAAAGCATTCAATTGGTCGCCTTCTTGACGATGAGGGAAGACCTAATGTTTCGGTGATAGAGAAGTATGTTTCTGTCCTCACCCGCATGGTTTTTTTAGCTATATTTCATAAAGAGGTGCTCTGTTAAATGAAAACCGAAAAATTGGCAGGTTATTTCACAGGATTGATCAGGACAATGACGGAAAGCTAGAACGCGGCGAATTACAAGCTTTCATCGTTGGTATTAACTTTGAAGATATTGACTGGAACAGTAACCTTGCTGCAGATCAAGTCATGGCTGACTTTGATACATCACGGAACCATTTTATTGAAAAGGGTGAATTTGTTAATGGAATGTTGAGATGGCTGGATGAAGCTAAGCGTACTGTTACATCTGGTGCCTACTCAAAAAAGTTCTTGAATGATTTTCATGCGGTATGTTTTTTCTATCAGCTTTTTTGTTTTAGAGTTGATTTATCATGGAAAGATAAATTTCAGCATCTCACAATGTTTCAGAGAACAAGGGATGAACAAACCGGTCTGCTCGACAAGGATGAAGAGGAAGGTGAAGCTGATGGAAATCCAACCTGGACTTGCATTAAGGCCATCTTACTTTTGCTTCTGGGAACTGCAATGGCAGCAGCATCTGCAGATCCTCTTGTTGATGCTGTGCACAATTTCTCAAATGCTACACATATTCCCTCCTTTTTCATCTCCTTCATTGTAATGCCCTTGGCTACTAATTCCAGCGAGGCTGTCTCAGCAATTATATTTGCTAGCCGGAAGAAGAAACGGACTTTGTCACTAACCTTCTCTGAGGTATGTCTATTGAGTATCTTGTATAACTGAACCCCTAAATAAACACCATCATTATCTGTTGCTTCTGTTATCTAAAAAGTTGAATTCGTTATTACTCTAGCTTCATTACCCTTTTCCTTTTTAAGTTGTCTGCATTTAGTTTATGCAGCAGTATTAGCAGCCATCAGAAGCACCAAACAAATTTCATCCGATGCCATCATTTTAACTGCAGGTCTATGGTGGAGTGACCATGAACAACACACTCTGCCTCGCCGTGTTCTTGGCCCTTGTTTACGTGAGGGGCTTAACCTGGGATTTCTCATCGGAGGTACTCATCATCCTCCTCGTGTGCATCATAATGGGCCTCTTCACCAGCTTCCGGACTGATTTCCCACTCTGGACATGCTTCGTCGCCTTCCTTCTCTACCCGTTGTCGCTGATCATGGTCTACATCCTTGACTACAAGTTTGGATGGTCGTAGGCCTGCAACGTTGATACATCTGATATACACATATAGATGACAAGCAGTATAATTGATCAGTAACCACTCATCTACCTTTTGTAAGTCTTATCGTTTACCATGTTACCTGGAAAGGATGCGGATTGCAAGATATAGATAGATATGCAGAATGAACTTTGTTATTAGAGTTGAAAGCATTATCTAATTCGAAACATGCGCATCATACATGTTTCCTTCTTTTCTTTTTAATCTAAGAGGATATGACCAACGTGTTGCAATATTGCACTGAAGCTCTGATGATCTGAAGGCCTCAAAGCTAGAATTGTTCACTTTTTGGGCGATCCACAGTTGTAGTTCCTTTGTTGGTCTAGAGGTGGTCGGTCATGTTTAGCAGCGGTCGGGCTGGTGCTAGTTTTCTCATGAGTTTGCGCTGCTTGGCGTTGTTGGTGTGTGGGTGTTGGTATACTTTTTTTCTTATCCTGATTACAGCCTTTGAGGGTTGTAATCTTGTAATTTTTTTTCTGCCCTATCAATATGAATTTCGCAAAAAAAAAAAGAATTGATGACTTATCACTCTATTTGTGAGACCATTCTGTCCAGTGAAAGCTGATGTCCATTTACTTGGGTAAAGATTTTCAGTTGAGCCAAGCAAACCATTCCAGCTCAACTTACAAACTATAATAAGAAAAGAGCATCGAATCAAGTTAGCTGCAATATTCACCTGTAATAAAATATGAAAGGATGACACATCCGGAGTCAAAATTCAGAGAGTGATACTCTGCTTGGAGGAAATCAATCAACAAACGGATCCAACTCAAAGTAGATGCAGATGAAAACACATCTGCTGAAGCGCTGATCAAAACACACGTACAATACAAACACACACATAGTCCTAACATGATAGCACTTGCACTTGCACCTGCACCCGCGCCGCCACGGCGCCGGCGTCCACCGGAGAGCGGCATATCGGGCACGTGGCGTGCGATCCGAGCCACATGTCGATGCACTCCTCGTGGAACACGTGCAGGCACACCGGCAGCCGCTTCGCCGCCTCCCCTTGCCTCATCTCGCCGAGGCACACCGAGCACTCCTCGCCGCCGCCGTCGCCGTCGTCGCCGCCGCCGCTGTCGCCGTCGCTCCCTCTCCTCTTCTTCTTCTTCTTCTTCTCGTACGCGTACGCCAAGAGCGCCACGTCGTCGGCGACGACCGGCGGCGCGGAGGGCTGCACCGCTGCTGCCGGCACACGTTGGATCGGGAGCGGCGGTGGCAGCGGCGGCGCCACCACAACGACGACGGCGCTCGGCGCCGCCGGCCGCGCCACCGTCGGTTCTTGATCATCCCGGACCATTCCTCCTCCTCCTCCCGCCGCCGGTGACCTGCCACGGCGCGCCCGGTGCACGACGACGAAGACGACGACGAGGACGACGATGGAGATGGCCCACGGGACGCCGGCGACGTACACGAGCACGCCGGCGATGACGGCGAGCGGGACGACGGCGAGCAAGAGCTTGAGCAACATGGCGACACGACACTTTCCTCTCTCTTCCTCCTCCTCCACAACAATCGCAGAAGTAATTATCAAAACCAAAAACGCGGTTGCAAATGCGTGTGGTTAATTTGAGCGGCAAGCAAGCGATCAGGTCGGTCAATTTCGTTGATTAATTTTGGTGATTTTAAGTCCACATTTCGATCTCATTTTGGTAGCGACATGACGAGAGCAAAGACTTGGCAAAAAGGCGTACGCTGCCTTCACTGAGCTGTTTGTCTGTAGGAGAGATCAGAGCCGTTGGATTCAATGGAAAACAGGAAAACGTAGCCTTCCCTGCCCACGTGTCACATCACCATGCCGTTGGATTTGGGCGGCGACGTTGACGAGATCGGGTCAGCTAGATTTGGACCCCAAAAGTTCTGAAGAAATTTCCTGCAGTAGAGCAGTCTGCAGTGTCTTCCCCTTATCGAATCATATGAAATTTGTTTAAATTTGGTTTGAACCTGTTGGATTCAAATTACTTTTGAAAAGTCTCAGCAAGATCTCGCCATCTCCGTTTAGTTACAAGTTTTCATCGAAGCTTTCTTCGAAGATTAGCTGCAACTTACATCAGGAAGGGATTGACGTCGAGTACTACCTCCGGTGGGCGTGGACCCCGTTCCGGCGGCGGCGGGCGCACCGGCAAACCGGGCAGGTGGCGCTCGCGCGCAGGCGCGCAACCACCGGTCGATGCACGCGGCGTGGAACACACGTGCTGGCACGCCGGCAGCCGCCGCACCGCCTCCCCCTGCTCCACCTCGCCGAGGCGCACCGCGCACTCAACGTCGCCGTCGCCGTCGCGGTGCGCGTAACTCGGGATGCCGCCACCAGCGGCGAGTGCGCCCCGCATCTCTTCGCCGCCCCGGCGCCATCACAGCCTGTTGCTTGTGCGCGGGCGCGGCGGTGGCGGCAGCAGCAAGCCGGTGCGTGCGCAGCCACGGCGGGCGCTTGAGATCGGCGTAGAAGCGGCAGCAGAGGACGAGGGTGAGGTGACGATGGTGATGGAGTGGAGGAAGACGACGCCACGACGGCGGCGAAGAAGATGGCGTGGGCGGAGCGCGAGGTCCTGACGAGGTGGACGGCGAAGTCGCAGCTGTCCGCCGGCGGGTCCGACATGCTGCTTCACTGCTTCAGCGTTCGTGCGCGCCTCCGACCGCCGATAAACTTGGCAATCTCACCGTTAAAAAAAAAAATTTAAATGGAGCGAAAGGTGAGTGAAATGAGAACTACTACACGACGGGATTCCGTTTCGACGGGATAAGTTATGATGCTGACATTCCTCCCTCGCACCTCGCGTTCCGTCGCTTCCAACTCCCATTTCCAACCCAAATCACACATGCCGCTCCACGCTAAATGAGGGTTATTCCCACTAGTGCAAGTGCACTGCCTTGGACCGGTCTACGTGCAAATTAAGGCTTCAATGGTTGGTGATCTTGGGAGAGCTGCTTAGTTGGGCACCTGAGCTGTGATATACTCCCTCCGTTTCGAAATGTTCGACGCCGTTGACTTTTTAAAACACGTTTGACCGTTTCTTTTATTCAAAAAATTTAAGTAATTATTACATCTTTTCCTATCATTTGATTCATTGTTAAATATATTTTTATGTAGGCATATAATTTTACATATTTCACAAAAGTTTTTGAATAAGACGAACGGTCAAACATGTGCTAAAATGTTAACGGTGTCAAACATTTCGAAACGGAGAGAGTATTGAGCTTGGGCTGGGCATGGTTGAATGCCTTGGCAAGGCAATATGCCTCTCGAGCTAGGCTGGGAAAAAAAAGATACTCCCTCCGTTTCAAAATATTTGACACCGTTGATTTTTTAGCACATGTTTGACCGTTCGTCTTATTAAAAAAAATTGTGAAATATGTAAACCTATATGTGTACATGAAAGTATATTTAACAATGAATCAAATGATATGAAAAGAATAAATAATTTCTTAAATTTTTTGAATATGACGAATGGTCAAACACGTACTTAAAAAGTTAACGGTGTCAAACATTTTAAAACGGAGGGAGTATCATTTTTGTCATGATAAATCTTCGATGATACACTATTATGTCTAGTGTCGGGATTGACTAGTGCACATTACACCATTAAAACGGTATACTCGTACAAGGCTCCCATGATGTGATGTATATATGCTTGGCATGTACCACGTACCATATATGATTCATCTATCTACTATACATGATACTCAGGTATCCGATATGAACCTATATATATAATACACGATACCTGAAATTTAAGCATGGTACATATGAGTACCGGGTTTAATATCTATATACGTATCGTGTCTAATACTCAGGCACCGAGTCTGATATGTATAGGTATCGGGTCTGAGACTCAGGTATCGGGTACCTGATTTCATACATATAGGTATCGGGTCAAGAAGAAAAAAATATGATGTGTGCCACATGATTACTACTGTGCTAATATACTTTTCTTGTTCCATATCAAATCTTAAAAGCATCCCGCCCGAAAAAAGAAAATTAAAAACATAGCAGGAAAATAAGGGGGGAAAACGAAAAACAAAAGTCACATGGACGGTCCAGGGTATGGATGGGTTGCAGTCAGGCCAACAAATTCACATGCCCAAACGATTTACGTGGGTCTGAGACCTGTGTGTGTCAAAAATCCTTATGCAGTAAAGGAGAAACACATGTATGACGCCGCCACGTAGTGGGAAATCATACGCACATCGTTTTTCTGATTGAAATAACGTTTACCCTAGTAACTTTTAAGTTGTCCCGTTTCCACGGAATATTGTTATCTAGATTTTCTCTTTTTTTTCCGAGAAACCTATGCGGGCTTTTAGTTTCACAATCTAGGGATAGATTCAATCCAGTTTTGTATTCACATCAGCCCCTTCTAATCCGAAAATTCAAATCTATTTTGCAATCGATTTATACGGTTTTGCTCAATCATTTTTCTTATGCGAAACATAGTACAAACGCATACGCTCAAGCTGTTATTGTTCTTCCATGCACTAGTGCAACAGAATTGGATACTAATACTATTGATCCTTTTCCTTCTTAACCTTGGCTGAACCTCACAATTATTCAATTTTCCCTGTAGAGTGATAATGGGAAAATTAGTGCTGATTATTGTCTCAAGAATATTTTGCGTCTACTGTATTTTCCCTCTAGAGTGATACTGTCTGAATTGTATAATTGCACAGATGATATATTCAGCCAATATACAGTCTGAATTCTCATTTCTCACACACTCGAAATAGTCCATAACTCAATTAGTACCCAGTAATTTCCTTCAATTCTCCAAGTACATATACAGTTTAACAGTTTATATACAGTGCTGTTTGTTAAATGAGAAAAAGAATAAGCACAAGCAAAAGAATGCAAGAACGGCATAGAGCATCTCGCTGACTACACCATTTGAGCCGGCAATGGCGGCGCCGCCGCGGCGAAGGCGTTGCGCCGGCAGACCGGGCAGGTGGAGTTGCCCCGCAGCCACGCGTCGATGCACCGCTGGTGGAACACGTGCAGGCACGCCGGCAGCCGCTTCGCCATCTCCCCCTTCTCCACCTCGCCGAGGCACACCGCGCACTCCGGCGCCGCCGCCGCGCCGCCCTCGCCCTCTCCCGCAGGCGGCTGCTCGTACGCGGGGATGTCGTCCGCCGTCGCCACCCGCGCGCCTCCGCCTCCGCGCACGGTCGGCGTCTCCCGTGGCTGCACGCCGTCGCCCAGGTGGCTCGGCAGGCCATCGCCGCCGCCGCCGTTCCGGCGCGGGAGCAGCGCGCGCGCGCACCGGGAGAGCGCTTCCCGGACAGGAGCCAGCGGGCGCCGCAGCGACGCCCACGGGAAGAACGCGCCGCAGAAGGAGGCGTAGACGCAGGAGCCGACGGCGACCCAGAGCGCCAGGAAGAGGGAGAGCACGACGAGGGACCCCGCGTCGCCGCCCGTCCGCGACACCTGCACGATCCCGTAGACGATCATCGCCGCTCCGCCGATGCACACGCCGTTGGCGATCGCCAGCATGTAGCACCGCACGAACCAATCCATGGCGCGCCGCCCCGGCCGCCCGCCGCCGTACGTCGACGACGAACCACGGGCGCGGCGGCGACGCGATGGTCGCGCGTGTGGTTTTTCTTGGGGAATTTGGACCTTACAGGGGCAAGGTCTCGTGGACGCCAGCAGCGTCGATAGCGATTTTTGCCGCGAGATTTCGTAGTTTTTGCGCTATGTCGCAGCGACGCTTGCCTGGGGTAGGCTTGAACTGTGCGTGTCTTTTACTCGGCTAAGCCATCGCACAGATCGTCTTATGGGGGATTAATTTTTGGTTCAGAATTCTTGCAGAACAAGAAGCACTGGTTAATCTGTGAGCCGATGACAATATACTACTACTCCGAAACATGGGTCGTTGACATTATATTTGATGATAAGTTTTGTAGTTTCTCTTGTGGATTGACTTTGTATCATTTTATTAAATAAAAAATTGAACTTTGTCGATTTATATATAAATATTGCAAGAATGTGTCTTCGTTTGCCTTTTATTTTGTGCTGCTGTCTATCTTAATAATTTTATTTGTTTTCTGTGTGTTTTAGATTCCTATATTCCAAACTAAGACATATAATGTCCTCATGAACAATTTCAGTGTGTTTTTCTTGTGTAATCGGAATCAGTTCAATCTTTGTTTATGTACATTTTATAAGGCATCAACAAACGAGATGTTTCTAGGTGGTAATAAAAAATATGTATTTCACCGGCAAAAAAAAGGGAAAAAAAAAACCCCCCGAGAGGTCACACCATTTGGGCCGGCAATGGCGGCGCGGCGAAGGCGTCGCACCGGCAGACTGGGCAGGTGGAGTGGTCGCGCAGCCACGGGTCGATGCACCGCCGGTGGAACATGTGCAGGCACACCGGCAGCCGCTTCACCATCTCCCCCTTCTCCACCTCGCCCAGGCACACCGCGCACTCCGCCGCCGCCGCGCCGCCCTCGCTCGCCGCCGGCTGCTCGTACGCGGGGATGTCGTCCGCCGTCGCAACCCGCGCCCCCCACCTCACCGGCGGCTCGCGTTCCAGCACGTACATGTGCGGTGGCAGAGCAGAAGCGGACGAGGAGGTGCTCGTCGCCGGACGCCGCCGCCGCCGCCGCGCGCACCGGCACGGCAGGCAGAGCAGCCACCGGGCGGCGCGCGGGAGCGGCGCGAGGCACCGCCGCAGCGCGGACCACGGGAAGAGCATGCCGCAGAAGACCGAGTAGGCGACGGCGTTGATGCTGACCCAGAACACGAGGAAGATGGCGAGCGCCACGCCGCCCTTGCTCCCCGGCGTCCGCGCCAGCCTGACGAGCTGGTAGACGAGCAGGCTCGTGCCGCCGATGGACACCGCGTTGGCGATGGCCAGACCGTACACGCGGAAGCAGCACTCCATGGCCGGCCGGCGACGGCGACGGCGAGTGTTCGATCAGTAGCTAGAGCTCGCCGCTCGCCGCTCGCCGCGGACGCGGGCTCGCTGGTTTGTGTTGTAATCGATTTGGGGGAAGGACTAGTTAAGCTAAGCTAGGCTGCTGCGACCTGCTTCACCGGTCGGAGTTTCTCCGGAATTTGTAAGGTAGGTTGTGAGAAAATTACGTCTCGTACCAAGAGGAAAAAACAAGAAGATGGTTTGATTTGCTGTTGTGCACTTTGATTATTTAATACTATGACATTTTAATTACACGTCTGATACACGTAACGAAGTCTGCGTGATGGCGGAACTTATGATTTTTTTTTTGGGGGGCCATTTTCAGCATTTGCGGCTACTAACATTGCATTTATTCAAGGCTTTCTTTTTTTTTTTTTAACGAATGGGTAAGTTGCTAATTTCATTGAGCTAGGAAGATAGCCCGCGCATTCGCGCGGGCATGTATCGTGGGCTATGTTGAGAATGGATTATATTAATTAGATAGCCTATGCCATCTTTCGGAAGTACGTTTTCTCGACAAATATTCTTAGTCAACATCACTTTGATAATTTCTCTAAGTTATATACTATATAATATTCAATTCATCATTAGTATAACCAATTATCTATAATCTTTATCATTATATAAAAAATAGTAGACTTAGTTTGTTTAGAACATGTTTAACAAATTAACTGAATATTAAAATCAGGGTGGTTTTATTTTCATTAGTTTTGGGGGTTGGTGAAAAAGTAAGACATAGCTAAACTCATTGTTCATTTTCCTCTACCGTACGGTTTTCTCACAGCTCCTAGTCATTGTGTCCTACAACTGAGATGTGGTTTTTGCACCTATGGAGGTTTCCTTGTGATTTATCATAGTGGTGATCTCATTTTTTGTCAAGCTTAGTTAGTCACTTTCCATGTTTTTGGTATATCCTAAAGTCTAAATGGACTCCAAAGTTAATGCTTCAAGTGTATATTCATAGACCATTAATGCTCATATAGTTGATTCACCTTTTGAATGGTCTATGCACAAAGAAAATAAACAGAGTTACCGGGAAGGTGTAGAAAGCCATAACCACACGCAATGTTAATTCGATGGTAACATAGTTTAGAGTAAATACATGAAAGATCATTCAGCTTGCTTGCATTATTTCAGCACATTTAAAAAAATTCACGAAATAATTGGAGTTTGTTTTCTCTAACTATGGGCATTGGATTTGCTATGCATTGGTAGCTTGGACTATTTACTTAGATAGTGTTTATCTAATTTAGCTATGCAAGTTTGCAAAAACAACATATGATGATGTAACCTATGTTGTTGGATTATTTCATAATTCTTTTATGGCAATTCCAATGTCATGTAAAAGGGCAGGGGTGTTCACCCTAAAAAAATAGTTTTATAGTTATACTATTGATTTAATTTAGCTTGTTTGCAGACTGGTGTATAATGACATAATACATGCAGCCAATTTGTTTAAGGTATTTCAATTTTATTTGTATGATATACAAAGCATGTGGGTCGAATATGGGCGAATAGCATACTTTGTATATAAGAAAATATAAACATACAGATCTTAAATTCTTGGTTTAATTATAAATATTGCAAAAATCAGACGTGCACCTTAAATATTATGGTTTTTCTAATATATAAATTATTGATTATATATTTATTGTTTAATAGCTAAAAATAGGGAGGGGACAGGTAGTGGTATGTGCATATGAGTAGGCGAGGAGGTGCATGCGATTTATTTTTCTAACATTTATAAATAATGGAACTTAAAACTGACGCTGATAGGTTTCATTTTGTTCAGAATTTATAAGATTATTTCTGATTTTTAGGACATGACACATGGCGAGTTTAGAGCGTTTGTAGAATGCCACGTGGTGGCTTGAGAACGTTTGTAGTGATAGATAGATTGGTTCAATTTACACTATATGGAGATTTTCTATTTTCTATGTTATTTTATACAAATCTTATTTTCAGTTCAAATTTTACTATGTGATACATAGTGATAGTGTTACACCTTATGTGTCATTTTTTTAAAAATAAATCCAATAATCTTTTATCTTTAAGCAGTAAGATTGATATAGATTATCATTGTTTATTAACAGATAAATTATATGGGATATGAGGCTACGGATAGATTGAGATAGATCCAATTAATGGATTTACCGTTTTGAGTTATCTATATTTAAACATAAATATAATCTTCGTGAACCAAAATGATATATTTCTTCTACTACTTATTATTTAAATCTTACTAATTAATTATCCGTGTTTCATGATGTTCTAATATAAGCTACGTGCTATCAATCAAGTGTTTTAAACTCTATATGATTTCCCTAAAAATTGTGTCTCGAGTGTTCAATAGCTAGTCCAAAGTAACATATTTCTTTTACTCGTTAAATATAGTTAATTTGGGTCTTGAATTATGCAACAAATGTACGTGCAGTGCATAAAAAATAGTTATATGATTTTAGATTGTATAGTCATATAATATGTTTTCAATCTACCACATCACCAAAATAGGAGATAGGAACAGAAGGGTCATCAAAATAAGAGAGAAAGAAACAGAAAGAAAGGAGGGGCCAATACATCCACATACGTGCGTATGGTGGCATGGCGTGCGTACTACACGTACAGGTCGGAAAGGAGAGGAATGTGGGCCTTTCAATTTTTTTATTTTTTTATGGTAGAAAATAATGGGTCCACCATATTTAAAGGAAAATAAATCTAATTTATTAGAGTGCCATGTGACAGTTTAGGAGCGTTTGTAGGAGTTCTATGTGGCGGCTTAAGAGTGTTTGTAGGAAGTTTAATGGACTTTTAGTATATAATAGATAGAAGATAGGGTAGGATTAAACTTTACAAGTGTGAAAAAAACAAGACTCAGGACCTTCGGTCCGAGCAATTAAAAAGAAATCCAACTACCGAGTTCTCTCGCGCCTACCAAGGACTACGATTTGACCTACTCTTTGATTTTAGACAGAAGGCTACCTATTTAGAGCTCCTTTTGCTGAAAGGTTCTGCGGCGGATTCAAGGCTATCTTGTACACTTAGAAATGGTTTAATTTATATATTTACAACGCGTACTTTGATCTGGAGCTTAATTTCTGGCCCTCTTCTTTGCGACCGATCAGGATCGTGGGTCCACTGCAGAGGATCTCAGTCCCTTTGCGATATCCCCCACCACCACCACAACACACACACGGCGCGTCTCACACAATATGTGGAAAATACCTACATGGTTTTAAATTTAAAAAATCCATTTTTTTCTCAAACAATTTTATTTGACCGCTTAACCCTTAAATTATTTAAAATGGCTCATTTTACTTCCTAATAACATTTCTCTTTTTATTATTCTCTTTATAGTACAATTTTATAGAGCCATAGATGTCACTGTAATCAATGTTCAAAAATATTTTTTATTTTTTTTCACTATAATGCCTGCAATTTCGTTTTCTTCCTCTTTTAATTGTAACGTCTGCAATTATTTACACCTACGTGGATCATCTTTTAGCAACAAATTTCCAAAATAAGTGTATTTATGTAGATAAAATTTTCTACATGACACTTAAAAAATGTTATTTTTCGCAAAGAGACACCACATTATGTGACTTCGCAAAAAGAGGTGGGCAACTAAATAATCCCTAAACACTGTTCCTGATGCGAAATTCAATCTGTATTTTGTTGAATAAGGGCCATTTTTCGCGAACGCAAATAAGGGCCATTTTGGTTTGATAAAAAAGTGCCTTACCAATTTATTAGTAATTTGAATAGCAATACTGTATATTTGGCTTAAAGCCAAATCGTTGACAATGCCAATGATCAATTTGGCATTAATATTGAACTTTCCTCTCCATATCATCAAATATTTAGTTTCATATTGGTATCAATCTAAATATGTGTAATACATTATACATCTCTATCCATCAAAATATTGATAGTGTCAAAATTTGCCAAAAATTTAACACCACCAAAGATTTAGTAGGGTAGAGAACCAAACAACTCGGAAGCACCACTAATTTCACTTGACATGAGATGCAGATGTTCTCAGCTGCAATATCTTAAGCCTTTTCAATGTGACCGCTAATTCTTTGTGCCAGACTGCCAATCTAACCAAACGCATCAATTAATAAGGGTTAGAATTGCCGAGTCATTGTCTGTTGCATTAATTTACCCCTTTGCTAGTAGTAGACACGGGAGGACAAAGGTTGCCTCTTTGCATTAATTTACATTTCAAAGATGGCCAATTAGCAGGAGTAATTCGGTTCCAAACTTTTCAATTGACATCCTCTAACGTAAAATTAGATTAGCATGGTTACTGATATTTGAGACCCATCACTTACAGGCCCATGTATCAGTGACCACATCAGTTAAAGACATTCTGTCAGATGAACAACTCTATCCCAAACTTTCAATGCACAATTGTTCTTGTGTAGACGTCACTGTACCTGTATCTCTCTAGGATCATCAATCGATGCTTAATTAATCAGAACTACCATGATGGCATGATGTACGACAATCACTTCTCATGTCAGTTATTACGGAGTCACACCGGCGGCAACGTGTCAGCCGGTAGCTGCTGCGCCGCCGCCGCGGCGGTGGCCGTCGACGTGGCTGTGGCTTTCATCACGATGGTCGCCGGCGGCGAGACGTTGCACCGGCAGAGCGGGCACGTGGAGTGCGAGTGCAGCCACATGTCGATGCAGCCCACGTGGAACAGGTGCCTGCACGCCGGCAGCTGCCGCACCATCTCGCCGGCCTGGACGTCCTCCAGGCACACCGAGCACAGCGCGCACCTCCCCGACTTGCTTCCGCCGCCGCCGCCGTCGTCGGCCGCAGGGCGCGCGTACGCGAACGCCGGGAGCGCGTCGATCGCCGCGCCGACGAGCCCGCGGTTTGGCACAATGTTTTTAGCGTGTCACTGCTGCCATCGTGGTCAATTTGCTAACAGCTAAATTAATCAGGGAAAATTCAGGTTTACACTGAGCTGTACTGTGGAGTTTTGTATGGATTAATTACTTTATCTGGATGATGGCTACATGGATGGATTAAGGTTAATCCTTCTTACAACATCGCTAATCGAGAGCTTCGGGGTCGACGTGACGTGTTTATTCCGTGGCATTGTTCAGCTGCCGTCTACGGAACAGACAGGTTTACTGTTTATATATTTTACTATCGTCTAATTAAAGGAGAAACTGTGTGAAGCTAGCCACATCCATTGTGGTTCATATTGGAATATCCAACCCACGGAATGAAAGTTGTAACCTTTGTAGAATAGAAATACCATCAACTATTTTGGGGTTAATTGCATCACATTATTGCAAATATGCCATATTAGAGAAATCTCACTACTATTCACAATATTGGTTGGGTGTTACTGTAATATTATAAAATTGAATTGATGCTATCGTCATCACGTTTTTCATTAGGCTCTTCTTACTTCTCTTCTTTTCTTCTCCTCTCCTCTCCTTCTTCCTCTATCCTCGCATTCTTCTCCCTTCCACTGGCCACTGCTATTGTTGCTGCTGCACCTGTGCCATCGCGCTCGCCATGGGCCCATGGCGATGCTCACCGCCGTGGTCGCCGCCTCGACCTCACTCCTCCATGCTGCCGATGGTGGTCACCATCTCGCGACCGCTCTTGCAAACAAACCGAGGAACACGAACTCAAAGTCAGCTGCAAAGTGGGAGGTGAGGAGAAGGGAACGGACGAAGGAGCGGTGGGTTGGCGGCGAAGTCCTAGGTATACTTGGAGTCCTAGTAGGTGGAGGTGTCGACGTTGTAGGAAGACTTGCTGCTACCACACGAGGCGGCGGAGACAGCGGCGCCGGACATGGACTCCTAGGAGAGGCTCATCCGTTGGTCGCAGATACACCGCGTTGCCAGGGCTGATGTCGCCACCATTCGCTGCGCCACCACATCGCCGGAGCCACGTCGACCTCTTCGCAGACGGCTTTTGTGGAGGGAGCATGGGACTGGGATGACGCGGGCAAGGAGAGGGGGGAGGGAGCAGGGACTTGGAGGACAACGGCGGCGGTAACTCCACTGCCAACGCCGGTGATCGAGAGGCACGCCTTCCTCGCCGGCTGCTACATTTGAAACGAGATGGAGAGAGATATGGAAGAAAGAAGAGGGAACGATGGAGAAAGAAGATGGAATTGACATGTGGGTCTCACGTTTAGGGGTATTTTGGTCTATATGATGATAGAAAACATGACAGTGACAATTATTTTGAATGACATGAATTCGAACAGACGAATTGTAATGAAAATTATCTTAATCGACATTTTTGCAATGACATGGATCCAATTACTCCTTTATTTTTCTTTCCTAATATTAGATCTTAGTTACATTACTCTGAAGTCTCGCCTTTAGATTCATTCGAGAATTCTGGGTAGATTTGTTGTTGTAATCTGGGAGGGAATGGACCATACTCGTCTCCCCTGTTGTTCTTGAGTCTTCGAGCCTCTTCCCTTGAGATGCGATACGCATTAGCGACAACATCAACTGGTAAGGCACGGAATACTGAGTCTACCCCTGCAAGGTGGCTCACGAAGGCATTAGCGTTTGTGTTGATTGCAATATATTGGCATCCTTCATGTTGTGCTTTCTTTAAGACAACATAGTTTTGTGGAATAATCAATAGTTGTTCTGGACGAAGAACACCGTTGAACACAGTCTTTCCAAAGTTACTGACAACTTGAACTCGAGCACGCCCTTGAATCACATACATCAAACTATGAGCATTTACATTCCAGAATGGTGTGAGAATAGCATTCTGCAGAGGGGAGTAGAAAATAATGTTTCTTATATATTTCATGAATCAGAGAACTTTTCTTAATATAAAGATAAGAGAATGTTGCTATTACAAATACCTGGTATAGATTTACTCTAGTAGCACTCATTTGGATGATATTAAGGATAGGGAACTTCTGACTATCAAGACTTGTGATCCTTCCAGCACATGGATCGTATGAATCAGCAAGACTTGGATTTTCAATGTTTAACCTCGTCTTGATTGTGCACAAGTTCTCCTCTAAACCGTTCCATCGGGAAGATATTTGTGGTTTTTCACTATATTGGACTTCTTGGTATTGAGCTTGTTCTTGTTCTTGTCGCCGTGTCAAAGTTGGTTTCAGCAATTGAAGGCCATTCTTTACATGTATGATCTCTCCTCTTTGGTCATTTTGGCTTTGTAGCCTCTTTGTTGTTACTGTGTTGATGTTTAAAGCCTCACTTAGTAGCTCAACACTGAATCCATTGAATATGTTTTGCCCAGAGTGTTGCTGAATTGAGCGACCATACACTTGTTGTACCCTATTGTTCTTACCAGCCAATAAGAACTCCTGAAATTATCAATGGATAATTGAAATATGAAACGTAGTGGAAAAACATAAAATAATCATAGTTTCAATAAAAATATATTTGTTTAGAAAAGTAGTTACCCTATGCCTTGGTTCAAGTTGATTAGCGCTATTGTTTATGTCATAAACATATAGGGCAACAACAGGCGTGTCACCATCATTGTAGAACCAATGTGCAACACCTGTTGGGAGTACAACGATATCACCTTGCCTAAATTGATGAATCTTTTGGTGCTCATCTATAAACTTTTGGCTCTGACTTTCGCCTTGAAACAAAAACTGTTGGGATTGCTGCTGGTAAGTTGCAGGGCATCCAGGGAAGGTTAGACCCATAGAACCTCTTCCTAAAAATTATAATGTTTACATTAGATGCATAAAACATAAAAACATATTCTTTTTACCGTGAAGATCATAATTGCTAGTCTTATTAACAAAGTTTTATAGTACATTATCATTGTACAAACCTTGGATGATGTAGACCATGCCAGGAGTATTGGCGTATCGAGGTATTAGAAGGCCTTGAAGTTGAATAACACGTCGGATGACAACTGTACCTGTGCACTGAAACAATTCATTCGTCTCATCAAAGTACTCGGTCACACCAGCTTCCGACCTCACATTCTGAAGAGGCTCAAATGCTTGTAGTCTCTCAAATCTACACTCCCTAAAGCTTCCTTGTCGATGAGTTTGCCATTGGTTTGTGGTTGGATCAAATAGTTGGGCCATAGATCCATTGCACAAGAGAAGAACACAAAAGTATATAGAAAACCGAGAGAAAACAGAAATAGTCATAGCTTTTGTATATACTAATAAAACAAAGCTAATTGTGTGAATTGAAGGATAGATCAAGCTAGTTTATATAGCAAAGAAAATGAGTTTGTTACATCTATGGACAATATCAGGCTTGTGGTGTCAAAATTGTATATAGGGAAAAGCAACTTTTGGAATTGAGTTATACATATCATGACTCAGCTATGACATACTTCTTGTGTTTTTGGGAGCTTATTAAGATATGTCTAGCTATCTATGTCATTGCCTTGTCAATATATTTGTTTTTCACCATAAAGCTCCTATACTTGACAAGCTAAGTCTTAATTTAAATAACAAACTTGTAAGCATGTTGTCATTTTTGCGTGGCACACTATACTTTCTAAGATAAACATTCTTTCAAAATAGCAAACTTGTAGGTTTGTTGTCATTTTCACATGGCATAGTATATTTTCACATGGCATATTTTGTGGAGGAAATTCCATCTATACCACTATATTTTCATGGGTACCAAGTAGTACCACCTGAGCCTTGCATCTCCACAAAATATTACTGGGTGCATTTAAAACTTCTAAATTTACCACTGTCTTATGCTCGACTATACCATCTTTTACTGAACTCGGATTTTTGCATGCGCAATCACGGAGCTTGGATGAGGAGCAGATCTATCAATTGACAGATGAGGACATTGAGGGGGAAACATATATGAGAAGATGCCAGAGTTCATCGAGACTTAGGGTAAATGCCCTCGCGCACCTTCATTTGTTGGCCTCTGCTTCGCCACCACTATTGATACAGAAATGGCCACGATGGTTGTTTCACCACATGGATTAGAGCTTATTGCATCCCTTGTCGAAGCTCATTGGTGGAGTAGTAGCCTATTATGAAGTTGTGGCTGCGGGGAGGTGATTAGAAGCATATCGGAGTAGATGGGACAAGTGACCCTCAACGAGGGTGCATTGATGAGTAAGGATTAGAGGAGGAGAAGTACGAGGAAGGGCATTTTGGTCCTCTTTTAACACTGATTTTTCTGGTGTATGTGGTACAATATCCTCTTATGCCATGTAAAAATAAACCAGTTAAGTTGACAAAACATATATGTGTTAGTAATTTTGACATGCAAAAAGCCTTTTTATATTTTGTTGACTTTATAACTTGTCAATCAAATTTCTGTAATTATTTTGAAACAATTCATTTTGAAAATTTTACAAATCAAAATTTGATGTGTCCATCTATTGCAATTTGGTCTTTATATTTTCTTATATAAAACATAACCCACTAACTTGATTTAAAGATTCTTTCAGACATAGCTGCATTATTATAAGTTAATTATGATGCTCTCTAGATTAAATTATTTCTTGGACTTTGTGTTAATGGTGTAGTTGTGTCTTACATTTTGGGTTGCAGAGAGTACTAACACTGATATGTTATTATAAGAGTGCATTTAGATTATCTATAACTTCTATTTAGTTAAATCAAACAACTGGGTCAAACAACTGGGATCATTATTTGAATTCTATAAGAATTTTTAAGTATATGTAAGCAGGTCTCGTGTTGTTTTGTACTTTTTTTGATAAATTAAGACTTTAAATTTATTTATCTACACGAAGAGTCAGATTTAGCTCGTCAATTGTAATAAATTAAGCGTCAATTGTAATAAATTAAGACTGTTTGTACCACTTTTAGTCACAATCTAAGAATAATTGATAAGCTTAATCGGCTCATCTTATATGGTGACTGCAAATGTAAAAATCCTAGATGAAGACTGGGTCACAAATGTGACTTCTTTTTCTTCTATGGAAGAGATTATGCTCCTCTTTAGCACCTCTTTAGCACAACTTCAGATTTAAGATTTTTATAGAATGTGCTCGAAATGGGGCACAACTTAACATTTGAATAAATCATCTTGTTCTCATTTTTTTTCGAATGGGCACAACTTCACAAATTTATAAATCTAAATATATGATTAACTTGATAAAATTTAAATAATTCATTTTGTTCTCAATTTTATATTAAATTTTAAATAACTATAATTTAATATACAAACTTCAAATTTATCTTGGATCTGAGAATAAATTGGAGCTGTTACAAACAGCACATATACATATATAGGCATATATTAGCAATCAAGCAGCGCGCGAAGTGTATTTACAATTATCATTATACATTTGATAGTATCTCATTAGAATTCTAATCCAGCGAAAAGCTTAAACGGAAGGCAATGGCGGCAGCAACGACTCGTGCGTCACCAGCCGTGGCCGCGGGCGCCCGCTCGCCGTGCCTCCTCGCCGCGACGACAGGTCGGAGCGGCAGAGCGGGCACGTCGTGCGCGAGCGCAGCCACGCGTCGATGCACGCCGCGTGGTACAGGTGCCCGCACGCCGGCAGCCGCCGCACCGTCTCGCCGCCACGGACGTCCTCGAGGCACACCGAGCACGCCGGGTCGCCGCCGCCGCCGCGCGGGCGCTCGTACTCCGACGCCGGCAGCGCGTCGATCGCCGCGGCCGTGAGCCCGCACTCGGCCGGCGTGGGGGCTCCCGCGCCCGCGCGCCCCACTGATCTCCGCGGCGCCACGACGCGCCAGCCGATGGCGAGGAGCGCGGCGGCCATGGCGACGAACGCGCACGCCTTCCAGACGACGACGGAGACGGCGAGGGCGCAGAACACGGCGAGCGTGCCGCCGCACGCGCCGTCGAGGACCCCATACCCGCCGCTGACGTCGTCGTCGTCGTCGTCGACGCCGACGCCGACGCCGACGCCGGTGCTCGCCGTGAGCCGCGAGTACAGGTTGACGAGCAGCATGGTCACTCAGTGTGGAGACAGAGAGAGCAACGCAGAGTAATTAACGTTGGTTTAACACAAAACCACTCGCTGCACAGCTCGTTGGTTGGTTTAAGTACCCGTAAATTACCATCAGGTTTACATCATGTTGCGCTTAATACACATACTTAACGAAATAGTTAAAATGATTCTGTTAATCGCACGGCGGATTAATGTTGCAAAACGCGCGTGCTGCCACGGCGTGTTGATCGTGTACGTGCCGTCGAGGCGCCGGCGAGGTCATGACGTGTTTATAGAATTCGTGACGTATCTCTCTTTGCAAGAGTGTGAAAGTGAGGTATATCGAGGTGAGTGACAGCAACAGCACACATAAACTCTCGAGGGAATATGCTTGTTGTTGTTTGCATTTCATTAAAATTATTATGAAAAGATTTGAAATTTTTTTTGATGAAATAAATTAATATGTGAGAGATCACTCCATAAATATACATATATACATGATTAAATTTAACTTTACAAGTTGTAAAAAATATTGATTGTGAATACATGTTAACTAGCTGTAGTTTAATTTGTTCTTTTCATTACAACTTATTTTAACTTGCATGTTTGTGTAGTGTTATATCACATGTTAATATATCTTTTCATTTTTTATTTGTTTTTCATAATTATTTGGATAACATACAAATAACAAGGAGACAACATGTAGTGAATGCTATCCCAACATTTGTAATTCAGAATGGAAAATCGTAATAAGATGGAAGATGAAAGAAAAAGGACATCATGAACTCAGTTTTGTTTTAATTTTGTTCTTTGCAAAACAAAGTACATAAAACTATTGCAAAGCATCCACAACAAGCTTGATGTGCTTTATTATTTTTGCTTGCATAGTACTCATAATCTATAAGTTTTACATGCCGATTAAAGAGAGGCCTTCAGTTAGGAACTGGTAACACCGCTGGCTCTTCTGGGGGAAACGAGGAGTAAAAGGGCCAATCTCATCTGCCCTATTATTCTTTAGACGTCGGGCTTCATCCCTTGAGATACGATAAGCATTGGTAATAACATCTACAGGCAATGCACGTAATATGGAGTTCTTCCCAGCAACCCGACTCACCGTAGGGTCCGAAATTGTCTTTATTGCGACATACTGGCACCCATTGTGCTCGGCTTTCTTAATGACGGCATGGTTTTGTGGTATGATTAATAGTTGCCCCTGATGAAGTACACCATTAAACACAGTTCTTCCTTGATTATTGGCAACTTGTACTCGCGCACTTCCTTGGATGATATACACTACACTATGGGCATTAATGTTCCAGAAGGGTGAGAGAAGAGCATTCTGCAGTAAGTGGGAAAAGGTCGGGTTATGCCATTATCTCAACAACGTTACATATTATAGATTTTGCACCAAAAAAATGATTCTTATAATAACATTGTAATCATCATTACCCATATTACCTGGTATAAGTTTACTCTTGCAGCACCCATTCCAATAAGGTTGAGAATAGGGAACTTTTGGTTGTTAAGAAGGGTTATCCTTCCAGCACGAGGGTTGTAGTAGTCAGCGCGGCTAGGATTTTCAATGTTTACCCTTGCCTTTATTGTGCAGAAATTCTCGTCCAATCCATTGTATTGTCCTTCACGATATTGGACTTGTTGATATTGACGCTGTTCTTCCTGTCGTTGTGTTAATGTGGGTTTCAACAATTGAAGCCCGTGCTTCACTCGAATGATATCTCCCCTTTGGTCATTTTGACTTTGGAGCCTCTTGGCAGCCTCCGTGTTTATTCCAAGGGCCTCGCTAAGTACCTCAGTATTGAACCCACTAAATATATTTTGTCCAGAGTGTTGAAAGATGGAATGTTCAAATATTTGTTGCTCTCTCTGGTTGTTACCAGCTAATAAAAACTCCTAAACATTTGAGTAAAAAATAAATGGAATGGCTTGCTAATGAATGAAGTAAATCTAAAGAAAAAGCACAATTCAGAGTATTCAGAAATGAACAAAGCCGATTGGGGAGGATAATGAATATAAAATTGATACCTTCTGCCTTGGTTCATGCTGATTAGCAAAACTATTTATGTCATAAACATAGACAACAACAGCCGGTGTATCACCACCATTATAGAACCAATGTGCAACACTAGCCGGAAGTGCAACAACATCCCCTTGCCTAAATTCGTGAATCTTCTGGTGCTCATCTCTAAACTTATGAGCTTGGTCGCTCTGTCTTTGTTCAAATAGTTGGAATTGTTGTTGGTGTGTTGCTGGGCAACCAGGAAAAGTCAATCCTACGTAACCTTTTCCTGCAATAAGCACATGTACATTACTATTATAAAAAGGCAAACATGTGTTTCATATTTGACTGCTATAAAATTGTGATAGCCATGTGAATATCTTTGTGCCCTCACAAACCTTGGATTATGTAGGCTAGAGCAGGAGTGTTCGAGTATCGAGGCACCACAAGGCCTTGTGGCTCAATCACGCGCCGAATGACAAAGACACCAGCGCATTGAAACTGCTCATTTCTCTCATCAAAGTACTCTGTGACCCCAGCTTCCGATCGTACCTTTCTTAGGGGCTCAAATGCTTGTAACCTATCAAATCTGCACTCCCTGGAAGCCCCTTGTCGGCTTTCCCATGCATCTACACCTTGGCTAAAGAGCGGAGCCAAGAGAAGAGCACAGAGACAGGAAGACAATAGAGAGGTAGTAGTTGCCATAGCTATTTGGAGAAGTTAAAATTTGATCAATGTGATTGCAAGTGCGTAGGTGGTGGTTTTTATAGCCAATAAAAGTGGCTTTGGGATCCAAGGTGCTTATGAAGTTTGTTAACCTGTGGACAAGGATTGTGTACAATGCAAGATTTTTGGTCCAAAGAAGTCACTACATCAAAGGATGTTGTTGAAATGATTCATACCATATACTTTTTGACGTGTTTCGTACATGCCGATGTGTTCATTTTCTCATAAAGTTTCTATCCAAATGCATTAAGTGTTCTTTTGCAACAACAAACTTGTTAGCTTCTAGCATTTTTGTGTATACTCTTTCTTCTTTTGTACTTTACAAAGTTTTACAAGCAATCAAAAAGTTGATAGACTTGTTTGTTTCTTCAACAACTTTGTAACCTGTATTAATCCATTTACTTAAGCTTGACCAGTTACATCATTATCTGTTGTTTTCAAGCATATCTTACTTTTGGTACTTTTTATTAGCTGATAAATATTTGCGACTCTTGTATACCTACGAGGTGTGGTCATATCTAAAAACTTTAATGGATCATCAAATTGTCCAAACTACTAAAGTCGCTTTTAGTTAGATTAAGTAAACATCAAGAGAAAAAATATATATGGTTTTTGTTGGTTAGTTTGCAATTAGCTCTTCGTTATACACATCTAGACCCTTTATTTGAGTCTTGGTGATTAAAGACAACATAGATTATTAAGACTAATCATATTTTCTAAGTGTGAAAGGAGAGTTAGGCCCTCGGTAGTTGAATATGTTACCATGATTTGTCCATAAAGAGAATTATAATGTGTTCTTCGATGAGCAAAGATAAAGACAATGACTCTAATTGATTACTAGTTTGGCACAACAAATGAGTGTATAAATAGAATATGACTTACTTTATATTCACTGTACTATAAAGAGTGAAGGTAGTCATAGCTCAATTCATAAGAGAATAGGAAGTTTGCTATATTTACGCTAAGTCATGTGTGCGGTCTCAAGAAAATTTCTATATCCTAAGAGGAATAAGTGGATTTGAGATGGGACAAAGTTTGGATCCAGATGAGTTAATTTCCATAGAGACTCACCAACAGTTCATCCTCACTCTCAAAGAACACACTCTTTAATTGTCCGGTTTATGAGAAAACTATGTGGTTCATATGGTTCAATAGCATGTGTAGTCTTTCTATAGAAAAAAGATAAAGCCAAAAGCACCAGCTTCCAGTTTTCTAAGCCACTTAGCTAACAAGGTTATGATGCCTTTGCATTCTCTTCTTTGTACACACCTGTGTATTCTTTCATATTATCCTCTAGGGCTCCTAGGTTTGTGCAGGCGAAGCGTAGTGTAATCGTTTGAATTAATATATTCACTCTAATAAAAAAAACAAAAGTGGAGTGGACGAAAAATCGCTGAGCACTGAAAGACTGAACAAAACCAAGCCGAACTGACCTGATGTATCGATTTCTTCAGTCTTCAGTGCCCTCTTTGGCTTTTGTTTTTGGCTAGATTGGTCTTCGGGTTTCTGTTCGGTTGTTGCCCAAGAAATCAAACAAACCAAAAAATTCGAGATGTCAGCTGACCTCCATTACTTCTATGCTTCCCACCTTCTATATCTTTTGGATTTTTATTCTATCTTTGGCCCAAGGCCCAATACAAGATTAAACTTAGGGTCCAAAAGCAAAACATGTGTATTATATCGCATGATGCAATGAGATGCTGAGAGAGGTGGGTGGAGGATCGGTGTAGCACATTCATGCATGACCAAGTGTTTGGTAGGAAAACTAGAAAAAAAACCAAATCGGGTTGCTTTCGTTTATTCGGCTTGGTTTCTATTTCCCTTTCAACTTCTTCTGTTTGTATTATTACTGAGCAAAAGTTCTAATAAACCAAAGGAACCAAACCAAGAAAACCAAATGCCCACCCCCTTCTTAATCCGGATGGGTTTTTTTAACCATGCATGCTCATGTATACACATCTTTTCAATAAATTATACAAATGTCCCTTTCTTTTCTACACGATTGAAAACAACTGATTATATTGGACAAAATACTCAACCCAGTGCCAACATATAACTATTCCCAAAATTTACTATGTCAAAGTGAAACGATGAGATCATCGACACTATATGATATACTCAATTGCTGGGACTTCGAATGATTTTCCACTGAAGTTTAGTGACTAAACTATAAAAGATTAGATAAGAAGGACAAATAAAGTGCGCTGACTTTGGAGTTCGGTACTCTATTACACACCTCTCTGAACAAACAATCAGTCATCAGAGACGTCAGACGGCCATCTCATCCTGCCATTTCCACCCCAAACACCATGATGATTCACGCCTTCTCAATCCTGAAGTATAATCCAAAATTTCACCAGCATACAAATGTGAAATTGTTTGATCCGTAGAGCAAAAAAAACGGGTCCTCCCATATGAACTGAAGACATTATGCTCACCAGCATACAAGACTCTGTTTAAACCTAAATCGTTGATATATTTACAAACACATTACTCAGGTAATGAATTACCCCCAAAGAAAACTTCCATTTCTACACATCAAACAATACGACATCTATGGAGAAAACCTAACACCCACCCGTATCGAATTCTCGTAATTCAAATGAGAGCTCAAATCCATGTAGATCAAGACCCTCTTACGTAACTTATCTTCAAACGTTGTCACTGACAAATAGATCCCATCCCCTACAGATCCACATGTCAGGATGCAACGTCGCTCCGGCTTTACATGGAGAGAGTCTCGTCGGAAATCTATGACATGGTCCGACCCGTTGCGCTACACTGGAGGTGCCTGATCCTTGAGAGGAGTCTCCTTGCCAAGAGGCTCCACGCTGGCCCTGCAGAGAGGACACGTGGAGTGGGAGTGGAGCCACATGTCGATGCATCCGACGTGGAACAGGTGCTTGCACGCCGGCAGCTGCCGCACCGTCTCCCCTTCCTGCACGATGCTCAGGCACACCGCGCACTGCGCCCACCCGCCGCCGCCGCCGCGCCCGCTGCCGCTGCCGTCGCCGCGGGGCGCCGCCTCGGCCCACTCTTCTCTGCGGTACACGAACGACGGCAGCGTGGCGACGGCGGAGGCGCTGAGCCCGCCGCCGCTGTCGCCGCCGCCGCCGAGGAAGAACGGCCTGGCCGCCACGTAGACGACGGTGCCGCCGCCGCCGCCGCGGCGGCGGCGGCGGCAGCAGAGGCACTCGCAGAGCACGATCATGAGGACGGAGACCGCGGTGGCGAAGAAGCCGATGCCGAGGAGGACGAGCGTGTCGTGCGTGCTGTACCCGCCCTGGTCCGTCGAGTACGGCAGCGAGTTGGAGCTCGACGACAGCGACATGGCCGGCGAGCTCGATCGAGCAAAGCTAGCTAGCTAGCTAGCTGCTTCTTGATGCCTCTGTACTTGGCTTCTCTGCAAGCTATCAACTGTATATGATGGAATTTTAGATTAATTCTTGGAGGTTTGATGAGCATAATTTGCTTGAGCTTGTTCAACTATATATATATATATATATATATATATATATATATGAGATGCAAGTTGTATAAATATTTTTAGATTAGGCGTTGAAAGAAATGATGTGACTGGTAAATTAATATTCCCTCCTTTCCTAAATGTTTGACGCCATTGACTTTTTAAAATATGTTTAACCGTTTGTCTTATTCAAAAACTTTTGTGAAATATGTAAAACTATATATATACATAAAAATATATTTAACAATAAATTAAATAGTAGGAAAAGAATTAATAATTGCTTAAATTTTTTGAATAAGACGAACGGTCAATCATGTTTAAAAAAGTCAACAGCGTCAAACATTTAGGGATGGAGGGAGTATAACGGTATAGATTAGTTTTGGAATTTGTAATTTATATACAAGTTCAAGTATACATGTCATTATGTCTACTCTGCGTCTCTGCGGCGCATGAAGTTGGGGCTTTACTACCCACGGTATTCAAATTAAACTTGTATAAAATTCATTTGATTAATGTGGCACGAAAATGGGATAAGCACAAGCCGGGGAGGGACTATCGGATAGGTGAATACTACAATGTTGTTGTTTATATATGTCATATGGCAATGAATCAATATGAAACAAATCCATTTATATTCCTAAGTTAGATTCGTTTTCTAATCAAATATATGAAATCTGATTATATATCAAATTTGATTATGCATGTTATTGTTATCAACTAGATATCTCGATTTCCCTATTGGATATGATCAATTAGGTCCATTTCCACAAGGGTTCTTCCTCTGTTTCCTCTTTCTTATGAATTTGATGATATGGGAGAAAATAGAAACTCATTGGTATATATCGAAGATGAAGAATGAAATGAAAGATCAATTGGTTGATAAAGAAGAGAAATGTAATAATGAGTCCATACACATCTAATGATTATTATTAGAATCTAACAACGAGATCCAAAAAGCAGTTCGGAGAATTCAAATTATCATTCAGTTGTACTTCTTACTTATATCTTTTGTCCATATAGCTTAGAAATAAGATTTTCTTAGTTGATTAAATCCTTAAATCTTTTTTTAACGTTGGGAGCTCATCATGAATCCACTAATCGTTTCTGGATTTGTTTCGTTCTATTGGGCCTGGAGTTGGTCATGGTATTGTAGCATGGCCCTTCTATACTAGTTGTGGTATTCTGGGAACCCTTTTGCTTAATCCTAAAAACAAAACAAGTCACTTAGATTAGATATTTTCTTCTTTTTTATAAACTGGTGCTTGCTTTTGGATTTCCAATTGTATCATATCTTTACTCCCATTTATTATTCCTGAAATTTTCTATTTTGAAGGAAAAGATAATATCCCCACCCTAGGATGATTAATGTGAGCATTTGTGTTTTCCTTCTCGTCTTTTATTTAGAGTAGTGGAAAGTACTCTCCTTTGTTTAGGAACTTACTTATGTAACATTTCTTTTAAGAAATAAGGTCTTTCAAATGTCAAATAAGACATAATTAGGATAGCTTAATCTGAAAGAAATTACAGTCGATATCTGAATAAAATGGGATGAGAAAATAAAAAGGAAAATAAAGTAATAGAGAATTCAGACAAATTTATCATTGTTTTTCACTTTATTAAAGAAATGAATCGAGCACAACTCTTATCACCATTGCCAAGTCTAACCAGAGGTCACAGACGGTTATCGCCTCAAGATCAAAAGCTACTTTATGGTATTAGCCTCCAAGGGAAAACATCTGTTGGCACTGGTAACTCGGCAGTAATTTTTAAGTAATAGTAAGTACATCAAGCATCATCTTGGATCAAACTTTTTTTCAGACAAGTAATAGTAAGTACATCAAACAAAGCCTCACTATTATTCCAAGATGTTTGATGATATGACTAATAACAAATATTTTTTTCAGACAAGTGCCCCCTTGGCTGTATATGATCCGATCCATTCGTGTGCATGCTCGTACTAGCGTCATGGAGATAACCCTTGTTAGTTTAGATAACTATAAACAAATATGCATATATGCATGCGAAATCTTTTGCAGATCTAACTTCATGTCATGCTCCCCAGTTATTTAACGCAAATCGTGTTCAATGTCTCTTCGTCCTGCAAGATAGTCGTCACCACTCTGCAGGGATAATTAATTAACAAACACTCTCACTGTAGTACACATCTTGCTAAGCTAGGTTTCTCAACCACTCACAATCTGATGACATACAGAAGCTCAATTAATATATATAAACCGTACGTGTCTTCCTAATCACAAATGGATTATCCTTCGATCAGTTCCTGCTATATCTTAGCAAAATTTGGCTGGACTGTCTTATAGCCTCTTCCTGCAGTAACTCTCTCCGGGGAATTGGTAGTAGTGATTGTCTGACGACTGATATACTAGTTAGTTAGACCCTATTTAGTTTCCAAAAACTTTTTCCCAAAAACATCAGATCGAATCTTTGAACACATGCATAGAGTATTAAATATAGATAAATTAAAAAACTAATTGCACAATTAGAAGGGAAATCGCGAGACGAATCTTTTGAGCCTTAGTCCATGATTAGCCATAAATACTATAGTAACCCATATGTGCTAATGATGGATTAATTAGGCTCAAAAGATTCGTCTCGCAGTTTCCAGGCGAGTTATGAAATTAGTTTTTTCATTTGTGTCCGAAAACCCCTTCCGACATCCGGTCAAACGTCCGATGTGACAAAAAAAAATTTTCTTTTGGCAAACTAAACATGCCCAATTTGGTTACATCATGAGGAAAGAACGGAGCACACAGTTGAAATGGGTTCAGGGCCTTTGATCAGCCTGATTCCATGTACACACAGTAATGATTGACAGCCCATCCAACCCATGAAAGGAGAGCCCAATTTGAGGACATGACTTGAACACAGTAAGTTTTCCCGATTCTCGCGGAAATGAATTGATTAATGTGAAACTTTTGTATTCCAAAAGTGGCCGGAATGTCATTTTGGTTTAATTATAATAGTTATTTTGCGATCACACATAAGGTGCATAAGGACTCCTACACCGGCCTTGTTTTTTCGTTTACTTATACTTATTAGCCGAAATTTGAATTTTCAACCTTAAATTTGGAGTTGATTTCAAGATTTTTTTTTCATTGCAGTATATTTTTCAGCTTTTGCTTTTAGATCATTAAAAACACATATATAAAAGTTTTATTCACAAATTATTTTCATTTACAAATATACCGTTTCGCTTATGCTTAAAATCAGCGAAACGATGGGGCCGCACATATCATACTCGCACTCACACATCCGCAAATACTCCCCTAAGTACATTCAAATATAAAGAAACCATGATCTGAAAAAAAAAAGGAAACCAATAGCAAATCCTAACCTCATGCACAAAGATATACGGTGCCATTCTGTTTAATACGTACCAACTTGTATGTAATATTCGTAGTATCAGGATTCAAACCTAGAGAATGGACATGTATCCATGACTCCACCAACATATGCCTCCCTGTTTAGTTCCTGCAGTTGATAGCTTGTTCACATAAATTTTGACTTTGGTTATATATTGCTTCACTGTGTATTTTCATTGTTTTTAAGATACTAGGTTTTATGTTAAAAATTCTCCTGACCAAACTTTTTTAAAAAACAACTTAAAATCAGACAAATTTGGCAACTAGCAACAATACAGTGGGGGAATAATATCTCGAAAATATCCCACATTCAGTGTTATCTCTCTTTTCAGGGGGTGACAAAACTTATCCAGCTTTGCAACCTGTCAGTTGCGTATCATGTGTCAATGTTACATTGACACATGATGCGCACGTGCCATCATCCAATGAGCAATGGACAAGTTGCACGGTGAAACGGGATAAGTCCATTGTAGTCTTTGTCAACCTGCTCTACAAGCTCCATGAACCTCAAGATTCTTCAAGTTGCTCTATCAATCTCAAGAATTTAATTGACCCATGACGACGAATATGTAACAACGACGCAGGATATTTTGCAGTGATCGGTGCATGTAACCTACTATGGGGTGAAAATGTTACAGATATTTTGCTGTCCAATCGAAGTGTTGATGCTGAAATTGTTGTATTTTGAGGTCAAAATCTGATATTTCATCGTGAAAGGTACTTTGAATTCAGAAAAGACGCGCGCGACTAACTCAAATAATTAATGGTATTCTGATAATTGCACTTTCTGATACTGCAAAAATTACTCTGCAAAAAATCCCTCCATTCCAAAATATAAGTGTTTTTAGACTCTGACACGGTCCCCGAGATATTATTTTGACCAACAATATATATAAAAATAAGATGTTTTAAATAAAAAATGTGCATATTATGATAGTTTGTTTAATGATAAATCTAGTAGCATTAATTATACATGTTTGATCTTTTTTATATTTTTGCTATTAATAGTCAAAGTTTAAAATGTTTAACTTGTCACTATGCTAAATATGTTTATATTTTGGGACAGATGAAGTAAGAAGCACTCAAGAGGACTCATTAATTAGAAAGGAACTGAACCAATAAAATAATATTAATTTTTTGCTTCAGAAAACAGTTTTCAGCTAGCAGTTTTTTTTTCTTTTTTTGAGAACTAGCTAGGAGTCTATATATAATAATGTTCCTACAATATTTCACATTAATATAACTTACTAGTATACTGCCAATCACAATGACAAACAAAATTATTGTTTCTTATTAAAATATTTGTTCGGCTCCTTTCAGTGATCAGCCCACCCAATATTCAGTTGAGTGCAATCTAATCCATATCACTTTCACTATTAATTACTCCATCTTTGCAATGATACTGGCACGTATACACAAGAAAGTAGGAAGCTAAAGCTGAGCCAAATAAAACCTATCAAAATTCAGCAGAATTAAGAGATCAAATGACACTCTATATTGAAAATTCGTTTGTAATTACAGAATCGAAATCTTTCTAACTGTACTTAATAATTACACTAATCCTAATTAAAACACCTCAAACCTGCCAAATCTGCGGGGCGCGATCCATGGCGCCGGCCGCTAGACTTTGTCGCCGGCCGCGGCGGCGGCGGCGCCGACGTCTCGCCGGCAGAGCGGGCACGTGGCGTGCGAGTACAGCCACATGTCGACGCACTCCACGTGGAACAGGTGCTTGCACTCCGGCAGCCGCCGCACGGCCTCGCCGTCGCGCACCACGCCGAGGCAGATCGCGCACTGCGCCCACCCGCCGCCGCCGCCCGCGGCGCCCCTCCGGTACGCGAACTTGGGGATCGCGGCGAGCGCGGACGGCGCCAGCCCGCGCAGGCCGCCGACAGCGGCGGGTGCGGCCGCGGCGCCGCCGCCACGGCCGGACGGCGACGCCGACGCCGAGGCCGCGTAGCCCTGCAGGGCGACGGCGCGGCGGAAGCAGACGGCCACGGTGAAGACGATGATGGAGGAGGCGAAGGCGAGGCAGACGAGCACCACCGTGTCGCACACGCGGTAGCTCCCGCCGGCGACGGCGTCCGCCGCGGTGGCGCTGCTGGGGTCGTGGGACGACATGGGGCGACCGCGCGCGTGGCGAGGAGTAGTGGGGTGGGTGGTGCTTAATGATTTGCTAGTACATATCGAGCTAAGAATTTAGTGATCTTAATTTGATTAATTAATTGATCTAGCGCTCGATTATTATGATGTGATAGATGCTGGAGGAGAAATGAATTGGGGGATTAGGAGCTCCCTTGTTTCCTTATAAGTCAAATTTTAAATATTTAAAACTTAATTCTTTGAGCAATTTTATGGTCCTTGAAGTTACCATGATGTATTATTTTTTCTATTATAAATTTAGTACATAATAGTAGTATCTAGGTATCAAGAGGTACCAAATTTTATGCTAAATTTTTGATATCTCGTGATATCTTCTCAAGAACGGTAAAAATGCTCTGATTTCTTAAGTTAATTTGTATTCCTTAAGTTAATTTGTATGGTTTTCGGTTGTAATTTATTTTACAAACAATTACTTTTAATCACTAAGTACACAGATATAAAAATTGGTCATAAATTATTTTTTAAATTTTAATTAGCGATTCGCATAAGCAAAATAATGAATCCATTAATCAAGGTTTGAAACAGTGATGTAGTTATCAGACTTATCAAACCCGCCCATATTTGAGTCAACTAAAATTCAGTTGTAGTATAAAAGAAATATTTCAATTTTACAGGTTTTTGTCAATAATTACTTGGTTATCAGTGAAATCGCTACGGAGGGGTATACAGTGACCGATCTTTGTAAATCCTGTGTTAAATCAGTTGATTGTAAAACCGTGGGTAATGCATGAACGGTTTTGTCTAGATAACAAGTTCGGAAGAAATCTTTTTTCTTTTGAAAGAAACTTGACAAGATTATTGGTGATAGTTGCCATTAAGGTCATATCGAACTACTATCGAGGACGGTAGGAAAATGAAACATTGGCCAGGGGTGGCACGTGCATGGTGTCTAATCAAATAGGGTAATGAAGTAGAAATAGTGTCACAAATGGTCCTCTAGACCCTTGAAAACTAAGGCTGTCTTCCCGAGGACTCCTGACACAAAAATGAAGCACGTGATTATAGTAATATTAATTAAGTATTAGCCTAAAAAATTTAAAAAATAGATTAATATAATTTTTTAAAGCAACTTTCATATAGAATTTTTTTTTAAAAAAAACACCGTTTAGCAGTTTGAAAAACATGCGTGCGGAAAACGAGGGAAGTGAGTTAGGAAAGAGGTGAAAAGAGCGTATCCTAAGAGGGTTAACAATTAATGTGAATGGTTTAAGGTGACTGGTTTTCATCATAATTAAAATCTGAAGAAACTTTGATCAAACCTGAATATTTTTTAAAAATGCACAAAAGAATTAAATAGTTACGGGGCGAAAGAGGTGAAATTCATGAAAGTTTTTTAGAGAGTAAATTGCATCAGTTATATACGAACTTGTCAGATATGTCTACATGAACTTGTAAAATACTTATTTTGGTGCACGAACTTGTTTGATGCATGCGAACAAAGTCAAAATCACACGGCAAATTTAATCTTTTTAATTTTGTTGTTGATTTAAACTCTATGTAAACATGTGTCTTAGGAGGATAAACATATAATAAGACATAAGGATTGCATAAAACATAAAAAAAACCAAGAAATGATGTAAGGGATAGAAACAAAGAAATATAAAGTGGAAATTAAGTTTACAAGTATAACCTTTCTAATATGTGCACGCACATCATCTACTACTTTATAATTTATAATATTCAACATAGAAAAATCGGTCTTATCGTATCATTTTAGCCTTAGTTTGCATGTATCGAACAAGTTTATATACCAAAACGAGCATTTTACAAGTTCATACAGTAAATTACATCTACCTGACAAGTTCATGTACCGCTAATGTAATTTACTCTTTTTTAAAAAAAATATTCTGGAATTTTGAACCCGGGTCATAGCCTGGACACAACCACCACCACAAATAGTCCAATAACCCCTGGTGCACTCAGAAGCGACAATACCTTCGAATTATACTTATTTTATTTAGTTTAGTTTTGACATAGGCCGTTTTTAGTTTCCCTTTGTTTCTAACTTTCCATCACATCATATCACATGAAAATTTTCCTACACACATAAACTTCCAATTTTTTTTCCAAAATTCTAACTTTCTTCAAACTTCTAACTTTTTTCAGGAACTAAACACACCCATAGATGATGAGAGCCACCTGAGCAGAATGATCATCTCTACCATAATAGGTCGCGCTCATTTGGTATGACTATAGCATAGTACAACAAGATTATATAATTTTGATATATGTAGCTGAAAATAAAAATACGTTATTTTATTTATGTGATATTAAATTTTGTTTACATGTATACATTGACCTCGTTATAGTTCTATTAAATGTAAAAAAAATTAATCAATTACATTTAATTCATTATTCTATTTATTTCGATTTTGGTTCAAGTGAAACTTATTATATTCAAGTTTGTAGGTAGTAGACATTTCAGTAGCCAATGCAGTAATACACCTGTAAATTCAAAATAATTTGTAAATATATGGCATAAAGAATAATAAACTGAAAAAAAAACAAAATTCATGTTCGACCGATGTTAGGCATGACCGTACTATATCATGTTCAATCATTCTGATCCTACAAAAATATTTTTTTCTGATCCATGTCATGTGGTCTACATCCCAATTCTTCTAATGAAGTCTACATCCAATTATCTGAATTGTGACGTGTATGATCCAACGCCAAGATATTTTGTTCTCCTCGTTGTGCAAGAAATCAATGGGGGACCTGAGATGCGACACTTTTTACAATAAGAGAGAAAAACTAAGCCGGGTAATGCAATTGCGTGTTATCAAAAAATAAAAAACACAAGACATAGCATCTATAGTTTTTCGCTATTGTTTCTATTTATTCATGACTTAATTCAAGCATACCAAATGGATCTCTGTTTTAGTTATTTATCACTAGAACACATTAACCACAGGACAATTGACGAATACAACAGAGTACATTGCCTTAACGGTACATGCAAATCGATGTAAAATACATGTCTAAGCATTGTGTATAGCAAAGTTACTTCTGTTCCTAATCTGCACCTGAGTAAGGCTCCTAGGTTGTAGCCAAGAAGCTCAATAACTTCTGTAGTCAACAGCTTGATGAGTGAAACCCTGAATTTCAACCATATGCCTAATACTATAATGCAATATATTATAGTACCATTATGTTTCCAAGATATAGTTAAAAATAAATGAGTTATCCTCATAATGATGCTTATGATGCTTATTTAAAAACGAAAATGACAGTAGACTACGCTTTCTTTTGTGGCACACACAACTAGCTTACTTGCGCTGCTCTGATTCTTCCTCCCTGGTTCCATCTCTGCACATTTCCACATCGGTCAGTAGTTTTCAGATTTCACCTTTACCTTCTTCTTTTTCCAAGAATGATTTCAGCTTGACCTATTCTTCTCACGTTTTTGTATAGTTATTTTTGCCTTGGATTATTTGTTCAACGCTTCTAAAAATACGATTTCTCAAAAGAAATTCTTTTACTTCGTACCACTTGTTCTAAGCTACTGGTATTATTGAAGTTTATTTCTTAAATTATTGGTTCATCGCGCTCATCAAGGAAACAGTCCGTCTAAATTATTTGAATTGAAGACACTCCTAATATTGTTAGGTAGACAGATTGTTTCAGGATTCAGACTTTCAGAGTTCAGAGACCATAGAAAAGACCCTGAGCTGCTGCAGACAGCAGCTGCTCATATGGGGTGTTCCTTGTGGATAGACATCCAGTTATTATCCACTTGAATTGCTTTTGGATGGCTCTGTGGCCGGGTTGCTGCCTAATTCCATCGTCGCTGTCACCACCTCAAATAATTCTCCTCAGTTTCGTCAGTCTTCAGCTGAAGATCAATGCACATTGGCGATTGCTAGGGTCGTTTTCGAGAACAAGAACAATCCAGAGGCGCCGCTGGAAAAGTTCTTAAAAATGACATGAGTATTCATGTCCCCGTTCATCTTATTCTTGTTTATCACTTCAAAAAATGATTAAAAGTTTCTCACCTGTATTGACATTATCGAAACAAACATGTTGTTGTGACTAACTTTTGAATTTTTTAGAAGCGCAGGTGCACTTCTCTCTATGTACGTACGCGTCCTCTACATATGCTGGAAAATTGTTAGGACCGTGAATACACTTCTAATAAAATTATGAATAAGCATCTACAACTTAAATCATTAAAGAATAATGGATAGGCATTTACCTACATAGAACTCTCTCATTGTTCGCTTGCTGGCTTATCAGCCACATAAAAGTAAAAAAAAATATAAATATTTTAAGTTGATTTTAAGATATTTTTTGATGGTAGTTTGTTTTTCAGTATTAGATTTTACTTAAAGTTAATTTCAATTGTTTCGTTTATTTTTCTACAGGATATCCTCTGGCCATGCATACACAAACTCCTGGCGAATTCTCTGCTTAATAAAACCTTTGGCGAATCGTTTAAGCTGATCCTACTTTATTCAAGCCTGCACCTACCAGAAATTTCCTACCGTGTTTTTAAATCTGAACTTTGCTTTCAACACATGGAGCAACTTACCATGAGGTCCATTGAACAATTACACTAATTAATAGCTAATTAATATCAGCACCTGTCCTCCAAATCCTGTGTGCTCAACCTCAACCATCACCCAGTTTGCAACTCCAATCCATGTGCAAGAAATCGAAGTTTCTCCATTCACACACACACAAACAAAAAAAAAAAATCGAAGTTTCTAGCAGCAGCTAAGCTAAGCTAAGCTTACCTTCCACTTCCAAACCGCACCACTTGTGGAAGCAAAAGACAGTTCTAGCACACCAAACCGCAATTAATTAGCACTAATCGCTTGCATAATCACGATCTTTATCTTGATACAAAAGCATCCACGATGATTGCCTCCCGGCCAGCCATTCCCCGCCACTAATCCATAATTTTTATTCTGTTCGCAACCAGCCAAACTGAGGCCGAGAAGAAGCGTAGCTGCGTAGGCATATCGGCTTTGCTTTGAGCTAAGCTTGGGCTGAGTGAGTGTGTGTGGCACATGTCGTCGACGGCGGCGGGCGGCGCGCCGGGGCCGGCGGCGCAGCGTCATGGCGGCGGCGGCGGTGGAGGGGGGTGCTGCAGCTCAGGCGTGACGCTGGAGCTCGTCGGCGCGTTCACGGCGGTGTGCCTGGTGCTGTACGGGGTGATACTCTACTTCAACTACCTGTACGTGCGGTGGAGCGGCCGCGACGGCGTGCACCGGACTTCGGGCGGCGGCGGCGGCGGAGGGGGTGGAGCGGCGGCGAGGAAGAGGGGCGGCGGCGGCGGCCTCGACAAGGCGGCGCTGGCGGCCATCCCGGTGTTCAGGTTCAAGGCGTCGGCGTCGGCGGCGGCGCTCGGCGGCGGCGAGGCGGAGTGCGCGGTGTGCCTGAGCGGCATGCAGGACGGCGACGCGGTGCGCGCGCTGCCCGGGTGCGGCCACGCCTTCCACGCCGGCTGCGTCGACGCCTGGCTCCGCGCCCACGGCACCTGCCCCGTCTGCCGCGCGCGCCCCGCCGTGCCGCCTCCTCCGCCGGCGAAACCACCCTGCCTGAAGGCGCCGGAGCCCGCCGCCGCCGCCGCCGGCCGGCAGCCGGTCGACCTGGAGAGCCAAGTATAGCACTAAGCTAATCAAGACGGTTAGTTAATTTTAGCCATGTATAAAATCTAGTTAGCTCCTACTCCTACTACTACATGTTCCTTAATTAGTTTTAATTTTGTTTTTGCGTTCTTGAAATCAAACGCCATTTTCGTCAATAATCCAGCAACGCCATTGTTCCCATTGAGATGAACAATGCCTATGTCCAATGTCTTGGCACTCTGTAAATCACTTTTTGTTGTTTTGCTGTAATTTTTTTCCCCTGGTTTTTGCCAACTTTGAAGCACAACGATGTGCAATATGGATAGCAATCTTATCTGATAAACACTGCATAATAATTGAGTGGTTAACCAGATTTAACTGCTAGTAGTGGTTGCATTCAAGTAAATCAGGTGGGTGGTTGAACTGATGCCTGGTTGAAGGGGACATTGCATTGCCATTGGTAGATGTACCTCTCAACACTTGCATTGTGCAAGAGTGGCCACAGCAATGACACTGAGGCTTGTGCATTATCAAGGCATCAAAATGGTTGTTTACTACTCCCCTGTTTCATATTTCGTTTTTTTTATCAAACTTCTTAAAAGTTTGATTAAGTTCATATAAAAAATAGTAATACTTATAACACGAATTAGTTTCACTACTGACTATTTTGATAGTTTTTTCTTGTTTTATATCGAAAATATTACTATTTTTTTTTAAATTTGGTTTAAACTTGACTTATAAAAAGTTAAAATTACTTATGCCATGAAGCAGAGGTAGTATATATATCTTTTCCCATAAGCTTACGACAACAGCGTCAAAACAGCCTATGTACCAACGATGTTTTTTTTCCCTATGATATGAAAGGATTTTTTTTTTTTGAAACTTGATATGAAAGGATTGTACAATATTCCTAACAAACAAGTTGCCAATATAGGTGTGTGGCGTGTACACCTTTCTTCTCAGCTGAAGTTGCGGTGGGCTTATTGAGAAAAGCTTAGGTTATCACTACAGATGTGCTATATATGTTTAGAGAATAATGATACTAGTACTACAGGACAAAATATGGTAGAGCAATTGCAGTGCCTATACTATACTCCTATATAAGGGGTTGTTTGGTTGGCATACTCACGTTACCAAAACTTACCATACTTCATTTAGCTAACATGCCTAACATGTGGCTAACAAAATTAAAGCCACACTTCAACCATAGGAGAGCAAACTTGCCACACTTTTACGTGCCAATGACATATGGGACCCATGTTATGGTGAATGAATCTTGCCATAAGTGTGGCACGAACCAAACGGATGTCTAACTTAGTCAAACCTGACTTACTTGAGTTGTGGCACAGTAAGGCAAATTGTGGTAGTGAGCCAAACAGCCCCAAGACTGTTCGTACTCTCTGGCACGCAAAGACAAATCACTAGCGTATCATTGATTAAGTATGAATTATTACAAACATAAAAAATGAGTTTATTTGATTATTTAAAGAACTTCTATGTAAAAAGTTTTCATAAAAATACAGTGTTTAACAATTTGGGGAGTGTGCTTATGGAAGAGCAAGTTGCCACCCCAAACTCTAAAACGAACTCAGTAGAGTGCTACTGAGCAATGGTTTTGTTTTTTCTTGGATCTCAATCGTTGAATAAAACTAAGGTATTTTTTCTTTACGCAAATTTTGCAAGAAATAGATCGATGGTGATAGAGAATGTAAACAATTCTCACATTCCAAATAGGGCCTAACTGGTGGAGATACTGCTACGGTTTAACATAGGAGGATTAACCTTCGAAATGTTGTGCGATTGGAAAGGAGGAATGCGACGTGAATTTCACAGGATTTGAACTACTTTCTATTAAAATAATGTAAAATTTCCGTGTTCTAAAGTAGCCTGGCCTTAATTGATTTTCTGATATATCTCATGTAGATCACTTCAATGTTCTACAAATGATAATTGATGTAACAACTCCAATGTTCACCACGTTTACAAGTCAAGCAGCTATGCCAAAAGATGGCTTTTGAGCCAGAGAAACAGAGTCCACATGTTCCATACCTAGGGCTAAGTGGTCAATGTCTCCAGTATATAAGTAAAAAGTGCTCCATGGTGGATACTTTCACTTTGTGGAATATTTTTGCATTATTCTTCCCCACAAATATTGTGGCCATGAATATATTAGACCGCTCATGTGCCTTTCAACCATTTTTAACCCAAACCATTAGATGACTTGTCATTGACACCCTTTTAACCTCCACTAGCAATAGGTGATTTGGTTACCTCCATATGAAAGATTGGTCAGAGACAATCATTACTATATAAACCTGTTGTTGACACCCTCTTAGTCTCCACTCACCCGTGGTTTTTGCTAATAGAAATTAAATTGGATGATAACCACATTTGAAACTTTGCTTGCCAAAAAACCAAGAGGGAACCTAAGGTTGGGCCAAGACTCGGCTAGGCCACTATGAACTTGGCCACATTCTGAAGTACATGGTGAAATAAAAAAAAAATCTGAGTTTGGACCACATGGATTATGGAGTTGTATAAATCAAGCAAAATCCCTGCAAACCTCGGTTAGGTTTGCATGTATAAATCCAGATAAAATTAAAAGAATGACCTCACTTAAATGTAAACTATAATTAAAATAACAAAATGAAATTCCTAGTTCTGCTATTAAATATTAACATATCTCCTTCAATGTTGCTTGCTTTTTTTATCTTTGAGAACTCTCCGATGTTGCTTGTTACTCCCTCCGTTTCATTTTATAAATCATTTGACTTATTTCTTATACTTGAAGTTTTTTTAGTTTAATCAAGTTTATAGTCCTATAGAATAAAATAGCAACATCTACATACAACATCAAATTAGCTTCATTAAATTTAACATTGAATATATTTTGATACAATATTTGTTTATATTGAAAATGTTATTATATTTTACTATAAACTTAATCAAATTTTAGGAACTTTGGCTTTAAAAAAGTTAAACGACTTATAATATAAATATTATAAACGGAAGAGTACTTTGTTAGTGGCTACAATGCTATGCACGTATTGTCCTTGTTCATAATTGAAAGAATAACATCTCACACCACACATCTTATTATCTCGGTTTTGAAATGATGAGCGTAACCAACATAGGTCCATCACTATACCTTTGTGGCAACCATATGTCGACACGACGACACACCAGACGTACGAGCTATTGGCCAAAGCCAAACGTGGTGATGCATGACTGATGACCACCAACTCAAGGGATCTAATGCCATGTGAAGTGTCCAGTGGCAGTTTTTTGTTGTTGCATATTTGTATTTCTCATGAATAATGATTAATTTACTTTGTGTTGTACAGCTTCATTCGTTTCTTGCTTCTCTCGTGATCTCGTCAATTTCTACGTTATCTTTTTATGAGCATGCCTTTTTTTTTCACTATTTAGGCTTCTCTCGCCAACTTCTACATTATCCTTTTAGAAGCATGCTTTCCGAACATATAAACAAAGTGTTTTTTAAATACTTTATATATAAAAGTTTCTAAAAAATAAAAATATATTTTTCAAATTTGTAATGGTGAATACTTAATTAATAGTACTAAAAAGCTAAGTTAAGCTGAAACGAACAAAGCATTAGACACCATTATTCCAACTTTAAGGCTCATTCGGTTTTAGACTTCTACTTGTGTCGTTTTTTAAGGTTGTGTCGTTTTTTAAGGTATTGACTTGTAACCTCATAAACATGAAGCTAAATTTGTACTATTTGAAAAAAAAGGCATACTTAATCCAATTTAGTGTCCTACTTATAAATTATCACGTGCACAATTCTTTTAAAAATTTCTAAGTTTCTTAGAATATTTTTAGTGATGGGCAACGCACCCATCGATAGCGAGACGTTTATAGTAACTTAGTCAATGTTAAGATATACTGATATAATCTTTCGAATGTGCTTATAGGGATTAAGTGTGTGTATACATTAATAGGAGTGAGAACGTGCATGCGTTCCTTAAAAAATAACTTTTAAAACAGACCTTACTTTGTAATAGTTATTAATTCATTCGTGTGTACCCTCAATATTATCGTCTTTTAATTTCCATTCAGCCATTCCAAACGGTGTCTACAAGCAGTAAATTTCCATGCATTTATCGAATTTAGGGTATTTTGAATCACATGAATGAAAAAACAGATAAATATGAAAAACATATGATTCCGACAATAATGCAAGTATAAAATAGATGACTTTAAAATATAGAAAAAATATAGAAATGACCGTTTGATTGGGCCATAGGAAAAACACCGGAATTTGAGGAGAGATAAAAATTCGAAAGATTCTTTCTATGAGGTTATGTTAAGGGCCCCTTTGATTTGTAGGAAAAATGTAGAAATTTTGGAGGATTTCAATCCTATGGAAAAAAAAAATCCTATGAAGGCCTTTGAAACAAAAGATTGAATCCTATCCAATCCTTTAAAATTCATATGGAATGGGTAATCCTACGCACATTTTGGAGGAAAGTTAGTAAGAGGTCTAACCTTTTGGAACATTTCCTCTGAGTCTATCTCTCTCATCTGATTCCTGTGTTTTTCCTGTGGTCCAATCAAACGGCTATTCCTGTGTTTTTGTAATCCTCTATTTTACAATTGTACTCCTGTTAGAATCATGTGTTTTTTCAATCCCTCGTTTTTTTTATTCCTACGATTCAAAGGCGCCCAAAATTTCCTCCAAAAATTTACATGAGAAGAGACATTCCACAGAAATTTCATAGAATTTAAAGGGTTATACTGGAAAAATTCCTATAGAAATAAAATCCTCTAAAAATATTATGAATTTTCTTTGAATCAAAGAGGGCCTCAAGTACAAAAATACCGTCCTTGCACTCCGAGCAAAATTCATCCCAAAATTCAAATCCACGCACACTTCAAACTTCAAACTTGAAACCATCGCTTCCGAATCTTGAAACTGCCGCGGGAACGATGGGAAGAATCACCGAATCAGCATCCCATCACGTGACGCCACGTGTCTTTTTTTTTTCCCATCCCAAACCTCGGAAACCGCGGGCCAACAAATTTCGAAGCCTCCGCGCCAACACAGCGCCCGCGAGGCCTCCCCTTCCCTCCTCCCCCAAAAATCCAAAATTGGAAAAATTTTACCAGTCGCCTCCTCGCTCCAAAGCTCAAAATCCAAAAACTGCTTCAGCTGAAATGAAATCCCAGAGGCTCGCAACCCACGCGCCCATGAAATTTGGGGAAAATTTAGCCTCCCGAATCCCCAAATTTCGAAAAAACCCGGCTGGTTCATGCCGCGCCCAACCTCCTCTTTCGAGTTTCGATCCATGTCAAATACCAGCGCCACCGCTCGCTCGCTCCTCATCGTCGCAAATTCGCAATCCGCTCACCAATTCCCACCTCCAGATCGACTCCATCTCCTCTCCTCTCCTCTCCATGGCCGTTCTTGGGTCGCGCGCGTGCGGCGGCGACGACAAGGAGAACGTGCCGCCGATGCCGGCGATGGCGGCGGCGGTGGCGGCGAGTTCTTGGCATGGCATCGCCGTCGTCAAGAACCAGAGGATGAAGAGGCCGGGCGGCGGCGGAGGGAAGCTGCGGAGGCGCGTGCCGCTCCGCGACATCACCAACCTCATGTACGTCGCCGCGCGGCCGCCTGCTCCACCGGCTGCGAGCTCCGTGACGGCGGCGGCGGCGGCGGCGCGGTCGCGGGAGGAGCCGGTTGCGGCTGCGGCGGCGTTGCCGGCGAGGCGTTCGCTCAGGAAGGAGTTCAGATAGCGGCACGAAGCAATTCGTCGATTCAGATTGGCAGCAATTGCTGCTAGAGTTTTGTAGCAGTAGGAGCGTAGAACAGATGAAATGGAAATGGAAATTGAAACAAATTTGATTCAGCCCAATTCTTTTGCATTGCTACTGAGGTGTTGCCACAAAGACCACAACCAAACCATGGTGACCATCTTGCATGCATGCCAACTGTTCGATGGAATGCTGTGTGCACGCCAGAATACTCCTTTCTTCAAATCGCTGTGAACCCAAGTGTTCGTCCCGATTTGGAATTTTAGATCAGCTATGTTTCATACCTACGGAGTACTCAACAACATCATCGTTTTATTTCTTTTTGGGAGAGGAACATCAACATCATTTTGGAACCATGTCATCTATCTCCATCGCCACGAAATAAACCAACCTTAGATATGATAGAACATCACTAGTACCTTATACAACGAACTGAAATTCAGGTATCATCTGACCTGGGATTTGATAACGGGACAACAGACACCAACGAGCCATCAGCCATATTTGCATAGTTGCATCTCATCAAACGAAACACAGCTCTGAATTCTAGAGTGTGTACTAGTCATTTTCACATCACTTCAACCTGAAAAAATTACTCTATATACTTGCATCAATTTCAACCTTATCAGGCAATCCAGCTGGTTAGTACCAAATTTGGTTTGGCAATTATCATACCAGATACCTATCTCACTACCCGGTACCATACTGTTTCGGAACATGAAACCGTGGTATAGCACCTCCTATTTATTACTCCCTCTGTTGTCCCTGATATAAGGGATTTTGACATTTTACTTGTACTGTTTGACCATTCGTCTTATTAAAAAAAATTTGGAGTTATTATTTTTTTACTTACTTTATTATCCAAAGTATTTTAAGCACAACTTTTCGTTTTTTATATTTGCACAATTTTTTTTGAATAAGACGACTGGTTAAACAGTGTAAGCAAAATGTCAAAATCTCTTATATTATGAGACGGATGGAGTAAGAGCTTAAGGAGAGAGACTATCTGACTTTTTATAAAAATCTGAATATTATGTTCTATTATCTCTTCAAGAAACTTTAAGTAATTAATTATAGAAGAAGAGTTATGTTTATATAGACCAAACTGCAATAGATCGACAACAAATCTGAAAGTTATCCAGTAAAAAACAACAAATCTGAAAGTTATGAGAGATGTGTAAAACTATCCAGAAGAATTGTTTCAAAATAGTTAAAAATATATTTGATTGGCAAGTTACACAATAATTGAACTATGTGTTAGGGTTACGGGTAAGGTGTACCCTCTATCCTTGAATATAAGATGTGTCAGGGTTATGGATACCACATACCTAATAGTAGTTGACTAAATCTCGACAGGACCCACCACATACCATGTCTTATACGGAAACAATCTTCGGATATAGGAGGAGTTCCGCATAAGGAAGGATGAATAGAGTTCTACATAGAAACGACAAGGACTACTTGGATTATATCCATATTGGTTTTCCTAGTTCTACTTGGACAAGGGGACACCTATGGGTATAAATACAAGGCCCCCTAGGAGGAGAGGGGACACGGAACAATAGATCAAGACACAAGATCAACATACAAGCCAACACGCCGCCAAATATCAACATCAAAGATTAGCTTAGACAAACCCTATCGGGGGTACCTGCGGGGGCCGGCAAGAGGGGTCAAGCACTATCTTTGATCTCGACGAGTTCGTGCTCGAGGAAGAAGACTACCCTGTCGTCGACTACGAGTTGGTTATCTAGCCATCAAGTCGGCGACAACCAGATATGTTATCCCAAATGTTGTATTTGTGTGATCCAGATGAATAAAGAGCAACACCGGCTTCGGCCAACAGGATGTAGGGTTATTACCTGACAATTCAGGGGCCCGACCATGTATAAAAATCCTCGTCTCTGTCTCTTTTACCTAAGTCTCGCATATATCCTGGTACCAACGATCCCCATACCATGCAAATACCGGAATCGTGACATCAAACGTCGACACGATGGGTACCGATACAGTATACCCGCGCGTGTACGAATAGTTTCCGTATACATTAAGGAAATCTATCCTATGATAGTAACGGAATCTACGGATAGAACGAGTCCTACTCGGGCAAGACTGGGGCAAGACTGGGTCTTTACCATATTGTGAGGGGTCCAATATCTCCGAGTTCTACTTGGAGATCAACTGACCCACGGTATAAAAGGGACCCCTGGGCAGGACCTAAGGCATCGAATCTCACCGCCAACACACCCACCACAGCCTACCAAGCCGGAGCCTACAGGAGCCAAGTCGCCGGGAGATCTAGTCGGACCAACTCGACTACGGTCTCGTCGATATCATCGAGTTCTGTTATTCCCTTTGTAATCTGTGGTTTCCATCATATAATCCCATACCAACTGGATTAGGGCTATTACCTGCTAAGGGGCCTAAACCAGTATAATCCTTGTCTTTTGTCTGCTTGATGTCGTACTACGTAGATCCTCGTACCGACGGACCCCAATACCCTCTATATCCGGTCTACGGGTATCCCCGTCGACACTATGAAAGGCATGTTATGCGGCAAAATTACTTACACCAATATGTTTCATTGATTACATGAAAACAAAGTTACAAATATGTTATCTCACAAAAGTTACTTATCAACTGTAGTGTGCCATGTAAAGATGACAAGAAACCTACATATTTGTTATTTTGAAGAACACCTAACTTATCAAGTATAGTTGGCCACGCAAAAATGACAACATGCTTACAAGTTTGTTATCTCAAAGTTAGACTCATCTTATCAAGTATAAGAACTTTATGGGGTAAAAACAAATATACTCACAATGCAAAGACATACATTAGGAGTATGGATAGACATGTTAACAAACTTTATTTGTATTTCTTCAAAAGCACAAGGAGTGTGTCATGGCTGAGTCATGAAATGTACAGGTCAACTTGCAAAGTTGCAATACCCTATGTACTATTTTAGCAATACAAGTCAGATATTGTCTATACATGCAACAAACTCTATCACCTAAATCCCAATATGCCTTTTCTTTGCTATATACACTAGCTTGATCTATCATTGAACTCACATCAATTAGCTTAAGTTTCCATTAGCATATACAGAAAGCTATGGCAACTACTGTTTCCTCTCAGTTTTCTATATGCTTTTGTGTACTTCTCTTGGTCCATGATTCTATGGCCCAACTATTTTATCCAAGAACAAACCCATGGCATAGTCCTCATCAAGGAAGTTTTAGTGAGTATAGATTTGATAGATTACAAGCATTTGAGTCACTTCAGAAAGTGAGATCAGAAGGTGGTGTGACTGAGTATGTTGATGAGAGGAATGAATTATTCCAGCACACTGGTACATTTGTCATCCGACGTATCATTCAGCCTCAAGGTCTTTTGGTACCTCGATACACCAACACTCTCAGCATGGTCTACATCATCCAAGGTTTGTATGATGATAAATACAATAAAAAATTCTATCAATGCAGCTGGCATTCTAGCACTTATGACTTCCATGGTCGAAAGAATATGTTTTGATGTTTTTATGCACCTAATGTGAACATTTTAATTTGTAGGGAGAGGTACTATGGGCTTAACTTTCCTCGGTTGCCCAGCAACTTACCAACAACAATTCCAACAATTTTCGCCTCAATGGCAAAGTGAAAGCCAAAAGTTTAGGGACGAGCACCAAAAGATCTATCAATTTAGACAAGGAGATATTATTCCACTCCCAGCTGGTGTTGCACATTGGTTCTACAATGATGGTGATGCACCTGTTGTTACCATATATGTTTATGACATAAACAACCGTGCTAATCAGGTTGAACCAAGGCAAAAGGTATCTTTTTAACTAATATTTCCATAGAAGTTGTGGTTGGTTTATGTTTTTCATATGTTCTCGCATTGCAATCCATACTTAAAACATCCAGCTTTTCATTGATAAAAGTTTCAGGAATTCTTATTAGCTGCTAACAACAATAGAGTTCAACAAGTATATGGTAGCTCAATTGAGCAACACCCTAGGCAAAATATATTCAACAGAATCGGTGTTGAGCAACTAAGTGAGGCTTTAGGCATCAACACAGTAGCAGCAAAGAGGCCGCAGAGTCAAAATGACCAAAGAGGAGGGATCATTGTTGACGGGTTATACCCGACCGCGGTATTTAAGGGACGTAAGGTACGACTGATACCAAGGAATACGCGAGAGTGGAATAAGAGAGCATGGGACAAGGATTTTTATACTGGTTCAGGCCCTCAAGGTAGGTAATAGTCCTACTCCAGTTTATATGTACTGATTTGGGGTGCATCACAGTGTGTACAAATGGGAAGTAAGCTAGCTCATCTAGCCTACCAAACAAATCTCGACATGCAAAGTGGCGGGTTGTAGTTGGTGGTTAGTTGAAGGGCTTCCTCCTGGCGTAAAATTGATGAGGCTTGGTGTCTATGGTTTATGATTCGATGCCCTTCCCTCATAGGAGACCCTATTTATGCACGGGTTCCAATTAGGATAGGGGCATACAAGACCCTGTTATCCCTGTATCGAACTACACAATTCTTCCTTAGGTGAACAAGGATTTTCCTTATTTCTATCTCAATAAATATTTAGGGATAACTTTCCATATAAGAATAGGTATGCAGTATTCCTGGTCATGGTAAGTGCAGGTATATGGGATATCACATACCTATAACATTGATGGTAGCCCCCGACCTCTGCAAATATACATACGACATCACCGTTGCCCTTTTGCTCAAGAAACCATTTTGTCAAGAAAGTAAACTGCAATTGGAAAACGTAGGATTACGTCAAGGTCAACTACTTGGTCCTTTTATCTGGGCAATATGCCACGACATGATCGGATTTTAAATCTGGACAGAGGTCAGAATCTTAACTACCAAATAGGAATGCTCTATTGGTTCCCTGGGAATTTCGGACCACTTTCCTCAAAATGCTAACCATCAGCCCTAGCTTTATATTCCAGCGGTGAGATTCATTTAGAACCTATTTGCTTCAGTTGCTCTTTGCGCTCTTCGCGTTCAACCTTCCAGGACCCAAAAGCACTAGTTTCTACCACAAATTTCCATTCCTTCCCCGATCATCATCAATGTATCTTGGAGAATTGACCATGGACCAAGCGGCACTCAAGGAGCTGTAGGTGGAGGGAGCAATCCATGGGTAAGGGATGATGAAGTATTAGGTGGTAAGGTACCGAACCCGCTCCTAATCTTAGAGAAATTTAACATTTGCATCCTTCTCTCGTTACAGTTGTTTAGCTCCCCATCTAAATTTCTCTCGGTGCTTCTTGAATTCTACGACATCCATCTTCTTCATTCCAAACCCAATTCCATCGCATTCCTAAGCATCTTACACATTTGTGTGAAGCATATTTAGTAGTGCACCCTTTTGGAGATTTATTTAGGTACTTCTATGAACTCAAGTTCATGGAGAAGTCAAAAATCATAGGCAACTGTGGTGTTCGACTTCGAGATGGCCTGAAAGAATAGTACATAGAGATGACCCAATAAACCTCTAGAAAAGGATGAATACAATGTTGGTATTATCTATCCACTGACACCACTTCCAGCCACCTCCCTATCCTGACCACCAAACCCAAACGCGAAACACATAGACCTTTTACTCCCACCTATTCCAAATCTCTCAACATCTTTGTTAATAAGATTTGAGAGCTTAGGAGACGTGGTCTGACAACATATGACATTGTTTGTGACTTCACGCATCGTCAAATTCATGGGCTCTAGGCAAGCGAGCACCATGTGTATGAGTATACGTGTGATAAAGACCCCACTTGGATGTCCTTGCGGAATATAATCATTTATCCTCACTCAGTCTCTACATTGTATTCTACTGAAGTACAAGACTAACTTCAATTTGTAAATGTTTAGATCTTCCCGAGGACATGGTGAAGAGCAGCACCAAGAAGGTGGTGATAGACAAGCCAAGCATGGCTAGAGACATCCCGACCTCGTTGTGCGACCTGCCCCAAGCTGTCAGGGATGGGATTGTAAATGTAGGTATTCAGAACCCATCACCCTTTCATCTAATCGATGTCATAGGGACGTAATGCGAGCGCTTACAAGAGTTGCCCCTGACCAATGCCATTAAGGCACTTGTTGACCACCAGGAAGTCGCGGCCACAAAAGACGTGGTGGAGATGGAGATAGGGTCCTCTACCGCCGAGAAGGTGGCTAACATGGCCTCTCAACCTGGGTCTAGTGGTACCGTTGGATCCAAGAAGAGGAAATGGGGCTTCGGAGTGGACCCCACGGGTGGTGTCCTGACAAAGGGCACCCATTCCTTGGTAAGTACTTGTCCTCTACTATGAAGTCCTCGGGAGGATAAGATTAGTAGAAAATAAAGATTTTTCTGACTTGTGTAGTATTGTTCTTTCACAGACCTCCTCACCGGATAATGCCCCCACTAGTGGAAGGCTCAAACCAATGAGATTTATGTCGAAGAGCAAGGCCAAGTAAGCAGCTCATTCCTCGGTCACTCTTATATTAGCCTTTTATAACATTGTCGGTTGATTCAAACTGACTCTTTTTTTTTGACTGGATCAAACTGACTCTTTGTAGGGCCGCCCCTACCATCTCCAATCAGAACATGGGGAAACATGACGAGGCTAGCTCCCAACCAGCCACCCACATCATCGTCTCCCCCTCCACAGCCCCCCTCCCCTCCGTTGCTGCAGTTGTCTTGCCGCCTCCAGGAACGGCGTTCAACCATCTAGCTAGTGCTTGCCAAGAGGTACTCCTTTCAGCTAAGGCAGCCAGCACAGAAGTCAACCGGCTCATCGCCGAGCTCACTGCTACCAACGAGAAGTTAAGCAAACTCAAGGAGGAGTTGGCCACGGCGAACACCAACAACGAAAGCCTGCGCCTTCTCATTAAAGAGAATTCGGAAATGCACCAAGAGGGTCAGAAGGCCCTAGCGGAGGAGAAGAGCAAAAGGGAGGCCCTTTATGCCGGGCTGAAGGAGAACTTCTTTGCCTTCAATGAGGTGGCGAAGCAACTTGGTCGTGGGGTGCAGCCGCCACCGCACTTCGATGATGTCTCGCTACTAGCGTCCATTGGCGAGCTAGTTGGCGAGATGGAGAAGGTCCCTGCTGACATCATCCAGAAAGCTGACTGGGACACCCGCATCGCCCTCAAGACTGGAGCCTGCCACACCCTTGCTTGTATCTCGTCCAAGCATCCAGAGCTGGACCTCAACAAGGAGGTCCACGAGGGTGTGGCTGAGGAGGAGAGGGAAAAGCTCATGGATCAACTTGAGAAGACTGGCGAGGCGGTGGCTAGCTTCTATCTCGACTAGTAATTTTAGGCAATCTTTTAAAAGTCGCTTTCTAGTGCTGTAGTGACTTAAATATAATCAGATGCATTAATATCTCCTTTATCGATATTATATAATCAGATTTTTTTCCATGTATTGATATTTTTGAAAATATAATTTATCTTCTATATGCTAATAGAATACTTTTGTGTTAATATTTTATTATGCAAATCATCTTCCATATGCTACAGAAGATATTTTATGCTTAGGCCATCTTTTATGTAAGTGATTCCCTTTTTCATATGGTTCATAAAAAATAGTTTTTGAAATAAAAAACATAGAGAAAATATTGAAACATACACACAAATTTCTATATTGTTTAAGGAGGCTACACAAAAAAAAATCATATTTTTCCAAAACTTCAAAGGGTCAGTCAATTGTCGATCTGGTACATCTAAAAAAGTATCCAGCCCAATGGTATATTGTAAAAATAATTAATAAATTCTGTGTCATATTATGGAGAGAGATAAAGTCGATGATATGAATATATCCATTCTTGTTTTCAAGAAGTGACATGTACACAATTTGTACATTTCAGTGAATATGATCATGTATATTTTTCATGGAGTTGGGAGTGGCTTCATTTTTATGCCATCAAGTGAATCTTCGCTCCTATTAGCAGTATGTTGGGCCTTTCTCTAAAACAAGGTTTAGAAAGATTAGTAAATTGCACTGGTGGGTGCAACCTAAAACATAAATTTGTAAAACACTCGTTTCAGTGCTTTAACTTATCTGTGTGACTAATAATACTGAGTTGAAACCTACTTAGAATAGAGCGCGCACGCTTGAAGGGTTCATGATCTATATTTCCCGTGCTTCCTTTCAACTGCGTAGTTGTACCTCAATTTATTTGTCTAGACCAGGACAATATGCGCATAGCTATAACATTTTGTCCACTAGCTCATCTGGGTGAATTGAATCTTACCAATGTTTTATATGCAGTGTTATTCTGCAAAAGGAATCACTCTTTGTTGTATTAAGAAAATTGGGTTCATTACCTTTGTTTATGCATACCGGTGGGGCATATGATAATATATATCCTTTCTTTTGTGAATTTTCTTGACAGACCTGATGCTAATAAGGCATCATATTTCTATCAACTGGCTAGTACGTGTTCGTGCCAGCGGCAACGTAATCTACCGGCCGCATGACACAAAATCATCGATGGCCTTTATCACTACCACTCATCGGCAACTCAATTACAGCTAGCCTTTTTGGCTGTCTACATCCGTTTGGATGTAGAGGCTGGTTTAATCCATTATCTAAAAAAACTTATAGCTAGCCTTTGCTAGTTCAGATCGAAGTCCATACTACCACTCATCGGCAACTCAATTACAGATAGCCTTTTTGGCTGTGTACATCCGTTTGGATGTAGAGGCCAGTTTAATCCATTATCTAAAAAAATTACAGCTAGCCTTTGCTAGTTCAGATCAAATTAAGTCCATCGAAGGATATGCCACCCAAAACCAATAAAGCAAATCAGTATAGACGGATGGACCGTTGAAGTGTTGAGATAGATGAGAATGCCCCATTTGCTAGCCCCTCCAACGAGTAAACGCAACCAAAGGCATTGTTTCTTATTGGTGCCCAAAATCTGGAACTGGAAGGGGAATAATCCATAGTTATGCACCACTTCGTGTTAGTGATATGCCCTAGAGGCAATCATAGAGATGATTGTATCACATACTATGTTTACATATTTATCCGACTTTGTTACTTGAAATAGATAACTCATTATTGGTTAATGAATATGTGATTCTTTCATAAGACTCTTTATGTTGTGTGTTGCTATTTCTAAAGGATCCCTGATCAAATATCATATGTGGAACAAATATGTTTAGATGATCAACACATGTATTAATTGCTGATCATCTCTCATGGATCATGGTATAGAGATACCAAATTAATAATGTGGACACATGTTGGTGAACATGTTGTTGCATAGACCCAACATGAGACATTGCAAGAGCCATATGTGTTGTGTCATCAGTGATCTCATTTAGTGTTGATGTTGAATCCTTAGACCTAAGATTATCATGGTTCCCAACATGTGTAGTAGCTTACTTAGGGACTGCTAAACACTACTCCGTAATTGGGTAGTTATAAAAGTAGTTTTCGGGTATGATATGAAACATGTAGTGGGATATGAATAATCGAGATGGGATTTGCCCCTCCTATGAAGAGATATCTCTGGGCCCCTTGATGTTGTATATTATGAAAGTGCATGGCCATGCCAAAGGTGATTGAGGAGTCAATCACAAGTTATATAATCTAGCAACAGGTTCGAGTGAATGATTGAGTTATTAGAGGATGGCACATATCTAACCTTGAGCTTAATCGATATCGTGAGGCAAAGGGGTTCATACAAGTATACACTAGAGGTTCAACTGATATGATCTTTATGTATGCCCGGTAGGTCAATATGTTCTGCTAGGGGCCGCTGTTGACGCGTGGACCGAATAGGAGTTTTCGGGTTACAGCCGAGTGTACATGAACCTACAGGGTCGTACATTTAATGGGCTGGAATAAGGGGATTGGATGGAGATCCAATATGAGCTTAATTCGGATAGGGATCTGAATAGGAGTCCTACGGGCCTTGGAGGCCCGAGTGATGGATCCTATATATTCGTGAGGGGTGTGACCGGTGGAGGTATTGCATCACGTGAGAAACCCTAGCCATCACTCCCCTCCCCGAGCAAAACCCTAGACGCGCGCGGGTGCTAGCACATCTGCGCGTGGCGTTCCATCCCTGTACGTGTGGATACCGGTAGAGGCGCCGCTGGTTTGCGGTGCTGATCGGCGTGGGAATACGGCGAGGAGAACGCACGAGGACGAGAAGGTCGAGTCGGTGCGATCGACTACTTCCTCTACATCGACGCGCGCTACTTTGCGAGAATTCCTTCGACTTCTTAGCGCCTTCTTCCGCTGCGCAGCGCGTCGAGTGGTAACGATCTATGATCTAATACTTGTATGGTTCCTGGTTTACGCGATAGAAAATTTTGATTTATGCTATCGTAGCCTATGCATATCCCAACACTTCGTGCATCTGATCCAGCTCTGGTCTCCGGGAGGTGAAGGCCACGCAGCACTCACCAGAGTTGTCCCTAACAATTTTGGAGCCCTGTGCAACAAAATATAAAATGAGTCATTATCTTTTTTTAAAAAAAATATTAGTTGCATAATAAATCAGAGCTATATATTATTTATAATACATTGGGACATGCCTCTATTATTACTGATTTTTTCTTGCTATGCATTGCCTTCCAACTATACAAGAAAAGCTAGCATCAATCTGATACTCCTTTCTTTAGCTATGTCTTGCTATTAAAACAAGCAAGAATTGTACGCGACCAATGACAAGAGTTATGTCAACAGTCTCACCTAGCTATGTACATAGACAACATATCCTATACACACATGCCCTCACGTGTACACACGTGCACACCAACTAAAAAATGTCACAAAAAAATCTAGAAAAAATCATACACATACTTTCAATTGTATTACACCTAGGGGTTAAAATCTTAACATCAAATTCATTATATTTTAGCCGTAACGAAAAAAAACAAAAAATCTGACAGTTTTAAGGTTGCAATTTTGTCAGAATTTTATCTTTTTTGTTATTCTCTATGTAGAATGAATTTGAAGATGCGACTTTGCACATAGATGTAATACTATTGAAAGTACATATATGAATTTTCCTAGAATTTTTTGTGATAATTTTTAGTTGGTGTACATGGTGTGTACACGCGAGGGCCTGTGTGCATAGGATACGCTCCCATGTACATATGTAATGGTATTCTGGCTACGTAGAAGAAGAATCGTTGCAACAATTCAGGTTTTCTTACTAAATAGAAAAATGAAATCCTTATTGCTTAGAACACGCGTTCGAATCGTCATCATGAAATACGGTTCTTTAATGCATTTAAGAGTACCATCAAACGTTTGTCGGAGTTGAGAAGAAAATAACCCGTTCTAGCCGATTCAGTGAAGTAGAAAGAGTTAAATTTGAAAGAATTGAATCTAAAGATCCTAAATATATTGGAACATATTGGTTTAAATTGAAACACATAAATTTTGAGGCCCCTAATTTTTAGACGGTCGCATAGCTTGAATACCACGAAGTTGCGTCGCAACTGATTGACAACGACAATTTGGCTGTCTCGGTAACAAAGGATTCTGGAACTGCAACAAGAAGCTCTGCAGGCCAAGTGTGGCATCTCCGCTCACATGGCGATGAGGGTGAGGTTTTTTTATTTGCTGCCTTTGCTAACGTGGCAAGTCCTAGCAGAGTGTGATTAGTTTGGACTTGACAGAAGATTACCGGTCTACTGGCTGGGACTCTGGGGATTTTAAGGCATTTTAAGGCATGTTTGGCATGACTCTAGCTCCTAGCTCCACCTTTTTGTAACTGTCGCTCAACCAAACAGTCCACATCCGACCAAAAGTGGAACAGAGTGGGTTAGAGCACTTTGAAAATTGAACTATGGTGATGCATCGGGGAAAAGGTAACTCCAATGCTCCACTCCCAACCCAATGACACTGCTACCCATTGGTTTTCGTTGAAATTACATGCAAATTGCCACTACACTACCCCTGCTATCGGGCGGCCGGGCAGACGGCGCAGGGAGGCGGCACCATCCCTCCCAATCTCTTCCCCCGTGTTCTCCCAATCCCAACGACTAGCAAAGGGCTGCAGGTAGGGGCATTGCATGCTGGCGGAGGCTGTAAATGGCGACGGAGTAGGCTGAGGACGAGCACAGTGGTGCAAGGTGGTGGATCATGACCGGAGGTATTTTTTTCCCCAAACCCTAAAATTCCCCACATATTGACTTCAAATCTGGCTCATTTATAGGGGAATGACCGTCTATTTTTGTTGATTTGATGCTATTGTGCAATGATAAAATGGCCAATTTTCATATCTGGGAAATTTTTTTTTTTTGGGGGGGGGGGGGTATGAAATTTCTGATTTAAGCACTTGTGACCTTGAGCATTTTGTTTGATTGAACAAGTCCAGTAGCTTCTGGAGAAGGAAAACAGTACTCGACTAGCAAATCAGCCCGCTAGTTGGTGGGCCTCCAAAATTTATAACCCATGTAGATTATGGAAAACTCTTTATATCAGAAATATTTTTTAAGTCTTGTACATAATTAATTTAATTATTGTAAAATATCTATAATATTAATTTAGTTGAAAATAATCCTTTAATGGGCTCTTTGATTATGTGTGTGTCAAAGGTTTAGAATTGAAGTATAATAATTGTCATATATACTAAGTGCCAGGCTTTTATTGTGTTACGTATGGGTTATCTAACATTGCTATTAATTCATGTTTGTGAAAATGGTATTAAAAAATTAAATGGATGTTTAGTGAAAAAATTGTGTATAGATTTCATAAATTAGGAAATTTTGTCTGGGAGCTTTTGATTTTTCAAATTTTACCACAATTGATTAGCCAAATTTTGCATGGTACCGTCGATCGTAAGAAGTGCCACTAGTGTTGGTGCATCACCGCACTGTTTTTTTAAATAGTTTTAGTTGTGTTATGTATTTATTTATTTTTATTTATACATGCTCAGAAGCCTTTAGGATCTAGACAATATTGAATTATTGATTCTTTTAAGAAAGTCTTGGTCCTTTTTTTCTTTTTGACCACAATCTGATATGTTTTATTTTATTATATTTTTCTAGTTTTTATTTTTTCAATTTTTCTGATGTGTCAGCCTATTGTAGTAGCAGTATTGTTTAAATCACCGGAAGGATCCATATCTTCTCAGTTAATATCACAGACCTTGGAAGTGCAATGAGGAACAGTAAGCAGTAAGCAGTAAGCAGGAAAGAGCATAGGTGCATAGTTAGCTGCAGCATTTTTCTCTGTTCCACGTGTCAGCACCTTGTTTGAAGTTTCTTGTAAGCAAAGAATGTTTAATCGGGTTTGCTAATCAAGTGAGTCATGGTAAAGATTGTCAGCAAAGCTTATACCATTACATTTGCAGGTTAGTAGCTGGTGTACTGCAATATTTATCAAGATTGCCTTCAGTTTTACCAGTTTTATCAAGATTGAACAAATGGCCAAGCAGCACAAACTGCATGAGAATTTGTGCATCCTTATAATAGTCGATTACACAAATTAAAATGGTCTTGCTAGAACAATAGTCCGAACCTTTGTGTTTTTTCTGCTCCAGTGTATTCTGCTGGTTTTCAAAGAGGTTATCGTGAATCTCTTGGAAAGTCATTGAAAATTATCTGAACATTATTATTGAAAATTGTTGTAAATTCAGTTCATGAATCAGGTTGAACAGCATGTTGGTTTCCCAAGTGATTATATGTGTTCTGATTTTACATTTAGCAGCTGCACTGATATTGTGATTTGTATTAGAGTAAAATGCATGGAGCATCATCCAACTTGTTTAGATGTGTTATATATGTCACTCTACGTTTAAAATACATATTTGGATCACTAATATGAATTAAGTGAGTGATTTGTCCATCCAGACGAGTATACCTTGTACACATGGCATACTACCAAGAATTGAAAAAGTTGCATCTAGAAACGTACATAAAAACCTCTGTGTATTTTATTTTCTTTCTCAAAACACTACCAATTGACAACAAATGAAATTAGTGGAACCAAATCATTTCACTTGTGCATGTTTTGACGAGTTCTAGTTCTCAGTCCTCTCTCGTTTGCCATCAAACCCAACCATCTTTCTTTTTTTTCCATAATTTTGTTCCTCTCAATTATATTGGTAGGTCTGCTCATTTCCAGAAGTAAAATTTTCAAACCTAGATGACATGCCACGTGTAAGGTATGGCCAAGTGGAAAGTTAGATGAGCATATGACTCACTTAACTCACATTAGTGATAAAAATATACATTTTAAAAGTAGAGTGACTTGTATGATCACCTAAACAATTTGAATGACCCTCTATCACTGGTGGAGAAGTGGTTTTTACTCCCTGTTCGTAACCCCTATATAGTCCCGGTTAGAAATCCGGGACTACGAGATCTTTAGTCCCGGGTGAAATAACCGGGAGTAAAAATCTATTTTTAGTCCCGGTTGGTAACACCAGCCGGGACTAAAGATAAAGCATTTTTAGTCCCGGTTAGCATTATCAACCAGGACTAAAGAGGCTAGATCCGGTTGCTTCTTTGTTCTTTTCTTTTCTTCATTGTTTTTAATATATAGATTTCACCCTATCCCGTCCCCAAAATCCCAAATCAATCATCCTCAAATTGCCTCCAAATCCACAAATCGATCATCTCAAATACATCACAAAATCTTAAAAAAAATTACATCACAACTTTTACAAAATTCATCACATATTCACATCACACACAAATCAAATACATCACACAACAATCTCGTATCCGAATCACAAGTTCTCAAAAAAAAAAACGCCGCCGCATGCCGTCACCTCGCCGCGCCGCCGCCGCGCCGGCCGGCCCTCCGCACCCCGCGCCGCCACGAGGCCGCCAGCCACCGCTACGCCGGCCGGCCCTCCGCGCCCCGCCGTCCTCGCACCGGCCGCCAGGCTGCCGCTGCAGTAGAGAGGAGAAGAGGAGAAGGAGAGGAATAGAGATAAGGTTGAGGAGAGGAGTTAAAGGAGAGAGGAGATAAGGTTGAGGAGAGGAGGAGATGGCCTCGATCTGATCGCGCACGCCTCTTCGATCTCCGCGTCGATCTTTTTTCCCGGTTGGTAACACCAACCGGTACTAAAGATTGAAAAGTACCCTGGAGCTTTTAAACTGGGACAAGATGTTTTTAGTCCCGGTTTTTAATACAATTGGGACTATTGTGAAATCTGGTCGACCGACCAAAGATGGTTTCTCCACCCGTGTATGTATTTTACTCATTGGATTAACATTTTACAAGAGACCAATACTTTTAGGATGGGATAAGACAAAGTATTTCATGATAATCTAGCCGGTCATATTTTAGAATGATGGACATATACCATAGTTTCAGGTCTTTTGCTCTATCATTCGATGACAATGCTACTAGTTATTAATACTAAACATTTATATTACTACATATATGTTATTTTTTTACTCAAAAGAAAAACTATTAATCATTCATGGAAGCAAGCAGCAAAAACCACAAGGGTAGTATTGTCCATCTCTCTCTCCCCCCCCCCCCCCCTCCCCTCTATCCTCTCTTTCAGGATTTTGGCAGCCGGCAAAACTAGCCAAACACTTTCAGGGCCACTTTCAACTCCTACTAGAGTTAGAGTTTAGAGCTAGGATTTGAGAGTTAGAGCTCTACCTAATAGGCCTGAAATATGGATATCCAATTTCACATGTAGTATCTATTTCAAAATTGGATTGGATTATGTTATACCAAAAAAGGGATATGGATATTTAGTGGACAGGAGAAGACATGTATGGCCCCACAAGTTGTATAAAGTTTCCCTTCTATATAATAAATCATCTCAAGCCAAATTTGGTAACTTTTTATAAAGCGAATGTGAATTTATAAATATTAGATATGGATTTTGCTTATATCGAATGGGTATGGATGAAAAGAATATTACCATCCCCATACCAGAAACTCAAATAACTAATTTATGAGTGAAATGCATAGGAACTTGTGCGGATGTGTCATGTAGGTTACTAAACTCTTAAAATGCATTTTTTACATCCCAAACTCTCAAAATATAGGCTCCAACTCACTCCATGCGCTGATATGACATGCCATGGTGGCGCCTTCGTGTACGTGTTAGTCACATAGAAAAAAAATAAAATTAATACACATTTTTTCTCCTCTCTACATTAATACTATTTTTTTATTTTTTTATCTTTTCTCCTCTCTTCCTAAGAGGGGAAAAGACATTTTTATTTTTTTTCTATGTGGCTAACATGTGGGTTACATTGAAAATACATTTTAAGAATTTAGGGATCTAGATGACACACCCGCATAAGTTGTGAGTGTGTACTTCACTCATAATCTATCTTTACCATATCCTACCACAATAGTCTAAGTATGTATAATAGTCCGAGTATGAGTAATGGATACCTAGTAGCAAGCTAGCTTAAACAAATCTAAATTCCAATCTGTTCGTAAACGTTTTCTCGATCGCAATTTTGATCTTTTCTATTGAAAACCTCAATTAAACCATTCAATTTTTAATATACGCAACAAGAGCGTCCAAACCAAATATGTAAATATGGAGGTCATGATAATTGACTTATGACAATGTGATTATTTCATCAAGTCTTTAAATCATTAATTCTAGTTGAAGGTTTATGTTTTTCTTATGCTAAAGGGTTATGTTTATATAAGAATATTAAAGAGCAAATTGCAATAGATCAACACAACAAATTTGAATGTTTCCAGATGTGTAAAAATATCCAAATTAATTGTTTTAAAATAGTATTAAGAAGGATCTGATATGCAAGTTTGATAGTTAGTAAACTGCAAAAGGGCTTATTACATGGAAAATTCCTTATTGAATATGTTTCATTGACTGGTTTATTTTACATGACAACAAAGTTACTAGTATGTCAATCAAAAAATACAGGTTACTTGTCAATTGTATTGTGCCAAGTAAAGATGACAACAAACATACAAATTTATTTGTTGTTTTATAGAAACACCTAACTTATCAAGGATAGTTGGCCACGCAAAAATGACAACATACTTTACAATTGTATCATCATAAAGATCTTATCAAGTATAAGAACTTTATGGTGACATAAAAAATAATCACAAGGGCAAGACACATACTAAAAGTATGGACAGAAATTTCTTAACAAACTCCATTTGTTTTGCTCCAAAAGCATAAGAAATGTGTCATGGCTGAGTCATGATATGTAGTTCAATCTTGCAAAATTGCTTTTTTGTTAAGTATTGTTTTAACACTACAAGTCACATATTGTCTATACTTGCAACAAACACTATTACCATGTATCCCAAGTTGCCTTTTCATTGCTATATAAACTAGCTTGATCGGTCTTTCAACTCACATCAATTAGCTTAAGTTTCCATTAGCAACTGCTAATAGCTATGGCAACTACCATTTTCTCTCGTTTTTCTATATACTTTTGTGCTATGCTATTATGCCAGGGTTCTATGGCCCAACTATTTAATCCAAGCACAAACCCATGGCATAGTCCTCGGCAAGGAAGTTTTAGGGAGTGTAGGTTTGATAGACTACAAGCATTTGAGCCACTTCGAAAAGTAAGGTCAGAAGCTGGGGTGACTGAGTACTTCGATGAGAAGAATGAATTATTCCAATGCACAGGTACTTTTGTCATCCGACGTGTCATTCAACCTCAAGGCCTTTTGGTACCTCGATATAGCAATACTCCTGGCCTGGTCTACATCATTCAAGGTTCGTATAATAGTAAATATACTAGAAAACTCTATCAATGATACTAGGAGTTATGATCTCCATGGTCAAAAGACTATATTTTCATGTTTTATGCACTCGATATGAACAATATAATTTTCAGGGAGGGGTTCTATGGGTTTAACCTTCCCCGGTTGCCCAGCGACTTATCAGAAACAATTCCAACAATTTTCGTCTCAAGGCCAAAGTCAAAGCCAAAAGTTTAGGGATGAGCATCAAAAGATCCATCAATTTAGACAAGGAGATGTTGTTGCACTCCCAGCTGGTGTTGCACATTGGTTCTACAATGATGGTGATGCATCGGTTGTTGCCATATATGTTTATGACATAAACAACAGTGCAAATCAACTTGAACCAAGGCAAAAGGTAACTTTTTAAACAAATATTCCCACTGAAGTTGTGGTTGTTTTATGTTTTTAATATGTTTTCACATTAAATTCATATTTAAAATATTAAGTTTTTCATTGATAAAAATTTCAGGAGTTCCTATTAGCTGGTAACAACAATAGGGTTCAACAAGTATATGGTAGCTCAATTGAGCAACACTCTAGCCAAAACATATTCAACGGATTTGGTACTGAGCTACTAAGTGAGGCTTTAGGCATCAACACAGTAGCAGCAAAGAGGCTGCAGAGCCAAAATGATCTGAGAGGAGAGATCGTACATGTGAAAAATGGCCTTCAATTGTTGAAACCGACTTTGACACAACAACAAGAACAAGCACAAGCTCAATACCAAGAAGTTCAATATAGTGAACAACAACAAACATCTTCCCGATGGAACGGATTGGAGGAGAACTTCTGCACAATCAAGGCAAGAGTAAACATTGAAAATCCTAGTCGTGCTGATTCATACAACCCACGTGCTGGAAGGATTTCAAGTGTCAACAGCCAAAAGTTTCCCATCCTTAACCTCATCCAAATGAGTGCTACCAGAGTAAACCTATACCAGGTATTTATTATAGCATAATTTTCTTCACTTTATTTTTTGTAAAAAATCTGATTTACGGTTTATATGATATTATGTCTATTGATTTCTACAGAATGCTATTCTCTCACCATTCTGGAACGTCAATGCTCATAGTTTGGTCTATATGATTCAAGGGCAATCTCGAGTTCAAGTCGTTAGTAACTTTGGAAAGACTGTGTTCGATGGTGTCCTTCGCCCTGGACTACTATTGATCATTCCACAACATTATGCTGTCTTGAAGAAAGCAGAGCGTGAAGGATGCCAATATATTGCAATCAAGACAAACGCTAACGCCTTCGTCAGCCACCTTGCAGGAAAAAACTCAGTATTCCGCGCCTTACCAGTTGATGTGGTCGCTAATGCTTACCGCATCTCACGGGAGCAAGCCCGAAGCATCAAGAACAATAGGGGAGAAGAGCACGGTGCCTTCACTCCTAGATTTCAACAACAATACTACCCAGGATTCTCGAATGAGTCCGAAAGTGAGACTTCAAAGTAATGTAACTGAGAACTAGTACTGGCATATAGCAAAATAAAACACAAGTATGATTCTTGGTGGTGATTCTATTCTATATCAACATTAAATAAAGGTGACATATTTCTTACTTTACCTACTTCAAGCCATGCGTATTCTATTATGGATTGTTGCGGATGTGGCTATATTCACATAATTTATCCTATATATGAGGAAACAAATTACATACCATGTTCATTCCTTAGACAACATTTGAATGCCACGGAGTGAGCACATCATGGCAACACTGAAGATTTAAATGTTGAAAGTGCTAGCATTGATTGAGAGGGATATACAAAAAAAAACTTGATAAAACTTCAGAAACAAGTAGGCCAATGTCATTAACCTCACCTAAGTAAAATGTTGCTGCATCTGTGTACTTTGCCCCCAAAATGAAAAAATGGTGGATGAAGTTGTACGCTTGAACCTTTTTAAGGTACACTTACATATATGAGTTGTTTGCTCTGTTGATCCAATGGTTATGACAAACCTTGAGGTTATTTTGTCTTTGCATATGATCATTTACCATTATTTGGATAGATTAAGATGGGCCCAATTAATTCTTGAAAGGAGTTGTATTAATATTATCCAATCAAAGGAAACATGTTTGGTCATTTCAAAACAAAAAATGACTAGTAATGTATAGGACTAAGTCATGTGATGCACCAGTGTTAGTATTTTTTATGCCCTCACAAATAAGGTTTCGCAAGCGCAAGAAATTACACTTTACCTCGGAGTATGATGGGGCATCATATTTATCCCAAAGGATGCACTATTAATTAAAATATATCATCTAAGGAGAATAATCTACTAACCAAACACGAGGGTTAGCCGATAAAGATAAAGGAATTATGAACTCAGATAAAAAGGACTACACCTATCTAGTTCAAGAGATATTGATCAAAAGCTAAATATAGTCTTCGCAAAGCAAAGGCTATTTATACGACTAATTACTTCGAGTGCAGGAGTAATTCATCACAAAGGATGAACACCTTTCTGCCAATGCACCAATGCACACCAATATAGATAGGGTTAATTTGGCCACCTTTGAAGGACGAACGGGCCTGTTATCACTTGATCGACTACGTCCTCCATTTTGCTTAACATGTCTTTCTTCCTAATACAAGATCTAGGCACCACATCTACGACTTATACTAATATTTAGCTCTTGAGCAAAGAACACCCAGACTTAGCTAGATGAACTAAGTTGAACAAGAAACCCGCAAACATATATGAAGCACTTCAAGCTAAGTAGACGATGATCGACTAGAAGGTCGATCAGACAATATTTCCTCATGAAAACGAATTGGATAATTAAATGAGGAAAGTAAATCGGCAAATATCGAACATCAGTATATTGATCAAAATATATGAAATCGGAAAGATACAGGATTGTTACCGAACTTCTGAAGCCGATTTCTGCAGAACTTGGGTGATTTGTAATCCTGCATAGTTTTACAAATAAATGTAGAAAATTAATTACATATCTTAGTTAAATTCAGCCAAACGTTTACCGGCTAGATCAATAATTATTGTTAACTCGAGTACGAAAGAATAAATGGTATTAATTTCATTAGAACTGAATTAAAACTAACAAAATGCATTAAACTAATTAGAAATTGAAATGGATATGCCTACATACATGCATAAAACTTGGATATATACTCTCTGTTTCACATTATAAGTCATTTTGACTTTTTTCTAGTCAAACTGCCATAAGTTTAATCAAGTTTATAAAAAAAATATAGTAACATTTTTAACAAAAAAAAAACATACTACCAAAATATATTCGGTGTTGCATTTAACGAAACTAATTAGATGTTGTAAATGTTAATTTTTCTATAAAGATGGTCAAACCTAACGAAGTTTGACTTAAAAAAGTTAAAACGAACTTAACAAAATCATTTTAGGACCGCAACACGCACGATGCTAATCGGTACGCAGACTAGCACTATTGACAAAAGGTAGGACTAGCACTGAAGGTAGCCCCATTAATCAATCCAATACAGTTGTTAATAGCAATTTGTTTTTAATCAATCCAATACCTAACTGTTGCAAGCACATATGCTACGGTGTACGGGCTACGGCCCAAGGCCAAAGCCTGCTGACAACACATGATTTGCTCATATTGGAGGGGGCCTAATACAATGCAAGTTGTAACTATCAATCACGTGATTAATTAGGTACTCCCTCCATTTCATACTACAAATTGCTTTGATCTTTATAAATCAAACTTATTAAAGTTTAATCAAATTTATAGAAAAATAAAGCAAACACTTACAGTATTAAATTAGTTTCATTACATCCAATATTTTGATAGTTTGTTTGTTTTGTGTTAAAAATATTGCTATATTTTTTTATAAATTTAATCAATCCTAAAAAAGTTTAACTTAGACAAAAAGTAAAAAACAACTTATAATATGAAACGTAAGTATTCTCTCCGTTTCATAATGTAAGTCATTCTAGCATTTTCCATATTCCTATCAATGTCAATGAATCTAGACATATATATATATATACATATATATACATATATATATATATACATATATATACATATATATATATACATATATATACATATATCAATATGAATGTGGGAAATGCTATAATGACTTATATTGTGAAACGGAGGAAGTAGTAGTACTGAAGTAAATTAATACAATGCAAGTTGTAGGTATCGTGTGATCAGAATTTTGACCCTTTCGATCAAAAGCAAGTTGAAACCAATCAGTTTTCGATATACCCTCTATAGAACTAGAGCATTTGAATTTATTTATTTTTTTTGAAATCTGTCCAAATTCTATCAAATTTCTCTTGGTTTTTGCAAAAATCGTTATACCACTAGTGCCTAGGATTAATTTCAGATTCCAACGGAAAGCTAAACCTTAATAACAGTATCATAATACATTATAACAGTAACATAATGCATTAGTCCGGAAGTACTCCTGCAAGGAAATGGAAAAACAAAAGGACTGGTGAAGTGGCGATGCAAGAAATTTGAGGTATTATCACCGGCATGGTCTATTCGATCAGGACTCGATACTAGGTTCACTATTCAGGACAAAAACAACAGCACCAAAAAATCAAATTTTGGGAAAATGAAACTGAGATTGCATGAGAACCATACTGGAAAGACGCAATGAATGTGCAAGAAATATTACATGCGTACAGTTAATAACGAGACCATCAAACTGTTAACAGTAAGCTTGCCTCAGAATCTCATAATACAACCATATGAGAGCAAAGGATAATTGTTCCTACTGGTCACCTCGCTGCTGACCAGTGCATGCTAAATGGAGGGTCAAGTTCCGTACAGACCATATCATAAGCCGCAGAAAACAATATGGAAGAACCTACACCAGTAGTTTCCGCATCTCCACAACCAGAAGATAACTCTGGATTCCTGCCGGGATCAACCTTATCAGTCAGACCAATTGGTTGTAACAACAGAAAGGCCAAAAGTTGTATCTCATAAATTCTAGAATGGTTAAAACAGTAATTTTAGCTCCATTGTGAAACTTACCTACACTTCCAAGATGAAATCATCTCGCCATTGTATTTTTAATAAAAAAAAAAGGGGGGGGGGGGGTGTGAATAGAATAGAGTAAATGAGGTAAGCTTATCATGTACTGGCATATTTAAACAGATTTTCAGTAGGAACTAACATTATCCATTCAGTACGTCAACTAAGCGAAAATATAGCTCATTAAATCACCTGTAATATACTCTTTGTGTTTCATGGTAGAACTAGCCACTAGTAGTTAACAAGTTGGAATTGATCAAAAGAAAATACAAGTCTCAAGGAAAGAGTCGTCTATAAGAGATTAGGATCTATCAAGCTCATGCACAGATGCACTCAGTTTTCCTAATGTGTACTTCAACATCTCAGTCTCCCTCTATTTCATCTAGGAGTAACTGTCTACCTTATTCAGATTCATCATTTCAAAACATTTCTCTATTCACCAATTCGTAGTTACTTCTGTCCATCCTAAGTTCATTTCTTTGGCATTGTGCAATACCAAAACAAAACTTTGATCACTCTTTTTTATCATAATATCAGAAGAATTACAACAGTAATTCATGATGGAAGTATTTTACAACGATGAGCCTAGCTGTGTCATTTTGATCATGTGGGAAATATGTAATCTTAAGCGTTCGTCTGTGATAAAAGGGGGAAAATTTAATCTATACTACAGATTTTATTGGCACCAAATAATACCACAAGATTCTTTCACCTTTCAAAAATACCAGGAATTTGACAGAGAACCAATTGAGTTAGTAAGCAGACAAAATTACCCTTGCATCTCACATCCTTTCCCTCTCTTCAACAATATGGGGCCTCCACCATATCATCCGTGTCTCTGCTCCGTCCGCCATGGCATCACGTCCGGGCAGGAGATCACCACCAGTCCAGTATGCGTGGAGGGGCATTTCTGTTTTGCTGCTGCGGCGTTGCGCCCGGGCAGGACCCCCTGGGTCGGCCATGTGGAGGCACTTTTTTCCTCCACCACTGGTGTTTGTGCTGCCGTTTTCTAATCCACCGTTGTGGCCTCGCTGCAGAGCACAATAGCCGTGGAGGGGTCTTCTTTGCTCTGTCGTGGCGGGGTCGCTTCGAGTCCGAGCGGCCTGGAGGCCATGATGAGACACCCGCCAACTCGAACTGCTTCATCAGTTCACATGCCTGAGCAAGGTTCTGGATGATGAGCTCCACTAGCTGGTACCAAATACAACTTCTGTATCATGCTGCTGCTGCGGCCACGATGGAGATTGGAGAACTCCCAATCTAGTTCACACTTCATAGGGTAGCTCAGTAATCTTCTCAAACACTAGTAACGGGGACAAATTAGTTTGTCCAAGATTGGGTAACATCCATTGAAATCTGTATCATTTTTGGAAGAGACATTGCTGCAATGTGGTATTGAGTGGAGGTGCAAGAATCTTGTGGTATTATTTGGTGCTGGTGAAATCTTTGTGGTATAGATGAAATTTTCCCAAGAAGAAAAAAGAAACTAATTAACCTCAAGTAGACTGTCACAGCATATTTTTTGGACCAGGAAAACTATACCAGAGTAGCAGAGGCTAATGATCAATCACACATGTAACTGAGAAAAGAGAAAAATATGCTGTAGAAATATTCAAGGAAACTGCTGAAAACACTAGAATAAATTCAAAAAAATACAGTAATTGCAACTGCTAAGATCAGTAATAGCATATGATTGAAGAGGCATTATCTTCGAGTACTACACCAGTTGGTACTTTGCTAGCTAGGTGGTTTATGCATAATAATAAATACAAAAAAAAAACAGAAATGTAAAATGCCATAGCCACAAGGTTGTACAAATAAAGGTGTGTTTGAAATTTGAAGTCATGTTCAGGTATTGTTACTCCCTGCACTCACGAATATTTGCACAATGGAGTAGCAGATAGTTACCAAGAAAAACCAGTTTCTATATTAAAATATTAATGTGACCGATAAACCCCTGACAACTAGCCCATGGCCCAATCTAGCCACAAATGGGTATAGAGGATTTATTTGATAAGGACAAAATAGAAGATGTGCAATGGAAAATGTGGGGTTAAGGGGATTATAAACTAGCATAGCTGGAGAGTGTCCATCTTCATCATGTCCATCACCAATGCTCATGCCTACAAACGTTTAAAGGTAAAAAAAAGACTCAGATTCATGGAGAAAACAATTAAATATTAGGGGGCAACTATGAGAATGAGATTTAGTTTGAAAATGAAAAAAGAACTTAGTTTATTTATTTATCTACTATCCCGTACAGTTGGACTCACAACTTGCAGCGCGACTTTTTTGCCAATGACATAACGAACTGTTGTTTCATAAAAAGACCAAACCAAGGTGTTATTATGGTTTTCAGATTATTAGCAAGATCAGTAAAGATAAAGGTATTCAGTGAAATGGCACTATTTAAGCACTAAAATGAGCCACTTGAGTACACATTTGCATTTCGGTTGGCTTGAACTTGACTTTCATAGAGATCAAAATAATTAAGTTCTATCAGTACCAAAAAGAAATGCTGTACTCATATTTTCAATCTGTATATATACTTCAACTGCTACAGAAACAACAATAACAAAAAGAAAAACATCAAAATATATTGAAGAGTTCATCAAGCAGCAAAACAAGAGAGTGATACTACCCTAGTTTACATTGCTACTTTAGCAATCGAGGATATTCATGCATACATCGACAAAATAATTAGAAGTCCAAATTGCTACTCTAGTACTCAAGGATATGAAAGGCAAACATCAACCAACTATGAAATGTAAATCATGCCATTACCTGCAGTGTAAACACTTGCAAATGGATAAATGAAAAGGGCAGCACAGTCTTTCAAAATTCTCTTGAACTCCATAGACTCAAGATGGACCATGAAGAGACCATTAATTGTCTTTAGGAAAATCACATTATAGTCCTCAGGAAACCCCATTACGATTGGGGAGCCGTTGCGCTCTGTTGGACTCAAGGATAGAAGCTCGCCCAATTGAACTGTTTTCTCCAGCACCCATCCAGACTCAGAGACATCATCATCCCAATCATTCTTCCTCCTCCAAAATTGTGAGCCCAAATCCGACATGAAGACGAAGCCGAGGCCGCCATCCGCTGCCGGCACGACACAAAATCGTCGGTATCCATCACTCACAGCCATTGGCACATCATCAATCACAGCTAGCCTCTGCTCGTTCAGATCGAACTCGAGGATTCCACCCGGAATCCCCGAAATCAACCAGTAGAGGGAATCCCCAATCCGAACACCGGGAACAGCCAGGGATATCCTAGTCAAATTGTGTGGGAGGGGTGTTGCGATGAGATCCCCCCATTTGCCGGTCTCCGACGAGTAGATGCAACCGATGGCTTCGTACTGATGGCGGGTGCCCACCAGAACGATCTGGAATCGGAATCCGCCGCCGCCGCCGGGAAGGCGAAACACCGCGCCGTTCCGCACCTCGGTCTGTCCCTGGTCGCACTCCGGCGGGAAGGCAACGCGGCGCTGGTCGCCGGAGACGGGGTCCCACACGAGGAAGCAGCCGCGCCGCCGCGGCATCACTGGGTTGACGGCGAGGACGAGGCCGTCGCGGCAGCCGAGGATCCTGCAGCGGAAGTCGTCGAACCGCAGCGAGAAGCGCCCGCCGGCGCCCACGGCCGCGGGGACGCGGTCCCCGATCCATGGTGGAGACGAAGGAGGGGCTCACCCGGTGGCTGTGGAAGAAGCCGAGGAGGGGCGCGCCGCGGCGGTGGCGGGCGCGGAAGCGGCGGAGGAAGGCGGGGTCGGCGGTGACGAGGCGGCGCCAGCGCGCGCAGACGGCGGCGGCGCGCGGGAGGGAGGAGGGCCGCGGCGGGAGGCGGAGAAGTATCTCGGCGAGGAGGTCGTCGTCTTCCAGCGGCCGCGGGTGCGGGTGCGCCATCACAGGGTTTCGGTTCGCCGCGCTTCTCCGCTTAGGTGGGAAGTGGAGACTGGAGAATGTAGGCAGACTGTGAAACTGGGACTGTGTTGTTTAGGCGAGTTTACTTCCAAACTTTTTTTTCAAACTTTCAACTTTTTTATCACATTAAAATTTTTCTATATACAAATTTTCAACTTTTCCGTCACATCGTTTCAATTTCAACTAAACTTTCAATTTTAGTGGAACTAAACACATAGATAGAAAAAATTTAGGCCAAAAACGTCACATCAAATATTTTGATATATATATATATGGGGTATTAAATGTGGGAAAAAAACCAATTGCACGGTTTGCATGTAAATCGCGAGACGAATCTTTTGAGCCTAATTACGTCATGATTTGACAATGTGATGCTACAGTAAACATTTGCTAATGATAGATTAATTAGGCTTAATAAATTCGTCTCGCAGTTTACAGGCGGAATTTGTAATTTGTTTTGTTATTAGTCTATATTTAATATTTTAAATGTGTGTCCGTATACTCCAAAAATTTTACACCCAAATAACTAAACACACCCTTAGATGAGGAAAATGTTGAGATATTTAACTACTTGCCACTTTTAGATGTGGCAATTAACTATTTGCCACTAGACCCACATGTCATAGACACATGTGGATCCACATTTCATCGAGATAGGGGTGGCAAATAGTTAAATACTAAATTTAAAAGTGGCAAATAGTTAAATGCCCCGGAAATGTTAGCTCGAGGTCCTCCTCTTTTATTTTAGTTTTTAAATCGTACTTTGAACAATATTACGCAAATCCCATTAACTTTTAAAACATGTGTAAATGAGGTCCATCGACAGTATTGTTTACGGTTTTAGCTGAGATGGCTCCTTTGATTAGGTCTTTGTCCCATATGACATTTGCATGACGATTACGTGGCAATTCAATTCGATAAAAATCGTGGAGCTCATGTGTCAGTTTAACCAAAAAAAATAATTAAAAAACATGGGGCCTTACGCGGGACCCACATGTCATCTCATTCTCATTTTCTCTTCCCTTTCCTTCCTCTCTTATGTTATCCCTTCCCCACTCCTCTCTCTCTCTCACACACTCCTCTCAGGCTGGTTAATCTCAGCGCAAAGACAGTTTGTGCTGAGTTCACGGTTTATTTCTTGTTAAAGTTTCTTTTACTGTATAGTTTCACAATAAGTTTTTTGAAAAGGACCATTTAAAAAAAAAAAACGGGAGGGGGGGAGAGAGTAGGAACAGGGGACCCGTGGGCTGGTCTGTCGGGACAAGTTCGCGGCCCATGAAATGAAATCCGGCCATTAGGCCCATCCCAGTCATGGTGCCCTGTCTTGCATGCCATTTGTTCGACCGATGGAATCCAGTGTCGCACGCTAAATACCTCTTCTGCTCTTCATCCATCCGATCACTCTGAATCCAAGTGAATCTCCGGATTAGGATCGGCCGCGAGTTATTTTGCTCTGTGAAAGTTGCTTGGCTGCGTATAGCACTCCTCATTCATCAACATCGTGGTGAAGAGAAACGAGGGGCTCAAAAATCAAAGGCAAATTGCTACTGCAGGACACCAAAGTAACTTTGAGGTGAAGACACTTTCAAAAGTTGAATATTTGCTGGTGGACACTGGACCCACTAAAATAATAATTTTTGGTTTAAGAGGAGGGAGAAATCGTGTGAAATGTATGAAATGTCCTTGGGCCCACATGTCAGATTTCCATCTCTCTTCTCTCTCTATCCCCTCCTTCCACACTGGCACACAGCCATGCGACGGGCTTCAGGGGGCAGGAGGAGGGTTGTGACGAGGGGGACAGCGGCAGCCAACGGCCTAGGCCTTGCCGGGCCAGATCGGCGTCGCCGCCACGGAGCCCGCACCTTGCCAAGACCTTAAGAGTGGCATTTAAATGTCGTTCACGAAATCATTTCTTGTTTATAGGATAAATTATATGAATATAGCCACATCCACGATCAGGGCCGGCCCTGGCCCTATGGAGCCGAGGCGACCGCCGGGGGCCCATGATGGTGGGGGGGGGCATAATGGTGGGGGGCAACACCTAATACCAGTAGTCTAGTACCTCATTCGATGTTGAGATCAATGATTTTTATTCAGAATTAAAGGTGATGCAAGTGAGTTTGCCAGATTCTTCGATTTCCCTAAGATTTTGAAGTTTGTTATGGATGCAGATTTCTATCCAAATGTTTCAGTTGCCTATCAAATTCTCTTAACTTTACCTGTGATGGTAGCTTCAGCTGAAATAAGTTTATCAAAATTGAAGTTGTTGAAAAACTATTTGAGATCAACTGTCGCAAGAAAGGTTAAATGGCTTGGCTATGTGCTCAATCGAGAAGGATATCTTGGACACTATTGATCTTAATACCGTTCTTTATGATTTTGCATCAAGAAATACCCGAAGAAGTATCTTTTCATAGGAAGCAATGGATATGACGGGGGTTCTATTCTTCATTAAGTTAATAAATAATGATATTAGTTCCAAGTTACAAATATATTGTTATTTTGGTCGATTTTATTTCTTGATAATTACTAGGCATGTTAAATTTAATATATAGATGTATTTGTTTTCGTTTTGCAAGTAAAATTAGCGTCTATATATATCAATAAATTTTATATATAGCTTGGAGGGCCCATCGCGATGAGTTCGCCTAGGGCCCTCAAAATCAAAGGACCGGCCCTGTCCACTATAGTCCATAATGGAATATCCATGGCATGAAGTAGGAAAATTAAGAAGTTTGTAACCTTTATTTAGTACTGATATCGAACAGAATCACCACCAAGTGTCATACTTGTGGTGTTTTATTTTACTCTACGCCGATACTAGTTCTCAATTACATTACTCTGAGGTCTCGCTTTCGGACTCATTCGATAATCCTGGGTAGTATTGTTGTTGAAATCTAGGAGTGAAGGCACCGTGCTCTTCCCCCCTGTTGTTCTTGAGGCTTCGGGCTTGCTCCCTTGAGATGCGATACGCATTAGCGACTACATCAACTGGCAAGGCACGGAATACTGAGTTTTTCCCTGCAAGGTGGCTGACGAAGGCGTTAGCGTTTGTCTTGATTGCGATATATTGGCATCCTTCACGCTCTGCTTTCTTCAAGACAGCATAATGTTGCGGAATGATCAATAATTGTCCTGGGCGAAGGACACCATCAAACACAGTCTTTCCAAAGTTACTAACGACTTGAACTCGAGATCGCCCTTGAATCATATAGACCAAACTATGAGCATTGACGTTCCAGAACGGCGAGAGAATAGCATTCTGTAGAAATCAGTAGAGAATAATGTTATATAAGCAACAAATCAAAGATCTTCCAAAAAAAATGAAGAGAACAAAACGGTGCTATAATAAATACCTGGTATAGGTTTACTCTGGTAGCGCTCATTTGGATGAGGTTAAGGATGGGGAACTTCTGACTATTGACACTTGTTATCCTTCCGGCACGTGGGTTGTATGAATCAGCACGACTAGGATTTTCAATGTTTACTCTTGCCTTGATCGTGCAGAAGTTCTCCTCCAATCCGTTCCATCGAGAAGATGTTTGCTGTCGTTCACTGTATTGAACTTGTTGATATTGATCTTGTGCTTGTGCTTGTTCTTGTTGTTGTGTCAAAGTCGGTTTCAACAATTGAAGGCCATTCTTCACATGTATGATCTCTCCTCTTTGATCATTTTGGCTCTGTAGCCTCTTTGCTGCTACTGCGTTGATGCCTAAAGCCTCACTTAGCATCTCAACACCGAATCCGCTGAATATGTTTTGCCCAGAGTGTTGCTCAATTGAGCTACCATATACTTGTTGTTGTTGAGCCCGATTGTTGTTGCCGGCTAATAGGAACTCCTGAAATTTTTATCAATGCAAAATTTAATGTTTTACGCTATGAATTGCATTGTAAGAACATATGAAAAACATAGAAAATTACAACTTTGATGGAAATATTTGTTCAAAAAATTACCTTTTGCCTGGGTTCAAGCTGATTGGCATTGTTGTTTACGTCATAAACATATACGGCAACAACAGGTGCATCACCATCATTGTAGAACCAATGTGCAACACCAGCTGGGAGTGCAACAATGTCTCCTTGCCTAAATTGATGAATCTTTTGGTGCTCATCCCTAAACTTTTGGCTCTGACTTTGGCCTTGAGATGAAAATTGTTGGAATTGTTGCTGGTAAGTCGCAGGGCAACCAGGGAAGGTTAAACCCATAGAACCTCTCCCTAAAAATTATAATGTTCACATAAGGTACATACAACATTAATTTGACCATGGAGATCATAACTACTAGTTGCATCGATAGAGTTCTCGATTATATTTATTAGGATACAAACCTTGGATGATGTAGACCACGCCAGGAGTATTTGTGTATCGAGGTACCAAAAGGCCTTGAGGCTGAATGACACGTCGGATCACAAAAGTACCCGTGCACTGGAATAATTCATTCTTCTCATCGAAGTACTCAGTCACCCCAGCTTCTGACCTCACTTTCCGAAGTGGCTCAAATGCTTGTAGTCTATCAAATCTACACTCCCTAAAACTTCCTTGCCGAGGACTATGCCATGGGTTTGTGCTGGGATTAAATAGCTGGGCCATAGAACCATGGCATAATAGAAGAACACAAAAGTATATAGAAAACCGAGAGAAAACGGAACTCGCCATAGCTATTCGTACTTGCTTATGGAAACTTAATCTAATTGATGTGAGTTCAAAGACAGACCAAGCTAGTTTATATAGCAATAAAAAAGCATCTTGGGATACATGGTTATATAGTTTGTTGCACGTACAGACAATATATGGCTTGTAGTGTTAAAACAGTACAAAAGGAAAGGCAACTTTGCAAGATTGAACTATACATTTCATGACTCAGCCATGACAAACTTCTGGTGCTTTTGGAGTAATACAAATGGAGTTTGTTAAAGAAATGTCTATCCATACTCTTAATATGTATCTTTGCCTTGTCATTATATTTGTTTTTGCACCATAAAGCTCTTATGCTTGAGAAGATGAGTCTAACTTTAAGATGATAATAACTTGTAAGCATGTTGTCATTTTTGCGTGGCAAGCTATATTTGATAATTTAGGTGTTCCTTCAAAATAACAAATTTGTAGGTTTGTTTTCATTTACTTGACAATTGATAAGTAACTTGTATTTTTAAATGACATACTTATAACTTTGTTGTCTTGTAAAATATACCGGACAATAAAGCATATTGGTGTATGTAATTTTTCCATGTCATAAGCCTTCTTACAGTTTATTGACTATATAACTTGCCTATTGATTTTTTTAAAACTATTTTGAATCAATTTATTTGGATTATAATAGTAAAATACTTGATTATATTTTATATTTTGCTGAAGAATGTTCTTTTCATTTGAATCAATCATAATATGTGTTTTTCAAAATAGTTAAATAATATATATAGGCAAGTTATATGGGTCAATAAGCAGTAAAAAGGCTTATGACATGGTAAAATTACTTACACCAATATGCCTTACTGTCTGATATATTTTACATGACAACAAAGTTACAAGTATGTCATTTAAAAATACAAGTTACTTATCAATTGTAGTGTATCAAGTACAAATTTGCTATTTTGAAGGAACACTTAAAAAAATCAATAGGCAAGTTATATAGTCAATAAACTGTAAGAAGGCTTATGACATGGAAAAATTACATACACCAATATGCTTTATTGTCCGGTATATTTTACAAGACAACAAAGTTATAAGTATGTCATTTAAAAATACAAGTTACTTATCAATTGTCAAGTAAATGAAAACAAACCTACAAATTTGTTATTTTGAAGGAACACCTAAATTATCAAATATAGCTTGCCACGCAAAAATGACAACATGCTTACAAGTTATTATCATCTTAAAGTTAGACTCATCTTCTCAAGCATAAGAGCTTTATGGTGCAAAAACAAATATAATGACAAGGCAAAGATACATATTAAGAGTATGGATAGACATTTCTTTAACAAACTCCATTTGTATTACTCCAAAAGCACCAGAAGTTTGTCATGGCTGAGTCATGAAATGTATAGTTCAATCTTGCAAAGTTGCCTTTCCTTTTGTACTGTTTTAACACTACAAGCCATATATTGTCTGTACGTGCAACAAACTATATAACCATGTATCCCAAGATGCTTTTTTATTGCTATATAAACTAGCTTGGTCTGTCTTTGAACTCACATCAATTAGATTAAGTTTCCATAAGCAAGTACGAATAGCTATGGCGAGTTCCGTTTTCTCTCGGTTTTCTATATACTTTTGTGTTCTTCTATTATGCCATGGTTCTATGGCCCAGCTATTTAATCCCAGCACAAACCCATGGCATAGTCCTCGGCAAGGAAGTTTTAGGGAGTGTAGATTTGATAGACTACAAGCATTTGAGCCACTTCGGAAAGTGAGGTCAGAAGCTGGGGTGACTGAGTACTTCGATGATAAGAATGAATTATTCCAGTGCACGGGTACTTTTGTGATCCGACGTGTCATTCAGCCTCAAGGCCTTTTGGTACCTCGATACACAAATACTCCTGGCGTGGTCTACATCATCCAAGGTTTGTATCCTAATAAATATAATCGAGAACTCTATCGATGCAACTAGTAGTTATGATCTCCATGGTCAAATTAATGTTGTATGTACCTTATGTGAACATTATAATTTTTAGGGAGAGGTTCTATGGGTTTAACCTTCCCCGGTTGCCCTGCGACTTACCAGCAACAATTCCAACAATTTTCATCTCAAGGCCAAAGTCAGAGCCAAAAGTTTAGGGATGAGCACCAAAAGATTCATCAATTTAGGCAAGGAGACATTGTTGCACTCCCAGCTAGTGTTGCACATTGGTTCTACAATGATGGTGATGCACCTGTTGTTGCCGTATATGTTTATGACGTAAACAACAATGCCAATCAGCTTGAACCCAGGCAAAAGGTAATTTTTTGAACAAATATTTCCATCAAAGTTGTAATTTTCTATGTTTTTCATATGTTCTTACAATGCAATTCATAGCGTAAAACATTAAATTTTTCATTGATAAAAATTTCAGGAGTTCCTATTAGCCGGCAACAACAATCGGGCTCAACAACAACAAGTATATGGTAGCTCAATTGAGCAACACTCTGGGCAAAACATATTCAGCGGATTCGGTGTTGAGATGCTAAGTGAGGCTTTAGGCATCAACGCAGTAGCAGCAAAGAGGCTACAGAGCCAAAATGATCAAAGAGGAGAGATCATACATGTGAAGAATGGCCTTCAATTGTTGAAACCGACTTTGACACAACAACAAGAACAAGCACAAGCACAAGATCAATATCAACAAGTTCAATACAGTGAACGACAGCAAACATCTTCTCGATGGAACGGATTGGAGGAGAACTTCTGCACGATCAAGGCAAGAGTAAACATTGAAAATCCTAGTCGTGCTGATTCATACAACCCACGTGCCGGAAGGATAACAAGTGTCAATAGTCAGAAGTTCCCCATCCTTAACCTCATCCAAATGAGCGCTACCAGAGTAAACCTATACCAGGTATTTATTATAGCACCGTTTTGTTCTCTTCATTTTTTTTGGAAGATCTTTGATTTGTTGCTTATATAACATTATTCTCTACTGATTTCTACAGAATGCTATTCTCTCGCCGTTCTGGAACGTCAATGCTCATAGTTTGGTCTATATGATTCAAGGGCGATCTCGAGTTCAAGTCGTTAGTAACTTTGGAAAGACTGTGTTTGATGGTGTCCTTCGCCCAGGACAATTATTGATCATTCCGCAACATTATGCTGTCTTGAAGAAAGCAGAGCGTGAAGGATGCCAATATATCGCAATCAAGACAAACGCTAACGCCTTCGTCAGCCACCTTGCAGGGAAAAACTCAGTATTCCGTGCCTTGCCAGTTGATGTAGTCGCTAATGCGTATCGCATCTCAAGGGAGCAAGCCCGAAGCCTCAAGAACAACAGGGGGGAAGAGCACGGTGCCTTCACTCCTAGATTTCAACAACAATACTACCCAGGATTATCGAATGAGTCCGAAAGCGAGACCTCAGAGTAATGTAATTGAGAACTAGTATCGGCGTAGAGTAAAATAAAACACCACAAGTATGACACTTGGTGGTGATTCTGTTCGATATCAGTACTAAATAAAGGTTACAAACTTCTTAATTTTCCTACTTCATGCCATGGATATTCCATTATGGACTATAGTGGACAGGGCCGGTCCTATGATTTTGAGGGCCCTAGGCGAACTCATCGCGATGGGCCCTCCAAGCTATATATAAAATTTATTGATATATATAGACGCTAATTTTACTTGCAAAACGAAAACAAATACATCTATATATTAAATTTAACATGCCTGGTAATTATCAAGAAATAAAATTGACCAAAATAACAATATATTTGTAACTTGGAACTAATATCATTATTTATTAACTTAATGAAGAATAGAACCCCCGTCATATCCATTGCTTCCTATGAAAAGATACTTCTTCGGGTATTTCTTGATGCAAAATCATAAAGAACGGTATTAAGATCAATAGTGTCCAAGATATCCTTCTCGATTGAGCACATAGCCAAGCCATTTAACCTTTCTTGCGACAGTTGATCTCAAATAGTTTTTCAATAACTTCAATTTTGATAAACTTATTTCAGCTGAAGCTACCATCACAGGTAAAGTTAAGAGAATTCGATAGGCAACTGAAACATTTGGATAGAAATCTGCATCCATAACAAACTTCAAAATCTTAGGGAAATCGAAGAATCTGGCAAACTCACTTGCATCACCTTTAATTCTGAATAAAAATCATTGATCTCAACATCGAATGAGGTACTAGACTACTGGTATTAGGTGTTGCCCCCCACCATTATGCCCCCCCCCCCACCATCATGGGCCCCCGGCGGTCGCCTCGGCTCCATAGGGCCAGGGCCGGCCCTGATAGTGGATGTGGCTATATTCATATAATTTATCCTATAAACAATAAACAACATGTCGTGTTGATTTCGTGGACGACATTTAAATGCCACAGCCACGGAGTAAACACATGAAGCAACACCGAACATTTAAATTAGCAATCTGGTAGCGGTGATTGAGATGGGTATACCACAATACTTGATAAATGCTTAAGAAACAAGTAGGCCGGTGATAAATCCACTCGTTAACCGTGCTTAATTAAATTACCAATGAGAATGTTGGTGCATATGTGTACTTGGGCACCGAAAATTGAACAATGGTAAATGTACGCTCGAACCTTGTCAAGGTACACCAATATATAAGCCGTTTGCCTTGTTGATCCAATGGCTAAGGTTGTGTTTGGGAGGAGGGGAAATAAGAACATTGAGAAGATACGCACAACAAGGTGAGCTATTAGCGCATGATTAATTGAGTATTATTTATTTCAAACTTGAAAAATATATTAGTATGATTTCTAAAGCAACTTTTCTATTGAAACTTTTATAGAAAATGTATCGTTTAGCAGTTTCAGAAACATGTGCATGTAAAACGAAATATGATTAATGTATATGTAATATGTTCAGTTGTTTCAAAATAAAAGTGACAAATTAGTGTGTATGATTTTCTCATGCGATGCACTAGTAGTGGTATTGCTAATGCCCTTACAAATAAGGTTTTGCAAGCAGCACTTCACCCCGGAGTATGCTGGTGTATCATATTTATCCCAAGGATAAACTACTACCTCTAATTATATGTATTTTCATATTAATCCATTAGAGTTCACCCTTTCCTCTTTTACATATATTCTAGTTGATGTGACTAGTAGGAATTAAACCCTAAACCCTAAACCCTGACATGCTTAGGACCCTAAGCACCCAACTCCAAATCAAACTTTCTCCCAAGGAGTTGATGAAAAAATCGAACATACCGGCCTGGGAGATCTGCTTAGCTCCTGTGCAGGTCCAAATCTTAGTGAGATGCGGGCGTGCCAGTCAGTTTGATCCTGCAACTAACAAGATATGCAAATAGTAGATCAAAACATCCAATCGGCTGACAAGCCGATGGAGTAGTTCCTGCCGATAGCCGATAATAGCCGATGCTGATACCAGCCGATAGCGATAGGGTTTAAGCAATCGGCTATATGTCCAATGTAGATATGATATAAAGGCAATCGGCTGTTGATAATAAAATATAACTATAATGTAGTCTAGTATAAACCAATCGGCTAGCATTGATATGATATAATAAGCACTGATCCGAAGGTTAAAGCATACATCGGTCGGAGGTCTGATGTCATGAAATCCACAAGATTAGATTAAACAGTGAAACCTTTGTTGTCATCGGCTAAATCCAACTTATATGTATATGCAATCCTTATGAGCCGATGCAACGTCCAGATAACTCACCGGCTGAAACCCCGATGAAACCCTTATTAGCAGTCAAAGAGCAGGCTAGAGATTATGGTTCTAAGTACAACTTAGTAGATCAAACTTAACTGATGCAGTACTAAGTATGAAAAGAAACATAATATCTAGACGACCAAGCCGTTGACTGAGTTTTCAGGGTGGTAGATGTCTAAGCTAATCTAATCTAGCAACACGATTTAGCCGATACCGGCAAAAACCCTAAAACGAGAAGCAGCCGATAGAGCTAAATTGATACGCTAAGACTAGATTAACAGAGACATATGATAAATAGGTAGGCAAATATATCATCCAAACTAGAGCAATCCAAGAGGTCGAATGTCCTGATGCAGCCTTGAACGACGCCAACGTAGACGATACAATTGCCTGGACTGGCGGAACATTGGACTTATCCCTTCGCCGGAGATCGAAGACGATGCAGCCTTGCGTCGGGTGCCAAGTTCTGCGGAACGTAAAAACAAAAGTAGAAGTAAAAGGGTGGCGATGCGCCGAATTGTATTGATCGTAGCGATAGATTACATAGACCCCGGGTGTACATATTTATACCCATGGGTTGATACAAGTCCCTGTCGGACAAGAAAGAAACTTTCCTAAAGATAAAAGGAAAAGATAAAGTCCTTATAGGACACTAAACACACTTTCCTAAAGATAAAAGGAAACTAACAAACTATTCCTAATTAATAGATAACTTGCCATGCCGCATTCTCTTTGAACTCAGTCTCTTCTGGATAAGCTTCTTTTAGTAGATCAATTTCCTTAACCGAATATAGCAAGAATCCGGCAACTGACGACTTGACAATTCTCATCGGCTAATCTCAGGACTTCGAAGCCGATGCTGACTCTCAGCCGATGACTACTCCGGGCTTACCAAATTTCACTGTTAACACAAGGCTAGGGTTGGCACATGACATTTGAGGTGAATTGCGGCCACCCTCTAGAGCTGGGAAACAGATGGTGTGGTGCCAAGCTACCCCTTGTCCACAATACGGGGAACCCTTGTTACCATATCACTGACATATTGGATTTCATTTTGGGATTCTCTGGGCATGCTCTATAGGTCTCTATGCTGCACTGATCATCATATGAGTTTAGTGTTGTGATGTACCAGCTCATCAAGAGAAATTACACCATTCAATTATTTAATCCGGACACATTATCCCCATCCTCCTGTTTTAAGGTGGTTTCGGTCCCACTTGTCCCATCTGGCACTCCAATATGGCGAATGATGTGGTAAGATATTGGTACAGCCCACTTGTCATTGACCTCCATTTTTTTCCTCATCACTTTGCTGGCTTGATCTAGGGGCGAGGCAAGAGGAGATGGAGAGCGCCGAGCTCGAGCAGCAGAGGAGAGAAAACTTGAGGAGGAAGCTCCCGGGGAGCGGCAACACTCGAGGAGGAGCGGAACTTGCGGCAGCGATGACACTCGGGAGGCCATCCGTCGGCTATGACCCTCAAGAAGGAGAGTAACTTGCGGTGGTGGTGGTGGTGCTTGGGGAGGCACGGCGGCGGCGAGCGCGGAGCTCGACCTCGATGAGGCAGCAGTGGCAGATGTGGAGTTTAGCAAAGGCAGAAGTGGAACTAGAGGCATAGGCAGTGCTCGAGATCAACGAGACAATGGCGGATGATGCGGCTGATGAGTAGGACATGGAGGAGATGCGAGGCGCACGGTCCTGTGGACCTCGAGCTCTGCATCCACTTTGTGAGACTCCACAACCTCCTCGCATCAAAGGTCAAGGAGGAGTTGCATGGCAACTGCCGATCTTGGGGAGGATGGAAGTGTGAGCATATGAGCTTGGGGAGAAGAGGAAGAAGCGAGAAGGTCAGGGAGGAGAGCAAGATCCCATCAAATCCGTGGGCCTTGACAAAGCTCGGCGAGTAGTCTTTAGCAGCGGTGACCTGTGCTCCTCTGCCGCACCACGGACCAACACATCGACCATTCCGCCTCCACCTACATCCCTTGACGGAGCTCGGATTCTACCCCTTTCAGCCCCTCAGCCGTGATGCCACCTCAACATCTTCGCCACTTTTGCTAAGCGCCTCCGCAGCCTCAACAGAGCCTCCCGAGCCCCGTTGCCTTCAAATATAGTGTTGGTAGAGGATGATGGGTGCAGCCCACCAAGCTTATTAGAATGCCAATTGTTAAACCACATATAAGTGTATGACACCGAGGACTAAAACCATTACTAATACATTGTTAGAGGGGTAATCCTATAATACTATACAAGTGATCCCCACTTAGTGTAGTTATTAGCAATTTCCTGAGCGATTGTTAAGCCACGTCATCCCTTTGATTCTCAACCGTTCCATTGTATTTCAACTCTCCCCAACACTTCCAACCTATGCAGCCCACGTACATGTGAAGCCCAGCCCATCATGGCCCACGTTCTCGCTCTCCACCCTCCACCACATCGCAAACGTCAGTCGCCCCCATACACGCTTGCAGCTTGCTTTCATCCCCCCGCCGTGGTCCCGTCAGCCGTCGTACTCGCTTCTCCTACCCCATTCTCCGCGTGCCCAGTAGCCCAATCGCGTCGTCTCCCCTCTTCTTCCCACCCTTGCCCATTCGTTCTCCCCCATCAGGCCATGAAAGTGCGACGGCATCATCGCACGAAATGCACCGCCACTCCAACTCCAAGTCCTCTCGGCCGCTAGTGTTTCTCTCGCACAAGAAGGGGAAACGACTTCCTGGCTCCAAGTGTAGTGTGCAGCAGTACTCCCATGGCTCAACCACACAATCCCCACCGCACGTCAGCTAGGGGAAGCGACGGTCTGGTGTGCCGCCTCACTCCTCTTCCTCTCCCTTTGTTGCCACACCTCCTGGAAACCGTCGACACCCACCAACAAGTAGTTTTCGTGGCTGCCATGAAGACATTAACTCTGTGCGCCTGTAATGTCGTGCCAAAATCATCATCGTCCTTTACTTATTACCGGTGAAACGCATCTAAAATCCACACAAACTCCATGCCTTTTAATCGATGTTGGACTCCTAGAGCCATTCAAAGGCTTCCCCAATGTTAGCCTTGGAGTGGGAGAGTTTGGTTCTTTTGGGAGTCATCCTTTCTACGGAATGACGGTTGAAATTGATTACTCATGTCCTCGATAACTGCTGTATTCGTTTGAGAACTTCAGCTGCCTTATCGTTAGATTAAGTCAATCCGTGCTAGCACTGGACATAAGCTTTATTGCCTTCTCGATTTGAGGTAGGTAATTTAATTTTTCATATTTATTCTTTCTTTGTTTTGATCGTTGGTTGGCTCAGATTGACCTTTATTTCACCAGTGATTGAAGAGGTTCAACATTTTCCAGTGATTGAAGCTTTGGTGACTTTTGGGAGGTCAGCCTCTTTTTTTTCTAGCTCATACATTCTTATCTTTCAAATTCTCAAGGCACATATCTTTTCTCTAATGGCAAGGAAGATTATGATCCCAAATTTTTTATCTACCAATTTGATTTCTCTGTTTCGAATGAGAATTATGTTGGCCTTTGTATAAATTAATTAATGAGATGCTGGTTTCATAACATTTCAAGGATCCACTCTATTTTTTTCCAATGTCTTTTTTCAGCATCACTTCTTTTCATTCTAATGATGTATAATGGCATCGAGTGAATTGATTGCTTTCTCACCATCTAGAGGTGCTTCTGGTGGAATCTTAGTGGTTTGGGTTTCCAAAGTCTTTTTAGGAACTCCAGGTGATATAAACAGCTTTTCGGTCACAGTAAATTTTGTATCAAGGCAATCTTCTGATGCTTGGACCCTGACTTGCATTTATGGCCCATGCAATGACCCAGAACGTTCCCTCTTTGTTCTTGGCTTAAAAATCTTTCTTTTGGGCCGACTGAAAACAGACTTTTACTGGGTGATTTTAATTTCTATACATCTGTTGATGACAGAAATAGGCCAGGAGCTGGTATGAATGACATTATCATCTTCTATGACATTATTAGTTCTCGGGGTCTGTTGAAAATCCCCTTGAAGGGTAGAAATTTCACTTGGAGTAATATGTAGAATAATCCCCTGTTGGAGAGACTTGATTGGGTTTTCACAAGCCCCTCTTGGACCTTGGCCTTCCCCAACACCATTGTGCTTCCTCTAGCTCGCAATATTTCTGATCATGTTCCTTGTGTAGTTAAAATCAATACATACAGAAATCCCGAAGTCCCCAATTTTTAGATTTGAAAACTACTGGCTTGAAATGGAGGGTTTTTTTTTATCTTGTCAGCAGGGTTTGGTCTATGGATCCTGGCTATGAGGACCCAGCTAAGTGTATCAGTTTTAAGCTGAAAGTTGAGGAAGAGTTTGCTGAAATGGAGTAAGAATTTATCAAGGTTAACTGCTCTCCTGGTTAACTGTAATGTTGTGCTCAACTTTCTTGACTTAATAGAAGAACATAGGCCTTTGGGTATTTATGAGTGGAATTTCAAAGAAATTATCAAGCTGCAAACTATTAAACTTCTTGAGTTTAAAAAGCTCTATTGGAAAAAAAAAAGATGCATGAATAGATGGATGCTGTTGGGAGAGGAGAATACTAAGTTTTTTCAATCAATTGCCACAGAGAGATTCAGATTGAATTCCATCTCTCAAATTTATGATCACTCTGGTCAAGTGGTTACTTTGCATGACCAGAAGGCTAATATGTTTTTTCAAAGCTTTGAGAGCAGAATGGGGATTTCTCTCTCTCCTTCAATGAGCTTTAATCTGATGGAGCTTTTTCCTAACCCTGTAATTTTGGATTGTTTGGTGGATTACTTCTCTACCCAAGAGGTTGACAGCTTAATTAAGATAATTCCACCAGACAAAGCTCCTGGCCCAGATGGTTATAATGGGTTTTTTCTTAAGAAATGTTGGCCCATCATTTCTCAGGATTTTTATAGGTTGGCAGCACACTTTCATGTGTGCTATAACCTTAGTACCCAAAAAGCCCTCTCCAGAAACTGTTAATGATTTCAAGCCTATCTCTCTGATGGGTATCAGTTTGAAAGTGCTAAACAAATTAATGGCAGATCATCTGCAGGGTGTAATGCTCAAGGTTGTTCAAGAAAATCAATATGGATTTATCAAAGGCAAAACAATCCAGGATTGTTTGGCATGGTCTTTTGAGTACATCCACCAATGCCATCAATCAAAGAGAGAGATAATTCTGTTGAAGCTGGACTTTGAAAAATCTTTTGATTCTATTGAGCATTATGCCCTTATTTCTATCATGCAAAGCACGGGTTTTAGTGACAAATGGTTGCAGTGGGTTCACATGATTTTTACTTCAGCACATACCTCTGTTCTGCTTAATGGTGTTCCTGGTAATTCTTTCAAATGTAGGAGAGGGGTTTGACGGGGGATTCTCATTCCCCCTGCTTTTTGTTCTTGGTGCTGAGTTGTTACAGAGTGTGATTAACAGAGCATGCTCTCTGGGTCTGTTGTCCAAGCCAATAAATGAACAAAATGGAAAGGGTTTCCCAGTGATTCAGTATGCAGATGATACTTTGGTTCTTTTTTAAGCATCTCAGAAGGAAGTGTTTTGTTTCAAGGCATTGCTCAATTCTTTTGAACAGTCAACTAGTCTCAAAGTGAATTATCATAAGTCGAGTTTATACCCAATTAATCTGTCCCATGAGAACGCTGAACTTTTTGCTGGTTTGCTTGGGTGTTCCATTGGAGCAATGCCTTTCACCTACCTAGGTCTACCAATGGGAACAACTAGGGCAAAGATAGTGGATTTTGCCCTCTTGGTAGACAGAGTTGAGAGAAGATGGACAGCTAGTTCTCATTTTTTTAAAACAAGGTGGAAGGCTCACTTTGATCAACTCTGTTTTATCTTCAATTCCAACTTACTACATGTGCTCCTTGCAATTACCTGTTTCTGTAGTCAAAGCTATTGATACTGCAAGGAAAAATTGCCTTTGGAGAGGAAACAATCCAAGCTCTACTAGAAGATCCCTTGCTTCATGGGATTTGGTGTGCGGACCAAAGGACAAAGGAGGTTTAGGAGTCATTAACTTGAGAATTCAGAATACAACCCTTTTGCTAAAGCACCTTGTGAAGTTTTATAAAGGACAAGATCTGCCTTGGGTTCAATTGATCTAGAATACATACTGTGGATCTAAAGTTCCTCATTTGATTTGGAATAAAGGGTCTTTCTGGTGGAGGGATATAGTTGCTTTGTTAGATATCTTCAGGGGAATTTCAAAATGCTCTGTCAGGACAGGTTCTTCAACCCTTTTTTGGGATGACCTTTGGAATGATGAGGTTAGGAGTTCGACTTCCCCAAACCTTTACAATGTTGCTCTCGATAGGACGCAATCTATGCAACAATTGTGCACACTGCCATTGGAAGATTGTTTCATGCTGTCACTGAGTACCCACGCTTATGAAGATTTTGTTAGTCTGGAGGAAGATATTTCCTCTCTTCATTTACAGGATGGCAAGGGAGATGATTGGTCTTTCCTGTGGAATTCTGATAAATACACTGCTAAGAAATTCTACAAACTCACTTTCTTGAATGTGCAAGCGCCGAGGCCTTTTGTCTGGATTTGGAAAACACGATGCGTTATGAAGATTGAAGTCTTTGCTTGGCTCCTCTTCAGTGATAGACTTAACACAAGAGATATGCTTGATCATCGGCACTGTGCAAAGGAGAATGATGATCTCACTTGGGAGCTATGTGTGAATAATTTGAGGGAAACAAGAGAGCATCTCTTCTTCTTTTGTCCTTTCAGTCAAAGATGTTGGCAGCATTTGGGAATCTTGTGGGATTCTAATCTCAATTTCTTTCAAAAGATTGTTTCGGCTCGTATGCAGTTCAGGCAAAAGGGTTTCTTGGAAATCTTCTTTATTGCTGCTTAGCACATTTGGAAGCAGAGAAATGGGAAAATCTTTCGGAACGAGCTTCCCTCCTTTGGTTCATGAAGAATCTTGTTTAAAAAATAAGTTCTTCTGCATATGTGTAGAATGAAGGATCCTTTAAAGCAGATAGTTTTTAATTGGTTACAACCATTGTAGTTCCTATATAAGTTTTTTTTTCCTTCTCTCCTCTTTTGTAATTTGTAAATATTTTGAGTTTTTATGAAAATTACATTACGAGGCAAAGCCCTGGTAGTAATTTAAGTCAAAAAAAAAAAAGGAAGAGTGCAAGTATGCAACTAAAATACATCTGCAACAATACACAGGTAATTGATTAATAGCCTTTCGAGAACTTGTGTTAACCAACTTTTAGTATTGTTGCTGTCCTTGAGTATCTTATGAACTATTTATGCTGTTGGATATTAATTCCTTCCCTTTACTGTTTCACAGCATCAAAGGTTGCATTTTGCATATTTCTTTAGTTCATAAAAAGGTAAGCTCTGTTAAGGTATAGATATATAATACACCTAATAGTGTGTACTATATATATATATTACCGTGTAAGGTAAAATGGATGGTTTTCGAATGGTAACGGTCATTGAATTACACCTTCTTTTCTGAAAGTACAAACCATTCACTATATATTGTAGTATATCAACGTTTTTTTTTTTTTTGTCATTGCTTTACAGTTTGCAGATACTCCCTCCGGTTCCATATTAATTGACGTTTTGGACAAGTTTGAGGTCAAATTTTTATAACTTAGACTATCGATAACTTTAAAAATATTTAGTTTAAAGGAACTAGAACAACATATATAGATTTGTCTTTTAAAGTACTATAATAAAAGTAAACATACATTTATTTATTATATATATTATAATAGAAAAATAAGGTCAAAGATGTATCTTGTAGACCGTGTCATTGTCCAAAACGTCAATTAAAATGAAACCGGATGGAGTATTTGTATGTATTTTCAGGATTTTTGCACCTGTTGCTCAATTGATCAAGTTACCACTGCCTGCTGTTGTCAGACGACTTATCTTTATCAAGTTGATAGGTAGGAGTACTTAGGGTGAGTTCGAGAGATAGGGGATTGAGAAAATTGAGAAGATACGTAAAACGAGGTGAGCCATTAGCGTATAATTAATTGAGTATAAACTATTTTAAATTTTGAAAAATGGATTAATATAATTTTTTAAAGCAACTTTCCTATAGAATTTTTTTTGCCAAAATCGCACCGTTTAGTAGTTTGGGAAGCGTGCGCGCGGACTACAATGTGCTTTCTCACCCTAACTCACCGGAACCAACGCTACCTTAGTTAGTCGATGTACTTATACCCTACGTCAAAAAAATTTCTTATACCAGAGTTAACGGGGGTTTTAGAAATAGATCGATAAGTAGGGGAAAAACCTGATAATCGACCTGTTCCATTCTCGGTGAATTGATCCAGAGTAATAGCTTTGCATCTTTCATTTGCTTGCTAAATTATTTTATATTTTCATCACTGTACAAATATATCACATATCTTACATACACAAATTTCTACAGTAAAGCGTGTGGGAGTCTAGTTCATACTGTTTTAAAAGCTCAGAGGTGTAAAACATCTCGCATTAGAGCACTTTATGGTTTAAATTGAATTTTCAGGACAGTTGAGGGGTAAATCGGACTTAACCCTAAAAAGTTAAAAGAGAGGAGGTGCTTGTTTAATAACTGGCGAATCTCCTAAAATTTTGGTGACCCATGAAAAATTGTTGCCGCCAGAACAGGACAACTGACAAGTAATTGATGCAAAATATTCCTCTTCTTTTGGATGAGACACATTAAGCCATAATGCAAGATGACATGCAATTGCAATACCGAATCGGGTAGTGCTTACAATACAGCATAGCACACATTGTAATGTGAGCATGATCATGCGATTCCTGCTGAGATAATTGGCCTATTTCATTGTTAGGTTTCACGTCGGTTATGGCAGGTATGTCGGATTGTCTGGCAATCAACTAGATCTATAGATCATGCATAGCAAATTGCCCTTAATTTTGATCAAAACAAGCGCACCATGATGGAATTCTATCTTACTATAAAGTTATCCCCTACTAACTCCTTAAACTTAACATGCAAAGATGTCACATCATCATCCACTAACAAGATGCCACATCATCATCCATTAATTAACAAGATGCAACATCATCATTCACTAATAATCATCACATTTAAACATCATGCAAACATGCTATATCTTTTATAGTTTTTATAATTTAAGAGCTTTTCCAATACAAACATGTTAAATTCACATAATGTTTTAATGTATATCTTTTTATGTTTTATGATATCCTATATACTTATATAGTTCATTTTCACTTAGTGATTAAATGATTAATCTATGGTCCAAATTATCTTTCTCCTTTTTTTTCTCTAATTAAGTTATATCACATCAATTGTTTTAGCCTTTAGATGATTAATCTACGGTCCAAATTATCTCCCTACTTTTCTTCTTTCATAAAGTCATACCACCTTACTTTTTACGTTTACACCACCATTGTACATACTAATTAAATTTAAATTATTATAAACCACATTAATTTACTTAATCTGATATTTTCTAGCTATTTTACACATTATTTTTTTATTGTTATCATACTAAATTCCCGCAACAATGCACGGGGTTTCACCTAGTTAATATAATAAGCATTTCCATCATAGAGTGGCTTTGTACCTTGATTTTATAGAATTTTCATATGAATTAATTTAGCTCCCACAAAATACTCTAAATCGGCTATGTATAGTTTGGATGTAGATCCGGGTTCTTAATTATTTTCAAAAATTAAAAATACTCTAAAATCCTACATTAATCCCGAAATATATATATTCCCTGGGTTGATTTTTATAGGGCGTGATTTGATTTGGCTGGTTTCCACATTGGACTTTGACTTGGTTTTTAAAATATGCCCATGAACTTTCATGCTATAGCTAAAAGAGCGCATCAAATCTTCTTATGCTATAAACTAATTTTCGCATGAAAAAGCACCTGAGTGTTCAGTATCAAATCCCATAAAAAAACAAACCGGCCCATTGGTATGACATTTTGTCCTGTCCATGACAAGTGACAAGAAAAGTTGCTTGCTTTTTTTGCTTTGGCCCTTTGATCTTTAGCGTTGTCAAACATTTTGTCAAAAAGAACACTTTCATTATAGTTCAAAGGTAATGTGTATGTCAAAAAGGGAAAGGACAGACGGCCTTAACCGGCCTTATCCAGCGAGCGCAGGGAATTAGTGGAATGTTATGATAGAACAAGAAATTAATTGACACTACTTGATGCGTTTTAACCTTTTTTTTGTAATTGAAATTGAAGCGTTTTAACTTGAAGTGATGTACTCTCAACATACACTCCCATGTCTTACCTGATTGAGTTAGAACCTGGAAGAGATCATATATACATGCAAGCAATTTTAACTCTTTTTTTTTTAGGAAAGCAATTTTAACTTCTGAAACAACAACAAAATAAATTTCAAACGTTTTCTCTTTTCAATTATACTCCTAAAACTAAAAGACACACATACACATACATCGATCAGTACATCAACACACCAAACTCTAAATGCTCCGCTGTAAAATGTTGAGAGTTAGGTCAGCTTGTAAATCTGCCAAAGGGGAAAAGAAGAAAGAAAGAACATTGTATATGCTCCGTATGGTGCCTGCACGTAATACTTCTGCTTGTGAATAAAAACAGTATAATTTGGGCTCTTTTTGTAGTATATACTACAGGATGAACACATTTTTTTAAAAAATATATACTTGTGAATCAAAAAAATGAAACCAGTACGTAATTGACAAGTCAAGCAGCACTGCCGTTTGGACTATAAATAGACGTTTCCAGGCCAGCTTAAACCTCTACATAAACATGTATCAACACCATCACTAATTACCAGCGCCGGACAGATGAAACTAATAACCCTCTCGTGTCTCTGCCTCTGCCTCCTCCTCCTCCTCGTCACCGGCTCGTCCTCTCCCGTCTCCGTCTCCGTCTCCGGCGACCGCTGCCCAGTGCTCCATCACCATCGCCGGCTTCACGACATGGTCGCCGCCGCCGTCGTCAGTCAACCCCCGCCGCGGCCGCCGCCGCCAGCTGCGCCGGCCGCGGCGAGGACTAGCGGCACGGCGGTCGAAACAGTATTGCCGCGGCAGCGAGATGATGGAGAAGAGATTGACGAGACGGTTTACGAGGGGTCCAAGAGGCTCAGCCCCGGGGGGCCCAACCCTCAGCATCACTGAGCTATGATCAGTTCGTCGTCGACGATGAGGGCCAGCTAGCAGCATCTGCATATCAGATTCGGGAAACAATATCAAAAGCATACGAGTTTATAGAGTGATTAATAGGCTTCTTTCTTAATTTATATCTGTCGGCTACTTGTTTTAGTCTCCCTGAAGTGAGTTCCATCTGCTCAGTTAATTACAGTAAATGTTTTGATCTTTCAAAAAAATAATGATAACTAGTATAGTACTATATGTATTTTGTGCTAGCTTTTGCTTTTCAATACCCTAATAGCTGGTTCATAGAGGAAAGAGCGTGCAGCATGGGGATTCTGTGTGTATGCACTGCTGTTTGTAAGACCGACGCATTAATAAATGTTCCAACAATTGGTATCAACGTGTTGAATTTAAGGGCCACATCTTTTTTTTCCTGATGCTGATACAAAAAATTTTAAATTTTTAAAAGTTGATTTTAAGTTTTTTTTATAATAGTTTCTCTTTTAACATTGACGTTTAAATCATTAGTTTTTATTCATAAATTATTTTTTATCACTAATACGACGTTTGGTTTATTATCCATAATTGGCCAAACGATGGCATCCTAAGTTAGCCATGATATAAACACATTTCTTTTTAGTGTGTTACAGTGACTAGACTAGATCTAAACTGTTAGGGTTATGGATACCACATACCTAATAGTAGTTGACTAAATCTCGGCAGGACCCACCACATACCATGTCTTATACGGAAACAATCTTCGGATACTGGAGAAATTCCACATAAGGAAGGATGAATAGAGTTCTACATGAAAACGACAAGGACTACTCGGATTGTATCCATATTGGTTTCCCTAGTTCTACTTGGACAAGGGAACACCTATGGGTATAAATACAAGAACCCTTAGGAGGAGAGGGGACACGGAACAATAGATCAAGACAAAAGATCAACATAAGCCAACATACGCTAAGACAATACGCCATATATCGACTTCAGAGATAGGCATGGCTAGTCCCCTACAGTGCCTATGGCTACCATCAGGAGAGATATAGCGCTGTCTCTGATCTCGCCGGATGCGGATTCGAGGAGGAAGGCTACCCTGTTGTCGACTACGAGTCAGTACTACATATCGCCAAATCGACAACAGTTAAATAGGCTACCCCAAATATTGTACTGGTGTGATTATGGTGAATAAGAGCAATACCGGCTTCGGCCAACAGGAGTAGGGTTATTACCTGACAATTCAGGGGCCCGAACCTGTATAAAAATTCTCGTCCCCATCTCTTTTACTACAATATCGCATATATCCTAGCACCAACGATCCCCATACTATGCAATACCGGAATCACGACATCAAACGTCGACAGTGGCGCGCCAGGTAGGGGATCTTTTGGTGCTTCAAGGTTTCGACGAGATGGGTTTAAGAGATGGATTCTCTGACAGCATACTACTCGATAACTTCGGCTATGGAGGATCTAACTTGACCAGAGTATGTGCCCCGACAAGATCGGAACCATCGTCGTCAACAACTTGGCCTATCGAGATCATTCAAGCCTCAAGCTCCGTGGCGTACCAAAAGATGTCAGATCACATGATATCGAACGAGTACGCAACAAGATAATTAGGAGATTGATTTTTTAAATTAATGTACTAATTTCGTAGATACATCCGGCATGTATCTACAAAGGTACGCAATATTTTATATGCAATTTGTCATGCCTATTTCCAGATTGTACAACATTGTCAGATCAATAATTTGTTATGTTTACCTAGAGCATGTTTTTTATACAATATCTGCTGTGCGAGTGTTCCTGATGTTAAACCGACTACGGTTTAATGCTGGGGGCTCGCTCTATTTTCTTCTGTATAAATCATGCTTGTTTACGGTTTACATAATGCTTGATATTTAATCTGCTCGTTATATCCTGATAATGCTAGAAGATCCATGCAGTTTTTTGAGTACATACTCGATATTATCTGCTATATGTCTTGCCTTCTAGAAAATATTTTTCAGGAACAATTGAGCACTCGAGTAGGTTGTGGTCGAGTACACCCCATTATCGAGAACGATCTCGACAAATGCAGAGTCGTCACGCCCAACCTGCCAACAAAGACCGACGACCTATTTCATAGCACCGGCCATGGCTGGACTATTCAAGAAAAGGTTGTTAACGGATAATTCCTCGCGAACGTCGTCGGCTTGATCACCCGACATGATTGCGAACGGACATCCAGATATGCTATAAGTTGGGTATGTGAGTCATGCTGGCTACATGAGATGCACATGTAATAAACCAACTCTAGCACCTCCATTGGTGTTCGAGAGATAATTTTACTCGCTCGCTGGTTCTCGAACCAGTAAACCGTAGCAATCTCTCGCACCACAGCTTCCATTGGCGTTCGAGAGATAATTCTACTCGCTCGCTGGTTCTCGAACCAGTAAACCGTAGCAATCTCTCGCACCGCAGCTTCCATTGGTGTTCAAGAGATAATTCTACCCGCTCGCTGGTTCTTGAACCAGTAAACCGTAGCAATCTCTCGCACCGCAGCTTCCATTGGTGTTTGAAAGATAAGTCTACTCGCTCGCTGGTTCTCGAACCAGTAAAAGGTAGCAATCTCTCGCACCGCAGCTTCCGTTGGTGTTCGAGAGATAAGTCTACTCGCTCGCTGGTTCTCAAACCAGTAAATCGTAGCAATCTCTCGCACCGTAGCTTCCGTTGGCGTTCGAGAGATAATTCTACCCGCGGGTTCTCAAACCAGTAAATCGTAGCAATCTTTCGCGCCTTAACTTCAAGTGGTCGAGTTACGACTACTACCTGGTCCTCGACCAGAGGTGTAGCGATTCTCCCATTACCTCTCTCCTGACAAAGTTGGTATCAGGTACACAATATCGCCAAGTGTTTTATCCAGAGATCCCTTACCACAACGGCACCTAAAGTTGAAACCTATCCTCATGTCCCTTTATGCCGTCCTGACAAGGCCTCTAAGGAACCTAAGGGAACTTCGGCTGGGGACGCCCAGAGCGGATAAGGCCTTGTCGGATCATGTAGAGACAAACGACCATGTAAGATCTGGTCATGTAAGAGTTCTTGCCGTGCGTATTAACCAAGCCGTGTAATCGGAAATTGAGTTTTCCAACTTCACGGCTGGGGGCTAGGGTCAGTGCTTTTTCAACCAAGGGAGGTCAAGGGTCCAAGAGCCTTATCCTCCGAGAACGATTCTCCGACGACAAGGCTGGGGGCTAGGGAGAGTGTATGACTCAACAAACTGGCTGATCGAAGTCGGAAAAAGAGAAGACGCTCATATACAAAACATTGGTTTGTAAATTTAATTTATTTCCAGTTTTCCATACATATTATAACATGTCACCCTTTGAGCGTTCGCTCGGGGGCTATTTCTATCTAATATTCTTTTCTGAGTATTGATTTCAGGAAAATTCTATTCGGTATTATCGAAAACTCCATGTCTCTATGGTTCTATACCAAGATCGACTAAGGCGAGTACGACAAATGTTGACAAGGCTCCGTCGCAGATTCTGCTCTTTCTCAATCACTCGAGAACGGTTGGTGGATCTCGACAAGGAATACGGAATGAAGAGATGGTGTACCCGCCGAGATAAAATTTCTTGACTTCAATCCAAATTCTCGATTACAGCAAGACAGGAGACTTAGTCGTATGCTCTGTACTTTCTTGGTTGACATCAGGAGATTGACTCAAACAAAACCCTATAGGTGCCCGCACGAGGCTGATAAGGGAAGTTTAACGTTATCTCTAAACTCACCAAGAACAGTCGCGTGAGCTCGATAACAGTTACTCCAAGGTCTGCGGTTGAGAATATGAATTCGTTCATTTGCATTGAAGTCGGGGGGCTACTGTCAGGGTTATAGATACCACATACTTAATAGTAGTTGACTAAATCTCGGCAGGACCCACCACGTACCATGTATTATACGGAAACAACCTTCGGATACAAGAGGAATTCCGCATAAGGAAGGATGAATAGAGTTCTACATGAAAACGACAAGAACTACTCATATTGTATCCATATTGGTTTTCCTAGTTCTACTTGGACAAGGGGACACCTATAGGTATAAATTCAAGACCCCCTAGGAGGAGAGGGGACACGGAACAATAGATCAAGACAGAAGATCAACATACAAGCCAACATACACTAAGACAAGACGCCAGATATCGACTTCAGAGATAGGCATGGCTAGTCCCCTACGGTGCCTATGGCTACCATCAGGAGAGATATAGCGCTGTCTCTAATCTCGCCGGATGCGGATTCGAGGAGGAAGGCTACCCTGTTGTCGACTACGAGTCAGTACTACAGATCGCCAAATCGACAACAGTTAAATAGGCTACCCCAAATATTGTACTGGTGTGATTATGGTGAATAAGAGCAATACCGGCTTCGGCCAACAGGAGTAGGGTTATTACCTGACAATTCAGGGGCCCAAACCTGTATAAAAATCCTCGTCCCCATCTCTTTTACTACAATGTCGCATATATCCTAGCACCAACGATACCCATAGTATGCAAATACCGGAATCGCGACATCAAACGTCGACACAAACCACTTAATCATGCGCTGTTACAAATGGATGGGTCGAAATTAAGTTTCACTCAACTAGCTAGGCTTCATGTGAAGGGACAAGTTCGTTTCAGTTTTTTCTTGTTCACAATTCCAAACAAATGCTTGTTTACCATCAATGGGCCAAGCACTGTCCTAATTGAGGCTGTGTTCTTAGTGAGGGTTGGGAACCCTCACCTTCGATACAGAAAAGAGAGCAATGGATTAATACGTGATTAATTAACTATTAGCTTAAAAAACTTTAAAATGAATTAATATGATTTTTATAAAGTAATTTTTCTATAGAAAATTTTTACAACACACGCACCGTTTAGCAGTTTGAAAAGCGTGCGCGCGGTAAATGAGATAGTGAGGTTGGGAACTTAGACTTAAGGCCTTGTTTAGTTTCAAATTTTTTCTTCAAACTTCCAACTTTTCCATCACATCAAAATTTTCCCGCACACATAAACTTCCAACTTTTCCATCACATCGTTCCAATTTCAACCAAACTTTCAATTTTGACATGAACTAAATACACGCTAAGAACACACTCTAATTTGCTACACCAGTCACCACTATTCAACCCAAATCCCAACTAATGGGATTTTTTTTCCTTTTTGAGTGCCTCTTCTTTCTGTAATTTTGATCACTGTCACTTTGTCAGGTCTACAACGGGCTGTGGCTTAGGCCGAGTTTAGTTCCAAACTTTTTATTCAAACTTTTAACTTTTTATCACATTAAAACTTTCCTACACACAAACTTCCAACTTTTCTATCACATCAAAACTTTCCTACACACACAAACTTCCAAGTTTTTCATCACATCGTTCCAATTTCAACCAAACTTTTAATTTTAGCGTGAACTAAACACACCCTTAGTCAAAGTTGTTGTCGAGATGGGCCAGATTAAACTTCAGCGCTTTTCCATGCTTACGTTATACTCCTTTCATTTCAAATTTCTTATCATTCGAAGTTCGTTCGAGTCAGACATCTAAAATCTTTGACCATCGATTTCTATAAATTCATATAGCTTATCATCATAAGATTTATATTTTTAATTTATCATGCAAAATACTTTCATAATATGTAATTCACATGTTATACTATATGGATTTGTATATATCAATGATCAAAGATAAGAAATATTTGGCTTAAAACAAAAGTAACTTTAAGTAGAGGGAACATTCGAATAGGTGTACTTGACACCCGATCCAATTTCGAGTCAATAAGCATAATCCAATTATAGTTCTTACTCAAAGCCCAAACACCTAAACTTTACGAACGTCAACTCTAATCCCCAATCTTTATTGAATTTATTGCTGGTCTTAAATACAATTAAGATAAGAAAAATAATTATCCGAAACGAAGACATGCCTATAGAGAAAAATAACTCGGATTGTAAATATCATAATGTCAAATATAATGTAACATCATAGTCGATGATTGATTGGAAGTATGGAAAGATGGGATGCATTGGTTAATATTGAAACTGCAAAGCCATTTAATTTGGACGCGAGTAGACCGAGATCGGTCTCGCGATAGTCCTATCACGCGACACGAGCCCCTGCCAGAAAAAGCAACCGCGTGAACGCGCGCCCCTGCCAAAAAAGGAAAGCCCGCGCGCGCACCACGGTTGCACGGCTCTCGCTTTGCGTGGTATAGCTGGCGTGGGCCCAGCTAGGATAGAGCGCTGCGCGCCTCCTTCCCCCCTCCAACCCATCAAGTCCGGACAACCGGCAGCGTCAATCCCCACGCAGCCGCCATGGCGGAAAAAAATCACAAAAAAAGCACGAACAGGAGGAGGAGGAGGAAACCATCAACTCGGAGGAGGAGAAGAAAGTAAAGTAGATCAAAAAAAAAATCACAGGTACACATGAAGTTCATCCTCTGTTTTTTTGAGATCCATCCAAAAAAAACATAGAAACTAACCTAGAATCTTTGAGATCTTTTCTGTCTTCTCTGATAAACATATTCTATGAAACTGTGCTGCAATTTTGTAAGAAATGAGTTGTAATGTTGTTTCCTGTTTTCCATCTTGATTAATGTCCTCCCTCATACCTCCAAATTTCCTTTGTATGTGCTGCTAGGAAAAAAAAGTTGGAGCAAAAGGCATGAGTAGTGATGTTTCAAAAATCTCAGAGCAATTTTAACAGAAACTTACTTCTAACACTTCAGTAAATTACTTCCTAGGAACTTGCAAGTTACTTTCACATAAAGTTGAATTCACATTCCATAGTAGGCTCTCATAGCAATTTTAACAGAAACTTACTTCTAACACTTCAGTAAGTTACTTCCTAGGAACATGCAAGTTACTTCAACATATAGTTGAATTTACATCCCCTAGTTACACCTTCTTAATTCATTTTGTACCTTGTATGTGCACCCAACATGATGCGTTCCCCCTAGTTGCCTCCTCGGTTTCTCTTCTGGTACTGCATCAAAACAAAATTGTGAAAAAAAAAACATAACTATAGCCACTGATGTCAAATTGAGAAAAAATTGCTTCCTATAGGCATGTAACTGTAAATGTCTAAAAAGTTACTGTCCTATTTCATGGTATTTACTTCCAAAACTGCACTGACTTACTTCCAAAAATTGCACTGACTTACTTTCCAAAATGCACTGACTTAATTCCAAAATTACACTGACTTACTCCCAAACTACACTGACTTACTTCCAAAAAAAAGGTATTGTACTGTAAGTTACTTCTAGAACATGCTAAGTTATTTTTGACAACAGATGAAGTTACTTCTAGAACATGTTAAGTTACTTCTAGGAAAATACAGATAAAAGTCATATGATTCAATCCTTTAGCAAAAAAAAAAGTCTAGTGCATTAAAAAAAAGGCAAAAACACTTCCACTTGGATTTTACAAGTTTTCTAACATGTAGTGCAATTGTATGGGGACATAGTCATACTCCTTCCGAAGCAAACCAAAACTTCATTCAATACTGGATTGCAACATCATAAATCTGGATTGATTTCGAAAAACTGGTTGCATTTCATACTTCTACCATAAAAAGGATTATGGGTACATAGAACAAGGATAGACATGCAATCTCACATAATGTGACAGGAATTAGTTAACCAAATTTTATTCAATACTGGATCATTCTGATTTACTAACCATCCGGTTATAACTATAGGTAGTACACATGTCCAAGTCCATATTCAACGTCAAAAATACCGTTTCAAAAAAAGTACTGTAAGTGTTAAGTTACTTTTTATGGAATATTAAGTTACTTCTAAAACTAGTTAAGTTACTTCTAGAAAAATACAGATAAAAGTCTAGTGCAGCAGCATAAAAAAAGGTGTAGTGCAGTAAATAAAAAAAAGCAAAAACACAGGTTCAAGGGTAGAAAGATAGACGGTTGTTTCAATACCTTTGTTCTACTCCTTTTTGGAGGAGGTTGTGTTGCATCATCTCCACCGTGATCTCTCTTCTTCCCACGTTGTGATACACCCCTTTTTTCTGACTTACTCTAGTTCGTTCAACGTGCCTTTTGTTGCATGGGATTTCTTCCTAGCCATCACTGGAAAATCATTTTAAATATTAGTTTCAACAAAAACTAACCAATTACAACTTAACAACTAGTAGGAAGTAATATTTATGTGTTTAGAAGTAAGTCAGTACATTTTGGAATTAACTTAACAACTAGTAGGAAGAAAAAAAAATGCAAACTTAATTTCATTGTTCTAAAAATATTACTCATGCCACAGGAAAAAAGTAAGTTTTAACTAGACTAGATGTAATTCAATAAATCAAATGTATTACATGCTGCATATACATGCATGCACATACATGCTCCCCCCCCGCCTATCTGCAGCCTCTGTTCTCTAAATGTACGTCGATCTCTGCAGATCGATGTTGATCTATTCAATCCATGTTGGTTGTTACGACTTGAAACCTATCTAGCTACCCATATTTACACTGTGCATGAAAGCATGGAAACCTAGAGCTATCAAAGGGCACACAAAACCCCTGGTAAAAAAATGGCAGCACAAGTACACAAAAAACCTCTGTTCTCTCAATGTACACAAATAACATAACTGAATATTAGCACCTACAATTAGCAACATGGTAACTGAAAAAAAATCACACTGGGTTTACATTGTAAATGAAGCATGGAACCCTAAAAAAGCTATCAAAGGGGCACAAAGAAATCCTAGTATAATGGCACCAAGTTTTCATTATGCTGAGGCTACAACATGAAATCTGACTCATGGCCTGTGCAAGCAAATGAGCAAATGCCAAAATGGAGAAAAAAAATAGAAATACCTTCAAATCGAGCAAGAGATCCACCACCACTTGTGCTCGCCGAGAGGATGCAGAGAGGGCACAGCAAAAGAGAGCCCGAGATCCACCACCAGCACTAGCCCCTGGATGAGGAAGAGAGAGGGGGAAAATGAGGGGATAGAGCTAGAGAGAAAACAAATGCCCCAATCGCACACTGATTTGCGCAGTTAAAATGCCCAAAATCTCTCCACCTCTCCCGGCACAAAAAACGCACACAAATCGCTCCACCTCTCCACCTCTACCGGCAAAAAAACGCACACAATAATCGCTCCCCCTCCACCTCTGCTGGCATAAAAATCACACACAAAAATGGATCGCTCCTCTCTCTCCGACGCAAAAAAACCGCAACCACCTCTGCACGCCGCAGCTTACCGCCGGATTTGGTGGAGAGGAAACCGCAGCCTCTGCTTCCCTCCCCCCCTCCCCCACAACTACTGGCACGATGAGACGAAAACGTCGCCTCTACCGCGGATTCCGCCTCCGCCGCTGATTCCACCGCCGGCGCGACAGGACGAAACAGCTGTAACCTTCCCCCCTCCCAAACCGCCGCCGCGGCGACGTCTCCGGCAGGGATTTGGCCAGAGATTCTCACCGCCTCCGCTCTCTCCCTCTCTCCGCCGCTCTCTCTCTCGAGCGCCACGGGAATTTTTGAACAGTGCCAACTCTCTCTCTCTCTCTCGGTCGGAAAAAGTGCGACTCGCGGTCGGGACAAGCCGACCCGCGGTCAGGACGCGCACGCGTGCCGGATGAAGGCCACGTCACCCGCGCGCCGATCGATGGCTGCCACGCGCGTCGCGCGATAGCGCTAAACGGAGAGGTCTCTCCGTTTAGATTATACGATTTAATTTATGAAAAGGTATAAAAGTAGGATATTGAATAATAAATATATGGAATTAAATAAAAGATTTAATATATTAGATCCCGTATTTATGAGATAGATCTCATATCTAGGCGAGCGAAAAAGGGAAAATACGAGGCAGAAAGAGTTTGAGAACGAACCCAAGCTGAGCAGCAGCAGCTTCAGACGCATGTGACTGTTAGTATGTGACGATGACGTCACGGCCCCTTGCTTTTTCCAGCTTCCAAGGCCCAAGGGGTCGCTTGCCGTGCCGTAATATCCATCCATCGGATTCCAACGGCCACGATTACACGTGCGCCACCGCCTCCCCCCTCTCTTCGTCACCTCACCCCCCAACCCAAACCAACAAAAATAAAAACGACGAAAAGAAAAAAAAAAAGATCGCGCACACGACCCCCCCGACCCGACGCCGCCACCACCCACCCCCGTCGCAGCAGCTCACCCCCACCTCCACCGCCATAGCCATAGCCAAGCCGCGGGAGCTCCAATCCGAGTCGACCCCGGCGGATTCCGGCAGGGCTAGGCGCGAATCCCTCGCCGCGGCGGCCGCCTGCATCGATCCGGGGCCTCGCGGGAGGGGGCGGACCGGATTTAGGGTTTAATTTATGCATGGCCTCGTCCCCTCCTGGCGCCGGCGCCGGCGGGGAGGAGCGGCCCGCGGCGAGCCCCGCGGCCCCGGCCGTGGCGGAGGCGGCGGAGGAGGGGCCGGTGACGTCGCGGTGGGCGCCGGAGATCAGGGTGTACCGGCGCAAGTACCCACGCAAAAACCCTAAACCCCCTCCGAACCCTAGCCCTAGCTCCAGCCCCCTCGCGCAAACCCTAGCCTCGATTCGGAGGTCGATTCGCCGCCCCGAGGATGGGCCTGCGGCGCCTCGGCCTGATCCGCCCGCCGCGCCCGCTTCCTCCCCCCATCCCCCTCCGCCGAGCGCCCCGGTTGCCCCCGCGCAGCAGGGGGAGCCCGCCGCGCCCGCTTCCGACGGCGTCTCCGCGGGGCCTAATCGGGACGGCGGGGCCGTTCCCAACGGCCATGGAGACGTCCGGGCGGCCGCCGAGGAGAAGGCGCGGAAGCGGAGGGCGCGGAGCGAGCTGCGGCGGCAGCTTGCGTCGGAGCTCGACCAGGTGCGTGGGCTTTCCAAGCGGCTGAAGGCGGCCGCTGAGGCCATCGCGGCTGAGTCTGCAGCGGCCCTTGCTTTGCCTGTGGTGGTGCCGCCGCCTCAGCTTCCTGTTGGGTATGCGCAATCGCAGTTCGCACTCGCTGATCCTGTGACGCCCATACCTGGTCAAGTTGCTGGTGCTATTGTTCCGGTCCGCTCAGTGATGCAGCGCGGGCCACTAACCGTGTCAGTGACTCACACAGAGTCCTTCGAGAAGGAGAAGCGGACACCAAAGGCGAATCAGTTGTATCAAAATTCAGAGTTCTTGCTTGCCAAGGATAAGTTTCCGCCTTCAGATTCACATGGTCGTAAGAAACCCAAGCACCACAAGAAGAAGCATCGTTCCTTAGCATCTCATGGTGCTGGTTATGATGCTGAGCAGAGGCTATACTCTCATGCTTTTAAGAAATCTATGTCGCTGCTTTCTAGGCTAATGAAGCACAAATTTGGTTGGGTGTTTAACAAGCCTGTAGATGCTGTTGCGCTTGGTTTGCATGATTATTTTGCTATTATCAAGCACCCAATGGATCTTGGCACGATAAAGACCCGACTCACGCATGGCCAGTACAGGAACCCGAGGGAGTTTGCTGATGATGTACGGCTGACGTTCCATAATGCCATGACCTATAATCCCAAGGGGCAGGATGTGCATTTCATGGCTGAGCAGTTGTTGGGAATCTTTGAGGCGCAGTGGCCCGAAATTGAGGCTGAGGTTCAGTACCTTGCCTCATGTCCGCCATTGCCAAATAAGTTTCCACCTCCACCAATTGACGTGCGCTTCCTTGATCGGTCAGATTCTGTAAAACACCATATGGCGTTGGACTCCAAGTCAAGGCCATTAAGTCATACTCCCACTTATAGTGCCAGGACTCCATCGATGAAGAAACCAAAGGCCAAGGATCCGGATAAGAGAGATATGACAATAGATGAGAAGCGGAAGCTTAGTAACAACCTTCAGAATTTGCCACCGGAGAAGCTTGATGTTGTTGTGCAGATCATTAAGAACAAGAATCTGTCTGTTAGACAGCATGATGATGAGATTGAGGTTGAAATAGATAGCATGGATACTGAGACACTTTGGGAACTTGATAGATTTGTGGCCAACTACAAGAAGAACCTGAGCAAGCAAAAGAGGAAGGCTGAGCGAGCCATGCTTGCAAGGCAGGATGCAGAGTTGCATGCACAACATGTTGCCCCACAACAACCAGTATGGGCATTCAATCATTCCTATTCCTATTCTATAAGTAGCACTATATAGTTAATTGAATTTTATGATTGGTGCTGAAAGTTACAGTTTCTTGGATTGCAGAGTCAAGAGCCTAATATTGGTGTAAAATCTCCAAAGCAAAGTAAGTTAGATCTGCTCTATTTTGTACTTCATCTAATTGTCCAAGTCAATTGCCAGGAACTATGGATTATGGAAGCAATATAATTTACTTATTTTCTTATATGAGCAGATTTGATTGTGGATGAGAAATTAGCTACTTCTGTGCCAGAACAAGCTGATAATAATGGACAAAATGCAAGTAGATCGAGCAGCTCTAGCAGCTCCAGCAGTGATACAGGATCCTCTTCTAGCGGTAATATTTCTTTCTGCCCTTGGTTTTGCTCATCATATTTTGGTATTTACAGTATATATATCTACCAGCTGTAGACATTTGAATTAGTGTGTAATCAATTAATATTCTTTTTGGCAGACTCAGACAGTGATAGCTCCTCTTCAGATGGATCAGATGCCGCCAATTCATCTTGAAATGTAGGTAGGTTTTATTAAGTAGTTTTTGTGTTCTTATTGCTGTATTTGTTTCACTATAATCTAACCTAGTGAGTTAATTTAAGGTTTTTCTGTTATTATTGAGTTCCTACTTTTAATTTATGTCTCAATGATCCTATTGATGGCAGTCTGTTTCTCCAATATTGCTGGTGGTTATTCAAATAAATCCATTCTTGTGCAAACATAGACACTTTTATTTCTGTGAAATCAATATAGTTAAGTACTATTTATACTATACTCCGTGTGAAATCGTATGTATTCACATCTCTGTATGTTCTAGGAGAAATTTAGAATGTTCCTATCTGACATGCTAATGTGAATATATTGATTCGTAAGCATGCGTACCAGGAGTATACCATGGTAAAGCTCAACTCATAAAATATGTTAATCTGAACTAGTTAATTACCCACTCTTAATTGATTATATAGTCAGGCTGACTGATTTTAAGACTTACCACCCTCTAGCGTAGAACTGGGACTCTGGGAGGGCATCTACTTGGCATGTACATCTAGCTGTAAGCCAAACTGGATGATTTTATGAAAGCACAGTTCAACTGAATGGATGTAAAAAATCTTACAAGATGCATACAATGGGGAAGTCTTTGTGTTTCCTTTCTCTGTAAACTCAGATGGTCGAGGATTCATCTGATAATTTGTAACTCATAAGATGGGAGTGAAATTGTGGTTAACAAGCTGACATGTTATGTATAGCCCAAGATTTGGAATTTGGGAAGGTGGAGAAATAGAATTTGTAGTTTCTTAGGAAGGGATTAGTTCCAGTTTGTTATGCTTCCATATGTTAACACTTTGTTTTCCTAATCCTAAAAGATAATTTCTATTTATTGGGTTCCTCAAAAGTTTCTATCCATTAATTGTTCAGATGGCTGTATAGGAAGGCATCCTTATATTAATGAGCAATGGTAACAGAAAGATGCACTGAGAAAAGAAGTTTCATATTTTCCTCTTGTTCTTCTAGATTGCTTTAGTGCCTTGTGTCTACAGCAAGAGTACGCCTCCCAGTAGACAAATCAAGGGTCAGAGTCAGTGCCCTATCCTGGTTTATCGGGTCCTTATCCTGTTTCACATTACAAGAGGTACTTGTGGGTTTCTCTCCTAGGTTCAGGGGGTCAATTATATTTCAGGCAACGCTACAAACTTGATGGTTTTAGTGTGTCAAGCTAAGCAGAAAAACAAGAGATTATCATGTTTGTGGACTAGATGCAGGGCCCCTTGTGTTTACTGACGTCCAAACAGGGTTAGGGTATTCTATCTGTGTTATGGTTTCTGGAGCCATAGCATTAAAAGCCAGACTGGTCATCAGGTCAGACTCTCGGTTTGTTGTTCTGACAGTCTGACCGGAGGAACACTGGTTAAGCTGTGGTTAAAAGAAACTTCGAATATACTCCCTGCTTCCCAAAATATAAGGTGTGTTAGCCTTTTACAGAGTCTCCAGGAGTATACTTTGAATCTTTTTTACCATTAATTTATTTTGTAATACATTATCGACAACTAAGAAATTAATATCATATGAAAGTACATTCTAATACGAATCTAATGATATCACATGCGTGGCAATAAAAATATACTTTAATTATTAGTAAAAAAACACATTTGACTGTTCTAACAATAAGGGTGCTTTGTATTTTGGGATGGAAAGAGTATTTAATATTCCTTCATGGACACAACAAAGATACCACCTGTCCAGTCTGTCAGTTCATATTATGCCTAGAGGCAGGTGGATATGAGTCTGCTCACATTTCTCTTTAATATCACAGCGCTATATTATGGTAAGCATTCCCCCATTTGGAATGCACTTTGCATTGCTTAACAATGTTTGTGACATCTGTCATCACATCCAACTAGTATTCACTAAGGCCCTAGGTGCGTCTGTCGGAGGACTGGCGCCTGGTAATCAGCCGTATAGATTGGATAAATCGGCTAGGTGAGTAAGGCTTGAAGTTGAAGGTGTCAGCACTGCAAGCTACCTCGGCATGAGGAGGCTAGGCATCTGCCTTTCAGAATGCTGCCTCCAAGGCTTCAACTATCATTAGTTAGTACAAGAGAGTATGTTTGTCCAGTTTGGCCTGAGTCAGAAGGCGTTGGGGTCATTGGAGTCTATGACGGTTAACTCATAGCTAGAAAGGTTCAAAATATCTCCACTGATCCAAATCTTGTCTAGCTCTAGCTCGATTGTTGCTCTTCGTGAGTATTTTCAATAATAACTTCATCTCAAATTGGTATTTGATAATACGACCAATTCACGCAAGCACATCCCCATGAGTGTTTTAGTGCATACTTCTAATTCACTTCATGTGCAATTATGTGCATGAGCCTGTGCTCTCTGCGCAAACGGTTCCCGACAACCCTTTCTACCATACATGAAAATCTTGTTTTGTTTGACACTAAACATTCTCATGAGGGTGAATTGCTTCATTGTACTCCTACAGTGTAGTAGCTGAATGCCATAGCCATCTTGAACACTTGTGCGACACATTCTCAAAAACCTTGTGGATGGTGGCTACATTGTTAAACCTAGGATAGGATGGGGAGGGTCACAGTTACAGAAATGCAGTTTGTCTCAGCAAAGCCACGATATTTTGGTGTCCTAGATCAAATGCCATGATTCAAATTGGAGATGCCATTTGTTCGCCAAAGACTCATTCATTCCTTTTCAAATTCTTTCTTATGGATCATTGGATCCTACCCATTGCAAAACACAACAAAACATAACACTTATCATACATGGCTACATGAGAAACTATTTTAACCTCATTTATGAATACATATTATGTAATGATTGAAATGTTTGTCTTAGCCATTCAAATCTTCTTTTGTCACAAAGCTTTTAATTCTTAGTTCCTGCTAACTGGAAACACATTTTCTTTGCACTGGGCATAGTACGAAAAGTTAGTCTGATGGCCAGTTCCGGTTTAACTGCAGTTCACGGAATTTGAATTATAGTGTATGTTCCATTTCAAATGCAAGTTGATGGTGGTGGGGTGGTAGTGGTGACGTTTTCAGTTTGAAGACCCATGCTTGAACCCCTTCATCCTTTTTTCACTTGATAGTTGATACAAGTTGTGTGCCTGGATGTTCTGTTAGGCCTTGCTTTGGCCCCATTCTCTGCTATAGCCATGCTTTTCAGGTCCACCAGCATTTTCTGGAATGTTGCCTAGTTCAGAGTGAAGCTGCCTGGTCTATCCAGTTCAAAGTGTTCCATATGCATGAGTGGTCTTAGCAGATCAGACTGAGCACAACACCAATTCCAGTTAAAACTGCTTGTCTGGTCCAGCTTTTTTCAACTATGGCACTGGGATTGAGCAATACCTGTTTCTTCCTTCTTTTTTAAGATTTAAGATAGTAACTCGGGGATTTATTCTCTCTCCATCATGTGGAGTGCTATGTATAAGCCATTTTCACTTGGTTGAATTTGCCTAATAGAAGAATTTTTGCCAGTTGGAAGAATGGAGGTATGGCAGTAAAAACAATTAAACAGATGTGTGTAACATCCCTACTACATCCAGACATTTATAATATGGTTACATAACAATTGGAGAAAGGTCTATCTCCTTTAAGTAAAGAACTACTAAGAAATGATGCCTGCACTGAAATTCATATTTACAGAGCAGTAATTTATCTTTAGAATATCCCTTAAGTGCTTCAGTTTGTTGTGGTAATCAATTATTTACTCACTGCTGTAATGTGTTTAACTTCTTGTCTGTTTCCTTCTGGAGTTCCTTTCTTCATCCTGTAGTCATTCTACTTGGTTTTGCCTTGCTGTGCTTCTTGATAAAATAATAAGTACGTTGAGGACCTTCCTGTGCTTCAGTTTGCTTGTGCTTTTATTCTTACTAGTAAATTGTGGTGTTATGCTAGGATGGCCATCTGAAGACCTTTTCAGAGTTAAACCTTGGTGCTTGCAACCTATTTATGCATCAGTATTCTTTCATGAAGAAATCCTGCAAATGATATAGACCCAAGTCTTTGGTTGATTGGCAGTAGTCTTCCTTCATACAGTTACACTTGGTCTCAATGAGAAAAAGAATCAAAAACAAATTTAAAACCCTGTAGTCTCATAGTTGTCTCTCTTGCATAGGGACTTAGTATAATCGAGTTTCTTTCCTGATATGATCACATGAGCTAGCAGCCCGATTAATTGGTGCCAAACACTTAGGTTACTTTTCTCAGTCACCATTTTCAGAGCTTTAGGAGTTGACAGTGTCATTTCGAATATCTGATTCATCATTTTTTGTGATATGTACTTTCATATGCTTATAAATGTGCATTTTGGAAGTATGGAACTGTGAGAGTCAGATGATTGTTGCTTTTAGCATAGACTCTGTATAGTACTTTGGGTGTGTGAAAGTAATAATTTAGCCTTTTATAGGCGGAATTGGAGTTGCTTGTCAGAGCGTGACAATCTTGGCTGCATAGATTTATTGTACATGCGAGGGTGTGCAGTTGATCACTGCATCTGTTGATCCTGCTTTTTACCTGCTATAGCAACCCTAGTGGTTCCATTAAAACATATTTGGACCTATTAGCTCTGTTCCATGACTGTCTAGGTACTTTAGTTCTATAAGTGGCTCTGCTATTCTCTAATTGGTTCACTCATAACGTTCACCTTCTCCTGAATTGCAGATTCAGAACTTCATCCAATGAAGAATAACTGTCTAATTGTATTTGGCATGACAATGCCTCAGCAAGACTCAAGACATGCCTATCCTCGTCTATCTAGGAAATCTCCGAGTTGCAGCTAGGATGTCATCCGAAGGCAGGATTCTGCAAAGGCCTGCTGAGCCTGATACAAGTTCCATTCTGCTGCTTCTGTGTACTTATGATTGTAGGTTAACTTTGTACACTAGTCCATTTTCATTTGTTTGGCAGCAGAGTGCAGCTGTATTATATGCACCTTGGCATTATGGATACCCCCAGCTGAAGGCAAGGTATTCACTAGGCTCAGATCCAATAAGACAGGCATGCATGCTGACGCTGATCTTATCTGGGTAGGAGTTCTGTAGTCTGTAGATTAGCCACAGCTGGAGCATTATTTACGTTTTGCCGCGTTGATTACTTGATTGCTGCAGTGAGTAGGAAGGTGATTTGTCTAACAGTTTGGTGACTCCACTCTGGAATACAGGTAATGTTCTGACTATTTAACCGTTCCGCATCAAATGTGGCCTGTTGACGGTGTTGTAAAATTTAGCCAGATGAAGTCTGTTGATAAACGTTGCTTTGGTGTTTGTCTTGTGTCGCCTGTGATCCAGTCCATGTCCTTTGTGATGAATGCTTATTCCGAAACTGATCGTACTGTATTGTCAGATCGTTTTGTGCACGAGTTTTTGCAACCTTTCCGGTGGGGTTGCCCCATTTGCTTATGATAGTTTGTTTTGTTCGTTGTCTGTACCCTTGGACTCTATCCATTTAAGTTGGGCATTCGTTTTGGTTGGAAGCTTGAAGGAAGCTGCTTAATATTTTCTTTTTCTTCACTACGAGATGAACTGAACATCTGGTGGTTGGTTTCTTGTTCTCTTTGTACTTTGTAGTAGGACTAAAGTGCCAGTCTAACTTGATAGTAGTAAAGCAGCAGCATTATAGATCCGCACAACTAGATGGGATGTTGATTGTTATCTGTTTGTTTGGGCCTGTTCGAAGACAGATTTTCTTCATTTTCCGTGGGAATGTGGCTGATTCATGTATGAATAAACGTCGTGTACTCTTAAAAGAAAAGAGAAAACGAATGGTTGTAGTCCAATGCTCAGTTTGGTCCACCCAAGTGTCCCCTTCCTTTGCACAAATGATAGCCGAGCAGGTTGCCAGATACGAGCCAACTAACTTTCTGAGATGCTAGAACGTCAGATGCGTTGGATTATGCCTGTGGAAAAATAATAATAATTAAAGAACCACCGTTTTGTCAGTCTCACGGACTGTAAGGTGATGTTGAATACAAATGTTAGAGCAAGCTTAACCAGGTTATGGGCAGGCATATCATATGTTCCATGTGAAAGCAACATAATAATTTTTTTTTAACATATGATCCATGTCAAAAATTATGTCCCATTTCTGGTGGTGGTGGTAGCGGTTGTTAAGGTCGTAAGGATGAGTTCATACCATATATTTATTCATATATAAGCCATCAGTCATCACTAATCGTTGCAAGTCTGTAATCCCTGCGAACGTGAAGATTTAAGTGCAATTCGTTTTATGGCTAATCACTCTAGGTAGAATTTAAAAACCTTGATTCCGTATTTTACATTTTGTCATGAAGTATTTGCACAATAATTGTTTTTTTTTAAAAAAAAAGGTGCATGCACTACTGTTGCTACAGTCGATGTATCTCATTATTTGCCACGTTTGTTCCACCCCTTTCAATGTATAAATTAATCCATCTGTTTCATGCCTCAATCATTTGGTCACACCACAGCTATCAGGTTAGGTTTTGGAGTGGTTTCCTTCTTGTGAAAAAGCTGCACATGCCAGTACCATTAGAAAAAACTGGAGGTGTATTTTGCAACTACTTGACAACAATGTTTAGAGAGGAAACCACCCCCTTACGCAATTTTTTTATGGTTAGACCAACTTTGCTCTGGAAGGTTTGGTGCTGTCTTCTGACTTCTCACCGAACCACAAGGGCCATCAACAAAATCAACAAGAAGATATTAGGAGGAAACTTGGGAGGATTAGTTTAATTTCTTCTTTTAATGTGGGTGATTCAGGGAGCCCATGTTATGGCACCGTGGTGGATAAGAAAGTAGTATATTAGTATCATTTATCTAAAAATTTCATACCAACCAGATTTGCATCATTTTGACCTATCTGATGTGGTTTTAATCTGCCAGCCAATCCTTTTCTTCCTTTTAAGAAAAGAAATTTTGGTTCACTGGTTGGTAACACAGCACAATCGTTTCTTTTTCAGTTGGTGTTGTATCGCATTTAAATTGACCACCATACGACCTTTGCTTATGTAGTCTTGTGTTCATCATCCATCTACCTGGAGTATGTTCTAAGCTCTAACAGTTTATGACAGTGACACATTGTTAAATTGCTATGCACAATGACAACGCATTTTAGGTTTTCTTTGGAGCAAATGGGATATATTTTATTGATCCATACTGAATTGAATTATTTCATGAGAAATCCCCCACATTCTAGATACAATCTTATCACTAAACCGATCAAACTACCGTACTTAAGTATTGATACACAACGGTAAGAAAAAAGAAGTATTGAAGGGAAAAAAAACTGTAAAATGATGAGGAGCAATCTGCGCAGTGATTAAGGGAAAATGACGGCCAAATCGAATGCAACCCAACCATGACTTTGTCTATTAAATTTCCTGCTTGGATGAACATATTCGGCAACACGTGCCATTTTGGGCAGAACTGGTGTCAAAAGTTGTTCTGTTGGTATGCACTGAAGTTTTTTGCGTGCGGATTTGCGATGCTAAAAGTTGTCACTGCCATGGTTTTGCTGTCAATTTATACTTCGTTAGCTAAAGAGGTGCATTATGATAGATCTCATTAGGTGCAATTGCTGTTGGAAATTTTTAGTGTGGACCAACCGATTATTACTCAATTGAGTTAAAGCCAGAGGTATTACTCTGATTAAAAACCAGAACAAGTGCTTGCAACTTATAATACTCTAGCTGGATAAAACCAAGTTTCTCAGAACGAACTTCTAACAACTTACAAATAACACGATGATTATAAATTAACTCCTATCAATTTGGACACAAGCATGCCCCCACTGCATTTTGGCAAGAAAAATGCGGTCACACTTATTTGATTATTCTACCTATTTATAATGTCGGATATAGGAATTCTTTCGAGCCTAGATGAAACTCGTTACAATATACCACCATACCATTTATACAATGACGTAATATTTTCATCTCTTATGCCAGTGAATTAGGACAATCGGCCAGTATTATTTAAACTTTTAAGATCGAAAATGTATGACATAAATAATATACTAGAAAAAAAAAATATGCCGGTCCAATCTTTCGGAGATAATCATAAGGATATGATGTACGTGTGTATGTTTATAGTGGTGAATGTGCACGTGTTATAAGCGCATACGTTTATACTGTGTTTCTATAATAAAAGTAGAAATACGAAAACATGAGTTCACCCAAACCAGAGCTTCCAACCTCATATACAGGCCGAGTTTAGTTCCAAAATTATTATTTAAACTTCTAACTTTTCCATCACATGAAAACTTTCCTATACACATAAACTTTTAGCTTTTTCGTCACATCGTTCTAATTTCAGCCAAACTTCTAATTTTAGCGTGAACTAGACCCACCATTAGTCACACACTCTCCACTCCCCAATTTGATCTAACACTGCCAAATTACCCAGACCAAAAACTTTGACTCCAAACACGCTCTCTTCATCTAGCTCGAGTCCAACAAACCCTGCCCGAAATACGCCCCCAAAGTCCAACCGTGTAGCCACTTTTTCCTCCATTTCTCACACATACGTGCCGTCGAATCCCCCACCTCCTCCACACCGGACAGCCTGCCCCCAGCTTCCTTCCTTCCTTCTCACCTTCCTCCTCTCTTCGCCTCCTCCCCTCTTCTTCCCCACTCCTCCCCCTCCCAATCCCAAATCGCAATTACTCCCCAAGCCGCGAGAGAGCCCGGGAGTAAACTAATCGCCATCCGCCACCGCCGCAGCCGCGGCAGCTAGCTCGCGAGAAGAAAACGCCACGCGACCCGAGAGCGAGAGAGAGAGAGAGAGAGAGCTAGGCCGCCGTGCGCCACGCCACCACCACCAACCCATCCCAATCTCTCTCTCTCTCTCTCCTCGTGCTCCTAGCTACAAGAAGAACCCCCTCACCCCCACCCCGGACACCTACCTAGCCGCTACCCCTCTCTCTTCCTCTTCTTCTTCTTCCCTCTTCTTGTGGTGGTGGGTTTGACCCAAGAACGGAGGAGGGATAGGGCGGGCGGCGATGGGGGCAGTTCGGGGGATTTTGGTCGTGGCGGTGGTTCTTGCGGTGGCTACGATTCTTGCTGGGGCGGCGGAGGGGAAGGTGAACGGGAAGGCGAAGGGGAAGTACAGGGCGCTGTTCAACTTCGGGGACTCGCTGGCCGACGCCGGCAACCTCCTCGCCAACGGCGTCGACTTCCGCCTCGCCACCGCCCAGCTCCCCTACGGCCAGACCTTCCCCGGCCACCCCACCGGCCGCTGCTCCGACGGCCGCCTCGTCGTCGACCACCTCGGTGCGCCCCTTGGTTTCTCCGCTAGATTGGATTTCGATGTCTGCCTGCTTTGTGTTGCTGATGGTTTGGTTTTTTGGTTTGGATCGCAGCCGACGAGTTCGGCCTGCCGCTGCTGCCGCCGTCCAAGCTCAAGAACTCCAGCTTCGCTCACGGCGCCAACTTCGCCATCACCGGCGCCACCGCGCTCGACACCCCCTACTTCGAGGCCAAGGGGCTCGGCGCCGTCGTCTGGAACTCCGGCGCCCTCCTCACCCAAATCCAGTGGTTCCGCGATCTCAAGCCCTTCTTCTGCAACTCCACCAAGGGTATAATCATAAATTGCATATGCCCAAATCCCCACCTTACCTTGTAGCTACCTCGCCTCACTGAATTTGGGGATTTGTTTTTGTTTTTATCTCCAGAGAGAACTGGATTGGGGAATTGTATCTGATTGTTTTGATGTTTTTGCAGCGGAATGCGATGAATTCTATGCGAATTCGCTCTTCGTCGTCGGCGAGTTTGGTGGCAACGACTACAATGCGCCGCTGTTTGCGGGGAAGGGCCTTGAGGAGGCCTACAAGTTCATGCCGGATGTCATCCAGGCTATCTCCGATGGCATCGAGGTAGAAATTCAGTAGCTTCGTTGTGTCGCCTATTTGTTAGTGGTCATGTGGAGAATGTGATTTCAATTATACAACTGTTCGTGTTTGGTGCAGCAATTGATTGCTGAGGGCGCAAGGGAGCTGATTGTACCCGGTGTGATGCCCACTGGATGCTTCCCTGTCTACTTGAACATGCTCGATGAGCCGGCCGATGGGTATGGCCCCCAGAGCGGCTGCGTCCGTCGGTACAACACATTCTCATGGGTGCACAATGCACATCTCAAGCGCATGCTTGAGAAGCTCCGGCCCAAGCACCCCAATGTGAGGATCATATATGGCGATTACTACACGCCTGTTATCCAGTTCATGCTTCAGCCCGAGAAGTTTGGTAAGTTCTTGAGCTCTTTGATAGTTAGCTAGCTCAGGAAGCATCAGTTCGTTCTTATCCTTTATTTCACATCGGTACTAAATTGGCTTTTCTAGCAAAATAACTGTTTTTTAGCTCTTGCTGCTCTAATTTACTTGAACAGATCAAGTCAACTGATACCTAGAGTCAACTTTTCCTCCTGTCACCCTTGAAAGACACAATATATTATTTTTAGATAGTTCAGATCTGGGTAGAGGTGCCTTATCTCTCTAGTAGCACACTGCAATATTTCAAATTACAGTAATGATGGATCACAATTTGTGATTTGAAACCAATTAGAGTAGCTCCATCTATGTTCAGAGTAAATTGGAAGCAAAGTTACTAATCCCATCTTCATTAGAATCTTTTACACTAGTCTGTAAAGTAGTATGGCTATCAGTTCTATTAGTACTCTACCACTCTTTGTTCAAACCTTGTCCTGTTGTTAATTGTCTTCTTGAGAGAGGGGGCCATCCTGAACTATAATGAGATTCCACCCATGATAGGTAATGTGGGGCTAACAATTAGGATTGTCTGATGGTCTGATTGTTATACAAGCTACATACACAGGCTGCCCAACTTGTTTCTCCAGGCAACCATGTAAAAAAGCTTTGAACCTTAGCCATACTGTCACCTACTTTAAAATTATGGTTGTGGCAGCTCTGCTCTTGTTTGATATGATCTAGTTCAGTTTCAAAACTGCCACATTTTGATTGTCTCCATACATATTTTGCCACCGATTCTTTTAAAACCTCGCACATGGGTTCGAGTGGGTGTATATTATCCTCGTGAGTTTAATTCGAATAGCAGTGGCTTGAAAACACCACAAATAAATAAAATGACACATTGGCACGTTTTCCCTACCTAACCTTTTTACCTTTTTCCAACCATCGTGTGTATCACAAATTTCAACATGTCCTTGTTGCGGGGAGTACAGACATGTAGGAATTGCTCTGTTAGCTGAGCCATCCTTTTTGGTGATCCACTTCTGTTATCTAATGCTTGCTTACCTTGCTGGCAATGACCTTTTTTATGCTTTGTAGTTAGTACTTTTTAATTAGAGGGAGCATCAGCAGGTAGAGTTATGAAATCTTCTGCATAGTTTAATGGCCAAGTTGGGCATCACGGTTCAATGGCCTTGTCATCTCTAGATCACATCCGCTAGCATTTCTCTTTCATTGTGTGTGGTAGCAACAAACACATCTTTGGCCAATTTAATTCTGCTAATAGAGACTGTTTCTGTCTCAACTGGTGAAGAAAAAGGATTCAGATGCATTATTGTTGATTAAAAATTGAAAACATCTAACGTTCTTGCCTTTTCAATTCAGGATTTTACAAGCAGCTACCTAGGGCATGCTGCGGGGCTCCTGGGTCCGTTGCGAAGGCCGCTTACAACTTCAATGTCACAGCCAAATGTGGTGAGGCTGGTGCAACCGCGTGTGATGATCCATCAACCCATTGGAGCTGGGATGGCATTCACCTGACAGAGGCGGCTTACGGTCACATTGCCAGAGGTTGGGTATATGGTCCTTTCGCTGACCAACCGATCTTCCAATCTTCATGAGAAAGTCACTTCTTCCGTTGTAATTGTAGAGGTGTATCACGATAGTGCACTGAAATGGAGCAGGGAAAGTAGTTCTTCCATATGGTTCCAAGGTTGCATACATGTATATTTTCATTCTATTACATTCATTGCAGTCGGGTACAAAGGTGGAATAGGGCTGTCAAAAGCTTGATTTTGTTTATTTGTCAGGCGACATAACTATGAAAATGTAACAGACACATGATTGTGTAAATTGCCTCCGGGAAATATGATACAAATTGTCTTTTTGAGTATCTCCGGTTTCCCTGGTTCAAATCTGCCCTGTTCTTAGCAGCAGCTTTTGTCTGAACATGTTGCTGCGTTCTTGTACAGAAAATGAGCTCTGCCTGAAAGTTTATTTTTGGTGCATTTTAGCTGCAAACAATTAGCAGAAGGTGAGGGTTACTAGTGCTAATTGAACTGAACATGGCGAGGTAACGGGAGAAGAATCCTGAATATACAATTGGCAGTGATGGATGCAGAATTCAGAACAGTGCATGCAGGTGGGAGTTGAAACTAATGAACTGATCTGAAGAATCTATTTTTATTATTGCGTTGTACGTTGCTTGCCATGTGATTCGCACTTATTTTTAGCAGCCCACGAACTGACGAACCCTGGTTTGTTTTCTCCTTTTTGTTGTCAGTGTATCCCTATAAGTTTTGAAGTATGAGCTGTCAATGGAGATATCAAAAGATATCGAAAAGCAAAGAAATTTCCTTTGGTACTAGTAGGAGTGATTACTGAAGCAAGTACATCCAAGTTAACTGAAGAAAATTCCAGATTGCATTAGTACTTCTTAAGGGAAAAAAGATTCGTTTAAACATTGAGCATTAGGACAAACGAGAGACAAAGGACAAACTTCAGATTCCAGAAGAGTTACTTCACAAGTTCACATCTCGTGTTTCAGAATCGCACATGGTCGTACTAGTGCACTAGTTACTTACGATCTGTCCAAAAGAACGCAATTGTTATACTACATGTACTAGTACAGTATATTGTCCTACTGCCCTACTGGTCCTCACTTGTGCTTTCTATTGTACTCATGGGTCATGGCAATTGAAGAATATGATATTATTGGAATAATTGTGCCAAAAAAAACTCATGTAAACATTTTCAAGCCAACTCACACATTTAAAAGTAAAAATGCAACAGCATACTGGCAGATTTTTTTTTAGTAAATTTCATAAAACCTTACATATTATGATCCAAGTTGCATAAAATTTCATAAAACCCTTAAGATTTATTTCTCCATTTTAGCACATGGTACATAACCCCCGATACTGTTAACCAATTTTATATACCCCTGTATCAACTCTTTGAAAAGTTTTACATATGTGCATGTAACATTTATATGATGGATAAAAAAATTTCATAAATTTAAGATGTGATCGTAGAACTTAAAAGTATGGTGGATCAATGCCAAAATGAACAATAGTATGATTTTGTAAAATTTTACAACCATAATACACGAGGTTAAGTGTCACGTGCTAAAATTGCTATGATTTTATTCAACTTAGACCACAATATCTAGAATTAATTAAGTGAAATTTACCTTTTTTAAGGGGAGGGGGGTTTGTGAGAAATAAATCCATCTTACTATGATAAAACTCATAACATTTAACTTAAAATTCAAAAACTAGGAAACCATAGGATCTAATTTCTCTTATTAGTACTATACAGTTAAGAGTAAATTTTACTTTGGGCCATGTATTTTGACCATACTTGCAACATGGACTAGGGATAGAACTATGTTTTCATTTAACACCATATATATTTGCAAGCTTTTGCATTTTGCACCGGGTCAATGGTTTAGACTGCTATGTTGCTTCTCCAAATGCACATAAATTACTTCACTTATACCTATAACTAACGCAGCAATCGCAACGGAGCAATAGCTAATTTTACACAAAATCAATCAAGCTTAACCCAAAATTAACAATCTCCCTAAGAAACCATAAAATAAAGTACCCGTGACTCCCTCCTCTTTTCAATCCTAGCATCATGCGAGATGTTCTCCATTGATGAAACTGACAAAGTCAAACTGCCAGATGAAGCTGATGAGGGTTTCGATGACCTGTACCGCCGCGCTGGTGACTGATGTTGACCACAGAGTTGCTTGACATTATTCTTACTATAAACTTTTTAATTAATTAGAGCTGTCGATTTACTAGATCGATCCCAGGGAAGATCGAAGATGGCAATGCAGAACGGAGGTGAAGACGTGGAGTCCACCACCTGCTGCTTGCATGCACGGGTGGAGAAACCATTTATACTCTCGGTTGGTAACTCCTCTTTAGTCTCGGTTCCAATCTTTTTAGTCCCGGTTTTCCAACCGGGACTAGCAATCCGGGACTACTTTAGTCCCGGTTTTTCAACCGGGACTAGCAATGCGGAACTAAAGATGTCCATATTTAGTCCCTATTGAAATAACCGGGACTAAAGATACCTAAGAGAGGGTAGCGGCAGTCCCATTAGGTCTCCTTTTCTTTTTTTTTCATTGTTTTTTTAGCCAGAGTTTAATCCCTGTATTTTCTCCCAAATCGAGTGGGATGCATATTCCCAAATCAAACCCAACATCCAAAACATTCACATCACAAATCTTAAGTTACTTGTACACACAAATCAAATACATCACAAATCTTAAAAAAATTATACACAAACCAAATACATCACATATTATACATCTCAGATCCATACAACAAATCACAAAATTATACATCTCAGTGAATCACAAATTGTAAAATCTCAGTGAATCACAAATTGTAAAAAAAAAAGAGAAAAAATAATGGATGCCGGTAGCGCCGCCTGCCGCCGCTCGCTACTCGGCCCGTGCCCGGCGCCTGCTGCTTGCGGCCCTACCGGGAGCGGCCCCGCTGGGCACCGGAAGGGAGGAGGGGGAGGAGGCAGCCGTTGCTGGGCATCGGATGCGAAGGGAGGAGGGGGAGGAGAGGGTAGGGATGGGAGGAGGAAGAAGAGAGGGAGATGGATCTGAGGAGAGGCCGGTTGTTGAGGAGATTGAGGCCGGTTGTTGGTGAGAAGATAGGGAATAGGGATTATATACTACGCGTGATTTTAATCTCGGTTAGTAATACCGGGAGTAAAGATCTAGGAGATTTTAGTAGTGGTGATCTTTAGTCTCGTTTCGTGACACCAACCGGGACTAAAGATCCCCGCCCCCCTGACAAGGGACCAACAGGGATTGGTAACGTAGAATGGATGTGGGGTTTTAAACCGGGACTAAATATCAATTTTGGGACGACCGAGCAAAGATCAGTTTTCTAGCCGTGATGGCATGCCATGGACAGAGCCACAGTGGCAGTTCAAACCCTTCACTCCGGTCCAAAGTGAAAAAGCTTGCCAACATATATGGTGTTAAGTGAAAACATCAACTTATCCCTAGTCCAGGTTGTAAACATGGTCAAAATACCTAGCCCAAACTGAAATTTACTCTACAGTTAAAGCTCTTGGTTTTGAAGGGTGGTGAGACTGTTGTGTTACGTTGTATAAAGAGGCAGATAACTTCAGTCGCGCACAGAAGAACTCCAATTCCAACTCAATCGAACCTCCAAGAGGAGATTTGGAAGAGGATGGAATTAAAATTAATCATCGTCGGATGATCCATGTAAGTCAGTCTCCTTGTTCTTCTACCTACTTAATCATCTCTGCTTATTGATCATGAGTTTTTTTTTGACATACGTATGTAACAATCTATCGATCTAATCAGTTAGATATGACTCAATCCAGTTCTGGTATTGGGAGCATATATACACATGAGACAGATTATGGCTTGCAAGCTAGCTGCAATATCGAATCCATTTTATACAGCTAGATGAGAAATGAGGATCCAAAATGTTCTCCCAAAACAAGGATCCATTTTCGCCCAAATTTCACATGCGCGCGCAAAACAAATGATAATTGCAGTGCTACAGAAACTATAATTAACTTGATTGCATATACATTGGTCGCAAACTCCCAAAATACGAGCACCACATGTAACTACGTTGCACAACATGATCGCTGCATGAATAATGAATTGCTAAGTTGCAGAAGATAATGTCTGAGCATTCGGAAACATAGTCCTTTTTTTTATATATATAAAAAGACATTTTGAATCCTGCGAATTCCACAGAAATTCAGATTCAGGTATGGATCGCGGTCATTAACAAACGGAGTATAATTAGCTGTTGCAGCATCAGCATCAGCTCTATATACGTACCTGCGAAGGGGTAATAGTTTCCTGAATTTCAATTCAAAGAAGGATTCAAAGTAGTTCATGTGACAGGGTTAATTACCTTCCAATCTAGTTAAGTCCCCATGGGTGGATACAGATGAACAATCATATGCATGTTTTTGCCATGCATATGCGATCTGCCATCTATCCCCTCATGCATGTTCATATCCTCACAAGTAATCTCGTCACACAGCAGTTGATTAGCTTCAATTGATTAACAAATGTATGCATCATCTGGAACTGAATTTCCATCATATATTAATTTTAGGCTTTTAGGAATTAGGACACGGCAGTTCATTAGCACCAATCGATTAACAAAAATGTATGCAATACCTGGAACTGAATTTCCACAGAACTAGCAGGTTTCTTGCTATGATCAGAATTCAGAAACTAATCTCTTCTTCAGGTATTCCTACCAACAAATTCTGCCACTGCCACTGCCACTTGGTTATGAATGTACATCCATCCAAATTATGGTTGTTTAAAACGACATCATCTTTACTATGCGCACATGTCAATCTCTTGGGATTATTTTGCTATGTATAAGATAAATTTGTCGTTGCAACCTGTGATCTGTTCCCAGTACCATCATTTTTTTTGAACGACTCGCACGAGACGGTGCGAAGTTCTATTGATAGAGCAGGAAAAAATTACAAGATTACAACCCTGGAGGGTCGTAACCAGGAAAAAGGAAAAATAAACCACCACCCACACACCGACATCGCCAACACACAAGCCCAGGAGAAGGCTAGCACCGGACCGGCCGCCGCTAAGCGTGACCGACCGCCACTAGACCAACAAAGGGACCCAGACGAGATCCTGCAAATCCACGACTGCCGCACCGATGCCCCACCACCACACAAGCTCTGCCGACCTGTGGGACCCCTGCACCGGTGTCCCCCGCCGGCCAGCCTTCGAGCGCCGAAGATCGCGCCACACCCACCGGCAGCTCCTCCTCACACCTAGGTCGCCTCCTCCACCGCCGGCCACGCCTCTCGCGCCAAGCTGGCCTCCTCCACCGGACGCGTCTCTCGCGCCAATCCGGCCTCCCTCCATCGGCTGCGCCTCTTGCGCCAAGCCGGCCTCCATCTCCGCCGCTCGCGCCTCTCGCGCCGAGCCGGCCTCCGCCGCCATCGGCTGCGCCTCTCTGCGCCAAGCCGGTCTCCGACCCTCCACCAGACGATGCCGCGCCGGCCAAATGTAGCTGTCTCCCACTCCCTCGACTAGCCGTCTGAGGCCGCCATGCCTTCGGTGACCGCGATCACGGCCACCACCACCACAGCCGCTGTTGTTGAACGCCTAGCCACCTCGCCGTCGCCATCCTCACCGCGCACCTCCACTTGCTGCCACCAGCGACCCACATCGGCCGACATCGCCAGCGCCTCCACAGTCACAGCCGCCGCAAGTCAGCCGCTGTCGCCGCTGCCACTGACGCCAGCCACCGCCTCCGCGAACAGCCGCCACTGCCAGCGGCCGCTTCGCTGTCGCCGTCCGCCATGTCGTCGCCAAGTCCTCCATCGGCGTCGTCAGCCGACACCGTCGCCGCCAACTACCGCGACCACCACCGTCGCTGCCGTCGCCAACTGCCGTTACCAGCCGTCGCAAGTCAGCCGCCGTCGCCGACCACCACCGCCGGCCACCCTCCAGATCCGGCCAAGAGGCGCAGATCTGAGGGAGACTGCCGCCGTCGCCGCCGAGCACCGCTCCGTCGCCGCGTAGGGACCACCGCAGCCGCCTTCGCGCCCTCTGCCAACGCCATCCCCGCCGCCTGCAAGCACCATCGCCGGCGCGCACGCGCCTGTCTTTGCCGTCGCCCTCCCCGCCGCCGTTGCTGCCGCCCTCCCCGCCGCTAGCCGCTCTCCCCGCCGCCACCCCGCCAGATCCGGCCGGAGCAGCCCGGATCTGGCGGCCACCGCCGCCCCGTCGTTGGCGCTCCCCTCCCCGAGTGCCCGCCGCCCCGTCGTTGGCGCTCCCCTCCCCGAGTGCCCGCCAAAGAGAGGTCGCCGGCTTCGTCCTTCCCTGCCTCCACTTTCTCCCGTGCGCCCAACTCGACGCCGACGCTGATCCGGCCAGCTCCACCTTTAGGTCCGCCCCGCCGGAACTGGGGTGGCCGCCGCCGCGAGCCCCGCCGCCGCCGTCCTCGCGAGCCACTTGCTCAGGCGGCGGCGAGGCAGAGAGGAGGGTGGAGAGGGGCGGCGGCGGCGGCTAGGTTTCGACGCCCGAGTCGCCCACGGGAGACGACGCAGGGGCGTGTTCATTGGATGAGTAATATGTAACCAATCAGACTGATAGACTAATTATCAAGTTTATTTCACACATCTGCGGATTGTAACATATATATACACAGCCGTGGATCCGTGATTAACACTAAATACAGGAAACATTATTCGCAAACACTATATACTTAAACTCCTAATCAACTAAAGTACGCAGTACGTGACACTGTCGGTGAGCTTGCCACTACAGTGAAGCAAGCTCGCTCGCTCACTCGAGCTTGCCCTTGTCTTCTTCCTTGGCGACGGGGACGAGCTCCTCCTCGCCGGCGACGATCCCCTTCGTGTGCTTCGCTATCCCGTACACCGTCGCGCCCACCGCCTCCAGCACGTCGCCCACCACCGTCGTGTCGTCGCCGTCGCCGCCGCCGCCGCTGCCGATGGTGGTGGTCGCCGATGAGTTCTTGCCGGACTCTGCCGCTCGGTTCTTTGCTTCATCTGCTCCGTGCCCTGCCTGAGCGATCGTGTCGCTCGTCTTCTGCGCCATGGCTGCGGCTGCGTCCTTCACTGTGTCCTTGGTCTGCGCCGCCATGGCACCGGCCTTGTGCGCCATGCCTCCCGTTGTGTCGCTCGTCGTGTCTTTGGTTTGTCCGGCCATGTCGCCGGCCTTGTCCGCCGTCCCGGAGCTCGGCTCCTCCGCGCCGTCGGCGGCGCGGGCCGCGGCCTCCTTCCCTTGCTCTGCCTTCTCCCGCGCGTACTCCGCCACCTTGTGCGCGGTGTCGGCGGTCACCTCCTTGGCCTTCTGCGCCACCGTCGCGCCGGTGGAGAGCGTCACGTCCTTGGCCTTCACGGCCGCCTGCTGGGTGTACTCGGCCGTCGTCCTGCCGGCGGCCACCGCGGCGTCCCTGGCCTTCTCCGCGGCCGCCTTGGCGTGCTCCGCCGCCGTCTCGCCGGCGCTGAGCGTGACGTCCTTCCCCTTCACCGCCGCCTGCTTCGCGTACTCGCTGGCCGTCCCGCCGGTGCTCAGCGCGACGTCCTTGGTCTTCTCCGCCGCCGTCCCGCCGGTGCTGAGCGTGACGTCCTTCGCCTTCGCGGCGGCCTGTCTGGCGTAGTCGGTGGCCGTCCCCGCGGCCACCTTCGCCTTCTCCGTCGCGGCCTGCGCGGCGTGCGCGCTGGCGTCTTTGGCCTCGGTGCCCTTGGCCGCGGCGTAGTCCGCGGCGCGCGTGGCCGCGGTCGAGCCGGCCTGCTTGGCGCCGTGCGTAGCGCCAGCACTCTTCTCCCGGGCAGCAGCGCCGGCGGCGTCCGGCTCGCCATGCTGCTGCCGCCCCTCGCCGCGGTTCTTGCCGGTCACCCCCTCCTGGCCGCCGGTCTCCGCCTTGCCGCCTCCGTGTCCCTCCTCCGCCGCCTCGTGCTTCTTCCCGTGCTGCGGCGGCGGCGGCGGTTGCTCCTTCTTGCGCTCCACGCACGACACCACGGTGGCGCCGGGCGCCCGCGTCGCGCCGCCGTGCTCCCGGTTAGCCTTGGCGTACCGCTCCTCGGCGTCGCGGATGGCGTCCATCGAGTTCTGCTGCGCCTGGGCGCGATACCTGCCGATCTCCTCCAGCCCCGCCGCCTCCTCCGCCGAGTGCCCTTCCCCTTCCTCCTGCTTCGCCTTCCTCGGCTGCTTCTGCTGCTGCTGCGACGCCATTGTGTCGAGCAGGTGAGCTACGTGAACGAGACGGTGAGAGAGTGATCGGGTCGCTGTACATGATCGGGACAGCGTTGCGGCGGGAGGCTTAAAATATTGGAGCTTAAGCGGTTCGGGTTTGACACGTGTGCACGCGGGGATGACACGTTGGTCAGCGAGGATGTGGGATTCGCCGGCGAGAGGACACGTAGGCTGGCGCCGCCATTTGCCGGCGAACCGATGCCGACGCGCCGAGCAGAGAGAGAGAGCTCGACGGCCCAACTACTTACTTACTCAGGCGGCCCATGAAGCCCATTTACCCTGTCCGATCTCATCTCTTCCCCTCCTCGTCTCGTCGAGAATTCCCCACTTCTCCGTCTCGCCATCGCCGCCGCATCCAAGCCCTAAACCCTCTCCTCTCCTTCTCTCACCCATGGCCGTGGCCACAAATGGCGCCGCAGCAGCCTCCCCATGCCTCCGGCGCGCCCACCTGTTAGGGCTTCTGATCGAGGCGCATCCAGGTGTGTAGAGATCTCTGTCGCCGCTCCGCTCCTCGCTGAGGGAGGTATCCGTATCCCTCTTATGCGTGCCTAGAGCGTATGGGGACTCTTGCATTCTCGGGCGGGATCTTGTTTCTAGTGTTGTGATAATCGATGACGTGTGTATTTTTGGACATCCTGCTGCTTTCTGTTTACTCTTTAGCACCGCAGATTTTACTTTTCAAGTCAATAGAGGTGATTAAATAAATTAATTCTGCATACTGCCAAATATATTTATTTTATTGAAGTGTGAAGCGATAAATTACTAGTAGGTCCTTGCAACGGTTGTTTTATTCTCTCTTGATGAAAGGATTAACTTACATGACACAGGCACGCGGCAGTCATTTGGTTGCATTTATTCTCTTTTTCTCATATGCTCATGTATTCTTGTAATGGTTAATTTTTCTTGTTTTGTGGATCCTGTGTGATAGTCTTACAATGAATTTCCGAAATCAGGAAGTAAAGCGAACGAACTGACCTAGGTTATGGTTTTCTCCTGGTATGAAACATAACATGAAGTTAGTTTTGCTGACTTCTTTGGCTTGGCATAGACGTGATATTTCCAGTTTAGGATTGACCATGCTGCTGAGCTCTATGCATAAGTCTATTTGGGTTCTGCCCTTTTGAAGCTGAAAGGCACTGTAGTGTGTAATGATTTTTAAGATCACTCTTATTTCTAAGCAGTAAGAAAAAAAATCATGAAGACAAATGAATGAATTAGTATCTGAATGGAGTCACACATCAAGTTTGACTGGAATGTAGTCACATTATGGTTACACCCTATACTATAATGTTCTAGGGACAACTCCTACGAGTTACCAAAATAAAATAAGCTGAGGCTCTCTAGAAATAGTTAACCTATTTGTGGGAATGCCAGGTGTCAGTATTCTTTGTTGCTGTTATTCATGAGGCTATACCCTATTTACCATGATCTGTAAATGCTATTTTCTCGACTTTATGCTAATATGCATGTATTGCAAGCAAACAATTATTTATTGCAGAGATCAACTAGCCATGCACATATACTAGAAACATGCACGTTTAATTCAAAACAGTGCATTTGTTATTTATGCACTCTCATGACTAAACTATTCTATTAATAAAAACAACTCATGTTTCATATATTGGTCCTGCAAGTAATTGACTATTCCATTTGAGTAGTATGGGAATACCAAAAAAAAAAAAAAGAAGGTTCCACCGGGATTTGAACCCAGGTTGCCAGATTCAAAGTCTGGAGTGCTAACCACTACACTATGGAACCGGATGTTGTGTTTGGTCCCTTCCTGTTGACATTTCTGTCTTATGTTCCATAAACTCAGTAATGATACAAAATTGTCTTTATCCTTTTTTTAATTGTTTCCATCAGTTATGGCTTCAATGAAACTGTGTTCCTTTTTGAGCATGCATCCAATTAGATACATGCAGAACATGACATTTGTTAAAAAGTTCCATTCATTTAACTTTTTATGGTATAACTTTTTTTGTTGTTTTGTATAATTGTTAAATGCATGACAGTGCATGCTCTCCAATACATAACAGACCTCCGATTTCTGTATAGTCATTTAATGGAATCTTCACAATTAAATCTTGAGTGAAGTTTGATTGCGCTGATGTACACATGTGAACAGAGTGATTATAAGATACGCCAACCACAGTACATAGTCAAATATAATGCACAAAATTAAAATTTGCATTCGTTTTTAAGTTGAAATAGTTGTGAACATGGAGCTGCCTTATGAGGTGGACACATGCCTACAAAATACTTGGATATATGAGTATGTCTCTTATGTGGTAGCTACTCTTAAAGTGGTTTAATACTTTTATATACAATGAAAGGGTTGAACCTTACAACATTAACTACTTGTTCTTATTGATATCGTAACCTTGCAGTCGAGAAGTTTCTCTGGGCAAAATTTAAGATGCAAGGAGATATAATGATACTCTTGTCCGATATCACCCTTCAAGTCAAGGTCAAGCTACCTTATACTGACATGATGGTAACAACTTCAGTTACATTTTGTGGTAAGGTTACTAATTCTCAGTTACATTTTACCTATCAACTCATTTGATTGTTTTGTTGTATTAATACAAGATATGGGGGGTTCATGAAAGCTCATATGTTATTCATATCAACTTATAGAGTGATATCATTTTTATGTCAAAGACTTCTAAAAATTAATATCGCTAGTGACCACAGGCTGTCTGACTGTCAGTTTTGCAAGGGGGAATCAGAAAAACTGACCTTAACTGCATAGAGGGCCCATGATCGTTCTTGTGCTGGGATTAGATGGGCCAGCACTACCTGTGACCAAGCATTCATCCCATTCACCTTACCCTGCCCCATCGTAGTTTCTGGGGTGCTCATTTTAATTCAGTGGTGGTGGTCTGCCATTTTTTGAGCCACCTCTGCTACTGCTTGTCCCTTATCATCACCCTTATTTTCGTCTGTTATTGCTGTCATGTCCTCAATGACACCACTGAAGGCAGTGACTGGTCGAATGTACAAAGGCTGATACATCATTTAACCATTTATTGTCTTCCTGAAGTCTTGCTGTTGAGAGCCTCCTGTCTCTTGTGGAAGTTTTCTGTCTTGGGTAGCCCCTTTGTTTTGCTGCTTTTGTTAATTTGCTTATTTTTCTCTTCTAAATTACTATGCAGTGCTGGGGGTAAACATTTATTTTTTGGTGGATAGAGACCTTTCCATGATTTGACTCATCATCCATCACTTAGTGTGATGTCATGAAATTCTTTTATTTCACTTCTAGACACTTAGAACCTTTTACTTAAATAGTTTTCTTTTCAGAATTTAAGATATTACAAGGTTTTTTTTTTATGGCATCGTGAGCCCATAAAATTTTTGGTGGGTATGTTACAATGGTAAAAATATATGCTCAAAGCACTTCCCTATATTTCTTCATTTTTTTATGTGTTCATCAAACTCTCAGAGCTGGTAGGCCGGTTGATAGCCTGGGCTGATACATTCTACAAACTATTTTCATCAAATACTATGCATCAGTGTGCACCATATCTGTAGTCTAATATGGTATCCGAGCTTATTGGTTAGTTGCTCTTGTTCCCTCAATCCCGTTTGTCTCCATCCACAACCACACGAGTGCAAAGCCTCACATTAATGTCAACAACAACTCTCATGTCATTAGCAAATCTAGTGTCTAGCATCAACACCTAGGTAGCACTTATTGGTTAAAAAGGGCATTTGCTAGGAAAAATGAGCAACCACTAGTCCACTACACGTTTGGATGCTTGACAATATGTGCGCTTTGGTGCTTGCAATAATAATGTTATGATGGAAGGTTTGTCACTAAATATTGGTTAGCAAAGTTGCAGTATGGGGAAGACCAATAAGCTCTGATACCATGTTAGATTAGTGATATGCCTCATCCTGATGGTTGTGTTTGAAGGAATATAAACTGGAATATGTGGTGAGAATTCTGCTCATGAGGACGTAGTGTTATGATAGTCGATTACGTGTGGATATTGTACATCGTGCTGCTTTCTGTTTAGTCTTAACACTGTATTTTATTTTGGTAAGTAGAGGTGATTAAATAACTTGTGCAAACTGCCAAATATCATGTTAAAGTGTGAAGCAATAATTAGGTCCTGCCAATGTTTTTTTTTTCTCTTGAAAGAATTAACTTACATAACACAACATTCATTTGGTTGCATTTAATTTTTCTCATATGCTCATGTATTCTTGTAATCATTGATTTGCTTATTTTCTGAAACTTGTGTGATAATTGTACAATGAATATTGGATGGATGAAGACAGGAAGTAAAGCAAAATAATTAATATTGGATGGAGGAAGACAGGAAGTAAAGAAAATTAATTGACCTCGGTTATGGTTTTCTCCTGGTATGAAACATAACATGCAGTTGGTGCTGTGGACTTCCTTCTTTGCTTGGGCATAGACGTGGTATTTTCGGTTTAGGATTTACCATGCTGCTGACTCTTCATAAGTCTATTTTGGTTCTACCCTTGTGGAGCTGAAAGACACCTTTCGTACTGTCCTTTTAAGATCACTTGGTATTTCTAAGAAGTAAGAACTAAAAAAATTTCGAAGAAAAATGAATAGATTAGTATTTGAATGGAGTCACGAATCTGATTTGATTGAATTCAGACACACTTCAGGTTTTCCTTACTAACTTAATGTTCTAGGAACAACTCCGACCAGTTACTAGAATAACACAACCTGAGGCTCTGAAGAAGCTGAGGTTTAGATCGCAGCGATTAATGTAACATATCTATTCTGACTATTTTGTAAATTTCAAAGCAATTAAACTAAACATTGAATGACACTGTTTTTTTATATAAACCTATATTTGCAAACACCAGGTGTGAGTTAGTGTTAATCACGAGGCTACCCTTGTTACCATGATCTGTAAGTGCTATTTTCTTGATTTTATGCTAATATGCACATGTTGCAAGCAAATAATTATTTATTGTGTATCTGAAACTAACCATGCACATATACTGGAAACAGGCACTTTTAGTTCAAAACAGTGGCATTTGTTATTTATGCACTCTCATGACTAGACTATTCTATTAATAAAAACAACTCATGTTTCATATATTGGCCCTGCAAGTAATCGTTACCATGATCTGTAAGTGCTATTTTCTTGATTTTATGCTAATATGCACATGTTGCAAGCAAATAATTATTTATTGTGTATCTGAAACTAACCATGCACATATACTGGAAACATGCACTTTTAGTTCAAAACAGTGGCATTTGTTATTTATGCACTCTCATGACTAGACTATTCTATTAATAAAAACAACTCATGTTTCATATATTGGCCCTGCAAGTAATCGTTACCATGATCTTTTAATTCAAAACAGTGGCATTTGTTATTTATGCACTCTCATGACTCATGACTAGACTATTCTATTAATAAAAACAACTCATGTTTCATATATTGGTCCTGCAAGTAATTGACTATCCCAATCCCATTTGACTTAGTGATTTCAAGTTGTCTAGTCGGGACTAGTCGTAAGGGCACTGACTAGTCGACTAATCGCTGTTAGTCGTGACTAGTCGTAGATTAGTCGGTGACTATAGGCTAGGGGTACCCAGGATAATGTATAGATGTTTATAAGTAGTAATTACCATAGTATACTAGTATAGTATAGTATAAACTAAGGATAATCAGACTCTCACAGTTGACAGTTCACACTTGACAAGGTCTTAAAGTTAAATCATTTATCTGTCCTAGTTGCAATAAGTCCATCTTTCCCCCCTCCCTCTCTTATGATTGGATCTAGATGGCTGGTTAGGGTTAGATGAGGGCTACAGGCTTTCCTGGGCTGGGCGTAAAGCCCAACACATAATTTTTAGCCCTAACAGACTAGTCGTCCATGACTAATTTGATGGACTAGTCGTGATTAGTCGGATAATAAGTTTTCTGATCGAACTAATTGCTTCGAAGTTCCTGATTGAGGTTATGGTAGCGATAAGGATGACTAATCGGATAACTTGAAAACATGATTTGAGGATTATGGGAAATACCTAAAAAAAAGAAGGTCCCACCGGGATTTGAACCCAGGTTGCCAGATTCAAAGTCTGGAGTGCTAACCACTACACTATGGAACCGGATATTGTATGTGGTCCCTTCCCGTGAACATTTCTGTCTTATATTCCATAAACTCCATAAATAGTTAAAAAAAGTCTTTTGATTTATTTTTTCGTGTGCTTTTTTCCATCTCTTTGGTTTCAGCAAAACTGTTTTGCTTTTTGAGCATGCATCCAATTAGTACATGCAGAATATGACCTTTGTTAAAAAGTTCCTTTCATTTGAATATTACTCGTATTGTATATCTTTTTGGTTATTTTGTATAATTATAGGTGCACATTACTTTTGACTGTGCATGCTCTCTGAGACATAACATTGACCTCTGATTTCTGTAATAACCATTTGATGGAATCTTCAAAATTAAATCTTGAGTAAAGTTTGATTGTGTACGCATGGGAACATAGTGATCTTAAAATATTTCAACCACAGCACACAGTCAAATTTAACACATGAAATTAAAATTTGCATTTAATGTTAGTTGAAATAATTGTTAACATGGAGCTGCGGGTGAGGGAGCACGAAATTTTCATTGATATTGAGGGGCAGATTCACTGCTACCACCATTACCAACATTTGAAGTAGTACAGCTAAAAACTGCTGAAGGTACCTATTTTGTCTTTTTTTTTCATGTGTTCATCTAACTCTCAGAGCTGGTACTTATACATTCCATGAGATATCTTTATCAAATACTATGCATTAGTGTGCGCCATATTTTTTGTCTCACATGGTATCTGAGCTTATTGATTAGTTGCTCTTGTTCCCTCAATTCGACTGTCTCCATCCACAACAACGAGTGTAAAGACCCCATTCATGTCAATAACAAATCTAGTGTCAGGCATCAACACCTAGATAGCATATTGGTTAGAAAAGAGCATTTGCTAGGGGTAATGAGCAATCACTACACGTGTATTGGATATTTGGATGCTCGATGATCAAAAGTGCTAGGAATGTGGGTTTTGATGCTTGCAAATGTGGTGATGGAAGGTTTGTAGTTAAATATAGGTTAAAGAAGTTGCAGTTGGGGGAAAACCAATAGGCTCTGATACCATGTGAGGTTTGTGATATGCCTCATCCTGATGACTGTTTTTGATGGAATGGTAGGTTTTGCCATTGCGCATTTGTTATATTTGCTGACAGATTCTGGAATACTTATTGTTGTGCTCCTTGCCATCATGCCATGAAACCAATCTAAATAGTTCTGCCTGGCACAAGTTACCCTTTTTTTTTTGGTCAATGAAGTTAGGTCCGGATGGTATTGGTAATATTACAATGATCAGTTTGATACAACAATTTATGCAAATATTAAGCGATTCAGCTCATGGTGATGTATTTATGCATTTTTATCTGAATTTTGTTGATGCATTGTATTTCATTATGTAAATGCAATGTATCTGAATTAAGTTGAGTTTTAATTTGTAGAGGACATATGTTGAATAACATTAGACTGACAATCTGTCATTTTTAAGATAACATTTTGTTGGTAGATTGCATTTTACTTTGTTAACACTAGTTACAGTTCACATTTTAATTTATGGAAAATTATTTGTGTAATAACTAGTTGTAGAACAATTTTGTGCTGTTTAATTCTAAACCTATATGTGGGAATGCCATTGTAAATATTCAGGGTTGGTGTTATACATGATGCTGCACTTGTTACCATGACTAAAGTGGTATTTTCTCTTGAGTTGTATGCTCAAAAGCAGTTGCTGCAACCTGCAAGCAAATGATTATTTGTAGTTTAGTTGCATTGCAGATCTGACTTAACCGTGCATAGACTTGATTACTTGAACATGCATGCATTATAACAAAAAACTCATACAGCATGTATTGGCCCTACAACTCTACAAGCAGTTCACTACACAAATCCCATTTGAGGAGGATGGCAATACCCAAAAAAGAGAGGTCCCACCGGGATTTGAACCCAGGTTGCCAGATTCAAAGTCTGGAGTGCTAACCACTACACTATGGAACCGGATGTTATATATTATCCCTTGATGATGACATTTATGCCTTAAAAGCTGTGTTATTCCCTTGTTTGTTTCCATCAGTTTGGTTTCAGTGAAACTGTGTTCCTTTTGGGCATGCATCCAATTGGCTTCCATGTAGAATATGGCGTTGGCTAAAAAGGACCTTTTCATTGAAGCATATGCATGTTTTTGTCTGCTTGTAGGAGAGAGAAGAAGAACTCTCAGTTGTTACTATACAAGTGAAAATTCCGAGTTTATAGGAAACCATCAAGTTGATACTGATCTTAAAACTTATATAAATAAATATGGCTAGATTACTGAGATGTGTAGTGGGCGTTGATGGATGACCAAGAGCCCAAGACTATTCTTACATAGTGTGAAGTAGTACACTTCTTTTTATTTCAGTCATGATCTGTGTCATGCATATGCTCCTAATACCAGCATAGGCTTTAGACCTTTTTAGGTCTGTTTTGTCTGTTCAAACACTTGACTGCCTGTTTTTGTATGCCATGGGATACTTATCAAATACAATGTATTAGCGTGTGCATGTTTTTCCGTCTTCATGATATTAGAGTTTATTGGCTAATTGCTGTTGTTCTATCTAACCATTTTTCCTCCGTATGCAATCATGAGCAGGAAGGCTTACATTCAATCCAAAAATGTTACCATCTAGCATCAAAACACAACTGCCATCTCTTTGGTGGAACACTCTTGATGTGGCTCTTCAGGGTAATTAGATGCTTTAATACCAAGAGTGATATGTATGCGATTTTTTATGCTGGTGATGCTAATGGTGTGATGGAAGGTTTGTCAGTAAGTTTGTGGGTTGGAGAAGTTGAGATAGTGAGAAGATCAATAGACTCTGATACCATGAAAGCAGTTATGCCACATGTTGATGCACTGCATTAAACTCTTGCGTGTGAACAAAACTACTATATTTCCTGAATCGTGTATTTGCCCTGCAATCAATTGACTATGCAGATCCCATTTGAGGAGTATGGCAATACCCAAAAAAGAGGTCCCACCGGGATTTGAACCCAGGTTGCCAGATTCAAAGTCTTGAGTGCTAACCACTACACTATGGAACCAGGTGTTGTACGTGGTCCCTTGCTTATGGCATGTCTTATATTCCATAAACACAGTAAAGGGCTGGAAATTTTGTCTATTTTCCTTTTATCTTTTTGTGTTTGTTTCCATCAGTTTGGTTTTAGTGAAATTGTTTGCCTTTTTAAGCATGCATCCAATTAGCGTACATGCAGAATTTATCATTTGTTAAAAGGTTCCATTCATTTAAATCTTTTTGGTGCTTTGTGTAATTACTAAATATATTTCTTTTGACAGTACATGCTCTCCAAGAGATAATGTTAACCTCTGATTTCTGTAGTAGTAGTCTAATGGAATCTTCAAATTAAATCTCGAAGAAGTTTTATCATACTGATGTACGTTTGTGAACAGAGTGATTATATCATTGGTAGAATGCAGCGTATAGTCAAACCAAATGCTACAAATTAAATTTTGGATTTAATCTTAGGTTGAAATAGTTGTAAACATGGAGCAGGCTAATGAGGTCTGAACACATGCACATGCACATGCCCACAAAATACAGTGGGCATGTCCCTTATGTAGTAGCTACTTTAAAAATGGATGAATACTTTATTTACAGCTCAATGGTTGTACCTGACAACATTGATTACTTGGTCTAATTGATACAAGTAATATACTATTCTCGCTGAAATTTACTTGATGCCTCAAAGATTGCTCTGTAACACATTATGTGTTTTCTCTGGTTGTAGGTGAGATAAGACCACAGAGCCAGTCATCGCTATGTCTGAAAGCATATAGACTATTTCCCAGCTGTTTACACCCCGGCAAAACAATGTTCAATCTTATAAGGTAACTGCACACTTGACCATCTTCTCCATGCAAATTTTAAGATCAAGTAAAAGTATAATGTGGATTATCACAATTCTTTATTAGCAAGAAAACAAAAACTAGTCTTCTTTAACTCTTGTCATTGTTTAGTTATCTTTTGACAATTTAGTGCTCTGATATTTACTCAAACCTTCTGGACCTTGTTATTGAACTATGCTCAATGATAAAATACTCCCAAGTCCATCCTGAAATTCAGAATCTGCTTTCATATAAAAAAAGAAGTTCACAGCCTCTTCCTGCCTTTAAACAGTAAACGATGAAAAAAGCAGAAGGATCAAAACTCACAACCACTGCTGTTTATCTTGTATTTTGAGAAAAAAGAGCAATAACACTACTACTGACAGGTCAATCTGTCAGCTGCTCGGTACTCTTATAACGTCCACAGTAGCAGACTAGAAGTACTCTTATATTATATTTATAACAGCTCATGTTTGATATATTGATCCTGCAAGTATTTGACTATCTCGATCCCATTTGAGGAGTACGGGAATACCTAAAAAAAAACAAAGAAGGTTCCACCGGGATTTGAACCCAGGTTGCCAGATTCAAAGTCTGGAGTGCTAACCACTACACTATGGAACCGGATGTTGTATGTGGTCCCTTGCAGATGATATTTCTGTCTTATATTCCATAAACACAGTGAAAAGCTGGAAATTTTGTCCATGTCCTTTTGAACTCTTTTTGTTTGTTTCCATCAGTTTAGTTTCAGTGAAACTGTTTCCTTTGAGCATGCATCCAATTAGCATACATGTAACATTTGGTAAAAGGTAAATATTTGTTTGGATCATTTGCTATAACATTTTAGCACTCCGTATAATTATTAAAAGTAATTTTTGACTGTGTATGCTCAGAGAGAGAGAGAGAGAGAGAGAGAGAGAGAGAGAGAGAGTCATCTAATAGAATTTGCAAAATTAAATATTCCAAAGTTTGATTGCGCTGATGTATGTTTGTGAGCAGAGGGATTATGTCATAGTGGGATGCAGTGCATAGTAATCTAATGGTATGTTGAAATAATCTAATGAGGTGAACACATGCACAGAAAATACTGTGGGCATGTCATGTTTAACCTTCTTAGGTAGCTACTTACTTGACAAGCTTCTCCATGCAAATTATAAGATTTGAGTGAAAAATATAATGTGGCTTATAACTGTTTGTTAGCAAGAAAAGAAAAAGAAACATGCGTTGTCTAACTCTTTCCATTAGCTATCTTTTGACAATTTAGTGCTCGTTCACTGATAAAATACTCCCAACTTTATCCTGAAGTTTTGTTGTCTTCTCATTGTATTGGAAGCTCCAGCCTATTTTCGTCATTTATGTTTTATCTGTTCAACAGACTGTTAGACTGCTTTTTAATGTATTCCATGGGATATTTTATCAAATACAACGCGTTAGTGTTTGCCATGTTTTTCTGCTTCATAGTATTACTAGCCAAGAGCCCACGTGTTGCAATGGAAAATAAAAGGTTTCTAGCTTATTAAGTCAATTAAGCACATATTTAGTCCAAGTACCGCTTTTATGATTTTCCTTATTGAACAAATAGGTGATTTCAAAATTTAATGTCAGTGCTAGGGGTGGTGTGACAGAACAACCACCACCACTACTAACATTTTACGTAGCATAGATAATTCATTGGTTAATTTCTTTTGTTCTCTCTTATCCTTTTTTCCCCTCCATCTGCAATCATCAGTGTGAAAGCCTACATTCACACCAGAAATATCGTTACCATCTAGCTTGAAACCACAAGTGTCTTGTCTGGAATATAAAGAGTGCTATGTATATGATTTTTGATTTTTTTTTTATGTTGGTGATGGTAATAGTGTTGATGGATGGTTTGTCACTAAAGATTGCTGTTCGGAGATGTTGAGATAGTGAGAAGATTAAATGATCAATAGGCTCAGATGCCCCTAAAGCAGGGAGATATGCCACATGTTGATGCACAGTATTAAACAAGAACATGGTGGACAAAACTATTATATTTATAGCAACTCATGAATCGTGTATTGGCCCTGCAAGCAATTGGCTATGTAGACCCCATTTGAGGACTATGGCAATACCAAAAAAGAGGTTCCACCGGGATTTGAACCCAGGTTGCCAGATTCAAAGTCTGGAGTGCTAACCACTACACTATGGAACCAGATGTTGTATTTGGTCCCTTGCTGATGACATTTCTATCTTATATTCCAAAAATGGTAAAGGCAGGAAATTTGTCTATGTCCTTTTTTATCTTTTCTTTTTTTGTTTGTTTCCATCAGTTTGGTGTCAGTGAAATTGTTCTCCTCTTTGAGAACCATTCATCCATTTGGCATACACGTAGACTGACATTTCTTAAGAAGTTCTATTCATTTAAATCTTTTTGTAGAACTTTTTGGCACTTCGTAGAATTACTAAATGCGACTTCTGATGGTACATGCACTCCAACAGATAATATTCACCCCTGATTTCTGTAATAATCATCTTACAGATGCTTCAAAGTTAAATCTTCGGAGAAGTTTCATTGCACTAATTAACAGAGTGATTATATCATATGTGAATGCAACGAATAGTCAAATCTAATGCTATGAATTAAACTTTGGATTTAATCTTAGGTTTAAGTAATTGTGAACTTGGCGCAGCCTAATTAGAGAACACATGCTCACAAAATACTGTGGGCATGCCCTATGCAGTGGCTACTTTAAAATTCGATGGATATTTTATTTTATATATACAACTCAAGGGTTGTACCTAGCAATATAGATTACTTCTAATTATAACGTGATATACTATTATCTTGGAAATTTAACTGATGTCTCACAGAATGCTCTGTGACAAATTGTGTTTTTTCTTCTGGTTGTAGGTGAGATAAGGCCACAGATCCAGCTATCATTATGTCCACAAACATGTGCGAATCCCCAGTTGTTTACTGCACAAATTCACCCCAACAAAACCATGTTTAACCTTGTCAGGTAACTGCTTACCTGACCATCTTGCACGTGCAAATTTTAAGATTGAATTAAAAATTATAATGTGGTTTATTTTAGTTCTTTGTTAGCAAGAAAAAAGCATGTCATCTAACTGTCACCATTGCTTAGTTATCTATTGACAATTTAGTGCCCTGATATTTACACTACCTGTTCCAGCTCTTGCTATTATGTTCACTGAAAATACTGTCAACTCCATCCTGAAATTCCGTCCTTCTTTTCATTGTATCAGAATCTGCTTTCATATAAAAAAAGTTCAAAGCCTCCTCTGGCCTTTAAACAGTAGACATTGAAAAACACACAAGGACCAAAACCCACCACCACTTTTGTTTGTCTTTAGGGGTGGGCATAAAAAACCGAGATCGAAGTACCCGAAATGTCGGTCATCGGTTCATAGTTCGGTCAGAGAAGTGCAAAGACTGATCTTTTTTTTTTTCACTTGTTCGTTTATCTTGCTTGAGTACCTGATGTGACTGAACTCCATAAAAGCACAGGGTCAGGCCGAGTGACCCAATAGTCCAATAGCCCATTTTTCATGGCCTAAGCTTGTCAGCCCAAAATCAATTTCTAATCAAAAGTCAAGTCCCCACTCTACCACAACCCTAGCCGTCATCTATGGTCCATGAGCTTCACCTGCGCCTCGTCTCCATCATTTGCCGTCCCACCGTGGAACTGCCTGCCGCGCGGCCGCCTGCCCCGTGCGCCCGACCGCCACCACCACCACCCGCCGCCGCTGCCCATTGCAGGCCGCCACCGAGCCACCCGTCGCCGCCTGCTGCTTGCCACCACGTACCGCATCTTGATCTGTTGGCCAGAAGAATGAGGAGCAGATGATGTATTGATCTGTGAGTTCTAGTTATGGGGTTTTTCTTTGCATCTTGCTAGGATTTTCTTTAGATTGATCTTGATTTTCTTTTCCCGATCGATACTGACTGCCTGCATGCCATCCTGCACGCCACAGAGAGGATTGGTCTTCTCGGTCTGACTGAAGACCGAGACCGAATTTTCGGTTAACCAAACTGTCGGTCTAGAAATCTATGCTAGTGTGTTCGCTTTCCAATTTTGAAAGAACTAACCGGACCGAATTTTCGGTCTAGACCGAATGCCCACCTCTATTTGTCTTGTATTTTGAGGAAAAAGAGCAATACCACTTGGCCTATCAGTTTGGAGTACCACAGTAGCAGTACTCGTATATTATATTGATTACAGCTGAATCATGTATTGGCCCTGCAAACAATTGGCTATGCAATACCCCAAAAAAGGTTCCACAGGGATTTGAACCCAGGTTGCCAGATTCAAAGTCTGGAGTGCTAACCACTACACTATGGGACCAGATGTTGTATGCGGTTGCTTGCAGATAGCATTTCTGTCTTATATTCCATAAGCACAGTAAAAAGCAGGAAATTTTGTCTATTTCCTTTTTAGCTTTTTTTTGTTTGTTATTGTCAGTTTGGTTTCAGTGAAATTGTTTTCTTTGAGCATGCATCCAATTAGCATACGTGAAGACTATACATTTGGTAAAACGTAATATTCATTTGAAACGCTTACTAGAACTTTTTAGCACCTTGTATAATTATTAAGTGTAATTTTTGACAGTGTATGCTTTTCCAAGAGAATGAGAGATAATGTTCACCACTGATTTCCTTAATATCTTGTGAAGTTTGATTGCACCTGATGTACGTTTGTGAGTAGAGTGATTATGTCATAGTAGAATGCAGCGTATACTAATATAATTAAACTTTGGATTTAATCATGTGTTGACAAAATTGTGAATATAGAGCAATCTAATGAGGCTAGCACGTATACTGTGGGCATGTCCCTTGTGTAGTACTGTAGCTCCTTTCAAAATGGATGAATATTTTGTTTTATATACAACTCAAGGGTTGTACCTGACAATATTGATTGCTTGTTCTAATTGATATTGTGATATATTATTCTCGCTGAAATTTAATGTCTGAAATAATGCTGTGTGACACATTGTGTGTTTTCTTCTGGTTGCAAGCGAGGTAGGCCACAAAACTAGCCCTCACCATGTTTGCAAGCATGTGAGAATTTCTAGTATTTTACTCCACAAGTTCACCCGCAACAATAACATGTTTAACTGTTTACTTGGCAATCTTCTCCATGCAAATTTTAAGATTAAGTGAAAAATATATCGTGTCTTATTGTAACTCTTTGTTAGAAAGAAAAGAAAGAAACATGCCTTGTCTAACTCTTGCCATTGTTGAGCTATCTTTTGACAATTTAATGCTTGTTCACTGATAAAATACTCCCAACTTCATCCTGAAATTTTCTTGTCTTTTCATTGTATAGGAAGCTCTGCTGCTCCAGCCTATTTTCCTTGTTTCTGTTTTGCCTGTTCAACAAACTCTTAGGCCCTGTTTGGGGGAGCTTATCCCAGCTGCAGCTTTTCCCAAAAGCTGCTTCTGCTAGAAGCTGCTCCAAACAGTCCACAGCTTTTGAGAATTTGTAGTTACAGATTCTGAAAAATGAACTAAGAAGCCAGAAGCTGGAGAAGCTGGGTTTCAGAGCTTTTCTAGATTCTCAGAAGCTGGCTACCAAACAGCTGCTTCTCAGAATCTAAAGCTCCCCCAAACAGGCCCTTAGACTGTGTTTTTATGTATTCCATGCGATATTTTATCAAATGCTGTGTGTTAGTGTCAGCCATGGTTTTCTGCTTCCATGGTATTATAGTGTATTGACTAATTTCTCTTATTCTCCCTATCCTTCTTTGCCTCCATCTGCAATCATGAGTTTAAAAGCCTATGTTCACCCCAAAATTGTCATTACCATCTAGCATGAAACCACAACTCTTAACTGGAAAATAGCTTGTTGAAGGCCAAGAGTACCAATGTCTGATTTATTGGTGATGGTAATGGTGTTGATGGAAGGTTTGTCACTAAAGGTTGCTGTTTGGAGAAGTTGAGATACTGAGAAGATCAAATGATCAATAGGCTCTGATACCATTAAAGTGGCCAGATATGCCACATGTTGATGCACCGCATTAAACAAAAACATGGTGAACAAAACTATTATATGTATAACAACGCATGAATCATGTATTCGCCCTGCAAGCAATTGGCTATATAGATCCCATTTGAGGACTATGGCAATACCAAAAAAGAGGTCCCACCGGGATTCGAACCCAGGTTGCCAGATTCAAAGTCTGGAGTGCTAACCACTACACTATGGAACCAGATGTTGTATTTGGTCCCTTGCTGATGACATTTCTGTCATTCCAAAAAAAAGCAAAAGGCAGGAAATTTGTCTACGTCCTTTTTTATCTTCTCCTTTTTGTTTATTTCCATCAGTTTGGTTTTAGTGAACTCTTTGAGCACCATTCATCCATTTGGTATACATGTAGACTGGCAATTCTATTCATTTAAATCTTTTTGGTATAACTTTTTGGCACTTTGTATAATTACTAAATGTGTGTTTTGGTGGTATGTGCTCTTCAACAGATTCTTCAAAATTGATTGCACTAATGAAGGGAGTGATTTGATCATACGTGGAATGCAATGAGTAGTCAAACCTAATGCTATGAATTAAACTTTGGATTTATCCTAGGTTGAAATAATAATGGACATGGTACAACCTTATTAGAGAACACATGCCCACAAAATATTGTGGGCATGCCCTATGTAGTAGAAACTTTAAAAATGGATGGATAGTTTATTTTATATACAACTCAAAATGGATGGATATTTTATTTTATATACAACTCAAGGGTGGTATTTGACAATATAGATTATTTGTTCTAATTATAACGTGATATACTATTATCTCTAAAATTTAACTGATGTCTCAAAGAATGTTCTATGACAAATTGTGTATTTCTTCTGGTTGTAGGTGAGATAAGACTGCATAGCCAGCCATCGCAATGTCCGCAACATGTGAGAAACTGAGAATTCCCTGTTGTTTACCTCACAAGTTCAGCCCATGAAAATCATGGTCATCCTTGTTAGGTAATTGCTTACTTGACCATCCTCTCCGTGCAAATTTTAAGATTGAGTTAAAAACTATAATGTGGTTTATTATAATTCTTTGTTAGCAAGAAAAGAAAGTCTCATCTAACTGTCGCCATTGTTTAATTATTTATCGACAATTTAGTTCCCTGATGTTTACACTATACCAGCTCTTGCTATTACGTTCACTGATAAAATACTCTACAATCCACACTGAAACTCTCTTTTTCTTTTCAGTGTATCAGAAACTCCTTTTCATATTCCAAGGGGTTCACAGTAAACGGTGGAAAAACACAAGGATCAGAACTCAGAACCGCTGCTGTTTGCATTTTGAGAAGCTAAAAGAGCTAAACAACACTAGCACTCAACACTAGCACTGGAGTACACAGGTCACTCTACCGGCTTTTCGGACTTTCAATTTGGAGTAACAGTGTACCTTGCAGGAGCAAAATTGATGCTTCACTGATGCAGCAGCCTCCCTGGAGTTTTGATCGTGGTGTTGTAGACTAAATGGTAGGGCGCATGAGAATATGGGGTGTGGCATGTATGAGGCCTTGTGAAATATGGCTGAGTGAGCCGATGTGTTAGTGCCGTCTTTTAGTTGGCAACATTCTGAGTGAAAATAGCCTATAGAACGTTGCTAGTATATGTTCTTGATAATTGCCTGATACATTGTTCTTGTACTTGTATGCTACTATGCTAGTGCATATCACTTGTCAAATCCATGGAATTTCTTTCCAGTGGAGACTGCACAATGAAGTTCCAATGTTTTTTTCTTAAAATTCATCTAATGTGCCCTTGTCCATAATTTATTCAGCTCCAGTATATGTTGAGTCCCATGATCATGTTAGTCTGATTGAGATGGAGGCCAACAAGCCCATATGTGGTAATGTTATCCTGCTATGGATCCACGTCATGAGTCATGACCAACCGAGGAAGAAACGAATTAAGGAATAACTCTATCATGCCTCCCTTTTCTCTTTGCTCCTGGAAGAGAGACGGGGAAGAAGATGAGATGCGAAGAAAGTCTTTACCACGTGGGTTTCATCTGCTGACTTAATGGGTTAATCATGGTCAAACTGTTATATCGGTAGAAACCGCTTATAAAACCACCGAGCGTGAAGGAGGGATTGGAGGAGATTAAAAGGGATTAATTCCATACCTGAATAGGTGTGGAATTATTCCCCTCCCATCCTCTCAGTCTTCTTGTTGGTGGGATTAAGTGAACATGGTCAGAAGGGTTTTCAAAGATGGGAAAAGCGTTATACCCTTGAGTTAGAGATGAGGGAGGCAAAACAGACTTACTCTGAGTAAAAGGTGCACCGACGTTAATGGGCCGGCCAACTATCGCACGGGCTTGGGCCGTTTCTGCTTCCGATTAGGAGTTAAGGTGCGTTGCTGCGTGTCCATATACTTGGGTTTTCACTAATATTTCGTCCCCTGCTGAAGCGGAACTGAAGAAGAACCACCGCCGTGGAGACGTAGGCGCAGCGCTCCCGATTCCGCCGCCGCCGTCGCCGTAGCCGTCGCCGCCGCTGCCGCGCCGCGGTGTCGACGAAGGAGCCCTCCGCTTGCGGCCGCTTGGGTGGTCGGATCTAACATCTAGGGTATGTACCTTGAATCCTGGATTTCCCTGCTCCGATTTCATCTTCTTGGCGTCTTCATCTCTGGGACGAACCCTTGTTTTCTGTATATATGTATATAATAATAGTCAGCCCGCAATCGTTTCTGTGTTAATTAGCTGGGGGCCAGAATTTGGTTGTTGGATTACTACTATTAGTCCTGATGTTAAGGTATTATTATATACGTCAATCTTTTGCTGCTGCTGCTGCTGCTAATATTTGGTTTCGTGCTGCTTCGTTAATCGTATTTTGTTTTACTTTTTCGCCAATCATTGAGTTTATAATCCTTGTAGCTATTGAGTTTAATATCAGGCCGAAATCTTGCTGCTGGATAGGATGGCAGATTGTCCTTTCCTGAATTTCTTAATGGAATAGTAATCCTTAATCACGGTGCAATCTTGATAGTTTAGGCAACAGTAGATAAACTAGGATACTCACCAAAATTAGGGAATTGGTACTAATTATATATCTTTTATCTAATTGTAACCGGGCTATGCTACTCTGGGTGCTGCATCTTCTTCGCGTGTGCGCCACCCGTATCTACTCCCATAGCGCTGGTCCATAACAAGTGAGCACATTGTGATCATGTTTGCCTTTCCAATACTGAATACAGTTGTGTTCTTCATTTATGAGTAATTACTATTCACTGCAACCTATAGAAACGGTATTTTCTTTTTGAATTGAAAAGTCACTATTTATGTTTGCACATAAATGAATATCTCAACAGCAACATTGCAAAGCTTGGACTTTATTTATGTTTGCACATTACCAAGCACTGTAGAAACACCACTTGTGTCTTAACTGTTACTAATGCAGGGGTGAGTAAATCAACCAGGAGATGGAAACTATCCAGGCGCTAGAATTGGGAGTTGAACAGAAAAAGTCAGAACCAGAGGTTGATGAGATGCCAGGATCCATGGAGGATCAAAAGCCTGCGGAAATAAGCCAGGACAAAGTCGCGGAAACTGATATTAAACCAGCAGTACAAACTGAGCTGGAGACAAGTCCAGTGGCTAATCCAAACCCTGCAGAAACAAACCAGTACACTGATGGGGTAACTTATGGTGACCTAGAAACCACTGATCCAGGCACTACTTACCGCTGCAAAAGATGTCGCACACTCGTCGCTACTGAAGGCTATGTTGTTACCCACAAAGTTGGTCGTGGTGAGAAGTGCTTCGCGACGCGCAAAAAGTATCATGTGGATGAGAAGGAACCCGAATGTACCTGCCTCTTTGTGGAGCCCTTGAAGTGGATGCAACCTGGTTAGTTACCTACCTTGGATGCTGTAATGTTTTTTTTTTCTTTCTTTTTTGGTGTTGTGTGTGTCTGATATATTTTAGAGTTAATTTTAATGTTTTTTCTTCATCATAGTTTATTTATCAACATTGGTTTTTAAGTCGCTCAGAACACGCACAAATTATTTTAGGACTAATAATGAACCACTCTGCTCACAAACGTATTTTCTGCTAGTTTGGTGTTGTGCGTCTGATATATTTTCTTCTAAAATGTATTATGCATTGCAGTGGTGGAAGGATATATTTCAGGGAAGATCGCGTGCAGGAAATGCAACAGCCGATTGGGACAATTCCACTGGGCAGGAGTGCAGTGCAGCTGCGGAGCCTGGGTGAATCCAGCTTTCCAGCTGGTCAAGAGCAAGATTGATCAGTGTTAGATGTGATCAGTCGGGTGACTCAACTTCAACTTCATTATCAGTGACATCGCAATCATACCCAGCTGTAGGAAACATTATTATTTCCTTCTGAAGCTTCTATAGGCACTCTGGTAGTAAGTTTTGCTGTCTACTAAATGTAAGTCTTTGCAGTCCGCACCATTCAGATTCAGTGTTTCCTTAGTTGCATCATCTTGATGAAAATAATGGGAACATATCAGGCAAGAAATTTTCTTTACATTTCTGAAGTAAACGAACTTCACACTGCATTACGATTGCAAACACTTGCATGTGATTTAAGGGAAGAGCAGAACCTCTTGTCAAAGGTGACAAGAACATATCTGAGGATATTGAGGCGGTGGTGCGTGTGTGTGGTGGTGTATGCGCCTGTCTGTTTTTCATGTAATTGTGAAAAACAGATTGTCCTGAGTAGCTAAATCTCATTTTCTATAAATCTCAAATGAAAGAAGTGCACGTGTCTGCGACTCCAAAATTGTGTGGCCTACACATGAAACGAAGAAATATACATAGAATTTCAAAAGGCAATAAGTCAGCTGGGCTCATTAAGGCTCGACTCGTTTGAGTTCATTATCTTGATAAGATAGCTTGGCTCGGCTCGTGAGTTGGCTCGTTAGTAAACTTGATTGGCTACTTAATGACCTGTATCCCATTTTATCACTTTAAGAACAAGATTTGGAGATCTTTCTAATTTCAAAAACGAGATTTGGAGGAAGAGACGTCCCTTCAAATATTTTTTATAAAGAAATTGTGAGTGTATTTAGGATTGATCACGGAACTTAAGGGTTGAAATCACACACACCTCTTACCACTGCACTAAAATAGAGAAAATCTCGCGTATCTCAGTTTATATCTAGCTCCATAATCCTCTGACTCATCGGCTACAATATTCATATTCATGATTGAACGGGAATTACAAGGCCTGATTGCAACCAAACATAGGGTACAACGAGGCATGGAGCAATATACAGAGAATTTCAGGAGAGAGAGAGAGAGAGAGAGAGAGCATCCAAAACTAACGGCTTAGCTCATCGCCGGCCGCCGCCGCCGCCGTGGCACCCTCCTCCGCCCGCGGCGACATCGACGCACAGCATCTCGGCGAGGTCGCAAGTCTCGTACAGCATCATCATCTCAATCTCATCCATCCACGGCGCCCGCGCCGCCGGCAGCCCCACCCCCACCGTCGCCTCGGCTCCCCTCCACCCGTCGACCCCCCGCCGGCACGGCCGCGGCCTCTCGAGCGGCGGCGCGGTCGCAACGGCTGCGTCGTTGCCGGTGAGGCGCTGCACGAGCGACTTGAACCCGGCGGCGTCGGAGGTGACGAACTGCGTCTCGATGAAGGTCACCTTCACGCCGCCATTGCCATTGCAACCCCTCTCCATGGAATCGAATCCGATCGACCGATGAGATCAGCTCGATCAGTTGCGACCCTTTCCCCTTTTCTTCTCGATTCGATTCGAATCGACGAAAAGCTCTCTCAACTCAAGGTTGCTGGTGACGAAATCTTCCCGTGCCGATGGGGTTTTTATACAGAGCGCGCCGCGGCGGCGGCGCGAATGCAATACATACGGCACCGATGCCTGCACTATCCGAATGACATGTGGGGTCCAGGTTAGGTGGGGCCCACGTGGAGGTGAGGGTGTGGGTTTTCCGCTGGATGTGTGACTGGTGAGTTGAAGCTTAGCGTTAGCGACAAGGTTTGACTGGTCGTATCCAGTGAGTGACTGGGTTGGTGGTCAGTGACGGACAACGGTCAACCTTTCTGGGAACGGTCAAGGCTCACTCCCTGCCTCGTGCGAGGAGGAGGTTCACTGTATCCTTATCCTATTCTTCTCTGCGTTCTCGGCGGCTTCGCACCGATCCGGTAAGAGCAACGGTAATTAATGTCGTTACTCCTCCGTTTTAGTTATTTGACTAAATTTATAGATAAATATAATAATATTTATAATACTAAATTAGTTTCATCTCTTATAATAAATTTATAAAATGATACTATTTTTTCTACAAATTTAACCAAATTTAGAACAGTTTGACCTTTGACCAAAGTAAAAATGTCTTAAAATTTAAAACGGATGGAGTAATTTTTATAGGTATGTATAACTGTTTACCTTATTTAAAATTATTGTATAAATATATAAGTTATAAATACGATTGAATTGTTTTTAATGATAAAACAACTTATAATGAATAATCAGACATATGTCGAAAAGTCAAAGACCGTCGCTTATTAAAGAAACGGAAAAGAGAATTTCCTGTGCTTGGCTCAGCTACCGATTACTATAATCCTTTGTGCAATTTCATTTATTATAATTGTAAGTACAATTTTTTCTTGTCTTGTTAGCAAGAGTCGAACAATATAAGTGGCGAAGAGGATGCGGGAAAGAAGACCACCTGCTCCTGCTACCAAGCATTAGTCTTGAAAAAAATTTGATAAAAAAGTTGTCTTCAGACTTCGGTCTCAGTTTCTGTCTGATCCTTCTCCACCGAGCGGTTTTCACAAAAATTGATTGATTTTCACGAAACCAGTAGTGTCAATTTTAGTTGGTTTTTTTACGATGTTGACCGAAAGCTATTAGTTTTTATCGGTTTTAGGTCGGTATACAATAAACCGGTCAAGAATGGTTTTAATATTAAATACGGAAAGGTAAAACCTGCCTTCACCTCCAGGCTCCACATTATAGCTGGAGGTGATGAGGGAGAGGACCCATCTCCCTTTCGTATTTACGAGTATTTAGAGTTTTCTCAATAAAATGTTTGGAGGTTTTGTTAATCTACACTAATCGCTAGTCCGTGTTGCATGGATATTGTTATTCCTATAGTTGGCCATAAGGTCGAGGCCCGGGCCAAGGCACGGGATTTTGGCCTGGCCCAAGCATGACATGGCCTGATCGATGTCGGGCCCGTGCCGGCACGACATGGTTGTTGGGCTGTGCCTGGGCCTATGCCTCGGCGCAGCACGAACTTCAAGGATGTGAAATAGACTTTCCAACCATATGTAAGATATGTGTAGGCCTGACAAATCTTGGTCTGGGTTTGACCAGGCTTAGGCCGTGCCGTGCCGAGCAGCCCATATGGCTAACTATAGTTATTCCTATTCTTTTCCATAATTTTGTGAAAAAGTTTCGAAATCGATGAAATTTTGGTGCCCACTGAAATTACCAAAATTTCGGCCTTTTCGGAAAGTATAAACCCTGTTGTGACTCCAAAATCCTTTGATTCATCGGCTCTATCAATTTGTTTTTTTTTTCAGTTTCATGATTAGAACCGGAATTACATGGCCTGATCGCAACCAAACATATAAAACAGGGTACAACAAGGCATGGAGCAATATACAGATAATCTCAGTTAAAAAAGAATGGAACAACATGCAGAGAGCATCCAAAACTGAAGATGGACTGAGCTCATCGCCGGCCGTCGATCAGCATGGAAAACCACCGTATCCGCCGCCGCCGTGGCACCGTCCTCCGCCGCTCGCGCCGACGACGTCGACGCGCAACATCTCGGCGAGGTCGCACGTCTCGTACAGCATCATCATCTCATCCACCCACGGCGCCACCGGCGGCGGCACGGCTTCCCGCTTCACCACCGTCGCGCTCGCGCCGCCGGCTCCCCTCCACCCGTCTGCCCGGCACGGCCGCGGTCTCTGTGGCGGCGCCGCCGGCACGGCTGCGTCGTTGCCGGTGAGGCGCTGCACGAGCGACTTGAAGCCCGCGGCGTCGGAGGTGACGAACTGCGTCTCGATGAAGGTCACCTTCACGCCGCCGCCGCCGCCGCCATTGCCGTTGCAACCCCTCTCCATGGAACCAAATCCGATCAATCGATCGGCCGACGAGATCAGTTCGATCGATCGCTTGCTTAATTTACGTCTCTTCTCGATTCGATCAGCTAAAGCTAAGCTCAACGCAAGGTTGTTTCGTGACGAAAGCTTTCCTGTGCAGGGGGGATTTATATACGACACTGGTGGTTGGGGTCAAGGCGGGAAGAAACCAACGACGACTATTCCAAATGCGACAAGAGGAGACACACGCTGTTCCAATGACATGTGGGGCCCACGGCTCGAGGTTCGAGGTGATGAGTGGAAGTGACAAGTGGAGGAGGTGGTTTGACTGGTCAGCGAGGGGAGGAAGGCAACGGTCAGCTTTTGGGAACGGTCAAGGAGGGCTGGGCTTTCTTCTCCTCGTGACAAAAATAGGTTGTGGCTGGCTCGCTGCCTCCTCTATCCTTTTCCGGTTTTCCCTGTCTGTGTTCTTGCGACTTCACTGTGATGGTAGACGTACGAACGCACAACATCTCTACACCCGCAATACCACACTTACACACATATGAATATGATCGGCCCGTAACACATGCTTGAAAAGACGGAAAATCAATGGTATACACCTAATATCGCCAAATTTATTTTAAGATCTCACTTATATATACGTAATATTTATGGACACCAGAATTTAAACCCTGATGAGTGGAGTCATGCTCCACCACCACACTGTTGGGATATTTTAAATGACTCTCTCTTTTCCTTTCCTCTGTCCATGTGTGCTCCCCTAGTACCTGGTACTTGATACCTGGTACCTTAGGTATCGGTTGGTACCTGGTACCTTTGATACCGACTAGGTATCGACCGATACCTGATGCCCGGTACCCAAGGTATCGGGTGGTACCTAGGTATCAGACCTTAGTACCAAGGTATCAAGCCTGATACTTGTGGGGTATCAGAGGGTACCGTCAAAAAAGAGGAGACGTGGGGGAGGGAGGGCCGCAACGGCGAAGGATGGCGTCGAGGAGGCATGGCGAGGTGAGGGACATATGCTCCCCTGGTACCTGGTACCTGGTACCTGATACCTTTGGTACCGACTAGGTATCGACCGATACCTGATACCCGGTACCTAAGATACCGGGTGGTACCTAGGTATCAGACCTTGGGACCAAGGTATCAAGTCTAATACTTGTGGGGTATCAGAGGGTATCATCAAAAAGAGGAGGAGATGTGGGGGAGGGATGGCGTCGAGGAGGCACGGCCATGGAGGATGTTGCCGCAACCGTACCCCATTCCGGCTCCACCGCGCCTCGCTCCCACTCTCCCTCTCGCTCACCGCGCCCGCCGCCGAGCTCCTCACCGTCGCCACCTCCCCCGCGGCGGTGGCCGCCGGCTCTGGCGAGCGGTGGGCGACGACGATGGGGAGGGCTGCAGTGCCGCCTGATTTGGGGGAGGAGAGTGAGGTAGGAGGAGGTGACGGGGAGGGCTACAGTGCCGTGTGATTTGGGGGAGGAGAGTGAGGTAGGAGGAGGGGATCCGGATGATTTGGAGGGAGAGGAGTAGGAGGAGGAGATCCCATCTCCACGGGATGCCGTGGTGTAGGTTTTCTGTTTCTCAAAAATAAATTGGTGTATGTTCCATGCTGGAAGAAAATGGTACTCCCTATAGTTTCATAATAATTATCGCTTTAAATAAAAAAACTTTACTATTATTTTTTATTATGAGATATATAAAGAATATTTATATTTTAAGATTAATCTATACATGTAATGTAACTGCTATTTTTGTAAAGCAAATATTTTTAAACATAGTCAAAGTTCTAAAAAGTTTAACCTCAATTATGTGTAAAACGATAATTATTATGGACGGGATCGAATAGTATGTTTGTCACTTATATTAGCTATGGACCACGGAGTATAAACCCAAAATATTTAGTTATAAAGACCGTTTATTGAAAGTAATTTCAGGTCGACTTTTCACTACCTCCGGAGCCAAGGAATGAAAATAACAAATAAATCCCTTAAAATGACAATGGAACGTAAAATGTTTTTTAAATAAAAAATGTTTTAGATATAATGCATACATGAATCAAGCGAGTAGACTCGTGGTTATTTAACTAGTATGGCATGTGCGCGGTATGCAAGGGGCAGCACATGCGTTGTCTCGTTTAATTTGTTTGATCATGACTGCGTCCTCCCACGTATGCTTCACCAAAACTTGCGTTCAAATTACAAATCCCTTTCCAGTATTCATGATGAGAAAGACTAGTACTATATACTCCTACATATATAGCAATGCTGATTTTGTCAATGTAGCAGTCCATATATATATTCTCATCTTGGCACAAATTATTTGTAATTAATTTGAATATTGCCAAGCCTTTGTTGAAACGAATAGCCAGCTAGTAGCGTGCTACGTATGAGCGACACCAGCCAAGCAAATGACGAATTGAACCGGATCCGGAAATAATATTCAAACCATTTGGATCATGAATTCATGCACACACTCACACCAGTCAAACCTTAGCTGCATGTGCAGCTGCTGGTTCCCATGAATCCTCCTAATCTCTTCTCCCTTTTCAGAATTATTGGTACCAAAAGCACAGTCAAATGTAGTACGGATTTATTGACTTCTTTTTTATTATTTTCCCCAGTTGCAATCACTTGAAAGTGAGAGGTGTCAGTGACGGCATGTTCATGTTTCTAGCCTTGTGGCTACTTCGAAGAAGTGAAGAAAACTTGAAAAGGTCCTTTCTGTCTTTCTCGTGGTCAGGCTGTGGTTGTGCTGTGCATGAGTAGGAACTAGGAAGCCAGCATTTTTCAAGTTATCAGGTCATAGGGAAGGATTTCGATGTTTTTTAAGTTATCACCTACAAGGCTACAACCAAATTTTAGATTTTAAAACTTAATTTTGGAGTTAATTTTAATGTTTTCTTCATAATAGTTTATTTTCTGAAATTGATTTTTAAGTCGCTCATAGAAAAGTTTCACGCACAAATTATTTTACGACTAATAAGAGTTATGGCTTATAACCACATGTAGGAGAAACGATGGGGCTCGCTCCACAAAAGGATAACAGCAATCTTGAATTGCAGTGGATTTTAGAAAAAAAAATACTATAAGTTTCTGTTAGTGATATGCCCTAAAGGCAATCATAGAGATGATTGTATCACATACTATGTTTACATATTTATCCGACATTGTTTCTTGAAATAGATAACTCATTATTGGTTAATGAATATGTGATTCTTTCATGATACTCTTTATGTTGTTTGTTACTATTTCTAAAGGATCCCTGATCAAATATCATATGTGGAACAAATATGTTTATATGATCAGCACATGTATTAATTGATGATCATGTCTCATGGATCATGGTATAGAGATACCAAATTAATAATATGGACACATGTTGGTGAACATGTTGTTGGATAGACCCAACATGAGATACTGTAAGAGCCATATGTGTTGTGTCATCAGTGATCTCATTGAGTGTTGGTGTTGAATCCTTAGACCTGAGATTATCATGGTTCTCAACATGTGTAGTAGCTTACTTAGGGACTGCTAAACACTACTCCGTAATTGGGTAGTTATAAAAGTAGTTTTCGGGTATGCTATGAAACATGTAATGGGATATGAATAATCAAGATGGGATTTGCCCCTCCTATGGAGAGATATCTCTGGGCCCCTCGATGTTGTAGATTATGGAAGTGCATGGCCATGCCAAAGGTGATTGAGGAGTCAATCACAAGTTATATAATCTATCAACAGGTTCGAGTGAATGATTGAGCTATTAGAGGATGGCACATATCTAGCCTTGAGCTTAATCGATATCATGAGGCAAAGGGGTTCATACAAGTATACACTAGAGGTTCAGCCGATATGATCTTTATGTATGCCCGGTGGGTCAATACGTTCTACTAGGGGCCGCTGTTGACACGTGGACCGAAAAGGAGTTTTCGGGTTACAGCCGAGTATATATGAACCTACAGGGTCGCACCCTTAATGGGCCGGAATAAGGGGATTGGATAGAGATCCAATATGAGTTTAATTCGGATAAGGATCCGAATAGGAGTCCTACGGGTCTTGGAGGCCCGAGTGATGGATCCTATATATTCGTGAGGGGTGTGACCGGCGGAGGTATTGCATCACGTGAGTAACCCTAGCCGTCACTTCCCTCCCCGAGCAAAACCCTAGCCGCGCGCGGGTGCTAGCACATCTGCGTGTGGCGTTCCGTCCCTGTACGTGTGGATACCGGTAGAGGCGCCGCTGGTTTGCGGTGCTGATCGCCGTGGGAGTACGGCGAGGAGAACACACAAGGAGGAGAAGGTCGAGCCAGTGCGATCTACTACTTCCTCTACATCGACGCGCGCTACTTCGCGAGAGTTCCTTCGACTTCTCAGCGTCTTCTTCCGCTGCACAGCACGTCGAGTGGTAACGATCTATGATCTAATACTTGCATGGTTCCTGGTTTACATGATAGAAAATTTTGATTTATGCTATCGTAGCCTACACGATCCCAACAGTTTCTATTAACTTGAATTCAGTAATATATTTACAATTTGCAATCTAACATCAATACAGAAAGATCCGAGCCACACTCTAATGAATGAAGATTCAGCACTATCATCATGCAAGTTGATGAGGTGCAAACTGGTTTCTGGATTATTCAAATATTTTCCTCGGAGGATCAGTATTTTCGAGAGCCACGATGGCTCGAAAAGGATTGCATTTGGAAATGCTGAGGCATTCACAAGTCCAATCCTCTCATTTATGTGCCCCAAAATGCTGATGCAGCGGTGAGAGGAGAGGGGCAGGACAGTTCCCGGCCCTAGATGTTTGATCCAACCACAAACTTTTACTTCTACATCAAAAAACCAATCCTTGCTTCGAATGTAGATAATTGTTTGTCCAAGTTCATAGAACTTAAGTTATTTGGGGACGGTGGTGTACTCTCCATCCCACTTCATCCCAAAATATAATAAATTCGTCCAAAAATGTAGCAACTTAATACTACAACTAGACACAACCTCATCTACATCTGGAATAATATGTTAGCTAATTCAGTTATATTTTGCCATATTTAATCTATATTCGTAATAATATGTTATCTAATTAGTAACACTAGTAATATGCCCGTGCTAACACTACGACAATATTTGATACAATTCATCCTTCAACCAAAGGATGATAGCAGTATGTATAGTAGTATTGTTCTCTGAATCACAGACTTTGGTTAATGACATTATATTATAGTTATGCTTTTTTTCAAACACACTATTATCGGGGCACATTTTATTCATAGGCAATACCATAATATGCTATGCTTCATAAGTCAAATTTCATACAGATGAAACAAAGGAAGGACCGACAAAAATGGTTGTTTTGTAGTTTCCGCAGATAAACAAAAAGACTCCGCTAGACAAATACGGACAGACACATCCTGTAAGTGGGAAGAAATAGCACCAGCCTCATCTATCATGTTGCAAGCCCGCCTCGGGATAACCTCGTTAAGACCGTGCAGAATAGGCAATATATCCTATGCACACAGGCCCTCACGTGTACACACGTGCACACCAACTAAAAAATGTCACCAAAAAATCTAGAAAAAATCATACACATACTTTCAATTGTATTACACCTAGGGTTAAAATCTTAACGTCAAATTCATTATATTTTAGCCGTAACAAAAAAAAACAAAAAATCTGATAGTTTTAAGGTTGCAATTTTGTCAGAATTTTATCTTTTTTGTTATTCTCTATGTAGAATGAATTTGAAGATGCGACTTTGCACGTAGATGTAATACTATTGAAAGTACACGTATGAATTTTCCTAGAATTTTTTGTGATGATTTTTAGTTGGTGTACACGGTGTGTACACGCGAGAGCCTGTGTGCATAGGATACGCTCCCTGCAGAATATGCTGCTTGTCCTTCCTGATTAGTTTCTTATAGTTGCCAAAACCAAAGAATATAGGCACTGAAGATATCGATAACCTACCTGCACATGCTAAATATTCCAATCAATCGGTATAGTAGCTGAGAAACAACTCTGATAAATAAAAAAATAGTGCAGCCCGGATAATATTGAGAGAATTCACCTACAGGTGCATTAATGCACACACCGTGATCAATTACCATATCTCCATTCGCTTGATACAGTGTTGTACAAAAAAAATAAACGGCTGGTGCTTATGTTGTGTCAAGGGTTGTATAACGTCAGATTGAGGTGCTTAGGAAATTAATCCATCCTCAAAACGTGGACACAAAATAGTCTGAACTATAGAATAGAACAAATATAATAAAAACCGGAGCTTTTTGCAGGATTTTTTTTTAAAAAAATCATATGTTAATGCAACGCAAGAACTCTGTACCTGTTGTGAGCTCTTCTTTATACTCACAATTCCTTTTCAAAAGTTCTCCCTTGCAATGCCTCTTGCAATCCCAGATTTTTCAACTCTAGGTGATAAGCCTAAACATAAAAAGGATTGCAACTAGTCTCTAAACAACTAAAATATCATTTGTGGTGCTACAACAAGCTTACAAATTTACTACAACAAACTTTGTTGTTGCATCCTATGTATCCTTACCTTGCCGAATTATTTTCGTGGAGAAGAACCTGTTCTTGAACTGTACTGTGCCCACTTCATACTTTTGGTTACAGGGAATTGTTGCACTCCCTGCGTAATCCATCAAGTAGCCCCAATTTTAGTTTCCCATTGGCAAGTTTATTAAATTATTGAACGGGACTAATTAAGAAACACACTGAAGAACATCATGAAAAATATAATTTTAAAAAAACATTAATTTGATCGCAGATGCAGCCGCAGCAAAAGCAACCTTAGCCGAAGCCTTCGTATTAACATCACAAAAAAACATTAATTCGCATTTCCTCCTCCACATTGTTGATTGATTTAATGCTGAAGCCTTCGGCTGATATCACTTGTTATAAAACCTGTCCGGTTAGCATATCGGAAACCAAACACGAAAGAAACGACTACTGCCTTGCTCCAAACATGTGGTCACTGGTCAGAGGTCCCACCATCCCCGAAAGTTGCCTCCTCTTGCAAAGATGGAAAAAAAAAAACCTATTACCAGCTAATTGTTGTGCTTCAATAATCCCAGAGCAATGCCAATATAATACTAACTGCGCCATCCATCAAAACTTCAGGAAAGAGCTGAGAACTTGCTGTCTTCTCAAAACCAGTAACTAAAAATAGAACCCTCCCAGCAGTAAATTTTTATCTGTGAAAGCAACAATACTTCACGTAAACTTTTGTTTGCCGAGAAAACCAGTAACTAAAAATATAATCATCCTATCAGTAAATATAACCCGGTAAAACATGAGACACATGGCTCAATGAATTTACAGCCTACTCTCCGCAATACAAATTTCATTTGGGTATTCAGAAAACATGGTTCAGTGTTTTATTATATAGCATACTAAATGGAATCACACATCAATGAGGAAAGCAAGAAGAGGAACCTACCAACCTTGTGGACAACAATGTCACTGAGGAAGAACTTCTCAGTGAATCGAATCTGCCGATGCTTACAGCCATTGCCGATCCTGCAGAGTCATGAAACCCCTATCACCTATCACAAGATTAAAACACAAAAACCGAAATCCTAGAAAAAACCACTCTAACATATCATCTACAACCAGATTCCCCAGTTTACAGCCCTGAAATCATCGAGAAACCAAACCTCCCCAAGTTCAGTGACAGATAAACAAGCAGATAAGGGGCAGATCATCCAAGAAACAAAGAGATATGGACTAAGAACCGTATGATCAAATCAGCGGGTACTAATAGGGATAGAGGAGACATAGCAGGGATTGGGAATAAAGAGAATGGGAGAGGGGTGGGGGCGGAGGATTTGTGTACCTTTTGGCAGAGCAGACCAAGATGGGGCATACCATGGCGGTGACGCTTGAGGCAGTGGAACAGCACAGCATCGATGGAGGAGGCAGCGTGTAATGTCCCGTTCTCCAAACAAACTTACATCTGTCAGAAGAAACAAAAAATGTTCTCATACTTTTTGAAATTTCAGTCAGCGTGTACATTCAAACTTATACGATACTATTCAATTATAAAATCATGTCAAGAGATTTTTTGTTTAAATGACCATCAGACAAGAGCAAGCTTATATGCTTGATCCGATTTATATAACTTTCATGAACAATAGAGAGTTTATCAGGAACAATTGCAGGTTGCACATGCTTTTTATCAATTGGGTATCGTTCGGGTTGTGCACTCAAAGGCTTCTGCGCATGCTTTTCATCAAGCGTATCAAATGTCGAATTTTATATAAATATTAACATGTAACAGTGATACAAATTTATATTTTCCAATTTACAGTACATATAACAGATTAACAGTGCAGTGCTCATATGACAAACATCATCACCAGTGATAAACTCACACTTATAAAACCTAAGAAACATCGTCACTTATTCAAAAATACATGGGAAATATAGGAATCCCATTCTAAAAAATTCTGAAAACTTGACAATCCAAATAGGAACGCCATTATGAAAAAAATCTAAGAACATCGGATCCCATAGCTAGCAAAGTTAAGAAGGGAATAGTGAAGAAACTGGTTGTACCTTCAGAGAATGAGATTGTGAAGGACAGTAGCAGCTGTTCACAGTGATACGGGAATGGATAATCACCGATGATGCTGTAGTCAAAACTTGTAAAATGTGACAGGAAAAATTGCAATCAGTTGCTATAGGAAAATATAAATTTCGCTTAAAATGTCTTAAAACTAATCAAATCCAAACAAATGTACAGTTGATCAACTCCAAGTGATAGTGTATATAAATATTGTGCTTTGACAAATATGCAAACAATGAACTATATCAATGCTAATGGGTTTTCTTTTTCCAATAGATGAAGCATGAATTTTTTGTGCAAATTATACAGTAAATATGCTCACATGACAAGTTATCGATGCAATGTTTTTTGGCTGCATGGTTAATTACTGGTTATCTCGTGACAAAGCAGCAGAGGGTGATTTTCTTTTTCTTCCAGCTACATCAATTCTTCTGTTGTGCCTTTTATAGGCTATAGTTTGAGCATATTTGTTATATTTTTTAAATGACCAACAATTGTCAGGAATTATATTTCCAATCAACAATATGCTATATACTCAAGCATTTGAAATTATATTTGTATAGGAAATCTGGTCAAACAAAGTATATACGAGAAAATGAAATTCATCAAACATCAGAGGTGAGGGTTAGAAATTACCCCCACGCTCAGATCAGTTGATGGTTACTTCATAATGCTGGATCATATAATTATGATGGTGCCTCCCATTCAACAGGTTTCTGACAAACAATGCATCAGCTATCAATGTAGACCAAAAGATTCAGCAATATGAAAGTTGAATTAGGGAAACCATTATTGATGAACCTATAACAGGAAAAGATAATCTGCAGCATATCATTTATACCCACAGCTTTTTCACATAAGCATTTTAACAAACACAAATCGTGCACACACCTGATGGGGGCAGGGAAGCAGCAGTCCTCCGCACTGCCACAGGAGTAGGCATCGACGGCGGGGGAATCGGCATTGGCGTCGGGGAGGAGGAGTCACTGCCAGGGGTGGCGGCGTCGGTGGCAGGTGGGCAGAAGGAGGAAAGGCGGGGGGGGGGGGGGGGGGGGTAGCGTCGGCGGCGGGGAGGAGGAGGAGAGGCGGGGGGATCCTGAGCGGCAGGGGCGGCGGTAGCGGTGGTTAGGGTTGGGAATCGCGAGGGAATCAGCGGGGGCGGCGACCTGAAAGAGAGGGAGGGCGTCGGTGCAATGGGGGCGCGGTGGAGAGCAATGGGCGGCGGTGACGATGGTGGGTGCCGGCGCGGCGATGTGGGGGAGGCGTGACGATGGAGGGGAGGCGCGGCGATTTTTCGTGGTACGGAGGGACGCGTGGCGCGAACTGTGGAGGAGGAGCGCGTCGATTCTTTCAAAAATCCGGCGCACGGCGGCGAGAGGGCGAGAGAGCGCGAGGAGGAGATGCGGCGCTGGGCAGTGGGAGATGCGGGAGAGAGAGGAGCGAAAGCGAGAGCGGCGTGAGGAGATGGGTGCGGGGAGGGGAGGAGGGGGAGACGTGGGGGATTCTGAGGCGTTAGATTATAAGATTTTGAACCATTGAATGTGTTACATGATGAATGAGTAAAAGCATTCGTTGAATTATAGGGTAGAAGATTTTGCTATATTTCATCTATATTCATGATAATATGTTATCTAGTTCAATAATATTTTACTACTCCCTCCGTCCCAAAATATAAGCATTTTTAGCTACAGATTCATAGCTAAAAATTGCTATTGCTATGTTTTAGGACAGAGGTACTATATTTTAAGGCGAAAAGAGTTCCAAAAGAAGTCGACGGCATAGTTCGACTCCGCGTGCACAGCAATTCAAGCGCATGAGCACATGGCAAGCACAAGAATACACAAGGCATACGGATAAGTTTAACACAATACAATGCCATGCAGCAAGTCTAAGGTTTCATCACACACGACTCAAAATGTCTCCATCCACTGAGAAGCGAGCACACACAATGGTGACGATCCAAGTCCTCCGCTACCAAACCACGACAGATGCTAGCATTACAAGTTTTACAACAAGCCCAAAAGGGTTTTTACTTAAACTGGTCCGGTCTGACCAACAAGAAGCTAGAGAGGATGTAGCACAGCGTGCGCAGTGTTCTTCTGTTAGTCACTGCGGGCAGGAGACCCGTCGGCAGACCTGGAGCGGGATCCTGGAGGCGATCCTGAGGATTGCCTGGGGGACCTCCGGTGCGGAGGGGATCCATCGCTGTCAGCTGGCGGCGACCTCCTGTGAATATAAATGCTTTCAGTGTATGACCAGAAACCCAAGAAGGCATTTCATGAGGTAGGTACTACCTCCATCCCAGAATTAAGTTAATCTAATACTGGATGCGACATATCCTAGTACTATGAATCTGGACAGGTACTAGATTAAGTTATTCTGGGACGGAGAGGGTATATTTTTATATATATCCCATAAGTAACGCACATACGACCAAAATGACTACATGAGTATGCGGAAAATATTCGAATGCTTTCCCCTAATCCAACAGCAAGGCACAACAGCCATTCAATTTTTACTGGAATATCATACACTAAAAGTCTATCGTATGCTACTTTTCAACCATTTTTGAGGCGAGAAAAGCAAACCAATGCAGAACTTTTGCATTGCAAAGAGCAATGGAAGTAAGAAGCACTCGAACTTACTTTTCATAACCATTATCAGCATCACGCTGGTCCCCATCTTTATTGGCAGGAGAATAGGATCTCCGCTTCTTGTCTACTTCATGTTCTTTTGGCTGACGCCTAGGAGATTTTGCACGATGTGTGTCTTTTCTCTGTGGGGATGCGGAATAGTCATCTCGTCGTCTTGGAGCAGGAGAGTATGACCTTTAAAGAAAACATGTAAGTGAGAGAATCATGAATGAAGATAATGGCTTAGGAATCACATATAGCAACAAAAAGTAAACAGGAACTATAATTGGTCTACCTTGACCGTGGACGACCACGATAACGGGGAGAGCGGGAACGCGAACGTGAACGAGACCTCCCTGTAAGAACAGATGGATGCCTCAGTAATTCGGTGTGGCAACAAAATAAATTAGAAAATTACATGCATTTAAGAAAAGAAAATTAACAAAAACTTAAGATTGACCAATAGTACTAATCTGAAATCTGAAACATACGGTTATGTGTGCAGCAAAAGGGACAAGTATTCCAAGCATAATTACAGAGCACACAAGATTCTAGATGTGCATTTAGAAATGCACAAGATCATGAATGATGAGAAATGAGAGAATACCGTAATGGGATGAACGACGGCCTTCATGGTCAGAGTACCCTCTGCAAAGCAACCACACAAAGTCATTGTAAACAAGCACAAAACAGAATATTAAGCCGCACGTTCAAGCAGTAATGGGAACAATACCTGACTCTGGCTCTACTGCGCATCTCTTCTGGCCTTTTCCGTGACTCAGCAGCAAGAACAACAGTTATCTCCCGGCCAAAAACCACCTGACGATTCATATGATATTGGGCCTCAGAAGCATCATAAGGGTCAACAAACTCCACGAATGCAAACCCTCGCGGTTCCCTGTATATGTATATTTTATGAGACAGTTGTTTGAGGAAAATTGATGGTAAAACTAACAAATAAGAAGGTGCAAAATGTTCATGTGTAGTGTGTGTCTGCCATGTTACCATCACAGTTCAAAACTCAATGTACCCTCTATGATTCTCAGTGAAGCACAGTTAAAAACTTACGAACATTTCCAGCAAAAGGGAAGCAAGTGTTGCAAAAAGCAGTTAGATGTCCAGGCTCTATTATCTGAATTTCTTGTATAACACTACGTATGGTGATCCTCATAAAGAGCATCTTCACAGAAGCATTCGCTTCAAGTTCCCGAATGTGCGAAAAGTCAAGATAGAACTTGAAATCAACTTCTCGCTTTTATCTTCGCATGCACCACCCAGTACAACTCTCTTATCTTCTCTTCGTGAAATTAATTTTCTCAATGAATCAAATCTTGTCTTCATAGAAGAACTTCTTCATTCGGACAAGACTCTATCTTGCCAAACAAATCAATTGTTAGGAATATTGAAAAGTATTCTTCAAGATCGTATTTACTTCAATCCAGTACGACCCTGGGAATAGTTTCAGGGAAAAACTTCTTATGATATTAAGTGCGTAGGAGAAAGAAAGCAAAAATATGGGTTACCACATTAGTGAATTACATGCTCTAGTGACATGAAAAAAAATTACTAAACACATCATCAGATTAAAAAAATGATTCAAGCATTTCAATTAATGGAGCTAAATGAAAAGGTGACTGCAGTAATTGATACCACACTGAAGCTGGAAAATGTTCACGCCAAACCTCCGTTGTGATTTTTTTTATTTCCAGTCTATTGAATAACTTTAGAAAAGCTTGTAAGCTTATTGCAGCGACAATACAGAGAAACATACAGACTATCTACATTTACTATCCTAACATTATAACAAACATTTTTTTGGCGATTGCCAATCAACAAACCAATCAACAGAGTCATTAGCAACACTTTACCCGGTATAATAATCCTTTGGCAGGTAAACATCTCGAACAGGTCCAAACCTTTCAAAAGGAACTCTAAGATCCTCCGCTCTGCCAGAGTTAAGAGAGCCAGTCAAATTGAATAAATCTGCAACCTCCGAAATATTATACTCCCTCCGTTTCTAAATATTTGATGCCGTTGACTTTTTTAAACATGTTTGACCGTTCGTCTTATTCAAAAATTTTAAATAATTATTAATTCTTTTCCTATCATTTGATTTATTGTTAAATATACTTTTATCTATACATATAGTTTTACATATTTCACAAAAGTTTTTGAATAAGACGAACGGTCAAACATGTGCTAAAAAGTCAACGGTGTCAAATATTTAGAAACAGAGGGAATATTTATTTATTTCATTAAGAATATAGTCATTGAAAAAAGGTGCTACGGTTATACAGTTCCAGTACCTGCAGCTTAAAGGGATGTTGCGGACCAGGAGACTGCCAGAACCCTGTTCCTTCCGTCCTCCATATCCCCTCCTAGGGGGACTTCTTCCTCTGCCACCATATCCCCTCCTTGGTGGACTGCGATAAGGTGGACTATACCTCCTCATTGTTTTGTCTGCAATTACACGTAAATACAGGAACATTAGCGATAAGAAGACAAATGCAACCAAAGAATAACTGCCAAACTTGTCAGCACAGATATAGTTTTTTGTTAAGAATAATATACTACAGCGTAATTTAAAAGTATAGGGAACAAAAAAACCCATAGGTAACTTCAAGTACATGGAAAGAAGTCTTCAAACACAAGCATGGCATCATGTTAAAAAGGATTTAAGATTAAAAACTACCAAATCAAAATTGGCATAGCCCAATGAATCATGCACCTTGCAAGTTCATGCGCTATTCACATCAGTCAACAAATCTGAGTAGTAAACACTGTTCCAAAAATTTTGAATTGCAGCTCAAATTTCGAACTATGACTTTCCTTTATCCTTTGGATCTAAGGATACGATAATGGTATAGAACACAGTAACAAACAAATGAATACATCGATATAACACCAAGATCCAGCATATTAAGTTGATCTAGAAAATAGCAATTACTCCCAACCACCCACGTACCCAGCTCCAACCAAGAATTTACTGCATATATGACTAATTCACGACAACTCTGAAGCAACAACCCTAGCCTTCAACCCCGACATGGCAGGAGGGGATCTGAGATTCAGAAACCTTGCAGCTACGGGGTAAAAACAAATAGAACATTCCCTATCTCGTTAAACCGCTCGTCAAGGCATCTCCAGCAAGCGAAACCGCCGAATCCCGCGCGGATCTAAGCGGTGACGGGCGAGCTCGCTGACACGCCGCAGGCGGACCTAGGGTTTTCTGTGGCGGCAGACACCGCACGCACGAGCGCAGAAGAACACGCATACGAGGTACGGAGAAGGAGGGGGGGGAGGAGCCAGGGTTACCGGGTGAGTACGCTTGCCGCCGGCGAGGCTCCGTCGCTGCCGCTGCCGCTGCCGCCGCCGCCGACGCGGGGGTGGGGAGGGTAGGCGAGTTGGCGAGGGAGAAAGCGAGGCGACCGCGAGGCGAGAGGGAGAGCGCGTCTCCCATAGATAAGAGAGGAGGTGGGTGGGCTCTTTTGGGCCTGGGCTTTAATGGGCCGTAGGACGTTCACTGTTTCGGCTTTTCAGGCCCAATAAGCTGCTAAGGGCTAACGCGTCCACCCGGCCATACCGAACAGCTCTCGGCCCTCGGGCCTAGGAAGAACATTTTTCTATCTTTTTATTCTTGGCTAAATAACCAACCAGCTGATGAATATACCGTGCATTGAAAAAAAAAAAAGGCTGCTATATACCGGAATACGGTTCAAAAACAGGATGATACCGGTTAGATATCAAGTCCTAATAGGCTAATACCTAACCGGTATCAGGTGATACTTATCAAATATCATGCTGTTCTACCACGTATCAGGTGATACCTATCAGGTATCATACGATTCTTACCACATAGAATGTGATACTTGCGAGATATCAGGTGATACCTATTAGGTATCATGTGATTCTTATCACGTAAAAGATAATACTTGCGAGATATCAGGTGATACCTATTATGTATCATGCGATTCTTACCACGTAGAAGGTGATACTTTAGAGGTATCAGGTGATACCTATGAGGTATCAGGCGATACCTACAAGATATCATGTGATTTCTACTAGGTATCAGAAGCTGGACATACCTGATGCCGACGCCAACGTCCGCTACCGCCCTCTACCGCCCTCCCTCCCCTGGCTCTAACCACCGCCGCTGCTCCTTTCCCGGCTCTGGCTACCACCGCCGCCGCCGCCTCTCCCTCCCCTAGCTCCGACAACTGCTACCCCTCCCTCTTATGGCTCCGGCCACCGCAGCCGCTCCCTCCACCGGATGCAGCTACCACCACCGCTGCACCTCCCCTTCCTAGCTCCGGCCACCGCAGTCACTCCGTTCCCTAGCTCCGGCCACCGATCGACGCCCCTCCTTTCTTCGTTGATGTATCCCCCGCCGGCGGCTCGGACGCGACGCGCCGCTGCCTCGACACGACACAGACGAGGTCCTCGACGTCGCGGGAGCTCACTGTGTAGGGCTCGTCGCCGGTGGCCGCGTCCTCCTCTCGCCGAGCAGGTCTTTTTCCCCAACCGCGCCGAAGGTCCTCACAGACAGGCGACAGCAACCTCCTCCTTACGGCTTAGGCGCTCAGCTCTCGCTTCTCTTTGGATAGGCAAGAAGGACGAAGGATCCCATGCCGACGGGATCCCCGTATGTAGCATTCCCGAAAAAAAAATCGCATAGGAAAACACTAAACATATGGTAGAAGATGGATTTTATTGGTCTTACGGATCTATATTTGGATTATAGCCACCAGATATCTCTATCTCTACTGTTATAAAAATTGAAAATGTTTTTACCGGTATTTTGGTACATCATTCGTATTTGAGTCGGGTTTTAAATTTTGTTCGCTTTTGGAAATAAAAATCCGTGTTTGAGTCAGATTTTAAGTTTGTTTGCTTTTAGAACTACAGAAGGAGTCGTATGAGAAATCTCTTTAGAAAAACTCGCATGCTAACTTGAGATGAAAGTCAGACTTCTAATTGCAGCTCATGATTTTTTTTTAAAAATATCCAAGCGAATTCCTAAAGTGAATTTCATCCTAGCTAAACCGTATAACAATAACATGATTAAAATAGCATTCACCCGTTGCAACACACGAGCATCTTTTCTAGTAAATATAAAAGTATAGTAGATAAGAACGGAACGGAAAACCCTTCAACGGATATAGAAGATGTTGGACTTTGATCCAAGAAAGACAGTGTCTTATCTACCCGTATCTCACAAGGGTTGCTCATGGTTTACTTGGACAAGTTATCTCTACCCACATATAAATACTCCAAACTTCTCCCGCGCCTCAAAAGCACTTCACCATTGCCCCTCAAAAGCACCTTGCCATCACCACCTCTACAAGCAATCCCCCCTGCCCAACACGTCATGCAGCGCAAAATAGAGTTAGATCTGGTATACCTGTTGTTGACCTCATCCTCTCCCTCCTCTCTGTTTCCTCCTTCAAACATGCTGCCCTAGGCATCCACTCCCTCGCTTGGATGTACTTTCTGCTTTCTCATCTGCTTAGAAGGCACCTTGCCATCACCATCACTGCCAAACATGCATTCTCGATTCACCCACATGGCCACATCATGAGTGGAGGGCTAGATCGAACTGGACTGAGCTATTGTGATTTTTTTCGGTTGAACCACTAGTCTTGTCCGGTTTTAATAGCTATAGATTGCGTAGGTGTAGCTTGAGGCATCTATGATCACACACTCCGATGACAATAAGGTGTGTGCTCGAGTGAGGGGAGTTCGGTTGTGGGCCTTTGGTTGGCCCTAAGAGATGGAGGAGAGTCGAAAGAGAAAAGAATATACTTACATATATATATATATATATATATATATATATATATATATATATATATAATGAATGATAGGTGTGTCTAGATAGATCTTTTTATATAAATTGTCTTTCCCATATTGTTAATTAGATAGCAAGGAGATATATAATTCGTCCGGTTTTAAAGTTCACAGATATCGAATGTTTGTTGTTGTAGTTCATGGGAAATCGGACTACGCTCAAAGTTTAGGGAGTAAATCAAAACTGTTCCTTTTGAAAATTGAGGTTGAAAAACAACCGTATAATGACTAAAATTGGATTTCATCCTTCTTAATTTTGCACTATCAAATTTCTGCATTCCAAGCATGCTGCAGGCCAAGAACCGACCTATATGCAATGCTACTTTTGATTGGAGATCACTCAAAACTGGGAGAGTACCATCTCTACACAGCTCTCCCTTATCTATCATCACTCTCCCTTACATATATCGATCACTGCGTACATCACTTAAATTGAATTTGAACTCATTAATAAAAGGGTTATTTTCCATGCATCGATCGCATGGCACGATGCAACGCATCCATCTAAACGAGAAAAAACAGGATGTTGCTTTGTTCTCAAGATAATTGCGTGTGCGCAGCAATTGTTAATGAGAAAAAAAACAATTAGCAGATCGAAACCCTAGCTAAGCTAGCTCTATATATACAGTTACATTATGTACTATATGGCGTAAGCAAGATCAAGGTGATCAATGAGCAGATCGTTAATTAGTCGCGTGGAGCATGCACGGCCTTCGAAGCACACAACAACACAGCAATGCGTTTGCATATAGAACGATATGATCGATGATGCCGCGTTTGCTTTTGCACGACGCATCGCCCGATCGGATTGTGTGCTCTGCGCGCGTCTAATTAGTACGTAATCTCGCATCAGCATCACTAATCAAATGTACGATAAAGGCTTTTCTTTCTTTCCTGCCGAGGACGTACGATATGATTGTACTATACAAATTATAGTACTTTCTACTCCCTCAAGTCAAATGTATTTGATGAGAACTTTCACGGTATGTTAACGTACTTGGAAGTATTAAAAATTAAGTAGAGTAATGTTGATCGTTGATAAGAAAGAAGTAAGGTACGAAATAAAATTATTGTAATCGATAAAAATTAAATAATTAACTAGTAAAATATAGATATTATATGTGAATAAAAACATCTATACGTGTATCGATATCGTCCTGTAGAAACAAAGTAAATCTTCCAAAAAGTTAGGGCCGGTTCACTTTGACGCTATTTTCAACCATACCATTTTTTTTGACACAGTTGCTAAAAAATATCTACATTTAGTTTGTTGCTAAATTTGGTAAATACGTAAGAAATACTTCTAAAATTTTGATAATATTGCATCTTGCCAATATTTTGACAATGCTAAAATTTAGTAAGGTTTATTTTGGCTATAATCTGAACAGGACCGGTCCTTATATTAGTGGATTTGATTGGTCTGCAGGGGATAAAAAATTGTAGGCATCTCTTTTCGTTTCTCCGTTCGCTTTGTTCTTGTCCATGTGGTCATGCCTCTCCCTGCCTTCCAGCTCCACTGCTGCTAACCACTTCCGTCATCAACAAGTTCAGGGAAGACGATTCTCCATCGGCTATAGCTAGGATGTGTTATGGCGCGCCTACACTACTTAAAAAAATATTTTTTATACTGTCAAAATCGAATTTAGCAAGCGGATCCATACGGAGGTATATAGGTGGTCCGCCTACACCCAGATGTCAAAAAATATTTTTGCATGCGGGTAGAGCAACCATATGCAAAAACGGTATTGCTAATTAAAAAACTGTCGCAAGTTTTTTGGGCAAAAAACTTTCAAAGGTAACTGTGTAACTGCAATGTAATTACACTATAGTTACATTGTAACTATATTGTAATCCCTATATAAATTAGATATAAAGTTGCATATATTATAGTAAAATTATATTACAATTATACTATAATTAGGTTTGAAAGTTTTTCCCTTAAAAACTTCCTGTGGTTTTTTAGATAGTCCCATGCAAAAAATTGTATTTTTCGTATGTGAACGCTTAAGCCGTACTCCGACTAAAAAGAAAAATTGACAAAATAAATCCAAAGAAAAATCCATCCGAAACGCTAGCATCTCATGTGCTCGGGGTTCATCCCCGCCGTCACCGACACCCTCCCCACCTCCCATCGCCGCCGCCAGATCCGCCGCTGACGCAGTCTCTATATACCATCGGATTTGCCGCCATCTCCCTCCCCACCACCGGATACGCCGCCGCCACCCTCCCCACCCTCGGATCCACTGTCGTCATCCTCCCCATCGCCCGATTTTCCACCGCCGCTGCCATTCCCACCATTGGTTAGGGACTAAGGCAGTGGAAGGTCCTGCTCCATCTCCATCTCTCGGACTCCTCCCGCCGGCATCGGTTTTGCTAGTGTGGGCCGGTTTCAGCGTGGATGGCATCCAAAGCCTTGTGGCTGCCTTCGGAGTTGGGTGACATAAAGCTCACCCGCTGCCACAGGAGTTGGGCGGCTTGGGCTACGTGTGGCGTGAGCGAATCTAGCGGTGGTGGTGTGCTCATTGTTGCGGTGGCGAGGTCTCGGGGATGGTGGCAGGACGACGATGTTATGATTCCAATTTTATAAAACTCTAGTGGCATTCAGTAGATATTATGAATAGTAATATCACTTTTCTAGTTTGGCACATTTATAACTTTATGTACTTCCTCCGTTTCACAATGTAAGTCGTTTTAGCATTTTTCACATTTATATTGATGGTAATGAATCTAGATGGATATATATGTCTAGATCCATTAACATCAATATGAATGTGGGAAATGCTAGAATGACTTACATTGTAAAACGGAGGGAGTATATATCAAATTAACCCTAATTGTTTGTGTGCATGAATGCACCAGCTCGATCGGTATTCTGAAACAAAAACTGCCCCAGTAACTTATAGTGAATTTTTATCAAAAATATTCTTATATATATGGACTACAGAACTTCTCAGACATCATTCCATGAAAGGTGCCGATCGAGCTGCAAAAAAGTTCGTTGATCGCTGATGGCCCCCACAAAACCCTTTGCTTGCGACTAATGACTATTGACCGGCCGGTCACTGGCTGGCCTGGCTAGCTAGCTAGTAGATCGATCTTCTCATATATATGACCCATATATCCATGCTTGCACGAATGGTTCCTAGCTAATAACAACCTAGTTAACTAAACTATATGGTCAAACTAAATGGCTAGCTTAGCGGCTTGTTTGATTAGTAATTTATTATTTAATTAATTAGTGGGTATATTCAGATGCATGCGTACTCAGCATGCATACAAAGTAATATATAGCTAGTATATGCAATGCATGACGGCAATATATATATATATATATATATATATATATACTAATTGATAATTAATTAATATCAATAAAGTTGTTTTTATATACAAGTGAATGGATGATGGGGGGACATAGAAGAATATAGAAATGAGCTGATGATACTCGCACGAATGGGGTGTGCAGGGGGAGAGAATATGGGAAAGGAGAAGCTTGGCTCGATCCTACCTATGAACTGTAATTTGTCTTTATGCATGCAAGTATATACTCGCTCCGTTTTTAAATATTTGACGCCGTTGACTTTTTTAAATATGTTTGACCGTTCGTCTTATTCAAAAAATTTAAGTAATTATTAGTTCTTTTCCTATTATTTGATTCATTGTTAAATATACTTATATGCATACATATAGTTTTACATATATCACAAAAGTTTTTGAATAAGACGAATGGTCAAACATATGCTAAAAAGTCAACGGTATCAAATATTTAGAAACGGAGGGAGTATATGCAAACCTGTTCACAAGGTTATTGTATATATAGTACTGGTTATGTAGTGCCACTGGGACTGCTAATTAATCTAGAGAGGAGAGAGGAGAGACTGAGCTGAGGGAGAATATATAATTTGTTGGGAAGGAACAATATAATGCTAGCACTTTCAAATTCCTTCTCCACTCTCTCACACAAAGAAGACATAGGACGAAGACAAGGAATAAAAAGAAGATCATCGTCTCTAATTGGTTGATCCATGGCTTAGTAATGGATGAAGTAATAAAAAAATTTATGAGTAAAACTTTTATACATGTATTATTCATATTCAGAAGCCAATATATGTTGAAAAATAAACAAACCCCCTTACAATGATCAGCTCTAAAAAATTAATTTTTCAAATTTAAATTTTACCTACGACTGAAAAGGATAACAGAGAAGGCGAAAAAAAAGTATATTCCTCGCTGAAGTAGTGAAGTATCCAACATTACACTTGGCAGTTGCCAGAAACAGGTAGTGCATAAGCAATGAGACAGTAGAAAACGGTTCACACTTTTGTGGGGGAATATTGTACAGGTTGTTTTTTTTCTGGTTTTGAAGTAAAGTATAGGGTTTAGATTCCAAAAAATTATTTTTTGTAAATGTTATTTGGTTTATAGGAATGTAGTATATGAAAAACAAAGGAAATTTTCATCTACTCAAATCACTTGAAGAAATTCTTATGGATTAACTTGTGCATGTATTTTTATTCCTTTATTTTTCTTATTCAAACAGGTTGATCTTTTTTATGTTTCTATGGATTGAAATTCCTCCCAATCGAAATGGATATCCCAACCCTTAATCATCATACTGATCGATCTGATGCATGCTCAGAAGTTAAGGGTCTCATCGATTATCGAAAAACTTATTATAAGCCGTAATGACTTATTAGTGATCGAATAATAATTTATGTAAAATTTTTATATATGTGTTTCTAGCAAGTAACGTTAAAAGCTCATGTAAAAAGAAACTACGTTAAAAATATCTTAAAATCAACTTTAGAATTAAAATTAAGTTTCAAAATTCAAATTTCAGCTTTAGCTTTGGCTTTTTAGGTAACCGATGAGACTCTAAATACCACACAAGTATTTATGTACTCTCTCTGTCTTATAAAATATAAATATATATATATAGTAGGATGAATATCCAGATTTACAGTATTAGGATCTATTATGTCATTGGCTATGATTTATCATATTTCGTATTAAATTTGTTTTTTATAAGATGAAGAAAATATGTTGCTAGCTTGTCAAATACTGCAGCAGTAGCACCAAAACATATCCGGTTCCACACGTTTGACCTGCCGGGTTACTAAGGCATGCATCGAAGCGAGTGCACTAGTTAGCGTGAGCATCCCTCTGCCCAGCAATCACAGATCCCTATATTTAAGATTTAACCGAATATTACCACTACTAGAAGTACTTGTTTTGAAAAGCTACTACAGTAAAAATAATAGTGAGAATTTGACATCATCTATAATAATAAATCTGAATAATCTCATTTCTAGTTTCATTATGTTCGATTATGTTAAATCACCACGTAGCTTGTTTGTTTTTTACGAGATGAAGAAAGTAACTCAGAGTAGCAGTAATCATGCATGGAACTTTTCGTTCCGTTTCACGATCGCCAGTACTCGACCAACACAGGTATTATATAGGTGCTTGAATCTTCTGTAGATAAAGATTAAATGTTTTACGTAAAAGGAGGTGGTGATAACGTGTGATTAATTAAGTTTTAATTATTACAAACTTGAAAAATAGATTAATATGATATTTTAGAGCAACTTTCATATAGAAAATTTTGGCACGAAACATACTGTTTAGCAGTTTGAAAAACGTGTCACAAGTATCCGAAATTTTATTCAACTCTAGTTGGATAAAGGAGCGCAGATGTTACGTGTACGGGTCGGAAGAAAACGATCGGGAAATGATATAATTTCTACATAATACTCTCCGTCTATCGGGAATAATTTTACATATTTATTAATTTAATTATTTAGTGGTGACTTTAATATGATGTTGATAAAAATTAGAAAAAATATAAGATTTATATTTGGCTAGAATTTTGCGAAAATGATTCTCACTAATTAATATCGATCGGTCGAGAATTTTTGCTACCATTTTCATCCATGTTACCGGCTGTCCCAATGCAGGGTAGAGCCAGAAGTTTTTGAAACCCTAGGATCAACCAATATAATTTATTACATCTTTAATTATTTTCATAATTTTCTTAATTAATTTATAAGGGATTAAGGAGATATGCCTAGGGCTCAAATCCTAATTAATAGCCTTAGGCTGCCCTTGTCTCAATGTATTATACATATTTAATACTCTATTATCAACTATCAAGCAAAAAGTATCGGTCAGACCGACGGCAACCAGGCGGTCAGACCGACAGGACAACTTCGGTTAGACCGCGATCCGTCGAATTAGAGGGTAACTTTTATTTCCGCTAAAAGTTTTCGGTTTTTGGGTATACCAACCATTCACTCCCCTCTGGTTGGCTTAGTTATTGTGATTCGATCCTACAAGAACCTCAAATCTTCTCATGCACTAGCCATGGCTTTTTTTTCAACAAAATAAACATCTTGTGCACCATGGCAAATTGCATGTACTCCCTCCATTTCAGGTTATAAGACATTTTAACTTTAGTTAAATTGCATGTACTCCCTCCATTTCAGGTTATAAGACGTTTTAACTTTAGTTAAAGTCAAATTACTTTAAGTTTGACTAATTTTGTAGAAAAAAAGTAGTAATATTTTTAACCCAAGACTAATATATTATAAAATTTTATTCAATTATAGATGTAATGAAACTATGCTTGTGTTGTAAATATTACTACTTTTTTCTATAGAGTTAGTCAAACTTAGAGTAATTTGACTTTAATTAAAGTCAAAATGTCTTATAACCTGAAATGGAGGGAGTATATATGATCGCTACGTATAAACAAGCAACACGTAATCTATTGAATCTTGAAATTAATGTAGGTCTATTTCAATCAACCTTTTTTTTTCATGAATATAGGTTATTTAGAACGTACAGTCACATTTTATTTCCTTTCTTGTTTGTTATAGCCAAGTAAATTAAACAATATCCAACATAAAAATGACTACCCTTTCCAATACAGAATATAATAAAAAGAAACAAAAGTCACTGAGCTCTTTTTTTAATTGTTGCGCACATGTTTAAAACGAATATATATATATATATATATATATATATATATATATATATATATATATATATATATATATATATATATATATATATATATATATATATATATGAAGGAGTATATGTATACAAATATATATACTTAATAATTACAGAAAAATAATTTTGAGCTGCTTGGAAAGCATTTTTGCGGTTGTGCGGCTCATGACTCATGAGCGGCGGTCCAAAACCAAAAGCCAAGCTTGCATAACGAAAATGATCGAAGTCTTTTTCAATTAACTCTAAAAACTAAGTTGCTTCGACCACTGACAAATAAGTGACATTTTAGATACATGTAGTTAACATGTTTAAACTTTGACTACTTATATTATAATATGAGAGACTTTGTCCATATATACAACTATATATGCATGAGTGAAACCTTATATTTTAATATTTTAGGATAGATACAGTAATAGACCTTCGAATAATTTCAACTCAACTTCTAAAATTAATATGGTTATACTCCTATTTGTTTCAAAAAAAGTACTTGAAACTAATAATATTATAATTCTTAGATATGTTTACTGGTTTTGTATTAGTAATTAACAACCAAACAAGGTGTGAGCAGTAATTCATAATGAATTATCCAGCAGCAGTAGTAGTGTATATATATAAATAAAATAGCATAAATCCCTGGAAGTCAGGTCCCGGCCGGGATAGAAGCCGCAGCTAGCTGCTGATGAGCGCGCGGCGCGCGCACGTGCACCCGCGCAGGCCACCTCCCGGACTTTGAGGCCTCCTGCCGCTTCCTCCCATCGCCATCCACCGCGACAAATCGATCTCTCTCTCTCTCCCGATCAACGTAATGTAATATTCCTACAAATTAATTCCTCTTCCTCATATTTGTCTGAGGAAATTAATCTTCCTACCAATTAATTCCTTCTTCCTACTACCTTCGTGAGAACAAAATTAATCTAGTATGGAATGTGATATTTCTAATACAACGATTTTAGACAAACACATATGTTCAAACTTATAATAGTAGGAAATACCACATTCCATATTAGATTAACTTATTTCGGGACGGAAGGAGTATTTCTTCTATTTTTTTAATAAAAGGAAAATTAGTCTTCCATAAATTAATTAATTCCTTCAACGTACCGCGTACACATCCCGTGTAATGTCCACTGCACGTACACGCTCAATACCCATCTTTTCCGGTGGCCGGCCGGCCGGCCGCGGGCGACGGCGGCGGCGGTGGCATATGATCAATCGTTATCGATGTCGACCAACGGCGCCGGCCGCCGACTGCATGCCAGCTTGGGACCAGCGGGCCGGCCGGTATGGAGCGACGGTGTGGCACGTCGGCGCCGGCGATCGAAGACATGTCGCCGCACAGCCGGAGCACGGCCGGAAAATACATAGCTGGCTACATGTGTATAGAGCTAGTGGCATGCAGCAGAATATATACGTGAGTTTACTCAATGAACCAGACTGATGATCATGCGTGCAAGTTGGAGAGACTAATTGGAGATGGTGCCGAGATCGACAAATATTTTACGTAGAGTTAATTTTTCGCATTTCTACGGAGGGAGAGAGATCAGTAACTTAGGGTGTCTAGTTCACGTCAAAATTGGAAGTTTGGTTGAAATTGGAATGATGTGGCGAAAAAGTTAGAAGTTTGTATGTGTAGAAAAGTTTTGATGTGATAGAAAAGTTACAAGTTTAAAGAAAAAGTTTGGAAGTAAACTCGGCCTTAATTACATTATTGCGATCGATCGACTTGGTAACTAATGCATAAGTCAACGGCTAGCTTAACTCACAAGCAAGCTTACGATTCAATGCTAGCTCGATCATCCAAAAGTGATAGCTGATCGATCGAACCCATATGTTTTTAATTTTTTTCTGTACCGATTGAAAATATACGTCCAAATCTAATTTGATTAAAGTTCATTCAAACTTTTCAATCTAATCAGGAAATTCTATTCTAGACACATAGTCGAATAGAAATTTTAGGATGATTTTTATTGATTGTTGAATGAATTTACCTAGAGTTTTCGTTATTTGTTATCTAATAAACCATACTAATATTAGTCTCACTACGGTGCTCTCTACTAGTAGAAAACAATATAAACCATTGATCATTTGATCGAAGAGTTTAAATCTATTTATACTACCACGATAGTACCATCTAGTTAGCGGTAGTAGAGACATGGAGGGATATTATTGTAAAAAAAAAGGTGTGGGGAGATATAATTGTCATTTAGCAGTGACTAAACTTTTTTTTTTTTCCTTTTTTTGGCTTTTTCGATGAAATACGAGCGATGCTAGCGCAATGGATGATATATCGATTTAGCCAGGAAAAAACATAAATGACAAAGTAATTCTTAATCATTGTATTAGTAAATTACTACTTTACCCCTAATAATACGTACTAGTGGTATAATACTATAAATAGAGAGTACCGGAGTATAATATATAGTACTCCTATGCTACCCCAACTACTGGTATAGTACGTACAATTTATAAATCAACAATCAATTAAGATCATTTTATTCTACTATACTAGCTACTCCATCCATCTCAAATATAAGTATTTTAGCTATAAATGTTAGACAACTATGTGTCTAGATTCATAAATAAAAGTTGTTATATTTTGGGACGGAGGTAGTAGTAGCTAGGCTACCATAAAAGCTCTTCCAAAGATAAACTTATAGCCAAAATATATAGGGAAAGAGTACCAAGGGTGGTCTCTATGGGTATTATAGCTAGTAGAAGTGACTTCAACATTCTTACTATATGTAAATAAAAAAGAAATTCTATTACCAATAATTGAGATGAAAGTATAATTAGATATGATCCATTAGATTAGAAAAGATAAATGGTATAGATTTATTTCTACTACCACTAGAGATCATTGTAAAACACCTCATATGAGAAAATAGTTAATATCTGGCAACACAAACCAATTAAGCAGTACACACTTAGTTAGAAACCGAATATGATGTGTGGCATTTGTTGGAATTAAGCTAGCTTAATGGCTAGGTTAATTTTGAGGTATCTTCAACCAACTCACGAGGGTTCAAATGCTAAATTTTTTTCCATGGCATTTTGATGCCTATGACAATATTCAGGCATGTGTAGAGAATCGATGTGTATGAGTGTGTGTAGTAGCTATAATACGGTGCATTTATTTACATATTTATATGTCTCCAATTGTACTTAAAAAATCGATGTGGCATTTATCATTCAACGGATGACAAATTAAAATGGGTTTTTAATTGTCACATGACCCCCCATTTAATTCACAAGAAGTCAAATATCAGGTTTGAATATAATTTCAGATCGTATCACACGCGCGCTAACCGCAATGTTTGAACCATCACAAGATCTCTACTTGGGATAAGTAAATTATTATGAGTGATAACCAATGCAAAAGTTGAATCCTCACTTGAAACAATAACAAATTACTAGTAGCCTTTAGGAATAGATAATGAACAACATGTAGGGAATAGAAGAGAGAATAGAAATGGAATATGGAATAATGGAATGCAGGGCTTAATTCCCTGACTCCCACAAGGCTGGTCAAAGGATGATCTAAAGTTGTTTTAGTTTATTTATGAACTATATATAAAACTTTACACATGCATGCGCATGGACCATCATATCATATAGAACCTAACGTCTTCTCCTTTCAAGGAATAAATCCAAACCTATTTGGCTAGCTCTCTGTCAGTTGTCACGCACAATAAAACAAATTAAGCTTCAAGAAAATATATACTACATTGCACGTAGCAATTAATGATCTCTAGAGAGGGCATATATGCAAAAAAAGATCATCACTATTTGCAGATGGAGACATGTCATTGCTCCTTATGAGGCCATTTTTGTGGCCGGTGCGTCCCCTGGTCCAAAGACAACGCTCCTCCTTTCCTTTAGTCCTTCCAAAACCGGCCATGACCAATGCAAACACACTGTCACTGACTGACCATGCACAAATCAAATCATTATTCACAACAGCTAATCTCCATCACTCTCCCTACATGCCATAGTACTACTTTATATAACCCCATGTCATGTCCTTTGGGTGAGCATCTCAAATCAGATCATCTCAAGTTCCCAAACCCTAGCTATCTCTGCTGGTCTCCCCAAGCTCTCCTTTATATAACACAAACTACATCATCTCCTTTCTCTTGTGTGCAACATCACAAACACAACCTTTCACTCCCATCTTGGCTTTCTTTCCTGTCTCTAGCTTAGCTACCTGTAGCTTCCAAGCTGAGCAAAACCAAGCAAAAGAAGCTGTTTGTGTGCCTTTCCAAGGTATAGATTTGCAAGCATATACACTTTATCCTGTCCAGTTAGAAACTTATATAAGGACTTGTAAGTTTCTTTACTGAATTAAGGTTAAGTAAACTTGCTAAATTCATGAGTTTTCTGATGCATTGTGAATTTGTGGGTATTTCTCAGAGTGAAAAAAAAAATGCATCCTAATGGCGCGCCGCTGGCCGTGCCACCGGGTTTCCGGTTCCATCCGACGGACGAGGAATTGCTCTACTACTACCTGAGGAAGAAGGTTGCTTATGAGGCCATAGATCTCGACGTCATCAGGGAGATTGACCTCAACAAGCTTGAGCCTTGGGATCTCAAAGGTATAAACACATATGCTTGCTAATTAATTAACTAGCACTTCTTTAGAAAATGAACAAACTTACAAATGTATATGTTGTGTTGGTGCTTAATTTTTTCACAAAATCACCTAACGATTTTAAATTTAACTTTATGAATATATTGATTAACATATATATGGTTGCATTGATGCAGATCGATGCAGGATTGGGACGGGGCCGCAGGAGGAGTGGTACTTCTTCAGCCACAAGGACAAGAAGTACCCGACGGGGACGAGGACCAACCGCGCCACGGCGGCCGGCTTCTGGAAGGCCACCGGCCGTGACAAGGCCATCTTCCTCGGCAGCGGCGGCGGCACGAGGATTGGCCTGAGGAAGACGCTGGTGTTCTACACCGGAAGGGCCCCGCACGGCAAGAAGACCGACTGGATCATGCACGAGTACCGCCTCGACGACGACAATGTCGACGTCCCGGTAAGCACCATCACCATTCTAATCGATTTCAAGCTAGATAGTTTAGATCAAGTAGAGTTGAGCTCTGATTAATGGCGGTTTCTTGGAATGTTGCATTGGATGCGTGCAGGAGGAAGGATGGGTGGTGTGTAGGGTATTCAAGAAGAAGAGCATCCATCAGAGGGGCTTCGACCAGCCGGACATGGCGGCGGCGGCCGACGAGGACGAGCTCCGGTACCAGCTGCTCCACGGCGCGGGCATGTCGTCGTCGCCGGTCGACCAGAAGCACGTGCTCCTCCAAGAGCAGCTCGTCGCGCACGGCGCCCATGGCGGCGGCTTCGTCGTCCCGGCGTTCGACGCCTCCATGCACCTCCCGCAGCTCGCCAGCGCCGACGCGGCGCCGTGCGGCGGCGGCGGCGGCGGCCATGTCGCGTTCGCCTCCATGAACCCGCTCGACGCCGCCGGCTGCGGCTCGCAGAACATGATGACGATGAAGATGGCAGCGACATCCGGTGGCGAGATGCTGCTGATGAGCGGCGGCGGCGTCGACGGCGGCCGCTTCGGCGCCGCCGCCGACTGGTCGATCCTTGACAAGCTCCTGGCGTCGCACCAGAACCTCGACCAGCTCTTCCATGGCAAGGTCGCCGGAGCGCATCAGCAGCAGCAGCAGATGGCCATGGACGCCGCCTCGTCGTTGCAGAGGTTGCCGTTCCACCATTACCTCGGGTTGGAAGCTGCAGATCTTCTCAAGTTTTCTATGTAGAAATTTTTTAGCTATATGTAATGTAGTATCTGCTTCTTGATTAATTAAGCAGGTGAATTCTTGTTTTTTTTTCTCTTCTAGTTTTGTCAAATTATTAGTACTAGTTTCAGTTTGATAAGGTTAATATCGGAGTTCTGCTAGCTACTGGCCTACTGTTCTATAAGCATGTGTATACAGACACAGTCTGAATGCCGTATGAACTTCTTTCCGAATGTTTCAATTCAAGTTTGTTCATCTTGAATTACTAAGCTTGTCATCTATAAGCTTGTCATGTGCTCCTTGGAAGCGCGTATGAACAGAACGGCACGCACGCGCGGAGTAAGCTAGCGTAGATTAACTGTGGTGAAATTTGTTCAACTGGCTTCCAAATCCTAAACTTTGACACCGATACTCGTATTTATGACTATTTATTTTTTATGATAGGTGATGTATTTATCAAAAAAAAAAGAAAAACGAGTCACCATGTTAATTTCATTAATTTTAAAATATGCTAGCTCAGTTTTTTTGAATGTATTTATAAAGGGAGGATGTGCGTGTACATATTCATAGGGTGGGTGTATAGCGTCTATGTTTGGACTCCGTGATTGCTAAAGAAAAAAAAAAGAACGGCAGGCACGCCTTCTTGAAGATAAGTGCAAGGGCAATTTGACCCTCAAAAAATGCGCAAGGCTGATTCTAATTAGGAGGAATAATCGAGTGATACAGTGACTCGCCACTGGCCATGAGGTTCGCCTTGTTCCAGTTACACTTCACAGTCAGGAAGACATGGCCCACATGTCCGTCGCCCAACTCCATCCGGGCTGGGCTTGCTTTCATGTGGGTTTTGCTCGTGGCCCGAGCGTCCGCACTAGGCCCCAAATTAATATGGGCCGAACGTCAGTCACTGTTCTGTTCTGGCCCAAACTACTATGGCCCTTGCGTAAGAAACAGTACGTATCGGCCCAAAAGTAACGTGGCCAGTACGTTAGCCATAGTCCATTTCCGGCTCACTAACATGGGCTCTACGTTCGTCAGAATCATCTCCAAAACCAGCAAAGGAGTTGGTTTGGGGGTTTTCGAGGATGAGGGAGATATTATACATGGTTTTACGGTCAAGGGAGACGATTCAACTAGAAGCAGAAGAGAAGGGAGGTACAATATTCTGTTTTAGCTGAAAAAAGTATACTGTGGGCTACACGTTTCGCCGCACCACTGCCATATGCCGCTGCGGCGCAAGCTACAAAGACATTTTCAATTCTCCATCGATTTTATTCGTCTATACTCTCAAATAGTTATAATAAATCATTCAGCTATATTAAAAAAACATGATCTTCCCAAGTACTTCAATGAATCTCGCTAGCATGATCGCGAGAGAAAGAGAGATAATCCACATGTATATGCCCTTCGTCGTACTGCATCCAGTAAATATCGTTAGCAATGGAAAGGTTCATTTTGGCTCCCTCATTATGATCTCAATTTAATTCATATATGTTAACCTTAAAACCATGTACATTGTCACCTTTAAGTCTTTAACTGTTCAAACTGGCTTATTTTGCCACCCTGAGCAATTTTGAAAGTGGTTTTATCCTACGCGGCATATTGACTTGGTCCCCCATGCTAACATGGTGCTTACGTGGCAACTAAATTCGGACAAAGATTAAAAAAATGGTGGGTGTGGTCTTCGTTGCATCACCCACATCATCAGCATTAGATGGAGGAAACAACATGATTATCTACGACAGTAGCAGCGAAGAGTACCGACGGTGGTGGTAGTGGTGAGAGGAGGAGGCACACTCCCAATCAGGGTTGGAAATTTCGGAAATTTTTGTCATTTCGGACCCCTCCGATACGATATTATTTCGGCTAAGTTTTTTTAATTTTTCGTGAATTTTGGTAATATTTGTTCAAACTTAACTAAATTTTGTTCAAAATTTCAGAAATTTCGGATCGAAATTTTGGTATATCGGTGACCTCCGATCAAATCAACTAAACTTAAAAAGTAAACCCTACTCCCAATCGCCCTCATCACAAGCAAGGACATCACACATCCGTTGGGGCCATGAAAGCGAGCCGTATGCGGTGGGTGAAGGCGTTCACTCCCCGTTCTCCCTCCTTCCTCTTCATGGTGTCCTTGAGAAAGCGGATCCACAACACCGACCTAGCCATCATGCCTGTAGTAGCTACACGCAAGGCTACTCGCCAAGCGTGTGTGACAAGAGCACCTATCCTCCCTGACCTCCGGATCCACCTACCACAAGGTGTGTGTCTCTGCGGCAATGTCAGGCTTCTCTACCCACAGGGTGCTGACATCCCCTTCCTTGCTGCCATGTCAGGGGCAGCTAGATTTCGTGGAGTATTGCTCGATCTGCTACCAGCCTCCGCCGTCACCAAGGGACCACCCCTACCGCTGTCTCCGCTACCACTTTGGGAGGGCTCCACGGGGGCTTGATGCTCTTCTAGTTCTTCGTTGTCACCTCTTTCACCCTTGATGCGCCAAGTGCGTGGTGGCTACCGTCTAGACCCTAGGACTCTGCCATCATCGAGGGAATGGGGCTCTCCATGTCACTTTGCCCCTCCCTGCCCGCTACCGGCCTGAGCATCAGGAGACCTCCGCCTTCACCCCCAGATACTCGAATCTCTACTACAACGACACGACCTTTGACCACCTCTGACACCTCCCAATGCATGCCGCATCCAGGGACCTCTTCATTGCCCACAGTAGGCCCCCCTCCTCTAGCGCACCACCTCCCTCTGCTCCATCTCCAAAGCTCCTGGACAACAGAGAGAGGGGTTGTTGGGGAGGGGGGGAAGGGGAGAGAGAAGTAAGAAGAGCTCTTTAGGATGACACATAGGTCCTGTTTTACTTTAATATTTTCCCTTGAGAGATTGACATGTGGGGCCTCTATATCTTTTATTTTTAGTTGCTGACCGTTAATGGGGCACGTAAGTGCAATGTAGGACAAAACCACTGTCCAAACTGCTTGAAGAGTAAAAAATGAGCCAGTCTTGATAGTTAAGGGAGCCATTATATCTCTTGTGGTTGAGGGATATGAATTAGATTTCGACTAATAGATGAGGGAGTAAAAATGGACTTTATCCCATTACCAATCCACTCGTGCTACACTCTACCAGGCTTTTGAGCTTCTCTGTTGTCCAACACCAATGTTCTGTTGCTTCATCTCCTTTTCCCAAAGCTTGCAAGCCAAGTAAGGGGATGTCAGCACCCTGTGGGTAGAGAAGCCTGACATTGCCGCAAGACAAAAAATGTGTGTCCATGGAGAAGCACAAAAATGTTCAAGCACAAAAATGTCTAAAGCACAAAAATATTCTCCATGGACACACATGACAAAGCTCAAAAATGATATCCTACTTTCTTCATCAAACAAGGGCACAATTCTTCCCTCTAGGTTTTTTATACCATTTTACCATTGTCCAATTTCAGAAGATCTGGCAATACATCTATATTCAAGGCCTCCTTTGGAGGGCTTTTGGGAGCTGTGATCACTCCAAGAATCTTCAGCTCCTTCCAAACGGTCCAAATTTGCACTTCAAAAATGAATTATATCAGTGCCACGGGTACGAGGTACCATGTGCACCTCCTGGTTATCTTGGAGGGCATGATTTACACCCTTATCATAGGAACCAACAAATAGTGTGGTCTGCGTGGTAGTGGGCCCAACCAAGAGATGATCACTCTAGAGGCTCATGAGTTCGTAACCACAACTACAATAGCGACCAAAACTAGCTAGAAGTGGTCGATAGAGACAGCCAAGCAAGGTAGCGGAGCAACCACCGAGTAGAGTGGGCCCCCGCACAGTCTCGCGGCCACCTCTCCAATAGCGTGACTATTCTCGATGGCCTCCTAGTTAAGGAGGATGGGTGGGCATAGTATATGCTAGCGTACCCCGTCATTCCACATTAAATGCCTATGTTTACCACGGAGTCATTCCCTATTGAATGCAAGCGATTTGGTCCATCTAACACACCTAACCCAACCATCATCACCTACCCAGGTTTCGTAAGATCATATAAAGCATGTGTGCCATTTGACATGGCCCGATCGATGAATCGGGAACCCATGGGTACACCATGACAAAGGACATGGTAGTATAGGCAAAAGTGGCATGGGTGGCTGCTGGCATTGTGGCATATGCTCTCACGCCCTCCATATGTATATAAGGGGGCACACAACACCCCCTAAGAGGGAGAAAGACAGGAAAGTACAACACACTCGCACAATCATGAAATGGCTAAGTTGTAACACTCATCCATTCCACAACAATATATCTGAGCATGAATAGGATCGATATCTTAGGGGAGGCCTGAATTTGGGTAATTTGCTCTTTGTTCATCAGTGAGATTAGTGTGATCACTGCTCTCAACCCCGCTGCCGAACACGCGGACCATGAACTAGTACGCCGACCACTACTCATCAATAGTTTAGTACCAAGAGACGACAAACACCTGATTTTCTTTTTTCCAAAATCTTACTATTTGCCTTTTAATCTCTAGCTCTTCAAATAGAGGAACAATTCTACTGTCAAGAGGAGATCCCCTCGTTGTTGTTGGCATGTCATTCAAATGATTATAAAAAAATTCAAAAAAAATCAACAAGATAGATTAATACATGAAAGATTACTCTACAAACATGCAAGAATAGAGTACAGAGAATTCTTGTGCAAAATTTTCAGTAAATGTCTAAGCACAGGAGGTAAGGGGAAAAAATGTGTGCCCTTAAAAAATGTCTGTCCCCCTATAAAAAGCTCTTGTTCAATCCTATTTAACTTCCATACATGAACTAATTAACTAAATTACCGAAAACTTTAAAAATAGAGAAGCAAATTAAGAAACAAACCAACGGCAATTAAGCAATGTCACGACCAATGATGTACATTTAATTAACTCCCCTTAAACATGAGTAACTTTTGCATGGTTCCATGAGGTCAATCAAACAACCCCAACTCCAAGCTAATTACAGGTAAACGAGCGACGACGACGACGACGACATGCATTTGTCTAGCAAAATTTAAAACTGTTTCGACGAATTTTTCCAAAGAGCGAACTAATTTGATCCACGGATCAAAAACGAACTAAAGCGATCGATGAAGCTGAAGAAAAATCATTCCAAGAAGCTAGCAACAACTTCTGGATGAGATCTCTCTCCAACCTTGGCATGGTTGATTTGATTGAGCTTACATCATGGCCGAGCTGCTGTCGATGAGGCCCTGCCATGGCGTTGCTCCGGTGGCAGCGGCGGCGTTGCCGCCGATGCCGCCTCCAGCGACGACGCCGCCGGCGGCGCTGTTCCAGCCGTAGAAGTAGTCCGGCCTCGACGCCGACGACGATGCGCCGCCTCCGGTGTCCTTCGTCATCACAGCTTCGCCGCCGTCGCCGCCGCCCTGCTGCTCGTCTGCACCACCAAGCGCCGGCGGCCACTGGCCTCCTCCCAGCCCCGCCATCACGCTGCCGTCCTCGCCGGCGTTCATCACTCCACCACCACCTCCTCCCATCGCATGATTGGCGAACAGCCCCTGCATCCCATGCTGCATCAGAGAACCAGAAAATGGCGGCAGCGGCGGCGGCGGCATCAGCATGCCATTGCCGGCGCCGGTGATGAGAGGCGCGTAGTAGCTGCCTCCGCCGCCGCCATTGCCGCCCATCTGATGGCTGTTGCCGACGCCGTCGAAAAGCCCTCCAACTCCCCTCAGCATGTCCATGAACGACGTGGTCGTCGACGACCCACCACCACCGCCGGGAGCCGCCACCGCCGCCGACAGGTTGCCGAACGCCCCGAACGACCCCAGCGAGAGGCGGTCGCCGGCGGCGGAGGGGAGCTCGAACCCGGTGGACACGAAGGTCGGGAGCACGTTGGGGAAGTCCGCGCACGGCGCCGCCATGGGCTCCGACTGCAGCAGCTTGCTGATCGCTGACGACAGCGCCGGCACCACCGGTGGCGCGGCGCCCACCGCAGGAGCAGGAGGAGACGCCGCCGACGCCGACGCCGACGAGGCCGACGAGCGCTTGCTCTTGCGGCAGCCGCCGCCGACGGGGACGTTGCGGAGGGAGCCGCCCTGGGTCCAGTAGCGGCGGCACTCGCGGCAGAAGTAGCGCGGCTGTGCCATGCTGTAGTTGTTGTAGTAGCAGAACTTGGTCTTGATGGAGTTGCATCGGGGGCAGCACGGGCTGCTCTTCTTCATCATCTCCGCCGCGCTCTTCACCGCCACCACTGCCTCCTCCTCGTGCTGCTCCGCCTTGGTCGTCTTCACCACCGCGGGCTTCTCCTCCACCGGGGATAATGCGCCGCCGCTCGCCATTGATCACCTCCTGCACACAATAGCCACAATGGTTCAAAATTAAGCATGGTGAGTGTCTCTACGGTGGTCTCTACTGGTAGCATTTTATTATTGGTATTATCGTAGGTAGAAACATAGAAGCGATAATGTGATATCTCAATAGTTGATATATGAGTTCTACTATCGTTAAAAAAATTATTCTATTACCGATATTATTTGAGATGGTAGTATAAAGATATAGTATGATTTATTGGATTATAGAGAAGGTGAAATGAATAAGTTGATTCTACTAGCTACCAGTAGAGATCCTATGCAAAACACATGAAGCATGGTATATAAATGAATATGATCACATAGTTAATTAATTACATTACCATATGAAAACTTCAACAACAATCTTACAATCATATGGTGTGGGAGTGGTCCTTTGTTTTCTGTCTTTTTTTCTATCTTTTTTAATAAAATGAACATCAATATGAGGAGGTTGATTCTTTTTCACTCGGATCTAGACTAACAACTTGAACACGCACTGTTTTTTTAGGAAATTAATAGGTTTAATTTAATATGCGACAAAATAGGCATTAATTCAACGGTATTTTAATCTTTCTGCCACTCGCGATTTAAGGAAATATGTTGCGTCTTATTTTTCTTGGATTGTTTCATAACTGTTACTTGCCTACGAAACCAAAATTGATGTGAAGAGAATTCCTACCAAGACCTTATTTTCTATCACAACATACAATCATATGGTGGGAGTGGTTCTTTCTTTTCTTTCATTCCTTTTCCATATTTTCAAATAAAAATGAACACTGGAATTAATATGGTTGATTTTCTACAACCAGCAATAGCCACAATAGTTCAAAGCATAGTTTATGTGTGTGTTTATATTTTTGTGTGTGTGTGTGTGTGTGTGTGTGTGTGTGTGTGTGTGTTTGTGTGTGATCAAACAATTAATTAATTATGTTACCCTATGAAAACCAAGTATAATCATATGTGGGATTTTGCTTTCTTTCATTTCCTTTCCATATTTTGAAATAGAAATGAGTGCTAGAATAGGGAGGTTGATTCCTTTTTTTTTCACGCGGACTTAGCGCAAGAAATTGAACACAGATTTCTTTGGAGGAAATTAATATGCTTAATCTAATATGTGACAAATAGGCGTTAATTCGATTATTTTTAGCTTTCTGTCCACCCGCGATTCGAGGAAACACGTTACGGCTTATTTTCTTGGACTGTTTCATAACTGTTGCTTGCGTACGACCAAAACTGACGAGATAAGACAATTCCTAGTAAGACTTATTTTCTATGCGCGACAAATCTATGCGCGTGACAACTAGCTACAGAATTCTCGTGCATACATGGATGAACAAGGAATAATATGAGGATTTTTTTTTGAAATAGCGTACTTATTGATCGCTCACCGCAAAATCAAGAGATGAAGAGGTTTCAAAATTAAACTATAATAAAGGGAATACCAAATCATTTGGATGAAGCGTTGATTTCTTTTGAAACTTTTACAAGTAATTGAACCATAGACCGAGCAAAAGAAACAAATCGATTTGAGATCATGCTAGCTGAACACCACCCTAGAATCCTAGATATATAGGTAGATGGTGCTGGACTATGAATTTTTGTACGCATACCAAGATCGATCCATAGCTAGATATATAGGAACCCATATGTGTTCATGTAGATGCAAAAGAACAACCGAATGAAGTGAAACACATACAAATACATGTAATACTCTTGCATATATATAGAATCTAGTCGCAAATAGATCAAGAAATAGTTAAATCAAACTTCTTGAAGACTACCAACAAGACTATATATATATATATACACAATCAAAAGAAGAAAGCGAAGATCTTTTCAACAAAAAAAAAAAGGGGAGAAAGCGAAGACGCCGGAGAAACATAAGTACCTGTTGGTGAGAGATCTAACTTGCTTGAAACAAGCAAAGTTGATCGAACGGAGGAGTGAACCGAGACGACGAAGAAGAAAGAAAAGCTAAGTGAAACGATGAAGAAGAGGAGGAGCAGGAGCAGGAGGGGGAGAAGGAGGAGAGCCTCCCCTCCTTTAATAGTAGCTATAGACAGACGGAGAGGAGAGAGCCGTCGAGAGAGATCTACCCCGCAAGCTAGTGCAAACGATGCGTGGGGCATGTGAGGTAGAGTCGTAGCCAGAGAGGGGATGAATTGAAATAGGTAGAAACCAATGCAAACCTGACGCCGGATTTATGTGGAAACAGCCGGCCACAGCAACGTCATCCATCCAACCAACCAACCATCCGTCCATTCCATCCAGCCAGAGCCATCTCTAGGCTCTACTGCTCTAGCATACAAATGCATGGATGGCTTGCAAGTCTACTGCTCTGTGCCGTGGCTTGTAGCTGTAGGTAGCAACGGAAAGGAGAGAGATTTGGGAGGGATGAAGACAAGAGGCAATCATGTCAGATGAAACAGCTTCTTCCGGTGCAAGAAGCCTTCCCTGGACCGACCGTCCGTCGACGCGGCGGTGACGCCGTACGTCCATCTCCCTCCATGCCGTTTGCTTGGCTTGTTGGCTTCGGCGAACTAACTGCGTTGTCAGCAAGTGGGCCCCGGCCAAAAGACATGCATGGATCATGGATGCTGCAGGTAGTGCTGGCCGGTCAGGTCATGGCTCGATATGATCTTCACGCGTACGTCACTTGCTGCATGGATACGTGTGTGTGTGCATATGCAAATGCGTCTCATGTTCTTGACGACGCAGGAGAAAAACGACGCCTTCCTCTCGCGATCTCTAGCTCCCGCGTCGTCTCGATCTGAATGTGTGTGTGTATGGTGCGTGACAAGTGGATGGGCGTCCATGGCGACCATCACGTATGCTGGTTTGTTTATTTATATATGCGCGGATTACTTGCGGATCGAGTTGAAGGTATACCAACAAGTGGTGAGCCATCCGGTTCCTATGATCAGTTCCTGGTGCCTCACAACGGTCACGTTCTTTTCAGCTACTCCACCGGATAAAAAAGTATGTTTTCTTAAAAAAAACTTTGAATACAATTTGAAAATACACCTTTTTTTCAATATTTTGTGTTTATATACATGCGTGGAAAATATTTGCACAAATATACCTCATCCACACAACGGGGACGTGGGACTGAGGCGGTGCCGCTCTTCCATTCCACGGGACCGGCGGTCGCACAGGACGGCCGTGCGGCACCGCCTCGCTCACGCAGCCCGGGAGAACGGCAGCGCGGTGCAGGGCGGTCCTGCGTGCGACTGGCACGGGTGCCGCACAACGGCGCTGTGCGACCGCTATGGTCCCGCGCCACAGCGCCGCGCGACCGGCTCGGTCCCGCGGAACGGCGCCGCACGACCGCCTTAGGACAGCGTGCGACCGCCCTTCACCACGCTGTCGCTCTCCCGTGCTGCGGGAGCGAGGCGGTACCGCACGGCCGTCCTGCGCGACGGCCGGTCCCGCGGAATGGAAGAGCGGCACCGCCTCAGTCCCACGTCCCCGTTGCGTGGAGGAGGTATATTTATGTAAATGTTTTTTATGCATGTATATAAACACAAAATATTTTTAGAAAAGGTATATTTTCATTTTTTTTTCAAAAAAACTTTACCGTATTATTGGGATGATTTGTTCTAATCTATTTGTTAAGTTTAATTTTTAGAATATTTATATTAATTTATTCATGTAGTTGAGTACGTATAATCTGTAACAATAGTCCGGTGAATGCAATCTCCGGAATAGTTCGGTGCGAACTTAAGGATCGATTTTACGAGGTATTGCTTGGCCAAGAAAAATACGTACCATTCATCTATCATAGCTATTTTACAATAGCATCTTCAGCGGTTCTATTGGATCTGTTTTTCGAAATGGACGACTATTGTGCTATTCAAAAGCCATTGTGAAATTGTAGTTTGTCCAAATTTTGATTGATTCTCTATATGCCCTCTCTTCCACCAACGATAAGATCGGTGGGGATGTGAAACAACATAGAGTGACTATGATTACGATGAATGTGATGGAAAAGAAGGCTCTATCTTTTTGTTTGCTGGTTCTTATTTTACTTAATACAAGTAAAATATAACATGCCCAAGGTTGCCTTTAATTTGCTAGAAAAAAAAGGTAAGCCTTTCGTTGGAAAAAAAAGGGACGAATAAGATTAAACGCAATTCGAAAGATGCATCCGTAGTAGTTTTTTTCCCCAATTCTCTGTAGCTTCGAAATAAATGGACATACGTCACTGTTCAGTGTCAGCTAATAATGATAACAGTGGTAAGTAATGACATATCACTGTTCAGTAACCCCTATGTGTTAGCTAATAATGATAACAAGTGGTAAGTGGTTGCAGATTCACTAATTTTAATTTTATGAACAGCGGGTTGATGACAACTTCACCACTCACCACCATAGTGATGGTTTTTTTTTAACGAGTATAGATATGCTCATTTTGTTTGCTACCAACATTTGTTCGAGTGTTTGGGCTTTAATTTGATTTGCTTACCAAATTTTCATTGCCAACCACATTTACACTGTCGAATGTCGATCGATGACGTACAAACGTAAACGTGCACATCGTGCATACACGTCCGAATTGCTGCTGTCAGGTTCGTACAAGGGCAATTGCATAATAAGTAGCCGTGATATACGTACATACGGAGTACATGCGTATACGTACGCATCCGTTACGGGCCGTTGGGTTGGTGGACTTGCATCACGTTGGCACAGACGATTGATTCGGTTTGGACATGCAAATTATACTTCTCTCCATGGACTTCAGTTATACACGACGAGAGAAGAGAAGATCAGATGACCGGATTTTTTTACATTTCGACCCTTTTAAAAACTTAGTTTACAAATTGAACCTAAAAAGCTTATTACAGAAATAAACCATTTTCTTCTCGGTGCCAGTGACCTTGGCGCCCTTGGCACCCAACAATGCTAGCACCGATACCCTCACCCCTCTAGAAGCCAAGATGTAGAGGGATCGGATCAATCAGCACCAAAGAGATGGATGCCGAAAACCTTACATATAAACTAATTTTTTTATGAAAGGGTCATAATGTAAATATTTTTCTTACAAATAGATCCTCAGCACCATAGAGGCTAGCATTGAGGGCCTATTTGTAATAAAAAAATATTTACATTTTAACCCTTTTTACCCAAAAAATGGATATATTCCTAGAATTAGTTCTCTAGGGGCCTATTTGTAAATTATTTTTAAAAAAGGGTTAAATGTAAAAAATTCTAGGAAGAGAAGACCAGCTAGCATTGCTCTGCTCTGCTCCAATCAACACGTCCCAGTAATTCAGTAGTATAAAATACTTTGACTTTTTAACACATGGTACTTATTTCATGTCTTGATTGTATGTTTAGCTTCAACCATTGCACTGCATGAGAAATCATCCTCTGGAGCAGAAACTACCAAAAGTATTCGCAAAGTATACCTCCATAAATAACAGTTCACCAAACTGTACTGATTAGACGTGTACATAAATAGATCATGCATAGTCTGGAAAAAAGTAGATTAAAGTATGGATTCCCGAAACCAAATAGCCGTATATAGTACCAGTAATAGTAGGATTGCAACAGCAAAATGGGCAACCGTGGAGCTTCCTTCTGCTTACCTTTGTGTATACTGAGATTATCTCATCTTTAGTGAAACTATCTTTCTGACTGCCTACATCATGTAAAGAGACAATCAGGTCTGAGAAATAAAAACCTCAGAAGGATAGCACTGGGTATCCATGGGCAGTACTTTGTAGTTCAAAGCATGCTCTGCAACAGATCAACAAATATTAAACAAACCATATTATGTACAACTGCAATAGGATGAGAAAGAATAGAAGCTGACCTTAACACCTTGCCTTCCAAACCTCAGTTATGTACAGGTTGAATACATCTGATGGCGTACAAAATAGTGAACGCTCTCCACGGCACATCCATAAACCAGAGTTTTCACCATAACATCACCTAGATGATATTTCCCCTTTCCTTTCCCCTTGCATGATATTGCTACTAGGCATTATCCACCTCCTCACCTTACATATCATCAAAAGTGAAAGGTGAGATTCCATGAGTTGAAAACAAAATTTCCCTTGAAAATAGTGTTAAAGTCTTACTTGGAAGCTGTAACACCTCAAATTCAAAATTGATTTCTAATTACATGACCCACTGACTAAAGCACATTTGGAGGTTTTGAATTTGAAAGCTTGTGGAAGAAGGGGTGGCAACCACTACAGTTAGAAATACTAGAAGTTATTGATTCGTAGCGGAGGCAACAATAGAATTTCATCTTCCTTTTTCTGAATCCAGGAGGCAACAACAGAATTAGTTGCCTGCTTGCCAAACACATTTAGGCCCTGTTTAATTCCCAAAAGCTTTTTCCCAAAAACATCACATTGAATCTTTGGACACATGCATGGAGTATTAAATAATAATAAATTAAAAAACTAATTGCACAGTTAGGGGGAAAATATCGAGACGAATCTTTTGAGCCTAATTAGTCCATGATTAGCCATAAGTGCTACAGTAACCCACATGTGCTAATAGCGGATTAATTAGGCTCAAAAGATTCATCTCGCGGTTTCCAGGCGAGTTATGAAATTAGTTTTTTCATTCGTGTCCGAAAATCCCTTCCGACATCCGGTCAAACGTCCGATGTGACACCCAAAAATTTTCTTTTCGTGCACTAAACAGGCCCATACTGGCAATCTGCATACACATGTCACCAGTCCAAGAGGCCTCAAGAGTCAAGGAATCTTATCTCACTGTCTTCCCTGAAAATTCAAGAAGCTGCAAAATATACTATTTTACACAACAGAGAAGAGAAGACTCAGCAGTGCTCCCAATGACATCAACACGCAAGTATGGACTCTCCTCTCCTATCCACCAAACAACTATCAACCAGACCCACCAGTAGTGAGGTAATATAAACAGCAGAGTTTCAGCCCATGATGTGATGCAAAAATATCTGCAATTAAACTACAAAAATATATTTGAGATGCCACACAATCATTTGGAAAATAAACAACATGAAAATATTATCCAGTAGGGAACTCACTACTATTTCAGCCAGCAAAGAAGATAAAGCATCACGTGGCAAGAAGCCTCAGCAGCATAAAATAAATCACCGCACACACCTGTGGCTTATCACTGCAGTACTGCAAACTGAGGTTCCATGTTTATTTGCAACTCAAGCTGAACAAAACAAATCTAAACAATCTTGACAAAAGAGACCACAAAACTAACTCTGCAAAATTTCAGGCAATACACTAGATTCCTAATTCCTTTTAATCAAAGCAGCAGCAACATAAATGGCACATCAGCTGAAATACACTACTACGCACTGATGTACTCCCGGTTTCGGTGCAATTATGAAAATTTGGATTATCATAAAAATATGTATTAACTGGAAAAACAAAGTTCTTGAGCAAAGGCGGATGAAATGGGAGATAGATGAATACATCATGTTATGCAACACCTGATCCAGCACCCAAAATAGCCAAGAAAATATATAGAACACAACAAACACAAAACCATAATCACCATTGTCTAAAAAATACTAAGCAGCTGAATTGATAGATTATTAGCCTATTGGACTCCAATCGGATGGAGTACAAAGTTCACCATAGCCAAAGAAAAGAAAATAACAGCAAAGACATTATTGTCTTCTCTGAACTAATAGTAAAGCCACATTTATCACCCTAAACTAATCACAGGATTCATAACTCACAAGAGATCTTTTATGTCATATTCCTCTTGTATTGCTCTCTTCGATATTTCCCTCTGCATGAAGAACAATATATAAATCATCAAGTGGAAATAATGTAGATACTGAATTGCCAATTTGATAACACTTAGAGTGCTATCAAATTGCTTTACAACTAGAAAATTCAATACCACATAATTTTTCTCACAATTTATTTTTAAAAAACGTTTACTATAATTTGGAAATCAGTCTGGCACAGATTCAGAATTAGCAAAGCTATCTACAGTCTGTTAGACAACTAACCTTTATCTGTGTGGTAATACTTCCAGCACCCTGATTTAAGTTCCTTGCTATGGTTAATAAACAAAGCAGAATGCCACAAAATATAGAACTTCAGAAACCGATAAACAAATAGTGCATACCTGAAATTGTTTTACTTCCCAAGATACATCGGCCCAGGTTTTTGATTCTATGTTCTCCCACAATATAGGAGCTTGAACAGTCTCCACATGCTGGATAAGCCTTAAGCTACCTGTTGTACAATATAATTTGGAGACAGAACATTAACCCATGCTCTACATAATAATATGTTGTCCCGGTATGGTCAGTTCGTTGATATGGAAAAGACTAGCCTTACTTGTAACAAAGGCCTCTTCCCAAAGTTTGTGTTTGGACCACGATGGTGAAACCTCCCGGAATGGGATTCCAATATCATGGCATACCCTGGTCCAAGCAAATAGAACTTCTGTTACAAGGCATAAGGATTTGACATTATCTCTAGCATATGAAACCCCAGTTAGAAACCCAGCATAGATTGTTCCCACCGTTGAATTCATTTAAACAAGCAAATGCAATTTTCTAGTGCATGTCACTGTACCTAGTATGCTAGTTAGTATGTAAATTCATGAGGTGAAGGAAAGGTAATCCCAAACTATGTCATTCTAGGGAATCTGCAAAGAGTTGCACATCTTCGCATTAAGATAAAGAAAAAATCTAAACCTAGACATGAGTCCAAGTTGGAGCTATTTTATCAGTAGCCTGAGTTTTTATTCACCATCTGGTTATTTTTATTTAGAAGTACAAATCACAGTACATAGAACTGAAGAAAGAAGTGGATACTTACTCTATCACTATCTGACGCATAATACCAGGGAGAATTCCATCACCCAGTGGAGCTGTTTGCACTTCAAACTCATTAGCTGTCATTTCAACAGATAAAGGCTTATTCAATGGATGCTCCTCCTCCTGAAGAAACATGATAAAAAAACAACAACATTTATCAGGGAGGCATCCAAAACATAGGGTAATTGGACCAACTGGCATGAAAACAAATAGGTGGAAAGCACACCTTTCACTTGGTGCATTATAATCATACCGATTGCCGATCGAATTGCTACTGTTATTTTAGTTTGACCTTCTACTCTATTTTATTTCTCGGTTGTTTCGGTAGGCGATATCCAATAGCATGGGACTAATAACTTTGTTTGAATTCCAAGAAAACCGAATCCTAGCATGAGGCTCACCCTGCGGCAGACAACGAAGAAGTTAGTGATGCTGCCTTCAAGAATATGGTCTCCATCGTTTGTCAACAAGAGCTCCGTCACCCCAGGAGGCCTCATCTTCTCCATGCTCTTCCTCATCCTGCATGACATACACCAATACACACACAGTGATGCATCAAAATGACTTAGAATGCTCGTAACGAAGAGGCAATGCAAAAGGGAAAGAGGAGCAGAGGAAGGCGACCTGGCCCATGGCGCGTACTTGGCGGCGGCGGCGTCCCTTCCCCTCCCAGCGACGGCAAGCCTCGCCCCGGCCTCTCCGAAGACCGGAGGCACGTAGGCCCCCAGGTGCACGCACACCTCCAGCTCCGACTCCTCCTCGGCCGGAGAGGCCCTGAGCAACGCCGTGAGCGCCATGTCCTCGCCGGGCATCTCGTCGAGGGCGACCCGCACGGAGCGATTGACGAGAGGCTCGATCCCTCTCAGCGAGTCCTCGAACGGCTTGCGGGGCGGCAGCGCGGCGAGGCCGAGGAGATGAGGGTGGAAGCGGGCGAGGAGGCGGGTGGAGTCGGCGAGGCGGAGGAGGTGGCGCTGCCACCAGAGGAGGCCACCGGCGGCGGTGGCGCGGGCGGTGGTGTAGGCGCCCGGGGTGGAGTCGAGGAAGGAGGCCGCGGAGGGTGGTGCCTGCGGGGAGACGGTGCCGTTGGTCACGAGGACGGTGGCCGGCGGCGGCGGCGGCGGCATCGCCGGAGTTGCGGCTGAGTTTGGACTTGGATTGGTAATTCCGTTCTTGCGAGACTGAGGAGACACATGTAGGCTTATTGGGCCTCCTCCAATATATAAGGAATAAGTCCACTTGCCGTCCCTCTTCGTCACATCGAGTTTAATAAACATGCCAAGAGCGCAATATCAGAAATCTTCATCCCCATCTCGTCAAACCGTTGTCAGATCCCATGGTAGTATAAATGAGTGGTTTTGTTGATGTGGCTTCCTAGTCAGAAAAAAAATTAGAAAACATGTGAGGTCCACTTGTAAGTGGCATACATCCTCTTCCTCTACTCATATCTCCTCCCAAACCTCGCTCAAACACAGCGTGTGTCATGGAGCGCGATGGCCAAGGTCATCGTCCGCTCGTTCCTGACCCATGGCCCTTGGCAGGGAAGCAGAGGGGCCGACATGCAAACTGCATGGGTCACTGCCTCGGTGACTCACGTTCACGAAGACAGCAAGAGGATCGACGACTCCAGTGCCGCCTTGAGCTCCATGAGTGAGTCCGTCTCCACGTTCCCCGTCGTTGCCACCCACGACCGAGGATGTAGCGGCAACGGTCCCCTAAGCCCTGATGCCACACCTGCCTCTCCAACTCCGTGACTTGGCCGCCTCTCCCGTCCCCTTCACATATCATGTCGTGATTTACTCTGCCAACTAACGACGCCACGACCTCGGTCGAGCTCCTCGACTGATGGACAACCTTCTGCCCCCCAAGCCTTGACGCTGTATCAACCTTCTCCAATTCCAAGACCTGTCCTCCCTAACCCCCACACCACGACTTCCTCTCCATTAGCCGACGACGCCTAGACCTTGGTCGGGCTTTGTAGCTAAAGGACAGCCTCATGCCCCCCAAGCCTCGACGATGCATCTACCTTCTCTAAATCCAATACCTAGAGATCCCTTTGTCAGCCATAGTGCGACTGCCTCTCCGTCAACCAATGGCGCCTTGACCTCGACTGGACTCCGGGTTTCTTCTCCGGTTGACCGATGACCGCTCATCATCACCATTCTACAGAGCCAGGGATCACACTGCCTCAGGCTCGTCTTCTGCTCGAGCCAACACCCTTTCCACCCAGCACCACTAAGACATCTCCTCTATCGACCTCGCATACGTGGTTAGGGCAAAATAGAGAAGAAAGAAGTGGGGCACGTACATGTGGGGCCAACATATTTTTTCCTTCTCATGTACAAGTGGGCCCTATATATTTTTTTAATTTTTTTTTTTTGCTAACTAGGATGCCACGTCAGTAAAACTACCCATCCATACTGCCATGGGACCTAGCTTGGACGATTTTGTCAAGATAAAGGGTGAAGATTTCTAGTATTTAGGATGTCAATTAAACTCGACATAAAGATAAGGGACGGTAAGTGGACCTATTCCCCAAGATAAATATACCAAAAAAATTAGCTAGAGTTATTTCCCTGACCGGTGGACCAACAATTAGTTGTTCACTTCAGATTTTCATGTTTCTATCGAGTTTGAAGAGTGTTCTTGAACCGTAATAACAGATATAATGCATCTCTCAATTTAAAATTACGGAGTAACCGAGATCCCAGGAGTGTATTGTGAATGGTTTCGATTGATATGACGTATTGACTGCAATCAACTCAGCAAGATACCCCTCCAAATCCGAGCTTGCTTTAGTCTAAATCTTAAAATAAACAGCTTAAAATTGTTCTTGTGGAGATTATGGGTACCCCATACCCACACGGCATGGTTATCCGACTGGTTATAAGGGATAACTTATATCTATATAATATGTAACAGATCATGACTTGGGTATTACGTTTCCTTGTATATTACGGAACGGCCTAAAGTCCTGGTTTGATAATATTGTAAAGTAGATTTAGGAAACCGATACCGTATTGGTTAAGGTTTCTATCTTGTAATCCTGTCCCCCCATCCTATATAAGGTGGGTAGGAGGCTCTCTAGGGGGCATGAGACAACTAGATCGTTAGATCTATAATTCACCCGGCGGATTCAAATCCCCAAACAGGAGTAGGGTATTACCTCTCGTTGAGAGGGCCTGAACCTGTCTAAATCCTTTGTCTCCGCATCCATCCACTTTTAGGTTTCGTGCGCTACCCCTTTTATTATTGCCGAATTCATGTTTCGACAGTTGGCGCGCCAGGTAGGGGTGCGCTGAGTTTTCTATCGACAAGTGTGATGGAATATATCATCGCCGCTATTGGCGCCGTCTTCTGATCAAATCAATCTTCGACCCCACGAGTTTGTCGCTCCAATCTGCTTTTATTATTTGGTTGATTCCTAATTGCTGATTGATGTACGTGTTGTTATTTATGATTTTCATGTTCCAACGATATGGCTGGATCTCGCAATGCGAATTCGTCGAGATGCTACGGCGCGGCTGCGCATTGTGCATGCAGAGCCGCATGTTGGGACACCGTGCTACAGATCGCGTCGTGCACCCTCCCGGCAGCCCTTAAACCACGTCTGCAAATCACCTGATCTGGATCATTGGTGTTAACCATGATTTTGTTTGATACGTACTACTCCCGGAGCTGCACAGTCCAAACATGGGACCGATCTTCATGCATAAATACGTGCATCAATTCATATCCATAATCATCTACACTTTTTTATTTATTTCTGCTACTAATCTCTATTCGATCTGTGGTTTCTTATTTTGCATGTACCTGGCTACCCCGAGTCTGATTCTCTTCGACTTGGATTCGACCCGGACTCGGACCTGCGATCTATGTGCAGGACCACGGATCAGTCTAACGATGTGCATGTGTGAAGGCATCTAAGTGTTCATACCACAGGAGATTAATTGGCTAATTAACAATATATGCATGCGTCATATATGCATTGTACCGCCGGCCGCCTTCGTCGCTGCCGACTGGTTTCTTCGCCTCCACGATCGGTGTGTGCCGCTACCATTGCTGATGGAGATAACATCTTCACCGACTGGCCTGCCTCCGTTGCTGCTGACTAGTGTCTCCGCCTATACGGTTGGTTGGTCACACCACCGTTCATGGGAGTCCACGTCTTCACCGACCGGCTGGCCTTCGCCGCCGCCGACTGGTGGTTCCGCCTGCACGGCTGGCCTATTATGCCGCCATTGTTGGGCATCCACGTCTTCACCGACCGGCTTGCCTTCGTCGCCGCCGACTGGTGTTTCCGCCTGCACGACTGGCCTATTATATGCTGCCGTTGTTGGGCGTCCATCGACTGGTGTCCTCGCCTATACGGTTGGTTGGTCACACCACCGTACATGGGTGTCTACATCTTCACCGACCGGCTGGCCTTCGCCGCCGCCGACTGGTGTTTCTGCCTGCACGGCTGGCCTATTATGCCGCCGCTGTTAGGCGTCTACGACTTCATCGCCGGCCTGCCTTTGCCGCCACTGACTGATGTTTTCGCCTATTCGGTTGGCGGACTTCGCCGCCGTTAATGGGCTTCATCATCTACACCACTGGCTTGGTTCCACTGGCGCCGACTGGTGTTTTTGTCACCATTGATGGACTGCTTCGTTCCCACATCGGCTACTTTTGCTGTCACCGAGGGAATACGACAAAGCTAAGTCATCATTTATTTTATTCTTTATATGATATTTTGCCTTTTCCTTTGCCTCACTACATCAACTGGTTCGCCGTTGACTAGTGAGTCGGGGGCTACAGATGTTATATCATATTTTTTAAACAATTTTCATAATATTTATCTTGATTGCTTGCGACATATTCTGAGTACAAAAGTGCCTATCGAGTTATGGAGTTCCATCTTCCTATGCTTTCCGTTTGGTTTGCTAATGGATAGTTGCCTTTGGGCCGATTCCTAGCACCCGGGGGCTTGTTGGATGGACCGAATAACGCAAGGTGCTAAGTATTATTCGGAATAAATCAAAAGCATAGAGATAAGATAATTTATTTTCTGCTCTTAATAATTGCAAAAGTACCCGAGTAGTAAACTCCGACCCGTGAAACTTTGTTCCATTAATGACGAACTCATGTCACTCATATGCATGTTTGGGGAGAGCGTAGGCCGACTCCCGATGCTTGGTGGCTATGACTAGTCGGGCAGAGTGTTTAAACGTAATGAGTCATCTGCTCGGGGAAATCAAAATTGACAAGAGAAGAAATACATATTTATAAATATTTTAAAATACTTGAATTTTTCTCGAGTATTATATTTATATCAGATACTACTCATCCTATATGTTTGTTCTGCAGGATCCAGATCCAGATATGCATAAAAGGGATTCATGGCTTTAAGCTTATCTCTTACGCCCCAGGAATGGATCAGTCAGAACATCACCACCGGCTTGCCTCGTCCGCCGCCGACTGGTGTTTCCGCCTGCACGGCTGGCCTATTATGTCACCGTTGTTGGGCGTCTACGTCTTCATCGACCGGCCGCCTCATCCGCCGCCAACTGGTGTTTCCGCCTGCACGGCTGGCCTATTATGTCATCGTTGTTGGGCGTCTACGTCTTCACCGACTGGCCGCCTTGTCCGCCGCCGACTGGTGTTTCCGCCTGCACGGCTGGCCTATTATGCCGCCGTTGTTGGGCGTCTACGTCTTCACCGACCGGCCGCTTCACTGACCGGCCGCCTCATCCGCCGCCGACTGGTGTTTCCGCCTGCACGGCTGGCCTATTATGCCGCCGTTGTTGGGCGTCTACGTCTTCACCGACCGGCCGCTTCACCGACCGGCCGCCTCATCCACCGCCGACAGGTGTCACCGCCTGCACGGCTGGCCTGTTATGACGCCAACTGATGCTATCTTCTTCACGGCTAGCTACATCGCCGTCACCGCTAATAGGCGTCAACATCTTCAACACAAGTTGCCTACGTCTGCTGCCGACTGGTTTCTTCACTTCCATGGCTGTATGATTCTGCTAGTGTTGATTGGCCTTATCGTCTTCATCGCCGGTCGTCTCGTCTGCTGCTGACTAGTGCCCTCGCCTCTATGTCTGGTTTATACAACTACCACTACTGATGGACATCATCGTCTTCCGTCGCCGACTGGTTATGCCGCCGCCGACTGGTGCTTTTATCTTCACAACTGCGCGTCTTCACTACCGATTTGCTTCTGTTGCCGCCGACTCGTGTTCACTTCATCACGGCTATGCAATTTTGTCACCATGGTGGAGCAACTTCATTTTTATTATCTTCGGCATCGGCAAACTCTATTGCCTCTACTTCACTAACCATGACGACTACAAGAGTTTCGACACCTCGGCATACGTCACCAAATATGATGCCGTGTTATTTTATTACAACAAGTGGTGTTCCAATCTTCAAATTTTCTACTCGGACATCCTTAACACATATCTTCACTCAAGCAATGACTACTCGATGACAAGAAGCTACAGTTCTCGACTCTATGTTCAGTTGTTTCTCAACTAACCAAAGAGTCGGGGGCTACACAAATACAAGACTCAAAATTTGACAAGCTGAAGCAATCAATTAATCAGCCAACGAGTCAATTCCAGGAGTCATTATCTTCGTCTTTGCTTTAGAGCAGAGTTATCAACCAATCAGCTCAGTTTCGACGAGTTGGACAACATCATCTACTTTCCTACAAGTGAAGCATCTGCAACAGCTATAACACCAATTTGATGGATTATTGTCACTGACATCATCACCAGCACCTCTGCTTCATCAGCCCTGACATCAACTCTGTTTCTAATGGATGACTATGTCTTCGCCGACTTATTATTTCACTTTCACGGTTGCTATCGACTGGATCACCGACATCGTTATTTTCATCAACATCCTGTCAAGCCTCTTCAACATAGCCCACTCTACTGCTATTGATGGGCAACTTCGTCATTATATTTGATCATCTATGATTGCTGCTTATCATCATTACTGTCGGTTGCGTTTGTCGTCGCCAACTATTTTCTTCATCTTCATGATTGGTGGATTTCGTCATCGCCTTTGATGCATGTCTACATCTTCACCGTCGGCTTGCTTTCGTCACCACCGACCGGTATCCTCGCCTTCATGGATGGCTTATTATGTCGCCACTAATGGGCATCTTCATCTTCTTCACCAGCTGCATCGTCTATCACCGACTGATTATTTCACTGCCATGGCTACACAACTTTATCGCTGGGCGCCTTCATATTCATTGCTGGCTGACCTGACTATTGCCGACTGGTTTCTTCGCCTCCACAGCTATGCAACTTCATCACTTTTGATTGGTATCACTATCTTCACTACTACCAATATTTTTGCTACCTCTGGTGGGCAATATTATCTCTATATGGGATGTCAACTGCGTCAGCTACCATCAATGGACCATTGTGACTATGACAGAAGGACAAGCTATATGATCAGGGGCTTACTAGCTCAAACACAAGTATCATGCCTTCAATTTGGACTTGTTCCGGATACATGCAACATGAATTCATGATCATGGGTCTATTTTCTATGCTCGAAGACTGGACCAATCATTATTCCCCGTAAGGGTTATCAACCGAATACTTGCGCCAGTCGGGATTCAATTATTATATCTATTTTGGAGTATCCCATAAGGGATAATCACTCAGATCAGAAGCTATTCATATGAGCTACACTTGGTCTATATCACCTAGAAGATTTATTACTCGGGAGCATGTTACATGCGTCATCCTTTAAAGGGTGTCGAAGGCATATTTTTTGGCCTAGGCCTAATATGTCTGCAGCCCATATTTTCAGGTGTGGCCTGTCACGTTCTTTTAGGGACTTAGGCACTTTTTTCTTAGGCCAAAGTGCGCGTGATCAAGTGCCCAATACCTTAAAATCCTTTTATACCGCAGTTACTCAACTTTTTAGGAGTTGGTACAATGCATCTTAAAAGGTGTCAAACAGTAAAGGTTTATATAGCTGTCCCGTTGACTTTTTTATATAAGTCAAGGTGCTGTTTGGGTTTTTAAGCAATTGATTGGATACAATATCGTTGCTTTTTGCCACGTAAGTGTGCATTTTTAATGACCAATATTATGGCTTAGGCTGATTATATATCTTGGTCATTTTCCAGGCAGTTGGTAAATCCTTTATGAGTTTATTTACTCGGATTTTACACCACATATGCCATATATTTCCAGGTGTGGTGAAACCATGTGTCTTTTAGGGACTTAAGTACATCTGTTAAAGCAGTGTGCGCATGGTGTATGCCCAATACTTTGGAAATTTCTTTATTCACAACATACAAGCTTCTTTATAGCTGTTTTGCGTGTGAATTTTCAATGATATAGTCAACTTTAGGTTACACTCATCATATTTTACAAAGCAGTCGGTATATCACTCGTATCATGTTATTCAGGGATTTACACCGCATATGCTACATATTAATATCAAGTCGCTTGGTTGACTATAATTATCGAAGCCACTCGGTTGGTTGGATTATTTATTCCTTGACTATATGCTTGGTTTGTTCAATTAACCACATAGTCGAGGGCTACACCTATTAGGTGCATCTAGTCGATGCACCTGACTTTATTTTTCAGCCCTCCACAGTCTTCAGATTTGGTAAAAATACTCGGGAGATCATGGCAAAGATGATTGAAGCACTCGGCTTTGGAGTAATCTGGTTCGAGAGAAGATTATCTTTTCGACTGTGAAGGTCTCAGGGGCTACTGTGGAGATTATGGGTATCCCATACCCAGACGGCATGGTTATCCGACTGGTTATAAGGGATAACTTATATCTATGGAATATATAACAGATCATGACTTGGGTATTATGTTTCCTTGTATATTACGGAACGGCCTAAAGTCCTGGTTTGATAATATTGTAAAATAGATTTAGGAAACCGATACCGTATTGATTAAGGTTTCTATTTTATAATCCTGTCCCCCATCCTATATAGGGTGGGCAGGAGGTTCTCTAGGGGGCATGAGACAACTAGATCGTCAGATCTATAATTCACCTGGCGGATTCAAATTCCCAAACAGGAGTAGGGTATTACCTCTCATTGAGAGGATCTGAACCTATCTAAATCCTTTGTCTCCGCATCCATCCACTTTTAGGTTTCGTGCGCTACCCCCTTTTATTATTGCTGAATTCATCTTTCGATAGTTCTGTTTTCTTCTTCGGAAAAATTGTTCTGATTAAACCTTCAAGGTGACCTAAACAAAGTTTAACAAATATATCAATCTGATAAAACCAGAGAAGAGGATGCAGTCTGAAACAGAGGTCTGCATACATTTTCGGCTTATGAACTCTTATCCATTTTTTTTAACTTAGATAGAGGTAAACACATTGGCTCCAATACTTCCTTGCTCTTCAACCACATTACACATATACTTGAGAGACTAATGCTAGCAATGACCCCAACAGTGAGAATGGTTTACGGGCCATAACCCATAACAATTTTTAAAACAAATGTGTCGACATACATTATGTGGGGATTAACACCCACAGATTAACATCAGCATTGTCAGCCATACAAAATACGAAGCAACGCGAACGGCACATCAAACACAAATACATTTAATCTCTAAAACAGAACAGGATGCATATATAAGATTAGAAATGACATGAGTGGATGCAAATACTGTTCAGGCGATGAATTGAAGAGCTGGTAAGCAAGGCACATGTATAACTTTGATTGCAGTAGTAGTGTCACGCATAGCGGCGAAGATGGTTTGTGATCTCGGTCATCATCTGAGGTGTTGGCCTGGTAGACGTCGGAATGGCCAGGAAATCCCTCGCCATCCTTGCTACTATCGGATATCTGTGACAGTTCTCCTTCCACCACTTGAGAATGTCGAAATTCTCTTGCTTGATTGGGATGGTGTCACGCCCGGAAATTCACTAGTAATTTCCGAACTAATTTGTGCATAAAAATCCTCGTCCAGGAATCAGCCGAGGTACACAAATTGACAATTTAATATACAAATCCATCATAAAAATAACGTTACATACTTACAAAAGAAAAGAAAACAGCAGCGGAATAACGGTCTAGCGATGGCTTCAGCTCCACTCCCACAGGCAACTCAACTGGGGTATAAGCCAAACGTCTTCTCCTTCTGGATCCTTTTTCTTCAACTGAGGTTTGATTGATTATTGCAAGAATGAGCATATGACATACTCAACAAGCCACACAGCAAATATGCACGTGCACAAGGATACCAAAGGATGGCATAATATAGGCTCATTTGCAAAAGCAGCATTTAGCAAACATTTAAGAGAAGTAAAACAGTGGAGTAATTAATCAGAAATTTTAATCAACACTGAAGCACACCCATGCTGCACAGGCCCAACCATCCTGAACAACCATACCCGGCTGTACAGATCTAACTCCAAACCAGGAGCTAAACAAATTATTACCAGTTATAGCATCAATAATTATTGTGAGAGGCGTGAGACTAATCACGAAAAACATTGCTCAACTCGCCCATAACCGCGGGCACGGCTATTCGAATAGTTTTACTCTGGCCAGAGGTGTACCACTGTACCCACAAGACACAGCCTCAACATCATGTCTACCATGCGTGGCGATACTGGAAAGTACCCGAATAGAGGCTGTGACAATACCTTCTGCACAACACAACTCACCACAGTGCACCATTCCTGGATCATAATCACCCCCTCTACAACCAGAGGCATGGACTCCCCAGCGACCCCCACGGACTTCTCGCCGCTTCTCAGTCTGGCACCCTGTAATGAATCATGCTATACAAAAGGTAAAGCCGTTGCCCACGCTGGCTTGTGGTTGGCACGGTTAATGTTTCACAACAGTAGCTCGCGAACCGGTCCTTAATTGTCATGAGCACGACCTTTAAAACCATGTGCTCACAACCCACCATTGACAAATTTTAATTATCAATTAATTATCATAACACGATTAACCATCGTGAGCTACCATTAAATATAACCTTAAATAATAATGTAGTATATATGATTCATCCTATTAATGAGCTAATGTTTCTAAGCATGGCTAAGCAATTATATATATATAGCATTTAGTTGAACCAAACCAATATATAAGGTCCAAGCTAATCAAATTATAACCCATAGGAAAATAAAGTCATCTTCGGCCATTAATTAATCGGGAAAGGCTCACCACCCGATGACATTCGAAAATAATGCATAAGTTGAAATAAAGCATCAGCTTTAAATGGGTTCAACATGCTCAAAGGGTTGTTTGGGATCTGTGTGACTTGCCTTGATCTTCCGCAAACACTTCTGAACCTTCCTCAACGAAAACGCTCTCCTCCGGAACGTCGGAAACTAAAGCGAAAGAACAAAATCAACAAAACAGTACAAAAACAAGCAAAAACAGTACATGTGTATATTTTTAACATGTAGATCTTGATTTTAGATAAATTTAGCAACTTGAACCACTCGAATCCGAGTTACGATGATTTAGTTATGAATTTCCGAAGATTTAATCTATTAGAAAAACAGGAAAAAGAAAAACGATGATGACGTCATGATGACCTCATCAATGGCCGGACCAAGATGGCGACCTCGCCGGAGATTGGATGGTCGGCTGCGACTTTGGAGGACATGTACACGTAGAGGACGACGAGACGAACCCAACGGTACTCACCCTCAAACCAAACGACGAACGACGACGGCCGGCGACGAGGTCTAGCGGCGGCGCGGCTTCGGTCGACGGTGGCGACGGGGCTCCGGTGATCGGCGGCTTCGGAGGTCAGGCGGCCGGGCTTCTCCACCCTCTCGCGCACCTAACGGTGGTGACAGCGACCGGCGGCGACGACGGAGGTGGCGGCGCGACGCGGATGGAGCTCGGCCGGCGACGAGGTCTAGCGGCGGCGCGGCTTCAGTCGACGGTGGCGACGGCAAAGCTAGGCGGCGGCGGCGCGATGGCTACGAGGCACGGGAGAGGACGGAAGATGGGGCAAACGAAAGAGGAGGACTAGGGGGTCCTATTTATAGCCTTGGATTGAAGAGATCGGACTCCTCCCGCAAGAAATCGGCTCGGGAAATCAAAAACTCGGTTTTGGAGATAAACTCGAAAACGAGTTCGATTCGGATAAGATACTCAACGATTTGCTCCGATTTTTGGGGGTAAGGATAGAGGAAGATGAGAGGATAAAAACCCCTCAAAAAAAGGGAAAAAAATAAGGGAAGAGATTGGGGCGGATTCGACGCGGCAAGGCGGCTCGGCATGGCAGCTGGAGCTTGAAGACGCACTGTAGCGACAGGGAGGTAAAGTAGACTTCTTGCCGGGCTTTTCTTTTCTCAGCCAGATTAGAAGAGGGACCAAAACCAGACTTTGGCTGAGAGAAGAAGAGAGGATGCAGGCTCGGGTTGGGCCGGCGGAAGAGAGAGGAAGGAAAGGAATGGGCCGGATTCAGCCCAAGACAAGGGAGGAGAATTTTATTACTTTTCCAATTAAAATAATCACTTAAATGATCTTTGAATTGTTAAAAATACTTCCAATGCTCAAATAATTTCAAGAAAAATCCTGAAAATACTTGGACACTCAAAGTACTTAAAAAAATTATAATTAGACCATTTAATAATTAATTTAATATGTGGGTAATTACTGAAATGCTCTTTGTATGATTAAAATTAGGAATTGAGCTCCGAAAAATCTGAGAATATTCATGAGAGTATAATTAACCATGGAGAATTTAATAAAAATTAAATCCATCCATGCTTTATATTTAGGAAATTTTATTTCCCACATTTAACTTCACTTGTAAATTAATGAACATTTAATATAAATTCTAATAATAATTTATTAAATACTTTATAAATCCTGAAACAAAAATTAGGATGTGACAGACGGTCTTTTCTCGCAGGTAAGCGTCGAGTTCTGTTATGCTTTCCTGTGAACTCCTGTGATCATGCTCCATACTCGGTTGACCAACAGTTTGGAAAGTACTGTTATGAATTTGATGGAAGGGATCGATATCCATTACATTCTCATTGTTATGATTGGTATGCTCCCTTGCATTGCCCTGATTACTATAGTCCTGAAAGAGCTGAACGACTGCTGCTTGAACCTCCGAAATGCGATCTGGAGGTAGGGAAGCATTCTCCAGAAGTCGTTCAACTTTGACGAGCTTGAATCTTGGGTCTAGAATAAGCGGTATGCTTTGTGACAAATATGTCTTCTCAAAAACCTTATTTAGATACTCTTTTAATTTTTTAAAAGAACATCGAGCATCATTAGTTTGTTCTTCATCATTACCTTCATCATCACTATCATCAATTTCTTCTTCGTCAGTGTCTTCATCATCATTATCATCCTTCCTTCTAGATGCATTGGTACATTTCTTTATTTTCAGCTTCACTAGCTCTATAAGGGATAGGTTTGAGGTTGGAGAACTGGAGCCAGCAACTGTTTCGATAGCATTGTATATCATGCCTAATGTTGTGCGGAACAGCTCGCTAGTAACTGTTTCCTGGAATGTGTCATCTCCTACTAAGCCGGCAATTTCTGCTGTAGAAGAAGAGCATTCATTGTGAAGAAATTGTAGTGCATAATATAACGCATACCAATATCTGTCGTATGTCCACGGGTGATTCAGCTTTAGACGTGAAGAAATATCTCTGTGTTTCTTCTTAGTCAAACATAATTCCATAAAGGCGAAAAGCCAATGACTTCCGTATTCTCCACAAGGACCATATATTAGGTTATCAGTGGCCATATCGAGCTCCCAATGCATGTCGGTAGCATGGAACAACTTTCGTTGGCTTGCAGAGAGGTGCTTAAGATGATTTTTCTTGTACAATTTGTTTCTGACTATGTCCGTATAGTTTTCATTATCTAATATAGCGCCAACAAGCTTAGGAAAAAGACCACAGGAAGAAATAGTTCCCTCCACTTCATCATAATCATGCCAAATGTTATAGTAATCTTTGACGTCCAATATATGATCACAGCGATTATCAGAGAAATCATGGTCCTTAAACACCCGTATTACTCTCCTACAGAGATTCCATTCATCATCAATGAAGTGGGCCGCCAGGAACACAGTATCCACCATGGCAGTTCGACCACGGCCTATTGACAAACTTATCAGTCCAGGCGTACGTGCAATAGCATCCTTCAGGTTGCTTGTTTCTTGGTCGAAGAGGGCATCACACCTCTCCTCCACATCATCTCGCGAAGGCATCTTGAATTCAGGGCAGAGCATTCCAACAAATCTTATGAACTGCACGTCTTCCACCATCGAGGAAGGAAATCCTAGTGCGATCATCCTGATAAGTTGATCTTCAACAGCAGCAGTAGCCACCATTTGCTGACCATCAGAGGTGGATTTGGAGATCGTCGATGCATTCTGCAAGACGTGATTCTCTTGTTGCTCAGATGACGCAGCGGGCGATCCGTGCCCGTGCGGTCTACCACGCCCAGACTTGTTAGGATGTCTCGCCGGGCAGGTCTCCCCGTAGTGCTTCTTAAGACGCGAGGTGCCATCCCTAACTGGATCGGCGCAGAGCAGCGCCTTGCAGTAGTTGCACTCAGCCTTGTGCTCAAAGTGATCCCAATACTCCGAACGCTTGCGACGCTGACCTGTTGTCCTACTAGCTTGACCGCTCTCCTCCTCCGCCATCATATGTCTCTATAGATCTTTTCCGTCTGTTTATCAATTCGCTGCAGTAGAAATCAAATCATAAAGAACGGGGAGTCGAATTGCTACCAACCGTAAGCCCTGTTCATTTGAAAAAAGGGAGGAATTTCACATGATATCGTATGAAGGAAACAATCGATTCCTGTATGACCCAGGAAAATAAGTAAACATAGACCAGATGCGGCACCCTCTATGGATGGCTTGAAAAGATCTCGTCGCTTAAGGACAAGAATAAATAAACCAGCTAGCTAAAACGGCCTCGCAAACACAAGCTAAAAACATACATCACCACTACATAAACGTAACTAAATACCTGATGATGGCTAGTTTTAGTTTCTTGTGTGTGATATGATAAAGAAGGAAGGGATGAAAAGAATAACGGAAGTCTGGAAGAACTTACGAGCTGGTTGTTGATGGCTGATGAGCTCGCAGTGGTTGTATTCAACTGGTTTCGGGGCTTTCGATCTGCTCATGATCTGGCTTTAACGCTGCTGCTGCTTTAGTTCTTCTTCCTGGAGCTTTCCCTCCTACACCATATACTGAGTTTGAGCGAGACTGCAAACTTAGTCAAAAAGGAAGGGACCCACCAACTGAATCACAGCAATTTCATATCTCGGGCGGAAGCAGATCCTCTGACTTAACTGCACATGCAGTTGAGTCACTGACATGTGGGTCCCACTTTGCTATGGCCTACATGTCAATGACTCAACTGCACATCAGTTAAGTCAGAGGATCCCTTTCCATCTCGGGCTAGAGCCCGAGAGGCCGAGACCTATCTGATAATGGAAAAGCATAATGCTTTATAAAAGTGTATTAATTTGTATAAGCACTACAACAATAATAAAAAAAAGGACTAGAAAAGCTGGACTGACCAGCAAAAGCGCAGGTTGCTATTCATGCAAAAACAAGTAATTCTCAACATACCTTACATCCTAAGTAACCAATCGCCATGAACCATCGTCAAACTATCGTCGTAAATGTACTTATTATTACAACTAGCAAAGTAGCCCGCCCATTTGCGCGGGCATGCGTCATACGCTAAATTTGAGATACTTATAAGAGCGTAATATTAAATGCGTGTGTAAGGTGAGTGTGCGCGAGTTGTGAGCGCTTGCGATTGTATTGTGTTTTTATAAAAGTATCCAACATTATTGCTTGTTTCTCTTTTAGTTTAACTAGTAAGGTACGCGCGGGCATACATCGCATACTGTTTGAGAAACTTATAAATGTGAAATATTAACCGAAACATATAATAGATCATTTAGATTGTTTAGATTATTTGAGCACATTTAGAAAAAAATCATGAAGTAACCAGAATATTTTCTCTAATTAAAGGCACTCAATTTTTATGCGGTGGCTCATATTGTTTTTATTTCAATTAGTTATTCTTGCTTATGTAGTGTACTTTTAATTTAACTATACATGTTTGAAAACATATCATGGTGCAATCTATGTTGTTGAATTATTTATTTTATTTTGGCAATTTGAATATGTAATTTTTATTTCAATACTATTGATTTAATGTAGCTATGCATGTTTGTGTCAAATTTTTAAGGTATTTAGATGGTGTGCAATGTGCACGGGTGTGATGTATCTTACATTGTTAGTCTAATTATAAAGACAGAAGAGTTAGATAGAAATCGTATGTGTAACTTATGAAAAATTATAGTTGTTTTAACATTGATTGTTTCTCTTCTATTTTAGTAGCTAAAAAATAAGGAAGGGGAGCGTAGTGATGTCTGCATGTGAGAGGGAGGAGGAGGTGAAGGGACTTTATTATTATAAATAATTTAAGTGAAAACATATTATAAGATGTTTCTTTTTTTTCTCAGAATTTCTTTTGTTCTTTTTATAGTTTTTAAGACATGACCTGTGTCGACTTAAGTTTTTTTTTAAAATAGATCTAAGTAATGAAAATAATGAATCCATCGAGTTAAGTTGAATTGTGCTCTAATTTTTAAGACGTGATGCATAGTTACAAAGTGTTATATGGAATGTTTAATCCATTTTTATTATGTAGACTGATTTGATATGACATAGTGCATGTATATTTTCTTATGTGTTTAAATTTGGTAATTATTTTTATGTTGTTAAATTTGTTGTCATATGTAGCAAAATTATTTTAGTATTATGTTTTCTATCATTCGTACGTCTCTAATCAACCTGTTATATGAAAACATATGAATTATATTAGGTGCTATTTTTAATCATTATAGTTATGGTAACCTTTCTGTAAATTAAACCAAAAGTTGTACGTATTATTACGAAAATCGACCAAAATTTTAGCTCTTTTTCATGCACAACTTTTTTTTATAGAATTAATTGTTGTGCCCAATGCTAATTTAATGTAGGGACATAAAAGTACAATACACACTATTTTTATGGACTAATTTTCCGAATTTATAAAAATTAAGTGGTGGTTTCGCCTTTTGTTTTCTGAACAAAACTGGTGCTATTTTTGAATTCAATATTCACATATAGAGATTATTGCAGGTAGTACAATAGTGATCCCTTCTATTCCGCATGCAAGTACCATTGGTCAATGAAAGGTAGGGATGGCAATTTCCCCCGCGGGGCCGTGTCCCTGCGGGGACCGGCCCCTACGGGGACAGGGCCGGGAGAGATTTTAGACCCGCGGGGGAGTTGGGGCCGGGGCCCCGCATTTGGGCGGGGAGGGGACGAGGGAGACATTTCACCCGCAGGTGACCCGCGGAAACATGAGGATGTATATTAGACTATTAATCCTAGTGTGTTGTAAGCCCAAAAAGCCCATCTAACCTATCATATATAAATCCAAACCCTAATTTCCCCACCCCACCCCACACCACCCTATCCCCAATCTCACGGTCTCACCCCACCCAACCAGGCGACGGTGCGGGCGACTGCGGTGGCGGCAGCATCGGCAGCCACGCGCGGCCGACTACATCAGCGGCGGCGGCGGCGGCCAGGGCGCGGCGGCGTGGGCAGCGGCGGCATGGGCGGCGGCGGACAGGGCGCGGCGACGGCGGCCAAGGAGCATGCAGCGGTGGCCATCTGCGGGCGACGGCATCGGCAGCCATCCGTGGGCGGCGGCCAGGGCACGGGCGATAGCGGTGGCTCGTCCTCGTCGTTGTCGTGCGGCTCGTCCTCGTCGCCTTCGTGCGGCTCGTCCTCGTCGTCGTCGTGCAGCTCGCCGTCATTGCTGTCGTGCAGCTCGTCATCCTCGTCGCCGTCCACCGGCCCAACCGGGTAGTGCGGGCCCTCGCTGACCCGCCGGGTCCTCTGCGGGGACGGGGGCGGGTGACGTTTTCCACCCGACCCGACCTCCTCTGCGGGGCCGGGGTCGGGGGGAGAAGTCGGGGACCGGGGGCGGGGGCGTTCCAGCCCAACCCGCCCCCGACCCGCCTCGTTGCCAACCCTAATGGCAGGGAGGGTTTGCGTGGTTCACAGGATCCAGCCAAATGGTTCCCCATGCATATAGAATATAGAAGCTCGCAGTTCCAAAGAGCGTTTTCTAGTACTTCAATAAACACACAAGTTAATGTTCATCATTTTGTAATTTACTGAGTCACAAACATATTTGCTTATTTTTGCAGGTGTACCTCAAGTTAACATTCCCATGTTTTCAACGGGTATGAACGATCAGTGGCAAGGAGCTCCCACATACAACACTGGTTCGTACATAATATGTTTCATTTTTTATGATCTTTATATTGCGATATTAAATAAGCGCTGCACCTGCAGGGATGTACCAAATGTCCATAAATGAAAACACACAACCACAAGGACCAAGCTTTTTGGATATGTTAGGCCATGGAGATTGGTTGTTCAGTCAACCACCTATCATGCAACCACAAACAGCAGGTACAAATTATAATTTACTACAAAATATTTTATTTTCAATATGTGTGTACACTACAACTTTACATTCAATGTTTTGTAGGAATGTACAACCCCGAATAAATGATGGGATATGCCAGCAGCACACAGTCCTACGGAGAACCATGTAGCTACGGTGGGGGGTCGTCAACAGCACAACACGAGATAGGACCGTCGCAAATTGATGAACCGCCTCCAATAACTCAGCCGACCCAAGACTATAGGCATGTTGATGTCAGCGGTGTTGAGGTGGCACGTAGGTCTGTCCGCAAGCGACATTTACCTGAAAGATTATCTTTGTCAGGACGCAGACCTCCAGCTGGTGCTAGAAGAAGGGAAAGAAAAAGGACACTAGCACATCAAGAAATTTTGCTGATGAGGCTAATGATTAGAACGATTTTATATTTTGCTCATTTGAACTAATATGTAATGTTGTGCGTTAAAACTTTCTAATACACTACAAGATTCCTAACTTTTACCAAGGGGGTTTAAACCGTCGACCACGTATTAAAACTGTCGGCCATACATATTCCTGAGTGGCATGCCAAGACTGTGCACAAGCTTTTTAGACCTATGGTAATTTTTGGGGAGTTTATTTCCAGCCTCATCTCCTAAACTATCATGTAGTAGACTCATTATTTCATTATAGCAGGCTTCTGACATGTTATTTTGGGTTTTGATACTCATTAGACGTGCCACAATTGACAAACGTGTTTGTCTTGTATTCTCATGCACTGGTGTGTCTACTTCCTCTAGCAATCTGTATAGTTCTGTAGCTGTAGGTGTTGGTTCCTCACTCGGATTAACATCATGTGCAGCAATTGCATCAGCTAACATTTCATTCATTTGATCTACCAGATCTAGGTGGTGTTTGAATCTCATGAAGATGAAGATGAAGATAAAGATTAAGTGTTTCACGTAAAATGATGTAGTAATAATGTGTGATTAGTTGAGTTTTAATTATTACAAACATGAAAAATGGATTAATATGATATTTTAGAGCAACTTTCATATAAAAAGTTTTCGCACGAAACGCACCGTTTAACAATTTGAAAAGCGTGCCACGATTGAGAATCCAAAATTTAATCCTGCCCTTACCCAAGAAACGAACGGGTATATATAGGTTGTTCTGCTTCATCTTCCTCGAGTATTTCCGGCTCACCATGACTAGTCCACCTTTCATATCCTAATTGGAAGCCATAACGGCATAGATGAAGTGTCATTTCCTCTCTTGTGCGTTTGTGGCAGCAAAAGCATGGTCTACATGGACAATAAGATTTCCCATATGATTATTATGATCAATACTCTAATATCTTTGGTTGTAAGCTAGGTGCTTTTCCTGTAAAATATCTTGGTATTCCTATGCATTTTAGAAAGCTTAGTAACAAAGACTGGAAAGTTATTGAACAAAGAATAAAGAAAAAACTTAGTAGTTGGAAAGGTAAGCATATATCTGTTGGGGGTAGATTAGTGTTAATTAATTCAGTACTTTCAAGTTTAGCTGTGTTTATGATTTCTTTTTTTTAGGTTCCCTAAGGGGTTCTTCAAAAAATAGATTATTATAGATCACGCTTCTTTTGGCAAGGGGATAATCATAAGAAAAAGTACAGATTTACTAGATGGGATATTATTTGCCAGCCCAAAGATCAAGGCGATTTGGGGGTTCATAATCTGGAAATTCAAAACAAATGCTTATTATTTAAGTTAATAAATGAGGAAGGGGTTTGGCAAGACTTGTTGAAGAGAAAATATCTTTATAATAAGTCTATAACCCAAGTTGATAAAAAACATGGCGATTCCCATTTTTGGTCCGGTCTAATGAAAGTTAAGGATACTTTCTTGAATATGGTCCAGTCTAATGAAAGTTAAGGATACTTTCTTGAATATGGGTTCCTGGATTCTGAATAATGGGGAACAAATAAGATTTTGGGAAGATAAATGGTTAGGTAACTTGCCTTTTAAAGATAAGTATCCTTTCTTGTATACCATTGTCCGAAGGAAATGTTCTTCAATTGCTAGTGTTATGAATTCTGTTCCTCTTAATGTGTCTTTTAGGAGAGCATTAGTGGGTCAGAATCTTGTTTCTTGGCATGATTTGTGTGCTTCTATTGTTCATATGCAGTTGAATCACTCATCTGATTGTTTTAAATGGACTTTAATCAGAATGGTATGTTCACGGTAAGGTCAATGTATCTTGCTTTAATTAATAATGGCTATATTGACAGAAACAAGATAATTTGGAAGCTCAAGATGCCGCTTAAGATTAAGATCTTTATGTGGTATTTGCTTAAAGGTGTCATGTTAACTAAAGACAATTTGGCAAGACGGAATTGGAATGGTAGTTTGAGATGTTGTTTCTGCATGAAAAATGAATCTATCCAACATCTTTTTATTGATTGTCATTATGCAAAGTTTTTATGGAGAGCAGTCCAATTCTCTTTTGGTTTATACTTTCCTAGTAGCATAACCCATATTTTTGATGGTTGGCTTTTGGGGTGGACAAGAAAAGGAGCAAGCTTGTACTTGTAGGAGCTTCTGTAATATGTTGGGCTCTGTGGTTGAGCAGGAATGATTTGGTTTTTGATAAATCACCATCCATCTCTTATATGCAGGTAATTTTCAGGGCAACTTATTGGCTCCGATACTGGGCGCAACTACAAAAGTTTGAAGACGACAGAGAATTTATAAAAGTTGCATGTTGCAAGCTTGAGACGACAATTATGCAACTTTTTGTCAATTATGGTTGGAGATTCACAAATAGACTTCAATAATGTGTGCTCCTTATTTTAGTTTCGTTACTTATTTTGTTCATTGGGTGTTTTCAATGATTTGTTGAATGGGAGTTTAAGAGTTTTCTACATATATGGGAGTTTATATATATATAGGAGTTTAAGAGTTTTCTACATTCAACCGCCATGGGCATGATTGTCCAGAGAAGAATGACAGTATATAGATTCCGAAAAAAAAATGGACAGCCTGCAGGGGAAGTAAACTAAAGGACAATAGTACATGTCTTGAAGAATTCTACAGTGTGCCAGCCGGTGTGCAAGTAATATGGGAATACTGTGAAATGAAGGGCAAGTTCGCTCTATCTCAGATAAAAGGGAGAAGTGGATTTGGAGATTTGAGAAGAGGAGTAATTTTAGAATTTTTATGAAAGAGCTAGCACTAGGCCACCCAGGCGAATGGCAGAGGCCACAGGACAGCAGCATTCTGCACCCACTACAGATCTTTGATAATTATCTGAATTTAACACATAGTTGTTCATCCACTAAAGATCATTGCTAGAAAATTGCACTCAACAAAAATCGAAAATCAGATTAATGGAGAGAATAAGGCCATTGTTGGAAGAAAACTTTGAGGGAGGGAGAGCGGGAGGGAGGGATGACCATACCTTGACGTGGAGTGGTGCCCTCGCGTGTGCCTGGCGAAGCAAATTCTGCCGGTAGGGAGAGGAGGGACCGGCGATGACGTACGGAGAGGAAGGGAATTCACAGATTCAATCAAATGAATTAGTTTTGCTTCCAACTATTTCGAAGGAGAATAGACGCAAGAGTTATATATTACTTAGGGCATGTACAAAGGTAGAGTCTAATATGAGCTCTCTATACTAATTAATGTCACTAGAGACTATCTGCTTCAATAGTAGAGACAATAAGATTTCTAAACCATTAATGCACTAAATAATTTTTTATTATACTTCTTTCCTTTTCTTCACCCTCATGCAACAAATTTTCCGTTAATAAATGTTAAGAGTTGACTCTGAGCCGTTGTCATGCGTAGCAACGATGTTTCTCATTCATTCTCTCACTTTCTTCCACGTAACCAAATTTACAACCATGATAACGAAGAGAGCTCGTTATTAGATACCATTGTATATGCCCTTATCGCGTGGGCGGCGAATTTGCGTGCGCATTATTTTAGGAGATCGGAAGTGGGCGCGAATAAGGAAACCGTCGGCCACACTCTGGGAATTGGAAATTTTTAGGTGGCTAACACGTGCTTTAATATTTTGGTGCCTCTTTGTTCAGTGTACAAGGCTGAGTCCAGCTGGTTTGGAACCATTATTTATGTGTTGGAGGTCTTGAGTTCAAACAAAGGATTTGGCATATGTTTTTTAAATTTCGGATTGTATTACATCATGCTTACAAAATAGATAATATTAATAAAATATGGCCACAATTTTATGTTGTTGATTTTTTTTTTGCACAATTTTAATACTATTGAATAATGTTCTCTTCAGTTTGACGTATATGCATGCCATTTCATAAACTTATCTGGTCAAAGTTATAAACTCTTTTAATGCAAACATACATGAGCATACATGGTTTAATCATGTGCAAATAATCTTATACCATTGCATTTGTAAAGAAATAAGACAAATAATTTATGAGATTGGGACTCAACTACAAAGGTGCCATGAAGCGGGTACATACAGTGGGCAGGGGGGCGAGAAGAATGAAATGAAAAAGGAGAAAATTGGCTATGAGAATAACTCGCATGAATAGGATATATGAGAATAAAATGATAAGCATATATACTATCTTTGATTCTAAGCACAAGATGTCTTATATATGAAACCAATCAAATTGAAGATAACAACTATGTGGTTAATATGGTAAAGACTAGAGTGTCCATTAATTTATTGCGCCCATGTGTATATACTTCAATTTGATCTAAAATAAAGATTAAAAAACCAAGTTACTATAAGGACGTTTGTTTTTTTTTCAGTTATAGCCTACAGTACATATTATATTACATTTTTTCATGCAAATATAGTTCTCTGTCACGTATTACTGCCAAAGGTACCATTGTGAGCATCGGTAAAGTTGTGTCCTCTCAGTAATTTTTTCTTGTACCTTCGGAACTTGTAACCATTTCTGAGAGGTATATTAAACCCATCGGTCACTAATATATCCTGTCGGCCACTAATAATCATTTCCGAGAGTTAAATTAAACCCCTCGGTTACTAATATACCCTGTCGGTCACTAATAATAATTTCCGAGAGTTATATTAAACCCTGGTTACTAATATATACCCCGTCGGCCACTAATAATCATTTTTGAGAGTTAAATTAAACCCCTCGGTTACTAATATACCCTGTTGGCCACTAATAATAATTTCCGAGAGTTAAATTAAACCCCTCGGTTATTAATATACCCCCTCGGCCACTAATAATAATTCCCGAGAGTTAAATTAAACCTCTCGGTTACTAATATACCCTGACGGTCACTTATAAACATATCCAAGTGGTATCTTCTAATTCTCACTCACTGATATATCCCATCGGCCACATGCTAAATAGCCGAATGTTCTCGAAACAACCCTCATTAAAATTTCAAACGGTCGGCCACCTAAATCTTTCTGACGGTCTGTAGGATTTTTTACTTGGACGCTTGGCAAATCTTAGGATTCTAGTAGTAAATGTGTCAGCTATAAATTCAAAATATTTACCTGCCTTTCCTTAACGAACACCTCGAAATATTTACCTTCACACAACACTTAGTGGATTAGAACGCTTAGCGAATTCACGGCATTATCTTATGGTAAGCCTCTAATACGCACTGCAAATCATCCCGTACTCAGTTCATACCACAAGATAGAGCCTATGAATTCGCTAAGCGCACTTAGCTATTGAAGCTTACACCAATGATAAGCATACGAATATGAGTTATTTGCTATACTTGAGTCTGCTTTTTTCATATCGAACCGTTCCTTTTATAGGCACTCGATGAGTAGGCTCTCGTACCAGATGACAACAAACTTTCGGCGAACAACATGTGAAAAAAGCTAGCATCACTCTCTCTTTGTTTCTCGCTGAGCATGTCACATGGAGCGAGAGGACAAAGAACTTTCAGTGGACAAAACAACTTTCAGTGCAGTCCTGCGGAATGGAGGCGCGGAGTAGCAGTGTGATCCCATCCCCGGGTGATGCTATGATTTTCTGTAGCCAACTTTGATCATCTTTCTTATTTTAAAAAAATTAAAACATTAGTCACACATAAATTACTATTCATGTTTTATCATCTAACAATAAAAAAAATACTAATTATAAAAAAAATAAAATGAACCATCGAAGTTGGGCATAGAAACTTATCGTTGCACTTAAAATGGGGAAAAGGGAGAGAGTGGGGTTGACGGGATCGGGGCGTGGTCGGCTCAGTGCCGCAGAATGAGGCCGTGGGACCGCCGGCTCGGTGCCACGGAATGGCGCTGCGGCTTGCGGGACCGCATCGGTCCCGCGCGGTCCCGCGCCTCCGTTCTGCGCGACCGGCCAGGAAATGGGTGCTACAGGACCGCCTCGGTGCCGCCGATTGGGGCTGCGGGACCGTCTCGGTCCCACGCCTCTGTTCCATGCGATTGGCCAGCCAGGTGGCCGGTCCTGCTGCCAACACGATTCCGCACAGCCGCGCCGCCGGACCGACTCGGTTCCGCACCCTCAGTCCACGCGACCAAGCCGGTCCACACCCCCAGTCCGCGCCACCACGTTCCTGTGCCGCCGGCCTGCGTTACCATCTTGTTCCCGCTTTTCCAGCACGCGGGGAAAGTATATTTGTGCAAAAATTTATCTCCGAGGTATATAAATGCAAATTATTAAAAAAAGTATATTTTCAAATTTAATTCAAAAATGGATAGAGAGAGGAAAGAGAAGGCGTTTGGCACTTGGCAATTTGGCATCATAAAGAGGTACATATTGTTGACAATTTCAAAACATTGCAATTTGCAACTTCATAGTGTACAAATTTATTTTTGAAATTGCATTTATGTAAATTTGTTTTGTAGATTTGGAGGGTTACTTCAACCGAGTTCCAATTACAGACTGAATCTTGAGGAGTTTAGATATTTTTTAATACCTCTGGTCTTCTATTTATACTTGTTTGCAAATGGATGTTAAGTGTGCACTTGTGATTAGTGCTTGCTTGTTGAGATAATGTTATGTCGTACAATATCGCTCCTTGAGATTTTTTTTTATTTATTCTTGTTCCGTGCTAACTCTCACATACATCACACCTAAATTTTTTTTTCGTCCTCCGCCACTGTTAACATTAGCTACTTTACTAACTAGTTCAAAACAAGTTTGAACTGAATTTAAACATGTTTTTGTTAGATTTTTTTATTCTAGGTACATAGCATCCAAACATATACTCCTCCGTTCTGTTTCAGTATATAAGATGTTTTGGTTAAACTACTTTAAGTTTGACTAAGTTTATAGACGAATATAGTAATATTTATAATACCAAATTAGTCTCATTAAATCAATAATTGAATATATTTTCATAGTAAATTTGTCCTGGGTTGTAAATGTTACTTTTTTTCTACAAATTCGGTCAAACTTGAAGCAGTTTGACTTTGACCAAAGTCAAAACGTCTTATAACTTAAAACAGAGGGAGTAATTAGTTAGGTATGTAATAATGGATTGTGAAATGAAGGTTGTGTTTAGATTCACGGGTGAAAAGTTTTGGCGTGTCACATCGGATATACGGACACTAATTTAAAGTATTAAACATAGACTAATAACGAAACAAATTACAGATTTCGCCTGTAAACTGCGAGACGAATTTATTAAGCCTAGTTAATCCATTATTAGCAAATATCTACTGTAGCACCACATTATCAAATCATGTACTAATTAGGCTTAAAAATTCGTCTTGCATTTTACACGCAAACTGTGTAATTCGTTATTTTTTTTCAATATTTAATACCACGTACATGTGTTCAAATGCTCGATGTGACACAGTGGAAAATTTTGTCAGGGATCTAAATAGGCCCAAAAGTTAAATTTGAGTTGTTTTGTTGTTAAGTATAGGTAAGAATTGAATTCTTATAACCAGGTATATACTCACAATTTGAAAATTTTAAAAAATTTGAGTGAATTTGCTAGGTATATATATAAATATATACGCTACGTGAAGCGACACACAGATACTGCGTGCTAGGAAACTTCGTAGCGCTACTCACAACTTCCTCCACCACCGAGGCAATCAACCCGCCCGAGTTACAATTTAACTTAACTTAGATACAGTTGGGTGGTGGGTTGCGATGACATCGTTGTGGAGTTAAAATTTAACTATACAGCTTGAGTTATCTTTTGCTTGATATTATTCTGATGAAGGTTTGATAGGGTATCCTAACTGACTAAAAATTTTACTTTGTATGATAAGGTACCGTTTACCTTAAAATTTGTTGCTTATGTCCAGTGTAATTGGTGAAATTTTAACTGATAAAGGTTCTGACATGATGTATTTGACAGTTTCGTATTGTGATAGAGGTTTGGTAGGGTATCCTTACTGAGTAAAAAATTAACCTGGTATAACAAGATGTTTATGCTTTGCCATAATGTATTTGATGAATAAAATAATTTGTTGCTTATGTCCAGTGAAATTGGTAAAATTTTAACTGAAAAAGGTTTTAGAAAACAAATTTGAATGGTTAAAATTTGTTCATCCGAAACTTGTGACTCGTTAAATTTTAACTTATGCTTATGAATTGTGATGATGTATATGTCGAGTAAAAATTTTGTTGGCGTTGGCTCCAGACATCAACGGCGGCACGTCGTGGAGGTGGCCGCCGCTACTCCTCCATGGCCCTCGGGGTCCAAGCTCGCTGTCGTGCGCGTCGGGGTAGAGCGGCGGCCGGATCCTCCGCCGCCTCGCCTCCCGCCCGCAGTTGCCCGTCACAGCCGCGCCCGCCGTCACCTGTGCAGGATCCGCGCCGGATCCCCGTCGTGCCGCTCGCAGCCGTGCCGGATACGCCCTACCGCGGCTAGATCCGCGCACGTGGGGTGCGGAGCGTCAGCCGGATGCGCTGCCTCCTCGCCTCCCGCACGCCGTCGCCTGTCACTGCCGCGCCCGTAGTCATGCCGTGCTGGATCCACCCACACCGCGCCTGCAGCCGCTCGGCAGTGGAGGTGGAGCCGCCGCGCTTGCTGTCGCCCGTCGCCACTGAACCACTACCTCTCTCTCATGTTTGAAAAATAGGATCGGAATATTTGATTGGTTACGGGGTGGGGGAACAACACATGTATATATATGCTAAAAGTTGAGTAACATCAAGTAAAAATAAATACTCGAATTATGGGCGTGGGGGGAGGGGGCGCATAGAGTTAAATTTTAACAACATACTACAGGGTGCATAGCTTTTTTCTTTCGCCAGGGTGGTGGCAGCTCCACCTAGTTAGGTAGGGTGCATAGCTTTTTTTTCAAAGAGAAGGTATATTTTACTCGGCCTCTACATCCAACTGAATATATACGGCCATTGAAGCCGATCTCTAAACTTAATAGGATTAATAGAATACTCGTATTGCAATTTGGCACTCGGGCCCGGCCTGGGAGAGGTGGGACGTTAGAAACCCAATCTGAAATTCGCTCCTATGGAGATTTGAACTCAGGACCTTAGGGTACTACTTAGGTCACTGTAACCATAGTGGTTACATGCCCTTTCGCGGGTGCATAGCTCCATATATATATATATATATATATATATATATACTTTTTCTTAAGGTGGTAGCAGTATATATGCTGTTTTTATTACTTGCTTTTACCCTGTCGCAGAACTCAGTGTTCGAGCTGCATGCACGTATGATGATCCAGAAGTTTCAGTATATTCTCAAATATGTAGTTCCAAAAGAACTAGCCTCACAGACATGAGAACATGACCAAGAACACAGATTGAAGTATGGCCCAGTTTAAATCCCTCCCAAAAATTTTCACCCTCTCACATCAAACGTTTGAACACATACATGAAGTACTAAATATAGGCAAAAAAAATAATTACGACTAATTTGCGAGACGAATCTTTTAAGCCTAATTGCTCCATGATTTGACAATGTGATACTACAGTAAATATTTACTAATGACGAATTAATTAGGGCTTAATAAATTTGTTTCGTAGTTTACAGGCGGATTATATAAGTTGTTTTGTTATTAGACTACGTTTAATACTTTAAATATGTGTCCGTATATCTAATATGGCACGCCAAAACTTCATATCCCTGATCTAAACACCCCCTATATGCTGAATTGCTGATTGACAAAGAATGTACATCCAAAAAAGGATCCTTCCCCTTGCGCGTGTACTCTCTCCGCTGGTGCCGTTGGATTGTGGCGTTGAGTCGACGCTAGAAGTAATGAAGTATAAGCGCGGGTTCACGCCACTCCCGTCAATATGCACATAGTGCTAGTTAAAAGTAACAGATTCAAGTGGCATTCTAAAGGAAAATAGTATACTTTTTTTTTAACGATAGTAAGAATAATTGTTCGTTAGTTAGAAAGAGCAGCAGTAAGTTAAACAGAAGTGAACGCGGCACGCCACGTGAGACTATACACGAAGGGGTGGGCAAAATAAGATCGAACCGAAGAACAGAACCAAAAAAACCGAGACTGAAAAAAATCGGTTAGTAGTTCGGTCTCAACCATTGAAAGACCGAAATTTATTTGGGTAATTCGGTCATTACCCTCGGTTAACCGAATTAACCGAGAAAACCAAATTGTGGCCCAATAGACCTAGGAGGCCCAATAAGCCCAATAAACTAAACCCTAAAGGCAACCAGTATCACACAACCACAGGTGCTCCTAACGCACGCGTATGCGCCAGCTAGGCCCCACTTCCGGTGCCTTAAGCTCTTTTTCTTTTCTTTTTTGCATTTTTTTTTCTGATTTCATTGTGGCGTTTTTTTTGCCGTTTCTTTCCGATTTTTTTTTCAATCTTCTTCTGTACACCTCTTTGCAAATGTCGAATTGATTTGATTTTAATTTTCACTTGAAAGATTTTAAATCTTGACTTGAAAGTTTTCAAAATTTGGGTTTAAAGTTTAAAATTTTGAGTTGAAAGTTTTCAAATCTGGGTTGAAAGTTTTCAAATCTGGGTTGGAAGTTTTTAATTTTGAATTGAAAGTTTTCAAATCTAGGTTGACAATTTTCAAATATGGGTTAAAAGTTTTTAAATTTGAATTAAAAGTTTTCAAATCTGGGTTGAAAGTTTTTAAATCTGGGTTAAAAGTCTTAAATTTGAGTTGAAAGTTTTTCAAATTTAAGATGAAAAGTTGAAAGTTTTCAAAATTTGACTTAAAAAAGAAATCAAATTTCGAGTTAAAAGTTTTCAAATTTGGATTGAAAGTTTTTAATTTAAGTTAAAAGTTTCAAATCTAAGTTAAAAGTTTTTAGAATTTGACTTCACGTATAAATTTCTTTTCAATCTGTTACTTAAAAAAAAACTTTAGAAAAAAAAAATCTTATCTTAATTATCTTCATTATCTATAACTGATGGATTTTTATACGCTAAAACCAACAGAATTAGAGCTAAATGGAAAAAAGGAAAAAAAAAAGACAACACCGACACGCGGGCGTACACGTGGGCCGGTGGGCCGGAGTGCGCGCCGCAGGCGCATACACGCCAATTAGCTCCGCCGCACAGCCACTCCCTCCCACCAGCCTCATGCGGCGCCGCCTCCCATCCCCATCGCGCCGCGCTCGCTGCCTCCGCCTCGCCACCTCCGCCCTCCACCGCGCTAGCGCCGCCTCTCCAACGCGCCGGCGCCGCCTCGCCGCCTCCGCCCTCCAGTCCTCCACTACGCCGCCTCCCATCCCCATCGCGTTGCGCTCGGCTTGGTCACCCTCCTCTGCCTTCTGTCTCCACCGCGCTGCCTCCGCCTCCGCCGTCCACCGCACCAGCGCCACCTCCGGCCTCTGCCGTCCACCGCGCCGGCGCCGCCTCCAGCCTCCACCGTGCCGGTGCCGCGCGGGCCACCTCCTCCATCCCGTCAGCCGCATCCATCTCCTAAAAAAAATCGATCTGACCGAGACCGACACCGAATTTGTCCGTCCTGAGTTTTTTTTTATAAAATTTGGTCCCGAGTTTTCAAAGACCGAAATGACCGAAAGACCGAAGACCGAGACCGAAATTTTCGGTATGACCGAACGCCCACCCCTATATGCACGTAGGTAGAAATGATAAAACTGAACTACCTGAAAAATAGAATATGGGATATATTTCTCCACTCGTACGTAAATATTGTCTTAAGCAAAATATCACATTCAAGTTCAACATAGGCTGCCATTGGTAATACTTCTCCATTTCATTTAGCCTACAAAGTACTTAGACATAAATAAGTTATCGTATCATACAACCCAGCTGACATTAATTAAAAATAGGAGCTCAGCTTCTTCTCGCGCAAGATAGATCCTCTTGTGTTAGAGCTTGTCCTCCCTGTCATTCATGATCCTGCATCTCTCTCAACATCTCTGCGTACCTCTGGGAAACTGTTGGAATAGAACCAAAAATTACATACTGATTAATTTTTGAGCTCATAACCTACATGCAGAATACCATGAATGGATCAGAAGAGGATGAACATACTTTTATCCTTGTCAATTACAATCGGGCCTAAATTTTTACCGTTGTAGATGTACTCGTCGGGGTGCATATTCCTATAGCCCGTCACCGATGACACTCATCTGTGATGGGCTCGAAGTTAGGCCCGATTGAGATGACCTCCACTATCTCAATCGAGCCTAAATACTGAGCCCGTCATAGATGAGTGTCATCGGTGACGGGCTCCGTCACCGATGACTCTTATCGGTGTCGGGCTTCTATTTCTGCCCGTTAGAGATTAGTGTGCGCCCGTTAGAGATGACATTTTTTCGGCCCGATTGAGATATACTTTGCACACTATATATACTCCAGTAGTCCGTTGTCTGTAGTTATTCCACTGTTCACTATTTTGGTGGGAGGTTGAAGGGGGCGAATTTTTGTATTTTTTTTTTGCAAACAAAAACAGGAAAATCATAAAAGTAAGTAAAAGGGTACTAATCATTTCCTATTAATTTAGTAGTAGTTATGTTATGAGATGTTAACTAATATTTTGTTCATTGTTCAGCGATGGATCGAAGTTGGATGTACACGACTGGCTTGAGGCGTCAGTACAAGGAGTATAGAGATGGCGTATTAAGTTTTATGAAAGCCGCAGTGGAGGATAGGATAAGAAGAAACGATAAGTACATGTGTTGTCCATGTAGCGATTGCAGGAATGAGATTTGGTTGGACGATGAAAAGGAAGTACACGCTAACTTGATACGCCAGGGATTCATGGAGAGATACACATGCTGGGTGAAGCATGGAGAGCAAGATATTACAGATGGTGCAGCTGCAGATGGAAGTGGTGCAGACAATCATGAAGAAGAGCATGACATGTTTGTCCCATCTCCATTGGGCGGTGAAACGGTTGATGTGGACCCTGATATGCTGCAAGACATGTTACGTGACGTTGATGACCTAGCTATGAACGAGAGAGATTCCATAAAGTTCAGCAAGTTGGTCAGTGACTCGGAGACTCCTCTATACGCAGGATGAAAGCCAAAACACACCAAATTATCAGCAAAATTAGACCTAATGAAGTTGAAGGCTAGTAGTGGATGGTCAGACAAGAGTTTTACAGAACTTTTGGGAATACTGAAGGACATGCTTCCTCAGGAGAACACATTGCCCGAGACGACATATAAAGCAAAACAGGTTTTGTGTCCCCTAGGGTTAGAGGTCCGGAGAATTCACGCATGTCCAAACGATTGCATATTGTACCACAAGTAATACGCGGACTTAGATGCTTGTCCTGTCTGCAAAGCTTCTCGATACAAGCAAAAGAAGAGCACGGGGGAGGGAAAGAAGTCAAAGCGGGGTGGTCTGGCGAAGGTTGTGTGGTATCTACCAATCATTGATCGTTTCAAGAGAATATTTGCCAACCCCAATGAAGCAAAGTTAGAATGTTGGCATGCCACAGAGAGAAGGAATGACGGTTTGCTAAGACACCCTGCGGATTCGATTCAATGGAGGAATATCGACCGAAAGCACAAAGACTTTGCTGTCGACCCTAGAAACATGAGGATATGTTTGTGTACGGATGGCATGAATCCTTTCGGAGACATGAGCTGTTCTCACAGCACTTGGCCAGTTCTTATTGCGAACTATAACCTCCCGCCATGGTTGTGCTTCAAAAGGAAATATATTATGTTGTGCTTGTTAATCCAAGGTCCGAGACAACCCGGCAATGACATCGATGTGTTTTTGGAGCCTGTTATCGATGACCTTGAGATTCTGTGGAAAGAGGGTGTGGAAACTTGGGATGCATATGGTCAGGAGAACTTCACGCTACGAGTTCTATTGTTCTGCACCATTAATGATTATCCCGTGTTGGGTAATCTTTCTAGATAAACCGTGAAAGGAAAGAAGGCATGCTCTGACTGTATGGAACATACACGCAGTAGGTGGCTGAAGAAATCAAGAAAAATGGTTTAAATGGGTCATAGGAGATGACTCCCCCTACGGCACGCCTTTAGAAGAAAGAAGAAAATTTTCAATGGTAAGAAAGAAGTTGGGTCTGCCCCTGCAGATTTGTCCGGAGATCAGGTACACAATATGGTGAAGGACATTACTAATGAGTTTGGGAAGAAAAGAAAACGTAGCAAGGAGGACAAGAAGAGGATGTGGAAGAAAAAAAATCCATATTTTGGCGGCTACTTTACTGGGAAGATCTTGAGGTCCGTCATTGCATTGATCTGATGCACGTAGAGAAGAATGTGTGCGATAGCTTGCTGGGGCTATTGTTGAATATGCCTGGCAAGACAAAGGACGGGTTGAATGCACGTTTCGATCTACAGGAGATGAACATTCGCAGTGAACTTCAGCTTGTTACAGATGAGAAGACAGGAAGAGTGTACCTCCCACCAGCTTGCCACACATTGTCGAAGGATGAGAAGATCGCAATGCTATCATGTTTGGCAGATATTAAAATTCCTTCGGGCTATTGCGCGAGAATAAGTAAGTACGTTAAATTGGAGGATCTAAAGCTGGTTGGAATAAAGTCTCACGATTGCCACATGCTAATCACACAGATCTTGCCAGTTGCTATCAGAGGCATTCTACCACCACAAGTTTGTCACACGATCCAACGGATTTGTGCCTTCTTCAATGCAATCTGTCAGAAGATTATAGATCCAGAAGACCTAGATTGGTTGCAGGCCGATATTGTCAGTATCCTGTGTCATTTGGAGATGTATTTTCCACTGGCTTTCTTCGATATCATGGTTCATCTCACTGTTCACCTAGTGAAGCAAACAAAAATATGTGGGCCAACTTTTATGAGAGAAATGTGGCCATTCAAGAGGTACATGGGAATTCTGAAGTCCTACGTTCGGAACAGAGCAAAACTAGAGGGGAGCATCATTGAAGGTTACACGACCGAGGAAGCCATTGAGTTTTGTATCGATTACATGGCCAAGACTGATCCTATCGGAGTTCCTGCGTCTCGCCACGAAGGAAGGTTGGCAGGTGTCGGCACAACTGGCAGAAAAAGAATTGTTCCCGATCAAGCTTCCTACGCGCAGGCTCATTTCGCAGTGCTAAAACAAATGGCTGAAGTAACCCCATACTTTGAGGAGCATTTAGCGAAGGTCCGACAGGACAATATTGGTCGATCAGATATTTGGATCAATAGAGAACATGGTGCTCGCTTCAACAAATGGTTCAAGGATCGTGTAGCACGGTCGACCGATGGCCCAAGTGAGATATTACAAAGGTTGGCAAGGGGTCCATCTTGGGATGTTGACACATGGCAAGGGTACGATATCAATGGATACACATTTTACACCGTCACACAAGATGAGAAAAGCACAGTGCAAAACAGTGGAGTCCGTATAGATGCATATCAGGATGAGGCTGGATCGAGCACATACTACGGCCGCATAGAGCAGATATGGGAGCTGAACTATATGAACTTCAAAGTCCCTTTTTTTCTTGCAATTGGGTGAATATCCGCACAGGTGTCAAGGTCGACAAGGAAGGCTTCACATTAGTGGACTTGGCCAAGGTTGGATACGCAGACGAACCATTTGTACTAGCGAAGCAGGTCGAACAGATTTTCTACATAAAAGACCCCGCAAACAAGAAGATGCACGTCGTTAGGGATGGCAAGCGAAGAATTGTGGGGGTGTACAACGTCGTCGATGAAGAAGAATACAACAAGAATCTTCATGTCAGACCTCAGATCGACCTTGACGATGATCCCGAAGACGAAGTGGCTTACGTTCGTTCAGACCATTCGGAAGGTATATCACTGTGAATGATATATTTAATTTGTATTGGAGCCTTAATGAATGAATTGCATATGTTTTATGCCATTCCAGTTAAAACTCTTTGAAGAAATGGATTTGTTAATTATGTGGTTTAAAAAATATATACTTAGTAATTTTAAACTATATGTGAGATAGCCAATTGTTAATTATATGAATTTAAAAAAAAGTAATATGAATTTTAAACTATATGTGAGAAAGGCATTTGTCAATTAGATGATTTTAAAAAATTAATAGGACTTTTAAACTATATGTGAGAAAGGCAATTGTCAATTATATGATTTTAAAAAATTAATAGGAATTTTAAACTATGTAAATAAGACATTTGTTAATTATATATGATAAATCAAATGTAATAGCAATTTTAAATCAGGTAGAAGTTAATTATAAATGATTTTTATAACTTAAAAATATTTTAATAAGTCATATGTGACAAGCTTTAGTACTATGCCCGATAGAGATTATTCCATCTCTATCGGGCTTAGTTCTAATGCCCGTCACGGATAGGTATCATCCGTATCGGGCAGATTACTAGTGCCCGTCACGGATGAGTGTCATCCGCATCGGGATAGTAGTCTGCCCGATAGAGATTATGGCTGTTTTTTTTGGCATAAGGACAAACCATCTACACTTGTTCTTATATGGTTGTTTGCAAAATTTTTGGGATATTTTGGGTCCGATGAGATGGATGAATTGATGTGGGCTGTGATGGTTGAATTATTTTGGGGGAAATGTGAGTTTTGGTATGTGACATGTGTTTTATATGGCTGTTTTTTTTTTTCATAAGGAAGACCCTCTAGACTTGTTCTTATATGGTTCTTTGCAAAAATTTTTGGATATTTTGGGTCCAATGGGATGGATGAATTGATGTGGGCTGTGATGGTTGAATTATTATGGCTGTTTTTATATGGCTTTTTCTATTTTGCATAAGGACAGACCATCTACACTTGTTCTTAATTTCTTTTGGGGGTGGGGTAGCTGCAAATGATGGTAATTGATGCATAATTTCTGAGCAAAACTGAGGCCAAACTTATTATATGTCATGACTTGTGTTTTTTTAGTACAAAAATAATATATATGTGACTTGTGTAGTATGGGCTGTTTTGGGTGATTTTGAGGGAATTGGGATGGATATGCATAGAAATCTGTTATTTAATGAAGTTACTGAAATTATGGCATTTAGGAGAATACGAAGTGTCCCGGTTGCCAAATCTGGTTTGGTCGGGTTACTGCCTGCACGGTACCAACCAAGACAAATTGGTAAACATAACATTTCGTTCAAATACAACTTTTCTAGAAATCTGTTATCGTTACCAGTATCCTAGATTGCTTTCAAGGTCATTTCTTTAGGGAACCCCATTCCCATAAATTCAGTATCCAAAGATGGTTGTTGTATCTATGGGAATAAGGGTTCCCTAACGAAATGATCTTGGACGCAATCTAGGAGTTTGCTTATGATAACGTTAGGGATCTTGGATAGGAAGGGTTTTGGTTGCCTGTGTGTTCTATCTGCGTCCGCCTCATCAGCAGATATGTAGCATCCATGTTCCTCAGGGCCGGAGCAGACGGGATCTCGACCTCGACATCCATATCCCACTAGAACTTGCTACTGTTGCCACTATCTTATTGTAGTGACATTGATAGCAAGTTCGAACGGGATACTGATGTCGAGGTCGAGTTCCCGGCTGCTCCGGCCCTATTGAGCATGGATGCTATGGTTCCATCGATGAGGCGAATGCAGGTAGGAGATAGAGGTATGTCAAACCATCAGAGAATGTGTGTAGATGCAATTTTGTGTTTAAAAAGTACTTTCTCCCCGTACAACAGTGACATAGGACATGTCGCAGCAAGGCGAACCAATGTCGACGACCACTACTGGGACTACTTCGAGCCGGAATCCTAGGACCCAGAACAAGATTCCTAAGGAAGTCTACACCATAACAGAGGTGGATGATGTTCGATATCCGATGGCTCCGACGAAAGCTGTCAAAAAGTTCCCTACGATATGCGGAGTCCTAGGGAGGCAAAACTTCACTATTCTGAAGGACCACATCGATCTGGTCCCTCAAGAAGAAAAAGAAGAGGCCTGGAGGCAGTTCAAGGAAAGCTTCCGATACCCTACAGAGGCCGAGGCAGGACTCAAGCGGCAGGCTATCCGCAAGACGGGGAATTGTTGGAAAAATTTCAAGACAACGCTGGTCATGGAGTACGTCCTCAACCCCGCCTAGCCAGAACCATTTGGGAAATACCAATTCATCACCCGACCCGTGTGGGATGAGTTCCATGCCGCCAAATTGACGAAAGAGTCTCGGGCAAAAAGCCAGGCCTACTGTGATTTGCAGGCAAGAAACCTTCACCCGCACCGGCTTGGCACCGGAAGCTACGCGGGGAAACAGGCAGAATGGGACAAGGAGGATGAAGCTGCAGCGGAATCTAACACCCCGCAAGTGCTTGCTGATATCCTGGTCCAACAGGCAAGGAACTGGGCAAGGGCAAGGGCAAAGAAGAATAGTGACGGAACTCTTTCGTTCCCAAATCCCGAAGATCAAGCGGTGTACCAGAAAATCGTAAGTTGAACACATAGAATAAGTTTCATTATGTTGTATCGTATTCTTCATCTAACGTGTCCTAACTATACCCCAGGTCGAACTGAATGCTCAGAGATAGGCCTCCCAAGAGGTCTGCTCACAAAAACGCGAGGATGACATCCTCACAAAAGCGTTGGGAAACAAAGAACACCGTGGACAAACAAGGGGCATTGGCTCCAATGTTCCATGGAAGGTTGGGTTTCCCCAATATGCGTGGCAGCACAAGAAGCACAAGCTTTCCAAGACGCAGAAAGCTGCACGCATTAAGGCCCAACTTCGGGAGGAGCTTAAAGAAGAGCTTAGAGAAGAGCTCACTGCCGAGCTGTTAGGTATGGAGGCTCGGATGGAGGCACGCATCAGGGATAGGTCGACCGATGCCACTCCCGGTCCCATAGTACAAGTGAGACCCACGCAGAGGCGTAGCAGCTGCGCATCAACTGAGGCTCCGGCAGAACAGCCTGAAGGCCCGCCGCGGTGGACCACATAACAGTAAAAACAACTTAATAACGTGTATATTGTATTAGCACCACAATACGTTGCAATATATACTAAGGACACTAATGAATCTATCGCAAGAACCCACATCGTGTACCCTAGTTGTTAGGGTGACACCAGGATTTGCAATTCCTGCCGCAGAGGGTCAGGCATTCAAGCCTACCCCGGAGACCCGAGTGCATGGGGCGCAGTTGCTAGCCGGCAATGCCAAAGTTCAGGTGGACTTAATGAAGCCCGATTGGGTTGGCTACACTATCCCACACCCACCTAATGATGAGATTCTGACCCTTGGGGCTGCACGTGGGACCTTTATTCAATGGCCCAAGCACAACATTGAGATCAATATAACTCCAAGGCTAGCGCCAAGTTCTCGTCCGCCGCCGACGCGTCCCCATCCAACTGTTGTATCTCTCCCTCCTGCCGTTGAACAAAGAGATGAAGATCTCCAATTACAGTATGATACTGATTTTGGGGACGATGGTATGGAGGTCGACAGCAGGCCGCACCTCCACCCTCCTGCCAAAAGGAGCAAGAGGGCGAAATCCTCTCCACCCAAGCTTGACACACGCAGATAAGCTGCTAGAACAGGGAGAGGAAAAGTAAAGGTGCCATTAGCCCCAAAGAAGCTTGATCTTGGCAAGGCGCCAGTAGCTCCTCCAAAGCCTCCAGCCGAATTCACATTGGGCATGCCATTGGTCAGAGACGATGCCTTATTCAAGATGGGCCCTGCATGCAAGGAGTTGCACGGGTACTACATGGAGAAGTCTAACGCAAGGAGGAAGAATAGAGAGACCTCCATGTTGGGCCAGCACGATGGTCAGCCGTTCCTCAGGTCTACTGCCTTCATCGCCGTAGACTTCAAAGATCTATGGGACCTCTACAGGGTGCGAGCAATCGACACCAACCTCCTTAAGTGCTACTCCTTGTAAGTATTTCTTGGTACGCGATATGGTAGTGACTGTCCATAATTACGCTTACCCTGACTCTTGTCTTGCTCGTAGGTTAACTTGGAAGCATGTCCATCATAAAGCACCCCATGTTGCCTTACTCGATCCAGCTGTCGTCAACGAGACAACGCTGAAAAATGATCGAGCAAACATGGTGGGCTATATCGCGTCAAGACAGGGACTTCATTATGTGTGCCTACAATCAACAGTAAGCGTGTACCATACTTATACTCAAATACTCGACGCGTACAACTGTAGTATGTAACTGGCAATTTAATAATTTCGCATGCAACATTGGATTCTTCTGGTAATAACGCCGAAGTGGAGTTCGGTACACTACCTTAACTCCAATATCAAGCCAGAAATATACGATTGGTCGGCCATCGAATCTACCTTGAACGAGGCATGGGACTAATACGTGGCAAGAGGCGGGAGGCATAAGGATAGGCATCCCAAACTCGGTTACAAGAATGACTTCCCAATACGTCAACAAGTTGGCGACCAGTGCGGGTTCCATGTTTGCCATAACATGAGGAGCTTCGCAGAAAAGGTGACATTGCTCGACCCTGAGGTGTGTAATTCAATTGTTTATACACACATAGGACGACAAATTTACAAGTATGTAGACTAACTTGGCGCCGAACATGCAGGAATTTATTTCAAGGATTCCGGAAATCAACTTCGAAATCATTAGAGAGGAGATAGCGGAATTCATACTAGATGATATCTTGTCACCGAAAGGGATGTTTAGAGTGAAGTCCTAGGTAGCTCGTCTCGGAATGGCAGAACATTTGCAATGCATATGCGACAAACATTTGATTTTTGTAAATATTCTTTGTAATACAATCATATTCTTTAGAGTAAAGTCCTAGGTAGCTTGTCTCTGTATATACTTGCATTTCTAGTTACATATAAAATTGTTCCAATTTATAACTTAGTTTTGTAGGTTTTGATGCATGTCAGCGGTTTTGGAGAGAAAAAAGGATGTGAATGACATATACTTCCTCCTTTTCACAATGTAAGACTTTCTAGCATTGCCACATTCATTTAGATGTTAATGAATCTAGACATATATATGTGTCTAGATTTATTAACATCTATATGTATGTGGCCAATGCTAAAAAGCCTTAGATTGTGAAATGGAGGGAGTATATGTGATGTGAATGCATGTGTTGTGATGGAAACAAATGTGAATGAGTTGTGAATTGGCTGTGAATGCATGTTTTGTGATGGAATGTAAATGCTATGATGCTGGGAATATAAATGTTGTGAATTGGCTGTGATGCTGGGAATGGGGTTGCTGGGAATGGGACTATATATATGTGCTTCTGTTAATTTTTGCAGCTAGCATGGCTAGCAAAGGCCTGAGGCTAGCCAAATTATAAAATTTTATTTTTTTTTGTTCGAAACTCATCCCTGACGGGCATATTAATAATGCCCGAAAAAGATAAGTCATCAGTGACGAGCTTTTAGAATAAGCCCGATAGAGCTAAGTCATCCGTGACGGGCTTTTAGAGTAAGTCTGATAGAGATAACTCATCTGAGCCGGGACTCGTTTGACTCAACACGTGGGGTCAAACCAATCGGTGACGGGCTCTATCTAAATGCCCGATTGAGATGACTAGTCATCCGTGACGGGCTTAGTGGTGTGCCCGATTGAGATTAGTCATCCGTGACGGGCTCCTAACTACGCTGGTTTGACTGGTCATACTCATCTGTGACGGGCTTTGTTTTTGGCCCGATTGAGATAACATCCATCCGTGACGGGCTTTTACCCGATTGAGATTTTTTCTCATATCAGTGACCTTTGCTCAGTGACGGGGGCCTTACCGATAGTGATGATGTTTTCAGCCCGTCACAGATAAGCGATCCGTTCTAGTGCCTTCAGCTATGGATGCAAGAGGAGGGATAATGTAGCCTTTTCATCGTCAAATTTGACCCTCGTACCCAATGTCCTATGCACGTTTATCTTCAGCTTCTTCTTTTTCATGGACTTATTTCCCAACCTGATAATGACAATAGGTTTAGATTAATGCCACAAAACAGTATCTACAAAAAGAAATTTCGTGATCTGATGTTAAATGGTGGAAGTAATTCCCCATACTCGATATTAATTGCAAGGGACTGTGTGACCTTTTCTGGTTCATTATTTGTATCTACAGTTGACTCCTCGGGATAAAGGACATCATCAGGCTATTTCCAACCAAGACACTAGACATAGTTTCCATAAACTTCACATCACCAAGAAACTAGTACTAGACACTACTCTTCCAATGCAAACACCACTATTTCATACTTAAATTTAATGCTAATTATCTCACATGATATCTTGGATGTTGTGCAAAAACAATGTCTACTGCAAGACATGGTTTTCTTCTCTTTCCTCATTTATTCACTTGTCATATTATTTTTCATCCTAGGTGACAGCTTATTTATTGGATTGGGAATAGCCTCAAGACAATCATCCATATTTACATCTGTTTGTTGCTCCTTGGGATAAAGGATATCATCATCTCCATCATCCTCAATTAAGTTTTGACCTGTGGATTAATTTCTATAACTTCAGGTTTGGAACTTCTTTTCATCTGTTTAACATCGATATCCCCATATAGGGTGTGTTTAGTCACGCCAAAATTAAAAATTTGATTGAAATTGGAACGATGTGATGGAAAAGTTAGAAGTTTATGTGTGTAGGAAAGTTTTGATGTGATGGAAAAGTTGAAAGTTTGAAGAAAAAGTTGGGAACTAAACCAGACCATATTTCTTTGGCACATTCTTTTTGTGGTTAACAAAATGAATCCTTGGGGTAACAGGAAGACCAAGAGAAGCAGCATATTTAGCAAAATTCTCCATAGAGAACCTGCTCAGAAATATCAAACACCTCTTTGGGGAAAGTGATTTCATCCCTCGAGGGGATATCCTCTCGTCTCGTGCATGCCACCTAAATAGCCATAAAAAATATAAAAAAAATGGCAATACAGATTAATATAAAATATATCATTCCACAAACATGTAACATCAAATTCAACTTCTACAAGCTGTAACAAAAATAATAAATATAGTTGCGAATGTGTGATAACTATTTTCAGTTCAATTTGTTATTTTTGTTATAGCTTGTAGAAGTTGAATTTGATCTTGCATGTTTGTGGGGTGATATATTTCGTATTAATCTATGTTGTCAATTTTTTTAAATTTTTTATAACTATTTAGAAGACATACAAACAACGAGGGGATGTTTCTCGAGGGATGAAAATCCACATCCACCTCATTGTTGCTCTTGAGGTACAATGACTTCAAAATTTCAGATAGGTGACAAAAGCTCTTTTACCCAGTTGCTGCAGACTGGGAAATTGCACCAGCACTGATGCTATATTCTGAGATATCTGCTGCAGTTGTTCTGTGTTTGGCTAGAACAAAGAAATTTCGACAAGTAATAAAAAAGGAAATGAGTACATGAAGAATTTGGAAGCTCTAAACGCGCAAATTGAGCAGTTCTATGGTAAATCATCTATTAACACTGTTAGTTTGTCAGCAAGAATAGATTTGCATTCAAAGCTTACCTCAAAGTGAATTGACATACATCAATCTATTGCCTACATTTTGCATAAGCTAGGTTGAGAATTAGACTCCACTAACAAGAATACACACCTAAAGCAAAAGGCATATTTATTCAAGCAGTATAGGACATATTTTCAGCAAAGCGACCGTCATTAATTGATCCAGAATTATTAGACACATAAACTAGCCTGGAAGTCATATACTGATTTCTTCTTACATAGGTCACATATTGAATTAGAGATACATTCGAGAATGTTAGCATTCGCCATCTTCAGGGATCTGATTGGAGTTGATGGTTGTGGGCATGTGGTTATTGAAGTATCGTCAGTCTACCGAATGTTTGTACTAAAGAAATAAAATTAGTCTTTTTCATTATGAACTCTAGGATTAATTTTTGTCCACGTAGAGATTAAAAGGAAGATGAATAAGAAACAGTGTATACTGATCAGTCTGTGGATTTGTGATTCAGAATTTCATATATAAACTAAAAACAGTACACAGACCACACCATCTGGAGATCTGGTGGTAGCGGTAGGCCGCCACGGCTGCCTTGGCTTGACATATATGAAATCAAATCACAACTTATGGTGAAATTAAATAACAAAGCTGCTACCGGATCATCGAGATCGAGACGATCAATCGGATTAGACAAAATACCTGGCCACCGAATGTTGAAGATGATAGTTGGCTGTACAAGCTGGGCTTTGTGGCTCCCGTCCTTGTGAATTGGGCCGAAGAGAGATGGACTGAGCAGAAGGAGGTGGCAGACTAGGCTAGGGTTGAAAATGAATGAATGAATGGATGTTCTTTCAGCTCAAAACCAATGAAGAATTTTCATTAACTTTCTTAATTATAAGTATAGTGATCCTACTGTTTTAATTTGTTGCTTAGTGTTGGAGGCATGCCATGAAGCCCTTCGGCCGGACCTGCCGAAACTATAGTACCAGCAAGGATTCAAGCCAAAGACGTCAAGGCCATTCAGGCGAAGCCCTATGGTGGAAGCCATAAGCGAAGATGGCGAAGGCTGGAAAGCCGCGTCGGTATTCCGAAAGTAAAGGCATCTCGGGTGAAGGCATCTCGGGCGAACTACAAAGACTTCGCCATGACGAGTTCGGCATCAAGGAGGCCCAACAGGCCGCCCCTGGCCTTTTAGGCCCGTTTGCCATAGACCAGGCCCAGCCTATCAGCCCATTAAAGGCCCATATGTGCAAATGACACTGCATACCCATGTAAATATCCCTTTCATAAGGGCAACCATGTAAAATCCCTTATAACCCTAAACCCTAGGAGGTGCAAGCTTGTGCTAAGGCTATAAATATACCTCTAGGGCCATGTAATGGGGGATCCCCAAAAAAATATTTCACGAATCAATACAATTGCTTTTACATTCCAATTACTGTTGAGAGAACCACGCCTTTCGACGTGGCATAGTTGTCCATTCGACAACACTTAGCTTCTAATTGCTGTTGTATCACTAAGAAATTTTTTTTACCCATTGCAACACACAAACATTTTTTTAGTGTGTACTAACTTTAAAGAAAAGATACTACTCCCTCCGGTTTCATAATTCTTAACTTTTTGAATATGCTTGAGGTCAAATTTTTGTAACTTTGATTATCAATAACTTTAAAATATTTAGTTTAAAGGAAAATAGAAAAACTTTTTATAAGATGGAGGGAGAATGTACTAAGAAAAAAGTAATAAGGCTGTGTTTAGATCCAGGGGTGTAAAATTTTGGCGTGTCACATCGGATATACGGGCACACATTTGAAGTATTAAATGTAGTCTAATAACAAAACAAATTACAGATTCCGCCTATAAACCATGAGACGAATTTATTAAGCCTAATTAATTCATTATTAGCAAATATTTACTGTAACACCACATTGTCAAATCATGACTCAATTAGGCTTAAAATATTCGTCTCGCAATTTACACATAATCTATGTAATTAGTTAATCCTTTTTATATTTAATACTTCATACATATGTCCACATATTCGATGTGATAGGGTGTAAAATTTTGTTGAAGGATTTAAACAAGCCCTACATACTAGATTCCACATGCATCCAGTAACTTAATTAGGGATCGATAACCAGGGTACGGTGGTGTGTCTACAAAAGCAATTTTGCAATAGAGGTAGGGGTAAGGTTGACATTTCACATGGTCAGATCTTCTTTTTTAGGGGTTGGGGGTTGCCAGTACAACCCTAGCCGTCAGCTGTGCATTCCCCAACGCGCATCATCTCTCAGAGAAGACTGCAGAGAGGGGGAGAGTCTTGTCTGTCTTCTCCATTTGCTACAGGGGAGGGGAGCGCACACACGCGACGGACGAGGTGGTGAAATAGGCCAAAAAGATCCACCAGAGGAGGAAGAGGTGATGATTTCAACCCTACTAGCTAGTATCTGTTTGCGGGAAAAAAGGATGACTCCCTGCAACTGAGTACGGACGAAGGCCTACGATTGGTATAGTATATCACAACTAGCTACTTCTCCCTTCTTTTCTTTTTGGTTACTAGCTAGTATCTGTTTGCTTCTTGTCGTAAACTTTATTGAAATAATTAATTTTGTATTGTATGCTGTTTTTGTTTTGCAGAGAATAAATTGATAGGGTTCTCAGAGGAGGAAATGAAAGAATTCCTGTCTAGGGCAGAACACACCTTCTATCTCAATGTGGGTAATGAAGAAGGTGCAAAGTTTAAGGTTGTGAATGAGTTACTGGAAACCCTCCGTCGTTTCTCTTTCTCGGTGATTATTAGCTCAGAGGAAATGAAGAATGTGTCTGCCAAGAATTTTATCGATGATCTCTATGGTAGATTTGAGACTGATCACCACCAGATGGACTGTTGCACAATCCACAACTTCCTTTGCTTAGAAAATTCTCCGCCAGGAAAGAAAAAGAAGCTAGTTGTGGTTGCTGGCAGCGATGTTCCAGAGGACTGTTATGCAGATTCTCGTGCTTGTTCTATTATTCTCTCTCTGCCACATGAAGTTCAGAAGGAAATGCGTGGTATAAATGAGGTTAACGTGGTATAAGTTCAGTTGTTGGTACAACCCTAGCCGTCAGCTGAGCATTCCCCAACGCGCATCATCTCTCAGAGAAGACTGCAAAGAGGGGGATAGTCTTGTCTGTCTTCTCCATTCGCTGCAGGGGAGGGGAGCGCACACACGCGACGGACGGGGTGCTAAAATAGGGCAAAAAGATCCACCAGAGGAAGAGGTGATGATTTCAACCCTACTAGCTAGTATCTGTTTGCGGGAAAAAAGGATGACTCCCTCCATCTGAGTACGGACGAAGGCCTACGATTGGTATAGTATATCACAACTAGCTACTTCTCCCTTCTTTTGTTTTTGGTTAAACATTTTCTTCTTAATTTCTTTCTCTCTATCGATTTCGTTGATGAATTCTCTCATCTTGCTTATTTACAGGTTTCTGTTATTACTGGTATGTTTCAATGTTAATTTTGGTGCGTCTCGTGATGCGCCCGTACGCCAGCAACCGTCCTCTTATTTCCAGATCTATATGCGATGCACTAGTCTACATGCCGCCCAAGCTACTATACATACAAGATTTTTATGCATGGTATATACTACCATATCTCTCCTTCTTGCCCCAAATTTATTCGCTTTAATTCGACTAGTAATATGCCCGTGCTAACACTATGGTGCCATTATATTTTTGAAAAAAAACACTGTAAAAATTGTCATGTTAGTGAAAATAATGTTCGTAGAAGCTGTCCAGTTGAGCTTTAATTTGATTCAAGTCTCCTCGCAAAAATTTTTTTGATTCAAGTCATATAAATATATTTAGACAAAGAACAACAATATCATATTGCCTGAAAATAATAGTTCATGACCATCAGAAATTTTATATAATCACTTCAATATGCAATATATTAGTGCAATATATGTCAAAAAGAAATGGTCGGGAGATATTCCATTAACTTGTTGCATGCATAAACAAGTCCAAAACTAAATCGTTTGATACAATATAGAATATACCCTGCAACTAATTAACTAATCCTAACTTTGAATATTTGCGATACACTTAAGAAAATCTTATGCGCCACTAAGGATGCTGCTTTCATATTCATTTTGTTTGTACGTCAATGGATACAACAAAAAATTGTCTTAGCTAGTCACCGTCATGCACATGCATTTATTTTACTAAAAAAATCATGATGTAGCACAAGCTATAGTACTATGTCAGATCCAATCACGCAATATCCCACCCAAATGGTTGCAGCGTGCTGTAGAAACCAAAGGACAACAGTAAGTAACATTCTGAGTAGCAATTTATTATCTTCTATATCACAAATATTGAAATGCACCTTTTTACATGCCATACATTGCCTAGGTTCCTAGCATTGTTCACCAGTCCGAGACATATTTATATACGATATTCCTAGTGCTTTTCCTTATAGAGTCTACCTCTTTCTTTGGTCAAAGGTACACATCTTCCATGGCACAGTTTCTATCTTTGGGGGTAGGAATGAAATGAAAATTTCAGCTCCGTTTAGCTCCTATTGCAAATCAGTTGTGAGATAGTCCAAATTTAGACACCATAAGCTACCTATTACGGATTCCAAAACTTAGACTTAAAGTCAAGAAGATTATAAAAATCAAGTGAACATCAGGCTCACAGCCATAGCTCCCCCCCCCCCCCCCCCCCCCCCCCGGGGATTCCACAACAACCCGTAAGAGGATGGGAAAAAATAAAAAGAAAGAGGAAATCCTAGGGAGATTTGGGGAGCTTGGGTGTGAGGAAAGCAAATCATGTGCTATCAGCAAGCGATGCAGCGGGAGACTCCCTGTTGAATGGAATCAGGAATTTTAGTCCATGCTATACATTAGTGTTCAGCTCAATGGGTCAAAAAAACAAGCTTTATTAACCATCAAGAAGTTTTAAAATAAAATCCAAAAATGTGGTCTCTTCGAGAAAAGAAAACAAGTAGACATGTTTATGACAGTTCCATTTTCTAGTTATCTTGTTTTCCAAGAACATTTTCTGATAATCTTGAAAAAAATGTAAGGCTTGATAACATACTGTATATGCACGGATAGTGTACCTGCCATATTTCATTATATTGGCCCTAGCTTATTTGTATTCCACAAATTTCTAAAGCAGAAGAAGCACATCTTCATATCTCACCTCATATTTCTGAATACATATAGGTAAAATGAGAAATGCATTCGCCAGTCTTGGTGAAAAATTGAACAGTTTGGAAGATTAGATTCACTTACTCTGGACTTAACCCCAAAACATAGTTTATTAATACACAGCTTTAGTAACGCTGATACCATCAATCCATTTTGTCCATTCTCTTCGCTGTTACAGTATTGCTGCAAATTACTGACGAAGGCCTACGATTGGTATAGTATATCACAACTAGCTACTTCTCCCTTCTTTTGTTTTTGGTTAAACATTTTATTCTTTATTTCTTTCTCTCTATCGATTTCGTTGGTGAATTCTCTCATCTTTCTTATTTACAGGTTTCTGTTATTACTAGTACGTTTCAATGTTAATTTTGGTGCGTCCCATGATGCGCCTGTACGCCAGCAACCATCCTCTTATTTCCAGATCCAGATGCAGTGCACTAGTCTACATGCCGCCCTAGCTACTATTCATACAAGATTTTTATGCATGGTATATACTACCATATCTCTCCTTCTTGCCCCAAATTTATTCGTTTTAATTCGATGTATTCATTCCGTAATACACCATGGGAGCCCATGTAGTAGCTAGCTTGAAAACAATCAGTCTTTTTGGTTGTATTAATTTTACATTTTACTGTATAGCTGTCGTTTGCATTCTCTGATTTTTGTCGCAAGCAATCTTTCCCCCGGGTTTAGGTTACACACAGTAACTAGCACTAGACTACTAGACCGCACAATAATGTTTCCGTTTAATGCAACCTACCCGAGTTATAACCAAAGTTTGGTAGAAAAGATATATAAATATTATACTTCGGTTGTGCTACAACATCTGATACTAGTACCACAAGGTGTGCGTTTCTTTGTAGGTTGGAGCAACAATCCAGCCTTATATTAGACAGTCATAAAACAAACAACTAGTACTCCTTCCTTGGATTATTCTCACTGAAACCATCCTGCCATGCGGTGTGGTGTGGTTTGTGGAGTAAATGAAACCCCATGCATCAAGTTAAAGTCCGGACTGTGTTTTGCGTCAGTAGCGTGGCAAACTCAGTGACGATGACCTATGTTTTGTGTAGTCGTCGCAGCTATGTCGCTTTGGCAACAAGCTAAGCAATGATTGGGATCTGCCATGGGTTGGATGTTTTGCATCACTAGTGGGCTTGCATTGAGCGCGTTGCTTACTCTGCGTAGTGTGATTGTCTAATTGGCCGTAGGTTGTACTTTGAGGTGCTTGGTGATGTTCATAGCTAGTTGAGATGTTTTTTTTTCTTTTCCTTGTAATCTGTCTAGAGATTTTACTCCTACTTATTTAAATATAATTAGCAGTTCTCTTGCTGGTTAAAAAGAACTATCTGTTTCTAAAAAAAAAAGAATTCTTCCCCCATGCAAAAAAGTACGGTGGAAGGACTGGTTGGTACTACAACTAGTAGTGTTGGTTAAATCTTTTGTTGGTATAGTAGTAATCCCAACTTTTGTTGGTTAAATCTTTGCACTTGCATCCTGTAGTGACTAGTTGATGGTGCGTCGTAGGTTCTTTTGTTAGTGTTATTTTATTTGCATTTATTTGTGCTATACTACTAATCTTCTTTTTCTTACTTAATATTGCTCTTATGTACTTGCTCCATTAAAAAAACTTCTGGGGATTCTTTATGGGACGGAGGTTGTATTGGTTTGGACCAGATTCACATTAATATACTCTGTTTCACAATGTAAGATGTTTTGACTTCTTTCAAAGCCAAATTTCTTTAACAATGCCAAGTTTTAAAGAGAATCATAGTAACCTCTTCAACATAAAACAATATAGACTAGTTTCGATGTTGCATTTAATGAAACTAATTTTATGTTGTAAATATTGCTACTTGTTTTTTTCTATAAACTTAGTCAAGTTATAAAGAAATTTGACTATAAACTTAGTCAAGTGTCTTACATTATGAAACAATGGAAGTATCATATGATTGTAGTTAGTAGCATGACTATAGTAGTTTCCACCTGTTGTGTTGTAGTACATAATTAATTTTGATTCCATATGATTGCCTCATTCTAACAATGCCATTAACCCACTTTGATGCTTGATAAGTTCAGGTTCTATAATACTTATCGTTTTGGACCAGGCTAAGGTCGCTAAGGTCAAACTTTTTAAACTTTGACAATTACTACAGAATATTTACTTTAGAAGATGAAACTATATGTATATATTAATTTTAAAATATACTTTAATAAAACTATATATTTGTTGATATTTAATAATAGAAAATAATGATAAATTTTTCTTAAGACTGTGCCCTTCTCTAAAAGGACAAGTATTATTGGACCGGAGTGAGTAGTAATACTAGCTGATTACATGACATGTCATGCATCTATGTATTACTAATACTCCCTTTGTTTCATAGTATTAAGTTGTTTTGATTTATTTCCTGGCCAAATTTATAGAAAAATATAATAATATTTTCAACATAAAACAAACATAAATTATCAAAATATATTCAAGGTTACATATAATTTAATGAAACTAATTTGGTGTTGTAGATATTACAATTTTTTTCTGTAAAATTGATCAAAACTAAAGAAGTTTGACTAGGAAACTATAATACGAAACGGAGGGAGGAAGTAATAATTTTCAGAGTAACTGTTTTTTTCCGAGGGTTGGCCGGTTACATGACGTACAATGGATGTGTATTATTTTTGTGTTGTGGTGTGCATTCGTTCTCCAGTTACCGTTATTTTTACAACGCTGTGTATTCTTCAGACCAGAAATTTTGCCATTCCAAAAAACAGGAGTATTTTATGTTGTCTAGTCGGCCCATAGCTCCATCCAACACGAAGGCCCATTAAATTTGCACCACCCTGCAAGCGAGGCCCAGCAGACTTACAGCTGCTAGGTTTCCACTTCCCTTGTACGTACTATTATAGTACTAGTAGTGACCTTGACCATTCTAGTTCTAGCCTTCTAGGTTTCCCCTTCGCCGACTCCCACTCCCACTGGGGAAGGGGTGCCCGGCCGCAAGGTGAGAGAGGCGGCGAGGGGGAGGGGAGAGGAGGGGACTTGGGGGAGAAGGGAGGGGAGGCTGGGGGCCGGACTCTAGTGCTCTGCCAGTTGCTGGCCGCCGGCAGAATGTTTAGGCTTGCTGGATTTGGGCGCCGTCATTTGCCGCTCCATCGGGTGGTGGCCACCGGTGGTGCCAAGCATGGCGGCCTCCTTGGCTCTGAGTACCCGACTACTGGTAAAATCTCCTCTTTTCTTGTGGTGTTCAGGTTTATTTAACTTTTTCACAGGTTTGGTAGTTCTGATTTGTGGTATTCACCTTGTCTTTGTTCTTTGGTTGATTATTAAGTAAGTGGCTTTGCCGTGGTGAAATTAACTGTTTTTTTTTTTTTTTGCCTATGTTTGCAGGTCCGGAGGACCGAAACATGATGGCTGTCTACTGTGGAGATACGACTGATATGCGCCTTTTCCAGCCGAGGTCAGTTCAATCTGCCGGTTTAGGCGTCCACTGTTCAACTCTGCTTTTGTTGAAGTTTGTCCCACTGTAGCTTTTCCAGCACATAGTATAGAAACGGGATCTTGTTTATGCCAACTAACAGCCTGATGATGTTTGCTTATGGATAATTGTTCTTCAGTCAAGAAGACGTGTGTAATCTGAGGCTGGAAGCTGCTTGCATGCCAACAATGCCTGAGGGAATTCTGAAGGTACTTCTTTTAGGGATTTCCCATAATGCTACTGCCCTGCCTTCTTTGTTAACCACTAAAATCTTGTGTTACTCACTTACTCTCTGACTTACCTTAATAATATGATCCCTTTTTCTTAGGTCAAATGTCTGGCCAGTGTTGTGGGCGGTTTCTGGACAAAGCATTGTATGAGTTCTGGGGTATCTCCAAGGAACTTCAGCACTGCCGTCAACAGTCCCACTGAGCTAGACCCTATTTCTGACAAGGATAGAGGTACTGCTTGTGTAATGGAGGATTTCACACTCGAAATTGGCGATTCAAAGTCCTTTCTGCACAATTATGACAAATCTAATCTCAAGGTCGAAGAAATGCTGGATAAGTCGTCTCTTAAAGAGGAGTACGCAAGGGATGTTAGGCCAATCTTAGCAAGCAAGCTGTTGTTGGTTAATAGGCCTTTGGATGGTGAATGGCTTGCTTATGTCAATGCGATGACTCATTCTGTTCTTAAGTGCTCACCCCTTTACCTTACTTCACTTGATGTCATGTTAGAGAAACGGAAGCTTGGGGAGAAAGAGTGGAACCAGTTTCTGGGCCACATCCTGTCAAATAGGATAGCAGTTGCGGATGATGATTGGCTGCATGCTTTCGGCTGTACTGAGAAGCATCATTTCCATCATGGTATCAAAGGTCCATGTTAGGATGGATCCTTTTTTAGAGGTGGCAGTGATTCTACCTATGATGAGCATGCACAGATAGCAACCATCTCGGCTGATTTAATGAAGGATGCTAAGCTGTCTTGATGTGCAGTTTACAGAGATATTCCATGCCCTAACATCTTATTTGCAGAGGCATACGGGATGTATCTTCTCCTCAAACATTGCCTTAAGTTGAAACTGAAAAGAGGTTCAGTCCGGACTGACAACAAACTCCTGTATGAGTTGCTGCTTGGGTCCCGCTCTGTAAATGCAAATGACAGTACCTATAGGATAATTCAGTTGCTGAGGATTTTGATAGCAAAGTTCGAGGTGCTGATTCCTTGTTGGGTTCCTAGAGAACTTCTCTTTGTCGCTGATGGAATAGCAAGGGTTATTAAAGATTTTGAAGCTAATCTGCTTGAAGGCCAACACATAAATGATGAAGCTGTGAAAATTGAGGCTAAAAGATCCGTGATGCAATTCTTGGCCAGTTACTCTGATCAGTTCCAAGGATCAGCTGTTTTCAGATTTCCAAACTCAAAATTTTTCAATCGTTTTCTACAAGAATCTAGTATGTCTTGTCTATTCTTTTCTTTATGTTTTCCTTTTGTTTTCTTCTTTCTTGTTTGCTTCTTGTTGTAAACTTTATTGAAATAATTAATTTTGTATTGTATGCTGTTTTTGTTTTGCAGAGAATAAATTGATAGGGTTCTCAGAGGAGGAAATGAAAGAATTCCTGTCTAGGGTAGAACACACCTTCTATCTCAATGTGGGTAATGAAGAAGGTGCAAAGTTTAAGGTTGTGAATGAGTTACTGGAAACCCTCCGTCGTTTCTCTTTCTCGGTGATTATTAGCTCAGAGGAAATGAAGAATGTGTCTGCCAAGAATTTTATCGATGATCTCTATGGTAGATTTGAGACTGATCACCACCAGATGGACTGTTGCACAATTCACAACTTCCTTTGCTTAGAAAATTCTCTGCCAGGAAAGAAAAAGAAGCTAGTTGTGGTTGCTGGCAGCGATGTTCTAGAGGACTGTTATGCAGATTCTCGTGCTTGTTCTATTATTCTCTCTCTGCCACATGAAGTTCAGAAGCTGGAAATGCGTGGTATAATTGAGGTTAACGTTGAAACCTTCGCTTTCTTTAATGGAGGTGGGCATCTCTCTTTCTGCACTATTCGTTTTAAATGCTTATTTAAAATGCTCATTTGTTTCTATGTTTGTAGCTGTATTTGATACAACGAGGCTGTATGACAAGAAGTCACGAAAGAAGTGAACAGAAAGCTTCGAGCAGAAGAGCGGGATGGGATTTGCTATTTTGTGAGCCAAGGAAGAAGTTGGTTTTTAGTCGAGTGCCAATTACACACAAAATTAGAGCTCTGATTGTGTCAATTTTTATTTCCTTAGTTGATATATGTAGCAATTTGCTATATCTAGCAGAGAAGCTAAAAACCATTATAAACAGGTTATAAGGTACTCTCGTGATAGCAAATTTGGGCAGGTTTTGACATACCCTGAGCATTTTATGCTATGGATGGATCACTAGTTTTTCTGGTGCTATAATATAGTACTTTTATGCTATGGATGGATCGTTCAGCTGTTCCACATTTTTCATCATGCTCTTTTCTGATATTTTTATTCTCAGCTAGATCCAAACTCTGGTTCTCTGCTTTCTGGTGTCACTCTTGCCTATATTTGCTTCTGCAACACAACTTTGTGAAGTATTCCAATGCTAGTGCATCTCACACCTAAATCGGGCTTACTGCGAGTATTTTTGCAGAGAACTCTCTGCTAAGGCTAAATTAGCTACCAATACTTTTGAGAAGCCTATGATGGTGAACTATTGTTCAGATGGTCTAATATCCTTTATTTGCACTTTATCTGCATGGAAACTATCGACGTGTGTTCCTATTAAGTATTAATTAATATTCCTGTCAACATCTTTTTCCGCCATGGCTAAACCTAATAGCTTGCAGATCTAAATTTGGGAGCTTATTCCCACTCAGGCATGCCCACACTAAACTTGATATGAGAGGGGCTGGACTCGTGGAAGTTGAAGTAGCTGTTTCTTGAATTGAAGGTCAGTTATGTTAAGTCAGTAGTGGTTACCTGTATTACTCTGGAATATGTTTAGTTATGAGTAGTTCAAATAGAGTGGATTTTGGCCTTCCAAGTTATCTTTCTGTTTTATTTAGAATTTTCTATGTTCATCAATGACAAAAGTACACCATTAAAAGAGCTTCAAAATATCCGTAGTGCCCCACCTAAAACCTGAACATTCATGTTTTGAATTTCTGTAGCTCTAATGCAAGCTGTTGACCTTCCACACTCACATGGAAATGATGCTTTCGAGTGCTTGTTCATTGGTAAGCTTTTGCTGCGTCAACGCTAGAGAAATGTGCCAAGAGGCTGCTCCAACAAACAATTCAATGATATCTGCCTCTGAAGATTTGCCTGTTGTCAGCATCGCTTCCTTGGGGACAACATTGCACACCTGCCAAGGTGAAATCCATCACTAGTTTTGTTTTCCTCCTTATATTTTTCACAATTATTGAGTATTGACTGCTGTCAAATATGTCCTTGATGAAATTAACTTGGTTATGTTATCAATTAATATTTTGTGTGAAAGGGTAGTCCATACATCAAGAGGATGTTGGCATAGAAAACGGTCATTGTTATGGTTCCATGTGGATTATTATTTAGATAGACTAGACTTAGAGTTTTCATGTGACTTTGTACACTGATGAAAGTAGGTGATACAAGAATGTTTGAGTCATAGAGTTTTCGTATGAAAAATACTCTGTTATTATTGTTTTGTTTGAGTTGCTCTCACATAAATGCAAATACACAAATGTCAGTACAACTGCTCTAAGCTCTGCTTATAATTTGACCTCTGGTTGGCTGTCGCGTCTTGTGCTGATAGTGATAGTTACGGGCGAAGTTGCTTACAACTGGAGAGCCTTGTGTATGCTCCCCCTAGTCATTGCCCTAAACTGGAGAGCCAACTCATTGCCCTAAATTTGACCTCTGGATGCATTTTGCATGAGGTTGTGTTGAATTGTACGCCATTAGTTACTGGTATACCATGGAAGAGTTGGCAGTCATTGCCCTAAAAAAATGGTGCCAACCTAACTGTGCTTGAATTGGTTGGTTGGATGGCTGTCTAATAAAGTGGTGAAGTGGATCTGGAGTGGTTGATAGTTGATGCAGATGTTATAGGACAGGCCTGTATAAGGGTTCTTGATTTAAATATGTTTATTAGGTAGTTCCTTGTATGTTTGCAACGTGTAGAAGCAGATCTCATCATCTCCTGGTGCTCAAATACAGTTCGTCCTTTTTCTCGTTTTAGTTTTCATTTCTCCTCATCATTTCTGTGGAGCTGCTATCCTCTTCAATCAATGAAACAATTGAATTTAGTCTCTACCGACATATCGCGTTCGATCACCATTTCATTGTTCATCAAGCCCTCTGGTGCAGCACTGGTGGTGATTGTTCTCTTTCAAGTGCCTGTAGTCGCTCACCCCTCCTCTGTGAGGCATCGATTTTTTGGTTTTGGTGGATGCAAATTAATTGCTCAGAGTGAGAGAGTTTGCAGTCAGTCAGATTGGCTCGTTTTTTGGGTGGTAACGTACCCTGTGCACACAAGCTTTCCGCGTACATACCATGTACAAACTAACAAATTTCACAAAAAATCTAAATTATTATACATGTACTTCCAATAGTATTACACTTATGTGTAAAAGTCGTAACCTCAAATTCATTATATACTAGTAACAGAAAAGCTAAAATTTCTGCAAGTTTTAAGGGTATAAATCGGTCAGAAATTTTTCTTTTTTGTTGCTCCCTATATATAATGAATATGAAGATGGGATTTTACACATAGATATAATACTGCTAAAACTACATATACAATTTTTTCTAGAATTTTTGGTGATGTTTGTTAGTTGGCGTGCACAATGTGTACACGAGAATTGCTTGTTTGCATATGACACATTTCCTTTTAGGGTTGCATTTGGGTGTACCTATGTGTTTTCATATCTCATCCATGGGATTCAGTTTAATGGATTTATTGATACATGTCTGTTGCCGGATGGCATGAGGCCCTTCGACTAAATCTGCCGAAACCCGTGGCGAAGGCTATGGAGCAAGAACGGCGTGAGGCGAAGAGTCGTACGAGTGCCTTGCCAGGCCAGAGGCGTCTCAGGCGAAGGGTGCAAGGCGAAGACTATCTGCCGAAGGAAGACGACTTCGCCATGGCAAGTTCGCCCCCGCGAGGGCCGAGGAAGCCTTTCCGGCCCATCAAGCCTAAGGGCTACAGGGCCGGCGATCGCCAGACGGCCCATCAGGGGCCCATGAGCCCCTATAACATTATGTACCCCTGTAAATGTCCCTTTCGTAAGGGTAATCATGTAAATTCCCCTGTACAACCTAAACCCTAGTAGTAAGAACCTGTAATAGGGCTATAAATAGTCCCCTAGGGCCATGTAATGGGGGGATCCCAAAAAGAAATTCAAAATTCAATACACTTCGTTTCCTTCCAACCACTGTTGAGTAACCACGTCCTTCGACGTATGCAGTTGTTATTTCGACAACAATGTCCTAGTGCACTGTTGCGGCTGTTGTTGGGTATTATGATGTGTTTGGTTGTCTTAGTTTGTTGTAGATCTGGTGAGGTCAGAATGTGAGAAAGATTTGGGGGATGTTTGGTACCATTTCTTAGTTTTTGCTGGATACAACCTGAATATACATATAGTTTGCGCATTTAGATCCATGTAGGTTGTGTCGTAAATATGGATAATGACAATTTTTTCTTGGTTCTGTGCATTAAGAAGCTTTTTTAGTTGGGTTAATAGCTGTTAACTAGTTTGGATGCAGCTATCTGAATTCTGAATTCTTAGTGTATCCTAGTGCTTTATTAGTATTGTATTAGGCTGTTTCAGATTTCCATTCCCTGATCTGAGCAACAAGAGTGCTATCTGAATTTATTTGTTGATTTTCGCGGCTTTTTAGCCTCTTCATCCCTCGTCTAGATTCAGTAACATCCATATGAATTCAGACACATGAAAAGCATACATGGATCCATGTATGAATCTATTCAAACCCAAAATGTCTAGTATTATTGGATAGAGGAAGTAGCTCACAACAACTAGCTTCTTAGGGTTCTGGAGGAAGCTCAGCTTTCTAAAACAATAGTTTTAGAGTATTTCTGTCTGATGTTGATGTGCATTCTAATGTCTGAGTTCTGGAGTTGATTTAGGAAGCCAAGACTGAAATAGTAAAAAGATTGTTGTCTTTGTTTGAATTTTTTGTGCTTGTGATTAACAGTATGGAAGTATTATTACATTTCATTCAACTAATTGGATATTATGTGAGTTATGCTTTATGCATTCGCTGCGACTGATTAACCCTATTTACTGAAATGTGCATAAAGTATATGTATAAAATGTCACTTATATAATATAATAAAAAATAATAGAGATGCAACAAGCCTCTATAGTTTTTGTTGCAAGCACAGCAAAGCCTTGCATACAGAATAACTGTGTGTGCACTTGTTGATATATATTTTTGTTGATTGATTAGCGGATGGTCAGTGGAACTTGCACATTTGTTTCGTAAATACCTGCATGCTATTTCACCTTGTGTATTTTCTGGATTAACTGTGCACAAAATGACAGATGAAATACTTTCGTGTTAGTTATCGGTTCATGGTGGCAACCAATAGATTTTGTTATTTCCTGAAGCAATATGACCCTGAGGATATTTTGATTTAATTCACAAACACAGCTTTTTCTTTTTTGAAAATCTCTTTTTTTTATATGGGAAAGGTTCAAACACCATTTATTTTTTACCCTCAACTTTGGAACCGGACAAATAACACCCTGAACCTGTTTTATAATTGTTGTGTTTGAAATAGTGGTGATTTTCCCTAGGGCAGACTCTAATTATGCAGATTTTACTGACTTAAATATCACTTGACTAGGTCAACAATAATGAATGAATCTTACTGAGTTGAAGTTCATGTTAGTGTGAAACCATCATGTTGTCAGCTTTGATATATTATTTGTTGTGTTATTTGTCCAATTTCGTAAGTTTTGAGTGAAAAAAACTGCCAGTTTCTTAGTTTAGGGTGAGACTACGAGCAACATTCGGGTGACGAAAATGGGACTTCACCTTTTTATAAGGTTAGTTATAGTTACAATGTTGATATTTGAATGAAAAATGTGCAAGTAATCACCTCTTGGTTGCTATGTTTCTACCATGCAGCTTACTGGTCGAGCTGCTTTTCATGTTGCTTAAGCACGGTACTCAAATAACACACTATTAAACTCACTCAAAGGTAACTAGAAAATATTGTGAGTTGCTTAAGTATCAAATCTTTCGTGAGAAATGAAAGTATTGTGCATCAAGTGCTGTCTGGTTGATCAAGCTGGAATTCGGATGTTATTCCGTTTCACAACACCTAATCTTCGTTGAATTGTGGGACAGGCTATGAAGAAAAAAAAAGCACTTATGGATGGGATCCAACATACGAAAGGAGAGGTAAACTTCAGTAGATCTGTATTAGCGGCCCAGTTTCTATCCAATGCAGCAGCAGATGACAAGCCTCTGCTCGATGGTGGACATCACTGTAATTATTGGAGTAATTCAATGAACAATGACTCTTCGTTTGCTGATCGTAATATTGGTTTCTTGGGATGAATTCATCAACTGACAGATAATCAATCGAGAAGGTACAGTATTGCTGCAGTCAAAATGCTCACGAAGGTGATAAAGAATGCATTGTCAAAATGCTCACGAAGGTGATAAAGAATGCATGAGCAAAAAGTTATGTTGTGACATTTGTTTTTTCTGTTTGAAGTTCATGAACATCTGGAAATAAGTAATTGCTGTGACACATATATAATAACTGAAATAGATTATACTACCTCCGTCCCATAATAATTGTATTTCTAAGATTACATTTGTCCCAAAATAACTGTCATAATAGAGTACTAATTGTCCCATAATCACGTCTCATTCAAATTTATTCCTATTTTATCCTTAACTACCCTCCCACTCAGTGGCGGAGCTAGTTTTGGAGATGGGGGGGGGGGGGGGGGGGGCTCAGCCTTCTCCCTCCTCCAGCCCCCTCTCTCCCCTCTTTTCTTCTTCCTCTCCTTCTTTCCTCACAAACTCCATGGAGTCCAACGGGGTGGCCCCCACGCTGGCTCCGCCGCTGCCCACTCTTACCTATACACTATTTAGTGAGGGGTATTATAGTCTTTTATCTCAAACCTTAATGTATGCTAATCAAACTAGAATTACAATTATTTTGGGACGAAGGTAGTACTGTGAATTGTTTGTTAGGGCTTAAGGATTCTACCTCAACGGAGTGTACCCTTGTATGTCTCAACCTTAGATTATGCTTAATAAGCAATCATCGTGTTTATTTCTTCTCTGTGCAGGTCACTAGTGGCATGCTGCTGTTAATTAGTTGTGCAAACTGTTATGAGGTGCATGTTTTTCTGAGATCGTGAGGGTTAGTGACGAGTCCATGTGTTAAGAAGGTTGCCGACCAATAGGTTAACTTATGTGGGATTCAATTGCAGAGCAATCGATCACCAACCATTGTTCCGGAAATTTTTATGGTTTGAATCAAGATATTGTGCGGAATCGAAATGAAGCTCTGGTGCGAATTCGTTAAGAACTCAGCTTGCAGCTGGAACTTGAGGGAGATGAAAGGAACGCAAGATAAAATGAGAAAAACAGAGGAAGCTAGGGAAAGCAGAGGATAGGGAGGACAAGCGCCGCCATTTTATTTCTCATCGAGCATATCGTCGTACCGGGTATAGACTAGTAGGCCTTATATGAGCTCGACCCAACCCAATGCACGCGTTACACTGCACAATCTAGCCCGTTATACTCCACTTTGTACTCCTCTTCTTTTTATAGGACGCCCGTATACATTCCAAGATGTGCTTTAATGTTTGGTTTTGCCCCCACATTGCGACCCTAGAATCTGGAACCCATCGCGGACGTCGGCCTTCTCCATGGCTGTCACACCGTGCGTCGCCACGCTCGTCAACCAAGTCAGCGGCCTCGCCGACGCCCTCCATGGCCCCACTTGTTCGCTTCTGCTGACCAGAGGCGAAGGCGAACGAGAATATGGTCGCGGGGGCAGCTGCCTGGATTGCTGATAGTGTTTCTTGATGCTCGATATCGATCGGAAATTAAGGCCCGGTTTGGTTCCCTAAATTTTTTTTTCTAAAAACATCACATTGAATCTTTCGATACGTAGATTGTGTTTGAATCTCATGAAGATAAAGGTTAAGTGTTTTATACAAAATGAGATGGTAATAATATGTGATTAATTGAGTTTTAATTATTACAAACTTGAAAAATGGATTAATCCGATATTTTAGAACAACTTTCATATAGAAAGTTTTCGCACGAAATGCACCGTTTAGCAGTTTGAAAAGCGTGCCATTTTAATCCAAAACTTTATCCTCTAATTTCAGAGGAAACGAACAGGGCCTACATGAAGCATTAAATATCAATAAAAATAAAAACTAATTGCAAAGTTAGGGGAGAAATCGCGAGACAAGTTTTTTTAGCCTAATTAGTCCATGATTAGCCATAAGTGTTATAATAATCTACATGTGCTAATAACATATTAATTAGGTTTAAAAGATTCGTCTCGCGGGTTCCAGGCGAGTTGTGAAATTATTTTTTTCATTCATGTCCGAAAACTCCTTCCGATATCCGGTGAAACGTCCGATGTGACACCCAAATATTTTTTTCCCCAACTAAACAGTGCCAAAGGCCATGTTTAGATGCAAAAAATTTTGGCTAAAAACGTCATATCAAATGTTTGGACACATGCATGGAACATTAAATGTGGACGAAAAAATCAATTACACAATTTGCATGTAAACTAGGAAGGTAGCCCGTGCATTCGCGCGGGCATGCATCGTACGCTATGTTTGAGATAAGTATAAGAGCGAAAAATTAAACGGAGAACATCTGCCGCGAAATATTAAATTGTTTTCATCAGCATTAATTGCTTAATAAGTTTCTAACCTATTAGTAATATCATATTTAAATAATATCTATAGGCAATTATTTATAATCTTCTTTATCATTCAAAAATAAAGTAGACTTTTTTTTAGAAAATATGTAAACGAAAGTAAATGCGTATCTATTACTCCCTCCGTATTTTAATGTATGACGTCATTGACTTTTTGACCAACGTTTGACCATTCGTTTTATTCAAAATTTTTGTACAAATATGAAAATATTTATGTCATGCTTAAAGAACATTCGATGACGAATCAAGTCGTAATAAAATAAATGATAATTACATAAATTTTTTTGAATAAGACGAATAGTCAAACGTTGGACAAAAAGTCAACGGTGTCATACATTAAAATATGGAGGTAGTATAATAGTTCATTAAGGGATGAATTGGGTGGGACATGAAGCTCCACTAAATGTATGGGTTTATATAGGCTAATACGATTGATGTAGCTTGAGAGGTGATCCATCTATCAACATTTCAAGTAGGGTGGGTGAGACGCGACATGCAACCTAACATGAATACGATAATGACGAAATATAATTGCACCGTAATATTTGGAAATATCATGTACCATGAATACATACTTAACTTTTATATAAGATAGATCTAACCGTTATAACTAATAGTTCACCGGTCTAAAAGGCATATAAGTATTCCAGTAATATAGCTTAAAAATTATGGTTATTTTAATATCCAACGTTATTGCGAAGTGAGCGCATCTCAATTGGTTAGGTTTCTTTTGGTGAAACATGCCCATGTTCAAGTCCTAGACTTGACACGGGTGTTCGCAGTTACGACTAATTATTCTTTCAGTGGTAGGTGATGTACTTGTCGACAGCGAGACACCCATGGTGACATCGTCAGTCTCAAAATGTGTTGGCTCAGTCTTTTGGAGGTACTCGAAAGGGTAGGGTGTCCGCGTGCTGCGTTTCTAAAAAAAAATCCAACATTGTTGATTGTTTTTATTTTAGTTTAATAGCTAAGAAATAGCAAGGAGACAACAAAACTTATTTGCTTTTTTCTTAAATATATATGATGCAAAGTAATGAATTTTTTTAATAATGTAGTTAACTTGATTATTTAATTTTAAATTTTATAGTAAATAATCTAATTTATCTCCTACTTAGGCTACATTCTATCTCATTGGTTGAGCTTATGTAGGGCACGAAAAACAATGTAGGTCATCAACGCAATATTAATTAAGTATTAAATATTACAGACATTAAAATATATTTTTTTAAAAAAAATTATAGAAAATTATAGAACCCAACCTTAAATTTATTACTAAATATGTACAAATCAAAAGCGTAGATTAATTGAGTCATTAACGGCTAAAATCCTAACTGTGTTTTGCGAGAAAAAATACGACATATTTTTAAACAATACATTTTTTTATTTGAGTTTCTGACAATATGTCCCAAGTAATATTTTAATTACTTACTATTTCATCTTGAACTATCAATGTAGGCCCATTGATGTAAATAAAATATATCTATACTTAACAATTGTAGTGTGAGAAATGATATGTTTATTTGATATTTTATATTATATTATAGATCTATTTTTGGTTGTGTATGTTTTATGAAGTAATATATTTTTCTTATGTTACCACCTTCATTAAATATTTGACGTTGATCATCATAACGAAAATAAAAAAATCCAGAGGAAGTATAATAGAAAAATCTAGTTTAAAATTGTTGTTTTCTTTCGGTAGTTTCACTAAATATTTAACGTTGGCAATGTTTTTTAAAAAATACAGAGGAAGTTCCAGTAGTACGTAGTACGTATACATGCAGTCTGTTTTTTCTAACTCGTACGTACGTATATGCCTTCTTGGCTTATTCCGGCCATTATTTTTAGGTTAGTATTACATGCTAAATTAGGAGGGATAGATTACTATTATAATTATCTAATCTAACGGTGTAAACTAATGGGGTCCACCAACTTAAATGAAAATCGATGGCTAGTTTTTTTTCTTCTTCTCAGAATTTCTAAGATTTTCTCTATTTTATTAGAGCGCCATGTGGCAGCTTGAGAGTGTTTTTAGAGCGCCATGTGGCGGCATGAGAGCGTTTGTAGGAAGTTTAATGGAGTTTTAGTATATAATAGATAGATTGCGAGACGAATTTTTTTGAGCCTAATTATACCATGATTCGACAATGTGATGCTACATTAAACATTTGCTAATGATGGATTAATTAGGCTTAATAAATTCGTCTCGCAGTTTATTGGCAGAATATGTAATTTGTTTTGTTATTAGTCTACGTTTAACACTTCAAATGTGTGTTCGTTTACGTTAGAAACTTTACAACCAAACAACTAAACACACCCTAAGAGCATCCCCAGCAGCTCCTCTGTCTAGTCATCCATCCGGTGTTTGGCGTATGGAAAAGAAAAACAATGCTTCAGCAGAGCCCCTATTGCACACGCCATTTTTGGAGGTCCTCCAAACCGAGCCCTTCCCAAGCCAAATATGGCGGTTCTCTCTCCTCACACCATCCTCAACTGCTTACCTCCCAATTGAACTCGCACCACCATCTCGACAAGAAACCACCGGAGAGTAGCGGTAAAGAGGAAGTGCATACTGGAGAAGAAGCAGAGAGGTGGTGGATCTGGAGGGGGAGAGCACCGGAGTCTCCACCCACGCCGCCGCTCCTCCGATCGTGTCGCCCCGCTGCTCCTCCGACCACGCCTCCCCTCCGACCGGCCGCTCCTCGGATCAACGCCGCCCGCCCGCCCGCGCCGCTCCAAGGACCGACGCCGCCCGGCCGTCCCCGCCGCTCCTCGGCTTCTCTGCGCCGCGACCCCGTCGACGGTGCCATGGCTCCTCCACGCCGCGATCGCCCGCGACCCCACCGTCGATGCCGCGGCTCCTCCGCCCAGCAACCGACCGCCCGCGCCGCTCCCCGCCCATGACCCCGCCGCCGATGCCGCGGCTCCTCCGCCTGGTGACCGACCGCCCGTGCCGCGCCTCCTCCGCTCGGTGACCACCGCGCCGCCGGTCCTCCTCCGCCTAGCGACCCCCCGCTGTTCCTCCGCCCGACGAGCTCCCGTTGCCCTCCCTCAGTCCCTCTTCCTCCCCCATCCAAGCAGCAGTAGAATAGAATAGAATAGAAGAGAGGAAGAAGGGAAGATATAAATGTAAATGTATGGTAGTTGAAATATACATTAAAATATATATGGAGGATGTAATATAGATGATCTGTTGGAGCGAAGAAAAATATGGAGTGAGAATCTTTTTGGATGACCATCTAAATGTGAATATAGAGTGAAATTTGTATGAGCTGCTGGGATGCTCTAAACACACCCTAAGTCTTGAAGCAGCAGCAGCAGAAGAACTCCACTGCACTAGGAGCTCGATTGATGCTCCGGTCACTTAACTTGATGGCACTAGAAAAGCTTATGCTTCTGTCAGACTGAATTACTTGCTTGTGTCAGAACAACGGCATGATCAAGGGGCTGTTCAGGGGGTGTTTGGGAAACATGGAGTAAACTTTACTCCCTATCACATCGGATGTTAGATACTAATTTGGAGTATTAAACATAAACTAATAATGAAACTAATTGCATAAATGAGAGCTAATTCGCGAGACAAATTTTTTAAGCCTAATTAATCTAATTAGCAAAACTAATTTTTTATTGCTAATTATGGATTAATTAGGCTTAAAAAATTCGTCTCGCGAATTAGCTCTCAGTTATGCAATTAGTTTTATTATTAGTCTATGTTTAATACTCTAAATTAGCGTCCAAACATCCGATGCGATCTGAATACCCCCTTAGTTCCACGGGAAAATTTTTTCCACGTCACATTGAACGTTTGAACACATGTACGAATATTAAATGTTGAAAAAAAACTAATTACACAGTTTGCGTGTAATTTGTGAAACAAATCTTTTAAGCTTAATTGCGCCATGATTTGACAATGTGATGCTATAGTAAATATTTGCTAATGACGGATTAATTAAGCTTAATAAATTCGTCTCGTAGTTTACATGCGGATTATGTAATTTGTTTTGTTATTAGTCTATATTCAATACTTTAAATATGTGTCCATATATCCGATGTGACCGGCAAATCTTTTTACCGGTGGAGCCCAAGTTGAAGATGAAGATGGATAATGAATGGACTTATAGGTGGTTTCTGAAGAACTTGCAGAAGGCATACTCCATCTTCTTCTCTTTTTTTTTTGACGAGAACCTGTGTGAATTGTTGCTGAACAATTCATTCAAACCAGTGTACTCCATCTGCTTGTAAAATCAGGATTTTACAGAAACCTGTGTGATCTTGCATATCACACTGATGCTGCTAAAATCCGCATTCAACCGTAGAGGTTACTCAACAAAGATTGTGACTGAATTTGAGATTACAGAAATCACAAAGATTGCAGAAACCATAAAGGAGTAATTGTGTGACTGAATTTCAACTGATCGATGCGGGTCCACTATTTGCTCGATCTTGTCCTCCTTACCGCAGAGAAAACCTAGGGATTTTCCGGCTAGCTCCATAGGATGGTAGGCTAAACAATCTCGATTCGAAACCTCACACATTCTATTTATTTGATATTAGGTCATTCCCTAATATTTGCGTCTTGTCCTCTTTGCCGCACACCATCCTGTCAGGGAACACAGCAGCTAGAGGCGCCTAGAAGTCGACATTCCGGTCCGCAACGATGTCGGCGCCAGCGACGATGGTGCGTCGTTGAACGGGGTTGGGTTGGATGGAACGACAAGTGCTGCGGCGCGGTTGGGTGGTGGAGAGAAGGAAGTGGAGGGCCGAGGTGGAGGATGGGAGTTTTTTCCACGGGGAGCCGATGCTCCTCGGCTTTTGAGGGTAGCGGGAGAGAGCTGCCGCATCAAGTGCGATTGTGCGGGATGAGCGAGATAGGAGGAACGAGCGACGTGGGAGGCTCAGCCAGCGTCCACCAATTCCACGGCTCGGCAGCAGGAGCCAAATTGCTCTGGTTGGGGCAAAGCTGGGAGATTTATTAAGATATAAACTGGGCCGACAAATCCCACAGTCGTCTCGCTGTCGAGGTACAAATCTTGAAGATTGACAAAGTTACCATAGATCTAAAGTGCCACTGAGACTCTTCTAACCACACCCTTTCACTTAGTATTAGTATTTGATGTCATCTAAACAATGTTGGTGTTATTTTTTTTCCAAAAAATGCACGAGGCACCTAATTCTTTTAAATGTTTTAAAAGACTAGAAAAAATATCCGTGCGTTGCAACATGTGAATGATATTTTAATTTTATTATTGTTATATGATTTAGTTACGATGAAAATCACTCTGAGAATTTGCTTGGATTTATTTTTTTCTAGAAAATCATGAGTTGTAATTAGGAGTCCGATCATCTCAAAGTTAGTATGTAAGTTTTTTAAAAAAGATTTTTTATACGATTTCCAAAAGCGAACGAACTTAGAACCCGACTCAAATACGGATTTTGTTTCCATAAGAGAACGAACTTAAAAACCGACTCATATACGGATGATGTACCGAAGTATCAGCAAAAAAATCTTTAATTTTTTTAATAGTATGGAAGGGATATAATAATAATAATAATAATAATAATAATAATAATAATAATAATAATAAAGTTGTGGAATTGAAGGGAAGCGATTGAAGTGGATTGGGCCTGATGGCCCGGCCCATGATGGATGTGGGTGCCATCCTTTGCGTTGCTTATATCTCAAAAGAAAAAGAAAGAAAAGAAAAGAAAAGAAAAGGAAACCGTAGACGAGAATCCCTCGCCTCTCGTTTCGCCCGCCGCCGCTCCTTTTCTCCGCCTCCCCATTTCCACACCAATTCATCACATCTCATCTGGAGATCTGGTTGGTTGTATTGATCCAGGGGATTTAATTCCTGCCCAATCTCAAGGAGGCCATGTCGGAATCGACTCCAGGTAATACATCAATCAATCAGTTTGTGATTTTCACCATCTTCTTCTTCTTCTTGTTCAATCTTCTTCTTCTTGTTCAATTACCATATCGTTTCCTTTTGCATCCTCAAAATCATTCGTTTGCGGATCGTCACCTCCTCTCTCTACCGTCTACACTGTCGTTTTCCCTTTCGCCCTCCTTTAATTTCTCTGCTGCCAACCAGTGAAAATGTGAAATCCATCATGCTACAACCGGTCGAGAGCAACTTGCAACATGTTGATCGGCATCAGTAATCACTAGCGAAGCTAGCCTGCCTGGAAGAAATCAAACGTTCAATTTTCACTCTTTTTTATTGTTTTGTTGAACAGAAACATCAATCTTAACTAGTTTTATTTGTGCAACACAATATTGTGTTACAGTACTACATTTCAGTGATGCATGTGCCCTCAAAATATATACATATCGTTTTAGTAGGGCTCCTACCGATCAAACTAATTAACTTTCACTACTAATATATAAGAACAATGTAAGATAGATATTGCTAGATTCTTCATGAAAGTAACTTCCATATTATTTAATCATCTTTTGTTTCAAATCTTGTGTTTTCATATAAATTGCTAGCGGAAGTGCCACTCTGTGGGTCGTCTAGACATCACTTATTTTGTCTCCGTGGTCTTAATAAGGATCATATTTTACTATTTATATGTATGCCTTACATTATGTTGCTAAGAATACCAAATTATAATATTCTTTTGAATGTAACTCAATCCTCATTGTTTCAGACAAGCAAATAGTGGTGAGATTTCCCAATCATGTACTGCCGGCTAGTTTGCGTGAAAATCTTGGCAAAGAAGGAGCAACCGCAGATAACATGGATCCTTCCTGTCCTTTTCTAGTTCTCGAGAAATATGATAGCAACAAGTCCTATGAGGTATGGTAGCCCATCTTTACGATCCTCCTCTCGGTTTCTGTCTCCCCTTAGTACCAGTTTCTTGACATTTTCTTTTCCAGTGGCTGAATCTAAGAGCTGCTTGGGTCGCCAAGAACATGCCAAATGATATAATTTTCCCAGACCCTACTCCTCAGGTTTCTCTCTAATCTTCATTTACAGATTTCAGTTGCCAATTCATCCTGTTATGTTAGTGTTTTCCAATCCTGCAGCCTTTTATTTTACCCATATCTATTGTCTCTTCTGTTTCTTAAAGAACTTATATCTTTGTTGGAACAAAATGTACCTTTGTTGCAAAAAGTGCATGTCAATGATACTTTATTATGTTTTGCTTTCTTAATTACATGGAAATTAAACTGATCGCTTTTCACCTCTCTTAATTGCCGATGGACCAATATTGTGGAGTGTGCGAGATGCCTTCTCTGAAATATCTCGCCGCTTGAGCATTATCATGGCAAAGGATAGTGTCCGGAGCTTCCTTCGCTTGTTCTTGGAATCTTCTTCAACCTTTACATACAAGTTCACCATCACCTCAGAAACCTTAACGTTCATGATCAGGTATAATGCCTTGCGATGTGCAAAAGTTGTATTGGAGGGCAAGGCACCTGACCTTGGTTCGATGCATGCCAATCCAAACTGCATGAACCCGTATGGATGTTTTGCACTCCATGAAGCTGCTGAACGTTGTTCGCCTGACATGATCAAGTTGCTCTTCCGCCATGGTGCTTCAGCCAACGTACGGACACTTGCTGATGCCGGCGTTCAGGGACTACTACCGCTCCATGTTGGAGTTGAGAATACTTGCTTGCATATGTATCTGGTGGACAATGTATATCCTATGCAGTATCAGGAGGATTGCATCTACAAGCTCATTCATCTGCTGTGCCTACCTGATATGGTTTGTTTCACTTATCTCTCTTCCCAAAGTACTATCTTTTCAGCATGACAAAAGAGAAGTTTTCCGTGTCATCTTATAAAATTTTGACAAGTGCTAAGGCATGTTCTTTTTTCAAATTTATAGACAATAAGTCAGCAGTTCAAAAATTATTCTTAGCTAAATAGATTTTATCCTGCTTGGAGCCTAGGAGGTTGGTCCTACTTCATGCTTACTATGATTAGAGGAAATAAGATATAATATGAAGTTATTCTAAGCTGCTTGCTTGCATACAAATGCTGAAACACTTAGACATTGTTCCTTTGCATTTATTATTATTATTATTATTATTATTATTATTATTATTATTATTATTATTATTATTATTATTATTATTATTGTTGTTATTGTTATTGTGCAGATGGTTTTCTTGGATGTGATTAGACTGCTTGCCAAAAAAACAGATAATGTAGTCGATGAGCTCTGGAATTACATGAAGAATGGCAAGCTTGCACAGGCTGCACTTTTATTCCTGGCAGCCCAAAAACATTTTCGCAATGGCAAACCTAATGGGTTTTCTATCATCGCGCAACGCATATTTGGAGACTATGATTCCCTAATGTGTGACAAAGGTAATGGAGAGGCACACAAGCAGTTGGAGGAAAGAAAAGCACTTTTGAATTGTCAATTTCTGCTTTATAATATAATTTCGCAAGCTGGCGAGGCTCTTTATGGCTACATTCAGACACATTCAGAGGTACTATTATTATTGGATAAAGTGCCATCTGATTTCTTTCTCTTACAGTAAATTTTATATTGGCAATAGTAATTTACTAGTTACTTCCAAAATTCCATTCCCTAATCTGAGCAAGAAGAATGCTAGTATTTTGTTGATTTCCATGGCCACTTTTCATTATTTGTACTACTATAGTGTGCATGGGGTAGCATATGCAGCGTGTAAGTGAACGGTCAGTCCTCATTTCTGTCTTCAATATCATGTAAAAACCGTCACATGATTAAGCTTCCCCAGAAGTGGTGACCAATCGGTCCTGTTCTGTCAATCTTCTCAATATCATGTTAAAACTATCACAAGAATAAGCTTCCTCAAGAGTGGTGTGGCATCTTGAGCTTTCTTATGAAGCTTATGACGTAGGAGGCTCCACTGCTTTGAGAAGCTGAAACCCTCTGCACCTTATTGGGGTCATTTCCAGTAGTAGTGGCTAACTGGCTATCCTTGAAATAGATTAGCTTAGATTACTATCCTCTGGTTGATTTGAGATAGGACTGAACTAGTGATGAGATTAGATACTATTATTTTGGGCACACCATTTGACAAGTAATCCCTGTGAAATTTCCAACCAAACCTGTGGTACCCTATCCCGTACAATTGGCCCTGTTATGTACTAATTCATAACAACTAGCTTCTTTGAAAACCAGGTTTTGGAGGAAGCTCAGCCTTCCAAAACAACAGTTTTAAGGTATTCCTTTCAGATGCTGATATGCATTCTAATATGTGAGTTCTGTAGTTTAATCAGGAAGCCAAGACCCACATAGTAAAATAAGATTATTGTGCCTTTATATATTATTACATTTCACTGAACTTTGTACTGGATATTATGCGAGTCATGGCTCATGACTCGCATAATTAAAATTTCTCTAAATCATTTCTTCTGTCTTTCTTTGCTACAACTGATATGATTGTACTAAATATACATATGGTAATGTATCTTGCATTTTCCTTTTCCTTTTTCTCTATTTGATACAACAGTTTAAATGTGATCCAGGTGCCCCCCGTGGAGGTCCTTGCGCATGTCTCATCTATTCTTAAGGAATATGGGTTTTGCCCCAAGGAAGAATACATTGACACCATGAATCTGTACTGATATCACCTCTGTATTCAATATAGCAATGTTTCGTGTGCAAATGGATATTTGGTTTGTCGATAATTAACTCTTTTTTCAACTTGTTCTTGAAGGTCTCATAACCTGGATAATTTTTTCAGGGACATATTTCAGGAAGGTGTGTGCTTATTATTTAAGTAACTGCTTTTGAGTTTCTTAGAATGAACCCTTATTTTTTTAATGGGACCTTAGGTCAAACCAAGCCAGTTGAACAAACGTCTTCTCCGAATGCTGCTGAGAAAAAGGTAATTGTATTCAGATGTTAGCAATGAGTTTTTATATTCACATTGTTAGTTTTCATAATGCCTTGTTAATTACTGTATTGTGTATGGGCTACCACGTTATAGCATAGCATGCAGCAGCAGCAGATAATGATAATTAGTTTCTTAGGTTCCAAGTTATAACTATTAGATGCCATCTCGAAAAGTAGAAAGTCAATCTCCTGTCTGGTCTCTTCTCTATCCCTGGTAAGTCATGGTTGCTCGGCAGTTTTTACAGCATTGCATCATTCTAGATCATAATACTGTCAACAAATATGAAAATAATTTATCAGCTAAGAGCTCAAATGCTTTGCTTTAAGTATTTTGTGTTTAGATTGATTTTTCCTCCTTTATTTGTGCGTATGTGGTCTTGTGATTGCAGTGGTTCTGCTTGGATGTTTAATCACTGAGAAAATTCAGTCTATAGTACAGAAATAAGACCGGTACCAAAAAATAGAACAAAAACTTTCCGTTTTCAACCAGTAGCACAGGCCACATGTTTTCCTTCTATCAATAGCCCTTCCGTCTCATCTAGATCTAATGGAGGTCTCTAGCGCATCTTCAAATTGTTTTCGCCGCATCTCTAACTAACCCTAGAACAGAGATGGAGAATGACGGAGGCGCGCAGCTTGTTGCCAATACGCAGCAGTTCCCTGCTTCTCTCTCCCTAGGAGAAATTCAGAGGAAGGGCCAAGTGCTCACCACACGCAGCAGGAATTGAGTGAGAAGATGGAGAAAGAGATGTTAAGAATGCAGTTCTGTGCTCCAGAGTGCAAATCAATGGTGTCCTTTTGAATTTAATTTTGCAAATCAATGATTGAAGATGACACAACAAACTAGTTCATCATGGTGTTTGGGGATGGGAAGGAGCTGCCAGTGCCGTCGACGTTGCTGCAGAGAAAGCTGCTGGCAGCCACCGTCGTCAAAGACCTTGATCCCACGTGCCGTAGCGCAAGCTGCCAACTGTCGACTGCTGTTGCCCTTTTTCCGCCAGCCGCCGCTGCCGTTGCCCTTTCCGTGCAAGCCGCCAGCTGCTGTGTGCTCGCCTGCTCTCATGACTGAACAAGGATGAAGTGATGAAGAACAGGAATGGTTCAGCCAACCAATCACGTGTGAATACGGAGAGGACTAAGGGTAAAATTGTCCTTTTCTGTTCCTATTCACGGCTAAGCACTCGCCTCGCACCGCAGTTGTGACGGAAGTGCTATGGATCGAAGAAAAACGAGCGTCCTATGCTACCAGTCAGAAGCGGAAAATTTGTGCGCTATATTTTGATACCAGCCTGATTTCTGTACTACAGATCGAAATATTCTTCTCTTGATCATTACCTAGGTAAGATGTTAGAATTATGGAATTCAGTATGATTAGTCATATTGCAGTTGGATTCTAATGAATAAAGCTGCTGGGTGTCTGCTATTTTCTTCATTTGACAACATTTCATTTTTACGTCTTCCTTGTTACGCTCTTGACCAAAGGAAAGGATGAAATAGAACAAAAAGTATAAAGGAAAAACATGCAAATAGCCACCTCCTGGTTGCTATGTTTCTGCCATGCTGCTTACTGGTTCAGATGCTTGTCAGGTCGCTTGAGCACGGCACTCGTCTATTACACTTGTTAAAATCACTCAGAAGTAACTAGAAAACAATATTGTGAGTTGCTTAGTTATCACGTGTTCTGTGAACAATGAAAATATTGTGCGTCAAGTTCTCTCTGGTTGATCAAGGTGGAATTTGGATGTTTTGTTTTTCTCACAACGCCTAATCTGCATTGAATTATGGACAGGCTTTGAGAATAAGAACACTTAGAGGATGTGATCCAACATTCACGAGGAGAGGTTTTTTCCGCTACAGGAGATTACCAGTAGAGGCCCAGTCTCTATCCACAGCAGCAGATGACAAGTCTCTACGACTCCATGGTGGACAGCTCCGTAATTATTCGAGTACTACGATGAGCAATGAGTCTTTGGTTCCTAATCATAATATTGGTCTCTTGGGAAGAATTCAGCAACTAATAGATTCCCATCAATCAAGAAGGTGCAGTACTGCTGCATTCGATGTGCTCAGGAAGGTGCTAAAGCATGCATGAACAAAAAGGTATGTGTGATTTTGTTTTCCTGTTTGAAGTTCATTAACATGTGGAAATAATTGCTGTGACACGCATATAATAAATGAAAAATAGGTTAGGGCTTAGGAATTCTACCTCGAACTAGCTGAATGCCCATGCTTTGCTACATATAAGAGAGAATATATATTATAATATCGTCTATAATAATAAAAATATATTTCTATGAAATGTGTTATTATTCTTTTTCTATAGGGAATGCATACCCTAATTTGATTCTATACGTGGCTATCTATTAGATTTGATTGTTCCGTAATCTTAATAAGTTTATGGGTTAATTTACATGTCTTACTCCACCGTAGATTATGCCTAATAATCATCATCTCGTAGCCTTTACCTGTGCAGGTGACAAGTGGCATGTTGCCGAGTTATGCGGTGCTTGTTTCTGTGAGATCGGGAGGGTTAATAATAATGAGTGCATGTGTTTTGCGGACACCTTATAATTAAGAAGGTTGCCGAATATATATATGGCCTGACCACCAAACCTTATTCTATGTGGTGCTAAGTTGCTATGACCTCATACACCATATCGTGTATTCGACGACTTGAACGATCTGCGTAATTTGGACACTTGCCTGCATGTTGTACCAGGTTCAACGTTGACTCGAAACATTCAACAAGTTAAAATGTGTTGCAAAATATCTTATTTTTTTCCTTCACTTTTCAACGCCATCGAATTTTTTTCACACGTTTGTTTCGTTTTCTTTTCAAGGACAAGCTGAGGCCACTGCCTCAGGATTTATATATAAAGAAACTGGGCGTCAAACCAGTTTTACATGAAAGGCCCCTGAGCAAATTACACATAGATCCGTGATTACGCAAAGCACCTAACAAAAAAAAATAGAAAAAACAGGTCCTTCGCTATGATCAGTACTCCCTCTGTCCGAAAAAAAGCCAACCTAGGAGATGTGAGTACAACGAATCTAGATAAGCCAACCTAATCTAGATAAATAGCTATCCAAATTTATTGTACTAGATTGGCTTTTTTTTTTTGGCGGAGGGAGTACACAACAACGATGTCTTGGTTGGTTAGCTTTTTGTGAACGGAAGGAGTACATAACAACGATGTCCTGATTGGTGCACATAGTGATGTTGATGATGAAAACAGTGATCACAACATAGAATATCGTGAACCCAAACGGGCCTCTCGAAGGAGGTTGAGGCGTTGGCAGGAAAAAAAAAATCAGCCACACCTGTATGTCCACCACTAGAGCCAACAAGACCAATGTTGAAACAGATCCATAGCCGGAGAAGAAACAAACGGCCAACACAACCTGATTTTGGGAGGCTTGGCACACTCTTATAAGACGGCATCGAAGTTGGTACTTGGTAGGCTTCGAGTAGGAAGAAAACTTCAGAACAAAGACCAACGATTCCATCCATCTTCAAAGCAAGCATGACATGGGCAACGGAGAAGCAAACGGCCAACACAACCTGATTTTGGAAGACTCAACGTACTCCCATAAGACGACATCAAAGTAGTACTTGGTAAGCTTCAAGTAGGAAGAAAACTTCGGAGCAAGAAGAAGAAGCAAGAACACAAGCAGAGTTGAAAGCCAGCACACAAGCAGATTGAGAGGCCCGAAAGCAGGATACAACAGCCGCGACCTGAGCTTCGGATCAATTGTCCTAGTCCCTCTGCGTTTGATTCATTTCAATGTGCATCAGCATCTGATTGAATATCTGCTCTGTATTACACCATTTGAGTTTGTTTCTCCTATATCATATCGTTTCATAATTAGAATCCGAAATTCTGTCTCATTGAACAGATAGAGGGATGGAGGAGAGCAACCGTCAGCCGACTAGGACATCAGGTCATCGTCGCAAGCATTCGGAGGTTTGGGAATTGGGATCACTTCGAGCACAAGTCTGAGTGCAACTACTGCAAGGCGCCAGTCTCCGTCGATCCAGTTAGAGATTACAGCTCACGTCTCAAGAAGGACTACGAAGAGACCTGCCCCAGACGACACCGTAGTAAGTCTAGGCATTCTAAACAGCATGGCTCAATTGTTGCAGAATGCATGGACAGTCTCCAAATCCAGCTCCAACAATTCAGTTCAACAAATAATAGCTGCTCAGTGCAAACGATTGTTAGGATGATTGTGCTCCATGGATTACCTTCCTCGGTCACGGAAGACGAGCAGCTCATAAGATTTGTTCAGATGCTCTGCACTAATTTTTAGATGCCGTCACGAGATGATGTACTCCGGATGAGGTGTCATGCGCTCTTTGACCAAGAAATGAGTTGCTTGAAGGATGTTATTGGGCGTACGCCTGGGCTGGTTAGCCTATCATTAGGAAAGACCGACACTCATTTTGGAGATTCCTACTATTTCTTTAGCTGATACAAATTGTGACCTAGATATCGCGAATATATCGATTCCAGCCAACGATAACACTATGACTTCAATTCGATTGATTACATTAGTATCTGAATACAACAATGCTTCAAGAAGGAATGAAGCTACCAAATATCTTGAAGATCTCTTGTTCTAAAAAATGTCGTTCACGCATGAGAGGAACTAGAGTTATACATCAGTGAGTATGGTTTATGGTTAAGCATACCACTTGTTCTAGACCCAAGATTAAAGCTAGCCAAAGTTGAGAGAATCCTCGAGACTGTTCCCCTCTCTACAGATAAGATTTCAGAGGTACGAGAAGAATTTCATCTGCTCTTCCTGGAGTACAAGGCACTGAAACAGAGGACAGTAATTAGGGGTATGAAATGGAGCTCACTTTGCATTTGCAGCTAGATCACCCTTGGACATACAACGAGTGGTGGTATGCGCATTATTATGCGCTAGAAATTATTCACAAGGAATGCTCTTCTGAACCAACAAAAAATAGAGCCTTCGAAGGCAAAGTCATATTCCAAGAGACATGGATTACTGAAGTTTTACGCGCTACGCTAGGAAGGATATACCATGCCATCAAAACGATTTCAGCCTCCAGCTTGCCTACTTCAAATCTGGTCCTCATATAGATGCTGCAAGTGGGAGGCACGTTAGTACACGGACTCAACAATGGTTCAAGAATGATGCAAAATACCAGTGGTAAAGTAAGTTTCCATTACATGGATGAAAATGATCTAAAATCTGTTAAGGACGTAATAAGAATACTTGACAGCTTTGTGTTAAAGTCATATTTGTTACTAAGCATACCACTTATTCTAGACCGGAGATATAAGCTCGTCTACGTTGAAAACTTTCTCAAGAATTTTCAGAGCATTCGTGAGAATGCTCCCTCCCCTACAGATCTAGTTTTTAAGGTAGGAGAAGAATTTCGTCAGCTCTTCAGGGAGTACAACACAAAACTCACTGAAACAGACTACAATATTCAGAGCTATGATACAGAGCATACTAACCATGTCCACCGAATGGATGTGGATCCATCATTGCAAAGGGATGGTAGTACTTTGCAACTCACAGAGCAGGGCAATACGAATTCACAGGAACACATAAGAGAACTCAAAGACTATCTCCACGATGATACCATCCCTGTGGATCAAGAGGATTTCGATATTCTCAAGTGGTGGAAGGACAACCGTCGCAGGTATCCCACGGTAGCAAGGATCGCAAGGGATTTTCTAGCCATTCCATCTTCTAGTATGCCTTCTCCTCAGCTGATGACCGAGGTCACAAATCATCTTCGCCGCTACGTGTGACTCTGCTACTGCCTGTACTGCAGCTTGATTACCAGCTCTTTTGTCATCTGAATAGTATATGTACCAATTATATATGTCAAATATGTCATGTCCTAATGTACTGTATACCATTCTGTTTTAGAGCTGAATGTACTCTCTTTGATGTTCACTTCGTATCGCCTCACAGTATCATACCCTTGTGTAGCTGATGAGTGATGATGTGATGTTAATCCTCTTGTAATATACATTACATTTGCTTGAAAAAACTGTTCGGCGTATTTAAAAAAATACTTGAGAATAAATTATGTGAAATGCCATTTAAATCCATAAAACCGTGGATGTATCCAAAATATAGTATGTACATGAAACAAGTAGGCACAAGTGATTTAAAACTCTTTAAAATATGAAGTTTAAAAAAAATCTAAAACTGAAGTTAAAAACTGTTCGTTCGAAAAACTACTGAAAAATTACTTGAACTTTCATACATTGAGTTCGTAAGATATCTTATTGATACATAGTAACAAAAAAAAGAGAGCAAATCTAAAAGAGGCATTTGGATCATTCCTAAATGTCAGGGTTCACCGAGCCTATGAAAGCCGATCGGATTTCGTGGTTTTCAGACAAATGCAATTTTCGATTGGAATTTCGAATGCTTTAAGACAAATTCAAATTTTATACAGTAAATTTGGGCAAAATTCAATCGGAATTTGCCGAAAAGCGGTCGAAATTTATCAAAAACCGTGATACCGTTGGGCCTCAAAATTTTGTGGTCAAACGGTAATGTACAAACCCTATTAATAAACGTTATAGTGGGAAATAGTCGAATTCCCCTCTTTTTATATCCTGATTGCCTGAACCCTGAATCTTTAAGCATCTGTGCAGACAAGAGGTGGATGGTGACAAGGTGGAGGATGGGCCTTGCTGAAGGGCACTGGGAGGCAGATGGCGATTGCCAAGCGGAATAACTTGTCTCTCAATTTGTCGCTGAGTGTAAAATTCATCCCTTAACCGAAATACCAGAGATAACACGTCCCTCAACTCTTAAAACCACTGTAAATAAGATCCCAAGGAAGTTTCAATGACGGTTTCTTAGTTCTCGTCCCACGTAGTGTTGACGTGGCATTAAAATTAAGATTAACAAATTTAAAAATTAAAATAAAATATATAAACCCATATGTCATTCAAATAAAAACATAAACAATATAATGGGACCCATGTGCCAATAGGTCCAACTTCCTCTGCCTCACCCCCTCTCTTCTCTCTATCTCCTTCCCTTCGCTTCCAAAGAGACAGTGGCGATGACTGCCGGCAAGGAGGGGCAGCAGCAGTAGGAGAGGTGGCTGGCGAGAAGGCAGTTGCAACGTTCCATGGAGGGGGCAATGCGGCGGGGAGAGGGCGGTGAGGCGGCGAGCGGCCGGCGGCCAAGCAGCAGCAGCGAGTGGGCGGTGGCCAAGCGGTGGCGGGGAGAGGGGTAGGCGGTGGGGTGGAGGGGGCTAGGCGGCGGCGTTGAGGTGGCTGGGCGGCGCCGAACAGCAGGGGGCTCGGATGCGGCTGGCATCGGCTCTGTGACGTGAGCTATTGGTGGTTTTGATTGTGTAAAATGTTGTTGAAATTTTGTCAAAATTTGTGTTTAATTTCTGTCAAAATACTGCCGAAATTTTGTCAAAATTCCATCAAATTCAAATTTTGTTCAAATTGTAATGTCAAAATCTATCATTTAATTTTAAACATACTCACAAAAATAAATTTCCAAAGCCATTGCATAATGGGGGAAAAATACAATTAATGAATAGATATGGGAGACAGCATAAATGTCCTATTTAACACCGTTAACTCCATCCAAAACAGGGGCAAAAATATCTTTTGGTTCAAAAAAGTGGGGGAAAAAATAAAAACCCTAAAAAGTAGGGGCAAAAATCAATATTAGATATCAAAGTAGGGGTAAAAATGAAATGGCCCCTAATTAATTAATTGCGATTCCAATGAGAGAATTGAGCAAAATCCTGGTTAGCTTATTCAAACAAAGTTTAATCACCCGAGACGGGAGCAACTGAGGAAATAGTAATATGCCCGTGCTAAACGTTACGGTGCAATTCTATCGGTCTTTAATAATTTTTAAAATTTCATAGCAAAAAATATCTTTATAATTCAATTCCTATCGTACATAAAATGTATTTCATGTAAAGTGCAGTACTATGATATTGCGTGGGCACAATAAAACATTACAAGATGAGGCCCACATGTAAGTGATAGGAGAAAAACTAAAAAGTGTAGGGCCCACTTGTCAGCCCTAAATCTCCCTCTCTGTCTTTTCCCCCAAAAAATAGCAGAGCAAGCGGAGGTGGCGACGATGGCGATGGTGATGGCAGTGGTGCGGGCTGTATGCGGTGGATGGCGATGGCGATGGCGGTGGTGCATTATCCATTTAAGTTGTATGGATCAACCATATAGAAAAAAATAACCAAAACAATTTTGTAAGCATATGTATCTCTTAATATAATACAGACCAATTACAATCTCAAATGACAGCCTGGTGCAAACTGATGCATCTAGTGTGAGATAGTATGTAGAAGATAATCACACGACATTCCATATAAAAGGTGATGGCGTGCTGTACAAAACAAGAGGACGATGGTGAGTAACATTCGATGAGCAATTTACTATATTCAATATTTTTTTAATTAATTTAGATCATGCGAACCTACCTTTGCTTACCAGTCAAGAACGTCTTTATACACGATATTTCTAGTGCTCTTCCCTATTAAATCAACTTCTTTCTTTGGCTTTGCCGAAATCCTTGTTGTTAGCCTTAACACACCCCTTTACAATGCGACATATAGCTGACCATGTGAAAACACGGACTCTGGAAGACACCACCATCATTTGCAGGCTCGAATAATGCACTGTCGAATTCGACATAGTCGATATCTGGAATGGCAGTTGGAATGGCCTCATGAACAGTTGAAACTTGTGTAGTTTGACATTGCGCAACTGCATCTAGTTAGAAGGGGAGAACCCATTACAATGTGCATGTATATGATAAATTTTGGTTAGCAGCCAAAAAGAGAGTAATGCATAGGAGTATATCGAAAGTTCTCACCTAGGATTGATCCGTCAAACGCTTGGTGAAGGCTTGATGATTTTCTTGCATTAAATCGAGGTATATATGAATCATTTCTATGTAGCCAATCATCTAGATCAAGATTTTCCTAATTAACCCTAAAAAGTAGAGGCAAAAATCAATATTAAATATTAAAGTAGGGGTAAAAATGAAATGGCCCCTAATTAATTAATTGCGATTCCAATGAGAGAATTGAGCAAAATCCTGGTTAGGAGCGACTGAGGAAATGAGGAGAGTGTGGTTCGTCACTTCGTTCCTCTTCGTACGGTTTGCAACGTGTGCAGATTGTTTTGATCACCTGAGGCAGTGATTTCCGTTGAATTGTCCATATCCGGGCAATGACAATTTGTTGTTTGTATTTTTTTTATTTAAGAAACTGCCGCAAGTTGTTTGAGTTTGAAACTTTCAGAGGTACCTATAATATAATTGAAAGATAATTATATTGTAACTGCGCTGTAACCGTGCTGTAACGGTAACTATATTGTAACTATACTGGAACTGCCATATAACTTATATAAAACTTGCATCCAACTATAGTTTGGTCAGCTAGCCCTAAGATTTTTTTGCTCGTGACATATGTAAAAATTTTTTTATAGCAATTTTTTTCTTTCATGCATAAATCTCGAGACGATTCAATGGTTACAGACACAAGAGTTTTTGGGGGGGAAAAACTTGTGAAAGTTTTCCACCAAATCCGATTTTTGTTTCCTTCAACTTTTTATGGCTGCGGTGCTAGCTGATTTTACTCGTTACCGGGAATTAATACTCCTACCAAACCTGTGGTTTTGATGGTCAGGCAGGTCAGCGTGGGTCACGTTTCTGTTATTGCTTAGGGTAGACCCAAACAAAATTTTTCACACTATCATATCGAATATTTGGACACATACATAAAGTATTAAATATAGAAAAAAATCAATTATACAGATTACGTGTAAATTGTGAGACGAATCTTTTAAGCTTAATTACGTCATGATTTAACAATGTGGTGCTTAAATATTTTTTGTAGATAATGAAAATGGGTTACATTTCCGGCCTCTGCCCGTAGGCACACAGCCAAAAAATCCAGAAGTGAACAGAAAAGAGCTTAAAAGGGGTGAGAAAGGACAAACCCCCAACTTCTGCCAATAATATGATCTACTAAAATAATGTTTTTAAAATCACGTAGATTCTATTATGAAATTCTGTGGGTACTACGCCATCCAAACTGGAATAAAAGTTCCTTGGCTACTAATTCCAAGCGTGTAGCACCATTGCGTATAGTATCATGTTGTTCCTGTGAAAGCATCATACACCAAGAGTGTAGCCAATTGGAACACATGAAGATAACCTGCATGATATTAGGTTTTTTTTTATGGTTAAAAACTATATCATTACGGCAACGCCAAATTGACATAGAGCACTAGCTCCAAATAGAATCATTTTTTTTTGTGGGTCTTGGTACTCCCCTTAGCCAGTTACCAAAAATATCTTTTGCATTATGGGGAAGGGGATATTGAAGGCAAAGAAGACACATCGCTAAGCAAAACATGCAACATGACAGTCAAAGAAAAGATGTTGGATGGTCTCTTGTGTATTAAAAAACAACATTACTTGTTTCCGCTCCATTTTCTTTTTATGAGGTTATCCTTCATCAAAATTACTTTTTTTTAAGAAATCACATGAATACTTTGATTTTTAGTGGTACCTTTACCTCCCATAAGATCCTCTTGCGGATCCTTACATTGGAATTGATGATCGCATTATACATAGATTTGACCGAAAATTGGCCATTTTTATGTAGCGACCAAATAAAGCAATCATTTTCATTTGACAGGGTTATGTTAGCTAGTCGAGAAATCAAATCACTGCACTCAACTAACTTTGGTCCTACAATTGATCGTCGGAATGAAACATTCAACGGTGTTGTACTTATAACCTCTGCCAAAATAGAATGTCTCTTTCGAACTACATTCTACAGAGAAGGGTATAGAGAAGGGTATTAATATTTGAGAGGTTGCAAACCTAACCACGTGTCTTCCTAAAATCTTTTCTCTATCCCATTACCAGGTTTAAAAGATCTATATTGAAAAAATTAAACTTTTACTTTCATTAGGCCAGCCCAAAATTGAGATGTTTCTGGTTTGTGTGACATTTGGGAGATGGTTTAAATATTTGTTAATGATGAATTAATTAGGCTAAATAAATTCATCTCGCGGTTTCCTAGCAGAATATGTAATTTGTTTTATTATTAGACCACGTTTAATACTTTAAATATGTGTCTATATATCTGATGTGCTATATACGTGTCTATGTATCCGATGTGCCATGCAGTGGCACCATTTTTTTTCCAACCCTTAATGAACCCGTCGGTTGAGCCGGTTGCTGGTCAACAAGTGTGAACACAGGACAAATATCGGGCTCAGGCTCAGGCTCAGGCTCAGGCTTCGGGCTCGGGCTGTGGGCTTTGGGCTGTGGCGGCCCAGTCCCCAAGATGTGGACACGCTCCTGGTTGGGTGGGTCCCTTCCATTTTGACCGTCTCGCTCTCTTCGTATACTCCTAGTCCTAGGCGAAGAAGTTAGAGAAGAAGTAGGCTCCTATCGGATGGCCTAATCAGCCAAAATTTAAATTTTCAAACTTAATTTTGAGATTGATTTTGAGATATTTTAAACATAGTTTTTCTTTAACATTGGTTTTTAAGTCACCAAAAATACATATATAAAAATTTTACCTACAAATTTATTTTTATTTTCTAATAAGCCGTTTTGACTTATTTGGGAAAAGGCCAAACGATGGGACCGCAGTCGAGCAACAGCAGCAGGCAGCAGCCGTGGATCGATCGAGAGGCTCAGCGAAGTGGCAGGGAGCATCCCTCCATCGATCAACAACCTTCTCATCCGGTAAGTTCTCCTAGATCGAGATCGGCTCCCCTCTCTCTCCATTCCTTTGTTTCTCCGCAGGTGTGTAGTGTAGGCAGCGGTAAACTGTGATTTGTTTTTGGCAGATTTCTTCTTGTTCTTTTGGTGGGTTCAACTCTTAACTCTAACCCGGCTGGAAGGGGAAAATTTGAAACAAAATCATTTCAGGCATACATACAAATGCATTTTTTCTATGTTAACCTTTTGAGTATTTTTTCTTTTTTTACTGAATGCATTTTTTCTTTTTTTTTTACTGAATCATTCGGGAATCTTCAAAAAATCGGACCCTGACGTCAGCACGACAGCAGCGTCCGGTTTACGTGCAAAACTATTTTAAACTGATTTTTCTCTTAAATTACTTATCAAATCATGATCCAATTACACCATTAAATTCATTACAATTAAATCCTCAAAACAAGACCACACATGGATATATTCCGACAAAAAAATTTTTAGCTTATTATTGAATTTTTTTAAAAATGTTGCACGATGTTCCACCAGGTATATCAGAATTGTTTCACTAAGGGCCTGTTTAGTTCGCGAAATGAAAATTTTTGGGTGTCACATCGGACGTTTGACCGGATGTCGGAAGGTTTTTTTTGACATGAATGAAAAAGGGCCAATTCCCTACATGCCCATGTAATTTCACCCAATCTCTTCTACACCCCTGAAATTTCTATGATCTCTTATATACCCCTGAGTTTTTATTTGGACCCCTTATATACCCATTATGTTAGTTGACCATTAGTTTGACCGTTAGTTATTGTAGAAATTACTTTATTGTCCTTGGTATATTGTTAAAAGCTAGAAATGTTTTATGTGTAAATTATTTGAGTTGTGAAAACCAATAAGGAATAAATTACTAAATATTCGTTATGAATTTTTAAAAATAAAACATTATTTCATTAAAATAAAAAAGATTTATTGTAAAAAAAGTTCTGCATAAAATTTGAAAATTACTTTTCAACAAATATTTAGTGAAAAAATATTTTTTATGGAAAAACAAAGGGGATGTAATTAGTTTATCACAAATTAGAAAAAAAATAAAAATTTTAAATAAATTCCAGATCAATTTTGATGAATTTCGTATATCTTCCCAAAAATTTAAACCTAAATAACATTTAGTTTTTGCTCTTAATTTTCTGGTGAAACTAATGTATGGATTTAATCATATTTTTTAAAAAATTAAAAATAATAACTTTTATTTTTTAAGTTGGGCATTAAATGATTATATTGCTTGTATTTTGTATACGTTAATTTTTTCATATGAAAATTTATTGGGTAGGTACCACATATGAAAGGATGGGTAATATAGCCATTTTAAAATATTTAACGGTCAACTAATGGTCAACTAACGGAGATGAGTATAGAGGAGATCAAAATGAAAACTCAGGGGTATATAAGGGATGAGGTCAAATTCAGGGGTATTGAAGGGATTGAGTATATTTTCAGGGGTATATAGGGAATTTTCTCAATGAAAAAACTAATTTCATAACTCACCTGGAAACCGCGAGACGAATCTTTTGAGCCTAATTAATCCGCCATTAGCACATATGGGTTACTGTAGCACTTATAGCTAATCATGGACTAATTAGGCTCAAAATATTCGTCTCGCGATTTCCCCCTTAACTGTGCAATTAGTTTTTCTTTTAATCTACATTTAATGCTCCATGCATGTGTCCAAAGATTCAATGTGATGTTTTTGGGAACTAAACGGGGCCTAAGTAGATCGAAAATGCTTTACTCGTTTAAATCGGATGTTGTTTCACCTTATATAAAAACAATGTTTCAGCAAATAGCGAAAGAATGTTTTAGTTCACTGTAACATTTGATCCATACATAGTGAAACATTATAAGTACACTAGGTGAAATATTTTTCGGTGGAACAAAAAATAAAACGAATTTCCTTAATAGGGGTTTTCAAAATATGTGGGTTTTTTTTGTTGCAATGGAGTATTTCAGTTCATTGTAACATTAAATCTATATATAGTGAAACTTTCACTATTGTGAATACACTAGGTGAAACATTTTTGTAGAAAAAAAATAAAATAAATTTCCTTAATATGAGGTTTTTAAAATATGTGGGTTTTTTTTTCAATGGCAGGTAGGAGCAGAGGACGCAGTGGAGCCCAGTGTCTGCATGCATGGAGGGGCGCGCGGGGGGAGCCGGCTCCCCCCGTCCCGCGCGCGCCGGTCGGCCGGCATTGAGCATTATCGTGCTTTTGATGGTTAGCGGCAGTTTGGTTTTTCTGTTTTGACTATTGCTGGTTTGTTCTATACAGTCGATGACGACTTGATGAAGTAGTGGTAGACTCTGGCCTAAGATGTGGACATGTTCTGCTTTAATTTGGGATTTGGTCCCACTCACGTCACGCTCTTACACGTTAGGAAGCAGGACACATGTGAATGTAACACAACCAAGCCCATCAGCTCATTATCTGTCGTGCATGTTAGTATGCTTAATTGATGAAGTAGTATCAACATGAAAGTTTCTTTTTTCGAATTAAGAGTGAAATAGAGAGATATCAACAGGCCTCACAACCATTGATGCTCTCAAGATACCTATCAGGTATAACTGACATAAGACAGCGTATTCAACATGTGAGGTTGATGGAGATCATTTAGGTCTGTAATTAGTACAGGTTGTCAGTATAGGAAATAACACCTTACCTAAAATAAATTAATATCGGTCATAAGCGAAACTTTTACGGGTAAGCTAGAGTTAGTATTGTTTGTCATGCATTTCAAGTGAAACTCTATGTTTGTCCATTTCGGGTACTATTTTCTTGCTAGCCCTTAAGTTGTCATCAAAATGCATGTAATTATTTGCCAAATACTAACACAGTATTCTAGTAAAATTAATGGAAACATGACATTACCTGATGGTGTGAGAAGCCAGTTTGCGTAGACCATCAGGGCTTTGTCTAAGGAAGGGTACTGCATCTAGAGACTTAATGTGCAGGGCCACCTTATAAACCTTTCTTCTTTGAGTGTTCTAGAGAATGAGAAGCAATAGCACATGATACATTCCATGAATTTTAACCAGATAAATACATGACAGACCAAATAGGAAAAACATCATACCATGCCCTAGTAACCACGATTGTACATTCCACCTCCAGAAGTGCAGACGTTGGTTCCTTTAGAATCACAAAGAACTTCCATCCGAAATGAAATCAGATCTAGCCCAAAACAGCATGTCCAATCGATCCCAGCAGTGAGAATTGACTCATTTCCAATTAGTAGCCAAGGGTCCTTGTTTAGGTGTATTAGACCCACCAGCCTCAAAACCAGAAAATAAACTTGTTAGAGTTTATAAACATTCAGCAAAACTACAATATCTTTTTTTTTAACGGAAAAACAGCACAGTAGTGCTTTTTCATTGAATATAGAAGGAGAAAAAACAACCCCTAGGGGTAAAACAAAAGGTCCTTTAGGCTATACACTATACAGCGTGCGGGATAAGTTCGCGCAACCTTTTAGCCCTTGCTAAAGCCCACGAGCTGGCCTCTTCTTTGATTTTTTGTTAGGAGAACGCCTGTTGCCACCTTTTTGGGATAAATGATTCGCCGATTTCTCTCCTTCCAGATTTCCCAGATGACTAGCAGGACGAGGGATCGAAGGCCCCTTTTTGGGATGCCAGGTGTATTAGCTAGGCTCTCTCACCATTGATAGACTGACCGGGCTTCCTTACACTGAGTCGGTTCCAACCGTTGATATCCCGGCCATGTAGCAACGAGGTGCCAGATTTTCTTTGTGTATTTACACATGGCGACGAGATGCAAGACCGTTTCGGCTTCACAATCATAACCTTTGAATTCATCTCGTCAGAAGCTTCTAAACATTCAGCTAAAGATATATTTTTCTTTACCTCTGTTGCTTGGGAAATATGGCCACAACCCACCAAACTCTTGCATGGTTTATCTCCTAAAAGAAAATAAATATTTGCTGGCCTATATTTAGGAATTATGAAGGATGGATAATTTAGGATACCTCATTAATTATTCTCTCTATGATATGAAACTGGAATGCAGATTAAAACCACACTGTAATTTTAGCTGCAAGTCACAAAAGATCATTCTCCACCAATAACAAATCAATTGTGACTACCTTTCCTTGACAGAATCATGTGCAAAGGAGAAGAAACGATCTAACGTCACCTCCTCCATATATCAAAGGTTACGTTGGTTTGCCATATGCAAGCAACTTGAACCAACTTGACCTGCTCTGTTATATTATTACACTTGCCATATTTTCCCATTAGAATAGATCGAATAATATATGGAGAACAAAAAAATCATTACTCCTTTTATTTCTTATTCTTAGAAGAGTAAATTGCACCCACGGTATAACAACTTGGTAGGTGGGTGCGATATAGTGCAAGAACTTAAGAATTGAACGTTCGAGTGCAACAACTTGATAAGTGGGTATGTTCCAGTACAAGAACTTAATAATTTAATATTTTAGTGCATCAACTTGGCTAAGCATATACTAGATGAGTTTTTTCACGACGTCAATATGCCATTACATGGTAATCTTACGGATATTACCTTAAATATTGAATTTAATGTTTAAGAATTATATTGCACATATAGTTTACATCCAATTACCTTTAAGATTTTTATTTTTTGGTTTTCTTCACCTTCTCAAATATCAACCGAAATATAATATTTTTTACATCAAGTTTAATTGACTTTCAGTTATAAGTTATTAGGATAAAAATATAAATATGTTTATACAAATCCATGCTAGTATATTGTCAAAATAATTACTTAAAAATAAATCTATATAAAAAATTGCTTCAAATAATTAAGTTGTTACATAACTTCTTATTTTTATGTATCAAAATCGTACCTACATTACAAGTTGTTATATTTATACGATCATTTATAAAGTTCTTATATTAAATTGCACCTACCTACCAAGTTGTTGCATTAGAAAGCTCATTTCTCAAGTTATTGCACCAAATTACATCCACCTGCCAAGTTGATGCACCGTGGGTGCAATTTACTCTTTTAGAACATATAGAATTTACTCATATCTTCTTGTGCATCTTGACAACTTAGAATTCATGGAGCCTAAAACTACCGTAGCAAATGGGAAAGGGAAAAAAATTGAAGGAGGAAAATCACACAAGTCGGCGGGCAAAACCTTGATCCCCGACGGCAGATACATAAAAGAATATATGCATATGCAAATGAAATCTTAATCTGCTTAACAATAAAGTAAAACATTTATTTAGGGTAACAAAGGATGGGAATAATTAGCCCAACCTGCAGCTCCTTCAAAGATGAGCCTGCCAACCACAATGACAAGTTCCCAATAATATTGAGACTGCCTGATATACTCCCTCGGTCCCTAAATATAAGGGATTTTGATGAGATGTGACATATCCTAGTACATGTTCAGATTCGTTGTACTAGGATATGTCACATCCCACCAAAATTCATTATATTTAGAGACAGAGAGAGTATATAGGTAACAGCGGAAGCGAGCGAGGGAGGGTGGGGGAGAGGCGAACCCCATGTCCATGTCGTTGTAGTCGTCCTCTGCCATGGCGCTCGCTCCTCCTCCGCCTCGGCGCTCGCGTCGGTCACTTCGCTAGGGCTTCCAAAGGCGGCGAGGAGGTGAGGGGAAGAGGTGGAAGGAAGCTGAAGAAGCTGGAGATGTCGGTTCTGTCACCACTGCCATTTCTTCTATGGCAGTGGCAACAGAGGACAGAGCAACGGCCGTTGGCGATGGCGGCGTAGGACACAGGCGCGGCGCTCGGTGATGGCGGCGACAGTGGAGGACGTTGCTGCGGCAGTGCTCGGCGACGGCAGCAGCGGCGGAGTGAGGCGGAGGTGGCACCGACGGCGCTCGGTGACGGCGACAGTGGTGGCGGAGGAAGAGACGAGTGCACTCGGTGACGGTGATAGCGCGAGTGGGGAGGCGGAGGAGGAGGCGGCGCTCGGCGGCGCGGCGGCGGGGGTCGAGGCGGCGGAGCCAGGGGGATGTGGAGGTGCGGCGGTCAGCAACGGGGACGGTGCAAGGGGAGGCGGAGGCGGCGGTGCTCGGTGACGGTGCGGGAGAGGGAGAGGGAATTACGCGCGAAGCGGGGGGCCTTTTAGTAAAATTTCCACCCCCGACACTGTAGTGACGATAGCTAAAGCCTTACGTAGCATAGCCCTCCGCTTACCTGAGGTGCGAGCCTTTACTTTCTCCGCTTGGTATCTTCATTCCTTCTCGAAGTATTGTTGTATTCATATATTAATGTAATCAATTGAATTGAAGTCATAGTGTCATCGTTGGCTGGAATCAACATATTCGCGAGATCTGGGTCACAATTGGTATTGGCTAAAAGAAAAAGTAGGAATCCCTAAAATGACACATTCCCGAAGAGCTATATACTTTTTTTTTACCTCATGGTACCTCCTCAATCCCTAAATTTCATAGACTTGTGCTCGAAGTGATCCCAATTCCCAAACCTCCGAACGCTTGCGACGATGACCTGATGTCCTAGTCGGTTGACGGTTGCTCTCCTCTATCCCTCTATCTGTTCAATGAGACAGAATTTCGGATTCTAATTATGAAACGATATGATATAGGAGAAACAAACTCAAACGGTGTAACACAGAGCAGATATTCAATGCACGTTGAAATGAATCGAATGCAAAGGGACTAGGACAATTGATCCGAAGCTCAGGTCGCGGCTGTTGTATCCTGCTTTCCGGCCTCTCAATCTGCTTGTGTGCTGGCTTTCAACTCTGCTTGTGTTCTTGCTTCTTCTTCTTCATCTTCTTCTTCTTCTTCTTCCCGGCGTCCTGCTTCCTAACATGTGTAAGAGCGTGACGTGAGTGGGACCAAATCCCAAATTAAATCAGAACATGTCCACATCTTAGGCCAGAGTCTACCACTACTTCATCAAGTCGTCATCGACTGTATAGAACAAACCAGCAATAGTCAAAACAGAAAAACCAAACTGCCGCTAACTATCAAAAGGTAAACAACAAGTCATCAACTCATCATGGTGCCATCAGGGAAAAAAAAATAGGATCTGTTTTACACCGATTACCACAGGAAGCATAATACTGCAGCCAAGAATATTTCTTATCGTGTCAAAGAAAAAAAAACCTCACTTATATCCATATTACTGTGGCAAGAGGAAAATTGTACAGTTCACCCATCCAGAGAATGGAACACAGTAAATTAGGACATGACATATTGACATATACTCCCTCCATTCCAAAATATTTGACGCCTTTGACTTTTTTAAACATGATTAACCATTCATCTTATTAAAAACTTTTGTGAATATTATTCAAAAACTTGAGTAGTAGTAGTATATTTAACAATGAATCAAATGATAGGAAAATAATTAATAATTACTTAATTTTTTTGAATAAGGCAAACGGTTAAACATGTTTTAAAAAGTTAACGGCGTAAAATATTTGTGAACGGAGGGAGTATAATTGGTACATATACTATTCAGGTGACAAAAGAGCTGGTAATCAAGCTGCAGTACAGGCAGTAGCAGAGTCACACGTAGCGGCGAAGATGATTTGTGACCTCGGTCATCAGCTGAGGAGAAGGCATACTAGAAGATGGAATGGCTAGAAAATCCCTTGCGATCCTTGCTACCGTGGGATACCTGCGACGGTTGTCCTTCCACCACTTGAGAATATCGAAATCCTCTTGATCCACAGGGATGGTATCATCGTGGAGATAGTCTTTGAGTTCTCTTATGTGTTCCTGTGAATTCGTATTGCCCTGCTCTGTGAGTTGCAAAGTACTACCATCCCTTTGCAATGATGGATCCACATCCATTCGGTGGACATGGTTAGTATGCTCTGTATCATAGCTCTGAATATTGTAGTCTGTTTCAGTGAGTTTTGTGTTGTACTCCCTGAAGAGCTGACGAAATTCTTCTCCTACCTTAAAAACTAGATCTGTAGGGGAGGGAGCATTCTCACGAATGCTCTGAAAATTCTTGAGAAAGTTTTCAACGTAGACGAGCTTATATCTCCGGTCTAGAATAAGTGATATGCTTAGTAACAAATATGACTTTAACACAAAGCTGTCAAGTATTCTTATTACGTCCTTAACAGATTTTAGATCATTTTCATCCATGTAATGGAAACTTACTTTACCACTGGTATTTTGCATCATTCTTGAACCATTGTTGAGTCCGTGTACTAACGTGCCTCCCACTTGCAGCATCTATATGAGGACCAGATTTGCAGTCCTTGTAGTTTTTAGAGTTAATTGTCTCGTTGAGTTTCGATTTCATAATTTTTAGAAGTCCCATCAAACGTCTCCAATGTACTCCTCTACGTCCCGTCCGTTGCCTCATCTCTTTATTTGTCATTGGGATTTTCAAAATCGAACATAATTTTTATGTGTGTTGTTTTTCTTTCTAAAAGTACAGCCAAACTGTCAGCGGATTCGCCACTATACTCTTCTACGGCTGCCCGCTGCATCCCATCCTTATTATCATTGAGATTTTAAAAATCAAACATAATTATTGGTGTTTATTTTTTTTACTTTCTACAAGTCCCGCCAACTGTCATAACCGTACTGTTGAACGGCATGCACGTCGTCCCTCCTCTTAATCATCATTGTAATTCTATTTTTCAATAGTCTTTTTTTTTATTTGTGAAATGTATTCCTAGTTGAACTCTTATTTTTTCTTTTCTAATTTCCGGATTTAGTTTATTTTTTATTTTGACTTTTAGTTAATCTCGTATAATGTTCTATATGGACTAATCTTTTGATATTCCTTACTCGAACTCTCTTTTCGATTTTTCTAATTTCGTCTTTTATTATTTTTTTCATTTTAAAATTTAATTAAGCTTGTATTGGGTTCTTATGTGGACTCTTCTTTCAATATTATTTATTTTAATTCCAAATTTTAGTTATTTTAAAATTGCATTCCTACTTGAAATCTTCTTTTATTTTTTTCATTTCGTATTTTATTTAAATTTATTTTTATTTTAAAATTTCAGTAATGTATTAGTTCTTATATGGACTCTTCTTTCAATATTACTTATTTTAATTTCGAAGTTTAGTTATTTTAAAATTATATATCTACTTGAACTATCCTTTTATCTTTTTTATTTCAGATTTTATTTAATTTTCTTCTGAATTTTAATTAATCTTGTATTGGATCCTTACATGGACTCTTCTTTTAATATTGGTTACTTTTAATTCTGAATTTCGTAATTTGTATTTCTACTTGAACTCTTCTTTTCGTTTTCTCCGATTAATCTGGAAATTTCTAGCCCCCACAGCGAATGTGGAGTCTCGTTTCAAAGCTGTATTAATAATATAATAGATTTATGAAAAAATAAAAACACATAAAGTATTATTCATGTTTTATCATTTAATAACAACAAAAATACTAACCATACAAAATTTTCATACAATACAAACGGTTAAATGTTAGATATAAACTGTGTAAAATTGTAGTCTTTCTGGGACGGTGGGAGCATCAACAATAATAAAAGCTGCGAAAGGGCTTGTATCCTAGTGGTTACAAGAGCCTATGTAGCACGTGAGGTCCTGGGTTCTGACTCCCTATGGAAGCGAACTTTTCAGCATTTAACAGCGTTGTGTTTTCAGTGGTAGGTGACGTACCCGTCGACAGCGAGACGCCAGTGGTGACTTCGTCAATCTCAACGATTTGCCGGCCCAGTCTTCGAAGATGCTCATAGAGGTAGTGTTTGCGTGCGTGCATTCATAGGGGTAAGTGTGTGTGCGTTGTGAGTGTGTGCGTTGTGAGTGTATGCGTTGTACTGTGTAATTCTAAAAACAATAATAAAATTTAATAGTTGATATTTAATCAAATAATTAATATATGCTAATCAACTGTAGCGTTTTTCCTTGAAGTGATTAGATGTTTTGAATTTGCCCCATACGTGTCTGTATTCTTAACTATGGTAATTTTATTATTCTTGAGAAAGTATCAAAAGTTACAACGTTTTCTAGTATAAAACTTTATACCTACAGATACTAACTGTAGGTATTAAAATTTTAATATAAAACTAGGAAGATAGCCCGCGTATTCGCGTGGGCATGTAAAGTAGGATATGTTTGATTAACTTCTAAGATGGAATATCGACCATATGACACATTTCGTACTTGAAAAAATACAATTTCTTTATAAATTTTCTTCATCTACATTGCTCAGATAATTTTTTACATGATATTTGTAAGGTTTGAACTATATAATATTTAATTTATTACTATAAGCGATTATCAGTAATTCTTCATTTTCTAGAAAAAAACATGTCAATAAGTACGTAGGCGATATACATATTGTACGGCTCGCTTCCCTATTATATGTGATATACAATGTTTTTTCTAAAATAAATACCTAGTCAACATGAGTCCTAAATTTAAAGTTAATAGTAGCATATATAAGTTTTTATCCAATTATGTGTTTTATGTATGCAATAATATATTGAGAAACTCATAATGCCATGATATAGAATAGGTGGAAGGTCATTAACATCTAAGCACTTAAACATGGGCCGCGCGTTGCCGCCGACCGACCGCGCGCCACGCGCAGCCGTGCTCACTGGGAGAGATGGAGAGAGAGAAGGGAAGAGGGGAAAGAGGAGGTGAGAGAGTATATATGACTGGTGGGCCCACCATTAAAAAAGAAAATGTTGACCGGATTGTCATGCGTACGCCACGTAGGACAAAACTGCTCTGGATTGGGTCGAGGAGGGTAATTCTTAAAGTATTGAAAAGTCAGGGTGAGTGATGTCAGGTTTTTGTGTTTTGGAGGTTAATTCGGTCGACTACGATAGTTCGATGGCGTAATTCATACTTTTTCCTTTTTAAAAAATGATTGAATTGAAACCAATGATCTATTTGTTTTCTCAAAATTTCTAATATCCGATTAACACATGGCATGATAGGATTGTTCTAAAAGTATATCAATTGTTTTAAAATAATGGATACACCTATTTAAGTGAAAACTAATGGTCAGATGTTTTTTCCTATAATTTCTAATTTTTATTTTTAGTTAAGATGTAACACATGACGTCTTAAGTGCATTGCAGATGATATACAATGATTTAAGGTGATATAATACTTATTATTATATTTTATAATGTTCTGTTATTTTTGCTATTTAGGTACTTGTAAAGGATAGGTGTATATGTTAAAATGACAAATTTTTATTTTAATAGCATAAAATATGGGTAATACAGATCTTGAATTATATATTTAGTTATAAAAAACAAATTCAAGTAAACTAAAAGTGGGTCGGATATAACTTAAAAAATGTAATTATTTTGGTTTCTAATTATTTATCATTTTGATTAATCAGTTAAAATTTAGAAGACCAAAGAATTGAATGAGAGAGAGAGGAAGAGATAGTCGAAGGGGAGAGTACGTATGCATATAAATATAATAATTATTATCGGTTATAGTGTTTTAGCTGGTATTACTTTATTAACTAAAAATAAAATAAAAGCTTTAATGATTGATTAAAATCTATCTTTTTTACTCGTCTGTACCTACAATATATTCATAGTTGATATTAAAAATATGAACACTACAAATCATTTTTTTTAAGGAGTGCACTACAAATCTAATAATCTAACTATTATTTTGAGTTTTTATTGTGTTAGAATGGGGGTCTAATTTTTTTTATATTACCCAAAGTTATGTTCATTTTACTTATATTATATCTAGTATTTTTTATAAAGTTTTGTACGATGATAAAATATATATCTTTATTTTTTATAATTGTATAACTTCTTAAGTGGCACACAAAAGTCAAAAGATGTAGCCCTAATTAATGTTACATATTTCTTCTCAAAGTTGAATTAAAGTGGATATGAGTTTTTAAATATAAAATAATCAAAAGACATAAGCGGATCAAACATTAGTTTTATGATTTAGATGTTACATTTGCTTAATTGTTTAACATAGAATTTTTTGCTTTTCTAAAAGCGTGATAGTAGGAAAAGAAATAAGTAAAAAAGAGGGGGAGTAGACGTACGAAACGTACGTATGTACATGCCAAGATTCCCAGGTGGGCCCAAATATTAGAAGAAGATTTTCTTTATAGATAAATTTAATGGTTACAAGTAATGGGTCCACCAAATTTAATGAAAATCAATGTTAGATGTTTTGTTTTTTTAAAAAATAAAATTTAATTTATTAGAGTGCCACATGACGGCTTAGGAGCATTTATAGGATGCCACATAGCGGTTTAGGAGCATTTGTTGGAAGACTACTTATGTTTTTTCTTTTGTCTTTTTCTAGCCAATAGTTATATAATTCTCCCGTATACATACACAGAGTAATAAGGTATTAGGTTTTTAAATAAAATGCATTTAATCTAATGGTCTAAATAATTGGGTTCACCAATTTAAGTAAAAATTAACTATAATATTTGTTTAAATTTATAGTGATATATTTTATCTTTAAATAATAGAAAATTATATTTTAAAGGTCATAGATTTTTTTTTCAATGGTATTACGTACGCATATTTTTTGGCTTTGTTGTTTTTATATTTTTTCAATGGTACTATGTACTTATGTACTTATGTTGCTTTTGGCTTTATTTTTTTTAAGTAAGTCTGTGCGTAGGTCCTTTTTTTTCTTCGATGAACATTATGTCAGCTTGATGGTTTTTTTAGTCGTACGTACGTATTTAAGAGTAATTATGCTTTTGTTTTTTTTTCGGCCAACATTATGGTGTTCATTTCCTTTTATTAAAAAAATACATCTAATCTAATCTAATGGTATAAATTATCGGGTCCACCGATTTAAGTGAAAATTGACGGTGAGATTAGACATTGCCACCTGGCGGTTTAGGAGCGTTTGTAGAAGTGCTACGTGGCGGCTTGAGAACGTTTGTAGAAAGTTTAATGGACTTTTAGTATTTTTTTTATAGATAAATTTAATGGTTACAAATAATGGGTCCACCAAATTTAATGAAAATCAATGTTAGATGTTTTGCTTTTTTAATAAAATTCTTTAATTTATTAGCGTGCCACAAGGCGGCTTAGGAGCATTTATAGGATGCCACATAACGGCTTAGGAGCATTTGTAGCAAGACTACTTATATTTTTTCTTTTGTCTTTTTCTAGCCAATAGTTATATAATTCTCCCGTATACATACACAGAGCAATAAGGTATTAGGTTTTTAAATAAAATGCATCTAATCTAATGGTCTAAACAATTGGGTTCACCAATTTAAATAAAAATTAACTATAATATTTGTTTAAATTTATAGAGTGATATATTTTATCTTTAAATAATATAAATTTATATTTTAAAGGTCATAGATTTAGTAACAAATATGACTTCAACACAAAGCTGTCAAGTATGCTTATTGCGCTCTGAACAGATATTAGAACATTTTCATCCTTGTAACGATCACTTAGTTCACCACTGGAATTTTGCATCCTTCCTGAACCATCGTTGAAGCCGACTACTAACGTGTTTCTCACTTCCAGCATCTCTATGAGGACCAAATTTGAAGTAGGCAAGCTGGAGGCTGAAATTGTTTTGATGGCATGGTATATCCTTCCTAGCGTAGTGCGTAACACTTCAATAATCCATGTCTCATGGAATATGACTTTGCCTGCTAAGGCTCTAATTTTTGCTGGTCCAGAAGAGCATTCCTTGTGAATAATTTGTAGCGCATAATAATGTGCATACCATCACTTATTGTATGTCCAAGGGTGATCTAGCTGCAAGTGCGAAGAAATTTCTCTACGTTTCTTCTTCAAATTTTCATCTTCAGAGGCATCGAGGCAATCTTGTTCGTAACAATGGAATGGATACTGTAGAGTCGAAGCAATATCAGGTAAATCCCACCGTAAATTGGTAGCACAGAGCAGCTCATATTGGGTTGGATATAGATGCGGTACATCATTATAATCGTGCAATTTGTCTCCAACGTCTGTCATACCAAAATTTTCTATTAGAACGCCACTAAGCTTAGGCGAAAGGCCCCAATGAGATAAAATTTCCTCCATATACTCTTCTTCTCTCGGTCCCCAATGTATGACTGGAATGTCTATGAAGTAATCTTTGATATCCAATATCTCACTGATACCATAGATCTCGTTATTGTCCCCTTCAAATGCCTTAAGCACTCGTATGACTCTGCAATGGAAATTCCACTCTTCATCGATGAAGTGGGCAGCCAAATACGCGACTGTCCCCCAGGCAGTTGGGGTTTTTCCAGATGATAAGCTAACAAGCCCAGGCGTACGCCCAAGAGCATCCTTCAAGCTGCTCATTTCTCGGTCGAAGAGCTCATCGCACCTCTTCCGGACATCATCTTGCGATGGCATCTTAAAGTCAGGGCAGAGCATCCGAACAAATCTTGTGAACTCCACGTCGTCCACCATGGAGGAAGGGAACCCGTGCAGCGCGATCATCCTGATGAGCTGATCTTCAGCAGCAACAGCCGCTGCTGCTGTTTGCTGACCCGAATTGCCACAGCTCGGTTTCGAGAACGTGGATGCATTCTGCAAATTGTGAATCCCTGCTTGAGCATGCTGCCCGGAACGCCCAGACTTTGGATGTAACACCGGGCAGGTCTCCTTGTAGTGCCTGTTGAGACCGGAAATCCTGTTTGGCGATCGATCGCCCTGGCGATGGATCAGCGATCGATCCCCTTCCCCCTCCCTCCCTCCACCTGGTTTCCTTTCTTGGTACCACATTACTTTTCTATTTTAGTAAATTTATACACCTAAAGATTATACACCTCAAGTTTACACATCTAAAGTTTATACACCTAAAGTTTATAGACCTAAAGTTTGTAGATCTAAAGTTTATAAGTCAAAAGTTTATATACCCGTTTCAAATTTGAATTTGAATTATATCTGATTCAAATTTGAATTTGAATTCAAATATTTTTTATATATAGTATTTCTATACATCTAAAGTTTATACACCTAAAGTTTATAGATCCAAAGTTTACATACCCGATTTAAATTTGAATTATATCCGATTCAAATTTGAATTTAAATTCAAATATTTTCTATATATAGTATTTCTGTACATCTAAAGTTTATATACATAAAGTTTATAGACCTAAAGTTTATAAGTCAAAAGTTTATATACCTGATTCAAATTTAAATTTGAATTCAAATTTTTTTATATATAGTATTTCTGTACATAAATTTTTCTAACTTTTGTTTTTTAAAAAAATTTGTGTGGTGTACTGTAGTAAAGAGAAGAAGGGGAGGAGGAAGGGGGAGAAGAGGGAGAAGTATAGGGGGAGGCGGGGCAAACCGACCGCCCACCGATCGCCAATCGCCCATTAGCCTCCCCCAGTTGAGACGCGTGGTGCCATTCTTGTAGCAGAGCAACTCATTGCAGTGCCTGCACTCTGCCCTCTGCCCAGCCTTCTTCTCAAAGTGAGCCCAACACTCTGACCCCATGCCCACTGCACAACAGAGAGAACACTTTGATCCAAAAGACCATTTGATAATACGGTGCTACCGTAAATATTTAATAATAACGGATTAATTAAACTTAATAAATTCATCTCACAGTTTATAGATAAAATCTGTAATTTGTTTTGTTATTAGTCTATGTTTAATATTTAAAATATGTGTCCGTATACGTTAAAAAAAATTTGGAGAAGGAACTAAACGCGGCCATAAGTAAAAGAAGGAATCTCAAAAGATTCCCGGATGATTCAGTAAAAAAAGAAAAAAACTCAAAAGGTTAACATAGAACAGATGCATTTGTATAGATGCCTGAAAATATTTTGTTTCAAATTCTCCCCTTCCCAGCCGGGTTAGAGTTAGAGTTAAACCCACCTAAGAACAACAAGAAGAAATCCGCCAAAAACAAATCACAGTTTGCCGCTGCCTACACTACACACCTGCGGAGAAACAAATGGAGAGAGAGGGGAGCCGATCTCGATCTGGGAGAACTTACCGGATGAGAAGGTTGTTGATCGATGGAGGGATGCTCCCTGCCACTTTCCTGAGCCTCTCTCTCGATCGATCCGCCTGCTGCCTGCTGCTGTTGCTCGGCTGCTTCTTCTCCAACTTCGCCTAGTAGGAGTATATACGAAGAGAGCAAGACGGTCAAAATGGAAGGGACCCACCAAACCAGGAGCCTGGGCGGCCACAGCCCACAGCCCGAGCTTTGAGCCTGAGCCTGAGCCCGAGCTTTGTCCTGTGTCCACACTCTTGTTGACCAGCAAACGGCTCAACCGATGGGTTCATTAAGGGTTGGCAAAAAAAAAAAAAAAAAAAAAAAAAAAAAAACACTGCATGTCACATTGGATATACGGACACATTGGATATACGGACAGATAGGTCTTGTGTAGTTCGCGAAAAAAAAAATTATTGTCACATTAGACGTTTGACCGGATATCGAAACGGGTTTCGGACACGAATGAAAAAACTAATTTTATAACTCGTTTGGAAAACGCGAAACGAATTTATTAAGCTCAATTAATCCGTCATTAACACATGTTGGTTACTGTAGCACTTATGGCTAATCATGGACTAATTAGGCTCAAAAGATTCATCTCGCGATTTTCATGCAAACTGTGCAATTAGTTTTTTATTATCTATATTTAATGCTTCATGCATGTGCCCAAAGATTTGATGTGACGTTTTTGAGAAAATATTTTGGGAACTAAACAAGGCTATATTTAAAGTATTAAACATAGTCTAATAATAAAACAAATTACATATATTCCACCAGAAAACTGCGAGACGAATTTATTAAGCCTAATTAATCTATCGTTAACAAATATTTACTGAATCATGGCGTAATTAGGCTTAAAAGATTCATCTCGCAATTTATACGTAAACTACGTAATTAGTTTTTTTTCTACATTTAATACTTCGTATATGTGTCTAAATATAATATTCGATGTGAATATGTGAAAAATTTTATTTGGGAACTGCCCTAAGCAAGAACAGAAACGTGACCCACGCTGACCTGCCTGACCATCAAAACCACAGGTTTGGTAGGAGTATTAATTCACGGTAACGAGTAAAATCAGCTAGCACCGCAGCTATAAAAAGTTGAAGGAAACAAAAATCGGATTTGGTATAAAACTTTCATAAGTTTTTTTTCCTAAAAAAACTCATATTTGTAACCATCAAATCGTCTCGAGATTTGTGCATAAAAGAAAAAAATTACTATAAAGAAATTTTTACACATGTCACTAGCAAAAATCCTAGTGCTAGCTACTCAAACCATAGTTTGATGCAAGTTTTACATAAGTTATATGATAATTCTAGTATAGTTATAGCACGATTATAGTATAGTTACACTACAATTATATTTCAATTATATTATAGATACATCTGAAAGTTTCTAACTCAAACAACTTGCGGCAGTTTCTTAGATAAAAAAAATGCAAACAACAAATTGTCATTGCCCGGGTATGGACAATAATTCAACGGAAATCACTGCCTCGGGTGATCAAAACAATCTGCACACGTTGCAAACCGTAAGAAGAGGAACGAAGTAACGAACCACACTCTCCTCCTTTCCTCAGTCGCTCTCGTCTCGGGTGATTAAACTTAATTAAATTTAAAAATATACTGTTTATCCAGTTTTCTTTTTAAAATATTCCGGATGTAAACTTTTTTGTGAAAATATACCGTCGATCTCGAATAAACGTTGCGCGAAAATGATGGGAGTGTGCGGTATCGCGCGGTCTCGCGGAATGAAAGCGCGAGACCGGACTGGCACCGAACGGTCTCGCTCACTGAAGTAGCGATACCGGACTGCTAATCAATTAGTGATTAATTAATAATTAATTAATCACTAATTATTATTAGTTAATATTTAATTATTTACTTAATCACTAATTAAATGGAGCCGGTTGACACTGTCGCAGATTGTTTCAGCGACTTTCATTCCGCGAGACCGCGCGGTCTCGCCTGCGACGTCACGCCTCCATCATTTTGGCACAACGGTTGTACGAGATCGACGGTATATGTTCGCAAAAAAAATTTCATCCCAAATATTCCTGAAAAGTATATTTTGAAATTTAATGCGAAACTTTGTTTGAATAATTTAACCAGGATTTCGCTCAATTCTCTCATTGGAATCGCAATTAATTAATTAATTAGGGACAATTTTGTTTTTCTCCCATTTTAATCTCTACTATTGATTTTGCCCCTACTTTTTATAGGTTTTTGTTTTTACCCCCATCTTTTTTTAACCGAAAGATACTTTTGCCCCTGCTTTGGATGGAGGAGTTAATGGTGTTAAACATGACATTTATACTCTCTCCCATATCTATTCATTAATTGTGTTTTTGCCCCCATTATGCAATGGCTTTGGAAATTTATTTTTTAAATATGTTTAAAATTAAATGACAGATTTTGACATTACAATTTGGATAAAATTTGAATTTGACGAAATTTTGACAAAATTTCAGCAGCATTTTGATAGAAATTGAACACAAATTTTGACAAAATTTCAACAACATTTTACACAATCAAAGCCACCAAAAGCTCACGTCACAGGGCTGATGCCATCCGCATCCGAGCCCCCTGCTGTTCGGCGCCACCCAGCCACCTCAACGCCGCCGCCTAGCCCCCTCCACCCCACCGCCGCCTAGCGCAGCGCTGGGCTCGGATGCACCGGAAGGAGCGGCGCCTGGTCGATGCCGCCGCCCACTCGCTGCCGACTAGGGAGATCTAGGTCTCGGGTTTGAATCACGCGAGAGGAGAGGAGACAGAGTCTGTATGGCTCTTAACTCTTTCAGAGAGGTAAAAAGGGTAAATCACTAATTCGAAAAATCTTTATTTCCTGCCATAAACCTAGTCCCACTAACTTCCATCCAAACCAGGGCTAAACACCTCTTTCGGTTGAAAAAAGTGGAGGCAAAAACAAAAACCCAAAAAAGTAGGGACAAAATCACTATTAGAGATCAAGGTGGGGAAAAACGGAATTGTCCCAATTAACTAAGATCGAATTCATCTCCCAAAATGAAAGCTTTACATTCTTTTCCTAAACAAAAACTTCACATTAAACAAAAACTTCACATTACCCTAAGGCATAAGCAGATCATGGAGGCCCAGTTTTTCTATTTCTCATGTGTCACGCCCAGAAATTCACTAGTAATTTCCGAACTAATTTGTGCATGAAATCCTCGTCCAGGAATCAGAAGAGGTACACAAACTGACAATTTAATATACAGATTCATCATAATAATAACGTTACATACTTACAAAAGAAAAGAAAACAGCAGCGGAATTACGGTCTAGCGAAGCTCCGGCTCCACTCCCACAGGCAGCTCAACTGGGGTATAAGCCAACCGTCTTCTCCATCTGGATCCTTTTCTTCAACTGAAGTTTGATTGATTATTGCAAGGTGAGTATATGGAATACTTCGCAAGCCACACAGCAAGTATGCAAGTGTACAAGGATACCAAAGAGTGACAAAATATAGGGCTCATTTGCAAAAGCAGCATTTAGCAGACATTTAAGAATTGTAAAACAGTAGAGTAATTAATCATCAATATTAATCAACACTGAACAGCACACCCATGCTGCACAGGCCCAACCATCCTGAACAACCATACCCGGCTGTACAGATCTATCTCCAAACCAGGAATATACCATTCCAAACCAGGAGCTAATCAAATTATTACCAGTTATAGCATCATTTATTATGGTGAGAAGTGTGAGACTAATCACGAAAGACATTGTTAGACCCGCCCATAACTGCGGGTACGGCTATTCGAATAGTTTTACTCTGGCCAGAGGTGTACCACTGTACCCACAAGACACAACCAACCGTCATGTCACCGTGTCCGCGTAGATACGTCACCATGGCGAGTGATTGTGACAAGACCCCTCGCATAACTCAACCCAAAGCAGTGCACCATTCCTGGATCATAATCACCCTCTTATAAAACAAGGCATGGACTCCCCAGCGACCCCCGTGTGCTTATCTCCGCCACTTCTCAATCTGGCACACCACAATGAGTCTTGCTATACAAAGTGTCTAGCCGTTGCCCACTCTCGCTTGTGGTTGGTACGATTAATGTTTCACAACCGAAACTCGTGAACCGGTCCTTAATTGTCATGAGTACGACCATCAAAACCATGTGCTCACAACCCACCATTACCAAGTTTTAGCTGGCACATTAATTAATTAACCAATCACGATTGACCATCGTGAGCTATCATTAAATATCCATCATTAAGTAATAGTGAAACATTAGTTATCCCAATTGTGTGCTAATGATTCTAAGCATGGCTAAGCAATTATGTCTGACATCTAGTTGAACCAATATATATAAATCCAACTAGTCAAATTATAACCCAAGGTAATCAAGAAATAGGGTAATCAATGCAAATTAGCCATAACAAAGGAATAAGTTCACACCTCCCGGTGACATTCGAAAATAAATGCACAGTTGAAATAAATAGAGAATTTAAATATAGAACCAACATGCTCAAAGGAATTGTGTTTGGGATCTGTGTGACTTGCCTTGCAATAATCGGTCTTCAATTAATCTTCTGAACCACTTTCGACGCTCTCACGAACCTTCACAACGACGGAAACGACAAGCTAACATGCAAAACAAAGAAAAATACTAATAAAAACCAAATAAAGTAAAAAAAAAACATGTAGATCATGATTTTAGATGAATTTAGAGACTTGAACGGCCTCATTCTGATTTCATATGAATTAGTTATGAATTTTACAAGATTTAATTCCAATTAAACCTATTAAAGAAAAGACTATTCCAAATTAATTAAACCATTTACAAATGATTTATAACTGAGACAAAAGATTAAAATAACCTCCGAAAAAGATTAGATCATATTTGGTAGATGACATATAATAAAAAGAACTAATATGCCATTGAAAAGAGAGAACGAATTTATATCGATTTTGAACGGCTGAGATTAATCTTGACCGAGAGTTGACCAAGATCGGATGGCTTAGATTGATCTGGCAAGCAGGCCTCACGAGATACCAACTCAACGAGTCAATTCTACGTGACACGGGATGACCCAAATGATCAACCGAAACCGGCGAACGGAACTGGCGGCTCTGAACTAAAGGACGACTCAACACGGACGAACGAACGAAGCACGGGGAACACCTCATTTGAACGAACGAGCGAACGACTCAACAACGGCTGCGGCTAAACCAGTGGGCTAAACACGATTCACAGTAAAGCCCCGGTACGACAAACGATAGGCCGGTAGGAACCTAGGGTTGCACCTACAGCTAGACAACTCGGCTACTAAGCAACGGGCTAAAGCGGCGGCTAGGTTTAAGCGGCACACAGCTGCGACATGGCGGCACTAGGGCGACTTGGCTCGGCTAGGCGGCGGCGACTCGGCGGAGGCACGCGGCTAGGGTTAGGATGACGGCACAGTGACGACGACACACAGCGACGGCAGACGGTGCCTATGGTAGTGGGACGACAGCGACTTGGCACGCACGAGCAGCAGCAGCATGGCTGTAGCAAGGAGCGGCACAGCGACGGCTAGGCGGCTAGCGCAGCGGCGACGCTAGGGCAGCAGCTAAGCACGGCACGGCGGCGGCTACTCAACGACAAAAACGAGAGAATAAAAACTAAACCGAGGGAACACGGATAGAAGTCTCACCGAACCAAAGCGATCGGAGAGAGAGATGACGACGGTGACCCGGGGGCAACACATGGAGACGACGACGACGCTAGACAAACAACGGATTAAATTGAATTAAAACCCTAGGGATAAAGTACACCGGTGAATGACATAGGAGCGGCGGTTGCCGGCGAACCACGGCACAATAATACAAACGGAGGGCACCGGGAGAAAGAGGAGGCAACGGCAATGCTTACCAACACTTACGCAGCGATGAACGGCGAAGGAGATGGCCGGCGATGACTTTCCGGCGATCTTCGGCGGATGACAGATGGCGGACGGGCTTCTCCTCGCAGCTGCAAATCCAATGGATACGACGGCGACCGAAGGCGACGACGGACGACGACGAACGGCGCGGCTGGAGGCACGGCGGTGATGGTGGCGCTCCGGTTCACGATGACGGCCAATCTCCGGTTGGATTTGGCGCAAAAGAACCAGCGGCCGGGATAGAGCTCGACTTTGCGGAGCTGAGGGAGGTGGTGGCGCTGATCAGCGACGGCGCACGGCGGCTGGAACGGCTACCGGCGGCGGAGAGAGAAGGAGCTCGCGGGGAGGGCGATTCCGACGACAGCGGAAGATGAGACATGAGGGGATAGGTAGAGAACGACTAGGGGGTCCTTTATATAGGCACGGGAGCTCGGGTCCGAGCCCAAATCGACGGGAAAACTCGGGAAAGTCTAGGGTTCTTGCCGGAGTAAGGAAAGATTGAACCGTGAAATTGGAAAGGATTTCCATAGAAACTTTTGGGGATTTCTTGGGGAAAAGGAAGAGGAGATTGAGAGGATTCCATTTCCGCAATTAATTTGGAAAAAAGAGCAACGGGGTGGCCGGATTTGGAAGGAGGAGGCGGCGGCAACAGGACACGGCACGGCTCGGCTCTGGCTCTGTCCAGAGGTTGAAGAAGGAGCACTGTAGCGACAGGGAGGTAAAGAAGACTTATCTGCGGGCTGAGAGGAAGGGAGAGAATGGGCTGAATTCGGCCCAAGACTAGGAAGGAAGATTTTATTGCTTTTCCAAATAAATTAACCAATGAGATGATCTTTCAATTGTTAAAAATACTTCCAATGCTCAAATAATTCCAAGAAAAATCTTGAACATGACACTCTAAGTATTTAACAAAATTGAAACCAGCTCATTTCATGATTAATTTAATATGTGAATAATTACTGAAATGTTCTTTGTATTATTAAAATTAGGAATTGAGCTCCGAAAAATCCGAGAAAATTTCAGAGAGTATAATTAATCATGGAGAATTTAATACAAATTAAATCCATCCATGCTTTAAATTTAGGAAATTTTATTTCCCACATTTAACATCACTTGTAAATTAATGAACATTTAATATAAATTCTATTAATAATTTATTAAATAACTTATAAATTCCTGAAACGGAAAATCAGGCTGTGACATCATGGGCCATCCAATACGGCCTTTTCAGCCCAAGCACAATCTGAGCCAGAATAAGTTCACTTAGGTCCCTCAATATCGCTAAGTTTGACATTCGTCCTTCAACCGCAATATCAAATACGACACATCCCTCGACACTCAAAACCAGTAATTCCAAGGTGGCTTGAATAATGATTCCAGCTGACGTGGCACTTAAGGTAAAAAAACCATGGGATTCCCGTGTCAAGGAGCCGAGACAGAAGATGGTTGCGCCTACCTCCGCTTCTCGGCAGTAACCAAAGCAGGCCCTCCTCACGCATGCCACAGTTGGGAATTGCTGCAGCGCCACCCACCGCAACGCCTCTGCTCGTCCTCCTCCTCCCTCCACAACACAACCCGTCACTCGCCCTTCTCCCCGCCACCCTAGGATGCCGAGAAGGACAAGAAGCAAGAAGAGAAAAAAAAGAAAAGGAAAAGGAAAAGGAAAGAAAAGAAAAAGGTGACAAACTGTAATTTTTTTATTTTTATAACTGGAAACTCACTAATATGCAGGTCCCTTTTTTTTAACTTTAAGTGTCACGTTAACATAATGTAGGTGCTATGTCATCTGAAACCGCCCTGGGATCTTATTTGCATTGGCTTTAAAAGTTGAGGGACGCTTCGAGCCTGTTTGGTAGAGCTTCAACTCCTAAATTTAGTTTCAGGAGTTGGATCTGGAGTGTAGTTGTGGAGCTGCCTAAACCCAACTTCACCTCTCTAGGTCATTTTGGAGAAAATTCCTTGTGTACCTCTAAAATTTCACGCAATCCTTCTATACCCCTGAAATTTGCTCATTCCCTTCCATACCCCTAAATCTTAGTTTGGATCCCTTCTATCCTCCTTTCATTAGTTGACCGTTAAATCACTATCATAAAGTCCATTTTGCCCTTTGGTATCAACAAAATATAAAGAATAAATTACACCTACGGTGCATCAACTTGGCAGGTGGGTGCAATTTGGTGTAATAACTTGAGAAATAAGCATTTTAGTACAACAACTTAGCATATAGGTGCAATTTAGTTTAAGGACTTTATATACGATCATATAAATACAACAACTTACAAGGTAGGTACAATTTTGATACAATAAATTAAGAAGTTATGCAACAACTTAATTATTTGGAGCATTTTTTTATATAAATTCAATTTTAAGTACATATTTTGACAATATATTAGTGTGGATTTGTGTAAGCATATTTATATTTTATCCTAATAACTAATAATCGAAAGTCAATTAAATTGGATGTAGAAATTATTATATTTGGTTGATATTCGAGAAGGTGAAGAAAAAAAGTTCTTAAAGGTAATTGGATGTAAATTGTATGTGTAGTATAATTCTTAAAGATTAAATTCAATATAGTAAGGTAATATCCGTAGGATTGCTATGTAATGGCATATTGATATCGTGAAAAAAAAACTCACATAACATATGATTAGCCAAGTTGATGCACCAAAATACTAAATTGTCAAGTTGTTGTACTAGAACGCACTCACTTATTAAGTTGTTGCACCCGGACGTTCAATTCTCAAGTTATTATACTATATCACACCCACCTGCCAAGTTGTTGTACCGTGGGTGTAATTTACTCAAATATAAATTTATAAAGTATATTGATGAAGTGTATAAATTTATTGTATGCGATTATTATAAGTATGAGATTATTTTGTGAGATATTATTTAACAAAAGTAATATTTTAGTTTCTCCTCGCGAAGGGAAATTTTTTTTATCTATGACAAAATTTATTTTAGATAAAACAAAAAAAAATTTTTACCATTAAAAACTGGATATATAGCATATTTTGTTATAGTAGTACGAAATTTTTTATAAGATAAATCTTGTTATGCGAGATAAAAAATACTTTTATTAAATAATATCTCACAAAATTAACTCATAAATATAATAGTCGCATACAATAAATTTATACACTCCATCAATATACTTCATAAATTTATATTTTCTTGATTGCAAAGGGTAAAATGGACTTTATGGTATGAATTTAATGGTCAACTGATGGAGGGGGTATAGAAGTGATCCAAAATAAAATTTAGGGGTATAGAAGGGAATGAGCAAATCTCAGTGGTATAGAAGGGATTGGGCGAATATTCAGAGGTACACAGGGAATTTTCTCTTCATTTTGTGAGAGAACTCCACTCAGCTCCGCTCCCATTTTAGGTGAAACTGAAACTATTTGTCTGAGCTTCAGTTCCAGGAGAGGTGGAGCTGAAGTTGAAGCCAGGGGCAGATCTACCGTGGGGGCTATGGGGTCTCGAGCCCCCACTACCTGCGTTGCAACCATAAAGCCCCAATGAAGCCCCCACTAAAATTTGAGAGAATCTATTTTATACCACTAAGTTTATCATAGTTCAACAATTTACTACTAACTTTGTCTCTTTCTACAATATATTCCGGCGACTTTATCAATTGTTCTACAATACGTCATTGGATTGGGCCTATTTTTCAATAACACCTAAAATACATTTATGGACATATAAGGTCAACAATTGATTTTATATCATTATAAGTTTTAAAAAAATGAAAACTTTTATGTGGTCTCCTTACACAGTATAAAAGTTTGTATATAAGTTTCAATTTTTTTTGCATTTCTATGTTTTAAATATAACTTATTTGTTATATGCTATATTTCGTGTTGTTTTTTTAATGTGAATTATCTTTCATATGCAACATAAGATATTTTTTGCTATTATCTTTTGTGTAAGCTATTTCTCTCAGATATACCACACAAAAATATTTGTTTTCTTAAAAACAAAAAATACCAAAGAAAATTGAAACTTATGTACATACTTCTCTATTGTGTAAGGAGGCCATATAAAAAATTCATAGTTTTCTGAAACTTTCTAATGAGATAAATTAATTGTTAATCATAGATGTCTCTAAGGGTATTTTGGGTATTTTTTAAAAAAGGCCCCATCCCAATGGCATATTGTAGAATAATTCATAAAGTCATCAGTATATTGTACAAAGAGAGAATGTCAGTGGCAAATCATTGAACTGAGATAAGCTCAGTGGCATAGAATAGATTCTCTCAAGAAGTATAGTTGCGATTGAAGTGGTAGATCTAATCAACCTGAGAAATCAACACACAACTATTGGGGGTTCTTACTGAGTGTTAAGAATTCTCCATCACAAGATCTAATAACGGTTCTACAAATAATGTGGTAAGAGCTTGCAAAAGTAACAAATAAAGTTTACTGTGAAATGCAAAAGGCAATAAAAACAAGGGAATGCTAGGGGACGGGATACCGTTTCCCAACGGGATGCTCCTCCTCCACAAACGCAATTCTCACCCATGCGACGCGGCCGAATCCATCAACGCACGCCCGTCCCCCGCCGCCGCCGTCCCCGTCCCCCACCGCCGCCATGCCCCTCCCCCCGCCGCCGCCGCGCCCGCACCCACCGCCACCGTCGCCGTCCCTCACCGCCGCCGCCGCGCCCGTCCCCTGCCACCGCCGTCGCCGTCGCCATCCTCGTCTACAGGTGATGGCTGCAGGTGGCCGGCCGCGTGTCGGGATGCTCCTCCCCCAACGGGATGCACAAATATATCTACTAGGAATCACCTGATACCTGGTAGGTACCATCCGATACCTCGTAAGTATCGCGCGATACATAGTAGAAATCGTCTGATACCTGACATGATACCTCGCGAGTATCACGCGATACGTGGTAGAAATCGTCTGATACCTGATATGTATCACATGATACCTTGCGAGTATTGTTGGTATTTCTTAACGACATTACTAGAAATATAATTCCCAGCAATGGCGCAGAAATACTCTTGGTATATTATGGTTACAGAGTTTATCCGCAAGCGCACGGATATACCATTGTCGCATTTCACCCGAGAGTATTCCAAGGGTATCATATTTATTTTATCCTGTGGGAAGATCATGTAGAGAGAACTTGACTAATAATTTATATATTACTTGTGATAATCATATTCTAAGCAGGGGTTAACATAATCTAAGGGTAGAGTGACACACAAGCATTAGCTACTCATTCTCATAACATATTATCTAAGCTAAGTGGACGGAAAAGAGAAAGATAATCTATTCCTATACTTCTAATATACATAGTATACATACATTCTAGTTAACCGATATATTAGCTAATACCCTCTATCCGATGCCCTCTTGGTACTTTGAGAAGCCACCCCTGGCTGCCGAGTTCCTTACGATAGCCCGTCATAACCATACAACTAGGGCTAAATACGGAGGAATACCCTCCCCAGGGAATTAACTTAGGATTATATACCGGCACGGAGGAATACCCGTACTGAACTGTCACCATTAGCGACCCACCTTTCATCCACAATATATAACCCTAAATAATGATATCCCGTAATCTAGACACGACACCTAAACTACCAGATACTACTCTAATATCATTGTCATGATATAGAGTAATTGCATATGCAAACATTATGCTCGCACCAAAGCATCTCCCAGATAAGCTACCCGTATATTCAGTATAACATGAACATAATGTAAAGTAGGCATTCATATACTCTGAAAGTATTTTAATACCATAAATGTATATAGAAGAGTATTCTAATAAAAGTACAAAGCTTACAAAAGAGAAGAGAAAAGCTACTAGAGCCATACCCAAACTCTTCCGAAGGCTTCCGGACTCTTGATTTCTACTCTATTCCTGTTCCACCAGCTAGATACTACTAAACTAATCTTGAGAGAAAAGAGAGAGCTATTACTTGAGGTGTGTGTTGAAGTGAAGAGAGTGAACTCCTTAAATAGGCAGGTAATTATGGTTGTGACGGTTGGAATGGTCTGTAATACCCTCCAACCGTCATTGGGGATCAATCCCAGCCGTCCATCCATACCCTGCATCCATCGGCGCCACGGGAGGTTCGGCCGAACCACGGGCTGGCCCAACCCAGCCCATCTTCGGCTAGCAGCCTCCTTTAGTCCTCCTCCGTAGACTTGTGAATTTTGGCCCAATATGTCGTGTTATTTCTGAGTTCTCAGCCCATTCATACACAAGTCTGGTTCTCGACACCGTCCGATTGATTTATCGTCTGAGTTGATGTCGATTCTCCTCCACTTTATTGTCATTCTCTGCAAAAGGTTAGTATACCTAATACTAGTGGGATATTATTATTCTAACAGATATATGCATTGCAAGCATCACTAGTTCTCCTCTATTTTAGTAATATTGACGGTCAAAACTGATCGATAACGACCGTCAACAAGTATCACGTGATACGTGGTAGAAATTGCATGATACCTGATAAGTATCACCTGAAACGTGTGTAGAATCATCTGATACCTGATATGTATCACACCTTATACCTACTCGGGGTCATCCCGTTCGAAAACGGGATTCCGTTATATAGCGGCCCCTAAAAAACAAGATAGCAAATATCCCAAGTTGATAACATATATGTCTACATAATAATATATTGGTATATTTGGGTCTGAACACACATATACTAAAACATACACAATCCAACAGATCAAGCCATGTGTATTATTGTGCACTAGTATTGCTTGCATGGCGATGAACATGCTTGCAATATCATCGATCAGTTTCCTTTAATTTTCTTCTTTACATTTGTTTAATTTGTTCCATTTTATCTTATTGTAGCTAATGCTTTAACCCTAGGTATCGCTAGGTATGATTGTTGGGTTATCACACGCCAGAGTTTTCTAGAAAAAGTTGTGGCTTGCAATCTTGTAACCTTTATAACCATCTATATAATGGTCCAAATATATGTCGGAGGAAATTATAACCATCCATATAATGGTTCAAATATATGTCGGAGGAAATTACGCAGGGGATGATGTTTTATTGATCAATTAGGTGAATACTACCAGCAGCATGTTGTTTATTACTTGTTTATTTTCTGAAAGGGAGAGGATATTAAGGTCAACTGAATGAAGTCGAAATGCTTTTAACTTCTTGTTTGTTTTTAGTTATATAATCACAATTCCATTTTTTTCATTTACACAGTATTGGATCCTCATGATCTTTAAGTCGTATTGTGCTGCGGAATGAGATGGCTAGTGTGGCATCCTAATGTCATATAGAATCCAAAATCTACTATCTAAAATTAATCTTTTCAAGAAACACAGCCAACAAACATTTGTTATTAGAATAGTTTTGTTTGGGTTGATGAAATTTATGTCCTTGTTTGATATTGTAAGTTTAATTTACTATCTAGTCTTGTCATGTAATATGTTGTTCCACATGCATTTAGTTTTTTAGGTTGAGTAAAGGATAGTGAATAAAAAGTTTTTCAGAAGGAAATAATAAGTAAACCTATGCATGTGCGTGTGCAGAATATGTTTATTAAAACCAATCTAAGTATATTATGTCCTTTAGGTTAAGCATTAATGATCTAAGTTTGAATTGCACGCCTTATAATATCATCTCATATTTTATTATGTGTATCAAGTCTTTAGACTTTCACTGCATCATCTACTTCAGTGTTCACAACGAATAACATCATTCAGAAGGAAAAAAAATTGAGATTTTTTTATTATTCTATAGCGATATTTTTTCTTATTTCTAGTGTGGTTACTATAGTGAGATTTTTTCTTATTTCTATCGTAAAGAAAAAATTATTTAAATATAATGCAAACATGCTTACTTTATTAACTAATATCCCTTTCTTTTCTAATTTTAGTAGGCCATGAGCAACAGTGACACATACACATCACTATATGGATCCAACATCGGCATAAGTAGTTGTTTTATCATAATTGTTGTGTTTTTTAAAAGTTAAAAGATCTATATATTATTTCCCTATTTGTTTTATAATTTAAGAAAAAAATAAATATATTTAGAAAATGGTTATCAGGATTCTATTGTTTCATTCACTCTTAAAAAGAAGGAGCAAATTGTTTTTGTCACATAGGATATGTGATCACGATACTTGCTCCGAATAATTTATAAAGAATTTTATAAAAAGTTTTTTTTCATCTTTTTATTTTTTTTTCTTTTCCCCCTCTTTTATGTGTTTGCACTAGTTCAATCACGCACTGTTGGGGTTGTGGTGCCCTGTGGCCCAGCTACACACATGGAGCGGCTTTTCTTCTCTTTTTTTAATACAATTCACCATTGTAACTTGCATGCTTGCCATTTTTATAGATTAGGTTTCTTACCCGGCGCTCTTTTCGCCGCTTATATCTCGCCATGTGTCGCTCAACTAGTGGATGGTGAGGGTCTCCAATCAGTTAGCACGAAACCAACCATCATGAGATAGATAGATAGATAGATAGATGCAGAGAGAAAAGATATTTTGGGAAGCCTCTAGAATCTGGATGTTGTGCCTTTTGTTTGCTTTTTATATGGATATCTAGATTTATCTCAAAGAGGATAGATAGTTGGGAAGTCTCTAGGATTTGTGTCTTTTGTTTTCTTTTGGCTATTTTTATGCATAATTTTCTTAGATTTATCTCAACATTTAACACTGCCATGTGGCCTAATGAGATGCCTCGAGACGAGCCAGCTTTAAAAAGATAGATAGATTTTTAGTATATATTCTCTTTCTAATGTACATCATTACTGATAGCTAATTCGTTGGCGGCTGCGATGACCCTCATACAAATTGTATGGCTGTTGAGTCAGCGCAATAGTCATCGAGGAGTAGTTGGACAGATTGTAGATGTTGAGAGCTTACGATCAGTGTTACTACCGAGAGGTTGGGAGCTTGAGATCAGTGTATATAGCAAGATCTTTGGAGAGGTTGGGAGCAGCGGCTCCTACCGAGAGGTTGGAAGCTAAGAAAGAACGTTACTGTCATTGCTGTTGCTCAGGGTGTTGAAGAAATCTCCATCTCAAGATCTTCCAGCTGAATGAAGGCGATTATTTGCATTCTGCTCAGACTCTTTCATGATAACAAATAATGCGGTAAGGGCCTGCAGCAGGTATCTATAATGGATGCAAAGTAACCAAGGAAGTTTATGGTGGGATACAAAAGACAATAAAAGCCAAGATAGCAAATGTCTCAGGATCAACAAAAAAAAAACTTGCAACTTAACATCAAGGTTACAGCATAAAGCACATAAAACTTGGCTAGACGCATGAGATGCAACATGGAAACCATCAACGGTCAAGAAGGATTTTTTCCACCCACGGTGAAAATCGCCTTCAATTTCTGCCGTGAGCAGATTTTGGCGGTTAAATCAAGCGCAGACGCCCCGTTTCTTTGGCTGGGTTTTGGTGGATTTGCTCTTTGAAGAGGTCTCAAGCTGTCGTTTGATAAGGTGAATTGGCCTGCTGTACCTTTCCTCGGTTCCTAGTACAAACACTTGGTCTAATAGCATGCATCTTAATTGAGTTGTTAAAGAGGATGCCATGTGCCCATGACGAGGATTGTAATTTTTCCTGTACTATCAAATAGATCCTTTGAGTAGATGTAAGAGATTTGTCCATAAGCTAAGCCCACGTCGAGAGATTGATCTCCCGCTGCATGCGGTTTCTTCAAGAGATAATTCAAGAAATATCATTGAGAAGCATCCAAATCCAAGAAATGTTATCAACAATTGCGAGTTTTAAGAAATGCCATCGTGCAAACGATCTTGTTCCAAAAATGCCATCACCGTTAGGATTCCATCCATTCCACGCTGTCAAGTGCAATAGGATGAATAGTATATTTAATCCGAGTACGAGTCCGAGTAAACCGGAGTAATACGGAGAGTAATCCGGAGTCGGCCTGGCCTCTTGCTGCACTTGCCCAACGAACGTGTCTTCGTGGCAAGTACTATTCAACCGGAGTAATGGACTGTTTCTAAACCAAATTTGAAAAATCAAGTTTCCTTCTTATGTCTGGCTGGAACATCAAAGAACAGCAAAAATCATCAATTGATTCATTTGACAGCTACTCCAGTTGAACCATCAGTTATCCTAATTCATTCCTTTTTTCTAATGTTCATGGTACAAAAATTCATTTCTGGTAATGGAGATGGGATTGCTGGCTCACCTCTCCTCTCCTCTATGACATCTCATCTACTCCTCACCGAGCATGACTTGGACTATTTACTCAGAGTATCATCCGCAACTGCAAGCAAACATGACGAGAGTCTTCCTCCCCTTTCTCTAATTTTGTTCACAACAAATTGCCAGGAAAAATAGAAGAAGCAATTAGTAACTAACAAAATTTGAGCATCAGTCTTGGGAAAACGCTTCGTATCGAGCGTCCGGATACAGCGCAGAATATCAGACGGAATGCCAGGGTGGGACCCACCATTAATTCAACCAGTCACTCCTCATCAAATCCTGCAACAACTAATCCTATTTCCTCCTTATCCATATGCTTTCCGTGTACTGCTCTGACAACGGCGACTTCATCGACCACTCCGATCCCACTTTCCCCAACCCAACCTCCTCCTCCACCGCCGCTGCCATGGCTCCCACTCCACCTCTGGCAGTGGTGACGGCGAGAGGCGGCGCGCCTCCTCCCTCCTTCTACGACGACGACAACTAGGCCGGCCGCGCCTCCTCGGGCCCCTCCCTGGCGGGAGTAGGAGCTTGGGAGGGGTTGGCTCCTCCTCCGATGGCGATGGCGGCGAGAGGTGGCGCGGCTCCTCCCTCCTTCTACGACGACGACGACTAGGCTGCGCCACCTCGGGCCCCTCCCTCTCCATCGTCTCCCGTCACGGGGCACGCCTCGGTCATGCAGCCTTCCTCCCTCGCGGATCCGCTCGGCCAGCCAGAATATAGGAAGATAGAGGTGGGATTTGTTGGGGATTTTTATTGAAGTTGCAGATTATTTGTATTTTTGTTGCACTTTGTTCTATTAAGTTGTTTCGTTTTGTTTTGACTCATTGTTGCATTCATCGATTTCTGGTGCTGCAATCCGAATGTTCATTGATTTGGTTGAAACAAGTTTGCTCAAGAACTGAAATATTTTTTCTCTGCTAGTGAAACTTTTTGACTCATTGTTACATACAATGATTTTTGGTGTTGCAACAAGTATGTTCTTCTATTGATTTGGGTGAAACAATTTTGCTCAAGCACTGAAACATTTTTTCTCTGCTAGTGAAACATTTTTAGAACATTTTTTTATTGAAACAATTTTTAACAAGCGATGAAACATGTGAAACATCTCTCAACAACACAGTGCAACACCGTCCGACGATTTTCACAGGATCGAACGTCCGATCCGTAGCAGCCTCCTCAGTCTTGTTGATCAACCAGCATCAGCTGTTGGTGTCACCACCGGGTGCCGGTGATGTTGACGATGAGGACGAGGAGGAATATTCCCATGGCGTCATGTCCATGGGATAGCTGCTGAGCACCCGGAGGAAGGAGGTGAACTCTTGTATCTCCGCCAGCGCGTTCTGCGTCCTGACCTCTGCCATGGATGCTTGGAAGTCGATGTAGAACATGTACTGGAAGTGGTTGGTCGTGCCCATGTTGGCGTCGTCCACCAGCCGGATAGGGCGGTGGCGGTGTGGCCGGCTCTCGATCTTGGTCAGGTGAACGCGAAGGCCGACAACACCTTGAAGAGCACCGACATGCCCTCCCTATCGTGCGCGAACACGATGGTCGTCTTGAAGTGCCAGTCCGTTCGCGAGATGATGGGCTCCCGCGCCAGCATCACGAACCGCGTCACGTTGCAGGCGTCGTCCTGGATGTCGTCGGCGAGCACCTGGAGCCCGTACAGGTCGGCGGCACGGGAGGATGCGATGGCAACGGTGTCGTGGAGCCCCATGGCGGTGACATGCTCGGCGGCGGCCGCTATTTCGTGAAGGCCTCGCGGGTGACGTTGAGGTCCATGGCGTTGAGGGTGAGCTCACACTAGGCAAGCACCTGCGGGTGGGAGATGACACAGGTGAGGAGGTCCCTGCGGACGCCCAGGAGCGCGATAAGGCAGTGGTGGACGGGGAGCTGGACCTCGCCTACGATGTGGAGGCAGTGGTGGAGGAGGAGGTCGTAGCTGCGGTGGATGCTGCCGCCGAGGGAGTTCTCGATGGGGAGGACGGCACGGTCGGCGATCCAGAGCTCCACGGCCTGGAAGGTCACCTCGAACCGGTCGCAGGGAATGGCGTCGTAGGACGGGTAGGCCTTGGCGGCGGCGGCCTTGCTGTATGCCCCCGGGACACCCTGGTAGGCGACACGCAGCTGGCTGCCGTGCATGGGCGCCGGGGATAGGTCGGTGATGGTGAGCGGGCGAGGGAGGTTGGAGATAGGGAGCAGATCCAGGTCAAGCGGCTGCGCGGCGTGGCCGGTGAGGGCGGGCTTGATGTTATCGCTGTTCACCCGCGGGGCGCCACTGGCTTTGGCTTTGTTGTTGGTGCTACTGGTGGTGGAGAGGATGGCGGCACAGGTGGTCTGCCAGTCGGCGCGGGAGAAGGGGGTGGTGCACGGCGGGTGGATGGCCGTGGATCTGGGGATCTGGGTGGGGTGCGGCACGGGCAAGGTTTCCATCCTCCGGCGGACGGCGACGGCGAGGGGTGGGTGGAGGGAAAGGGCGGCTTCCCTCCCTGTAGCTGCAAGGGAAGCTAAGCTTGTGCCAAAAACAAATCTTTTCGCACGCGTTTGACACGGTTTTTCTACAGCCGTCGTAAGGACCGTGTCTACGGATTTTAACCCCCGTCCTATCAAATTTTCATCAAACGGATTAATCCCTATAGAGATGGTTCATTCATCTGTCTCTTCCATCTGTATCTAATAATAGGGTGGGATGGGAGGTGGGCTTTGGTAAAGACGGTTTCCCAAGCCGTTGCTTTGAAAACGTCTCTAGAGGCTGTTTATGTTGTAGTGGTAGTGTTGCGTTTGTCGACAAGATGGAGGGAGGGACTGCCTCCTCCTCAACGAGAGACCGCGGGATCGACTCCAACTATTTGTTGCTCTTAATAATCACAACTTCTTAAATATTGTTTATACCTTTTTTTAATTTATTTGTCAAAGTGGAGAGAGAGTTTCTAACAATTCGCTATTTTAGTAAAGCACACCAACTCAATTTGTCAGCACCAGAGTGTGAATGTCTATTTTACCATATTATGAATCCTACACGTACGTCCATCCTCCTTCATATCTCCATCTATCAATTCACTCTTCTCTTATTGGCACACGCCTCATCCTGCACTCCTCTGCGCCTCCTAACCTTCTCTTGATGCCTCCTCTTTTTCCAGCAGCCAGCTATCCACGCCCCTTCCTTCTCTCTGCTTTCTTGCGCTAGCTGAGCCCCTACGGCCCTACGTGATAAGGTTAGTGATTGACGTGTTCTCTCTCATGGCCTAATCTTCTGATGAGGGGATAACTCTCGTTTTGATCGCCTGCGACGTTTACGACGTGGCTATCAACCAGAACAAGTCCAGAACATCGTCCAATAGCTACACCACAAACGATATTGTATCAACCGTGACGCGCGCTTGTGACCCTTACCATGCAAACGAGAGAACACTGCAAGAATAATATAAAATGCAATGTAAATATTGTGAATAGCTAATTATCCATTTGAGAGAATATATTCTATGCCACTGAGTTTATCATAGATAATATACCAACGACTTTATCAATTGTTCTAGAATACGTTATTGCGTTGGGCCTATTTTTCAATAATACCTAAAGTACCCTTATTGACATATAAGGTTAACAATTGATTTATATCATTATAAGTTTAAAAAAATAAAAACTTTTATATGGCCTCTTTACACAGTGTAAAAGTTTGTATATAAGTTTCAATTTTTTTGCATTTCTATTTTTTAAAATATAACTTATTTGTTATATGCTATATAAAATATTTTTGTGCCGTTGTTTTTAATGTGAATTATCTTTCATATGCAACATAAGATATTTTTTATTATTATCTTTTGTGTAAGCTATTTCTCTCTCTAATATACCACGCAAAAAAAATTTTGTTCTAAAAAACAAAAATACTAAAAGAAAATTGAAACTTATGTACATACTTCTCCGTTGTGTAAGGATGCCATATAAAAAAATCATATTTTCTGAAACTTTCTAATGAGATAAATTAATTGTTGATCATATATGTCTCTAAGGGTATTTTGGGTATTTTTTTTAAAACTAAGCACATCTCAATGGCATATTGTAGAACAATTTATTGACAACATTTTGTGAAAGATAGAATGTCGGTGGCAATCATTAAACTGAGATAAGCTCAATGGTATAGAATAGATTCTCTCCTAAAATTTTATGCCATACATTCATTAGAAGAGTGGGTTATAGTTTTGTACGGTTTGTTCCGCCCCTCCTATTACTTCCTGCTAGATCCGCCCCTGACTAGAGCTGTGCCAAACAGGCCTTCATATCTGGTATTACGGTTGAGGGACGAATGTCAGACTCGGCGACAAATTTGAACGACCAAAACTGAACTTATTCCATCTCAGCCTAGCCCGAGTAGAATCTAATTGGCCCGACAACATCCAAGACTGGACACACCACCGTTCAGCACTCAATCTGGCCCGCACGGCCTCATCGAACGGATGGTACACCCAAAAGGGAAACCATGGAACGCCGCCGCCGCTTCACGCTGTGCCTCGCCGGAGCGCCGCCGCACAATGGACGTAAGGTGGGCAGCATCGTCCTCCTCCTTGCCTATCTGGTGGTGTGCATGCCCATGCTCTACTGCTGCCGCTGCCGCCGCCGCCCTGCCCATGAAGCTTGTGTCATCGCCGGCCGGCCGCCAAGGCCGACCTTGGGCCTATGCAGCCGAGGCGATCGCTAGAGGCCCATGATAGTGGAGGGCCAACACCTAATACTAGTTAAGTTGTCTAGTATCTGCTTATGGTCTATCTGAAAGCATAAATGTCCGAGATACGAAGTAAAATTAGCACATCGCGATGAAATTTTATAAGTAAACGGCTCTGTATTTGTTTTTTTTCAAGTAAAATTAACGTTTTTATATATCATAAAATTTTATATACAGCTTAGAGGACCCATCATGATGAGTTCGTCTAGTGCCCTCAAAATCAAAGGACCGGCACTGCCGGCCGCCATAGCACGACGCGTGCACCAGGGTGACAGCCGCCGTACGGAATATGAGTATCGACGGCCGTGGACACAGCCTCATGAAAAATTACAGAATTTTTCATGAGGTCACCGTAACTACGGTCCAGTTTAGGCCAGCTCTAATTAATTACAGCAGCTAGCTTCATGGATTATTCGAGATTTCATCACATGCACAGAATGATCTTTGTCTAGTTAGATCGACAATATATGGAATTTGGTCCTAAAAGGCTAGCTAGTGCAGCACATGTGAGGAAGGGCCCCCTTCTCCAAAGAAACTCGTTTGCGTTAATTTCAAGTATTACTACTTTTGCTTTCTCAGCTGGCTGAACAGGAAAAAAAACAAAAACAAAAGCTCACTATGCTTCTTCTGCCCTGGAATAGTAGGAACTTTGCAACTTGGTTTCTTCTGCCACGAAACTACCCCAACTGATGCGACCTGGCTTTTCTAGTCATTTGTCAAACTGAACTAGTGAACCTGTCTGTGTTGCACCAAACATGAATTAATTAAAGCTTCGGTTGAAGTTAATTAATTAGTAGTAACTACTAAGGCCATCCCTAACCCAATAACTAGAATGATATCCATAACAATTAAATAAGCTGTCACCTGAAATGAAAAATGATGTGACAAGTAAATAAATAAGAAAAGAGAAGAAAATCAGGTCTTACATGAGACATGATTTCTACACAACATCCAATGCATTATGTGAGATAAGTAACATTAAATTTAAGTATGAAAGAGTGGTGTTTGTATTGAAAGAATAGTGTTAGTACTAGTTTTCTGATGTTGAGTTTATGAAAACTAAGTGTAGTGTCTTGTATTGGGACTGATCTAATTGCCTGCTAATTCAGTCCGACTGCTTAGTCAAGGTGCTGACCAAAGCTGCCCCTGTCAAACAGTCAGATTAGTTAGTCTTTCGACGCTGAGACTTAATTAATCCTGGTGATTAATTAATTAGTCGGCTGCATGAATCAACTCGAGGTTAATTACATGCCTGCACGAAGTCCACATCGAAATTTCGCCTTCAATTATTTGACGGAGCTGGCCTTGCTACTCTGTCGGTGAAGAACAGGCAGTAAGTAGAAACTTCTTTAACTGTTTTCAGACTTTTTCATTGGTGCAGTTAGAAAAAGCTCACTCTTGTGATTTGACAGTATTTTTAGTTAGGATGGTAGAACTTAACGTTGTAAAGTTAACGTTGTAAAGTTCTACCACCCTAACTTTAGAACTTAGGTCTGGTTTAGTTCCTAACTTTTTACTTCAAACTTCTAACTTTTCTATCACATTAAAACTTTCCTACACACATAAACTTCTAACTTTTTCGTCACATCGTTTTAATTTCAATTAAACTTCTAATTTTGGTGTGAACTAAATATACCCTAAGAAAGAAAAGCACTGACAAAAGCGAGCAAATGGGCTTCTTTCTTTGTGCCAAATAGTGGTGAAAAAAAAAAAGAAAAGTTCATGGAAGCTGGGAGCAGAGTAGAAAAAACAGAGTTGGAGATGACACAACAGTAGCAGCAAAAGAACTCCAGAATTAATTAGGCAAGAGGAAAAAAAATTACAAAAGAGAGTTGCAATTAGCAGAGAGCTAGAATTATCAAAGAAGAAGAACTAGAAAGAGCATACAAGTAATAAAGTATACAAGACTACAAGAGTATTTCTACTACTTCTCAGAGATAGTACACTGTATATACAAAAATGAAAAAAAAAAGTTAAGCAAAGATTAACTCAAAAGCAGCAAGGAGCCGACCTAGATTAATTACCCCTAGCTACAACTCCAAGTAGTAACTCATAACTCTTAGCCATTAGGACAAGAGTTAAATTTATCCTTCCCTGATCATCCCATTCATGATTCATCCATGGCAAGCAAAGACGGCCATGCACTGCTAACAAGAAAAATTACCGTGCTCTAAACGTAATTAGCAAGGTAATTAACGTAATTAACAAGGCTCTAGCTCTTTGACACACTGGCGATCAGTTCAGTAGTCGAAGCTGAAGGAGCTCATCTCGGGGCCCTCGACGATGCTCTCCAGGCTGGGCCGCCAGCACCCGTCGGCGCCGTCGCCTCCTCCGGCGCCGGCGGCGCAGGCGGCGCAGGCGTCACCGGCGGCGGCGGCGGTGGTGAGGAGGCCGCGGTTGCGCTTGCGGGCCATCTCCTGGAGCACGTCCTCGAGGCGGCGGTCGCCGGCCTTGAGCTGCGCCATGAGCCACTCCAGCTCGGCTTTCGTCAGCACCATCTTCACCTTCATCACCGACGACGACGACGACCCTGCAGCCTCGTCTTCCTCCTCCCCACCACCGCCGCCGCCGCAGACTCTCCTCCTCATGCTCATCTTCCCGTCTCCCAACGCCGCCGCACCGCCGCCGCCGCTCTGCAGGCAGTTGCCCATGGCTGATGGTCACCGCCGGCGGCGAGCAGATCGAGCTCGATCACGTGGTCGATCGAGCTTTGCTGGGTTGGTGAATGAGAAGGCGAGGGAGTGAGGTGGTGGAGGAGTATATATTTAACGAACAGAAGAAGTAGGGTAGCGAGTGTGTGGTGAGCTCCAATGGCGATGGAGATGGCAATCACACAAATTTTGACAATTTAACCCTTTGAAAAAACTAACATTACAAATGAACCGTCGCCAAAACTTATTTTAAAAATGACCTTTTGTTCAGCGCAAAATCGTATAGCGCTGAACTTAGACACCTCAGCGCCACGTTAACTGACGCTGAATACCGTGCCACCATGAATAGGAGGCTAAGTCAGCGTGCCAACGTACATTCAGCGTCGTGCTATTTAGCGCTGAGGTGTCTAAGTTTAGCGCCATATGATTTGGCACTGAACAAAATGGTAATTTTTTAAATAAGTTTTGGTGACAGTTTATTTATAAAATTAGTTTTTGCAAAGGTTCGTATTGTCAAAATTTGTGTGGCAATCAAGCGATAATAAATCCGAAAGAGTCGCTGTCTAGGGGCACATGGTGGGGGACTGGCGACGATGGATGGGTTGCTTTGGGTTGGTTTGGTGCATCTCGATCACTGATCACGTACCTCTGGAATTTTTCAATTTTTGGTCCTTTTCAAAAATTTGTTTTATAAATATATTTAATAAAGAACTTATTTTAGAAATAGATACTTTCGTTGATGCTGTGATCTAACATAACAGCGTAGCTTGAGTTTAGCTTCCTTTGTTGCTCTGCTACTGCTGCCTAGCTAGCTACTTCCTCTATTTTTTAATATATGACATCGTTGATATTTTTAAGATACATTTAATCATTCGTTTTATAAAAAATTTATGTAATTATTATTTATTTTCTTATGACTTGATTTATCGTCAAATATTCTTTAAACATGATTTAATTTTTTTTATATTTACATAAAAATTTTAAATAAGACGAATGGTCCAACATTCTATAAAAAAATCAATGAAGTTGTACATTAAAAAACGGGGGTAGTATATATGTTGTGGATGTGCTCATTGTAAAAGTAAAAAACCGATCGAGTTGCACTCACGGGATGTATAGTGGTGGTTGCTAGCATTTCTACGAAAATCGTGTGAAAATCATGATTCTTGTTGGAGATTTCCGCGGTAGTGAGTGAGAAGGAATAAGAATTTTTCCTTCTGGTTGGTTCCGGATCGAAATTAGTTCCAATCATATTTTAAGGTACACTTGTCACATGAGATATCACAGACAACTAATGACATGTGTGTACACGCATGATTCCAAAAGCAACGCACGAAAAAGAACATTCACAAGATACAAAACCGGGACGCATCCTCCTCTGCGCAAACAACATTCCAAAAACAACACAGAGACGTATCAAATCAGTACCACCAGCAACACCTATCTACTCCCTTCGTCTTTAAATAAATAAATTAAATATGAAATATAACGCATTCTAATATAATAAATACAAACGGTACAGATTTAAAATACTACAATGCATCATATTTTATAGTAGGTTTATTTTTATGAAACGAGGGAAGCACCTACTACGTACGCACCAACTTTTTTTAGACGAATGCCGCTGCACGTGAACTCGCAACCATCCATCATCGATCGATCGATCATTCATGCATGCACACCAACTCGATCGATCTCTGCAAAATCTCTCGCAGTCGATCCACCGGCACGTACGATCGTCGAGCACAAAGAAGATTCCATTATTCCCATTCGTGTGTATGTACGTATATGTGTTGATTTGCTAAAGTTCTCTATCTAGATAAATAATATAGGTTCATATATGCGACCTTAAATTAAAGCTGAGCTGGATCGATGCCTACGTACGTACGTACCTGTTCTGAAAAAGGAAGACAGCTAGCACAACGTCGACGTGAAATAAAACACTGTAAGTAGTATGGAGTACGTCCTCTTTCTTTAAAATGTAAGTATTTTTTTTAAAAGTTAGACGTACATATTAGTGAGAATAGTTAGAAGAATATTATGATTGGTTGAGAAAAAACAGTTGAAATAAGTTTATTTTGAAACTGAGGGAGTATATATGTACTTATCTCGTGTATACATTGGGCTATTTTAGTTCTTTACACCCTGTCAAAATATTAGTAGTGTCAAAATAATTAGGTAAATTGTGTCGCAAATAAAAGAGTTTTGGCACTATTAATAATTTAGTAAAATAATTAAGTATCACATTGATTTGGTAAAAAAATGGCTCCAACCAAAACTCTAGGCAAATACTATATTAAAGTTGCATGATAGTAATTGATTCTTAGGGCATATTTTAGTACGTAACAACCCAAAATGGTTGTTCTAAAAAAAACACACAAAATGGCGCTATGTGCATGTTTCCACATGTGGTGCCCTGCAGCGATAGATCTCAAATACGCATGTATATTAGAGATTCAGAAGGTTTATATACTCCAATAATATTGATTTCATGATGCCCGGGCCTTCGATTCGAAAATAAATCAATTCAACTTTTTTAAAAAAGTTCCAACTTAAAGGTATAAGCCTAAGTGTAATTTTTTTATTGATACCCATATCTTATAACAAAGCAACTCAAATTCATATTATTTATTTTACTATCCCAAATAATCACATGCCTAGCTATTTATATGTTTCTATGGCATATGCCTAGCTAGAAACAAAATTTAAGAAAAAAATGCATATATAAGTTCGAATTCAGTTCAAAATTGTTTGAACTAATTATAAACAAGTTAATATTCATACAAAAAGTCTCAAAAGTTTTGTACTCGTCTAAATCAAGTGTATACCCGATTTAAATATTTGAATCCCAACCATGAGTCCCTTTACAATTAAAAATTGGATTCATGTAATTACATAATTGACAAAAACAACATATACATATATAAACAATATTTGGTAACAATAAATCTAAAATAGGTACATGTTATGTTTAGATTTACCAACAGATTTTGGGTGTTCGCATAGAGCTATCACATGTCAATAGTATCACAAATTAGTCATTTCTTAAAAGTAAGACTACAGAAATGTATGCATGTGCGATACTTTTTTCAAAGGCTAATTTCATTGTCACATTAAAGATGTCTTATGATTCGTTTTTATATCTAAATAAAGCATTAAATTTCTCATTAGTACATATTCATGATTCCTAATTAGTTAAGAAATTTAATACGCAAAGAATTATAGTGGAGTCCATCTATATCTAACTTCAATATTAATTAGGCACTTTCAGAAAATTTCTATATTAACTAGAAAAATCAAATCGCCAATTATGTGAATCATATTATCATAGCCGCAACAAACAATACAACGGCTCTTGATTCAATTAATTTAGTTCATGTTGAAATAGTAGTTTCATTATGACAAACTATTATGTTTTCCCACGCAATTTTGTGCAAATCTTGATTTTAAAAGGTAGGTTGGATCTGATATAACTCTTATCTCATTTTTCTATATAGATGTAATTATATTATTTATATACATGTTATAAAAGTAGAACTGAATTCGGTGACATCTTTTAGCTTTTGTTCTTGATGAATAGATACAATTGTATTATGTACACAACCATTTCTATACCGCTACAATCTACCGTAATCTAACTGCCAAAACCTTTTCTCTTATGTAGTTTCGAGCCATCCAAATTTCTTTCCGAATTGGTGCCTTTTTTAGCTATCTTAATTATATATAGATTATTTCGAAATAGCAAATTAAAACAACCGTAAAATCCCACAAGAAACCTTGTTTGCATGCCCTGATTAATTTACTTGGTGGATGAAAGAATCATGGTGAGGTGATGAAAACTACTTTTCCTTCCTTAAATATAGCAACTTAGCAAAAGATAGAATACATATTCTAATACTATAAATTTGGATATATCTATTGAGATTCGTGTTAAGATACGTTTCATCTCACACTAGCTAGGTTCCTATATTTTAAAATGAAAGGAGTATATCATAATCAAACGCAAAAACAGTTTTACATATACTGTACTACAAGACTAGCTTAGAACCAACTGATTAGACATTAGAGCCTGAAACGATGTGTGGCTAGAGACGTGCGACGACTAAAGATGACGAAAAAGCCAAGCCATAGACTCGATCCTTCACTCAGGTCCTTGGATTAGGAGCTGCAAACAAATATACTAGCTTTTCTAGTGCTTTAATTAATATGTGGATGTAGTGTAGAGTGGCCCTTTCGTTTTTGTTAGGGGTGTCAAAGCAGAAAATGAAGTTATTATCCGATTTATTTTATTATCAGAGTATTTGGTATGATTGGATATGGTCAAGAATTTTCATTCGTACGACAGCCTCACATATATATTTACAGAAAAAATATTGATATATATAGATGTGGTACACACGTACTTTTCCGAACAAATTGTTATCTTTTTTTTAATGCAGGACATGAATTTAAGAAGCTTTTTAATCCGATTACACAAGAAGAACTATTACTGGTATACGTTACTACGTACCCTAAAAAACTTACTGGTATATGTTGAGAAAATACTACTCTCTCCAGTTTTTAATGTTTGACGTTGTTAACTTTATAATTTAATTGGGTATATATATGTTAGACTATTCATCTTATTAAAAAAATATGTTTTATCATTTATTTTGTTGCATTTTATTTCATAACTGAAAGTATAAGAATGATTTATATTTTGTATATTTGCACAAAATTCTAAATAAGATGAATGATCAAATGAATACATGTCCAAAACTCAACGGCGTCAAACATTAAAAACCGGAAGGAATAATTATAAAGAAGTACAGTTAAATCCAATTGCTTATTTAAAACTCAATGGTGTCAAACATTCAAAACCAGAGAGAATAATTATAAACAAGTACAATTTAATCCCAATTGCCTAATTGCAGATAATCGTAGGAAAATTGTCATAAATATTTGCAGAAAATACTCCACTTTGTTGCAGCTGTCAATATTACAACCCTGATATTCCAGAAACTTTTGCAATTTATATTGAAAATAAACTGATTTCAGTGAGCATCCTGCAATTCTTTAAGGCTCCCTTTGAAACAAAGGAAAAACCATAGGAATTCTAAAGGATTTTATCCTACGAAAAATGATCCTAAAGAGTTCTTTGAAACAAAGGATTCCTACCGATTTCTTTGAAATTCTTATGAGATGGATCTTGCTATAGCAATTTTGGAGGAAAATAAGTATAATGTCTTACCTCGTGTTTTCCTCTTCATATGTCTGAAATTCCTGCATTTTTTCTATGTGCTAATCAAATGATAGTTTGAAGACTTCCTGTGTTTCAAAATCCATAAGAATCCAATAAATATGGTATTTTATTTCTATGTTATTTTAATTTCTATGTTTTCTCAAACTTGTGTTTCAAAGGTACCCTTAAAGTCAAATCCATTATTTTGAACATGAAAATTAGAGAGGAAGGTAGGAAGGACATTCAGAATTTCAGATGCACACGGTTTCATATATGCATGCAAAGTGCATGAGCGTTCATGTTTGTGACGGTTACATGCGACGACAACTTGCTTTTCTGTTTTGTAAGCTCTTTTTTTTCTTTCTTTCTTCGTGCTTTCTCTTTCGAACCAGCGTGCACAAGCAATTGACTCTTGTCGCCCTCACATTTAATTTGGCATCGAGTAGAACAGCTCAATTCGCACGTACGAGTGCAAGTGGTTAATTTTTCATGGTTGCTTCGCCGAAGGAAGAATTGAGTTGGACTCAGTTCAACACAATATTTAATTTAATTTCCAAAATAAAAATCGGTGATTTTTTTCTGAGCTTAAATGATGAAAAAAGTAATTACTAGAGAATGTTTTTTAGTTACAATTTACAAAGAAGATGCGCTCACACACACTCCTACACACGCACACCATCCACACATCTATGAGTGCGTCTCTTAATACACATTCAAGAGATGGAGACCAGCAACAAATTTTTAGCTTCACTAAATTATTATTGAAAGCTTCTACGTGTATACATGATATTCATGGTGCTTTTTTAATTTCATTAGTTATAGGTTACAACAGTTATTTGTGTTAATGGGTTGTTCGGCTTTTTTAAAAATGGCTGATTTTTTTTTGAGAAATTGGTTTTTCAGGGTGGATATTTTTAGAGGAAAGAGGTTTTTAAGTGAAGTGGAGACACGACTCTTCTCTTTTAAGTAGTACGGATAGAAGAAACTAGTTTAATTTCACTTCATCCAATTAAGCTATGATATGTTGATAATGATACGTCAAAATGAATGCATTTGACCGAATCATCCATACCAATATTGAGCATCGACTGATGGAGATTTTGGCACCTCTAGTACTACTGATCTAAGAAGTTTTTTTTTTAAAAGGAACTGATCTAAGTAGTTAATTTGTAACTAGATGGGTACTTTACCATAATAAATTGTCGTTAACTATGACTTGACTCTTTGGCGACGTAATGATGAAGCCTGCATGATGCATGCACAGTGACACATCTCGCTCGCGCTTATGTGTCCACTAGATCAAAACCCAAGCAACAAGTGTCCGTCAAATAGTACTCACTCCGTCCAATTTGATACTCCCTCCATCTATTTTTGATAGGCATATTTACAAATCTAAAAAATTTATTTTTGAGAGGCATATTTCAATCCAACAATCTATCCTCTTAGTGACTTTTTCGGATTTAATACGTGACTCACCATTCTTCCACACAAGATTGGCTACTTGGGCATCAGGAAATGTAAATATTAATGAATCGCTTGTTTACGAGGAATAATTAGTAGCATGTTTAAATGGATGATAACTAGAATTATTTATCTTTGGTCTGTGTGCCAAGATGAAATATGACTATCATAAATAGATGGAGGGAGTACTATCTTTGGCCCATTTTAAATGCAGCCGTGAGTTTCCGTGTCCAACGTTTAATTGACAGTACATTTTATTTAAAAAATTTATAAATAAAATTAAAAAAATTAGTCACATGAGTATATTGTTATCCATGTTTTACCATCTAATAACAAATAAAATATTGGTCATGAAAAATTTTTAAATAAGACAGATGGTCAAACGTTAGACATAAACAATACAAAACTACGATCTTTGTGGGACAGAGGTAGCAAGTATTTTAATATTCAACTCTTTAAATATTTAATTAATAAATAATTTATTATAACTAAATATTATTTTACTGAAAAAAAATACTATTAGATTGTCATTTAAATTATGATTTTGTTGTGAGATTAGTTTTAAAAATTATATCAAATTTAATCGCGCCTTAGTGAATAGGACATGGGAGTATCGATTCTACGAGAGGAAAATGGCTGCACACCGTCTATTTGGTTGCGTTGATTCAAACTATTTATTCCTCGTGATGTTTTTTATTCATCATTATATGATGCCTAAGCAATACTCCATTTGATCTCATTTACTTGGTGGAGTACAGAGTAAGTCCAATCAACCATCCATGAAGATCAGAGTGCTAGTAGTAGATTTGATTTCTTCTTTTCAAGCTTGGACAAAACCTACAATTTGGTGGTTTCCACCCTCTTGTCGTGCGCCGGCGAGCCCAGGGCAGTGGCTGCCTATGGCTGCCGGACTCTGGGTTCGCCACTGGTTGATCACTTGATCCTAAGGATGCTATTGAGGTATAAGTCGGTATAAGTATTTTTAACCGGATTGGCCAAACATTTACCAGCCAATTTCATTAAGATTGAGGAAAATAAAGTTTTAGTTACAACGACATGAAGGATGTCACGCCGATCTTAAGCAAACTTAAGTCCAGAATAAAAGAAGAAAAAGTGGGGAAGGTTCACCTCTAAGTCGGTATAAGTAATCTGATTATCTATTTACAGGACTGTAGCAAGAGGGGAGAAAAACTATTCCTGATATCCAATCAGTCGGCACCACATCCCAAAAATCCACCAAAAAAACAAACTTGTCCCTCTCTCTCACTCAGTGAACCCGTTCCAATACGGCACATACCACCAACCTTCCAAGAACAAGGCCAATACTACGTACGCTCAGATACAAAACCAGCACACAACACCTCCCTATATAAAAATCATATGATTTAACGTATGAAAATGCTTCACATAAAAACAAAACTCTTACGCTACGTGCTCCAAACAGTATCACGCTCCATGAAACGTTCGTCGTCGGCGGCTCGCTCGTCGCTGCTGAAGACGACGAAAAGAAAAGGAAAAATCAGAAAATTTCTCAGCAGGATTGATTTGGATGGTTAGAAACCTGTCATGGTCAGGCCAGGGCTGTAAATTGTGCATGTGCAAGTGCAAGCCGCCTTCTTCGTTCACAGGTGGTGTGCAGCCGGAGGAGGAGGAGGGCAACGACGACGACGACGGTCAGGATAGTCCTCACCGGGGAGGGCGACCGGCATGTCACGTAGCGGCGGCTCGCCGTCGTCCGCAGCTGCGTGTGGCTAGATTCAGACAAGTCAGCAGTGTTTCCCAGCTGACATGGGGCTAGCATCAGGCTGATGCAACTCTGAGTTCCTGTCAAAATGTTGAGAGGACTGAAAATTATAGGCTAAGCAGGTGTGTCATGATCGTTGATCATCATCATCTTGGAATAAACAAGTCATAGGCATCTTCATCTCATCTGCCATCAGTGTAGCATTAACTTAATGTTGCACGAGTAAAGTACCTGAGAGAGGACGGACAGGGACGAGATGGTACGAAACGGCAGCAACCATTGAAATGGAATCCCAAGCTGCTGCTGCTGCAGCTGCAGCTACAGCTACAAAAGCCATGGATCAGCAAGGCAGAAAGTTTTTTAATTCTTAGTAGCTACAAAAGCCATGGATCAGCAAGGCTGAAAGTTCTTAATTTTTAGTTATCTCCAACTTGGCGAGCCGAATATGAGCATTTGTTTAAGATGGACATGAGGACGACGATAATTAAGCATGAACCAGGTGGTGTTTCATAATTGCGTGTTATGATTAGAGCTCTGCAATTTGGCCTGCATGATAGCATAGCAAGCAAGAGGATGACATTTCTGGTGCTACATTACAAGGAGGAAGACAAGGAGGCATCAAACCTTGGGCTCCACAGTAGCACAAAGAATGAGACTGGAGTCTCTCTTGCAGATAAACTATGATATGTGCGTCTTGATTCCCTTCCACCCATATCTTCATCCCTTAGCCACAAGAGCATGGTGTGGAGACAAGAGCGGTAGCTAGTGCATCGCAATCTCCCTGATATCACAAAAGCACTGTCAGAAAGGGGGAAAAAAGAGAGTGAGACAAATAAAATGCCTCACATCAGAAATGCAGATGGACAGAATGAATAGAGTAAGGTCCTTGCTACACACTGTATTCGTATATGGTGGAAAGCACCGTCAGCAAGTTTGATATTACTGGTTAAGACTTAGAACCCGAGAGATGACAAAAATGCAGTAGTGCAACACAGTAAATTCATTTTTTTAAACTTTGCTCTGATACAAAGTAAATGGAAGGTACACGATATGGTGATAGAGAAATTGGAGCTAACCACATCTTCTGGAGAACACAAAAACAACCCAGTAAACAAGCAGTTGTCAGTTATCACCATTTACCTATTTTCAACATGACCGCAGATATCAGCCTATAGCAGAGTGACATTTGCACACTCTCTCTGTTACAGATCTGGAAATGCACCAGCAAATGCCTCAAAGAAGGTACATTACATACTAGGACTGGAGGCTGGCCTACAAGCATCATGCATAATACCAAACCTTCAAACAGATTGGTAACAGCACTGGGGCATCAATGCAATATCATGCTACTCCTGTAGATGATAACAAGACTAGCTTTACACTTTGTGTGGTTCCATTTCACATTAACCAATACTTGAAAAATGAGGCAAAACAGGCATCCTATAAGATGTATAGATAGACCATCACTTTCTTATCCATCATCAAAGTACTAGAATTTTCATAGATCACATTTCTGAATCGCTCCATTTATCCTCTTATCGCAGCATGGGTAAGTCAACATCTCTACAGTCTACACAGACATGACCTTATCAGGTTGCAAAACACAAGCATCTACAGTTTCATTTTTATACACATAACTAGAGCATAGCAGTATTTAAGTATAGCACAGACAATTCCAAGAAGCAACCAGATTTGCATCAACAGGAAAAACTGAGCACAGCAGTATAGCACAGACAATTCCAAGAAGCAACCAGATTTGCATCAATTATAGAAACAGCAAAACTGTCATGCATGACGATTAGCGAAGAAAAGATTGCTTGATGGTTACACATGATACAGGAGGATGTGAGCACTGTAGGACCAGACCAGGACGTGGCATTACAATGGCTCATCAATTCGTCTACAATTCAGCAAGGAAGTTGTCTTTTAGTCCACCTAGGCACTTAACATATCATTGTACCATGAACCATGAATTCGTACAAAACCCATCTTCCTAGCCTCAGCTGACGTCCGTGAATTTGTGATGTACAGTGTAAGGCAAGACAATAGAAGGATTGCTAATCAACTTCCATCCCCTTGCCCCCCCAAAAAAAAAAACTTCCATTAAACTCGCATACTTCATATGGGAGAGGGAGTAAAATATTAAATTTCCCTGCGCAATCACAATCGTATCCAGGCAACCTTATTCAAATAACTTTAGGTAAGATCACTTCCAATAGATTGCAGGCCTTAACCATTGGGTTAGCAGCACAACAGAACGTGCTAATTGCATAAACATATACACAATGGATGTGCCACTCGGTATTGTCGTCCATTGCATCAACAATTATTGGCCATCTCTAATCCTCCAAGGCTACCACTGCACTTGCACACCCCTTCTTTTCTGGTGGAAATCTAGCTTCTCACCTACTAGTCCTACAGTCCTACTCATCGGTCATTGCTCAGTGGCTTTACCATCCCGTGATTACCTCAATTCAGTGCAGCTGGTGCATGTTCCACTATAAGCACTACTACCATACAAGGTTTTCCATATTGACAGCAAAAGGGGTTGTTTTGCAATTTTTGGTTTGCAGCCAGAAGTATATTTAGTGACCAGTACGAACAGAAGCACTGATATATAAAACCATTCTTGCTAGGCACTGCAAGATGTCCTAGCAATAGGCATGGTGATCAAACCAAAGTTTGGAGGAGCATGGAAGAGTGGTTGGAAAAGATAAGAACGAATAGACATGACAATAAGTACCATTTACATTCAGAGGGTAAATTTAGTTTACACAACTGAGGAATTAGCATCCACAGCATAAAAATACTTAAGCAAGTCATTATTTTTCTTTAGACATAAATTTCCTTTTTTTTTCCTAGAATTGCACAAAGAGTCTATATGAATTAAGAAAACTTAAATGTACTTATTAAGCCCCAACATAGGTATCTACAATTGCTCAGTATTTTGTCTGGATACAAAGTTCAAACATTAAGGAATGTGTCTTAAACTTTAAATATGTGAATAGAGAGAATGAGATATTCACAATAAAGATTTGCATGTGCATCTTAAGATGCGAGTTGTTTAACAAATAGAAAGGTTTTCTCAGGAATAAACAGAAATAACTTGTTAGCTACTCCAAAATCATACATGAACAAATCAGGTATGCATACAAAATGTGCAGTCTTCACAAGTTGACAGATGGAATGAAAGGGACATTCTACACCCGGTGAAAACATTTTAAAGATTAGCATCCAATGAGATTGAAATGACATTGTTGGCAGAAAGAGGCAGTACCAATTTTTTTCATGTGCGTGTGTGTTTGTTTTTCTTTTGGGGAGAGGAGGGGATCCTCTGACTTTGAGGGGCTGACTTGTGGGTCCCACGGTTCGTGGGCCCACATGACAGCGACCCACGTCATGGGCGGAGCTACCTTGATTCCTACGTATTCCCAGAAATACCCAACTTTTTTTTATCAAGGAACAAGTATACTTTAATATATGCACATGTACACATATTAGTTAGCCAAGTACTCTTCTTCACTGAGATGCGTATAGATGAAAGGTTTAGAAAAGTGAAAAATCTTCCTGATCTTTCCATTATGATTGTTGAAACAAAGTTGCACAATAGACATGAGATTCTTTACAAGCTTCTCAAATTGGTTCTAGTACTTCCAGTAGCAATAGCTAGTGTTGAAATAATCTTTTCTGCCATGAATTATGTGAAGAATAAATTGAGAAACAGGTTGGGGGATCAATACTTGAATCATTGCTTGGTCACATTTATTGAGCGTGAGATGTTTTTGAAAGTTAAGGACTGTGATATTATAAACCGCTTTCAAGTCATGAAGGAATGTAGAATTAAAGCTACTCTTCCAAGCCATGAAGGAATGTAGAATTTGTAGTTTTATTTCTTCGATTATCGGTATTGACATACTGTGAACCATTGATTTTTTTTTAATCGCTAGTAATCGCGGTTCAGCATGCCGCGGTGAATATGTACCCGGGCCCTTTTTTACTATAAACTTTTTTTTGTTAGACGGGAATACCCACCTTTAAAATCCTGGCTCCGCCACTTACCCACGTCAACAAATTAGACAAACTATGCATATTCCAAATCAACCATTTTGTTTGGAGTAGTACAATGTGTGCTTACTAATAAAATAGGCTCCTGAAGGACTTGCGCTGATAAAACTTTTAAAACTTGCGGGGAAAATTATGAATTCAAAAGCAAGAATGGTGAAACACCAAAACTACTATTCTGATGGTTGTTGAAGTCTTGAAGGTGACTACTGACTAGGATGTTGTAGTTTCCAGTAGATTTTAGAGTGTATATGCTACTTTTCAGTAATGAAAATGTTTTCCAATAACAGGCTTCACTGGTAGCTCACTTGAAATAATTGTAAAGGCTTGATGCAAAAAAAAAATGAAGAAGAAGAAAGAAATAATCACTGGTGGAGAAACCATCTTTGCTCGGTTGCCCAAAATCCACAATAGTCCCGATTCGAATAGGAACCGGGACTAAAGATTATTTTTAGTCCCGGTTAAAAACTTTTTGATCTTTAGTCCCGGTTGGTACTAAAGATCATTTTTAGTCCCGGTTCAAAAAGTTATCGGACCGAGTTAGACCCCAATTCTTTTTTAGTCCCGGTTGGTATAAACAACCGGGACTAAAGATCACTTTAGTCCCGGTTGTTTATACCAATCGGGACTAAAAATTCAACCAAGCTGGCGCCACTGCCTCGCCCGGCCGCCTCGGTCTCTCCCCCTTCCTCTCCCCTTCCCTCTCATTAATTAAACAGCCCTTATCCCTTCTCCATCCTCAGCCTCATCCATCCTCCTCCATCCTCATCCCTTCTCCTCTCCCATTCTCCTCCCTTCTATTCTCTTCCTCCTCCTCCTACCACATGAGGCCGGGCAGCGCGCGGCGGCAGGGAGGGCGCGGAGCAGCGGGCGGCCGGGCAGGCGGCCTGCGAGGCCGGCGGCAGGCGGCCGAGGCGGCGGCTTGCGAGGTAGGCGAGGCCGGCGGCCGGGCAGGCGGCTTGCGAGGCCGGCGGCGGGCGGCCGAGCAGGCGGCCAGCGAGGTCGGCGAGGCCGGCGAGGCGGCGGAGCTCCTCGGGCGGGCGGCGGAGCCCGAGGCGGCAGCAGGCGGGCACCGGCCGCATAGGCGGCTGGCGGCGGGCAGCGACGCTCCCCAGGCGGCGGCGGAGCCCGAGGCAGCCGGGCGGGAGGCCGGCGAGGCGGCGGACGGCCGGCGCCTGATCTCTGCGATGTGGTTTTTTCCTGATCTATGTGATCTGTGCGGCCGATCTGTGCGATGTGGATTTCTTTTTCTGATCTGTGTGATATGTGATGTGTGAATGAATTTGTGGAGATGATTTTGTGATTTTGTGAATGATTTGTGATGTATTTGGGGATAGAAAATGCAGCTTGATGTATTTGGGGATTTTTTGAATGATACGTGGTGTTCGAATGATTTGTGGAGATTCGTGGGGCTCGAAATCATGCAAGCAGCAGGAAACTAAAAAAAAAAAGAAAAAAGAGCATTAGTCCCAGTTCGGAACTCCAACCGGGACTAAAGATTCTTTTTTAGTCCCGGTTATTTCAACTGAGACTAAAGATAGGTATTTTTAGTCCCGGATTCATAGTCCCGGTTGTATAACCGGGACTATAGGGGGGTTGTGAACCGGGATTAAAAAGGGTTTGTCCACCAGTTAATTTTAAACGTTGAAATGAAACTGCAGGAGCACTAGTCTGCACTCCACGCTCCACAGCAATGTCCTGGTGATTTGACAATGGGAAAAACCTTTACAATTTTATGCTTTCAGAAATTATTCACAGGGACTTGTCAAGTGCATCAATTCTTGCAGAGATTTATTGTACCTATGTTGTTCAGTGACGAATCATTGGTTTGATTCTTAAATGAGTACACTAGATTACAGTGCACAAAATACTTGTTGCCGCTGAAACCATACTCAGGTATCATCCCACAAATTCTACTAGTATTTCGTAAAACGATTTTTCCAAACACTATTTCCCAGAAAAAGGAGTTTACTTACTGTTTTTATCATATTTTTTTACACACACAACCACAACCTAATCCCACTTCACTTCCAGCAGCATGAGAAACCATTCCTCGCCTAGGTTTCGCGCGATGGAACGAGAGGAGGGGAAGCTCACCTCACCCCTGTGGCCGTCGATGTGGCTGGATGTTCTCCGGCGAAGGGGGGCGGCGGATGAGGGCCCAGATGAACTGCGGAAATGTAGGAGAGGTGGATGCGGTGCTGGCTGGATACCAAGTCGCCGGAGCGGCGGCGGCGAGGTCGCGTGTAAGGAAGAAGACGGCGGCGTTGGGGCGAGGCGCGCCGCGATGGGATGGGCCGCTGGCTCGCGGGGTTGGGCTGGGACGAGGCTGGAGAGGTGGGCCCACAACACAACAGGGTTCGGCCCATGGGCTGGAATTGATAGTTTTGAGGCCTTTTAAAGTATAAAGTCCACATTGTGTCCCACATATATGGTTATAATCTAACTCGTATTCCTCAACCACATCTTTACAACCCCCCCTAGCTATTAAAAATCGTGTAATTCGACTCTTCTTCTGTAGGCAGTTTTCACTTATGTGTCTTGTTGAGCTGGTTCAACCGGCTGAATCAGCACGTGGGACCCACACATAAGTGACTCCTCTCTTTGTCCACGGATGGACGGCGGTGCGATGACATCAAGCGACAAGGAGCATCCTTCCCCTACATGGCCAAACGAGCTCGAGTGTGACGAGGAGCAACAACGCCCGGCGGACGAGCCCAAATCTGCATGAGCTAGGACAAAGTTGCTGGCTCGGATGGGGTTGCAAGCAGCGGCTCGAGAACCGGCGAGGTGTGCGACTCTTCTTCTCCAAATTAACCATCTAGAATTGAAAAGAGAAACAATGCTGGTACAAATAAGAAGAAAATTTGAAGCAAATTGAGCAGTGGTGAATTAGGATTCACCTACTCACTATAAACTAGGAACGGTGACCCCAAGCTCCGGTTCCCTACCATCACGCGCAGCAGCGTCAACCCGCTGGTGTCTGCCACATCCACCTGCAAGCCTTTACGTCTCCCGTCCTCGCCTTTTTTCCCCCTGAGTCCAAGCGCCATCGTTGTGTCGCTTCTTTGCTGGTCAGTGTTCATATCCATCGCCACCCGGGCTCTCTACTATGCCTTGAGGCCTCGCCGCTCGATCTGCCCGCACTGGTGCTGACTGCAGAGGCGCCTGAGGAAAAGAACTTGAGCTCACCTGGGGCTCACCAAACGCCGCCGCACACTCCCTCCCTTCAGCCTCAACTTGAACTGGAACGTGTGGGTGGCAGCGTGGTGCAACCTGTGGCGGTGTGGGAAAAGGGGAGGGAGGAGAAACGTAGGGTCACTGAGATGAATGCCTCACATGCTGATTCATCCGGTTAAACCAAGTAAACAAGCAATGTTAGTGAAAACCGCATACAAAACAGAGGAGGGAATCAAATTACATCGATTTTATTAGTTAGAGGGTTAATATATATGAGGGATACAAAATTAGATTTGACATATATTCGAGGGAGTCAAAATGAACTTATCCCCATTTTAAATTATTTGAATCTGAGCTCAGAAATGGGTCAAATCAAATTAGTACTCCCTCCATACTCGTAAAGGAAGTCGTTTAGGACAATGTTTAAGTCAAATCTTGGAAATATAAATCATGAATAACTCTCAAGTTGTTGAGTTTGAAAATGTAAAAATTATATAAATAGATTTGTCTTGAAAAATACTTTCATAAAGTATACATATATCACTTTTCAATAAATATTTTTATAGAAACAAGAAGTTAAAGTTATGTTTTGGAGACTGTGTCGCTGTTCTAAACGACTTCCTTTACGAGTACGGAAGGAGTACCAAATTTCCAGCATACTAGACTTTGGGGAATTGTATTACAGACAAACTTTGGAACGAAAACTAATATTTGTTGAGCTGGTTATTTTTAAAAAAAAAGATGTCGAGAATTATTATACGTATAGAAAGTTAGAAACACGTGCTTCAATCGAACTTGTATTTTTATCGATCCAATTTAGAACAGGTAGCAAGGATGGTGGCTCGTGGTCAACGTGATTTGTTACGGCAAATGGATAAACAAATCAGCAGTGCTCCAGTAATGACAAGCTATCAGAACGTCAGCACGTGAAAAGAATCTTACAACGACGTGGATAAAACAAAAAAAAAATCATGCTCTAGACCAACTGCAAATCACAGACACAACCTGGCGGTTAAACAAAGCTGTAACAACAAGCAGCAAATTGATTATGTTACATATAAGGTTATAATACGTGTCACAATCCTGTCAGATCCTCATCTCTCCTTTTTTATTATTAAGCCTCACTCATTTCAACAGTCTACAATATGGATTACAAGCCGTAAGCCTCGGTGATGCGTTGGTCGTAATGCAGTCCACTGCTTAATGCAATCGCTACATGCTACTGTATTTAATAATAATACAATACTAGGTCAAGTCCAACGCTGTAAGGTGAAGGAATGGTTTCTTGATTATCCAATGATGTGAAGCAGGCAAAAACCCTGATCTAGGAAGCAGTAAGAATTTCACTGTTCGGCATAATGTTCATCTTCAGAGGCTCGGCCGTTGTTTCTTCTTGTTGTTCCTGTAATGGTAAGCAAACGTTCTTGGGTGAGTTGGGTTTTGCCCGGAGGAACAATCAGCTAGATATGGTACAATAAAGTTGGATGATTAAACGATTTTTAATGTTTCTAGCGATATTGTATCACAGGAAGAAGAGTATGTTTGATTTGACATTTGAGGGAAAAAATCATGGTGACTCGGATTTTTTCGACAATAGAAGCACAACTTCATGGTGACTCTAACATCAGTACATTAGTAAATTTTAATCTCCTATCTTCCACAGAATATAGACCAACAACTATTTTGCCTATATTATATGAAATCCAACCTAAACAGAATAGATTCTGCAACAGTAAGGAACAGTCTGGATGTTCTAAAAGGTTATAAACTTTCTAACAAAAAAGGTAAGGAACAGTCTGGAAAACAATTCTGAATGCATATTCATCATGACTACAGTTAACGGCTCTGAGTTTGGGTGGCAAGTGATGGCCATCACAGCAAAATTGATTATAAAAGAAAATAAATGTGGCTTTACAAGTTACCAGGATTTGAAGTAACTTACCCTTTCAATGGTAGTACAATACGCCTCTAGCTCTCTCCTTGCAAAGGTTGGGAGAACAAATGCGGCTCTATGCATCTGATCAGCAGCAAAAATCATTAATGAGTGTGCTTAAGTGTTGATAGGATAAGGACTAATAATACTAAAGATCAAACAACTAGGTAGCAGTTCATTCAAAAAATAGGAAAGGCGGCCGTATAGAAGTACTCCCATGACACAAGACAAAGTTAATCATAGCAGATAAATGTAATTCAGAAGTAAAATTCCTTATTAATTTTATTGGGAATACAGTCCGCACACCATGACCAAAAAAATAAGACAAACTGAAACAAGATATAGAAATTGAAGATTCCTAGGTAATTCTTTAGAGAGAACAAACCTCTGAATTATAAAATCTAATATCCCTTCCTGCTTCCATAGCTCCTTCTAGTTTTTCAATTGGATTTGCAGGAGTCAGGAAGTTGACTGGTGGACCTTCTTTGGCACATAGCAGAAACCCAATCACACCACTGCAAATGCAAGGGAATAAATGTATGTTAAAAGTGAACTCCAAACATTGCGGCAAGCCAGTAATTACCACTTGAAAAACATCATCTAGGCGATTTATGCAGCTTAATGCTTCACTTTCACCATATTAAAACAGTGGAGCAATGAGCTTAATACACAATAAAAAGAATCGCAACCAACTGTCTAACCAGTTCGTTGTCTAACTGAAACAGTGGTACCGCCAGTTCACTGATAACAGTATCATCTGTTAGGAACAAACCCAAATAAACGTGAGTAGAACACAATATGAGGTTGACAACTAAGACATTTTTAACTCATCATATACCAAAATCAGTAATAGCATAAAAGAAAAGCAATGTTAACATATCAAAGAATTTCTAATCATAAAACCTGGCTTGCATACAGAAAATGGACAGAAGGAGAAAATGGAAACGAATGAAGAACCTGGGATATGTCGGGACACTCGTCCAGGCATAGTGGACAGAACCCTTGAATGTCTCACGGCAGATCGAAAGCATGTCCTGGATAAGATGCGTATGCAACCACATGCTCTCAGCCTGATTACAAAGAACACCACCAGGCCTCAAAGCTCTTGCGATTGTGTCAAAAAATGGCTTCTCCACAAGTTCCTGGGCAGGCCCTGCAACAGATAATGCCAAAACAGATAGTGTAAGAACATTACCATCAAATGGGAATACAAAATGTAGGTGAAGTTTTCAAGTCAAACATGATCAGACCAGTTTTTTGTTCATATAAGAATTTCTATTGATATAGCAAAAGCTATAAAAACTAAAGAGATCAGGAATAATTTCATGGGAAGTAAAAAAAAGAACAATATTCTAGCGAGCTGACATTCAGCGACAAAGATAAATAGCCATTGTTTTTGAGGCTTTATAATAAAAAAAAGTAACGGTACAGCAGCATGAGCTCACCAATCGGGTCTGATGAATCGACAATAATAGCATCATATGTCCCTTCAGGAGCATTCCTTAAGAACTCCACAGCTGAAATAAAATAGGACAGTTATGAAAATTACAAACCAAAGAATTGAAAGGTGCATCTAAATTGCAAATAGGATATATTTTTTTCACAGTTATAAACAGGTAATATTGATTGTGAACGTACCATCACCAACATGAAGCCGAACACGAGGATCTTTGAATCCAACAGATAAATCTGGGAAGAAATCTTTACAAACCTACATAATTAAGATGCATATCAGGAAAGTTTGTTGTGCAATGACATATATTTATTCAAATATCAAAGGAGAATTGTTACATCAATAACTAGCTGATCAATTTCACATATATCAATTGACTCCACAGAACCATGTCTACATATCTCCCGAAGGACTCCACCATCACCACCTCCAATAACCAAAACCTGCAATTTGGTAGGTCCAAAGAACATTAGTGACCAAACTAAAATTTTCTATAGAAGTAAGGATAAAAGGAAGAAAATAATTTAAGACAATCAATTTCGAGTCTGTCAAAAGTGTTAATTTCACCTCTAATGGAAAAAAAATAAATGGAGTCCTTACTTTCTTTGGGGATGGAATTGAGCAAAGCGGAAGGTGAGTAATCATTTCCTGGTACGCACATTCATCCTTATCAGTCAACTGGACAATACCATCAAGGACAAGAACTTTTCCATAGGTTGATGACTGCATAAAAAAAAAAACAGGTCACACAACACTGTAATACAAAGTATAATAAATACTAGATTTTTTTTTATTTTGGCTGTCAATAGGTGATGAGAAGTTGAGAACCTCAAAAACTAAAACTTCTTGGTATGGTGACTTCCCCTGATACAAGATCTTCTCAACTTTCAGTGAATGGGCCTCTCCTGTGTACAAAAATAAATCATGAGAGCTGTGAGGATTAATTGGAATTGTTGGATTATATCTAACAGTGAGATGGCAACAGAACAACAGATGAAAAAAAAAGATTTAGGGGAAAATTACAAAAACAAAAAAACTGGGGGTAAACAAAAGTATCCAGACAGAACAAGTGAAGTCTAGTAATTTTTTTAATTTGCTAACACACAATAAACCATGTATCTATAAGAATAGTATTTATGAACATAACAACATGTGAAAAATACCTGGCCACATCGGGTTATTGTAATACTGCACTTTGCTCGTTTTACCTGCACAAACCAAAATTCAGACAAACGAACATCATCATCATCCAAAATAGGGCATAAAGCATCTATCGTCATCATCAAGAATCAAGAAACAACGTCACATACCGCCGCGCGAGCGGGGCTCGGTGAACCATCCGGACACCACGGTGGCGTGGCACTTGGCCTCGGATTCAGGCGCCGCCGCCCTGGCCTTGACGCAGCAAGGGGGCAGCGGCTTCCCGTTCCCGGCGGAGCCACCACTACCACCACCAGCAGCATCACCCCCACTCCCCCCTGTCCGCGCCGCCCCGGTCGTCGAGCCATTTCTTGCGCCTCCACCCTCCATGGATCCTGCTCCTCCTCGAAGTTCCCAGCCTCTACACCCCAAAAATAAATAAATAAAAAATCCCACAAAAAAAAGCAATCAATCCATCAAACGAGAAGGCGAGAGCGCGGCGCGGGGGGGGGGGGGGGGGGGGGGGGGGGGTGTTCTTCGGGGGGTGGGGGTGGGGGTGGGCTAACCTGGGGCGCGGTGGCGAGCGGCGAGGCGGGGGGGTGCGGGGAGAGGAGGCGCCGCCGCGAGGGCATAAATAGAGCTCCTCCTCCGGTGGCGGTGGTGGCTTCTCGGCTACTCCTCCTCCTCCTCCTCTCTTCCTTTTATTTCCATCTTTTTCTTTTCTCCTCCTGGGGTTTCCGGGGATTATTATTATATAGCAAGGGATCGCGAGATTGCCGTGGACGCGTGGATGGCTTATCGGCCGTCGGATGGAGGATGGACGGATCGGATTGTAGCTTGGGTTTTTTGTAACCCATATGTATGTAGTATTATTATTAAGGTATCCGATTATTAGTGGATGTGCTGGTTTGAGCCGTGTCAAAGTGTGCAAAAACAAGTGTGTGACATGTGTACACTATTAATATCATATGGTTATGAGGAAAATAATTATATTTCAGATGATAGATTTTGGCTGATTAAAATGTACTCACTCTAGGGTAAAAAAAATTGTTTTGGACTTCCAAAGATATAGCTTTGAAAATTATAGTAGCATAATAATAATATTATGAAAGTTTTTATATGAATGGCTTTGGTTGCACCGTTTTGTCAAATCTTGTATTGCAAATTACACGAGATGGAGTTAACTTGTATTGACTGCACGTACCTTAAAATGAAACAGCATTTCTTTTTATCTTTCTATTGGAGAGATATGTTCCAAGATTTGCTTTTTTATTGGAGTACGACGAAAGGTATAAGTCAAGAAATTGCAAAAGTCAAAAGTTCACAACACCTAAAAGCTAAACCGTTTAAGAATGTGAATAGGACTGTTGCATAGGACTTTCTATCAAAGTTCTACATTTCTAGAGAAGTTTATGCTAGTACTAATGGCAAACCAACCCACAATACCCATTGTCAAGACCTTTTTTGAATTTTAAGTGCCAACAACTTGAAAAAATCTTAAAAGTTTAACTTCTAAATATATCAATACCTCTCGGTTATCGCAGTAACCATCTTAATTTTTAAACTTCACTTTTTTAAAAAAAATCTAACGGTTTTCACGATAACCGTCGACACCACCACCCCGCTAGATAGTGATAACCACTACTGAAACGGTGGAGGAAAATCATAACAAGGACACATCCATTAATCAAATTCAGGTTTCTGTCTATTTATCTTACTTTTTTTTTTTCAACAGGACGAAGCGAAAAGGTGTCCTTATCTGTTTCAGGGCTCAATATTTAGTGTCAGATGGACTGCATAATTTAATTAGTGGATAGAGTAAGAAGCACAACACGAGCATCAATTTCGCCATACCACTAATTAAACACGAGCGGCACTAAACTCTACTAGAGTCAAATATTACAGAAAAATACCATCAGCCAGTACTCCCATGCATCTCACGCTCGGGCATACAAATAATCACAAGAAATCACCCGGTAATATTATAGTAGAAGATTTTCTGCTTCACAAGGCAAAACAGATCAAAAGTATGGTGATTTATCGATATTCCATATTAGGATAGCAATTAACGTAACTGTTGTCAAACAAAAAAAGAGAAACGAGAGCGAATATATGCGACAACTGGAGCCCCATTGAGCCAGGACTTTATTAGTTCTGAAAAAGCCTCTTTATTTAAGGGAATCTCTCTTTTTCAGTTGGGTTCTATTCTGCTCTTTCTTGTTGATTAGGGCATGTGTAATGTGGGAGCTGAGACGTCTTTTTCTCTCTTAAATTCCAGTCTATATTTTAACAATCCCATCGTTTGGTATATTGGAGGAAAAAGCAAAACAGCGTATTTACAAATAAAAAATCATTTATAAATAAAACTTTTATATATGTGCTCTTAACAATCTAAAAGCAAACACTGAAAAATAGATTACAATGAAAAAACTCAAAATCAACTCCATTTTTAAGGTTGAAAATTTAAATTTTAGCTGATAGATATAAGCATAAGCGAAAAGATAAGGTTATAAGACTATTCTATATACCATATTCTAATGTTTTTAAACTAAATATTTTAAAGTTTTACTTTTTATCTTAAATCCAAAACATTAAGAATTATGGTACCATCATAAAAGCTAGTAAACCTTGGGCTCAATCCATCGTGTTCAACGTCCCGTTTGATGAAATAAAGGAATGAAGAGAAAGAAATGAGAGGGACTAGTGCTAAACTACTGAAAATAAATTTAGAAATTAGCACCTATAATATTGTAGCTTCTGAGGTGGTGGAAATTTTAGCCCCTCCCTTAGGGCTTTCGATTGGAGGAAAACACATGAATTGCGAACCCTTTGTTTTGAGCACTGTTCATGCCGTTTGGAATGGAGGATTTCAGCAAACAAAGTCTTTTACTCCAAAAACTAAATTTTTTGCCTATTCTGTAATTTTTGGAGGAAATGAAAACGTCTGCCCCAAGCTAAAGGAAACTTTCCTTTGATTGAACAACGCAATTTATTGGCTAACAGAGCATCGAGGGAAGAGAAAATTGGGACAATAGCTGTATTGATGTTTACATCAACAATTTATTTTTATTATTGAGTAGTGCTCCGGTGCAATATACTTGCAGTATTCTACTACAAGTAGAATTAATCTCGACCGTTTATGTTAAAGGATAGATTAGTAATCTCTTCATACAGATTAGGGGTAATTTTAGAATAGGATGATCATCTCGACCGTTTGCCGCAACGCATCTCGCCCCCGACGCATCACCGCGGTTTCTGCTCCTCCTCCCGGCAGGCGGCGACGCGGCCGGCGGCGCTGCGCCAGAGCCCCCGACGCTGGCCCGCATCACTACCAAAAATTCTCATCCTCCTCTTCCTCTTCCCCCGATTTTTTTTGTCATGATGTGACCAGGGCAGGGTCGTTGGTGGACCTGCTCCCTTGGTAAGTTTCCCAACTCTGATATCGCATTCTTGCTGATGAAAAAGATCTTCCGAATTGCAACAATCTGATATGGCTCACTGAACTTTTGATCCTTGCTGATGAAAAGATCCTCCAAAATCTTTACTGAAATTTTGCTTCCTGAATTGAGCTTAACTGTTGCATAATGAACTGCGCTTACATGTTGCATACTGAACTGAGCTGGGCTGCATTTCTGTGTCTGAAACAGTCGCTGGCATTGGTTCACGCCGACGTCGACGACGAGGTTCTCTTCGTGCCGTGGGTGTGAGTGGAGACCGACTTCAGGACTGGCGACAACCCGTGGTGGGCGTAAGCTATAACAACATGATCCATATCATCAGCAGCAAAATTCACTTCTATGATCAGCTTGTAGCTATAAGTCCGTTGTACCCTATAAGAAAACGCTGCTGCAGAGAAGGCGGCGAGGCCAGGGGAGGCGACGGCGCTGGAGGGGACGGAGGCGGCGAGGGAGAAGGACCAGCGACAAAGACGGGGATGGAGAGGAACAGGCGATGGAGGAGAGGGATGGAGGGGAATGGTGTTGATTAGGATAGGAAAGGGAGAGGGTGAACAGTTAAATAATGGCAAATTATGATAATACCTCCACGCGAATTATTATCTCTAGACAAATATACCCCTCCACATTTCTACTCCCATAAAATTTGGTGGGAGTAGAACTAGATTTCAACCTTACGATTAAATACGATCAACGGCTCAGATTAACTTCTACTCCAAGCAGAAAGGACCGGAGCGAGCTGCTATTCTGTTCCAAATACCAATTCCTATGATTTTTTTTATGTGTTTTTTGTTTCTATGTTTTGCACAGCCATTCGTTTCTTATTCTTACTATCCTATCATATGTTTTATGTGTTTTTTGTTTCTATGTTTTATCCTATCATATGTTTTGTGGTGCTTCGTTCCAAACAAGCTCTAAAAACGAAGATGTCCTGGTAATCAACCGGGTTTGTGGTCTGTTAGCACGTAGGAATGACTAGGTATTTTAGTTTTTTTTTTGCGCGATGAAAACATTTTAGTTCTGTATGCACCATAAAAATAGTTTAAAGTCCTGATTGAACAGAAATCGAATTTGAAATATTATTCTGCTTCACATTTAGAAACCTTCTTGTCCAACTCAAACCCTTCTTTTAAGAAAGGGGCAATTGCTTATTTGACCCTGTTTTTAACTGTAATTGCCAATTTGACCCTACTTTTTGAACTTTGCTTATTTAACTCTCCTTTTTGAGTATGAAGGTCCGGTCTAACCCTATTTCATTTGGATGAAGTGACGGTGTTAATTTTGTGGTAAATAGTCCATTTTGCCCTTGCTTATTTGACCCTGTTTTATCTTGTTTGTTTGCTTGTTTGACCCTATTTTGTTATACCGTGTATATATTCAAGAATGTTGAAATATTTGTAATAATTTTTGCTCAAGTAACAGATTTGGAATTAATTTGACAGATTTGAACCATTTTGTAAAATTTGACTTAAATTTGACAGAATTTTGTGAAAATAAATTAAATAAAATGTGTCACAATTATGACAGATTTGCCATAAATTTGAGAAAAATGATTCATTTTGACAGATTTGACTAAAAAGTTGTCAGAATTTTGACAAAATGAATTAAACAAAATTTTGACAGCATAACTTCTCATTTTGTGGATTCCAAAGTGCATTCAATATAGCATAAACATATAGCAAAATCCAACAAGTTCATATCCAAGCATGTGACAACATACATCAGTTCAACATGCACATTACTAGGTCCAACATAAGGCCAACAAAAGCACACCACCAAGGCCTACAAAAGTGCACCATTAGGTCCAAAACAACATCACATAGAGGCACAAAGCCATGTCCAACATCACACAAAATGCAGTAAATAGTAGGCACATATTACATGATCCAATCAACAGCCTAACAAAGCAGCTAGCCTACCTCTAGCTCTTCCCCTACCTCTGCCACCTCTCCAGTAGCACCATCACCACCACCACCTCTAGCTCTTCCCCTACCCCTGCCACCTCCACCTCCACCTCCAGCACCATCACCACCAGCACCACCTCCACCATCACCACCAGCACCACCTCTACCTCCACCTCCACCTCCACCTCCACCTCCACCACCACCACTTGAACTTGAACTTGCCCTCCCTCTGGCTCTTCCCCTTCCCCTTCCTCTTCCCCTTCCCCTGCCACTTGCACGTCCACCTCGTGCGTTCATGGTACCTTCCCCTTCACATCCACCTGCGCTTGCGCTGTATATGGGAGCATAAGAAAGTTAGTTTGAGCAAAAGTTATAGATGAACTAAAGTGAGGAAAAATTCACTTACTTAGATGCATGTGCATCACTGTTACTCTCTTGAGTGGCTTTTTTCCTCTTTTGACTAGCTGTAAGGCCTCCTTGGCAATACTTAGCTGTATGACCCAATTCATGACACTCTGAGCATTTTCTTTTTTTCCTTTGGCCAACCTCATCAGAAGCCTTCATCCTAGAGACCCTTGGTCTCCCTGGTTTTCTCCTCAATTTGGGCTTCTTGATTTTGTAGCCTACATCAACCAATGGCCACAAATGCTTGGATGTCATAGGGTTGAATAACCCTGCATATGCTTTCCTGAACCTCTCAACGGAGAAGCATTCATCCATAAAATCACCCATATGTACTTGTCTGCTAAGCTTTGCAATGAAAGCTAAAGCATGGCTACATGGCTTTCCACTTATTTGCCAAGCCCTACAACTACAAGTTCTCTCATTCAAGTTTACTGCATGTGTAATGGTGGATACAGTTACCTCGGCGGTGCCATCTCCACATCTAAGAACTTCATGGTCCTTGATAGCCTTGCTCTGAGCATTAAGATCTTTGGTAATGGCTGGGATTATCTTGCCCTCCATATTTCTAGCAATATTGGCTCTCAAGTCAAACTTTGCAACAATCATATGTCTTATTTTCTCATGCATATCCACAATCTGCAAGTCCTTAGTTTTTGACACCCAACTGTTGAATGATTCAGAAAGATTATTACTGATGTAGTCTACCTTACATAGTTCAGAAAATTTGCTCCTACTCCAAACATATGGATGATTCTCATCCAACCATTGTATTGCATCAGGACACTTCTCCTTTATCTTGTCCATGTGGTATTCATACCTCTGAAATGTGCAGCTCTTGGCAGCTCCCCACATGTTCTGAGAAAACAATGTGCCATGATACTTCTTCTTCATGTTCTTCCACAAGTGCCTCATGCACTCTCGGTGTTCCACTCCTGGATAGACATCATCTACAGCTCCCTCTATCCCTTTGCCTGTTACAACAAAATGACAAGGCATGAGATACAAGTGTACATCACAGTCATGAACAAAAGAATGCAAAACAGAAATCACTTGTTAATATACCTGCATCGGTGCTGATGACCAATCCTGTAGGAGTACCTATGGCTTGCTTCAAGTTCTGAATAAACCATGTCCAACTCTCCTTAGACTCGATTTCAATCACCCCATAGGCCACTAGAAATAGCCAATCGTGGCCATCGATTGCAACAGCAGCTGCCAACTGACCTCTTGACCTTCCTGTCAAGTGAGTTGAATCCATTGCAATGTAAGGACGACATCCTTGCAGGAAACCATCAATGCATGGTTTAAGAGCTACAAAGAATCTCCTGAAACAAACATCCCCATTATGCTCTTCAGTGTCCAACTCAACAACACTACCAGGGATTGCCTTCAGAAGTGCCTCTTTGTAAGTAGGCAATAGATCATAGCTCTCATCCCGCTTCCCATATATCATGTCCATAGCCTTCTCCTTGGCCCTAAAAACCCTGAAATATGGGACATCCATCTTATACTTCTTATTGACCTTCTCTTGCAACTCCTTTGGTCCCAATGTGGGTTTCTCCTTTAACCAGTCCACCACCCTATCAGCTATCCATCCCTTAGAAGCCATTGTATCACCACACTTATTAACTGAACAACAAGTGTGGTCTAGCCCATTAAGCTTAACCTGCATCAAACAATGTCGGGTCCCAAAACTAAAGATTCGGAAACCGACATGTTTAACTGTATCAAGCCCTGGATCAGTAGATTGACACAGCTTCAACAATCTGGATCCTCATTGCGTACATTTAAACAAGGCTCCAAAGAAGATGTTATTACATAAAATAATAGGGGAATTTACAAGATTGTGGGTAACTATTACAGCAGAAGTTATATAGTGACTCAACTCTAAGGTTTTGCTATAGACTTAAACCATCTAACTAATCTAGATTTGAAAACTAGGTTAAAATAAGACTAACTTATATGATTGAACTCCTGGCTTCGACAAGAACTTCAATTTAATTCTGGAAAAGGGGGTTGAAGCAAGGGTGAGTACAACGTACTCAGCAAGCTATTATATTCGATAATGAGTGAATGAAATAGTAATATTTGAGTAGGATTACGATTACTTGCAGAAGGCAGAGAATATAGAAATAGAAAGCCTGATGTTTTAAATGCAGCAGCATTTAGTAAAATCTTGAATTAGGTTTCTAACCAAAGTACCATATGAGTCCCGATACTCAATTCCGTGAGCACGGCTATTCGAATAGATTCAGGTTTACTTTACTACAGTAAATGTACGCTTTACCCGCAATCCATGACATGCTAATATTCATTAGCTTAGTCATGGCAAAGCTTTTCAGTTACTAACATCAGTGGCACCTGTTCCATGAACTCTCATCCTCATGCGCTCTGAACGTAACATTGTCAACAGCGCGAGGAGTTCTGGCATTCCCGAGGTTTTTAGAGAGAGAACTGGTTGAGAGACCCCCGTCTCAACCAGGTTTTCACAATTATATATATACTTGAGCTCAATAAATCATTTACCTGCGCCTCGGTAAACGTCACATTTGCCCTTCGCGGCATATAATTGCCTCCTGCGCGAGGACTTACAATAGAACCACTGTACAGAGGTACCACCTTTGCTAGATAACTTACTTTGCAAGGTCTGTCCCCATTCTAGAATTGTGGTCGTACTCGTTCGTTTGACATAAGTACTTGGTAATAACTATATCGACTGAGACAGTACTAGCCACCCGGAAATCAACCAATTCCTACGTACTGTCCCAATCTAAGTTCATTATATTTTTATGCGGACTAACTAGGCAGGGCTAAGCAAAGCTAACATATCTGGTTTGCTATGTTCAGGTTATGCATTCAAAATCATGTATGAGTAATGCATAGAATAGAGATATAAGAATATGGGATAATTATGCTCAAAGGAGAGGAATAATAACTTGCCTTGCTCCAACGCGAATAAATCAAGGTAGGCAACCTGATTATCCGATGCTCGAAATACCACAGGTTGCCATCCAGAATATAATAGACTCTACTATAGAAGAGGAAGAACCAATTTCAATAAAATCCATAAAATAACAAGAAAACGATAAACAACTAAAAGGGCTAGGGTTTAGGGTATAACCTATCTCCTTTATAGGGTGTAGGGATTACTGGGCTAATATGTGTAGGTTCTAAAGGGTTGGAGGCTAGAGGGGATTAAGTAATAATTGTCACTTATATTTTATGTGTGGTTTTTGGTTTCTTGGAGAATAGGGGATATACCGAATAATCTAACTGGTTAAGTGGATATGTGGCTAGCATTGGTCGAGGTTGGGCTTTGGTAGAAGAATGGCTAGGATTTAGTTGTTCTCGAGTCGATGCTGAAATAGGATAGCATATCAGCTCGTATTTCATGCATAGGCTATGGGTAGTAGAAGGGTAAATGGTTGGTATGGAGTTCGGATAGCAAGCTGATTGAGGTAGGATAAATATTAGCTAGGGTTTAGGTGTTTGCTAGTCGCTGCTAGAGTTGAGCAGTATAACGACTAGAACTGGTATCTTTTCTAGCCGGTATCAACGGATAGTTTAACGGCTAGAGGGATAGGAGGTTTGTGTGGGTTTAGTGGGGCGGAAGTGTTACTCCGACAACCTTGAGTGGCGGCGGAACGGCTAGGATCACACAGAGCCCAATAGCTAACTGTGCGGCGTGCTGTGGAGGTCGAGGGAATAGTGAAGCTCCGACCACTATAGGCATCGAGGCATGGGGTGCCAGGAGCAGCACTTCGACCTTAGGTTTGGTTTTGCCGAGCTTTACAACCAACGGCCCGATGTCGGGGATAGTAAACCACGAGCGTCCCCATGGAAGGTGTAAAGTTCCAACTGGCTGCTTTTTAGTGGCTAAAGGGTATTTTGGGACAAAAGAAAATATTTAAAAAGGCAAATATAAATTCAAACTATATTTGAATAAATTCAAATAAAATTATAAAATATCAAATTTTGTGTCAAAAGATAGGGTTTGAATTTAGATAAATTTAGGTCCAAGTTTCACTGAAATCGGATCTACGGTTTAGGAGATATGGGCTTCTAAAGAATAGGATTTGAATTAAATAGGGAAAATACAAAATGTTACTGTGCAGGGGCCCACCTGTCAGTCTTTCTTTTTCTTTTTCTCTTCTTTCTTCTTCTTCCTCCCGTCATCTTCCTCCTCTCCTTCTTCCCGTGTAACAACACAGAGAGAGAGAGAGAAGGGGCGCTGGGGCTCCAGTGGCCGGGGATCGGCGACGTCGGCGGCGACTTGTGTTCCCGGAGACGCGCACCCGGGGAAGTCGGTGGCTGGCCGAGAGAGAGGGGAAGTTGGCCGGAACGGCAAGTAGAAAAGCTTCTCTTCGGCTGCAAAGGAGGTGTTGTGGTGGTTGCTATGGGGTGGGGGAGAAGGGGGAAACGGGAAAAATGGGTTCGCCGGAGGGAGGCAAAGCCGATGGTGCAAGGAAACTAGGAGGGAAGCTATAGGGGAGGAGATCGACCGCTGGCGGCGTCGGCCGGACTTGGCAGGAGAGAGAGAGCTCGAGGAGCTCGGCTATGGGGAAGGAAACGGGGTCTCTCCGGCTATATATAGGCGAGGAAAGGCGGTGGTTAGAGGCGGTTTCGGAGGAGGAGACGAAGGGGATCACGGCAACGGCGACGTGAGGAAGAGAATGACGGCGCCGGCTTCGTTCTCCTATTGGCTGATGAAGGCGGTTTGGTGCAGTGACTGGCGTCAGCAGGGTGAGGTGGCGGTTGACGTCAGCGGCGGATGCTTAGCGGCGAAGGAAAGACGGCGGCGACGGCTCAAAGTTGCGGGCGGCGGCGGCAAAGCCGCGAACGGCAGCAGTGGTGACGTGGGCGCCATGAATACGGTGGCGGCGCTCACAGGGAGGAGGGAATCGGTTTGGCTGGGAGGGGTAGCTGGGCCGGCTTGGGCCGTGCAAGAGAGAAGGGGAATTCGGCCCAATCTAAATAGGAAGAAAGTCTAATTTTCATAGAGGTTTAATTTAGAGGAGAGTTTGTAATTGGAAGCAATTTGGATGGCTAAGTTTTACAAGGAATTCAAATTCGGAGAATATTTGAATAAGAAGGTTTGAAAGGAAATTATATCCAAATATAATTTCCAGAAGAGATATTTTCTGATTTATTTGAGAGCGATATCTTTAGAGGTGAAGTTTGAGGGAATTTATTTGGAAGCACTCAAATAGGAAATAGGAATATTCAACACTATAAATAATATGGCTCTAGATTTAAATATTTTTGAGTATGTGGAGGGAATATGGAGGGAGTAGAATAAATATAATTTTAGCCCAAAATATATGGCATGGATTCTAGAGAAGTATTTGAGGCTAAAAAGGAAATTTGGATCGAGAATTAAGGATAGGTTTAAGATCAAAGGGATGGGTTAACAATTAATTCCAATAAAATTGGAATGGCTTTGGTTTAGGTTCAAAGGAGGATTTTCTTGGACCAATTCATAAAAGTATAAAGGATTTTCAAACTAAATTTAAATAAAGGAAATATTTGGTCGAAAGAAGGTTTAAGATGCAAAATCAAATCAAAGAGAATACCTCAATTTAACGAGACCAATTTTTAGAATAAAACCACGAAAGATTTTAAATACCAAAAAGGGATTTTATGCATGTTAATTTTAGGAGGTCCCTCTAATTGTAATTTCTTAGGTTTAGGAAGGTTATTAAGAACATAAGAATCGGCATGATGCATATTTAGAAAATAGCAGATTTTCAGTATGTTACAAACAATCAATGGACTTGTTAAAATTCACATAAAGGCACACATGTTAAAATTCAAGATTGAAAGCATGGAAAAAAATCTGCGCACTACATACCTTGCAACCATCATATTTGGACTTGCTGGTGGATGCAAAAAATGTCCACTTGCAACCCTCCTCTGCTCGCCTACACTTTGCCCTAAACCTATCCTTGTTTTTTTTAACAGTTTGGAAAGCATAATCATTCAAGATTGCATGGTGGGTTACTGCTGATTTGCACTCATCAACATCGCGAAACAGCACATCTACATCAATGCATGGATCATTAACATCATATGAAAAATCATGAATATCATCACAATCATCATCATCATCAACAATTTCATCATCAGGTTCATAGCTGTTGTCGGAGTCAGAGCATTCAGAATCATAGCAATCAGAATCAGATGATGCAGCCAAGTCAGTGTCATAGCTACTATCACTTAGTGCCACCAATGATTCAGTTTCGGAATATGAGCCCTCCTCATCAACTCCGACTATCTCATCACTGACCATTTTCCTTGTGGCTCTTTTGGTATGCTTAGACTTTGAAATAGGTGGCTCTACCACTTTAGCTGTGGGTGGGGTTAGATCAGCAGGAGGACACAAAGAAATATGTGGAGCACTTTCAATTTGCAGCTGCACACTATTTCTGAAATTTGGATGGACCCTTCTTTTTGTGGGAGAGCATTGCAATGGGCCTTTAAATTCATCAACATCGGCTTCAATATTGGCTACTTCATGAGCTATGTTCAGCGATAACCACTCATGCAATTGCTCATCACTACTAATCTCAACCCAAGCATCATCACAAACACGCCAGAAAGTAATGTATTGTTTAGAACCCCACACAATTTTAGAGCCGATGAAATCAACTAACTGCAGCAATTTGAAGCTAGCTATGTCCACATCTGTTGTAAAATGCCTACTTGTGAAATAGGTCTTTGGCCCCCCATCTGGCAAACTGAAATGTGACCTTACTCTAACATCAAGAATCAAATTACATGGAACAGGCCTACAAATAGGAGCAACACAAGATAAAGAACAACTTTCAGTAAAATTTTTAGGTGCTTGTAGGAATGGAGACAACATACAACATATAAACCCTAGGTTAGATTAGCAATGGAGACACCAAGTTCAATTAGAGTAAGACACAACATCTAAACCCTAAATTAGCACTGGACACAACATCTATACCCTAAATTTGCATGGTATTGCATCTGTTCCTATAACCTAGCAGGGTCACAACCACAAGCATGCACAGGGTCACAGGATCACAACCACAGGGTCACTGAAAGAGAATAGAGGGAAAATACCTTTCTATGGTAGGAATCCCTTCCATGGTTGAGGGAGCGTCGCTGTCGGCTACCTCCGAGCTAGTAGGAATCCCTTCCATGGTTGAGGGAGCGTCGATGTCGGCTACCTCCGAGCGCTGGCCCTCCTACCGTCACCGCGTGTAGCACCCGCCGCCGCCCCGCACCCCACAACTCGCTGTCGTCGCCCCCACAGCAAGCCGTTGCCGCGCCACCACAGCAAGCCGTCGCCGCGTCCCACAGCTCGCCGCCGCCGCCCCGCGCCCCATCAAACCGCCGCCGCCGCCGCCGCCCTCCACCTCCACGAGGGGGCGCCAGCGGGGCTGTACATCACGCCGCCGCCGCCTCCTCAGCTCGCCACCGCCTCCCCGCACAGATCGGCGCCGCCGCCCCCCTTAGATCGGCGTCGACCCGGACCGGACGCGCCGCCGCCACTGCCCTCCACCACAACGAGCGAGCGCCGGCGGGTCTGTGCTTGACGCCGCCGCCGTCCCCTCAGCTCACCGCCGCCGCCGCCCCCTTAGGCCACCGCCGCCGCACGCATACTCGCCACCGCCGCCGCCGCACGCACGAGTGAGAGAGAGGTGAGACCGTGAGGAATGCACGAGTGAGAGAGAGAGAGAGAGAGTCATAATAGGGTTTGGGCTTTGGAGGGTATTTTCGCCATTAGGAACTCTGCAAAGATTTTCTTTTTTAAAAAATTGAACCCTAACGGAGTCAGCGAAAGAGGGTCAGACGGAAGCTTCGTACTCGAAAAGGAGGGTCAAATAAGCAAAGTTCAAAAAGTAGGGTCAAATCGCAATTACAGTTCAAAACAGGGTCAAATAAGCAATTGCCCCTTTAAGAAACGTTCAAAACATGTCAAGATTATTCCCAAACGGAAGTATCTTCTTGCCTAGACAGAATATTAGTGAGCTGTAGTGACATTTCTTTGTTGAAAAGTTGAAATGTTCTTATGAGAGCGGAAAGTGCTGCCATTTCAAAAGCAGGGAATGTGTGACTTTGCGTCCTTTTCAGCCAATACACTATCATTGGCACGCTTTCTGTGCTTCTAAACAGTTCTCCCTCCATTTTATATTATAAATTGCTTTGTTTTTTTCAAATTTATTTAAGTTTGACCAACTTTAGTAAAAAAATATAGTAGCATTTTCGATATAAAACAAACATATTATCAAAATATATTCAATGTTAAATTTAATAAAAGTAATTTGGTGTTTTAGATGTTGTTAGTTTTTTCTATAAATTTGGTTAAACTTAAAAACATTGACTAGGAAAAATATTAAAACGACTCATAATACAAACTGGAGGAAGTATGATTTTTATAAAAAATAACTTTTTATCAATATTTCTATTAAAAAAAACAAACTTTTCAACTTTCTAATGTTTAGTTTACTCATTTCTGCACTCAAAAAATTGTCATAAATCCATCAGATATAAAGAACAGGCTGAAATCGTCATTTAAAGATAGCAGATATGGTACTTATTAACATAATAGCTTGGCTTTCTCTTAAAGTCTTAATAGTATATACTTATATACAGTAGTATACATAAATGGCTTTCTCTTAATATATACCGTTTTTATCTCTTGTGAGTATCATGTTTCTGTGGCTTTAAAATCACAATGACTATTATATAGCATCTCTTTTACAATGTATATAGCAACGAGGGAGTGTTCGGCTAGGCCCCACCTTGAAGAGAGAGGGAGAATAGAGTAGCAGGGGAGAGATATAGGGCCTGTTTGGTATAGCTCCAACTCCTAAATTTAACTCTAAGAGTTGAGTCTGGAGTGGAGTTGTGGAGCTGCCTAAACCCAGCTCCACAACTCTAGTTCATTTTGTGAGAGAGCTCCACCCAACTCCACTCCCAGTTTTGGTGGAGCCGAAATTGTTCGGCTGAGCTCCAGCTCCAGAAGGGGTGAAGCTGGAGCTAGAGCTGTGCCAAACAGGCCTATAAACAATGGGCTATTTTATTCCTTGTGATAGTTTTTATGGCTAACGGTGGATCATCCAAAATAGATCTATAAGGACCATCTTCACAACATCTTCACAATATACAGGGACGGTTGCTTGAGAGGCTTAAGACCCCCTCTAAGATGTGTTTAGTTCACGCCAAAATTGGAAATTTGATTGAAATTGGAACGATGTGACAGTAAAGTTGGAAGTTTGTGTGTGTAGGAAAGTTTTGATGTGATGGTAAAGTTGGAAGTTTGAAGAAAAAGTTGGGAACTAAACCAGGCCCTATTTCTACATTTGTGAACGTCCTAAGTCAACGTGGGTATAGCCAATCAAACAATATGCATAAACTAAACATTGTTTTGTGGTAAAAACACCAATTCAAACAACACGCATAAACTAGACAGTGTTTTGTGTAATGGTAGTTGTAGGAATATTAGGGCCCGGTTTAGTTCCACAGTTTGAACCCCCAAAACGTCACATCGAACTTTTCTACACACACAAACTTCCAGCTTTTCCGTCACATCGTTCCAATTTCAATCAAACCTCCAATTTTGGCGTGGAACTAAACACACCTTAGGATATGATCAGTGGCGACACTAGAATAAATCGGAGGGGGGTGCACCACCTCAACCGTACATGTAGTGGTACACGGAATTTTGAAGACATGCTATACAAGATAACAATAGTCGATAGACTATCAAATGTTAAACATCATACTAGATGATGGCTAAGTGTATGATGAAAATGTAATTAGAAATTCCTACTTTATAAAATGTAAAGTGAAGGGGGCACAATAAAAAAGATACTCAATATTGCAAGACACATTTAACCATTGAATAGATACGTTTGAGAGGACATGAAAGAAGAGATTGAGAAGATACGTAAAATAAGGTAAGTTATTAACGTACTGATTAACTGAGTATTAGTTATTTCAAACTGAAAATAGATTAATATGAATTTCAAAGCAGTTTTTTTATAGATTTTTTTTTAGAAAAACACAATGTTTAGCAGCTCAGGGGGAGCTTGCATATGAAAAACGAGGGATTTTTGTCTCCCTTATGCATCAAACTAACGCACCTAGACTAGTTAAGTGGGAGTACTATATATTGGTGTGTGATAAAATTTAAAAGTCAAGGAGCTAGTGCCATAACTCTTCAAATTGAAATATTAGTACTTAGGATTGATCTGCAATATTACTCCACTTTCCTTAATCCCAGTTCAACAGTATAATTATTTAAATCCTAAAATACTGTCTAGAAACATTAAAAATAAAAACTAAAATTGAATTTTGTATCTAAACTTTAAGATTTGATGTGAAGAAATCAGACAAACTAAAGAAATAAGATGACGAAGTTATATGCTCTTGCCTCTATCCAATCAACTGGCGATAGACATGATCAGTAAAACGAAAAAACAAAATAACAAAATAGTAGGCTCGTGCGACCAAGTGGCCATGCGGCCGTGCGGTCGTCCCGCCGCGCTCTGGCCAGGCATTGGGGTTGCGCTTTGGCCAGGCATTGGGGGTGCACGTAACCGAGCTGAGGGGGGTGCACATGTAGCAAAAACAGAACATCAAGTACTGAAAACAGAAATACATGGTTCCTGTGCACCCCTCAGCCTGTATAGCTTCGCCCCATAGAAAAGATTTGATTAGAATCTTTTCTTATCTCTAATACCTTTCAATTCTCTATCCGTGTAAGAGCATCACCAAGAGTATCCTAATATTTCATTCCCAAAACTATTTTTATAGGAATCCTAAACAAAATTTGATGTGCTAAAATATTGATCCCTCCAAGAGATTGTCTAAAATTGACTTCCTAAAACTAAAAGGTGGGCCCTCTACAAAACCACTAACTGAAATTTATTTCCGTCTCTCCCTCTGTGAGATCACTCTCGCGAACTCCTGATCGCGGCCTCGACAACAGCACATCAACAGCAGCACCAGCTGCAAAATTCAGGAAAAACAGTAGAGAACAATAGCACGAGAACCAGCAAGCAGCAACAGATACCTTAATCTTCAGCAAGTGAGTTTGAGCAATGGTGCAAGAGCAGAGATTGGGATCATTCACTTGCATCGCTGAATGAATCACCAACGGCAAACTGCTTCGACGGATGAACTCATCTTCATGAGAGACCAATCCCAGCAAAAGGAATGAGCAACTCCGGCCGAGTCATGGATGATGGGAGCCGATGCAGGCGGGCTGATTTGCGTCGTATCGAGGCGGTGGCTCAAATGGAGGCAGCGAAGGTGGTTGGGGGATAGACGAGGAAGTTCACCGGCTGCAGTGCAGATGGGGCCGCTGCCGCTGCCAAAGCACAAGCTGCCAACACCGGAAAAGCTTTGGGGAGCGGCGCATGATTTCTAGCCGGCCGCGGCCCGCGGGGGAGATGGGGCTGCCTGCAGGACACCACGATGAGGCGACGAATGACCTCGCGGCGAACCCCAGGTGAGAAAATTTCATGTGGCGCGGGAATTCGCTCAGGAGAGGGAGATTGGGAGCTAGCGCCTCTCCCCACTTGTGGAGAACGAAGAATCCGGGCTTGGGAATTCCAACCGGTGGGAGCTTGGCTAGGGATTCTGTTGGACTGGGTTTTTGAACGAAAATCCCCAAATTTCAGGATTTCAGGATTGGAAACCATATACAGATACTGTTGGTGATGCTCTATCTATAATCCCTATATATAGCAGCCTAGGAATGAATTGGTATGCTTGTTGCTTTTCTTTTTTTATTATTTTTGTTGAGACGCAAACTTTTGTTAAATTTGCAGATGACAGCAAACATGTGCAGCAACTACAAGGTACACAACGGCCAAAGAAGTGGTTAAACATGAAGCGATGCATACCATGTTTATCCAAAAATGATGGGAGGGTTTAATAACATCATACATTGCATTCAGGGGGAAAGAAGTCTATCATACATACAACGCCCTCGTGATCAGTTACATTTACAAGGTCTTCCATTTCAAGGATTCCCCAGAGGCAGGAGTACAAGAATACAATGTGGAAGTGGAATGCTTATAATACATGCATTCCATGTACAACACAAATATTACATGTATAGATGAAGATCCAACGGTAAATCGAATTATCTTATATAAACCAAAAGGCTTGGAACCAAATGGTCTATCTATGTACAGAATTCAATCATATACTGAAAAATGGTATATCAGCAGGGGAGAGAGAACTTTTACCAGCTGAAGCATCAATTTCTGCATGTAGCAAAGTATGGACATTACTGATCTTCAGCGAAAAAGTTCGGTTCTGCAGGCTTCTGTAATAACCTTGCAGGCACTCTTTCCTGCAAACGGGCCTTTCGAGTGGCATTTCTCCGTAAGATCCGCATCATATTACCAGCAAAACGTGAAGCATATAGCGCCGCACCAAGACTGAGCGAACTCGAACCATCACTGACAATTGCCGCTTGCAACCTCTTCTCCTTCTCAAACAAAGTATCCTCCAGTTTCTTTCTGCAGTATCTATGCCAAGCTGCCTGTATAAAACAAGCTGCCCAGGTTCTCCATTGCTGTGAATAGAATCTAAATGTATGCTGGAGTTGTTTGCTGTGGAGTCTCCTGAATTGGGTGGCTACAAACTTCAAGTCATCAGCCCTCAAAGCAAAAGCTTCGACTTCAGACAGCGTTTTCACAGTCCTGGTTGAGCTGGGAAGGTTTGAAGCTGAAGTAGGGTCAAGTGCCCATGTGAGAAGCTCTTCACCACAAAAATCTCCACCTTTGATAATATTGGAGTTGAAAAAGCCAGTCTGTCCACCATTTGTCGTCATACTCTCAAGATTTCCTCTCATGATGAAGAGCATTTCATTCACTGGGTCTCCTTCGCGAATGATGCAGCTGCCTTCTGTGTACAGCATGGGCTTTAGACGATCACACATGGCATCCAAGAGCTTCTCATCCATGTTTTCAAACATTGGAACCTGCAAATGGTGAGAAAAAGAATGAAGGGATTAATTAACTAAAGGGATAGCCGGTAATTATCAGCTAACTAGGAATCTTTGTATTAAGCCATCAATGACCTCCATTGGAAAAGTATGGGTGTGCCTAGTTCACGCCAAAATTGGAAGTTTGGTTGAAATTGGAACGATGTGATGGAAAAGTTGGAAGTTTGAAGAAAAATTTTGCAACTAAACACGGCCTATATTGGATATGTAGGTCCTCAAAAGTAATATTCCTTTACTCTTAACTTGGTAGTGGATGGTGCATTCTACACTCAACGTCTCAACCCCTCTCTATATCTTTTCTGGCTGCAAATATGTAGGTATATGTGTATTGTCTCTACTACTTTTACCCCCCAAAAAAAATCATATTTGCACGAGTACACGCCGATGGTTGATTCGCTATTTGGCACCATGTAGCCACATAAAAAGTAGATTCTAGGATATTTATTTATTTATATACTCTGGAGTCTGGACTAAAGTATACTTAGTAGGGATCTGTTGTAATGCACGGTTGTGATGCTAATTAAACAGAAAAATGATAGGGAAGGTTTCTGCAGTCAGCTCTGTGTTGCAGAGTTACTAAAGTTGGAGCTCTGTGGCAGGAATCCAGGATAGAGAGTAGAGTACAAGTCTTGAAAGGCTGAAACCAGTTTTGCATATCAACTTTAAGAATTGGTGTTGCCGTAAGCATACTAGAGCAAACTCCTTTCTCCATGCTTCACAGAGAGGAACTCCAGTGTTGAAAGTGATACGATCCCATTGTTTCCAAGTTTGTCTAGAAAGTTAGGATGGTTTATTTTCCTAGAAGTAGCATAGCGGAATGCTGAGATATGTCTTTTGCAGAATACTGGTCAGTGGTCATTAGAAAGATATGTTCCATATTACATGCAAAACCCACCAGCACACTAAAGGAGCAGCCAAAGCAGTGAACCAGTCATGAATTTGCACTTTGATATGGCAACAGGATTTCCAAAGCAATATGAACAGTCATAGAACCTCCCTATTGTTGATGATCATATTGTAGACTGGTTTATAGTTGAATTGACAAGTATTCAGAAGCTGACAATACAAATTTTCTAAAAATTCATATGGCGCTTTATAGAATACATGGAGAAGGAAACAAACAATAGGGTAATTGTCTGGTTTGTTCAGATAGATTAGACTCAATAGAGGACAACAACGAGTGGCTGACTTTGCTGAATAGTTCGTGGTAAAACAATGTCCAAGAGGTAAGCTGGAAATGAGGCGACTTACAAGGGATGGATCTTTCAGTCAGCTGGTACAGTCCTGGCCTACATTTGTAAAACAATGCCCACGAATTGTTCATTCCATAATACATGATTGCAATCTCCCATTGTCTTCCTTCAGTAAATTAGAATGGATGCTCTAAATGGTATGACTATGCTACTTAAGTGTACACACAACCAAGACCAACTCAACACAGACACAGTCCAAAGCACTAAATGTTCCTATCTTATTGAAATTTGGTCGGTCAGTCTTTCAGCCGGCCTGGCAGAAAAAACACTAAATGTTGGACTGTCAAAAATAGTACTTTAGTACTCCCTCTGTCCCAAAAAGATTGCAATTTTAGGAGTGAGGGGGGCAAATTAGTAGGGAAGGGAAATGACCTAGATTGATGAAACAAAGTTATACTATAGGATTGCATTTTTTTTTGGGACAGAATTTGAATGCTAGAATTGCAATCTTTTTGCAATGGAGGGTGTAGACTTTAATTGGCTATACTAAACCAGATTACTGATTAGACTTCAGGAACTGCCAGACTTACACTATGACCCAGAAGAGGAAAGGTCTGACACAAAACCAGAAAGTCCAGAACTAACATCTGACAAAACCAGTACAGATGCAGCTATTCAAAATAAGCAAGAAACTTGGAATTTACAAACCACATGCAAATTGTTTTTATGTAACAATCTAACTAATGGTCCTTGGGAAATAGAAGGCAAGAAATCAATCCTCAACATATGATTTGGCATGACATGCAGTTGGGCTTAGTGTTGATCGTGGAAGATGCATGTTGTCTCAAGATGAAGGTATGAAAGATTGTGCGAGTCTCAAGAATAACCCTTTTCATATACACCCAGATGGGACAAGAATCAGGATTCTCTCAAAACATAGTAGCAAATTATGCAAAGGTATGAGAAAATACCCTCATGAGAAGCGACAGGCAAAGATGCCTCTTTATCTCTCTCCTAAGATTCTTAGGAAGATTTGAAAGAAGGCCCTCTTCATCAACCCCTCTTGTTTCTTGCCACCTATATTGTTCATGACGCAGTATTCGCTCCTTGAGGTTATCAGGAAGTAATCGATGTGCCATCCATTGCTCTGTGTCACGCCGTTTCACTCTCATTTCTTCTATACGCACAGAGGCAGATTGTAGATAGGTCTACAAAATACATGCAATAGAAAATTACGAAAGGAAGAAATCGAGCCGCTTACACATTTAATTGTCATCCCGATTACACCTTGAACAACAGAGTTGTTTTCATTACATGTAATATAAGTAAATAGCATTGCAAAAAAGGAGCTGTTTAACCCTTTAATTTTTAAGGAGAAAAAATGATACATAAAGAGAATATGAATTGGCTATATAACTCGTTAATTGTGGCTTCTATTGAAAAGACAATATGCATGCCAGAGAATAGATAAAGAGAACATGCATGTCAGAGAAACACATCTACAGTGTACTATTTTCATTAAAAAAGATACTCCACACAAGTTGCATATATAAAAAATATTAACTACTTAATCCAATTATGATCATAATAAAAATATGACAGTTGATATATTCCATACCTGCACATTACCGATAAGGAGTGCAAACAAAACTAGACCTGATGTCGAGACAAAAACAGCAAATAGATTCTCCCATGTATACGTGCTTGTCTTAAGATTTTGACCAAGAGAACTGCAACAAATAAAAAACTATATAGAAACAATATTGAAGTATGTGTTCTTCAAGGGAAAATAAAATGAAGGTTATTTCTACAGACCTTAGATTTTGCAGACCCCACCAAAAGCAATAAAACAATTTTTCAAAGAAACTCGTTGATTGTGAAACATTTTGAAGAGCTGGAAGATAAATTCCGAAAGTTGGATCTGCATTGTCAGTTCCATTTGTCGGGCAAAAATCTTGTAAGAAACTGTTATTTCTAGCTGCATTACTCCCACAAAATAAAGATCCCGAATCACAGCCATCATGTCTACTACATGCATCTTTCCAACAGGTGTCTTCTCGTTGAATGGAAAGAAGGTACCAAAGAGCTCCAAGGACCTGCAAGCATTTAAAGCATCAGTTAGTAATATCTTGACCATGAATAACAAAATATGTGCAAACTGACTAGCCTCTTATGAAGAACTGAATGGCGTATCACAGGCATGCATCTTTTATTTTATTTTATTTTATTGCAGTATATCTACAGGTACCAGATGCTTTTGCAGACATTTTGGATATGCCTTGTTTTTTCTGAAAGTTATAATGGAGCAATTAAGTGACTGTCATGGGGATTGGGCTGAGAGGTCAAGGCCCCAGGGCAGCCCACCTGTCAAGAGAATGATATCGCCGCCTCGTACACGCCTACATGATATGGTATTGGTTGGTTAGAGTCTGTTGGATAGGATTAGACTGGGCCCTTCCTTCCATCTATGTAAGGATGGATGTAACATCGTTTGGATCAGCAATGAATTCAGAATCAGTCTCCCTCAACCTAAGTCCTCTCTCACCCCTAGCAGCCATCGCTGCCCCGCTATCCTCCTGGCAGTGTTTATCCCTATGAACCCTGGCCCATAACAGAGACAATCAGTTCTTCAGACATCAACATGGTGTCCAATATACTTGCCCATGCAGAAAGGGTAATGTTGGATGCCCTCTATAAACCCAGGGGACAGGCTGCAAGTTCTAACCCCAGTGTGGGGCAGGCTGTACATGCACATCGCAACTTGGTTTTTGGCTGTCGCTTATCCAGAAGAATTAAAATGGGCCTGCACTCATCCTATAGACCCTGAAGCATCATAATATCATTTGATACAATTTCATGTATCAACCCCATGCAGTAACAAAGTGGCCCTAAACTTAGGCTAACTTAAGCTAAACACAGTGTTACCACAAAGCCAACATGCGTCAAACCCAACTCGGATTCATATGTCTGATTCGACATGAGAAATACTACTCGGGATCGGACATGGGTGTAGAATCCAACTCAGACTCTGGGCATCCAATTCAGCAAACAGTTCCATTGATTGCTAAGAGGATATGTCCAAGATATGATCAGCTCATCCACATATACAGATAGCCAGATATTGTATGTATGGCATGCCTCACTGTGACAACACATTTTATTGTTTCTACTACGAAATACGATATATAGTTGCCTCAGACAATATAGAGCAGATTGTTAAACTAAAAACATGGTTGATACTGGATAGTGGATATTACTATGGTACTATTGTGCTGAAAAATCTACATTAAACATGTTGATCTTTATTTCAATGATGTGACAAAGCTGAAGCTAACAAGCATAAATTCTTCATGGACACGCATCTATGAGAAAAAAAGAATCCCCATATGACACTTTTTTTAATCTTTGTAGATCTATGTCCCAAAAACTAAATACTAAAGTTCATTCAGGTAGAATCTTTCACGACCACAAGCAAAGAACTATTGTCAAACAATATTCACTGAATTATCACCAAGAATGAAAATTAGGCAGAAGATATAAAATGGCCCAAATTAGCATGCCATGTAATTTGTGATGTAGAAGACTTACATGACTAGCAAGCATATAAATTAAAAGGTTAAATGCAGCACCAGCCCATGCTGTCTCTGTAATTATACCAGCCGATCTGGTGATTTGAAGGTACAATGGTATTATTCGAATCAACCGAGGTACATATTGACAAATAACTATAACCATTAATATATTTTTTGCCGTCATAACTGAGGAGCCTTGCAGACGGGGTAGAACTACCAATACGAGCACCTGATAACAAAAATAAATATTGTTACAACTTAAACAAAAGAGATCCTTAGGAATGATACATCAAGTCAACCACATAACACTTGAATGTTTGTTCTACCTTTGCAACTCAAAACAACCCGCACATGAAAAAGGAACAAAATAATTCATAGAATGCATATTCCCAATTTGTTCCCATCCTTACTTGTCTAAAAACTTATTGCATGCATGATTGAGTCAAACATGTATATGTTTCATGCATAATAAAAACCAAACATATCTTCAGTGCCTATATTTTATTATCTTCTGGTTTGTATTATCCATTCAATTGAATCCCCCACCTATGATACAACAGCTCTATCCAATTTGGCCACTAGAAAGCATGGAAGTTCATCAAACCATGGTGTAGTGGCACGATCAGTAGCTGCAGATCAATCATAAATACATGTCGTTTTGCACATTGACATGATACCTTAAAATTGAACTTTGACCATAACTAATTTCTATTGTATTATATTTAAGACCTGGTAAATTTGAAATATATGGAAGTATTTCTCAAGAAAAATCTATACACATTATCTTCAAATGTCCAGTCTGAATATGTAAGTCCAAAGGTTTGTGACAGGAGGGGGTAGAGTACACCAGAGCCAAGACAATAGTTCTTCAAAGTTTTTTTGAAGTGTCCAGTATATCTAACAGCTACATTTAACTGATTACTATTGCGTTCCTTAAAATCGTACATGAGTAAAGTAGTACAAAAGTGAATGCATATTAATATACTATGCAAAGAACCTTTATGACCCTAACAAACACCAGACTTATAAGTAGCTCATTGTTTTAAGTGCTCAGATCTAAAAGATTAATGAAGTAAATTGCAGATGTACCTGAGGAAGGGGCAGAACAGCTAAGAAATCAATCAGAAAATATGTTGATAGATACCGCTTTGCTATTGCAAAGGTGTCCTCAACCAAGACACCTCGACCAAACACTCTAGAGGAAGGAGCAATAAAGCCTGTCCTGAACTGAAAAATTATATGGAGTAAATAGAATATATCTGTAAAAAATCGCAGGACACTTGCTATGATTTCCAACTTTTTGTCCAGATATAAGCAGATATTGTCACCATCAATCACTGGAATATAGAAGAATAACGGGTCCACAGAAACTGCAATAAGGCATGATATAACAAATATCTTGTTCCATCTCTGCAAGAATGGCCCTTGAGGATCAAGAACTCTTGTTTTGGACTTCTTTTCCTCAGAAGCTGGTTTGTTGAGGGTTTCAGGATGTGAGGAATTCCCTAGGAATGAAAAGGCTCCTACAGTTCTATCCATTAGCGAGTCAAACACATTATGCCTTCCTTCTAAAACTGTCTTTTCGGAACCAACAGAATGTTCTGATCTCCAGTCATGAAATCTGCACATAAAAAAAATAGCAGGTCAAAGTACTCCTCGGAATAATGTGCATGGCAGCTATTTATATTGCAACATTTTTTCAGTGTAGTAGAATAAGAAATTTCTGTAAGCCATAAAATGAACCAAATTGTTAGTCATGTGGAGTAGGCCTTCATGAAATCTGAACGAAATAAAAATTTTGTTTCAGACACCAACACACTCTTGGATGTTGGTACAAGGAGTGCACAGAAGCTGACCTCACATATTTGTCCTCTCGGAAAGCCATGGATTCCACCAAACACCAGCATGCAAAACGAGACCAACAAGGCAGCAGAAAGGGATCAAATCTTCAATGTCGCATTGCAGTATCAACTCCCTGACGGTCACCAACCATAAATCAGTAGCATCCCTCAAAATGCAAAGATAGCAAGTACAATAAACTGGACAAAAATTGTGTGGCCCAAAGACCAAGGAAAGAAATATCAAGTCCAATAACGCGACAAAATGTAGATAAATCGCTAGTTTCAATAGGAAAATTATCAGTCACAAGTGAAATGACAGCTGTGCAGCTTGTAATTAGGCAACAGCGATAAGATAAGTTACTCCACCAAAACAAGTAATAGCCACATAAAGTATAGATCGAGTGGTAACGTTAGCATTCAACAATTCGGTTACAAGTGAGCTGAAAGTGGAGCTGCAATTTCCTGCTCAGCTTCAACAACTACCGAAAACATAACCGGTTTGTGCGCTTGTTGGGAAGAAACAGCCAAAACAAAGAAATCTCGCGGAGCAGAGAACAGTAACTAGTACATGACGAGAACCCGGTGCCCTGAATCCGAATCAGTTCATGGATATTCACACTACGGGCCACCAGGGCCACCAATTCCACTAGTGAATCGCGCAGGGACGACGGGGATCATTCCCAAATCCTGAGATGCTGGAGCCTAGCTTCCCACCTAACCAAAATCCGCGAGACCTACCCCGACTGATTAAGATCTGAGCGAGAAGCGGCGAGCAGACGAAGTAGATCGGGGGGGGATAAGCAGGAGCTATCCCCACGGCGGAGGGAGGGAGGGAGGGAGGGAAGAAGGAGGAGGAGCAAAAGCTTACCGGAGGGGCGCAGGGCGCTGGCACGGCGGCGGAGGAGGTGGTGGTGGTGGAGAGGCTACTGCAAGCTGCTGCTACGAGGAAGCGGCGGCGGAGAAGGCCGCGAGACGCGAGGGGGGAGGAGAGAGAGAGAGAGGAGAGGCGGAGTTCAATGCTGGCGCCGCATGATGCGGGTGGTGGCGGTGATTGCCGTACGCCGTAGGGAGGGGACGGGAGGTGGACTCCAGCTCGACCAGACCCGGTCAGTCACTTGCCTATCGTGAGACGGTCTCGCTTCGCAACCAGCCGTTCCCCGTTCCGTCTGGCCACTCCGGTGTTTGCTTGGTAAGCCAGTCGCTTTTCTAGTTCCGTACATTTAAATTTTATGCAGCGAAATCAATTGTATCGTGTAATTATTAATACTGTAACTGATATCGATAAAGTTTTTTTTGACTATCAAACTAAGAATTCATAAAATAAATTATAAACTTCTTATACATTAACCAATACATAATAATCAATAATAATTGAACATATATTTATGAACGAACTAAAATCGCTGAACACACGTGACTACTCCAAAATCCACAGTCTATCGTCTCTTTTTCCATCGCTTTTCTCCCTTATCTTTCTCTATCTATCTAAACTGCATCATGTTCTCAAAAGAAGAGAAGACGAAGGTATGTCTTGGATCTGGATTAGTGTGGCTTAACTACACATTTACGAGGAACCGTTGGTAAAGGTGGGTAGGCGAAAAACACCATGACACAAAGAGGCGGAATTCAATGCTAACTTATTACGTGGAATGACGCATTAATCGTCATACAATATAAGGAGAGGGGAGGTGAACCCAGCTCGACCAAATCATCAGGAGCCCTAATACGATCATGCAACCAAACATCCAAAATATTCCATATTGCTCAAGTCACACCATTGATATGCTTGTCACGAGCTCATCTCTAGATATGTCACTGTACCATCTTCCAGTATACGTCTTCATTACGACAACCTCCAACCATTCCAAATACATGCCACTACATCTGGTTAATCGCTAAAAAATCATATTAGAACTAGATAGTGATAGATTTGTGAGCCATATCATTTAATTTACGAGACAACGATTTCAGTTATCACTACTACTTTTTCTAAGTATTATAACTACCATGAATAAAGTTTCATTTTACATATCTTCTAGGGTGCATAAAATTTTATCAATAATAAAAAAAATATTTGTGTGGCAACCAATTGTCGACGTTTGATATCGCGACTATGGTATTTTGCATAGTATGGAGATCGTTGGTACAAGAGTATATGCGAGATCGAGGTAAAACAGATGGAGACAAGGATTTTTATACAGGTCCGGGCCCCTTATTTGGCAGGTAATAGCCCTACTACTGTTGGTTGAAGCCGGTGTTTCTTATTTATCATAATCACACCGGTACAATATTTGAGATAACTGATCTAGCTGTTGTCGACTTAACGGCATGGATAACCAACTCGTAGTCGACGACAGGGTAATCTTCTTCCTCGAGTCCACACTCGGCGAGATCAGAGATAGCGCTAGATCTCTCTTGTTGGCCTCCGCAGACACTATATTGGGCTTGTCTAGGCTTATCTCTGATGTCGATATCCGGCGGCTTGTCTTGACGTGTGTTGGCTTGTATTGATCTATGTTGATATGTTGTGTCTTGTGGCTTCCTCCCTCTCCTCCTAGGGAGGCTTGTATTTATACCCATAGATGCCCCCTTGTCCAAGTGGAACTAGAGAGACCAATATGGATACAATCCGGGTAGTCCTTGTCGTTTCCATATAGAACTCTATTCGTCCTTCCTTATCCGGAACTCCTTCAATATACGAGGTATGATTCCGTATAGGACATGGTACATGGTGGACCATGCTGAGCTTAGTCAACTATTATTAGGTATGTGGTATCCATAACCATGACACCAATATAGTAGATATTGCTTGGATAGACATCCTAGTGAACTAAAATCTTTGGACCCCATAACCACTCTATAGTTTATTGAGCTATCAGCCATTTTCCCTCGTTGCTTCTCTCTTTGACTCTCTTATTGTTTATATATTTCCATGAAACCTCCGTCACTATCAACATCTATTCATAACTCTTTATATTTCCTTCCATATCCTTAAAATGGATGGAACGATAGCCGTTGGTTGCACTTTGGGTGAGTGTTGACCTTGCGACAACCAAGATATGATTGTGCGATGCAATAATAGGATCAGCGTGGCTCGATGGTAAGGAAGTTTGTGACCATCCCTCCTCTAGGTTAATATGTACAAGCTAACTGAAATAATTTTTCTCTATCTATTATTTTCTCGTAAACTGTGTACTTCTACAAAGATTGAATCAACTTATAAAAGTAATAACTATAGAGTATAGAATAAGATACATTGTTTATTAGCTAATATTTAAAACAATAAAATAGTCAGAGCTTTTCTTTTAAATAGTGTACTTGTATATGTTAGACAAGCATTTCAAGAAGGAAATCTGAGTTCATGTTCCATTTATTTTACCAACCAGGTCTTCCATATCATTTTTTTATGAAAATGAAAGGATTTTGATACTTGTCATGAGGTACTTGTGGATGTATCACGACTTATCGACCGTCATAGGTATATAAACGTAAATTGCGTCAATGTTCTACCTAAAAATTTAGAATAACCGTACTACATATTCTACGTAATAAGAGTAAGGAGGAACAAACTACCATTGCAATACCTCGTGCAGTTCTAAACTATCCCAATTTCTTTTAAAGGATTGTGTAATACACACTCTTATTAACTTTGGACCATTTTGTTTTAAAAGTGGCTCCAACAGATATAATACATTGTGACAAAAATCTTATATTGGGATCATGGTTGTTAAGTCGTAAAGTTGAGATCGAGATACCCCTAGACCGACCTGTCAACTTGGTTGACTAGTCAATTACTTGGTCATGCAAAAACAGGGGATGCAATATATAGTCTTTACCACTGTTATACTATGCTAAGAAATGCATGTAGTATTACTGTAGAGTAGAATGCAAGATGATAAGTTGATAAGAAATAAAACTGAAGTACTAAACACAATAAGCCAATTGGTGAATTGGTGATTTTCTATGACTAATCTATGACTAACCATGACTAATCGCATGACTTGTTATTTGGTCGAGTCGTGGTTCTCTAGTCGACTAGCTTGATCGACTTTACTATTAATCGCGACTAGCTGGGTGACTTGATAACAATGGTTGGGATGTATGGGGATTTCTCTATTTGACCCAATCAAACCAAGTTCAGCTTATAATGGAAGATACTATGGTATGTGTGATGAAGCCAATGACACACACTTGAGCCCTGTTAACTAATATCATTTCCCATAATTGATTACTTTTTTCATACATCAATAATAAACAATAGAGAACCGGTAGCAAAAAAAATGTAAGGATGTAATCCGAGCGGCCATCCGACCTAGCGGGAGGTGGCTCCGCCACTAGTATTAGAAAAACAGAAGAGTTTATTTTCATTTTTTGTGCACTTTGAATTCAATTTTATTCCATATCCCTGCATAGTTAAGGGTGTGTTTGGATGGATATTATGGCGGCCTGAATTTTGTGGGTGATGGTGGGTGGGAGTGGGATAGGACGGCCCAGAGAGAAATATTCCCCTTAGATACCGTATGGAGGGATCCGGACGATTTGCCCAGACGCAACCAACTGAGCGCCCTAACGAATGGAGGGATCTTTTTGTTTTTGTCCCTTTCTCCCTTTTATGTGCGTGTGATTTTTTTTATTTCTCTTTAGAATTTTGTTTGTTTGTAATAGATTGGTACTTTTGTCGGCCTTGTGAATTTGAAGGGGGTATACTCACCACCTGTATTTAATTGCAACCATTTATCCATCATACTCTCTCTGACCAAAACAAATGGATCACCAAACCGACCTTCATTCTTACAAGTAAATAAAATCTTAGATAGCCATCTTCACTCAACTAAAAAAAATAAGGCGCCATATTCCTCTTCAGTTAAATGCATATTACATTTATCGGTAATATGTGAGCCGAAGTCACGTAATTTTGACTGCAGACGATCCTGGTTCGAACCAGACGTGCACTGAACTCCTGAATAACCATTATTTATAAGAAAAGGAAAAAAAGAATTCCTAGAAACCGGGGCCATTTCTAGCGGAGAGGAGGCAGGGCCCCCGGGGTCCACCCATACGCCACAGGGGAATCTGCCCACACTCACACCACCGTCCCCTTCCTCCTTCCCCCCGCCCCCGCCGCTTCCTCCTCCCCTCCACCGCCCCACGCCCCCCCAGATCCCCCAACCCCATTATTAACCCACCGCCCCCCGCGCGCGCCACTGGATCTCGCCTCGATCGCGGCGGTGGCGGTGGGGAGGGGAGCGCACCGCCTGCCCAGCCATGAGATGGTATGCTTGGCTAGCCTGAGGAGGGCTCTGCCTCTGCTGCTGCGCGCCACCACCACCACCACCCCCCGCTTCCTTCTCCCCAGGGCCCTCTCCGGCGGCGTTGGCGGCGGGGCGGCGGTGGATGCGCGCGCGCTTCTCCGTGGGCACAGCGGGTGGCGCGGGCTCCGGGTGGCCGCCAGGATGATGCTCGACTCCTCCGACTCCGCCGCCGCTGCGGGGCAGATGCAGCCGCAGCGGCGTGCGGCGGGGGCCGTCGCCTGCAGCGCGCAGGACGGTGGCGCCGCAGGGTACGCCAGCGGCGGGTGGGCGAGGTAATAATGATAATAATAATAATAAATAATAATAATGAATAATGCGTGTCTTTACACTTTCATGGTTATTATAGCTCTATGTATCTGTTTCGATCCTAAACCATCTCGTTTTCGCCTCTAGTGTGAAATGAACTGTGTTGGCATTTGAATGTGGTCCTTTGCGCTGGGGAATTGGTTTGGTTTGTTCAGGTGTCCTGTGGTGGTAGCCAATTAGCATGAAGAAACCTGCTAGGCCCCAAATATGAAGGATGCAAATGTAGCAGATATTCTGATTGCTATTAATGGCTTAGTGGATTGGTTCTGCATGATATTATTCGCGCCTGTACAATTTTGTGAAATAGTTAATGCGTGAAAAGCTTATCGTAAAACAGTAATGTTCTAAAAGGTGGTAATTGCGTGCTCAGCACTATTCTTTGCTTATAGATAACAATCTTCCATTTTTGTGGCAATGTGCCGATGCGTATGGATGATTTTTATGTAGAAACCAGAAGTAGTATATACATATGCAATGAGTTAGGGGCTGTTTGATTTTAAGCCCTAAGCTGACAAACCAAAGTTTGGCAATGCACATGCTTTTTTGTCCTCCATTTGGCTGGTGACCACAATTTGTGTGCCCTCTCTATTTGGCAAAGGTAGGCAATAATTTGTGTGCTCTCTCTATTTGGCAAAGGTAGGCAATAGACTTACCAAACTTTTGGGGACAAAATTTGAATGGCAATATCTGACCAAAATTTTGGTGGCTTAGCCTATCTCCATGCCCATATAAAAAAAATATTGGTAAAACCAAAACATGTTTTTTTGCTACTTTTTTCTCTAGGCACACATTTAGTCACGGTTATTAGATTTCAAATGGACTTATAGATGATATATATATAATTATAGAAGACCTTAGTTTTGTATGATGCACAACAAGGGCGAGGTATGAACCCATGATGGCATAAAAATCCATTGCCTAGTAAGATTTAAGAATGTGCCACCTTTTGAATTTATGATTATAAAGATTTAAGTACAAGAGAGGAGGCCCTATTGGACATATGAGCTTAGTTCCAAGAAGATCGTTATGAGTGGATTTTTACAGCGGATGAAGAAACATGGTATTTACCATACTAAAGTTTATAAACCGAAGAGTATCCCAATCACCCAAACAACCAAACAATACTTGTTTGAATATCCACCATAAAAAGTTTGGTTCACTTTCATGCCACAAAAAATGTTGAAGCCATCTCAGATCAGACATATCACTTTGTTCCCTTCCACCCAAACTCCTGACTCACTAATGTTGACTCATGCCTAGGCCATGTTCCATCTAGTCTACTACCTAAACCCAGTCGTTCTGTGCTCCTTTGGTCCTTCCCCAGAATTCTGTTCCTGCATCATCTTCACAGTTAATGTCCTGCAGGTATGATGTTTGTGTACCCACTCAAAATTATAAGGACATAATTACTCCTAAGAGACCAAATATAGGACTACATACATGATTAAATAGCTAATACACGATCTTCCTCATAATATCGCCTGCTGCATTCATCAGCAAAAATGAGCAAAGCTCACTGAAATCCTTAGCTCCTGTCTTTAACATACTCAAACTGGGAAGTTAGTGGCCATGGCAGCATGACTGGAGCGATAGGTTGTGCCTCTTACATATGGTTGCGATGGAGTCACTATCTCAGCATGGAAGAGCACAGTGAGGGTGAAATCATTTGATATGACACTGATTCTCACTTAGCAGGGAGGGCGCAGTGATGTGCTTGTAGATGGACATGGCATTTTGGAGATTGCGGGGTACTAGGAGTAAGAAAGTAGGTAATGCAGTGGCTCAAGAGACAAGCGGAGCTTCAGTGAAGAAAGAGTGTAGGGAGGAGCAGGTCTGGTTGAGCCATTAAATATGATGGGGGCCTGGTGATAAGTTGCCATCAGAGACTTTGGATGGAAGGTACCATAGTGGTATCAGAGAGTTGCGAAGCTTTGGTTGTTTTTGGTGAACTAGACTTTTTATGGTATTTATGAAAAACAAAAACATTTCGGGCTCCTTGGAAGTTGAATGCTGAAATTTCACAGGAGTTTCATAGAGGCAGTTTACATCCAACAGGAATCAGGAAAAAAAATTCCATGTTCAAAGGAGACCTTAGGTTATATACTTGATGTTCTCCTTAAAAAGCCATGCAAATAGGGATGGATAATGAGCAAGTTTGGCTCGTTAGACTTGGCTGGTCAGGTTCATTATGATAAGGAGCCAACTTGGATCAGCTCATTAACCTTAACGAGCTAAAAGACTGGCTCGGCTTATTTTGCTAACTTGAGCTGGCTCGTTAGCAAGCTAGAAATGTTCAAACATGTCATGTACAATTTAATATTTACCAATTTATCATATATTAGCAAAATAGTAGCACCAAGTTATCATATATTAGTAAAATATTTATTAAATATAAAAGGATATGAAGTAATTCTGACATTAAGTAATACAAATAGAATGGTCTTTTATACAAACATGCTTAATGAGTAGCTGGCAAACTGGCTGGCTTGGTATTGGCTGATTAAGCTAACGAGCTAAACAGCCAGTTTGGCTTGGCTTGTTTACAACATGAGTTCAAGCTGAACTGGTCCACGAGCTTTGAGCGTTTTGTTCACCCCTACATGGGAACTCCAAAAAGGGTACATATGCAACATGCCCTTAGGGGCATGCTATTCTACAAGTAGGTCAATTGATTAGTGTTGTCAAGAAAAGTAGGCTCCTATTTACATGATTGCATCACAGCCATATGGTACTAGTGGCGCTCAAATATATGTTTTCTTAACTTTGGATATACATTGAGCACCAAAAGAGGTGTAAGCAAGTTACTTTTGACCAAACTATGCACCTTTTTTAGGAAACTGTCAGTCATACATTTCAAGCAAACCAGTACTTTATGCCATAATTTATGTGATTCCCATACTTTTGTATTGACCTTTTCTTTCTCAATTTTGGTAAAGAATTTGAGCACTTGACCTAGTCCTGCATTAATAAGAAGACTGAATTGTGCGATGGATCCCATTCCTTGGAATATGAAGTAGTTCTATAAGTCTGTGCTTACACAATCATGATGGCCTCTTATTCTAGTTTTTTCCTGCATCCTATTTTGACTGCCTTAAAGGCTTAAACATACCATGTTTGTTCAACATGCAATCATGACCGAATATATCAGAGTTTACAATGTGATCTCTTTTGCTGGAATATGGGACAATTAATTTTATCTCCAATGTTTAAATTTCCATCTCTTTACAAGAATCATTTATTCTCTTTGGACTCATTATTTGACATGCTACCTTGGTTAACGTAATGTCCGAAAAATTTGTGACAGAGAAGATGGTAAACTGAAATGTGGATATTCAAGTTTTAGAGGGAAGAGAGCCACCATGGAGGATTTCTATGATGTAAAGTTAACTGAAATCGATGGACAGGCTGTTAGCCTATTTGGTGTATTTGATGGTATGGTTTCCATCTTTCCTTGTCTACTTTCGTGATTCCGTGCCCACCATGTTTTTCTTTTGAAGATTTGGTGCATTAGGTCATGGAGGACCACGTGCTGCTGAGTATTTGAAGGAAAATTTGTTCGAAAATCTTCTGAAACACCCTGAGTTCCTGACAGATACAAAGCTTGCCATAAGTAATTTTTCTCTTTGATTCTTACCTTTCCAGTTCTCTGTTCACCTTTTTTTTTAAAAGGTTGCTAATGATTATTATCTTCTCAACTTTTGAAAAAAAAAATCAAAACATAACAACAGGTGAAACATATCAGAAAACAGATACAGATTTCTTAGAATCAGAATCCAATGCCTTCAGGGATGATGGTTCAACAGCTTCCACTGCAGTTTTGGTGGGTGGCCATCTATATGTAGCAAATGTTGGTGATTCCCGTGCTGTTGTTTCAAAAGCTGGTAAAGGTATGTAACAATACATGCTTGTTGGATGTAGTTTTTCATCTGAACAACCACTTGGATTCTTATCATTGATATCTGCTTAATGTTTCTAAATTTCCCAGCATTGATGTTTTTGTTGAAGAAGTTTGGTACCTAATGTCTCATATAAACCCCCCTTGGCCCTTCTGCTAACGATTATTTCCTGTACCATAATTTAAGGCTAGTGACAAGGGTTGCTTATTTTCTAGACATTCTGGATCTGATATCTAGGTGGGATCTGAATTGGTAACTTAATTACTGAACTCTTGAAAGAACTAAGTTTACCTGCATGGTGCTGTTTCTAATTTGCTTGGGCATGTTTGGTTTCCCTTCCCAACCTGGCTAGCCTTGGTTCACTCTACAAAAGTGCACATGGGAGTCCGGTTTCAATACTTTCTAGTTTTTTTATTCAGTTTATATTTGTCTTCCCCACCCATCCATTAACACCTAAAGTGCCCATGGGACTCCTGTTTCAATATTTTCTAGTTTTTTTTATTCAGTTTATATTTGTCTTCCATACCCATCCATTAACACCTAAAGATTTTCACTTATTCGTTTTTTCTAGCTATGGCACTGTCAGAAGATCACAAACCTAACAGGAGTGATGAGCGGAAGAGAATTGAAAATGCAGGAGGAGTTGTCATTTGGGCTGGTAAGCTAAATCTTCATTCTTGGATGCACTGGGCATAGTTTGCCTTTGTAAGCTCACATGGACAAGGCAGGTTGCACAAGGCTTGTCCATTTGGTGCCTTCTGATCTCCTTGTAGTTTATGTTAGGTTCTCTATGTCATACCTGGGTTGTTTAGCATAGCAGCCTTATTTACCTAAAAACATGCCATCTCTGTATATATTTTTCTGTTTGTTTTTTAAAAGTGAGTTTATTCCCAGGTACTTGGAGGGTAGGAGGTGTACTGGCAATGTCGCGTGCATTTGGCAATCGTCTACTGAAGCCATTTGTGGTGGCAGAGCCTGAAATTCAGGTATCTTATTGCACTTAATCATGCTATGATTTGAAGGCCTCATTTTATGTAGTTTAACCTACTCTAGTTAAAGGCTTAGCCTAGTCTAGATGAAAGTCAGAATAGGAGGTATTTGCAGTTCAACTTGTCTCTTTGTATGACTCCTCTGCTGTATAATTCTGATCATGACCATATAGCTTGTTTGTGAAGCTTGATTAATGTCTTAAGAAATTACAGGAAGAACTTGTCAATGAAGACTTGGAATGCCTCGTTCTTGCTAGCGATGGACTTTGGGATGTCGTGGAAAATGAGGTAATAAACCACCAAGCACATTATCTCAACCTGAAAACGATTCGAATTTCTCAATGAAACCACTGCTGCTTATGTAGCATTGAACAAAGCATCACTTTATTGTCTTCTCTGTCTGATCTGGGTATACATTTTTAATGATTGCTAAATTCTCTGATAATTCTGTTTACCAAAATAGGAAGCTGTTTCCCTTGCGAAAACAGAAGACCTGCCTGAGTCAGTGGCTAGGAAACTCACGGAAATAGCCTATTCTCGAGGCAGCGCTGACAACATTACATGCATCGTGGTGCAATTTCACCATGATAAAACTGAATAATAAGATGGGACTAGAGCTGATGAAAGGTTGAAGGTTTTTCTACTTCAAGCTACTTTCCAGCAGTCCAACCACAGAGGGGGTTCCCCAGGAGATGTTGCTCCTGTAGCAATTGCTAAGGATTGTTTCGTTGATTCTTTTCCTTGTGTAGGAATCATTTTTTTGTTTTCAGAGGTGTTACGAACAGAAAATTTTATTTCGAGTGTAACACACAGTTTTAATTGGATGGATACTAATAAATCAATTGCTTGTTTACCTAATTACCTGCCATTATGGGCATGGCATATAATTCTCGATGATATATAGTTCTTTTTTGGCAATAGTAGGGTACATAGGTCTGTTTAATGTTTTGCATGGTCCGAATTTCAACAAGCTTAATGTTGATTCTGGGCCGAACTTGTGTGGATCCTTTGGTCCATTTAACGTTAGTGACGGGCCAAATTTAACTATGCTCATATGCATAATAACTTATCAATAGCCGAAGCAAAGCGATACAACAATTGCGGTTTAGCGTACACCCCAATGATAAAATGGTGAGATTAGGCCCGCAAACAACATTATTTGGCCTAAGCTTGTTGTAACTAAATTTAGCCCACCCTCACATTAACCGGGTAGAATTAAGCACTGTCATACACAGGCCGGATTTACTCATTAAACAATCTGAAGCTGGTTAAAACAGGCCCTAAAACTGCTAAATCAGACCGACAAATGACGATTACCGTCCTAGTTAAACATGCCGAATTTAGCTAACTTCGGCTTAATCGTAAGTTTACTGGGCCGGAGACACCAGTCACCTTAGAGCACTGATCACACGCATGAACACAATGATTTCAGAGAAAAAAAACCTTTCAGTACAGGCAAGATTTCAGAGAAGCTTGTGTATCAGATACAAACTGTCATACTCTGGACCATATCTTCTCCGGTCGAGAGGATAGCTATGTAGGAGTAACTCCAAAATCAAGATGCAATAGTCTACAGAAAGAACAGTCCAACGAAGGATTACAATCTTTTTCTTTAACAATTGGCATTTTCTAGTGCTCTGAGCTGTATCTTTTATGCGTTATTGCATTTCCTGTTGGCCATGAACAAAAGCAACAACACTCAAAAGTACAAAAAAAAAAAAGAGTTCAGTGATAACACACAGGAGAAGAAGGCCAGACATAACAAGACAGGAAAACAATGTTACTTCTCAATGAAAATAACCAAGCACTTGCCCGCCCACATTCTGCTTAATTGCTTCCTCATGATCCAGTACACCATTTGGAGTTGTGATCACGACATAGCCCCACTGCATGACAAACAGCGCACTGAGTCAGCAATAATACACTATGTAAAATAAGGGGTGTAGAAGTGATAATGAATTGAGTTACGACGATAACTCAATCACAAAAACGCTAGGTAACACCAATTAGTTGCTTAATATTAATGAAAGTGGGCAAAAAAAACCATGTTTTTGCGAGAAATCAAATTTGCCAATGTGGCCTATCACCCTGAAGGGATAGCCAATGGTCCATGGATCTTATCATTTGCTTTGCTTTCTGAAAGGGACTTTGCATCAGTGACACTTAACAAACATGCTAGTTATAATTCTTCTCATCATCCATATTCTATCAATTCAGCTCCTTAAAAATATTTTTCAAAATGGATTTTACACTGCCATGTTGAAAGAGTTTGCTGTGTCAGAAAATAATTGCAACAAAGAAGATACAGTACGATCGTGTTAACTACAAACATCAATTATGAAGTTTTCTAAGGAATTAAATGTTCATGATACTAAGATATTGTAGGCTACTGTCTGATCTAGTTAAATATTTTGTTGCTCCTATACATGATTTACTTTACATGATTGACATTACATACATTCCGTTACTTTCAACAAGAGAGTACATAAAATATCTAGCATTTAAAACCAAGAACTTATAGGAACTTCAGCTTCTTAATTCTCCAAGACACTGTTTGCAGTGTAAAAAAGGATAAGAAGAATAGTCCAACAACTAACTAAATATTTCAATGGTCACAAATTAGTAGATGGAATACCTGCCGTGTAGGAAGCATCCGAACTCTGTATTGTTCTATTTCCTTGGCTCTAATATCCTGCCTATAAGTAAGAGCCTTACAATCTTTAATCCTTCCATGAAGCTCTACATTGATTTTTCCAACTCTATGGGGATCGATGACCTCAAACTTTTTAATGTACCCTGTAAAATATTAAAAGCCCAAATGTCAGAAAAAAACTAGACAGGCAACATATGTGGGCTAAACAAATGGAGGGCACCGAGCAATATCAGAATATTTCCTTTTGTTTTTCGCATGAAGAAGCCAAAATACAAGGAGAAAACAGGCGAGTCAGTATGCCAAGTATCATTTTGTTTTCCTTGGGTCTGTTATCGGTTTATTGCGGTGCATAATTTCAAGTGACCGGTGCAATGCAAACACTCTTTAACTTGTCGTTAGATGAAATGGGTATAAGAAGCTCAAGCACAGAACGATCTAGGGAATAGCAAACAAATGCCCGACCTGACCTGACCGATTGAAGAGATAAAAGGATAGTAGGATATAGCAAAGCCTAAACATCAAGCTACCAATAAAACAAAAATCTAGCATCTTAAGAATATGCACACTCGCCTTCATTTTCCGATAGCAATCCACAGTTTCCCACAATAAGAAATGACAATGCTAACTCTAACTCATCACATTTCGTCCATCCAGATGACGCAAATATAAGACACAAAAACAAGTCAATTATCTAATCTAGCCGTCTAGGTACCGAAAGATCCCAAAAATCGTTCTTAGCATGACCATCTCACTTCGTGTTCGTTTCTGTAGTTTCCTCCGTAAAACCCAAAACCCCCAAAAGTAAAGCATCCCTCACAACTAATCCAAACATTTGCTATGCTCGGTGGGTGGGATTACTTGAGTAAAGACTAGTAAATCGCACATTGAACCCAACAGACTCCTCCCCCGCCCCCACATGAATGAAACCCTCGTGTTCGACAGTAGTAGAACAGCTCAAGCAGCAGCAGCAGCAAGCAGTGCAGACTACGCGGGCGGAAGCAGTAGGGGCGCTCCGAAATGAAGAGGAAGCCCACCTCGGTGCTTCATGATGTTGAGGAAGGAGACCATGACGCCGGAGATGGGCTGCAGCAGCGCCGTCGCCTTCCCCCTCCGCTCCGCGTTCACCATCGTCCGCAGCGCGTCGTTCAGGATCCGCCGCCCCATCCTCTCTCTCCTCGCCTCGCCGCCGCCGCCGCCGCCGCCGGAGTAGATGGAGTTCTGCACCCGCAGCAAGGGCAACGCACGCACGCACGCACACGGCCGCACGAGTCGCGGGCTGGAAAGGAGGTGTTATTCGGCCTAATGGGCCTTGGGCCTTTGGGGTTACAGATGAGCCTTCTAGGGTTGCTGGTGGGCTTTGTGTTTTCTTTGTTTGGACCTTCGGTTATCTTGTACTTCCTCCGTCCGTCGTAGAAAAAGATTAATTTCCGATTATAATGAAAAACATGGTATATATCCGAAATTCGTAGTTTGTATTTTCCTTTTTCGAAAGCGTTGCATGTAGTGAGTGATTTTGATTTTTGATATTCACAGGTGGAACTCATAATGCGTCTCGTTCTTAGAAACAATCTCGGTCTAAGATGGAAAAATTGCCACTCTCATAGTTTGAGATTAGTCAATCTCGAGGTCACATGTAGGGATAAAGTGGACAATCCCATAAACCGTATAAAAATTCGTTTACTAGTTTATTTTTCATATGGTAGTATAAATTTTAGAGGAAAAGAATTAAATAAAAAGTGGGATAAGCGGGATAAAAAATCTTGCTTGCCCGTGCCGCTTGCATCCCTAATTGTGGAGATTATGGGTACCCCATACCCACACGGTATGGTTATCCGACTAGTCATAGGGGATAGCTTATATCTGTGGAATATGTAACAGATCATGACTTGGGTATTACGTTTCCTTTTATATTATGGAGCGGCCTAAAGTCCTGATTTGATAATATTGTAAAGTAGATTTAGGAAACTGATACCGTATTGGTTAAGGTTTCTATCTTGTAATCTTGTCCCCCATCCTATATAAGGTGGGCAGGAGGCCCTCTAGGGGGCATGAGACAACCTGATCGTCAGATCAATACTACACCCCGGCGGATTCAAATCCCTAAACAGGAGTAGGGTATTACCTCTCATTGAAAGGGCCCGAACCTGTCTAAATCCTTTGTCTCCGTATCCATCCACTTTTAGGTCTCGTGCGCTACCCCTTTTTATTATTGCCGAATCCATGTTTCGACAGTTGGCGCGCCAGGTAGGGGTTCGCCGAGTTTCCTGTCAACGAGTGTGATGGAATCAATTTCATGATTCGTCGGCTTCGTCTTCGATTCGTGAGTTTTCACTTCCTTGCTGCCGACGACTTCAACAATCTCTCCTTCTCCGACTTGGGTTTTAACCAGTCGAGAGAACGGCGATCAAAGATCTATGTCATCAAGTTGGAAGCTTCAACCGTCATCGCCACCGATATCTCCTGTATCTCCGCAAAAATCTCCGCTTCGGGAGCTACACTTTGTGGTTACAACAATGACCAGGTTCGCCGTTCCAATCTACCAATTATTAGATTGGCCTCAGATTTAACTACTAATTAAATCAATCTATGTCTTGCATGCACTGATTGTTGGCTGTGCCCTCCGAGTCCCCTGATCGTCACGAGAGACAACCACGGCTGGCTAGTTGCATAAGACAGCTGATTGGATCAATCTCGGACTCGGCTGACTCAACATGCAAAATCAAAAACACGAAGCAGTACATACAAGCAGCAATTTTCACTTGGTTAGCTCGAGTATTTTTTAATGAAGACGTATGGCTATGGGTACACGCGAGCTATATCAATGCTCAAACTTATCCAGCAATTACTGGTCATCGCATGCGTTTGTACGTGCATGGAACAACTATAAACACATACCAACAGAAGATCTGCACATGCATATGATTTTTGCTACGGGAGTCTGGACCATATATGTCGCCAACGACTTTGTCAAGTTTCTCTTCAACTCGGACTGGAACACGACAGACAACCTTCAATCTAGGATACAAAACGGGCTGGTCTACTATGTCAATATTGGTGGGCATCATCATCACCGGCTTACCTTCGCCGCCGTCGACTGATGTCTCCGCCTACACAATTGGCCAATTATGCCGCCGTTGCGGGGCGTCTACGACTTCACCGTTGTCCCGCTTTCACCGCCGCCGACTGGTGTCTCCGCCTACATGGCTGGCCTATTATGCCACCGTTGTTGGGCGTCTACGACTTCACCGCCGGCCTGCCTCCGTCGCCGCCGACCGGTGTCCTCGCCTATACGGTTGGTCGGTCACACCACCGCTCATGGGCGTTCATGTCTTCACCGACCGGCTTGCCTTTGCAGCCGACTGGTGTCTCCGCCTATACGGCTGGCCTATTATGCCGCCGTTGTTGGGCGTCTACGACTTCACCTCTGGCCTGCCTCCATCGCCGCCGACTGGTGTCCTCGCCTATACGGTTGGTCGGTCACACCACCGTTCATGGGCGTCCACGTCTTCACCGACCGGCTGGACTTTGCCGCCGCCGACTGGTGTTTCCGCCTGCACGGCCGGCCAATTATGCCGCCGTTGTCGGGTGTCTACACCTTCACCGCCGGCCGCCATCATCACCGTCGATTGGTTTCTTCGTCTTCACGGCTGGTGTACTCCGCCGCCGTTGCTGATGGCAACCATGTTTTCACTACTGGCTGCAGTCATCGCCGCCGACCGGTATTTTCATTGCCATTGATGGACGACTTTGTTCCCACATCAGCCACCTCTGCCATCACCAAGGGGAAGATTACAAAGCTAAGTCATCATTAATTTTCTTTATATGATATTTTCCTTTTCCTCTGCCTCACTACATCAACTGGTTCGCCGTTGACTAGTGAGTCGGGGGCTACAGATGTTATATCATATTTTTTTAATAATTTTCATAATATTCATCTTGATTGCTTGCGACATAATCTGAGTACAAAAGTGCCTATCGAGTTATGGAGTTCCATCTTCCTATGCTTTCCGTTTGGTTTGCCAATGGATAGTTGCCTTTGGGCCGATTCCTAGCACCCGGGGGCTCGTTGGATGGACCGAATAACGCAAGGTGCTAAGTATTAATCGGAAGAAATCAAAAGCATAGAGATAATATAATTTATTTTCTGCTCTTAACAATTGCAAAAGTACCCGAGTAGTAAATTCTGATTCGTGAAACTTTGTTCCATTAATGACGAACTCATGTCACTCATATGCATGTTTGGGAAGTGCCTAGGCCGACTCCCGGTGCTTGGTGGCTATGACTAGTCAGGCAGAGTGTTTAAACGTAATGAGTCATCTGCTCGAGGAAATCAAAATTGACGAGAGGAGAAATACATATTTATAAATATTTCAAAATGCTTGAATTTTTCTCGAGTATTATATTTACATCAGATACTACTCATCCTATCTATTTGTTCTGTAGGATCCAGATCCAGATATGCATAAAAGGGATTCATGGCTTTAAGCTTATCTCCTACACTTCAGGAATGGATCAGTCAGAACATCACCATCGGCTTGCCTTCGCCGCCGCCGACTGGTGTCTCCGCCTGCACGGCTGGCCTATTATGCCGCCGTCTGTTGGGTGTCTACGTCTTCACCGACCGGTTTACCTTCGCCGCCGCCGACTGGTGTCTTCGCCTACACGGCTGGCCTATTATGCCGCCGCTGTTGGGCGTCTACGTCTTCATCGACCGGCCGCCTCGTCTGCCGCCGACTGGTGTCTCCGCCTGCACGGCTGGTCTATTATGCCGCCGTTGTTGGGCGTCTACGTGTTCACCGACCGGCTTGCCTTCGCCGCCGCCGACTGGTGTCTCCGCCTACACGGCTGGCCTATTATGCCGCCGTCTGTTGGGCGTCTACGTCTTCACCGACCGGCCGCCTCGTCTGCCGCCGACTGGTGTCTCCGCCTGCACAGCTGGCCTATTATGCCACCGTTGTTGGGCGTCTACGTCTTCACCAACCGGCCGCCTTGTCTGCCGTCGACTGGAGTCTCCGCCTGCACGGCTGGCCTATTATGCCGCCGTCTGTTGGGCGTCTACGTCTTCACCGACCGGCTTGCCTTCGCCGCCGCCGACTGGTGTCTCCGCCTACACGGCTGGCCTATTATGCCGCCGTCTGTTGGGCGTCTACATCTTCACCGACCGGCCGCCTCGTCTGCCGCCGACTGGTGTCTCCGCCTGCACAGCTGGCCTATTATGCTGCCGTTATTGGGCGTCTACGTCTTCACCGACCGGCCGCCTCGTCTACCGCCGACTGGTGTCTCCGCCTGTACGGCTGGCCTATTATGCCACTGTTGTTGGGCGTCTACGTCTTCACCGACCGGCCGCCTCGTCTGCCGCCGACTGGTGTCTCCGCCTGCACGGCTGGCCTATTATGCCGCCGTCTGTTGGGCGTCTACGTCTTCACCGACCGGCTTGCCTTCGCCGCCGCCGACTGGTGTCTCCGCCTACACGGCTGGCCTATTATGCCGCCGTCTGTTGGGCGTCTACGTCTTCACCGACCGGCTTGCCTTCGCCGCCGCCGACTGGTGTCTCCGCCTACACGGCTGGCCTATTATGCTGCCGTTGTTGGGCGTCTACGTCTTCACCGACCGGCCGCCTCGTCTGCCATCGACTGGTGTCTCCGCCTGCACGGCTGGCCTATTATGCCGCTGTTGTTGGGCGTCTACGTCTTCACCGACCGGCTTGCCTTCGCCGCCACCGACTGGTGTCTCCGCCTACACGGCTGGCCTATTATGCCGCCGTCTGTTGGGCGTCTACGTCTTCACCGACCGGCCGCCTCGTCTGCCGCCGACTAGTGTCTCCGCCTGTACGGCTAGCCTATTATGCCGCCGTTGTTGGGCGTCTACGTCTTCACCGACCGGCCGCCTCGTCTGCCGCCGACTGGTGTCTCCGCCTGCATAGCTGGCCTATTATGCCGCCGTTGTTGGATGTCTACATCTTCACCGACCGACCGCCTCGTATGATGCCAACTGGTGTTATCATCTTCACGGCTGGCCTCGTCGCCGTCACCGCTAATCGGCGTCATCATCTTCAATGCAAGCTGTCTACGTCTGCTGCCGACTGATTTCTTCACTTCTATGGCTGCATGATTCTGCCAGTGTTGATTGGCCTTATCGTCTTCACCGCCGATCGTCTCTTCTGCTGTTGACTAGTGCCGTCGCCTCTACTGCTGGTTTATATTGCTACCACTACTGATGGACGTCATTGTTTTCATTGCTGGCCACCTTGTCTGACGCCGACTGGCTTGTTCACCACCACGACTGCGCATCTTCGCCACCGGTTTGCTTCTGTTGCCGCCAACTCCTGTTCACGTCATCACGGCTATGCAACTTTGTCGCCATGGTGGAGCGACTTCATATTTATTATCTTTGGCACAGGCAAACACTATTGCCTCTACTTCGCAAGTTTTGCTACTTCACCAGCCACGACGTTTACAAGAGCTTCGACATCTCGGTATGCGTCACCAAATATGATGCCGTGTCATTTAACTACTACAAGTGGTTCTACAATTTTCAAGATTACTACTCGGACATCCTCAACACATATCTTCACTCAAGCAATGACTACTCGACGACAAGAAGCTACAGTTCTCGACTCTATGTTCAGTTGCTTTCCAACTAACCAAAGAGTCGGGGGCTACACAAATACAAGACTCTCAAAATTCGACAAGCTGAAGCAATCAATTAATTGGCCAACGAGTCAATTCCAGGAGTCATTATCTTCGTCTTTGCTTTAGAGCAGAGTTATCAACCAATCAGCTCAGTTTCGACGAGTTGGACAACATCATCTACTTTCCTCCAAGTGAAGCATCTGCAACAGCTATAACACCAATTTGATGGATTATTGTCACTGACATCATCACCAGCACCTCTGCTTCATCGGCCCTGACATCAACTCTGTTGCTAATGGATGACTATGTCTTCGCCGACTTATTATTTCACTTTCACGGTTGCTATCGACTGGATCACCGACATCGTTATCTTCATCAACATCCTGACAAGCCTCTTCATCATAGCCCACTCTACTGCTATTGATGGGCAACTTCGTAATTATATTTGATCATCTATGATTGCTGCTTATCATCATTACTGTCGGTTGCGTTTGTCGTCGTCGACTATTTTCTTCATCTTCATGATTGGTGGATTTCGTCATCGCCTTTGATGCGTGTCTACATCTTCACCGTCGGCTTGCTTTCGTCACCACCGACCGGTATCCTCGCCTTCATGGATGGCTTATTATGTCGCCACTAATGGGCATCTTCATCTTCTTCACCAGCTGCATCGTCTGTCACCGACTGATTATTTCGTTGCCATGGCTACACAACTTTATCGCTGGGCGGCTTCATATTCATTGCTGGCTGACCTGACTGTTGCCGTCTGGTTTCTTCGCCTCCACGGCTATGCAACTTCATCATTATCTCTATATTGGTCGTCTTGTCTCTATGCCAACTGCGTCAGCTACCATCGATGGACAATTGTGACTACGACAGAAGGATAAGCTATATACTCAGGGGCTTACTACCTCAAACACCAGTATCATACCTTCAATTTGGACTTGCTCCGGATACATGCAACATGAATTTGATGATCATGGGTCTATTTTCTATACTCAAAGACTGGACTATTTATTATTCCCCATAAGGGTTATCAACCGAATACTTGCGCCGGTCTGGATTCAATTATTATATCTATTTTGGAGTATCCCATAAGAGATAATCACTCAGATCAGAAACTATTGATATGAGCTACACTTGGTCTATATCACCCGGAAGATTTACTACTCGGGAGCATGTTATTTGCGTCATCCTTTAAAGGGTGTCGAAGGCATATTTTTTGGCATAGGCCTAATATGTCTGCAGCCTATATTTTCAGATGTGGCCTGTCACGTTCTTTTAGGGACTTAGGCACTTTTTACTTAGGCCAAAGTGCGCGTGATCAAGTGCCCAATACCTTAAAATCCTTTTATACCGCAGTTACTCAACTTTTTAGGAGTTGGTACAATGCATTTTAAAAGGTGCCAAACAGTAATGCTTTATATAGCTGCCCGCTGACTTTTTTATATAAGTCAAGGCGCTGTTTGGGTTCATAAAGCAATTGATTGGATACAATATCATTGCCTTTTGCCACGTAAGTGTGCACTTTTATTGACCAATATTATGGCTTAGACTGATTATATATTTTGGTCATTTTTCAGGCGGTTGGTAAATCCTTTATGAGTTTATTTACTCGGATTTTACACCACATATGCCATATATTTACAGCTGTGGTGAAACCATGTGTCTTTTAGGGACTTAAGCACATCTGTTAAAGCAGTGTGCGTATGGCGTATGCCCAATACTTTGGAAATTTCTTTATTCACAACATACAAGCTTCTTTATAGCTATTTTGCTATGTGAATTTTCAATGATGTGGCCAACCTTAGGTTACACTCATCATATTTTACAAAGCGGTCGGTATATCACTCGGATCATGTTATTCAGGGATTCACACCGCATATGCTACATATTAATATCAAGTCGCTTGGTTGACCATAATTATTGGAACCACTTGGTTGGTTGGATTATTTATTCCTTGACTATATGCTTGGTTTGTTCAGTTAACCACATAGTCGGGGGCTACACCTATTAGGTGCATCTAGTCGATGCACCTGACTTTATTTTTCAGCCCTCCACAGTCTTCAGATTTGGTAAAAGTACTCGGGAGATCATGGCAAAGATGATTGAAGCACTCGGCTTTGGAGTAATCTAGTTCGGGAGAAGATTATCTTTTCGACTGTGAAGGTCTCAGGGGCTACTGTGGAGATTATGGGTACCCCATACCCACACGGCATGGTTATCTGACTAGTCATAGGGGATAGCTTATATCTGTGGAATATGTAACAGATCATGACTTGGGTATTACGTTTCCTTTTATATTATGCAGCGGCCTAAAGTCCTGATTTGATAATATTGTAAAGTAGATTTAGGAAACTGATACCGTATTGGTTAAGGTTTCTATCTTGTAATCTTGTCCCCCATCCTATATAAGGTGGGCAGGAGGCCCTCGAGGGGGCATGAGACAACCTGATCGTCAGATCAATACTACACCCCGGCGGATTCAAATCACCAAACAGGATTAGGGTATTACCTCTCATTGAAAGGGCCTGAACCTGTCTAAATCCTTTGTCTCCGCATGTATCCACTTTTAGGTCTCGTGCGCTACCCGTTTTATTATTGCCGAATCCATGTTTCGACACTAATCACATGTGTTGACAGAAGCACGATTGCTTAGGGTAGCTCCACGGATTGCACTTGATAGAGTTAACTGAGTATCATTCTCGGTTCAAGCCATCAACCAATAGTGATAACTACGCTCCAAGCTGATCAGTTCATTTAAAAACGAAGATCACTTTCAATGCTTGAACTCTACCTCTTAACTGCCTGAAAAGTCCCCATTTTTTCTCTCATTCCCCTAGATCTCCTCCTCCCATTCATTTTGTAGTTTCTCTACATTTTCTCCACTAAAAAAAGGAAACATGCATATTATGGGTTCTCCCAAGATACAATACTATGGCAATCGCTATTGGTTGATGGCTTGAACCATGGTAAGAGAATGTAAATGTTTTGGTAATGCAAACGTAAATGTTTTCCCATCACGCTGTGAATGGAAACAGAACAAGCGTTACTGTGCTTTGTTTGGATTCGAGCAGAAGATCACTTACCGTAATGTTTTCCGAAAACACTTGATATCGGACGGTAACGAGTTTGTATTGGGTCCATATCGCTTCCCATGGTACCCGATCCCGTCGTATGCAAAGCAAGGCCCGGTCCTACCAATTTAGTGGCCCGGAGCGAAGCTAGAAAGATGAGCCCTTTAATACAACTCTGATAATATAATGATGTTTCTAATAAATACAAACAAGTTATATATCTTTCTCCTATGCTTTCTAAATCTAAGTTCATATGGCCTATGAACTCCTATATCTATAGCATACATATATGTTGTGAGGCTCCTTAACTTCGAGGGCCTAGTGCGATGGCATAGCTCGACCCCCCTAGGGCTGGACCTTAAGCAAACATATAATAACTTGATCAGATTGTAGTGCGAATAGATTGCGGAAGAAAACTCTCCAACCAAACAGCACCTGAGTAAAACCTTTTGCGCGAAGTAAGGTCGAACACATAAGGCATTGCTACGGTTGCGTAACCTAGCTTATTCCATAAAGGTGCTTGCCTTTTAGCGAAAACAACTAGTACATACACATGACATAGCAAAATCATGCTCTCTCACCAATGTTAACAATTATTTTTGGAGGGAAGATCATCACCAATGTCAATATCAACATATCTTAACACTGAAAGGGACCTAACACACACAGTACACCGGCCTGGTTGAAAGTTCGAAGGATGCTGTTCCAGCTACCAACTACTATACCTCGCATTGGGTGACATGAATATACATCTCTACAAGGCACAAGGTGATTACTAGCTCACAAGGTGATCATCATCATTCTGTCCCATCATGCCTGTTTTCTCTCTAGCCATCTTGTGGAATGCTCTTTATTTCACTGTCAGGCCGTCCTTTTCCCCCACAAAAAGAAAATAATGCTGGTGGCTCCACCTTTTGTCATCACTGATCAGCTCTGGTTTCTGTTTTATTTTGAGCTTTTGATAATTGAGTAGGTGCACCCTATGATGGCTGGTTTCTGGGACATGCCAAATTTTGCATGCCTCATCATTATTCACCTCTTTTGGTCATTAAATTAGTCCTCCTTTGTGGTAAAAGAAAAACTACTCCCATATGTCTGTCTTATGTGCATTATTATCAGGAAGAGAATAGGGAAAGGTTGTTCTTGATAAGTACTCTCCTCATTCCTAAATATAAGAACCTAATACTCGATGGGATTGTCTATATTTGCAGTATTATGATATGTCCTATCTAATATTATGTTTTTTATATCTTGGGACGAAGAAAATACTAGGTAAGGAGAAACTTTTGACTCTAACCATATATGTGTGACCTGCGACCACACAATATTGTTACCATCAGGAAAAAATAAGTATCATGTATATATGGAGAACATTAATTTATATGAATACATCTTCCCTATGTCTACTCTTTGCTAGGAATGACCATTTCAACTTATCTATTGCCAAAGTGCAATCATCCTTAAGTCCAAGCAACCCATCGAATATCAGAAAACCCAACAACAAAGAAACAGATTGATTAAGTATTAACATTGCTAATGGGACTCAAAACTGTGGCAATAAACTGCACATATCTATATAGCCATTGGCGGACGCGTCTTTAAAATATAGATGGGACGGAGAACGGAGATTTTCACTCGATAAGAGCAATCGAATACAACACATATCGTATTAACAGTCTATTCACATAACTGCCTCAATCTGTTAGGTGTTCACATCTTGTTATACCTAATTTTGATGGCCCATGACTATTATAAGGAGGTAAAGGGGTCTTGAGGGTGTGGGGTGACACGAATCATAGCTGAGTCGGTCCACCACTTTGCCTAATGGGTGGATCCGCCCCTGTATATAGCCCCTTTATCTGCCGCAATTAAGCTGTTAAAACTGCCTATGCACACGAAAATTAAACTAGTGTGCTAAAAATTTGCATATCCACTTCCACTAAGGCAGAAGTAATAAACAATGACTCTCCCTAATTAATTTATCAAGCTAGCACTCTACATTAATTATAGCCAGTTGCAATTGGCCACATACTTTGTTTAAAACTGCATCCTCTTTGGAAGCAATTCCTTTTGTTGTTCTGGACACACTAGCTAACAATCTTCACTTGGCATACCAAAATGATAATGCTTGATTTGAATAATTAAGCTAAGCCAGATTAAGACTGCGACACTGAAGTGCAAAGCAATGGCAAACCGGTCGTTACACGGTTTTTGCCGACAATAGTTATTACCGATTGTAGTTAATTAATTGGTCATGTGAATAAATAATTCTTCGACACAATGATACATAGGAATCCAAAGATTGAAATCAAAAAGAAGAAGAAGAAGAAGCAGGTGATCATTCCATAAACTGGTGTTATCTGTTGGCGATTAATTAAGCATAATCAGGGGCCTGATGGATGATTACTGGTTGTGCTTTTACCTTCTTTTTTTTTAAGTTTGTCTTCTCAGCAAGAGCCTTTTCGGCCACCACACGCAACAAAGCATTCACAGGTAGCTAGGCCTCGCCGGTCGGCAACGCAAAGAGTCACAAATTAAATTCCCTTTTAGCTCAGACAGAGTAATACAGTAATTTCAAAAGAGCTGAATAGTATTACTCTGATTTCTTTTTTTTTAAAAAAATAAAGACAGTAGAAGATCTAGTTTTTACATACCTCTAGCGACCTCTGCATCTGAGATGCACAAATTCATAGTTATACTAAAATTGATCAGACTATAACAAGTATGCCCTAGGAAATTGAAATTAAAGTTGCTTTTTAAAGGTGTACAATACTCTTAGCATAACGATTTTATGGGCTTCATATATTGGAATACACAATTGGAAATAAAAATGCACGAATAGAATATCATGGTTGTGGAATAATATAGGGAATGAATTCATATTAATTTCTAAAAAATAGAGTTTAGTAATATCAAAGATAAATCATATGAACTTCAAGATAATGAAGGAGATAAAACATGAGGTAAGACCTCATGCTACCTTTCAATAAAAATATCTTTTGGAATAGTTCCATCCTTGGAATTGAAAAGAGAACTCAAATGAAATCTGAAGGATTTCCATAAGAATTACTTTAGTTCCTGGAGAACCAAAACAATTTCTCAAGTTTCAAAGAAGACATAATCTTTTTTTTCTATTTTTCTTGGTTCCAAAGAAGGCATATAGGTATTCCTCTTACAAATTGCTATGTCAATCATTGATTTCCTTAAGGGCTTATTCGGTTTAGAGAGGATTGGAGGGGATTGAGGGTGAATAATTCCACACCACAATAGGTGTGGAATAATTCCCCTCCAATCCCTCTCTCACAGGGGTTGACCGAATAAGGTCTAAACTGGGCCCGCACCCAAATGACATGTAGAAAATGTCTTCTCGTGGCAATGGCTAGATGAAGCTTACCACACGCCACTACTCATCCACAACACCGAAATTTTTGTGCGGTTCTATGTAGATGTGAGTTCAAAGAGTGCACTTGACTTCGGTGCTGTGTATGAATGTGCTTGTTCATTAGGAAAAATAAAATATGCTAGAAAATCATACAAAGTATCATGTGGCTAGTTTCTACCTCAGTATCGCAATTGTTATACACTTCTGTCTTTTTCATCTTTTCCTTTTGAACCCTCCATGCATTGGCCCATTTCTTTGTACTCTCTGTCTTTTTGTACTCAACACATACTTCGGTCCCCAGCTCATTGCTACCAGTGGCAATGTAGCATGACAAATCTTGGGGTCTCAGGTTCATAACACAATGGAGGAATTTTCAACCTTTTCTGCTACCCCCCCCCCCCTTCACATAAAAAAGAAACAAAAACAAAAGGAACAGTTACTTTTTCCCCTTCTCATCCAAGAATATATGTACCAATCAACTTTTGCAATATTGAAAACATCAATTATTTATTTAGGTATATTGAACCTAATTATGTCTAAAAATACACGAGGGCACTTATTTAGGAAGAGACCTTACTACACTTATTACATAATTTTCCTTTTTCACAAGAGTGCTGGAATATCATTTGTTGTCACGCCCGGAATTTCTATCCAAAATTCCAAACGCTTACATGTGCGCGAACCCTCGTCCAGGAATCAGCCGAGGCACACAATAACAAATTGATAATAGAGTACAATTATTACTCTAATTAATAAGCGAATAAAATGTCATTACAGAGGTAGATAGTTCCTCTCAATCAATAAAGATCTAAGCAGCGGAAAATAAGATAAACGGCGCAGACGATTCCACTCCACAGGCAGCTTGACCAGGGCTACGCCTAATCATCCACACCATCAGCATCACTGTAGAACTCCTCCTCTGATGAATGATTGCAAGGTGAGTATATGACATACTCAGCAAGCCACGCAGCAAATATGCAAGTGCACAGGATAACAAAGGATGGCATAGTAGGGTTTCATTTGCATAAACAGCATTTAATAAACATTTCAGAATTTAATAAAACAGTTGAGTAATAATTAAACAATATTAATCCAACGCTATACAACATACCCTGTTGTATAGGCCCAACCATTCTGAACAACCAATCCCGGCTGCACAGTTCTATCTCCAAACCAGGAATATACCATTCCAAACCAGGAGCTAATCAAATTATTACCAGTCATAGTATCTTTTATTATGATGAGAGGTGTGAGACTAATCACGAAAGACATTGTTAGACCCGCCCATAACCGCGGGCACGGCTATTCGAATAGTTTTACTCTGACCAGAGGTGTACCACTGTACCCACAAGACACAGCCCCACGACATGTCACCATGCGCCTTGATACCACCACGGTACCTCAGAAAGGAGCTGTGACAGTACCCCTCGCACAACACAATCCACCACAGCGCACCGTTCCTGGATCATAATCACCCCCTTATAAACAAGGCATGGACTCCCCAGCGACCCCCGTGGGCTTATCTCCGCCACTTCTCAGTCTGGTGCCCCGCCATGAACCATGCTATACAAAAGGTAAAGCCGTTGCCCACGCTGGCTTGTGGTTGGCACGGTTAATGTTTCACAACCGAAACTCATGAACCAGTTCTTAATTGTCATGAGCACGACCATCAAAACCATGTGCTCACAACCCACCATTAACAGGTTTTAGTTGGCAAATTAATTAATTAACCAATCATGATTAACCATCATGAGTTATCATTAAGCCATCATTAAATAATAGTGAGTCATAAGTTATCCCAATAGTGAGCTAATGTTTCTAAGCATGGCTAAGCAATCACATCTAATATCTAGCTGAACTAGTATATAAAGCTCAACTAGTCAATTTATAATAACCCAAGGTATCAAGGAATAAAGTAATCAAGAACAAAAGGGCTATAACAAACAATAGGGTAATTCCACCCAATGACATTCGAAAATAAATGCAATAATTGAATAGAAATAATAGCTTTAAACGGGATCAACATGTTCAAAGGGTTGTTTGGAATCTGTGTGACTTGCCTTGCTGGCCTTGGAACTCTTCAAATTCTTCTCCTGCGAAAACGGACTCTCCGGAAACGTCGGAATCTAAACAGAAAAGAGCGAAACACCAAAACAGCACATAAACAAGCATGAACAGAACATGTGAATATTTTTAACATGTAGATCTCAATTTTAGAAAAATTTAGAGACTTGAACCAACTAAATCCGAGCTAAGATGAATTAGTTATGAATTTTTAAAATTAAATCGGATTAAAACACTTATATGGATTTTAATTGAATTATGACGCAATAATGAATTATTTTTGAAAAGGAAAAGAGGATTTATTGCGTCAGCGGCTAGGGTTTGCGGTGGACCGGGTGCACGGCGACGGTTCACGAGATTGGACGGCCGAGATCGATCCATCCAAAACGAACGGCCGAGATCGACCGGTCCACGGCCGGACCACGGCGGACGGCATCGATGACGTCGGCGATGACGTCATCTCCGGCGGCGACCGAACCGCGCGAGTTCGCCGGCGAACGACGGCGCGGCGGCGCGAACGGAGAGCTCCTACGGGTAGCGGACGGCACGGCGAACTCACCGGTGACCAAAGAAGCGGCGGAAGAACAACGGACGGCGACAGCGGCGAAGAAGAAGCGGCGGCGACCTCCGACTTAACAACGGCGACGGTGTTCCGGCGGTCGACAGCGACGGCGGAGTGGCGGACGAGGTCGGCGACGGCTTGGCGACCACGACGGTGACCTCCCCGAGCAGCGACGACGACTGGAGCGATGGCGACGCACGGTTGGAGCGACGGCGGCGACGGCGGCGCGAGGGCTCACGGCGCTAGGGCTCTACGGGCGACGAGAGACGAAGGCAAGGGTGGCGACGGGTAGCGGCGGGCTCGGGGGTCCTTTTATAGGGGTTGGAAGGCGGCGGCGAAGGCCCACGGCGGCCGGCGACGAGAAGGAAAGATTAGGGTTCGGAGGAGAGAGATGAATCCGATTCGAGATCGAATCCACGAATTTCCAAAGCGATTTAGATGAAGTTCCAAAAGGGAAAAGGTAGAGGAGGTCCCGAAGATCATTTCCCCTCTATTGATTTCACCGGAAACGGAAAGGGGCGGCTGGATTTGGAAGGAGACGACGGCGGCGCGGCGCTAGGGTTTCGGGCGGCGGCGGCGCGAGGAAGACGACGAGTCTGACAGGTGGGCCCCACCTGTCAGCGGGCGGACGCGCGCGCGCGAGCGACGGCTGCGGCTGCGGACTGGGCCGACTTGGGCCGGGGAGAGAGAGAGAAGGTTTTGGGCCGACTTTCGGCCCAAAGCCAAAAGAGACTTTTAAAAACCTTTTTCCATTTAAATTATTCATGAAATGCAATTCCATTTATTAAAAATACTTCCTTGGCTCAAATAAATCCCAGAAAAATCTAGGAATTATAGAATCAAGCAAAGTATTTAATGAAATTTTATCTGGCCCCATTTTATATTGGAATTTATTATTTAAAATTATATCTTCTCTTCTAGGCTTTTAAAATCATTTCTAATAATTCCAATTAAACAACAATTTATATTTTTAGGATTTTTTAGGATGTGACAAACCTACCCCCCCTTAAACAGAATCTCGTCCTCGAGATTCAGAAGAACTAGCGAACAGATGCGGATGAGCTGACTTCAATTCATCTTCCCGTTCCCAAGTTGATTCGTCTTCCGAGTGATTACTCCACTGAACTTTACAAAAACGGATAACTCGATTCCTGGTTCTTCTCTCATCTGTTTCCAAGATACAGATTGGTTTCTCAATATAGGTCAGATCCTCTTGGACTTCTATCTGTTCAAGGTTAGCTTCTTCGGTAGGTACCCTCAAACACTTTTTCAATTGCGACACATGGAACACATTATGGACTCCTGCCAAAGATTGAGGTAACTCCAACTGATAAGCGACCTCTCCTCTCCTACTGACAATCTTGTAAGGTCCCACGAAACGCGGTGCCAATTTTCCTTTAGTGTGGAAACGATGAACTCCTCGAAGAGGCGTGACACGAAGGTACACATAATCTCCTTCGTCAAAACTTAGATCTCTACGACGATTGTCGGCATAACTCTTATGACGAGACTGGGCCACACGCAATCTTTCTTGAATGATTTTTACCTTTTCTTCTGCTTCCCTTAGGATATCAGTCCCGAAAACCTGACGTTCTCCCGTTTGATCCCACAAAAGCGGAGTGCGGCACTTCTGACCATACAGCGCTTCGTAAGGAGCCATCTGAAGACTAGCTTGATAACTGTTGTTGTACGAGAATTCCGCATAAGGTAAATTCTTATCCCAACTTCCACCGAAGTCTAAAGCACAAGCTCTCAACATGTCCTCCAAAATCTGATTTACCCTTTCGGTTTGTCCGTCTGTCTGCGGATGATAAGCAGTACTAAAGTTCAGCTTAGAACCCATCTCTTCTTGAAGCTTCTTCCAAAACTGTGAAGTAAACTGACTACCTCGATCAGACATTATTTTCTTAGGGACACCATGCAAGCACACAATCCTTGCCATATACAATTCAGCCAACCGACTTCCGGAATATGTTGTCTTTACTGGGATGAAATGAGCCACTTTGGTAAGTCTGTCGACTATCACCCAAATAGAGTCATGTCCTGATGACGTTCTGGGTAGACCGGTGATGAAATCCATACCGATTTCCTCCCACTTCCATTCAGGAATCTTCAAAGGCTGCAGCAAACCTGCGGGCTTCTGATGTTCTGCCTTGACTCGCTGACAAACATCACATACTGCTACGTATTCTGCGATTTCACGCTTCATACTTGCCCACCAAAATCTTTCCTTGAGATCCTGGTATATCTTGGTACTACCAGGGTGAATGGAGTATAAAGTATCATGAGCTTCTTTCAGAATTGCATCTTTTAAATCTTTGTTGTCGGGGACACAGATTCTTTCGCCCAACCATACAGTTCCTTGCTCATCTTCCAAGAAACCGATAGCTTTTCCTCTTCTCATATTCTTCTTAATTTCTTGAATATCGGGATCATTAATTTGGGCTTCTCTAACTTGATCGATTAGCGTGGGCTTTGCTTCTAAGGCTGCAACAAAACCTCTACTAACAATTCCCAAATTTAATCTTTCAAAATCCTTGCATAACTCCAATGACAACTGTCGTCCTTCCGTAGCATTGCAATAGCCTTTCCTGCTAAGAGCATCTGCTACAACATTAGCCTTTCCCGGGTGATAATGAATTCCCATGTCATAATCCTTAATTAATTCCAACCATCTCCGTTGTCTCATGTTCAGATCTGGCTGAGTAAAGATATACTTTAAACTCTTGTGATCGGTGTACATCTCTGTACGAGTACCGAAAAGATAATGACGCCAAATTTTCAACGCATGAACCACTGCAGCCAACTCAAGATCATGAGTAGGGTAGTTCTTCTCATGCGGGCGTAACTGACGAGATGCATAGGCAACCACCTTCCCATCTTGCATCAGAACACAACCTAAGCCAAGCTTAGATGCATCACAATACACTTGGAAACCCTTCTTTGGATCAGGTAAAATCAAAATAGGAGCTGATGTTAAGCGATTCTTCAACTCTTGAAAACTCTGCTCACATTCTTCTGACCACTTGTACTTTACATCCTTTTGAAGCAGTCGTGTCATGGGCTTAGCAATCTTGGAGAAATTCTCTATGAACCTCCGGTAATAACCTGCAAGACCCAGGAAACTGCGAATCTCTGAAACTGTCTTCGGTTGTTTCCAGTTGGTTACGGATTCCACATTACTAGGATCAACGGCAACTCCTCCGGCTGAGATGACGTGACCAAGGAACTTCACTTTAGACAACCAAAATTCACATTTGCTAAACTTGGCATACAACTGATGTTCTCGCAGCTTCTCTAGCGCAAGACGAAGATGTTCTTCATGCTCTTCTTTTGTTTGGGAGTAGATAAGAATGTCATCAATAAAGACCACCACGAACTTGTCTAGGTATTCCATAAACACCTTATTCATTAAGTTCATGAAGAAAGCGGGGGCATTGGTAAGTCCAAAAGACATAACAGTACATTCGAACAATCCATACCTTGTGGTAAAAGCCGTCTTAGGTATATCCTCTTCTTTAATCCTCAACTGGTGATACCCTGATCGAAGATCTATCTTGGAGAAAACGGTGGCACCTTTAAGCTGATCAAACAAATCATCAATTCTGGGCAGCGGGTACTTATTCTTGATAGTCACATCATTTAATGCACGATAGTCCACACACATCCTATGGGTATGATCTTTCTTTTCCACAAAAATAACTGGAGCTCCCCATGGAGATGAACTTGGTCTGATGTATCCCTTTTGAAGCAAATCGTCGACTTGCCTTTTGACTTCTGCCAACTCATTGGCTGTCATTCTGTAAGGTCTCTTATGGATCGGAGTTGTTCCGGGTATCAGATCTATTCTGAATTCAATATCTCTCTTAGGCGGCATACCAGGTAAATCGTCCGGGAACACGTCCGGGTATTCCTGTACTACGGGAATCTCTTCCAAAGCTATTTGGTTCAGACTTGACCTTAAAGACTCAGAGGACAGTGCATGAACTGTTACAACTCGACCATCATTGCTGGTGAGAGTTACTTTTCTGTTGGCACAGTCTATCACACCTTTATACCTGACTAACCAGTCCATCCCTAGGATGACATCAAGATCTTTGGATTCTAACAAGATAAGATTGGCCAGAAATGGCACTTCTTGAATTTCTATTCTGACAGAGGGGCTACGTTGCAAAGAGAGTACTTGATTACTCGGGGTACTAACCATCAAAGGACGTCTAAGATCTTCTACTTCCATCCCATGATTTCCCGCAAAACTCATAGATAAAAATGAATGTGTAGCACCAGAATCGAAAAGCACTGTTGCAGGAACTAAGTTAACAAGAAACGTACCCAAAATCACATCTGGAGCACCTTGAGCTTCTGCAGCAGCAACATGATTGACACGAGCCTTTGGCGTAGGTGCGGTAAAGTTACTCTGGGTAGGGACAATCTTCGCGCGTCGGGGCTTCGGACACTTGTCAGAGTAATGTCCTGGTTCACTACAGTTGAAGCATACTCCGGGCTTGCTGCCTTGCTCCTTTTTGGCAGGCTGTTGTTGTGTTGGAGCTGCCACAGGACGTGGAGCTTGATTTCGGATGTTGTTGCCAGCATTGTTGTTGAAGAACTGACGCTGCGGACGAACAACAGACGAAGAACCTCCTTGTGGCATGGACTGGGGTCCTAAAGTAAGACGCGGCCTCTGACTATTCCCCTGTTGTGCCTTGAAGTGAGCAACCCGACGTTTCTTCTGCTCCATGCGGTTATACTTGTCCTCCTGTCGAATAGCCTTATCCACTAACTTCTGGAAATCATGGTAATCCCCAGTCATGAGTGGGTAAGACAGCTCATCATTAAGTCCCTCCAAGAACCTCTCCTGACGCTCTTCATCAGTGCGCACATCTTCTGGAGCATAACGAGCCAGACGATTGAACTCGTGCAGATACTCGGTGACCGTGCGAGATCCTTGGGTGAGCGACCTAAATTCTTTCTTCTTGAGAGACACCACTCCCGATGGTATATGCGTCTTCCGAAAAGCAGCGGTGAATTCAAGCCAAGTGATAGGTTCAGCAGTAGTCCTGTTAAGGCGGAAGTGATCCCACCACTCAGAGGCAGGGCCATGCAGTTGGTGTGATGCAAATGAGACCTTCTCCTGATCAGTGCACTGAAGCAAATCCAACTTCTTCTCTATGGCGTGCAGCCAATCACCAGCTTCCACAGGATTAGTGGTGCTAGAGAAAGTGGGCGGCCTCACACGAAGAAATTCTGCTAACTTGTTCTGGGGAGGTGCCTGGTTATTTCCCTGGATCTGCTGGTTCTGGAGTTGCTGCATCATCATGTTCATAAGCTGTGCCTGTTGAGCCAGGACTTGGGCAAGTGTGGGATTCTCTCCATTGTTGTTGTTGTTGTTGTTGTTGGGGCCATTCCCATTGCTACGAGTGAGCACCATCTGGCATGGGCAAGAGCACAAGAAGAGAAACCGGGGAAAACTACTTAGGACAGAGAAGTAATTTTTCTTCTAACTTAACTTTTATTGATCTTAACTGAGTTTCATTATTACAAAACTGAAGACTCTCTCACACCACTAAACTCACCAACTACCTAACACTCGAAAGCAAACAAACGCATGCACTTACATCCCACCACTGATGTAAACCACATGCAGGACCCACACACACAACCACACTTAAAACAAGCAAACTAACACAACGACCTAGGACAACGGCTTGACAAGGAACTCTAGGTCTTCCGGGCATCGGAGTTGATTGAAGGCTCGTTCGGCTCGTCTTTATCATCTTGAGTGGCTCCCCACTCGACCTTTGAATGGGTGCGCTTCGATTCTACTCCTTCATCATCACTTACATTGACGACCGGAGGGTCTGCTAGGGCTGGGGTAACTTCTTTCTCCACCACACGGACCTTTGGCGCCAATTGGTAACGAGGGATGAATAGAGCTCTCTTCCTTGCGGTAAGACGAACCCTGGCCTTCTGCGGCGGTGCTTCTCCCTTCAATGTGGCTAGTTCCTTCTCCAAACGATCCACCTTGTCTTCTAGCTTGCAAATCTTACCGCAATTCCGGTCTTCACGATCTTGAGCTGCTAGCACAACCTCCGCGCGGGTCTCATCCATAGCCCACAGCATCTCAACCAGATGCCTTGTGGTAGCATCATTCTCAATCCCCTCAGTCTCAAGGTAGCTGCCACGGTCACTTCCCTGGGGTTGGCGAGGATGGTAGCGATACTCAGTGTCGGCCAACTGATCACTGTAGCGATCGCGGAGCTCTCCTATGGCGATCCTTGCCACCTCCTGACATGCATGAATATAATTTCCTCCTCAAGCTTCGAACATCACTGATGGGATATCTTCACTATTACTGTTCAAGGTGACTTTGACCTGACACTTCTCTTCATCCCGATCATGAGGAATCTGGGCATACATAGGGGCAGTCCCAAATCCTATGGCAAAGGACATCGTACACAACTCCTGGACAAATCCCTCAACACCAAACAAGTACTCAGGCTTGTAGCGCGGCATCTAAAGACAAGTGAAAGGAGGGAGTTAAGATGTTTGTCCAATTAATAGCACAAGTTTTTGGATTAATTTGAATAAAGTTAGAAATTCCAAGTAAAAGGTAAGTAAGTAAACCAAGCTTGCAAGATAAGTTGAAACAGTTGGAAACAAGATCACAAATTTTGCACTTTTGAACGACAGGTTTCAAAAGAAATAAATTAAAAGAAAAGTTATAAAATCAATATGCTAAATTTATTTCATTGCAGCAAGATTAAACAATGTTGTAAAACTTTTGCTGGCCAATGAGCCATTAGTACAGTAATAGATGTACGGTACTAATAACACAGGAATAATAATAAATAAATTTTTAAATGAGAACAATTAAAGGAATTATAAACTGCATGTGCCATTTGTTTGGTTTAATTAAAAGAGAAAGAGAGGAGAACAGTTCTATTTTTCCAATATTTTTAGAGGGCTTCTATGGGTAACCATTGGGCATAACCTAGGGTCAAGGAGGCTCTGATACCAACTTGTCACGCCCGGAATTTCTATCCAAAATTCCAAACGCTTACATGTGCGCGAACCCTCGTCCAGGAATCAGCCGAGGCACACAATAACAAATTGATAATAGAGTACAATTATTACTCTAATTAATAAGCGAATAAAATGTCATTACAGAGGTAGATAGTTCCTCTCAATCAATAAAGATCTAAGCAGCGGAAAATAAGATAAACGGCGCAGACGATTCCACTCCACAGGCAGCTTGACCAGGGCTACGCCTAATCATCCACACCATCAGCATCACTGTAGAACTCCTCCTCTGATGAATGATTGCAAGGTGAGTATATGACATACTCAGCAAGCCACGCAGCAAATATGCAAGTGCACAGGATAACAAAGGATGGCATAGTAGGGTTTCATTTGCATAAACAGCATTTAATAAACATTTCAGAATTTAATAAAACAGTTGAGTAATAATTAAACAATATTAATCCAACGCTATACAACATACCCTGTTGTATAGGCCCAACCATTCTGAACAACCAATCCCGGCTGCACAGTTCTATCTCCAAACCAGGAATATACCATTCCAAACCAGGAGCTAATCAAATTATTACCAGTCATAGTATCTTTTATTATGATGAGAGGTGTGAGACTAATCACGAAAGACATTGTTAGACCCGCCCATAACCGCGGGCACGGCTATTCGAATAGTTTTACTCTGACCAGAGGTGTACCACTGTACCCACAAGACACAGCCCCACGACATGTCACCATGCGCCTTGATACCACCACGGTACCTCAGAAAGGAGCTGTGACAGTACCCCTCGCACAACACAATCCACCACAGCGCACCGTTCCTGGATCATAATCACCCCCTTATAAACAAGGCATGGACTCCCCAGCGACCCCCGTGGGCTTATCTCCGCCACTTCTCAGTCTGGTGCCCCGCCATGAACCATGCTATACAAAAGGTAAAGCCGTTGCCCACGCTGGCTTGTGGTTGGCACGGTTAATGTTTCACAACCGAAACTCATGAACCAGTTCTTAATTGTCATGAGCACGACCATCAAAACCATGTGCTCACAACCCACCATTAACAGGTTTTAGTTGGCAAATTAATTAATTAACCAATCATGATTAACCATCATGAGTTATCATTAAGCCATCATTAAATAATAGTGAGTCATAAGTTATCCCAATAGTGAGCTAATGTTTCTAAGCATGGCTAAGCAATCACATCTAATATCTAGCTGAACTAGTATATAAAGCTCAACTAGTCAATTTATAATAACCCAAGGTATCAAGGAATAAAGTAATCAAGAACAAAAGGGCTATAACAAACAATAGGGTAATTCCACCCAATGACATTCGAAAATAAATGCAATAATTGAATAGAAATAATAGCTTTAAACGGGATCAACATGTTCAAAGGGTTGTTTGGAATCTGTGTGACTTGCCTTGCTGGCCTTGGAACTCTTCAAATTCTTCTCCTGCGAAAACGGACTCTCCGGAAACGTCGGAATCTAAACAGAAAAGAGCGAAACACCAAAACAGCACATAAACAAGCATGAACAGAACATGTGAATATTTTTAACATGTAGATCTCAATTTTAGAAAAATTTAGAGACTTGAACCAACTAAATCCGAGCTAAGATGAATTAGTTATGAATTTTTAAAATTAAATCGGATTAAAACACTTATATGGATTTTAATTGAATTATGACGCAATAATGAATTATTTTTGAAAAGGAAAAGAGGATTTATTGCGTCAGCGGCTAGGGTTTGCGGTGGACCGGGTGCACGGCGACGGTTCACGAGATTGGACGGCCGAGATCGATCCATCCAAAACGAACGGCCGAGATCGACCGGTCCACGGCCGGACCACGGCGGACGGCATCGATGACGTCGGCGATGACGTCATCTCCGGCGGCGACCGAACCGCGCGAGTTCGCCGGCGAACGACGGCGCGGCGGCGCGAACGGAGAGCTCCTACGGGTAGCGGACGGCACGGCGAACTCACCGGTGACCAAAGAAGCGGCGGAAGAACAACGGACGGCGACAGCGGCGAAGAAGAAGCGGCGGCGACCTCCGACTTAACAACGGCGACGGTGTTCCGGCGGTCGACAGCGACGGCGGAGTGGCGGACGAGGTCGGCGACGGCTTGGCGACCACGACGGTGACCTCCCCGAGCAGCGACGACGACTGGAGCGATGGCGACGCACGGTTGGAGCGACGGCGGCGACGGCGGCGCGAGGGCTCACGGCGCTAGGGCTCTACGGGCGACGAGAGACGAAGGCAAGGGTGGCGACGGGTAGCGGCGGGCTCGGGGGTCCTTTTATAGGGGTTGGAAGGCGGCGGCGAAGGCCCACGGCGGCCGGCGACGAGAAGGAAAGATTAGGGTTCGGAGGAGAGAGATGAATCCGATTCGAGATCGAATCCACGAATTTCCAAAGCGATTTAGATGAAGTTCCAAAAGGGAAAAGGTAGAGGAGGTCCCGAAGATCATTTCCCCTCTATTGATTTCACCGGAAACGGAAAGGGGCGGCTGGATTTGGAAGGAGACGACGGCGGCGCGGCGCTAGGGTTTCGGGCGGCGGCGGCGCGAGGAAGACGACGAGTCTGACAGGTGGGCCCCACCTGTCAGCGGGCGGACGCGCGCGCGCGAGCGACGGCTGCGGCTGCGGACTGGGCCGACTTGGGCCGGGGAGAGAGAGAGAAGGTTTTGGGCCGACTTTTGGCCCAAAGCCAAAAGAGACTTTTAAAAACCTTTTTCCATTTAAATTATTCATGAAATGCAATTCCATTTATTAAAAATACTTCCTTGGCTCAAATAAATCCCAGAAAAATCTAGGAATTATAGAATCAAGCAAAGTATTTAATGAAATTTTATCTGGCCCCATTTTATATTGGAATTTATTATTTAAAATTATATCTTCTCTTCTAGGCTTTTAAAATCATTTCTAATAATTCCAATTAAACAACAATTTATATTTTTAGGATTTTTTAGGATGTGACAAACCTACCCCCCCTTAAACAGAATCTCGTCCTCGAGATTCAGAAGAACTAGCGAACAGATGCGGATGAGCTGACTTCAATTCATCTTCCCGTTCCCAAGTTGATTCGTCTTCCGAGTGATTACTCCACTGAACTTTACAAAAACGGATAACTCGATTCCTGGTTCTTCTCTCATCTGTTTCCAAGATACAGATTGGTTTCTCAATATAGGTCAGATCCTCTTGGACTTCTATCTGTTCAAGGTTAGCTTCTTCGGTAGGTACCCTCAAACACTTTTTCAATTGCGACACATGGAACACATTATGGACTCCTGCCAAAGATTGAGGTAACTCCAACTGATAAGCGACCTCTCCTCTCCTACTGACAATCTTGTAAGGTCCCACGAAACGCGGTGCCAATTTTCCTTTAGTGTGGAAACGATGAACTCCTCGAAGAGGCGTGACACGAAGGTACACATAATCTCCTTCGTCAAAACTTAGATCTCTACGACGATTGTCGGCATAACTCTTATGACGAGACTGGGCCACACGCAATCTTTCTTGAATGATTTTTACCTTTTCTTCTGCTTCCCTTAGGATATCAGTCCTGAAAACCTGACGTTCTCCCGTTTGATCCCACAAAAGCGGAGTGCGGCACTTCTGACCATACAGCGCTTCGTAAGGAGCCATCTGAAGACTAGCTTGATAACTGTTGTTGTACGAGAATTCCGCATAAGGTAAATTCTTATCCCAACTTCCACCGAAGTCTAAAGCACAAGCTCTCAACATGTCCTCCAAAATCTGATTTACCCTTTCGGTTTGTCCGTCTGTCTGCGGATGATAAGCAGTACTAAAGTTCAGCTTAGAACCCATCTCTTCTTGAAGCTTCTTCCAAAACTGTGAAGTAAACTGACTACCTCGATCAGACATTATTTTCTTAGGGACACCATGCAAGCACACAATCCTTGCCATATACAATTCAGCCAACCGACTTCCGGAATATGTTGTCTTTACTGGGATGAAATGAGCCACTTTGGTAAGTCTGTCGACTATCACCCAAATAGAGTCATGTCCTGATGACGTTCTGGGTAGACCGGTGATGAAATCCATACCGATTTCCTCCCACTTCCATTCAGGAATCTTCAAAGGCTGCAGCAAACCTGCGGGCTTCTGATGTTCTGCCTTGACTCGCTGACAAACATCACATACTGCTACGTATTCTGCGATTTCACGCTTCATACTTGCCCACCAAAATCTTTCCTTGAGATCCTGGTATATCTTGGTACTACCAGGGTGAATGGAGTATAAAGTATCATGAGCTTCTTTCAGAATTGCATCTTTTAAATCTTTGTTGTCGGGGACACAGATTCTTTCGCCCAACCATACAGTTCCTTGCTCATCTTCCAAGAAACCGATAGCTTTTCCTCTTCTCATATTCTTCTTAATTTCTTGAATATCGGGATCATTAATTTGGGCTTCTCTAACTTGATCGATTAGCGTGGGCTTTGCTTCTAAGGCTGCAACAAAACCTCTACTAACAATTCCCAAATTTAATCTTTCAAAATCCTTGCATAACTCCAATGACAACTGTCGTCCTTCCGTAGCATTGCAATAGCCTTTCCTGCTAAGAGCATCTGCTACAACATTAGCCTTTCCCGGGTGATAATGAATTCCCATGTCATAATCCTTAATTAATTCCAACCATCTCCGTTGTCTCATGTTCAGATCTGGCTGAGTAAAGATATACTTTAAACTCTTGTGATCGGTGTACATCTCTGTACGAGTACCGAAAAGATAATGACGCCAAATTTTCAACGCATGAACCACTGCAGCCAACTCAAGATCATGAGTAGGGTAGTTCTTCTCATGCGGGCGTAACTGACGAGATGCATAGGCAACCACCTTCCCATCTTGCATCAGAACACAACCTAAGCCAAGCTTAGATGCATCACAATACACTTGGAAACCCTTCTTTGGATCAGGTAAAATCAAAATAGGAGCTGATGTTAAGCGATTCTTCAACTCTTGAAAACTCTGCTCACATTCTTCTGACCACTTGTACTTTACATCCTTTTGAAGCAGTCGTGTCATGGGCTTAGCAATCTTGGAGAAATTCTCTATGAACCTCCGGTAATAACCTGCAAGACCCAGGAAACTGCGAATCTCTGAAACTGTCTTCGGTTGTTTCCAGTTGGTTACGGATTCCACATTACTAGGATCAACGGCAACTCCTCCGGCTGAGATGACGTGACCAAGGAACTTCACTTTAGACAACCAAAATTCACATTTGCTAAACTTGGCATACAACTGATGTTCTCGCAGCTTCTCTAGCGCAAGACGAAGATGTTCTTCATGCTCTTCTTTTGTTTGGGAGTAGATAAGAATGTCATCAATAAAGACCACCACGAACTTGTCTAGGTATTCCATAAACACCTTATCCATTAAGTTCATGAAGAAAGTGGGGGCATTGGTAAGTCCAAAAGACATAACAGTACATTCGAACAATCCATACCTTGTGGTAAAAGCCGTCTTAGGTATATCCTCTTCTTTAATCCTCAACTGGTGATACCCTGATCGAAGATCTATCTTGGAGAAAACGGTGGCACCTTTAAGCTGATCAAACAAATCATCAATTCTGGGCAGCGGGTACTTATTCTTGATAGTCACATCATTTAATGCACGATAGTCCACACACATCCTATGGGTATGATCTTTCTTTTCCACAAAAATAACTGGAGCTCCCCATGGAGATGAACTTGGTCTGATGTATCCCTTTTGAAGCAAATCGTCGACTTGCCTTTTGACTTCTGCCAACTCATTGGCTGCCATTCTGTAAGGTCTCTTATGGATCGGAGTTGTTCCGGGTATCAGATCTATTCTGAATTCAATATCTCTCTTAGGCGGCATACCAGGTAAATCGTCCGGGAACACGTCCGGGTATTCCTGTACTACGGGAATCTCTTCCAAAGCTATTTGGTTCAGACTTGACCTTAAAGACTCAGAGGACAGTGCATGAACTGTTACAACTCGACCATCATTGCTGGTGAGAGTTACTTTTCTGTTGGCACAGTCTATCACACCTTTATACCTGACTAACCAGTCCATCCCTAGGATGACATCAAGATCTTTGGATTCTAACAAGATAAGATTGGCCAGAAATGGCACTTCTTGAATTTCTATTCTGACAGAGGGGCTACGTTGCAAAGAGAGTACTTGATTACTCGGGGTACTAACCATCAAAGGACGTCTAAGATCTTCTACTTCCATCCCATGATTTCCCGCAAAACTCATAGATAAAAATGAATGTGTAGCACCAGAATCGAAAAGCACTGTTGCAGGAACTAAGTTAACAAGAAACGTACCCAAAATCACATCTGGAGCACCTTGAGCTTCTGCAGCAGCAACATGATTGACACGAGCCTTTGGCGTAGGTGCGGTAAAGTTACTCTGGGTAGGGACAATCTTCGCGCGTCGGGGCTTCGGACACTTGTCAGAGTAATGTCCTGGTTCACCACAGTTGAAGCATACTCCGGGCTTGCTGCCTTGCTCCTTTTTGGCAGGCTGTTGTTGTGTTGGAGCTGCCACAGGACGTGGAGCTTGATTTCGGATGTTGTTGCCAGCATTGTTGTTGAAGAACTGACGCTGCGGACGAACAACAGACGAAGAACCTCCTTGTGGCATGGACTGGGGTCCTAAAGTAAGACGCGGCCTCTGACTATTCCCCTGTTGTGCCTTGAAGTGAGCAACCCGACGTTTCTTCTGCTCCATGCGGTTATACTTGTCCTCCTGTCGAATAGCCTTATCCACTAACTTCTGGAAATCATGGTAATCCCCAGTCATGAGTGGGTAAGACAGCTCATCATTAAGTCCCTCCAAGAACCTCTCCTGACGCTCTTCATCAGTGCGCACATCTTCTGGAGCATAACGAGCCAGACGATTGAACTCGTGCAGATACTCGGTGACCGTGCGAGATCCTTGGGTGAGCGACCTAAATTCTTTCTTCTTGAGAGACACCACTCCCGATGGTATATGCGTCTTCCGAAAAGCAGCGGTGAATTCAAGCCAAGTGATAGGTTCAGCAGTAGTCCTGTTAAGGCGGAAGTGATCCCACCACTCAGAGGCAGGGCCATGCAGTTGGTGTGATGCAAATGAGACCTTCTCCTGATCAGTGCACTGAAGCAAATCCAACTTCTTCTCTATGGCGTGCAGCCAATCACCAGCTTCCACAGGATTAGTGGTGCTAGAGAAAGTGGGCGGCCTCACACGAAGAAATTCTGCTAACTTGTTCTGGGGAGGTGCCTGGTTATTTCCCTGGATCTGCTGGTTCTGGAGTTGCTGCATCATCATGTTCATAAGCTGTGCCTGTTGAGCCAGGACTTGGGCAAGTGTGGGATTCTCTCCATTGTTGTTGTTGTTGTTGTTGGGGCCATTCCCGTTGCTACGAGTAAGCACCATCTGGCATGGGCAAGAGCACAAGAAGAGAAACCGGGGAAAACTACTTAGGACAGAGAAGTAATTTTTCTTCTAACTTAACTTTTATTGATCTTAACTGAGTTTCATTATTACAAAACTGAAGACTCTCTCACACCACTAAACTCACCAACTACCTAACACTCGAAAGCAAACAAACGCATGCACTTACATCCCACCACTGATGTAAACCACATGCAGGACCCACACACACAACCACACTTAAAACAAGCAAACTAACACAACGACCTAGGACAACGGCTTGACAAGGAACTCTAGGTCTTCCGGGCATCGGAGTTGATTGAAGGCTCGTTCGGCTCGTCTTTATCATCTTGAGTGGCTCCCCACTCGACCTTTGAATGGGTGCGCTTCGATTCTACTCCTTCATCATCACTTACATTGACGACCGGAGGGTCTGCTAGGGCTGGGGTAACTTCTTTCTCCACCACACGGACCTTTGGCGCCAATTGGTAACGAGGGATGAATAGAGCTCTCTTCCTTGCGGTAAGACGAACCCTGGCCTTCTGCGGCGGTGCTTCTCCCTTCAATGTGGCTAGTTCCTTCTCCAAACGATCCACCTTGTCTTCTAGCTTGCAAATCTTACCGCAATTCCGGTCTTCACGATCTTGAGCTGCTAGCACAACCTCCGCGCGGGTCTCATCCATAGCCCACAGCATCTCAACCAGATGCCTTGTGGTAGCATCATTCTCAATCCCCTCAGTCTCAAGGTAGCTGCCACGGTCACTTCCCTGGGGTTGGCGAGGATGGTAGCGATACTCAGTGTCGGCCAACTGATCACTGTAGCGATCGCGGAGCTCTCCTATGGCGATCCTTGCCACCTCCTGACATGCATGAATATAATTTCCTCCTCAAGCTTCGAACATCACTGATGGGATATCTTCACTATTACTGTTCAAGGTGACTTTGACCTGACACTTCTCTTCATCCCGATCATGAGGAATCTGGGCATACATAGGGGCAGTCCCAAATCCTATGGCAAAGGACATCGTACGCAACTCCTGGACAAATCCCTCAACACCAAACAAGTACTCAGGCTTGTAGCGCGGCATCTAAAGACAAGTGAAAGGAGGGAGTTAAGATGTTTGTCCAATTAATAGCACAAGTTTTTGGATTAATTTGAATAAAGTTAGAAATTCCAAGTAAAAGGTAAGTAAGTAAACCAAGCTTGCAAGATAAGTTGAAACAGTTGGAAACAAGATCACAAATTTTGCACTTTTGAACGACAGGTTTCAAAAGAAATAAATTAAAAGAAAAGTTATAAAATCAATATGCTAAATTTATTTCATTGCAGCAAGATTAAACAATGTTGTAAAACTTTTGCTGGCCAATGAGCCATTAGTACAGTAATAGATGTACGGTACTAATAACACAGGAATAATAATAAATAAATTTTTAAATGAGAACAATTAAAGGAATTATAAACTGCATGTGCCATTTGTTTGGTTTAATTAAAAGAGAAAGAGAGGAGAACAGTTCTATTTTTCCAATATTTTTAGAGGGCTTCTATGGGTAACCATTGGGCATAACCTAGGGTCAAGGAGGCTCTGATACCAACTTGTCACGCCCGGAATTTCTATCCAAAATTCCAAACGCTTACATGTGCGCGAACCCTCGTCCAGGAATCAGCCGAGGCACACAATAACAAATTGATAATAGAGTACAATTATTACTCTAATTAATAAGCGAATAAAATGTCATTACAGAGGTAGATAGTTCCTCTCAATCAATAAAGATCTAAGCAGCGGAAAATAAGATAAACGGCGCAGACGATTCCACTCCACAGGCAGCTTGACCAGGGCTACGCCTAATCATCCACACCATCAGCATCACTGTAGAACTCCTCCTCTGATGAATGATTGCAAGGTGAGTATATGACATACTCAGCAAGCCACGCAGCAAATATGCAAGTGCACAGGATAACAAAGGATGGCATAGTAGGGTTTCATTTGCATAAACAGCATTTAATAAACATTTCAGAATTTAATAAAACAGTTGAGTAATAATTAAACAATATTAATCCAACGCTATACAACATACCCTGTTGTATAGGCCCAACCATTCTGAACAACCAATCCCGGCTGCACAGTTCTATCTCCAAACCAGGAATATACCATTCCAAACCAGGAGCTAATCAAATTATTACCAGTCATAGTATCTTTTATTATGATGAGAGGTGTGAGACTAATCACGAAAGACATTGTTAGACCCGCCCATAACCGCGGGCACGGCTATTCGAATAGTTTTACTCTGACCAGAGGTGTACCACTGTACCCACAAGACACAGCCCCACGACATGTCACCATGCGCCTTGATACCACCACGGTACCTCAGAAAGGAGCTGTGACAGTACCCCTCGCACAACACAATCCACCACAGCGCACCGTTCCTGGATCATAATCACCCCCTTATAAACAAGGCATGGACTCCCCAGCGACCCCCGTGGGCTTATCTCCGCCACTTCTCAGTCTGGTGCCCCGCCATGAACCATGCTATACAAAAGGTAAAGCCGTTGCCCACGCTGGCTTGTGGTTGGCACGGTTAATGTTTCACAACCGAAACTCATGAACCAGTTCTTAATTGTCATGAGCACGACCATCAAAACCATGTGCTCACAACCCACCATTAACAGGTTTTAGTTGGCAAATTAATTAATTAACCAATCATGATTAACCATCATGAGTTATCATTAAGCCATCATTAAATAATAGTGAGTCATAAGTTATCCCAATAGTGAGCTAATGTTTCTAAGCATGGCTAAGCAATCACATCTAATATCTAGCTGAACCAGTATATAAAGCTCAACTAGTCAATTTATAATAACCCAAGGTATCAAGGAATAAAGTAATCAAGAACAAAAGGGCTATAACAAACAATAGGGTAATTCCACCCAATGACATTCGAAAATAAATGCAATAATTGAATAGAAATAATAGCTTTAAACGGGATCAACATGTTCAAAGGGTTGTTTGGAATCTGTGTGACTTGCCTTGCTGGCCTTGGAACTCTTCAAATTCTTCTCCTGCGAAAACGGACTCTCCGGAAACGTCGGAATCTAAACAGAAAAGAGCGAAACACCAAAACAGCACATAAACAAGCATGAACAGAACATGTGAATATTTTTAACATGTAGATCTCAATTTTAGAAAAATTTAGAGACTTGAACCAACTAAATCCGAGCTAAGATGAATTAGTTATGAATTTTTAAAATTAAATCGGATTAAAACACTTATATGGATTTTAATTGAATTATGACGCAATAATGAATTATTTTTGAAAAGGAAAAGAGGATTTATTGCATCAGCGGCTAGGGTTTGCGGTGGACCGGGTGCACGGCGACGGTTCACGAGATTGGACGGCCGAGATCGATCCATCCAAAACGAACGGCCGAGATCGACCGGTCCACGGCCGGACCACGGCGGACGGCATCGATGACGTCGGCGATGACGTCATCTCCGGCGGCGACCGAACCGCGCGAGTTCGCCGGCGAACGACGGCGCGGCGGCGCGAACGGAGAGCTCCTACGGGTAGCGGACGGCACGGCGAACTCACCGGTGACCAAAGAAGCGGCGGAAGAACAACGGACGGCGACAGCGGCGAAGAAGAAGCGGCGGCGACCTCCGACTTAACAACGGCGACGGTGTTCCGGCGGTCGACAGCGACGGCGGAGTGGCGGACGAGGTCGGCGACGGCTTGGCGACCACGACGGTGACCTCCCCGAGCAGCGACGACGACTGGAGCGATGGCGACGCACGGTTGGAGCGACGGCGGCGACGGCGGCGCGAGGGCTCACGGCGCTAGGGCTCTACGGGCGACGAGAGACGAAGGCAAGGGTGGCGACGGGTAGCGGCGGGCTCGGGGGTCCTTTTATAGGGGTTGGAAGGCGGCGGCGAAGGCCCACGGCGGCCGGCGACGAGAAGGAAAGATTAGGGTTCGGAGGAGAGAGATGAATCCGATTCGAGATCGAATCCACGAATTTCCAAAGCGATTTAGATGAAGTTCCAAAAGGGAAAAGGTAGAGGAGGTCCCGAAGATCATTTCTCCTCTATTGATTTCACCGGAAACGGAAAGGGGCGGCTGGATTTGGAAGGAGACGACGGCGGCGCGGCGCTAGGGTTTCGGGCGGCGGCGGCGCGAGGAAGACGACGAGTCTGACAGGTGGGCCTCACCTGTCAGCGGGCGGACGCGCGCGCGCGAGCGACGGCTGTGGCTGCGGACTGGGCCGACTTGGGCCGGGGAGAGAGAGAGAAGGTTTTGGGCCGACTTTCGGCCCAAAGCCAAAAGAGACTTTTAAAAACCTTTTTCCATTTAAATTATTCATGAAATGCAATTCCATTTATTAAAAATACTTCCTTGGCTCAAATAAATCCCAGAAAAATCTAGGAATTATAGAATCAAGCAAAGTATTTAATGAAATTTTATCTGGCCCCATTTTATATTGGAATTTATTATTTAAAATTAGATCTTCTCTTCTAGGCTTTTAAAATCATTTCTAATAATTCCAATTAAACAACAATTTATATTTTTAGGATTTTTTAGGATGTGACATTTGTCTCACAAGAAGAAATATTTCAGTCCAAGAAGCTATAGAGGATTTGCAAAGAAAGTAACATGCATAACCCTTTTTTATATGGAGATCATCATTTTAATGGCATGGAGCATTTAGACCTCAAGGAACAACAAGATATTCAGAAACACAACCCCTTCGACTCAAGTTTGCAAAGATATATAAGTTCAAAATAGAGTTTGCCTTGGTCACCCATATATATTTTTTAGAGAAGGTTTTTTTTTTACCCGGCCTCTATATCCAATCGGATATATGCAGCATTTTTTTTAAAAAACCGGAACTTAGCTATTCCCCTTCCTTCCCATTCCAAATCTCATGTATAAAAGACGCTCCTTGACCAATCTTTACCTACTTAAAACATTGGTAGTGTTTTTGTCTTCCATCAATCGAATAATCATGATCCTTCATCCAATAGATCTAACAGCAAGATCCCTACTCCTCGACTCCTGCCCCTCGCTTTCCGTCTCCGCCCCCGCTTCTTCAGTTAGTTGATGAGCATAAAAGAAGCCATATCGGACATGGAGAGAGAAAGAGGAGAACTGATTTGTTGATGATCGGACTCCAATCACCCTAAACAAAATCAGTATTACCAAAGGAAAAGGAAGAGATTGATCGATTGATTTCATAGGCTGAGTTGATTTAAACGCGATGGGCCGAGGTCCTGCAACGTGCGGCGGCAAGAGAGCTCTCGGTTGGTGCCGACTGCTTTGTGAGGAGGCAATTGAGGGGAGGTCCGGCAGCGGATTCCTATCTTGTCAATGGATCTTATCGATGTTTTGCATCTTTACAATGATAAGCTATCTAATGTGATTATTATTATTATTGTTGTAAAAACCTGAGATAATATGTGGTTTAATATGTTTGTCTTCACCCATTGCAACGCGCAGGTATTCTTGCTAGTCGAGTGAAAAATACGGAAGAAGAGAACAAAAATATTAAACCAAGTTCACCATATCGTATCCTGTTGCAACACACGGGCCAGCGGCTAGTTTCTTGGAAAAAGGTAAGTGGGTCCGGTGCAATTGTGCAAATCCCCCTCCCTCTGTCCCTCACCGGTGTGTGGCCTCGCTTCCCATTGGCTCCGGCGCCCTCGATTCGTACGGTGAACGGCAAGGCACACCGCGGCTTAAACACAGCGTTTGCTCGGTTGCACCGGAAACCTCACCTCACTCTCCTCAGCTAGCTGCTTAATTACTTGCAGCTAGCTCAGCTGCCCGGAATGGTGGAGATGGACGCCGGCGGCCGGCCGGAGCCAAGTCCACCGTCGGGCCAGTGCTCCTCCGCCGTCACCATGCGCATCAACGCGCCCGTCCACCTCGTAAGTGCTCAGGCTCACCCATCTGATCTCTCCAGTAGCGCCAAACCTGTTAATCTTTCGATCGGCCGGTTAATTAATTTCTCTTCTCTGAAATTTGGTTCTTGCATTGATTTTTGAGACTTCTTGATCTTGGATGTGTGTTTCTTGGGTCTCTCTTTGTTTTCACTGATAATGATGTTGTATATGCTAGCTCTTGCTGGCAGTTTACCAGCACACGCTGAAACTTCACTGAAAACGAAGATTTTCCACGAAAAAAAAAGAAATAAGTACACAAGTGGAAGAGAAAAGTTTGCAGAAGTTCAGAAGAACTGAACCTAAAAAAATAAGTGTTTTTTCCCCTCGAGAGTTAGCTGAATTTTACAAATTTAAATGAAGCCTCCGTTTTAGATATACTCTTCTAGTAGCTAATGAACAACAACAATGGAAAATGGATCAAGTGTATGCGTATCTGCAGGTAATTAAGGTCTTCCAGCTGCTATATATACATTACGTTGTAGGTTGTTAGATGCATCTTGAAGAAAAAACAAGATTCAAACAAATATGTGAAACAGGCTCGTCCTTTGTTTGTTCTAAAGTTTGATGAGCCTCTGCATTCAATGACAAATTGATAATAGCAAGAAGAATATATGTTTTGTATGCTAACAGACCTAGAGGGATGTCTGTTACCATCCTGTTGCTCTTTCTTCGCAAAATCCATATTATTATAAAGGGAAAGTTTTAAGTGTTTTAATGAGTACCATTATAGACAAAGCACATTGAAAAGAACATCAGCTAGAAGTAATTGGTAAGACAAGAATCTTACTTTTTCCTTTTTTGGCATGCACTTATGTTTCATTAATTGTAGGGACAAGATAGTCCCTCTGTTTCATCCATATTTCTTGAATTTACTTAATCCCTTCTGTACCCCTGAATTTTGCTCAATCCCTTAAATATCCCTGAATTTTAGTTTGGATCCCTTCCATGCCCTTTCCGCTAGTTGACTGTTAAATTCTTATGAAAAAGTACATTTTGCCCTTTGGTATAAAGAAGCATATAAATTAATAGAGTATATTGTTGAAGCATAGAAATTTGTTATATGAGACTATTATGTTTATGAGATAGTTATGCACCATATTATTTGCGATAAATATACTTTTAGATATGATATAAAAAATTAATACTTATTTGTTAGTTATTAATAGATTTTTTTTAGCATATGTGTTCTGATAGTAATAAATAAATCTGTTGTATTACTATGAAAACAAATATGCTACATAAAAGAACTTTTAATAACTAATAAATAAGTATTAACTTTTTATATCATATGTAAAAGTAAATTTGTCACAAATAATATGGTGCATCACATACTCATAAATATAATAGTCTCATCCAATAAATTTTTACATTCCAACAATATACTTCATTAATTTATTATGTTTCTTCATAGCAAAGGGCAAAATGGACTTTTTCAAAAGAATTTAACGGTCAACTAATAGTCAACTAGCGGAAAGGGCATGGAAGGGATCCAAACTAAAATTCAAGGGTATGTAAGGGATTGAGCAAAATTCAGGGATATAGAAGGGATTAGGTGAACTTTCATGGGTACATAGGGGATTTTCTCTATATTATATAATGCAATCAGTCATACTTTTTTTTTATCCTGTTGTTTTATTAAAACGAGATACAATTAGATACCGGTATTTTTTTTAATAAAACAAGTATAACTTCCAAACTCGTGTACCAACTAGAGCTTTAAAAATCATATTAATCCATATCAACATTTGAATTTTAGTGGGTTGAGTTATGCATCCACAACTTCTGTAGGAATGACTGTAAATTGTAGATGATTTTGATCACTTATTCTCTAGTCCGGTGGCCTTAGTCTGATGTGGTTCTTGTAGATAGACTTAAATCATAGAACTAAATCAAAATGTTAGGGATGAAACACTTTTTTGGTGTAGTGCAGTTGTAGGTGTATGATTCTGCCCACTACAGTTTTACTCTCCGTGCTCATATTTACACACACAAGATCTTGCGCTTAATAAGTATGTAGGAATCTTGTTTATTTCACTGTTTTATGTTTGATTTTTATCTTTCAGTTTGTTTTAGAGGGGTGCATTTATGTGCATGTACAGTGGTGTAGATGTGCGTCTTCAGTGTAATAAAGAAAATAATGTTACATCATATACCCATTGTAAGGAAAGGGCCTTACTCTTGTAAACTGCCAGATGTCCATTTTTCATCAACAACATACTGAAAAACTATCTAATTTCACCTCATAATTATCAAAATATGTAATCAGTTGTAAATAAGATTATATTGTACCAGACATCAAAATAAGAAGTGGAAGGATGAGAAAAAGATATTACTGAGCTTTGTCAAATTGTAACTAAAGATGGTCTTCTTCCCCAAAAGTGAAGTTTTCTCTTATCAGTTAAATGAATTTGATTCACTAAAAAAATTACTGAATTTAAATGTACCAGTTTGATACCAACATTTTTTTTAACTCTGCTTCCAAGATTCCTCTGTTGGCAGTTTACGCCATGGTTTCATATCTCCTCTTCCTAACCGGCCAAATAAATCAGATTGCATCTCTAGTCAATGCCTTCCAGCTGCTATGCATACTGTGAAAGTTTTCTGAATCCATCTGAAGCCAAACATGTTTGTAATGTTATGCAGTTGTTTCAGCTGCTAGCCTGCTACCATCCTAATTTGTCTATTTGAACGGCAGAATTATTCAACAAATGTGTCAAGCAGGCATATCGATCCCGATGTTCCACTTTTCTGAACATTAGCTAAAGCAGAAAGGACAGTCTGTGTTTTCGTTTATTTCCACTTCATTGAATACCTTATAATGGATAACCTGGCTGCTGCGTCAAAGACGCACAAAGCATAGCATGACACATATCATTACAATAATTCCGCACCAAGAAGAATAATATGCATGACCCCACTAACTTGTTTCTGATGATAGTTTAGGTGTTTCATTTTTGGCAAATTCTAATAGCCCACCAAGAAGAATAACTTGCATGAGCCCACCAAGTTGTTTCTATCTTCATAACCAGATGCATGAGAATCTTACTTTTATTTCTTTCTTTTTGGAAATGTTTTTATCTTTCATTCATTAATTAAGCTTTGAACATACCAGCTGGTGGGTCTACCAATATTTTGCAGTAGAAATTAGTAGTCAAAGTTACATCTCAAATCAATACCGTGTGGATGTTCAAAACAACATCTTTAACCACAAGGAGTACCTATCTGTCCCATTATAAGTGCAGTTGTGAGTTTACGTGTCCAATTTTGATTGTCTGTCTTATTTAAAAATTTATGAAAAAATAAAAAAATATTAGTCATATATAAAATACTATTCATGTTTTATCATCTAATAACAATAAAAATACTAATCATAAAAAAATTTCAAATAAGACAGACGGTCAAATGTTGAATATAAACAGTGTAAAACCATAATTTTTCTAGGATGTAGGTAGTAAGTTATCCTCTGCACTAGAGCACTAGGAGGGAGTTTTTAAGAGGGATTGGGAGTTTAGAGGAATGAGGCTATTAAGTATTTTGTTTGGTTGGGAGACATATAAATTTTGGTGGAATAAGGATGAGGAATTGAGAAGGAACTCTCTCCTTTTCAATACCTGTGTAGGGGCATCCGGGCATGTAATTGGGAGGGAATTTCTCCTTTATTTTGTCTAAGCAAATCTCAGCCATCCGTTTTTATTGATGACCTAATCTCCAACTAAACTCCCTGTCAATTTCTATCACCTCTACCAAACAAGATATTGAAATTAAAAATAAAATGTCCATCTTAATCTCATCATCAATTCTCTCGTTGAAACTTCCAATCCCCTTCACTCGAGTTACCAAACAAGCCGTAGAATTTCCTGCCGGATTGAAGTTTTTTTTTTTTTTGGCTTCCGGTCACTGGCAGGTTTGGTCCGTAGTGAGAAGATTTGAAGAGCCACACATCTTCCAGCCCTTCGTGCGCGGCTGCACGATGCGAGGGAGTACTAGTCTCGCCGTTGGTTGTGTGCGAGAGGTTGATTTCAAGTCGGGCTTCCCTGCCAAGAGCAGTGTAGAAAGGCTTGAGATCCTTGACGACAAGGAGCACGTTTTCGGTGTCAGGATCATTGGAGGTGACCATAGGCTCAAGGTATGCTCGTTCATATCTCAGAGGCCTGTTTGATTTGTCACTAAACGAATTCTACAACCAAGATTTGACGTTATTGACTTTTGGTAAGTTTGCTAAATATTTCGTATTACCAAAATTTATGTTTTTACTTTTTTTCTTTCCCCCTATGTAAGACTCTCCTTTTTCCTTCTAATATAACCAGCAATTCTCTTGCCATCTACTATAAATTTTTTTTTTGTTAAAGTAACGTTTGGTTTAAAGCCTCATTAAATTTTGGTGTGGTTTAAATTCCACCTACTTTCTGAGGATCTGTTTGGTTGAGCTCGTAGAAGCTACAGCTTCTCCAAGATTCAAAAGTTCTTCTAAATAATTTAGATTTTTATCTAGATTTTAAAAAGTAGTTATAGAATCAATAAAATAAGCTAGAAGCCAGAAGCTGGTTTTCCGACTTCTCCTTATTCTCACTAGTTGCTTATCCGAATCCAAAGCTCTCTATACAGGGCCTTAACATATGTATATTTTAGGCTGGAGGCAATACATATTTTGTCTGGTGTGTATCAAAATTTGGTAGGTTGAATTTATCAACAAACCAAACTGTCTCCATATTTTTTGATGACATAGAAAATTAATCAGTTTGATCATGGATGGCCAACCTAAAGCAAAAAAAAAAGGAGTAGCAAGGTAGTATTCCCTCCGTTCCATATGATAAGTGGTTTGACCTTTTTTCTAGTCAAACTTTGTTAAGATTGATCAAGTTTATGGAAAAATTTAGCAATATATAAAATATTAGATTAATTTCATTAGATCTAACATTGAATATATTTTTTAATAGTTTGTTTTGTGTTGAAAACACTACTATATTTTTTGAAAACTTATTCAAATTTGAAGAGGTTTGACTAAGAAAAAAAAGTAAATAACTTATAATATGAAATGGATGGAGTAATATTTGTTACAGAAATGGTTCAAACTAACAAATAGAATCCGACAGACACATCTGCGGAGTAGAATTTGTGTTCTAAAAATGGGCGAACATGTTCACTAATATTCATGGTAAACATGTTCATCCCTTTAGTCCTACATAATAAGATATACTCCATCCATAAAAAAAATTAATTCTATATGTGTCCAGATTTATCTTTAAATAAACTTTTTTTTGGAACGGAGGGAGTACTTTTTTCCCCACATTGAAAAATATTACACATACAAAAAATCTTGCACCCCACAAGCTCACCCAATTAAGCGTATAATTTCCACTTTCAAGTTTCAATATGACTCAGACCATAGTGAAAAATATTACACAATGTTGCAGTACAGTAATTCTTCTCGGTTTAATTTTTTTTTTGTGACAAGAGTCAAAGTAATGTGGAAATCCTCGAAAAAAAATAGTAATGTGGAAATCTCCTAGAAAAGCCTGATCAGTATATGAAAAGATAGAACGAATGCTTTCCCATCCTGGTGTTGTCGTGCTTGTGTAGGTTAGGCCAACTACTGTCTACTGGCTGGCTGACCACAAACATAAATTAATTAACTGATGATCCCATGCTTAATTAATTTTTTAATAGTTAAAAAGGTTTATATCTCCAATCTCTGCTTTTGAGACTATTTATATTCTGCAGAATTACTCGTCAGTGTTGACGGCCAAGCCCGAGGTCATCGACGGCGAGCCGGCGACGCTGGTGTCGGAGTCCTTCGTCGTCGACGCCCCCGAAGGGAACACCGCCGACGAGACGCGCCACTTCGTCGAGTTCCTCATCCGGTGCAACCTCAGGTCACTCGCGATGGTTTCTCAACGTCTCCTGCTTGCCCAGGGGGATCTCGCCGAGCCTCCTGCACAATGACTGGATTTTAGACAAGACACTAATTGGAGTTTTTTTTTTTTTTTTTTTTTTTTTTTTTTTTTTTTTTTTGGCATTGTTGGCTTGTTGCCATTTGCCTACCATCAATCTATCATATTCTATTAGAGCTACAACCCCAGAGACTTGTTCTGAGCTCCCCCATAACCTCGTGACCCTAGGAAATTGATCCACGTTTCTAAACTCCAGTTCTGATACCACTTGTTTTATTGCAAAGCTCGTTCCACTAAATGTGGTCCTTCCAAATCACATTGGGTCTAATACACCAATAAATCTAACCACATGCACAACTTTAGATCATATATTTACACAACCCAAAAGGTTATTATGAGGTGTGAGAATTTATAATTTCCACCTTTTAAGTTATGCTTTCTCATCATCAAATACTTATATAAGAATAAATCTAACAAAATATAGTTATAATCCTTTATATTTTACCAAACTTGGGTATAGAATGATATATGAAACATGTTTAGATTGCTACCTTGACATGCCAAAATTTAGCATAAGGTGTGTTTAGTTTTTTGTGTAAAGTTTTTGAAGTATACAGACACACATTTGATGTATTAAACGTAGACTAATAACAAAATAAATTACATATTTCGCCTGTAAACTGTGAGACGAATTTATTAAGCCTAATTAATCCATCATTAGCAAATGTTTACTGTAGCATCACATTGTCAAATCATGACGTAATTAGGCTTAAAAGATTCGTCTCGCAATTTACATGCAAACTGTGTAATTGGTTTTTTCTCCCACATTTAATACCCCATGCATGTGTCCAAATATTTGATGTGACGTTTTTAACAATTTTTTTTAGATCTAAACAATGCCTAACTGGAAAGATCGTAGCGGATCAAACAGCAACATCTATCCCTGACAGTGTCCCCATGCATGCATAATACGACATAAATATAATTAATGCACCATTTGACTGTGCATTGCGTAAATAAATTACTTTGTATAATTATTTTAAGTTCTATATTGTCAACCAATCGCTCTATATATATACCTTAATTTGCGATAGTCAACTCGATTGCGATGCCCGTGGTGTGGTACCAGCGTGGTCACTACATTGGATTGGACAACACTTTAGGTCCATGAATTATTACTGTGAAAGTGTTTTGACAAACAGTAATAAGTCATTAGTTTTGTCAAATGGGATGAAATGAAGCCATTTATTGCATAGTCCAAATTAGGCCCACACTTTCTACGTTAAATGGGCTGAAATTAGGTCGACCCGATCGAATGTAAAATGGAAAAGGTATACTTTGACTACTTTAAGTATTGCCCGAGTATGATTCATGTCCTCCAACCATAAAACCGGGTATATCAACTCCTCTAACTATCAAAACCGGTGCAAACAATACCCCTCAGTGGTTTTGGAGGTGGTTTTGGATGACGTGGCGCCTACATGGCGGTCTTGACTAAGTCTTTGTCCAACGTGGCGCTTACGTGGCACTAGAATAAAACCAAAAGTAAAAAATATGTGGGACCCATACGTCATTCACACGAAGAAGTACTGTGGAACCACTGACATGTGGGACCCACATGTCATCCTCCCTCTCCTCCCCTCTCTCCGTTATCTCTCTCCCCCGGCCTTTCTGTTCACTGCGGCGGGGACGACAGTGGGGAGCGGCGGTCGGGACAACCGCGGTGGGGAGCGGGCGGTGGTGGCGGTGGGGAACGGTTGCGGCGACGGCCAGTTGCTGCGGCACCGGCGGTAGCGGTGGGGAGCGGCGGCGGCGACGGTCGGCTGCGGCAGCAGCGGTGGCGGTGGGAAGCGACGGCAGCGACGGTCGGCGGCGGCAGCGGTGGCGGCGACGGTCGGCGGCAGCGGCGGTTGCGGTGGGGACGAGGCGGTGGGGAGCGGCGGCGGCGACAGTCAGCTGCGGCAGTGGCAGTGGCGGTGGGGAGCGGCGGCGGTGGCGGTGGGGACGATGGTGGCGGGGAGCGGCGGCAGCTGTTGCGGTGGGGAGTGGCAGCTTTGCTCGCGCCCTCGCCCGCACAGAACGTTAGGCAGCCGCTCTGCTCCAGCCGCCGCGCCATCTCCTCCGGCATCATCATCGCCGCCGTCTCCTCATCCGGCAAGCATTCCACATAGCCGAGATCGGTGTTGTCCCTGCTCACCTCTAACATGGCCGCGGTCTTCTTGGGGCTCGGGTACTCCACGGAGCTTGGGCGCCGCCGTTTCTTGCCCTTTTTCATTGCAATCATGGCGCAAAGAAGCACGGCCATGAACGATCCGGCGGTAGCCGCACCGAATGAATCCAACAAGCTGATGTTGTCGCGTTGCAGTCCGTCGCCGGTGGCCGCGGCACTCTGCATCGGTGGAGCGGTGGAGCTGTTCTTGCCAGGTCCGTGAAAGAAGAGGAGGTGGGACCCCTGGCACTTGCGGTGGAGAACCTCGCCCCAGAGCTCTGGATTGCCTGCGAACGCGGCGGCGCCCATCTGCGCCATGACGGGGGTGATCGACACAATACTCTTTTTTTTAGTGACATATGGGTCCTACATTTTTTAAAAATTTTATTCTAATGACACGTAAGCGCCATATAGGACAAAGACTTGATCAAGACCGCCACGTCAGCCAAAACCATCTCCAAAATCACAGAGGGATATTGTTTGCACCGGTTTTGATAGTTGGAGGAGTGGATTTACCCGGTTTTATGGTTGGAGGATATGAATCATACTCGGGTGATAGTTAAGGGAGTCTATACTTTTTCCATGTAAAATTAATTAAGCCTCTCACGAGATAAAATGGGTCGTAAATTGACAAATTAATTAGGCCCATTTCAAAGTTCCAACAATTAATAAGCTGGATTTAGGCCTATCGTTGACGTTTGATGGGCTAAATTAGACCACTCAAATCGCGCAAGTTTCAACTTTCAGTTCAGAAAGGGCTTTGTGTTCAACATGCGCGGTCGCCCACTCCCACGGTCATCTATATCTAAGCATGTGGATCTCCCTCCACCTCGTTTTCTACGTGCACAATTCCCAAACTGCCTATGTGTTCTTAAAAAAAAAGTTTCTATACGAAAGTTACTTAAAAAAATCATATTGTTTCATTTTTTTAAAAAATAGATAATATTTAATTAATCACGCACTAATAGACCGCTTCATTTTCCGTGTGCAATTCGCTTGTCGGTAACCAGCTCCAACAAACACACACTAAACAGTTAAACATGGGAGTCCCTATTGCGAATTTCCTGCAGTTTACAAATCCGTTGGATCGTTTTTTCTTAACAAAACTCGGAATAAAAAAATGGATGGGATTAGTTTACCCAATCTTTTGATGATGATGCTCTTTACTATACCGTAGTAAAAAAATCAACAGCGAAAGCAACGAGTGAGAGAAAGGTGGGTGGTGCGCCGCAAGTGCATGCGCCGCCCAAACCGGCCTATTGGATTGGATTTTGGCCCGGTCGTGCTGGAACACCAACACATACTTTGCTTTATACTTGGCCGGCTGATCTAGTGTCCACTGCATTTTGCACCTGTCGCGCGTACGGTATATCTTTATGTTTGTCTCCATGGTGGATTCCACTCAAATATATACTGTCTAGCTAGGACGAGACTGTGATGTTTTCTAATACAACAAACTTAAAAGAGAGGGGCATATCTAGATTCATTTTATTAGAAAATATCATATCTGATCCGTTGATTTTTTATAAGACGGAGAAAGTATGTACTACCACTTGAAAAAACATTTTTGTACATTTTTATACTCCAACACTGATTAATTACCGTGCGACTTAGTAATTCACAACTAAATATTAAATATATATTTTTGTTTTCCTTTGAAAGCACCAATTGTAATTAAGGTGTGGTGGAGTCGTGTTGGTGGGTACATACATGATTTTAACCATTACGATTATTTTTTCTATTTTTGTAAGTATTATACATTCGATAATTAAGATTATAACGAAGCACAGACAAATATTATAGTCGCACGTACGAATACGTTTTCGGTGGAATCCTGATGTAGTCGGGTATCTGATGACGCTAGTCTCTTTAACCATATCTTAGGAGATGCATTGATCATGTCCGATGCGCACACTCGTAGAATTAAAAAATAAATCTCTTGTTTTAAGAAAAGATGAATTTGCAGGAGAGGGGTTGACATTATTCAAAAAGAAAGACTCAATTATTCTCGAATTTGTTGAATAATTAAATTGGTCGAACAACAACCTTTTATCCCTGCACAGCTTATCCGGAGTATCGTACCATATCATGTATCCAGCATGTGTCCCTACTTATCTCGCATGGATGCGGTTTCTCATGCGGAGATAAGGGTACCAAAGGAAAAAAATTAGCATAAATGAGCATAGTACATTATATTATATTATATTATCAGTATGTAATGCTTGCCTTAGCTACAGGATTAGTACGAAGGCACCAAAGTACTGGATCCATCTATGTTTCTCCTGGAATTCGTTATGCACGGTCGTGCTGATGTCAATCAGTCAATGTGTGCCAGCCAACACCATCTGCTAATTCACTATAATTCAGTCTATAACGTGTGCTCCTACAATTTTTTTTCTTTACTATTATATTTCAGTTTCAATATCAGTATATTACTTTTACGCACAAAAGAAATGTTGGTTTCATATAACTATCCTTCAAAAATGTATTAACTCTGTTTTTAAAAATATATATATACGATGCATTTGACTTTTAGACATATCGTTGACTATTTATTTTATTTAAAATTTTGTGCATATATCTAAAAATATAAACCGTGCATGCTTAATTAAAGTACAATAGTAGCGGCAGACAATCCCCGTCGACATAAATACCAGTTAGATTAGATTACCCCGCAATAACTGAAAAATATTTTACAAAATACCATGTAATTGCCAGATATTTTAGTTTCAAACCCCTCCATTGGAATTAACTAGTTTTCATGTATAAGGTAGTGCTGGGGGTAAAATAAAAGCTATAAATTAATGTATAAGTGACGCTAAAACTTAACCCACATGGAAATTTTAAAAACTCACCTACTTAACCACAAGCCAGCTGAAACTTTTATACCACATTTTTCCTCAAGCTCATAATAACACAATTGTTGCCATCCCAACCTTATAATTTTATTTTATTTTTTTGGCAAGACTTTCGCTGAACCAGGAAAATTAAAGTAAACCTCTCTATATATATATATATATATGCATATAACAATATTGCAAGTTAATTTGCAACGTCGTTTGTCATGTAGTAGGTGAAGGTGAAGTCCAGTAAAATGAACGTATTAAAGTTTGCATGGTTGGCTCTACTAGTTACACGCACGATCTACTGGAGAATGCCAAATGATTTTGTTTCGTTTTCCGTTGTCGCCTCGCTGGACGCAAGGCTTGTTCTTGTCTACATCATGCCATGTGATCCGATGCCTATCCTTATTACTACTTTATAGTATGTGGGAAATGCTACAGGTACATATATATCTATCACTCTCACAAATTCTATAAATAAGTGATTTTTTTAAAAGAAAAAACTGTCGTTGTTCACCGCTTGCTTATGCTTTCGTATCTGTAATTAGATATTCAAGCCGAAGAAAATCATGTGTTAGTCATATAAAGAAAACGTCATGTATATGAAGCCTCTCCTTACACTACCGAATAACTGATCTTTTATCATGGTATAAAACACAAATATCTCGGATAGACTAAGAACCGATATTAAAGATGTTTTTAGTACCAGGTCTAAAAGTCCAAGTCTAAAAAACAACTTTAATTTTGGTTGGTATTACCAACTGGTATTAAAAATGTTATCAACCGAAACTAATGCTGGAAAATCTTTAATCTCGGTTGGTACTAGTTGATAACACCAACACATACTAAAGATAGTTTTAGTACCAGTTGTTGTAATGAACCGGTACTAAAGATACATCTAGGGTTAGTTAAAAAGATAGCATCTCTCTAAGTTAAGATGTGTGTAGTTGATGGGATGGTTACACACATAAGAGCTGAGATGAGAGATCTTGAGTTCAAATCTCGTGTCCCACATATTTTTGGATTTGGTATGCATTTTTAGTTAGTACCGGTTATTTTTAGTCTCGAGTTGTAGAGCCCGATGACTAATAGTATTTTCTAATGTCGATTACATTTTACGATATCACTTGCAGGACATCAGCAGCAAAGACCGATGGCCCCCCGACTAGTTAGCCCAGGAGCTAGGTACGCTGAAAAAAAATACTAAGTTACTTGTGGTGGAACTAGCCTATCTGGATTTAAATCCTAGCTTTGATTCGGGTGCTCACATTTACGGTTAATTATTATTTTAGTGGTAAGCAATATATCGACATCTACAGTGACTTTGTCATTCTCAAAATATGCTAGCCCAGTTTTTCGGAGGTGCTCATGAGAATAGGGTATGTGTTCATATGGGTGAGTGTGCGTGCGTTATGGGCACATGTATTTATACTATGTTTCTTAAAAAAATAATTAGCAAGCCTTTCCTTCTTTCCTTTTATTCCCCAACATAACCCTACCTAGGTGAGAGCCATGGGCTAGAGGGCAGTCAACGGCGCAGGCCGGTGCCCTGCCTCAACTGAATTGGAAAAAGGCTGTGGTAGGGTGGTTGCTACCTGAAATTGGCCAAGCAGATGCTGCCTAATTAGCTAGCTACCATAACAAATTAACCACACATGCATTCATGTACTACAAGCGTATATATGCGTGCCTAGCTAGGACATGGACATTATATTGTTGGATTTGCTGATGCATCACGCTCACATGCATGTCTGTTGCAACAACAGTGATCAGGATAAACTGAAAGTGGCTTCACAGGGTCCAGGGGACAACAAGATAAGCTTCTTAATTTGTACGTTTCTCAGACAGCTCTTGGTGGCTATGTTTATTTTAATAAATACAACATATTTTGAACCAGGCCTGGATTGGTATGATAATTTTTAGGATAATTCTTATTGACAATTAAGTTGTCCAAATATGCCCTGAATGGTTTTAAGTATCACTAGGGGTGCACAAGTGAGATAAGCTAGCACTAATTCCTAGTTGCTTCACGAAGAATGATAGAAAAAAAAATGTTTCCTGAAGCATTCGTAAACGAAATTTTCTGAACATCCAAAATGGATTTTGAGGGGGTGAGTACAGTGGATACAATTTAATTATACGTACTTCCGTCGTTAATATTTTGGAAAAGAGAAGTCCTTCCATCTCATGAGAATCTTAGTACACATGTATGTTGGTTAATTGCCAAGTGAACTAGTATTGTTTATGACAATTATAACTAAAAGGGTCTGTTTCATGTGTGAATTATAAAGCACACACAATGTTTTATTTCATCACGATAGGGAGTGATGTAGATCGATGTGAAATGATGTAGCTAATAGCACCATTGCATCTTGAAATGGCATTATTCTTCCATTTTTGTCGTTACTTACCTGTGACTGCAAAGCTATTTGGCAATTTTTGTATGGCGCATAATGAAGATCTTTATTTTCTACAAAAGAAAACTCTGTTATGAAACCTTTAGTTCAATATGGAATTGAATATTGCTTTCATCATCAACTGGACCATCCCTTTGTACAGTACTCCTATTATATCATTTCAAGAGTACATTTTTCCTTTTCAAAAAAGCTTAGCAAATTAATTAATTGATTTTATTTTGAATTAGTTATAATGCTTCTTTTAGAGAAAATTGTTATTATAAGTTTTACCAAAAATACCAGCTAAATATTCATATTTAGCTGGTATTTTTCTCAATATTCATTTTTCTCTGTAAATAGATTATATAAATCAAATTAAAATCAATATTCATTTTTCTCTGTAGCATAAATATTCATATTTCATTAAGCATAGTATATAAACATATGATAAATGTTTTCTCGTTCGCCTTACGGATGATTACAACAAGACAAAAATCTCACATGGCATTTTCAAAGTATTAACGTAACTCCATGTTGAAGTTTTTGCTGCCAGTATGATTATAAGGCTGCGTGTACCGATTGATGGATGAAGATCATGATTGCCTTTTGCAAAGTGTGATTTCATTGTCGAGTGGCATTTTGACATCTCATACGAGGTATATGCGTCCTACCACGTGCTTGTGCTTTCAAGCAAAGCTTTTACACACATCAAAAGTTTTGTTGCCCCTTAAAATAGATATCTCTTTGGGTGGTTCCTTGCAACCACCATGAATGTTCTCAATATATATTTGCTGAAACTAAAGGTGACTTCCATGTTACTATGTATTGTTCATATATTAATCGTGACAACTACCCTAGCCCACAAGAAGAGAAGATGAGGAAAAATGCTAAAAACAAATTATGGGCAGCGTATATAGTTACGTAAGGGGGAGCTCGGAGTTTGATTAATTAGGAAGTAATAATTTTCTAGGCAAAGTTATAGCCTACCTAGCATTTTTCGAAAGACTAGTAAGTAATATGCAAGTGCATTATAACGGGATGTCGAGATCATGCCAATGGAAATGGAGCTAGGTGTAGATCATCTAACCTAAATCACACTATTTTTTATGCAACCCCCATTTTTTTACGTTAGGGGAGAGAACTACTTTTACGTAGTAAAGACAATAAAATTGTTATTTCTGGCTACTGCACCAACTAGACGTATATCTGGCAAGTTTAATTTGTGGGTCACATTTCGAATATTATTTCTCAAAAAAAAAAAGTAGGCCTAGTTTCTAGTTACATATCCATCTTACAAGAATCAATTCCAACCCTCTAAAAAGATTTGATTTACATGGTTATATCATTCAGAAAATAGAAAGAGTCGTTATCACTAAATTTACATGTGTTGATTCTATACGAAGCTGTTGCTTTCGGATCAGACCTGCCATATTTGTCCCGAGTAGAAAATTACTAATGGTAGCAGCGTCCACAACAGTATGCTGCCAGCCAATCAGATTACGCCACGTCGACATCTCCTCCCTCGAGTGGCCATAGTATTTTTCTTGCTTAATTAGCTACACACTAAAAACGAAGACTTACTGTGTAAATATTGAAGGAGGCAAGGGCATATGATGAAACTAATATAGTACTACATCTGTCCCAAAATATAACAATTTTTGGCTATGAATCTGTATACTAATCAACTTTCAGCAGTAGTGCAAAGCTAATCCTGCAACCTGCAGGGCGTGTGCTAGGTCCACCACTTGCCTCGTTTTCTTGCTTTTCTACCTTTTACAAGTTGCACCTTGGAGGGCTATTCAGAATTCGATGACTAAAATGTTCAATTCCAATGACTAAAAGTTGTATGGTTATATTTGTTGCAAATATACCATATGATAGTATTGCATGATTTAGAATACCTACAAAATTTACTGGTAAAAAACAGAGAGACAATTGTGGATGTATGTGCGTTGTGTGCGCAGGTGTGTCTTCTATGAAATTGCAAATATATATTGTGAGATGGGCGAGAGAGGAGGGGTTATAAATCACTAGTGAGATAGATTGTTTATATTGTTTGACCAACACCTTCCCATAAAATAAAGGTGAATGAAAATTGTATATACTCCCTACGTTTTATAATATAAGTCATTTGATTTTTTTTTAGTCAAAGTTCTTTATGTTTGACTAAATTTATAGAAAAAATTAGCAACATTTATAACACTAACATAGTTTTATTAAATATAACATTGAATATATCTTAATAATATGTTTGTTTTGTATTAAAATGTTACTATATTTTTCTATAAACATGGTCAAAATTAACGAAGTTTGACTTAAAAAAAAGTCAAATGACTTATAATATGAAAAAGAGGAAGAGGATGTTATTGCACATGGTAACATGTGGTTAGAAGACAAATTTATTGAGGGTTGAAGTTTGGATATTTCTATCCTATAGTGGTCTACACGTAAAAGTATAATTTTGTGAAACATGTTTTCAAAAAAAAATTGTGGAAAAAACAATTTTAAATTACAAGAGAGTTTTATGAACAAAAAAACTTAGAGGAGTACTTTTTTGATCTTTGTGAGATTTACTCAAAATCTTATGTCCAACACCAAGCATTAATAGGGTTGATGCTAATTGTTTCCAAATATCCATATACTGAAAACACAATCCTGCTCAAGTCAAGCCTTAATCCAAAAGCAATAGTGCAGTTTATGCATTCACAATGTTGTTAATTAATGCATATGCATACTTACTACTCCAAAAGTTTCATGATGTCAACTCATTTATAATGTTAGTGTTCCACTAGGGGAGCTTTAACTGAAGTATTTCATCAGCTTATGTGTTATCTTTAAGATAATTTGACTTGATCATATCTACTTTCTGTAATTTGTCTTATGACTATTTATGCCCATAAGAGGGGCTCACTAATACTACTTTCATTCCATCAACTACTAAATAACATTTTATTTCTACTATAAAAATACATTATACCTATCTTTAGAGGAAAAAGGAAAACACTGAACCTACAGTTTTGAGGTTTATATATATTTAATTGAAACTCAACAAGAAATAAATCAATAAAATTGTGTACATATTATTGGGTTGCATGTGATATATTTCGCGTGGCTCAAGGTCAAAGAAGATTGGGTACAATGTACAATATATTGTATGACACGTGATATATTTTGTGTGGCTCAAGGTCAAATTTGATCGATCGACAAGACTTATTTTGGTATGATGTACAATATTTTGTAGGATATGTATTTTTTTCATAAAACAACAAACGTGTAACTATGAAGTTGTCATCCTTATTTAGGAGAGAGTTCACAGGTATGACAAAATTCAGGCAACTTTGCTAGTCTAGTCTACTTCAAAAAACTGAACTAACCTATCAATTTTCTATTTTTCCACTTTTATTTTGGCTTGACTGTCTATAAGATATTTTGGCTTGACTATATCTATTTCTTAATTTGTGTTAACTATTTATGCCCATGAGATGGTTCACTAGCTAATACTTCTTTCATACAACCAACCACTACTAGTAACATTTTATTTCTACTTTTGTTACTTCTATAAAATATATTATACCTGTTTTTAGAGGAGAAAGGAAAACATTGAACCTATAATTTTGAAAAGGGGTAAATGGATATGTGATACCTTATATCTAGAGGGTTATCTGTGCATATTAATCTCAGCAAAAGAATTCAAAGGCTAAATTGCACTTGCAAGCCTCACAATTTTTGTCAATAGATATTCAATCATGAATATTTATATCTTTAAGTGCAACTCACCAAGAAATAAATCAATAAAATTGTGTACATATTATCGGGTTGCATGTGATATATTCCACGTGGCTCAAGGTCAAATTTGATCGATTGACAACATTTTTGGTATGATGTACAATATCTTGTATGACGTGTGATATATTTCGCATGGCTCGAGGTCAAGTTTGATCTATCCACAAGATTTTTTTTTGTTATGATGTACAATATCTCGTATGACATGTGATGTATTTTGCGTGACTCAAGGTCAAATTTGATCAATCCTCGAGATTTTTGTTATGACGTACAATATCTCGTATGACATGTTTTTCCCCCAAGAAAAATATAATCGTGCAAGTATAGTGCTGGCATCCTTATTAAGGAAAAGGTTCCCTAGTATGACAAAAATTCGGGCAACTTTGCTAGTCTAATCTACTTGTGAAGTCTGAACTAACTTATGATTGTTCTCTTTTGCCACTTTTATTTTGGCTTGAATGTCTATAAAATATTTTGGCTTGAGTGTATCTATTTTGTAATTTATCTTAACTATTTATGCCCATGAGAGGGGTTCACTAGCTAATACTACTTTGGTATATGACCAACAACTAAATAGAATTTTATATCAACTTTTATTACTACTATGCAATACATTATACCTATCTTTGGAGGAGAAAAGAAAACATTGATCCTATAATTTTGAAAAAGGTTAAATGTATATGTTATACCTTATATCTAGAGGGTTATTTGTGTATATATAGTAATCTTAATAAAAGAACTCAAAGGCTAAATTGCACTTGCTGATATTGTCAACAAGATATTCGAGCATGAGGGTTTATATCTTTAAGTTCTATTCATCAAGAAATAAATCAATAAAATCGTGTACATATTATTGGCTTGCATGCGATATATTCCATGTGGCTTAAGGTCAAAATTGATCAATTTTTTTGGTACGATGTACAATATCTTGTATGACGTGTGATATATTTTGCGTGGCTCAAGGTCAAATTTGATAGATCCTCAAGATTTTTTGTTATGATGCACAAAATCTCGTATGACATGTTTTTTCCCCAATAAAAATATAAACTTGTAAGTATTATGTTGGCATCCTTGGAATAGTTTCCTAGTATGACAAAAATTTGGGCAACTTTGCTAGTCTAGTCTACTTATGAAGTGTGAACTAACCTATCATTATTCTCTTTTGCCACTTATGTTCCTTTTTCTCATAAAAGAATTGCCCCCATATTTTCTAAATTACTTGTAGTTTTTTTTTGGGACATTGCACCCATCTTTAGTATTACTACCTCCGTCTGAAAATATAAGAAATTAAGATAAGATGAGACACATCGTATTACTACGAATCTAATCAGGGAGACCGTCTAGATTCATAGTAGTAAAATATGTCCCATCATTTTTGAAAAAGAGGGAGCAGAAGAAAAGGGGCATAGTGTCCATCATGTACCCTCCATTGGACGCATGTCCAGATTCATACTTAGAATTATTATTATTATTTTTTAAAAAAGAGAGTATATACCAAAAAAAGCTATTTCTAAGAGATAACAATGTCATCACCTCTCATGTCTTGGGGCCCATCCATCCATCAATTCAGAAGTCACAAGCCAAATAATAATATCCAAGGAAAAAAGAGAGGAGGGACCAATCTACAATTTCAAGAACCTCACAGGGCTGTATCCGAAAAACTCCCCCGATCGAATAACAACCACCACCACACCCTGAGCCCGCGGCCTCACTGCCATCGAGAGGTCGTCGTCGTCGTCGTCGTCGTCGATCACCTCGTCGTCGACGCACCACCAAAGCAAAGGCAAACCAAAACTCCTCTCCTCCTCCTCGTCTTCGCCGCCTGCGCGCGTCGCCGTCGCGTCCATTGCCGGGGCGGAGGGAGGGGGGGTTCTTGAGGATGGTGGAGGTGGGAGGAGGAGCGGCGGAGGCGGCGGCGGGGAGGAGGTGGCGGCTGGCGGACGAGAGGTGCGACCTGCGCGCGGCGGAGACGGAGTACGTGAGGCGGTTCCACCGCCACGAGCCCCGCGACCACCAGTGCTCCTCCGCCGTCGCCAAGCACATCAAGGCCCCCGTCCACCTGGTGACCTTCTGCAGCTTCCCCTGAATCCATCGCTGCTTCGGTTTCTTGGTTTGTTTATTCTTGGGGCTCTCTTCTTTAATTTCTCGATCAGGAAGGATGCCAACAAATCGAAAAGCTTAATTTGGAGGCTTTCTTGTTCTGCTTTTCTTTTTTTTCTTCTTGTTCCCCTTTCTGATTAGTGTGCGGCAATTGATCGAAAAAGTTTTATATACGCGATCCTTGCGATTGATTTCTGTTTCTTGCAACAATCGTGGAGCTGTTCTTGGATTGGGCATGCTACTTTGCTGGATTTGCTCTGCAGGAAGAAGAATGCGCAGATGATTGATCGCAATGATATGATGGCTAGTACGAAAATCGCACGGATTTTTAATTCTGCCTTTCGTACCGCCATCTCACGTGGGAAGATGCTTCCCCCCACCTCGAGATCCCGGCTTAATCTGATTTGTTTTTTGTTTGATTATTTTTGGATTTCTGGATGTTCTTGCATTGGTTTCTACTTACTACTTTATTAACCTTTTTCTTAGTTGTTCCTTTATTCTCTTAATAAGTAATACTCCTGCAAAGAAATGGTAGAGATACCCTTGAGTTGGATTCCACTCCTTTCGATATCTATTGAGTGGTTCTAAGAAGATTGGGTTGAAATTTAGCTTTCTTTTTTGCGTTTTGTTTTGTTTTGTTTTGTTTTTTTGTTTTTTTGTTTTTTTGTTTTTTTTGCAGAATCATGTGATGCCTGTGACACTGAGAGTTAATCAAATGATATAAAGTTATCATTTTTGTCAATTACCAGCAACAGTAATAATCAGCATATTCTTAAAGGATGCCTAATTCCAACTCCAAATAGGAGTATATTTCTATAGAGATCATTGGCATTCTCTAGAGTCTAGCCTCTGTTTCTCCATTTAGAAATTCTCCATTTAGAAATTGTGTGTCTCTGATTAAAAGAGCTGTCCTATTCAATCTGTCTTGAATGAAACTTTTGCACCATCCTTGCCAGCCTCTTCAGTTAATTTCTGTTTTTTCTTTCAACTGTTCATTGATAGGACAGCCTGAATGATCTAGCACAGTTGGGATCTTTATGCAAGAACATTTAATATCAACTGCCCTGTTTGTTGAAAGATTATTAATTTCTACATATTTTTTTTTGCCTAGTATACTTTTGTGTAGTCAACCAAACTGCAGCTAATGGAATTTGTGGCAACCAAACCTGCAGGTTTGGTCTCTGGTGAGGCGTTTTGATCAGCCACAGCTTTTCAAGCCATTTGTGAGCCGGTGTGAGATGAAAGGGAACATTGAGATTGGCAGTGTAAGGGAGGTTAATGTTAAGTCTGGCCTGCCTGCCACAAGAAGCACTGAGAGGCTGGAGCTGTTAGATGACAATGAGCACATACTCAGTGTCAGGTTCGTGGGAGGTGATCATAGGCTCAAGGTATGTTTCCATGTTGATCAACCGTTAATAATCTTGTAATTAATTTGCTGTTCAGATGTTACATGTTACTATGGATCAGACATGTTAATAACTGATATCTTACATGTGACTATTGTGCATTTTTCGATTTTCCTTTTTCTGTTTAGGATTGAAACTTCCTTGATTACTAAGGAAGCAGTAATCATCTGTTCTCCAGATTTCTAATCAAGATTCACATAGTACCTTCTAACTGAACTTCAGATGGGCACTAGAGATTTTATCAGCTACAGCAGCTTCCTGAATTTTCAGATTTTGTTGACAATTAGAGCATTTCATACCCTTGCAGCTGCTGCTGCATTTTTTTATGCCAAATTAGTACTCCCTCCGTTTCGAAATATTTGACACCGTTGACTTTTTAGCACATGTTTAATCATTCGTCTTATTCAAAAACTTTTGTGAGATATGTAAAATTATATGCCTACATAAAAATATATTTAACAATGAATCAAATGATAGGAAAAGAATTAATAATTACTTAATTTTTTTGAATAAGACGAACGGTCAAACATGTGATAAAAAGTCAACGGCGTCAAACATTTCGAGGGAGTATACTTTAACCATTGGTTACTAGAACCTTATCTGCAGCTTGGTGCTGCAACATATTCTGCATGATCTGTCATCTTAAACCATTTTACTATCTCAGTGCCTTGCATAGTCAAACCGTATGCACATGACGGGTTGATTCCACTGATTAGAGTAATAGACTCTCTTGCTTTGAAAAAGAAAAGGTTTTTGCTGGATACACTGTCCCTGGACTAGCAAACAGAGCACACTTGAAACAATAGACAGGTGTACTTTTTTGGCATCTGTTCTGCTCATGTCCTGTTCAGTTATTGACAACAAGGAACATGCACGCTAATGCGCTTACAATGATGAGGTTAATCCGTAATTTGTTATTTTATTAGTGCTCTAATGCATGCCTCCCCACTGGCCATGATAATGGACTGTTGGGGAGATATTTCCTGCTGGTCCGCGCAACCTGAATTTTTCAATTGTCACATCTTCAACGAACTTTTGTCGTCTAACCACAAAACAAGCTATTGGTTGTATTGTATTCCCTTGGCCATATGAACTAACAGCATGGCCCTGACTGGCCATTTCTTTGACCTTACCTGCCGAATTCGTTGCATGAGGATCTGTCACTTGTTTCAAAACAAAAATTAAATAGAAAATCCAAGAAATGCCATTGATAAACACCCAAATCCAAGAAATGCCATCAATGAGTGCGAGTTCTATAAAATGCCATCGTACAAGCGATTTTGTCCTAGAAATACCATTGTCGTTAGGGTTCCATCCATCCCGCGCCGTTAACGGAACCTTAATGGCGATGGCATTTCTGGGACAAAATCGTTTGTACGATGATATTTCATGGAACTAGTAGACATTTCTTGAAATTGGATGCTTGTCAATGGTATTTTTTGGACTTTCTCAAAATTAAAACAAAATAAAAAAAAGAGAGGATCTGTCACTTGTTCCAAAACATTTTTTTTTAAAAAAAAAGGATCTGTCACTTGTTTTGGCATGGACTCATGGTCCATTATCCGTTTGCTTTGCTCAGCGGCGATGCTGGCACAAATGGCCTCACATGCACTGCATCTGGATAATGGAAACCACTTGTCCGAATCCGAGGGAGAACCTTATCTCTGCCTCTTGGTGTTAGCTCAAGGACACTGAACTTGTGAGCTGAATAAACTGATCTTATTGTCATTTCTTTTTTCCTTCTTTCCACAGAATTACTCCTCCATCCTGACCGTCCACCCGGAGGTGATCGACGGCCGGCCCGGGACGCTGGTGATCGAGTCGTTCGTCGTCGACGTCCCGGAGGGGAACACCAAGGATGAGACATGCTACTTCGTGGAGGCCCTCCTGAAATGCAACCTGAAATCTCTTGCAGAGGTTTCTGAACGCCTGGTTGTCAAGGACCAAACCGAGCCCCTCGACCGGTGATTGTTGCCAAGATTCCAAGAGCTATTTTGTGTTGCAAATGCTTAATTAGATTGTGCAGAGTTGCTATTCTCCAATGGAGCCCTTAGGTTCTTTTTCTTCTTGTTGTTGTTGAATGGTTCATGAGAGACTTGTGAGAGAGTGCTGCTGCTACTGCTGTGCTATGTTCAAACCAAAAGAGAAGAAAAAAAAATATTGTGCCTCCTCTTTGAGCCTCTGTTGCTGTTCTTTACCACCCTAGTATGTCACAAGGGCCTAAAAAAAATATTGTGTGTTTCGTTAGTGTTGAAGTACAGGGATTATTAGAACCATATAAGGGCCTAAATGCCAGCCGGTTTCGAGGCTTGGAGGGCTCTCTGTAATTAGTTTTGCCTTTAGTTCAATTGCCACCTTAATGTAAATTTACTTCTCTAGATCTCTATCATGGTTAAGAGAGAGCTTGAAATACTGTAGCTGCTGAGCTTGATCAATTGTTTCTGGCTCATTTAACTTGTAGCTCAACAAATTAAGAGCTCTGATGCATAGTCAAATCCAAAGTGGTTGGCACAAAAGTCGCCTAGAAGTAATTAAGGGGGTACAGTAATCACTTGTAATGTGAAAGGGAGAGGCATAATATGATCAACGGTTAGCAACGCAAAAGCTCTCCGCTGTTGACATTAATTAATATAATGAAATCCTCAAAGAAGTTGGGAAATGGTCGATATGAAGGTGAGCGTTACACATGGCTCACTGCATCCGCATGTCTTTGTTTAATGTCTAATGATGGTTATTTCCCGTTTGTTGTTTAGTGGTGTAAGTGGTCACCTCAGTGTGAAGGAAGCGTGAAATTAGTCCTATTAGTTATCTGTGTATGCAAGGTCAACTACTCAACTGCTAGCTACCTCTAATACGTTGTTTTTTTTTTGTTTTTTTGAAAAGAAGGCAAGAAGTTTGCCTTATATATTGATAGAGAAGAAGAGTTCATAGGTACAAAGGAATTGGGAGTTAGGGTCATTCCGGACCAAGGAAAGGAAGATGACTACTCACACAACCAGTAAATCTCAGTTAGGCAACTCACCCCTGCCATTACCCACATATGCGCTTCCTCCTTTACTTTATTTTTGCCATGATGGAGGTTGGAGTGTTTGCCAGATTTTTGAAGATTCTTGAGTCTCTCCTTCCACAGTTCCCATGCAACTAGAATAGTTATCAACTTGAAGGCTTTCTTTGGCATATTTTGCGTGGAGGTGACTTCTATCCACACCTCTAATACGTTGTGAAGTGCTTCTAGATCCTTAGTAGGTTTTGATGATAAATGACAATGTAATTAGAGGATATATCATGTTGAATGAGATTAGTGTAGGTATTCATCCTATGTGCTTAATAATCTAAAAAGATGGAGACCCTGACCCCACAAATTGATGCGAATCGGTGATTGGCTCAAGGCGATTTAAATTTATTTTCGGTTTGAATTTGAGTCATAGGAAAAGTACACTACACTATTAAGAGGGGCTGGCATCAATGGTATGCGTTGTGTCCAAGTGCCCTAGTATCACCCTTAATTTTGTAGAGAGAGACACAATGCACCACACATACAAAAGGAAAATTGGCGGTCCTTGAACTTTGACCAGAAATTTTGATAAATTGCACTGAAACGTTAGGTCAGAATTCACTGTTCGGCGCTGGAAGGCTGACCGGAAGTTCAGGTCATTTCTCTGGACCAGTATAACAACCTCGGACTTAAGGTTCAAGTCTTTTGGAAAGGAGATTCCAGTCCCTATCTTAGTTGCTAGCTGAAGTGTTGACCTGAAGTTCCGATCTTCCACACTTGAACTTCCAGAGTTTGAATTGGTAACTGTTAGTTGTGGGGATGGGCTAGTATTTAACCCTACCCATCCCCATTTTGACTGTCTGGCTAGCACATCTTTTGGACATATCCCTTAGCTTCTCTAGGGCTCCTAGCCTTCTCCACTTAGTTCTTGAGCCAAAAATCTTGTGAGTGAGAGAGTTTTGGATCTTGTGAGCTTGGGAGTTATAGTTCTTGGAGGAGCACCTAGCTTGGGCCGATGTCAGGTCATCATCATCGCGCTTATTACTCTAGGTGGTTCTCCACCTAGTCGGCTAGGTGTCACACGTGGAGGATGTGAGCTAATGTCTGCACTAAATGAACAAAATTTAGTCGCACGAGTCACGGAGAGATTTTTTTAAACAGAAGCACCCAATCCGCTTCAATATGTCCAATACTCATGCTTTGGTGTTTTTTGAATTATTTTGTTCTGGTGAAAACCATCGCACACACATGAGCAAATATCGACACTAAATGCAAAAAGTTCGTCGCGCGAGTCACGGAGGTAAGTTTGAGTGAAGCTAAGCTAATTTCTAGGGTTTGCTCAGTAGAGCGAGCTTCACTGAAGGAAGGTGTAAATGTGTAATATTCCCTTTGTGGCCATCCCATCCTTTCTTCCCATAAACCAAATACATAACTAACTGATCAAGTGGCCCGAAAGGATAAAATATGGATTGTAACCATGAATTCATATCCTCTACAGTAGTTAAGTATGCACACGGTCATACTCCCACTATTCTAAAGTCCAAGGATTTTTATTGTATTCGAAGATTATAGCACAATATAAGTATTTTGAGACACTAATTCTAATGCATGAAAACCCATAATTTCTCAACAATCATGTACTTAGAAGGGGATATAAGCAATTGAAAATTCAAACTTTAACAACTGAAATTACTAAAATTTTAATGTTACTATTTACTAAACAACCTAAAATGCTTATATTTTAAAATTAATCGAAAACATCACCAAGTGCTAACTGCTAAGCACTTGTCACAGAGAACAAAAAAAAAAAGCCAAAAAGGGAGCATGACAAACAAATGGTCAATCCATACTATGTTCGATTTTTTTCAATGCTCCGGAAAGAAGAAAAGAACAAATTGTAGCGCTACCACTGGTAACATGAAGAGATCAGCCATAAGGCAATTCCCAACCCAATAACTAGGATGGTGTCTATAAGAGCAAGTTCAATAGTATAGCCCACTACTAGCTCCAAATCATCTATAGTCAATATAATAGTCAGTTCATACAATAGTTGCTTACTATACTATAAATACTTGGTCCCACCTATCATACACACATTACGTCTTGGAGTTCGTGTTGCAGCTGGCTATAGATCTGTAGCCAGCTGCTCTTCTCTCTCTTTCTTTATCTCTTTAAAATATGTTTATAGTTGACTTATAGCTTCCTATTGTACCTGCTCTAACATTAAATAAGCTGCCACCTAGTATAGAGAAAATTGACATTGTGCCATTGTCACGATGGGGTTTCGCTGAAATGCCATTACACAGATGGGATTCGATAAAATGTCACTTTCAACCCGTGTGTCTACGCTCAAATGCCATTTGCATCGTTTCTTTCCAATTAAAATCATTTTGCCCTATTTTATCTTGTGTGTTGACCAAAACTCCCCTGTTTTCACGTTGTTTTCCCCTTGTTTTCCCTGTTCAACATGGACAGCAATGGTGTCGGCGTACCGGCAGCGAGCTGCTGCCGTGAGCCATCGTGTTCATCCTCGATCAGCCATCTCCAAGCAGCAAGCCGCCGCCCGGCCGACCTCACCGCAGTTCTTCTCGTCGTCCCCCACCGTCTGTCGATCGTCGCAGATCGGCTCACCGAGGCACCAAGCCTCTTCGCGGCTCGTCGTCATCACCGCATTCCTGTTTCGCCGGTCGCAGCGCCGCGCCTACTTCTCCACCATCACAACCGTTGCTGTGGCCTTCTTCATCAATGTCGTCGACGCCTGTCTTCACCACCGCCAGCGGCAATCCCATCACTTGTGACGATGGAGCAGCTGCCCAGATCCAAGAAGCAGCCATTGATCTGGACTTCCTGTCATCCTGGTAAGCAGCAACTTGCTTGTTTGTGCAGGCTTGAACTAGGAGAGAACACAAGCTTCTTTAAGCTTTACTCTGCCCCATGCCGGCCGCTTCCGCGGCGAAGCTTCTCCTCCAGTCTGCCTCGCCCGACACCCATCTCTTTCTCCCCACGAATGATACCAGCTAGGGTATTTTGGTCAGAAACAAATAGAAAACAGGGAAAGATGATTTTAATTGGGAAGAGATGGAGTAAATGGCATTTGAGCGTAGATGCACGGGTTGGAAGTGGCGTTTTATCGAATCCCATCTGTACAGTGGCATTTGAGCGAAACCCCATCGTGACAATGGCACAATGTCAATTTTTTCCCTAGTATAAAAGATGATGTGGCAAGTGAATAAATGAGGAAAGAGACATTGTTTCTACACAACATCCAAGACATCATGTGAGATAAAACATTAAATTTAAGTATGTAAAAGTGGTGTTAGTATTGAAAGAGTAGTGTCTAGTACTGGTTTTTTTGATAATGTAGAATTTATGGAAACTATATTTAGTGTCTTGGGTTGAGAATGGCCTAAGAACCCAAATGCAACAATAATATTGCATAATAGTTTTAACGGGTCATCTTTTTTTTTTCTAACAACATGATTTCACGTGCATGATGACTGATCTCTACGACTCTACCTCGGTGTGCTACACTATTGAATTTTGCGCTTGCTGTGTTTTTTTAGCTCAAAATTTGTCCCACGAAGACTGTCTTCTTAATGATTTATTAGCCTCTTTAATATTATTGAATCCTTTTCTCTTTTTTTTTTTTGCCATTGAACCAATAGTCTCCTCATTCATTCTCCCCTCATTTCTCTCTGTATTAATGAAGAGCATAATAGTCTTCTAGTGTTTTGCTTGGAATGACTTTGACTCTCTAAAAGAACCGTCTTTTGGGGACGGAGGGATTATGTGAGTATGTGACGGTGTTCCTAATTAACTAAAGCAATTCGCTAAAGTATTTAATTAAGAAGATTGAGCTGAAAAAAAACCAAAAAAAAGTACTCTTCATTAAAGCCAAGACCGATTACATAATCTGATCAGCACGGACGGTTAACTCACTAGGTAGATTAGATGTATCCTCCAGGTTTCCATTTCTGCCATGCACTTTGAATCCCGGATTTCATCTTGGGTAAAATTCACATCAAGCAAGAGGCCAAATAGGCACCACTTTCTTTACAATTTACATGGTTCAACAATTCTAATATATCAAAATTCAGAGTAAAAATAAGTTCACATGTGTTATGTCGACAGATGGTCCAGTACATAATAACAAGTTGAACAAAATGATAGGCAAAAAGGTAAGACTATGAACTATGGTATATATGCGCTAACCAATCTCTCGTGTGCTTGCTCTTCCCAAGTTTCTTTGGAGCAAATGCAAAGCAAGCTGAAAAAAAGGGCTCATCGATCACTCTCAGGAAGAGATCTTCAAAGTTCTCTGCCATTGCATAACCTTTCAAGGCCATTGGAACTGCAGAAGCACGAGTAGATGCTACATACCATGAGATGGATCAGGAAAGGAACTAATTCTCTACACAAAATAGCAGTGTGCCGGTTTTGCATTTGTATGCTGTCCAGAAGAAAAAGTCTCATCTGTAAAAGAGGTAAAATTTTCTGTGTGTACTGAGAAGGTTTATCTTTTCTCAGCTTGCAACCTCAACAGCCTCAGCTTCTCCATCACTGTAGTCTGCCCAGGACTTTGGATTTTCAGTCACGGCTGAACCATCTTCCGGGGTAATTGCACCATCTCCATCACCTTTGGAAGCTTCGGTTTGCTCAGGCTCCCCTTCGCCGTCTTTACTTTCCACATGGTTCTTGCCATCAGTGTCCTGTTTTTCACTCCCATTTTCAGTATCGACCCCACTGGTTGTATCATTTCCTTCAGGACTGGTCTGGCTAATTTCAGAAACTTGTGGAGATGCAGTTGCAGGTGATTCTACTATACTGTCTGAGGGAGAAGGAAGGCCATGAGGTGAAGCTTCAGTGCCACCTGGTGATGCTAGAGGTCCGTTTGGAGATGCTGGGTTGCCATTAGGACTCCGAGATTGACCTGGCACAAACTCGGCTGCGTTAGGGTTCATCACCCTAGTGGCAAATGTGTTTGCTTCGGTAAGGCCTTCACTGCTTGGCAAGGCAGACTTGTTACGAGGGCCACGGTGACCTGATCTGTTGTAGCCTCCAGCCAACCGTGGACCATAAGGGACTCTTGCGGTTGCAGATTGGTGAGGGTGTTTACGAAGAGGGATCGACAACATCGGGGGTACATTGGCTGGTGATGGCAGCAATCCTCCATGTTCTCTGAAACCTGGAATGGCCATTGACCCAAAAGCTGGAACAGTGGAGGGATTGAATGGAGCAGCAGCAGCAGAAAGCTTACTGGCCGTCTCTTTGGCACCTGGTGAATCATTCTTTTCACTTTCAGATGGTGAAGATTTCTCATTTTCGCCTCCACTAGACATCTGTTCTTGAGCATCCTCTCCTGCATCTCTTTCATCATCATTGGAGGAAGAATCATTTGCCTCAGTCACCATAGATGCTACTTCGTTTGGGGCATTAGCTTCAGTTGCTGTTGTTAATGATTGAGATGACGATGATACATCTGAGGCTACAAGATCTCTTTTCTTCTCAGGTTGTGTCTCTGATTGATTTGATTCAGCCAAAACAACGGTTTGCTCGTCATCAGGATTGGAAGATTTGCCTTCACCAGTTTCTTTGGATCCTTGGGAAGTACTATCTTTTGGTGACACTTGAACAGCTCCATCTTTCTCTTTAGAAAGGTGACCATTGCTTTCCTTTGGGGCCTTAGCAGTTTCAATATTTGCACCTGCATCGGTTGCATCCTTTTCCTCCGTTTGTGCATCATTCAATGCTTTGACAAGAGTCCCTGGTGCAGCTATTGCAACTTCCTTGTATGATAGTGCCTTCCTTACTGTTTGACTGGCAATTGGTGCTGAAGACAGGACTGCCTTGGCAGCTGCTGGGGTGGTGGCAGGGCTTGCTGACAGAGAGTTGGGATTGGAAGAATTCTCCGCACTGTTTGATGATATAGCAGGGCTGCCTGGTTTGGAATTGAAGCTTGAACTCTTCACCAGTTTCTTTGCAGTTACAGCCTCACTAGGTAAAACTCGAGGGGAAGAGAAGTTTGATGGAGCTCTTCCTTTGTATCTTCCATTCTCAGTATTGTTTAGTGCATTTGTGTTGATCTTTGCTAGATTCGGCCTCCTTGCACTTACACCAGTTTTGCGGTTCCCAGTGGATCGTCCCTTTGGAACAGCTTCTTGCCACCCTTCATCCGACGTGTACTCTTCAGTAAAATCATCTTGAGGTATACGGCTTAAGGTGTTACCTGGTATTTCTTCTTTCAGTTTCTCTTTCTGAATAAACGTTCCATTCTCTTTGACTTCAGAACTTTCCTTCTCAATTAATGAATGGTCACTTTTAGGTGGTGGGCTCCTTTGATCTTCATCATCGACTACTTCAGATGGATTTTGCCCGGCACGACCTTTGATCTATTATTCATAATGTGCACATATGAGTGACCATTGGCGAAATAAAAGAATGCCATATAGTACCAGTGGAAGGCCTTAACAATAAACATACCTTAGCGCGGGCTTGTTTCTTTTGCATTTCCTTAGCCTTGAGTTCATCATCTGGATTGATATAATCCAGAAGATCTGATACACTGAAAGAAAAATCAATACCTAAGCACAAGCAAAGACAATCATCCAAAATAGATCGATATGTAAATTTAAATAAGTATACTCTTTTCCTTTTGTAAGCCTCTACCCCCGAAATGTAATCATCATAAGGATAACAGTGACAAGCTTAGTCAGCACGCTATGGCATTTATTAGTCCATGTAGACACTTAGAGATGAGTTTTTTTTCCCTTTTATTTTTAGATAGAGGGAGAGCCCCTGCCATTTCCAGTACTAGAAATGGCAATAGTGCAATAGAGATCATTGATTCACAAATAAACAAAACTCAATCCTAACTTTTGCAACCACTTTTATGAAACAACATGGTAAAGACGAGCAATCATGTCATCTACCTCAGGTGGCCTCTGCTTGCTATTGAAGCATCAGGCTTTGGAGTACCATTACGTGCTGCTTCCTGCTGCTCTAGTGCCTTGGACTCGAAATATTCAAGCCAAGCAGCAGCATCCTGTGGAAAACATAGTTATTAGATTTCCTTGCTGCAGTAGAATGGAAAATAACTAAAGAATGAAATTGATTGGTAAGTGGAAGAACACATCACCAGGAAGCAATTTTTGTCAGCTTACCTGTGTACGAAGATCTTCCGACCCAAGCTTTGCTTGAAGTATTCGTAAAGTGGTTTTTTCATGTTGGACACTTAAAGAGTATGCTTCCATTAAAGACAGAGCAATAGCAATAGCATGGTAACTAGCAGCAGTCTGTCAATAAAAACATCAAGATATATAAGATGAGTTTTCAGTCTCAAGTTTTCTTTGGATCATGAAAGGGAATGGTTCTCATAGTTCCCAGCAAAACGAGTGTGAACATCAAAACTGATGTGGCCATGAATTAGACTACTGTATGTGTCAGAACTCAATTGAGAACTAAAACAGATAGGGTTGCAAACCTGTATGTGATCAGCACCAAGCAACCTCTTGTTGCATTTTAGAGCCTCATGAAGGTAACGAAGTGCAACATGAACATTACCCAGCCCTTCTTCCATCATTGCCACATTAATATAAGTTGCAGCAGTATTAGGATGAGAGGGTCCACATGTCAGGTGCAAAAGATATAGGGCACGATTCACATACCTGATACACAAAACAGAGCATAACATAGTTGAGATTTCCAAAGAGAGTAAATAGAACAGACTTCATAGCTTACTCATAAAAACAAACTAGATGGCACCCTAGGCATATAGCTTTTGTAAACGACAACAAGCACATACTTTAATGCCAATTCTGTATGCTGCAGGCGGTAATAGAAAACTGCAAGATCTCCATAGCTTTTCATTGTATCTGGATGATCTAGTCCAAGTTCTCTCTCATTGATATCTAAAGCCTTCTGTTGATAGATTGTTGCCTGGTAAAATAGAGAGTGAACATTTATAAAGCCAGTCTTCACAGCACTGGATAGTATGTATGTATGTATGTATATGTATATATATGCATATACAAGTTAAACCTTCACTCAAAAAACTACGAGTTAACCCCTTGACAAGTGTATATTTCAGTACTTCATGTAACATGAATGAGAAACATTTTGCATTATATTACACTTAAGCAGCTTACAGTCACAATTTCCACATGATCATCATATTAACTGTTGTTCAAAATAATTCTGCATGATTCCCATTCATCGTACCCAAGATTTGTCTAGAATCAGAATTCAACTTTAACAATATTTGCACAGAAGACAATATTTGCAATATTACATTCTACAGAGCAATGTATAAAATAACTACTGGCTTAAATCCCAAAAAGAAAATACCTGGTTGAAGTCACCAGTATGATAAAGCACTACTGCCAAAAGGCTGTATGCTCCTGCTGTCATTCTGTGATAAGGACCACAAACAGCAACAAGTTTTGCAAGAGCCTGCATCACCATGTATAATCAACAGGATGTAGTGGTCAAGAAATCATCATGATGTGTCAAGACACAAGATCAGGACTGTACCTTTGTGCCATAGTTAACAGCATCCTCAAGCTTTCCCTTGTCCAGGAAAGTCTTGGATGACTCCAACAGGGTTCGACCGTCTGCTGATGAGCATGCAACATGCTGGAGTAAAGACATCATGGTTAAACATGTTAATAAACAGGAAGTATTTGCATCTCATTCAATTACAGAATCCAAAGGGTTAAACTTTACCTTGTAGATAGGAACAATGCTGATTATATCTGACCTTCTGAATGGATGTGGCATATCCATGTCATAATCTTTGGTAACTAGCTCAAGTCCTACCTAAATTGCAGGAGTTGTCGTTCAAACCATGGTTCCAAAAATGAACAAGTGTAACCTATAATGTTGAACCTCGAGGAAAAAAGAAGCAATATTAACATCCAAATTATTATTACCTTATGGCAGATACCACGAAGGATGGCATATTTTCTTAGATCAGCACGATATTCGTCTTTCCACGTCCAGCCAAATCTCTTTACTAGAAAGACCTCCAGCCACCTTTGCCTGAGATTGTTATCCTCATAGCACTTGCCATCGTTATTTTCTTCTGGAAATGGTCCCAATAAGATATTCAAACATGATGCAACCGCCTCAGCCATGTCATTTATATCATGAACAGCTGAAATAACAGCCCGAAGTACGTGCTTAAATGCTCGAACTACCATTTCATGTATACACAAGGATTGTATATGTGGGAGCTTATCAGCAAGCTCAACCTGAAACACAGTAAAATAAAGTACTTCAGTTGTCACGCTGATGTGAAATATATCTTATCCTTTTAAAACGAATGAAAATTCTTCTTAGTGGTTCAAAAAATAATAATCTAGAACTCGACCCAACTATGAAGTATGTACCACTTGTCCTAGTGAGCGCATCTGGAGTCCCCTGGTGTGCATAAAATCTGTCAATGTCCTTCCATCAACAGGGGAAAGCTCAAGTGAACCAAAATCTGCTACCTGATAACATATAAAGGTGGTGGAAAATTAATTTCTCAGTGTCTCACAAAGAATACATGTTTGAGATTGATGCCACATGAGTACAATACATTACCAATTTTGGCAGAGCTGTATCATCATAATATTTGTGCGCCATCTCAATTAATTCATCAGGTGACTGCATAGAAAAGCATTGAATCATAAAGAATAATGTCACAGAGAAGAATGATAGGAGCAGCGCCAGAGAAGCATAAACCCTGCCGACCTATAGTACATACCAAGCTAGTTCCTGCAGTAACACAGGATATCACCAGATATACTAATTATGCACCGTAAATGATATGGCCAATATGATAGATTATAGTATAAGCTAATGTGGAGCTAACTGTTCCTAGCAATATAATTCATAAATCAGTCAAGTAGTACAGAATTTGTTGTGATGTGCTGTTGTTTGGAGAAGAAGGGGCCGGTAAAAATGAGGTAATTTCTTGGGACGACATTTGAGAAATCTCCAAACAGAAATAATCAGGGAAAAACCTTAGCATGCAGTCCAGTTTCAGATTCCTTTAGTCTCTGGAAAGCAGCTTCTGGAAGCCATCTCTGTAGAATTGCCTCATTATCCTCCTTTGTGCTGGAAGAGTTGACTGTTTGCGCATCATTTGTATTTGTCGAAGTATTTTCTTTTGTGGATGCACCTTTTCCACTCTTTTCATCTGTCTTCTTCTTGATCTCCTTCAGCTGACCAAACTGTTTCCCCAGGCCTTTCACTGTAGGAACATCCTTGGTCTCCTCATTTTTCTTAGTGTTGGCCTTCTCAGAAGTCTGATTCTGTAGGTGCTGCACCCAGCAAGCTCCAAGCTCCCATCTTATTGGTCTTGTTTCTCTTGGAGCTTCACATTCAAGCTTCTGCAGACTATCTGTCATTATCTTACGGACAAAATTTGTACTATATTCACTCTCTTGAGGAGAACTTTGCAACCGCTGAACTCCTCCAGATGGTTGAATACATGGTTTATGAAGCAGCATCCTTAAGCTGAAAAGAGATAAACATGATTGTCATAGATTTTATCCAACCAATACAATGGTAAAAATAGATTAAGAAAAGAGAGAAAGAATGAAATGGACCAAGACAAACAGAGGTAAAGTAAATCACTTAGGACTGATTTGGGTAAACCCATGGTTTAGAATTATCAGGTTAGCATAAGATTATATATATATATATATATATATATATATTATCAATTTTCCAAGTACTAACCTATTGACATTCAGTGCGTTGCTACCTCCTTCAGGCTGATCTTCAATGTCAATGTCATGTTGTGCTAGAGAAACAGTTGTCAGTTGAGCATCTGCTGGAACTTGAACAACAGCTGTGTATCCACAATGCTTCACAACCACCACACCAAGAGTAGCAGTATCCTGTAAACTAATAAAATTACATCGACAATAAACAGGAAAATGGATAAAAGTAAACTGCAACAGCCCGTATCAAAGAAGAAAGTCTTACATGTACTGTTGCACTCTCGTCAGCAGTGATGCCCTTCAACAGATTTCTCTTAGCAAGTTCATCAGACAGCATTCCTGGAGCTTGACTTCCATCTAACTTGGCATCTAACTTAGAACTTGCATCCGCTTTGTCCTTTGTGACTGTTATTTTCATATCTCCAATTTGTTGCGTGTGCAAATCTGGATTTGTGGTGTCATTCGGTGTTTCAAGTGAACTCTTGTCAGGGACCATTTGCTGAATAGCTGCAACAGCTTTAAGAACTGCAACATCTACAAATAAACTATGGAGTAGGAAAGCCTTCCTGTCTCGGATTTGCCTCTCCTCAGCTGTTTTGCAAGGCATTGCAGCCAGTATGGCAAATTCTTTTGCCCATGGCCTATGGTCATGTTTTCCATCTCTTCCCTGACCACCACCATTGCCACCCCATGTTTCATCTTCAGTTGGAAGGGGTGGAAACACCGATGGCAAATCAGCAACAGCAGGAGGGACCACCCAAGTGTTTGACCGGAATCCATAAGGAAGATTTCCAAACTGCAAGGAAATGTCAATAAAATGTGAACTATAAATCTCTCAAATGCAATTGCAAAGTTGCGTTAATACATGCAAACAAAATATATATATAGGTACATTAAAACAAGCACATTATTCAGTTTAGTGAAACAAAATGCATTAGCTTATTTCCAATTCCACGAATTCAATTGTTTCCGTGGAAAATAGGGTATGTCTCTTCAAATGCATTGACCAATAAACCTAGAAAATGATCTCTAACCTAAAGTTTAGCTTTGAAATTAATAATTTTTAAATAGTCACATATTCAGGCATGTCTGAAAATAATCAAGAAATCAAGCATTAGCAAGACCTCACCTTATTATGCTCAACAAAAGCCTTCATAAGAGCCTTGTAAGCCTACAAAATCGCACACATATTTCCACATCAATGAGATACCATTCATTAATAATCAAATCACAAAATCTCCAAGGTCACACGTACTCCATCAAACGCCCGGCTCGTCTGCTGCAACAGCCCAACAAGGGAGTGGCTGATGAGCGCTCGCTTCCCTGCTGGATAGAATCCAGCTTTGGAGGCCACGATGGTCACCGGCTTCCCACTACAAACCCTTACCTGCACACCAACACCCAATTGCAGAACGCTTGGAGAATTATACAGGTGCAAATGAGTGTCATATTGCATTTTTTTATGACATTGGCCATATTGATGGTTACGTGCGTGCTATGATAAATTAATTAATTGTAGTTTTGATATATATGAGTTGCAGTCTAATCTAATGAATATATAGTTAAATTAGCATGAGATTTTGAAACAACTATTGGCAAACCTTATCTAGCTACTCTAATGTAATGCAATCGAATCAATTAAACTAAAAAGAAACATCACATTTGTGCTATTTTTCTTCAAGCAAACTCACATCGATCTGGAAGAAGTCGTCCTCTGTCTTGTCATCAACGAATGGGCGCGTCGACCTCCTAATATCTGAAACCAATCGCATTTTCACTTAAACAAAAGTGGAAGAAAAAAAATAAATATCACCCGAACCGGCTCACCATCTTCTGCTGTTCCGAATGCGCTCAAATAAAAAAAAAAGAAAACAAAAATGAATGAGAAGAACGAAACTACTAGCACTCACAATGGAGGGGCGGGGAGAGGTGGGAGAAGGAGAAGAACTCGTAGAACTGTCCCAGCTTCGGCGGCGGGTACATCGGCTCCTCTCCTCCACCGCCTCCGGCGCCAACGCCGCCGCCGCCGCCGCCGGCGGGCGACCCGGGGGTCTTGGCGGCGTCGGGCGACGCCGGCGGGGGCGGTGGCGGTGGCGCATCGGGAGACGACGGCGATGCGGGCTTCTGCTCGGGCGCACTCTTCCTCGGCCCGAACGCGGCGGTGCAGGCGACGATGTCGAGCAGCCGCCGCACGTGCGCCACGGCGAGCTCCTCCGTGTAGCCCTCTGCCGCGCGCCATGGGAGACGAGACGGTGAGTTTTTTATTTTTTTGCGTTTTGGTCCTCGAGAAATACGGGATTTGCGCGTTCAGACTTACCCTCGACGATGCTGACGTGGCACGGCTTCAGGGAGGCGACCTCCACCGTGTCCTTGAGCTGGGCCCCACGAACCTGCATTGGTGGCAGAGAGGGAGAAAGTACAGGCTGTCAGTGGGCACGAATCTCGAGGCGGATGTGAGCCGTTGGGATCCTCTGACCGACCTCGTGGGACAGGGAGTAGTTGGTGAGGTGGCATGTGTCCACGTGGACGGCCAGGAGCTTCCGGACGTCGAGGATCCTGTCCGTTGATATGCCCTGAACAAAGCACCACAAACACAAAATGAGCTAGGCAGCGAGTTGGCACCTACCACTGCGAATTATAAGTACCATATTTAAATTGAGAATTTAGCCACACAAACAACCCAATATGAAATTCGAGATTTAAACTCGGGACTTTAACCCCAAAAATAACCCAGTCTTGTTTAGTTTTCAACTTTTTCTTCAAACTTTCAATTTTTCCATCACATAAAAACTTTCCTACACACATAAACTTCTAACTTTTTTCTTCAAACTTTCAATTTTAGCGTGGAACTAAACACAGCCCTAATCTAAAATTCACTAAGAGATTTGAACTCAGGACCTTGGGAGTTGGGACGCTACTCAGATTACTGTAATCAGTAGGCTACATGCCATTGCACAAAATGGTACTATGTACTTAAACTAACACAGCCATTACTAACTTGCTCAAAAATAATTAGGATGTGTAAATTGCCCATGAACTTTTTTGTGTAATGTTCGTATAGAAAATAAAAATTTTCATCATGTACATTTCAACGAGTGGGGTCATTCTTTGCCAGCTTTGTTAAGTTGCCGCTTATGCTCGGTCGCTCGCCATTGCTAATTAGCACAAGAAAAACACGTTTTCTGTGCAATTGAAAAAAAATAAAGATAGAAGTTTCTAAGAGAAAAGTGGTAGGCACTTTCGCTTTAAACAAAGTTTTTTTTCTTTTTTTAAAAAAAAACAAGATGAAAGTGTTGCAAGTGAAAGCTAGAGAAGAATTTACTTAATTTTGTCGTTTAACATGCAAGCACAATTAAGGCCATCGAATAGAAGGAACAGTACATATTCAGTTACAGTGGTCACTGGTCAGAATACTGGGTGGTCCATATTAATTAATTAATTACGCGAAAATATCCATGCGAGAAGACGGAGATAATACGCGCCCCGGCGCTCACCTTGAGCGTCAGCTGCGTGTAGTCCGGCGTCTCAACGGTGACGTCCAGCACGGTGGGCAGAACTGCAGCAGCATCATATCAATATTTCCACGCAAAAACCACTCACATGTTAATACTGAAACAATATGAACTTTCAAATATTGAAAGAGGCAAGCTAGCTTAATTAATTAATCCTTGCATCTGAAAATAACTTTTGTCTTGAAAACGAATTAAATTAAACCAATCATCCGAGCTGATGAATTCGATGAAAATTCAGATGGGAAGTGAAGAAGATTCAGTTAGCCATCAGTTAAGCTGCACCTTTCTCTTCCTTCTTCTTCTTGTCTCCCTTGGCCTTGTGCGGCTTGGCCTTCCCTGCCTTGGGCGCCATGGCTGGCGTCCCTCAAGCTAATTAGCTAAGCTAAGCTAATGAATTGAAACCTCTCGATAATCTCGTTCTTGTCAGAAACCAATCAAGCGAGACGGGATTAAGCGGCAGCTCTACGTTGGCCTTAGCATTGCAGAACTGCAGGTAGCTTAGCTTAGCGCTTAGGCAGGAGATAGCGAGCGAGGGAGGCAGTGGAGAGGGAAGCTAGAGGGTGAGAGGCGATAAGAGGATAAGGGATATATAGCTGCTTCTAGCTAGCTAGCAAAGCTGAGAGTTGCAGCTTCTACTAACTCTGAACCTCAAGCACTGTTTTCTCTGCAGAACGGAATAGGACAAAGGGTGAACCGGTGAAGTGTTTGGTGAATTATTTTAGTCTAAATTAATACTACCTCTGCTTTTTTAATAGACGTCGTTAATTTTCTGTCACACGTTTGACCATCCGTCTTATTCAAAAATACGTAAATATAATTTATTTTGTTGTGAGTTATTTTATCCCTCAAAATACTTTAAACATGATTTATATCTTATACTTATGCATAACCTATTATATTATTAAAACAGCCTTAAATGAAGGGCACCACTTCGCCGCCGTGGGGGCTAGAAATTCCTACATTAATCGGAGAAAAAGAAAAGGAGAGTACAAATAGAAATACAATTTAAAAATAGCTGAATTCGGAATTAAAAATAAGTAATATTGAAAGAAAACTCCATATAGGAACCCAATATGAGATTAATTGAAATTCAGAATAAAAATAAAATAAAATCTGAAAATAGAAAAAAATTAAGAGTATAAGTAGGAATACAATTTAAAAATAACTGAAATTCGGAATTTAAAATAAGGAATATTGAGAGAAGAGTCCATATAAAAACCCAATGCGAGATTAATTAATATTCAGAATAAAAATAAAAATAAAATCCAAAATTAGCAAAACGAAAAGAAGAGTTCAAGTAGGAATACAATTTGAAAATAACTGAAATTCATAATTAAAAATAAGCAATATTGAAAGAAGAATTCATATAAGAACCTAATACGAGATTAATTAAAATTCAAAATAAAAATAACCCAAAATTAGAAAAATTAAAAGAGAGTTCAAGTAGGAATACAATTTTGAAACAACTAAAATTCAAAATTCAAAAATAAAAATATTAAAAGAACACTATACAGTATTAATTAAAATTTGAAAAAAAAATAAATTCTAAAATTAGAAAAAGAAAAAATATTTTAGTTAGGAATACAATTTATAAATAACTAAAATTGGTGAGAAAAAATAAAAACTATTGAAAGAAAAGACCATCTAAAATAAATGACGAGGTAAATTAAGTAACAAGCCTATAAAGAAGTAGAGTGGTGATGGTTGATACGACGTATAAAAACTGTTAATAAAACACCAAATAGAATCCTAATGACGATTAAAAGGAGGGACGACAGGCAGGCCATGAAGCAAACAGGCAAGACGGTTGCCAAGACTTCTAGAAAGTAAAAAAAAACCCGTTGATAATCATATTCAATTTTTAAAATCTCAATGACAATAAAAAGGAGAAGCAGCGGGCGGGGTGTATAAGAGCGTAGTTGCAGAGCTGCTGACTGTTGGCGGGACTTCTTAAAAATAAAAAATAAATTCCAACGATAGTTATGTTCGATTTTTAGAATCCCAATAAAAACAAAGAGTAGGCGGCGGATGGGTCGTAGGGGAGTATAGTGGCATCGTTTGACGGGACTTCTAAAAATTATAAAAAATAAAACCCAACAAGAAAATAAACTCTAAAAACTACAAGGTCCAATTTCTAAAGGTTCGGAACTTCTTAAAAGGTAAAAAAACAATGATAATCATGTTCGATTTTAATATCTCAATGACAATAAAGAAGGGAGGCAGCGGGCGAGCCATAAAGAAGTACAATGGCAAAGCCGCTGACGGTTTGGTGAGACTTCTAGAAAGTAAAAAAATGAACCCGAACAATAATTATGTTCGATTTTTAAAATCCCAATGACAATAAAGAGAAAAAGACAGTGGACGGACCGTAGAGGAATATTATGGCAGCGTTTGACGGGACTTTTACAAATTATAAAAACGAAACCCAACGAGACAATAAACTCTAAAAACTATAAGATCCAATTGTTTAAGATTTAAAGGATAATTAATAGAAATAATGGTAGATTGAGCGAGCAAATAAAGAAGGATATGACAGAAGTAAAGGGTAGCAGCTGGTGTGGCTTTTAAAAACTATATAATTAAAAATACGGGGATGGTAAGATTTGGTTTTTCAAAGTCTTAAGACAACAAGATAGCTATTTAATAAATTTTAAGCAAAATCATACTGAAAATATATGATTTTGCTTGGGTGTTAGCCGCGCAATTACGCGGGGCACCCAGCTAGTTTTCTTTTAATAAGACAAATGGTTAAATATGTGTTCAAAAGTCAATGGCTTTATCTATTAAAAAACAGAGATAGTATGATATATAGTGGAATTTACAAAGAATTTAATTTCGTGGGGTAGTATATTTACATGTGGGCCCTAGAATAATATAATCAAATGGTGTGTCATATGCTGATATGTAATTAATATTAGACTGGTTTTGTTGTATATTTTTGTATGGAGAACAACTTTATAAGTGGAACACGATAAGCAGCTAAAAAGGTGTTTAGCATATATATTTTCAATAGAAATTTAGTGGGGTTATAGATTTGCCATCGATGTGCCTAGTGTGTGTGAGTGTTTCATGTAAACACAATACTATAGGAAAATTTTAAACAAAAGAAGCAGTACTAAAATACTATAGGGTTACAGCGATGTTTTGTTTTGGGATTTGAATTCTTGGTAGATATAGTCAAGGCTACTATTGCATATAGCAGTGTTGGTTAATGGGTACTGTAAAAAAATTGACATTGCAAATAAGCATTTCCTGGAGAGCAAGTAATTGAGGTGAGAATTGTGTGTGAAACTCGGGCGCTTTCTAAATAGATGTTGAAAACTTGGACGCAAAAGGAGAAACGTGATTGGCATATAATCAGTTTAGTATTAATTATTAAGAAATGATCAATAAATTTATTTGGATTTTTCAAAACAACTTCTATATAAAAATTAGAAGAAAAAAACACACACTATTTAGCAGCTTTAAAATCGTGCTAATGAAAATCGAGAAAGTAGCCAAGCCGAATCCTGGTTTAGAACATGGCGTAATTAATTAGTGGTTCGTGTGCTGCTGATGGAGGTAGCTAAACCGAGGCTGGAAAGGGAAAGAGAGAACAAATAATCAAGGGAGGATGGAGAGGCGAGTCGAGTCGAGTTGAGTTTGTAGTTTGTAGGGTTGCGCCGCGCGCGTACGTGTGGTGAGAGCAACGGGGGGGATGGAGAGGAAGGGGATGAGGTGGATTTTCTTGGAAGGACACGATTGGGGCGAACCAATGGCCAGCAGAGGCCTCATCCTCGTCTCTCCCTATCGGGGATTTCGCCCCCCAAAATCTGCAGCGTCGCGCCGCCATGTCACCCCTTGCGCCCCCACCCCACCCAAAATCCCCTCGTCGTCCCGTCGCGCGCGGCCGCTTCCCCTGCCCCCACAAAGGGTATGCGTATGGCCTTGGCCATGCACATCTCGGCCTCCTCCTATCCCGTCCTTGGTCGCGCTCGCACTCGCACTCGCGTCGCGTCCACCCATTTCTCACCGCGGGCGCGTGTGCGGCGGCGCCCGCAGTTCTCCGCACGGACGGTGGCTGGTGGCCGACGTTTTTCACCGCGCCGGCCGCCGGGGCCCGGGGCCAGGCTGAGCGGTCGGTGAGGCGTAGGTGTACCGTACAAAATGTCTACCTATGCCGGCCTTGGAGCGTTGTGCTGGACATGGACATGGCCATGAAAACTCTGCCCCTCTCTGCAGCTTTAATCGAGCAGAGCAGAAAAAACGAGGCAATGCGTGAAACGGAGCATTTCTCTCGGCCTCTAGACTTTCTTTTTGGGCCTGAAACCACGACGGCCCTTTGTTCCCTCGAAAGGCCCATCACGCGTCTTCCTTACGTGGGCCGTTGCCTTATCCAGCCCAGAAGGCCGGCAGCCGAAATTGCGTTCTTCTACGTGGGAGGAAAAAGTACACGAAAAGGTACCTCAACTTATCATCACGATACAAAATCATCCCTCAACCGCAAAAACATATATGCGGCATTCTTACTTAACAATCAGTCACAATAAATCGTTCGGTGGTTTTGATTCCGGTTTTATCCTACCTGACGGCTGAGTCAGTGTGAGATCCACGTGGACCCCACATATCAGGATGCCACGTCATCTCTCTCCCTTCCTCCTCCTCTCTCTCTCCTCTTCTCTTCTCTTCTCCTCTCCTCTCCTCTTCTGTGGGCAAGCCGGCCGGCGGCTGGGGAGGAGGCCGCCGGGGCGAGGCGGGAGAGGAGGTGGGCGGCGGCAGCCTTCGCAGTGGGGGAAGCTGCCGCCGGCGGACGCGTCGAGGTGTTGCTGCAGCGGAGGAGGACGACGAGGAGGAGATGGGGCTCGTGAGGTCGACCTCGGTCTCCGCGACGGCAGTGGAGAAAAAAGCGGCGGCCGTGACGGCGAAGGCGTGGTGGGGTTGGCACTTCCCGAGCCCGCTCAAGGCGTTCCGGCACCGGAGATCATCGGCGAGCATGCCGGAGTGAGGGGGGATTACAGGAGATTTTTCCTTTTCCCTTTTTTTGGCTTCGCGTGCTAATCTTATGATTAAGTTAGACCAAACTCCAAAGCCTGTGATTTGGGCGTAATGTGTGCATATACTCCTACCAGTGGTGTTGTTCATTGTTCTCTTCGTGCTTTTGCTCCTTTTTAGAGTGCTTGCAAACGTTGTAGCCTGTGTACATCAAATTGGGAATTTTAAGGTCGCTGATTTGATCTGCACCAGGAGTTTCTTTTTTCTCTTTTTCGACACTGACGGAATGTAGATTGTGCGTTGTTTTTCTTTCAGATTGGAGTGCCGGTGGTGGCCATCGTCCTGTCCGGCAGCGCGGCGGCGCCCGACAGCGGCGTCGACGGAGGCGAGCGGCGAAAAGGCTACAACGTTCACTGGCAAGCGGCGAGCGGGTGGGCAGCAACGGCAGCGCAGCTACGCCGCACTTTGGCAAGCCTCACGTTCACCGACTTGCCCTTCGCCACCACATAGATGTTGCAGTAGTCCGACGCGCCCTTCATCAGGCTGCACGGCATGGCGGCGGCAACGAGGATGCGGGCGGCGGCGTTGCCTCCGCCGGCGCGACGCCGGCCGCCGGACCTCCTCCTCTGCCCTCCCCCCCTCCCCCGGCGGCCTCCTCCCCACAGCGCCGCCCGTCGTCGGCCTCAGAAAAGTGAGAGAGGAGGGGAAAGAGAGAGAGAGGTGATGACATGGCTTACTAACATGTGGGGCCCACACGGGTCCTACGTTGACTCAGCCGCCACGTAGGACAAAACCAGGGTCAAAACTCAAAACCACCGAAGCAAACGGTTCGATAAGTTGAGAGATTTCATATATCCGGTTTTGTGGTGGGGGGACGATTTTGTAACTCGATGACAAGTTAAGGGACCTTCGATGTACTTTTTCCTACGTGGGATGCTGCTGGTGGACGGACACAAGACGAGACGCCGAAGCGAAGCGATGGCATGACGATTGCTGGTCCAAGGAAGCCTGTGCCCATCCGAATTATGCTTATGAAACAAACTGATAAGTCAACTTTACCTCCCTCATGTCTTGCTCGTATTGAACCATCTCCCTCAATTGTAAAATCGGACTTAATGTTTACACCATAATTTGGCTCACGGTTGATTTCATTTGAGCAGGCCAGATTATTTAGAATAGTTGGTGCAATCGTTGGGTGGTGTGCTTAAGAATTGGTTAGCTTGATATGTGCAGGAATTTATGATGCACCTGAAGGTGTACGAGTTGCTGGGGAGCTGCAGCGTTTGGATCGGCATGGTGATGCATGTGCTGCTACGACCGGGAGTTCCTGCTGTGCATTGTGTACATGCTGGATTGATTTGATCATATATATACAATCAGAGATTTGGTGATGAAGCTTTGATGATTGCATGCCGAATAAGATATAGTAGTATTCCATTTTACTAGTTGGTTTGTTTAGATTGAGTAGTATACGATGCACCATCCTGTCAGGCGAGGAAGCCATCCGTGAAGTAGGAGGCCAGCCGTCACCTTACTTGGCTGTACCCACATTGCCCACATCATTGTATCTGCACCCGACTTCAATGGGGGAGCGTGTGGCGACATGTGCTACAGCGGTGGGTGTCGTCGCCACAGGCGATGGTGATACCCTCTGTGGCTCTCTCCCCGCCTCTCTGGGAGGAACCAGATGCGTCACCAGAGGTCAACGAGATCACGCTCTCGATGGAGGTGTTCCTTCTATGTGTCAGGCCCATCACTGCCCACTTCTACCCGTCGACCGCGTCCTCTGGCGCAGTGACGGACCCCTCCAGTAGAGGCGACGCCAGAGCAAGACATGGAGGTGCGGCTGTTTGGGGCTCGAGAGAGGAGTAGGCTGAAAAGTAGGTCCCACTGTATTTTTTTAAAAAATTTTACCCTTATCACTTAATATGGATCCCACTTCTATTTTTAACCTCTTTAATGAATGGGTTACCTTGTCAGAACAGGGGACCAAGTCAACCTATCACGTAAGCATAAATCGTTTCCCAAACCACAGAAAGAAGTTGATTTGTACCGGTTTTTGAAATTGAGGGAGACATTATACCTAGTTTTATGCTTGAGGATGCGATTCGACTAGAGCAAGACATGAGGGAGGAAAAATAGACTTATTCTGCCTACGAATCATCTGTCTTTCACATTGGGCCAATTATCAGCACTGACGAAAGAGGCTTATACTAGCATGTTTGCATAGTTATATTTTTCATAGACAATGCCGAAAGAGAGATGATTTTTTTTTCTTTTTTAGATTACATGGTAGATGCACACGCACGCACACAACACTATAGATGCAACACTACACTCACACATCCTTGAATGCGTCTCTGATACCCGTTCCTGATCTTAACAAATTTATGTTGAAAGCCCATTTATATGTGCGTAGTACTTGTGGAAACTAGAATTTGAACTGATGTGTAAATTCATACACCCACAACTCTACCATCAATCCATCACACCACTAGTGTTTCTCCTAAATCAGGATATGATGAACTATATATAGGTGTTTAGAGCTTTTGTGGAGCTTAATTATGGTCTAATTGAATGGATCATATTATATATGCATGTTATCTTGTCTTTAAAAGAAGATTATATTGTATGTCAGAATAGAGTTTAAGTGATACAAAAGCTATATACAAGATGGAATCAAGGGGCAGGTAAAGGTTCATGCTTTAAGGTCAAACTCGTGGTGGTGGTGGGGGGAGGGGTGATGTTGTCCCCTCCTCATGACCACACTAGTGTCTCCTCCTCCATCATAGGGCACTCGTAGTGCGTTTCACCCATATATAAGACCTCGGAGTGCCACATAGACTCCATGGGTTCAAAATCTGGGTTCTTCACAGTGCAATTGGCTATAGGAGTGATTTTAATTTTATATTTCACCCCTAATACTTCATGTTTCAATTCTTATGCTTTTTCTAATTTACATAGAAGTACCAAATTACGTATTGCACACCCTAAAATCCAGAAAAGAATATAAATCCACTCACCACCTTCTCTCTCTCTCCCTTATCCCCTCCCTCCCTCTCAGTTCCCACAATGCACGGCACGACGAACAGCGGTGACACCCGCTCCTCTCCGTCACCGCCGGCCACGACCCTCTTCTCCTCCAACCCAGATCAATGACCCTCCACCCTTAGTGCACCGATGAGCTCGACGGCGTGGACTCGGTGTGGGAGAGAGGGATGGCGGGAGCTCCGTGGCGCAGATCTAGCGGTGGGATGAGCTCCCCTCTCTGTCAGACCGCGTCACTGCTGCCTCTCCCCTCTCTCTCAGGCAATGACTCATGTCCTCACCATCGGATGGGGTGGATCTAGCGAGCGTCACCTCCATCTCTCTTCTCGATCCGAAGTTGTCGGATGCTGGCTGTCAATCTGGCGCTGCAGGAGAACGACCAAGGGCAAGGGTGTGGTGCTGTTGGGCGATGAGCAGATTGGGCTGATCAGCTCCAGGTCGTCCCCACCCACCCATCCTCTCCCCTCTCTCACACACACCTCACACGCTTTTGGCCACGAGGCCATCGATAGCTTTCCTCGATGAAACTGTTTTTTTTTACGAGGCCATCGGTACTGATAACAATCCGATCCAGGTGGGGTTGGCCGAGGCCCAATAACTTAAGGTTGCTCGGACCCCAACAATTCTTTGGCGCAAGCCCAATCTCCCTAAAAGACTAGTCCAATAAGGGAAGAGTGGCTCGCTAAGCAAGGTGGGATTATTCAGAGGCTCACACGGTCGCCGCCCGACTTTAGCGTCTTTGCCAGCGGGTAATAGTGGAGGATGTCCTCATCAGATACCAACAGAGGATGCGAGGACTCCACAAAAACATGGTCCCCATCCCTTCTCCACACATGCAATCTGTCTATGTGGACAAACAATGCCATTGTGAAATGACCTTACATTCTTACCCAGCATTGAGCTTGGCGTCAAAGCAATGTTTTGTTGTGTTTCGCTCCTTCCAAATTTCGCGGTGGCTACTAATATCTATTGAATTGATATGTTCTAAGGGCTGGGCGTGAAATCCACATGTAGGTAGGCTGACTTGTAGTAACAAATAACGAGGAGAGTATATATGCACTTTTGAACGGAAAATCATGCGTGCGTTGAACTTGGGAGTCATATATAAGGACCACAATGCCCCTGCAAATGGACGAAGTTCCGTTTGTCTCCTACCTTTTGGACCTCAGCAAGAGCACTGTGCACAGCATCGCACACACAAAGCTGGCCATATCGGTGCATCGGCCATTGGGCCTAACAGTGTCACATGGCCGTCAACAAACGCCAAGCGACCCACCGCTAAAAACACAACACACGGCCGTTTTCAGTCGGCCGGCTTGTCAGCCAGGATGTGTACAAGCAAAAGGTCCTGCATATGTGGATATTAGTGAATTTCAGCCATGCATAACTTAAGCCTACCCTAATGGATTATATTCATGCTACGACATTGTCAGGTGTATAGGAATTGCTAGATATATCTTAGATGATAAAATTACTAAGAATCTCAGTCACATTAAAACCTAGCACTAGATTGAGGGAAGAAGGGGAGGAACTCACCAACAATAATGACATGAAAGTCCGCCAGAAAAAAAACCTAGAGTTTAGATTTTGGGGCGAGGGGTGACACTGGGTAACGACTACACCAGCACGCGTGCTGGGTGCTGGGGGATTGGCGGTGAGGATGGTGGAGGCCGTAGGACTAAGAGGAGATCGTTATAATCTCTTTTTCACTCTTGTTAAGTATTTTTACTTTCCTTTTTCTAGAATAAACAAACTTTAGAGAAATAACTAAATAATTCTCTTGAGTTTTCCTTCCATTTGCTCAATTTCGTATTTACGATTTCTCCTATTTAGCTTCTTTTTTTTTTTACCATTTCAGAGTTTTCCCTTGGTCTAAATTTGTTATCATAGGATAGGTCAAATCTTATCCTAGGTAGGATTATTTTGGGATGCATGTAGTAGTTTTTTTTTTGATAATTTTCTTTAAAAAAACAAAAGCAGTGCCCCAAAGAGAGTGAAAACTAACCAAGATGTTACAGGATTTCCATATAAGCACTTAGTTTTATACTGCATACATTAGCTAAGCACAATTTAATACAATATTTAAGCAGTTAATAAGTTTTCCGTAGTCAAAATTGTGTTAGCCATTTTTTAGCAAATAAGGCTAGAGTTGATTCCTTTTCTGGTTTTTTGGTTGGGAGAAAGCTGTAATTTTATCTTGCAACTTGTATGCGAGGACGCTTTGATTGAGTAATACATTTCTTTCTTCCAAAAAAAAATGCAGCAAATTAAAACCCAGGCACCCAGCCTAGAAAAAAGGCACTGTCGACGCTCACCAGTTGATGCGATGGTGACTGTGCAAAGTGCAAAGCACACCATGCAATATAATGCAACATCACAAGAACGCAGGATGATATTGGCTCTGCTGGTCCCTGCTTGATCTTCTTTGACGTCTCGTCCATTAACACGATAAACCGCTCGCTCACACAGAAGATTCCACCTGCTGCACAGTCGCCCCCACCTCAATTCCTCCGATCCGTGAACCCCCAATTCCAAGAAAGAACAAAGCAAAAAGTCTTTTTCTATTTTACAAGGTAAAATATCTTTGCTCTTTCATGTTAAGGGTTAAAAAAAGAAAAGTGAATTACACTTTGTGTTAGAGGAGATAGCGCTCCAGTTTTGAGCAGCAAAAGAGCTGGAGCTCGAGTGAGCTTAGGGAGGATGGGTGGGGATTCCCTGGAGTTCACTCCGACTCCACCCGATGGATTTGATCAAATCTCAGTCGTCTCTGTATAACAACGGTTGGGATGAACTAACTAATTCCCACTAGTTTTTTTTTCTTCATCCTAATATTTGTAACAAATCAATGAACACTATATATCTATATATCTAAAGAATATACAAACTAATTTTACTTGCATAACCTAGAAATTTCATGGTTCATCCACAATATAAAAATTATATTGGGCTTGTGGCTCTGATGTTTTAGCAATATGCTTGTGTGTATATTGTTTATGCATGTTTGCACGTACTAAATGTTTAACATAGTTCTATACATGACCATAGCTTCTTGTTTGGAGAAGAAGAGAGCGTGCAAACTTTGTTAATGTTGTTGGCAGAAACATACTCATTAGGAACATAAAAAGAAGAAAAGGTAAGTAATTTTCATTCAAGCATATGTGATTGAGGGAGTTAATTAATATAAGTTAATACGTGGCTTCATCTTAGCCATAGGAAACAATTGATGTCATGGATTTGGTCAAATCCACCTGGTGAAGTTATAGCTAACTCTAGGGGATCTGGACCCCATGGAAACCTCCCCTTTCTCGTTTTATTTTTTGCCATAGAGCCAACTTTTTTTTAAAACTAATTTTTTTTGTTGCCAAAGAGCCAACTTTTTTTTGAAACTATTTTTTTTATATTTTCAATAAGCATGAGTAAAAACCCTAGACGGGTTACAAGAAAAGAAAAATAACCACCAGTTGGCTGAATACACAAAGCACACGCCACAACTCGCTAACAACTAAAAACACTAACAGAGCCCAACATAAAGTGTCGATTCCAGACTTGACCACGAGCAGCATAGGAGGTTCTGACTTTACAATCGTGTTATCGTTGCCAAGCTTGCCGCCAAGCGACATAGCAACTCTGACTTCAAGATGCAACATCGATATCTAGCATGCTGCCAATGATCAAGAGGCCTCGACATCCCACAATGGACTGCCAGAATGGTCAAGCGACCTTGATACCAAAGAGCCAACTAGAGCTTGAGCTTAGCCTGCTCTGCTTTGCTCAGACTTTGTTTGGTCTGAGAGGAGAGCAGGAAGAGACCTAAAAGATATGGATAACAGGTTGAAATAGAAACATTTTTGTTAACTTAGCTGGTTGAAAGTGAAAAGTGTTGTTAAACACTAGTCCAAGCTAAAACATTAGTAAAAAAAAGTTGTCCAATATGCAATTCACCATATTCATATATGTTATGAGTTGTTTAGAGTAAATCTTTTTTTTTCTTGTCATGCATATGCTCACACACCACTACATATAAACATCTGAGAGTATGTCTTTTAATAAATTGAAAGCCAATACGCACATGCCTAATATTTGTAGACATATTCTATTTAAGGAAAATAAGCCTTAATGGATAGTCAAACCGTTGTACTCTTGTGCATCTCCTATTCATTTCGGAGTAAATTAAATGAGCATAGGGAAACATCGCACTTGTGGAGGTAAATAATTATATACACATGGGTATTGCTTTTCAATAGAAATTTGAAGAGTGCATGAAAGATTACTAGTGCGTGTAGTGGTGCATCCGCACGTGTCTCTCCTATGTAAGCCAAAAAAAAGTGAATGCAACTTTTTTATTTTTCAATAAAGGCAATCGTGTTATGTCACATTGATCATTTTAAAAAATGTCTATTGATTAGTACATTATATTATAAAGAGAAGGTTTGCCATTTTAGCCAACAAAGCTTCATTACCATGTTGATCAAGAAAGAGTAAATTTCATATAATGTATCACGTAACTATAGATTTAACATTAAATTTATCACAAAACTATAAATTTAAGGTGGAATATCATAAAACTACAAATTTATAAAACTACAAATTTATAGTAACAAAGTTATCACAAAACTACCGATTGCCAATTTAATCACAAAACTTGAACATTTATAACTCAAATATAACATTAGTGCTAAGAATTTAAACTTCAAAATCTATAGTTTTGTGATAAATTTATTACTAAATCCATAGTTTTGCGATACTTAGCCTTAAACCAGTAGTTTTGTGATAAGTTTATGTTAATCTGTAGTTTGTGATACATTACCTTAAATATATAGTTTCGTGATAATTTAGCTCAAATATATGTAGTTATGTGAAATTTACTCTTAGAAAAAGAGAGAAAGATTTACACTATCCGATCAGGGTGAGTCTAAATTATAATAACGATATAGATTTTCTCAATATAGTTACATAAAAAATAATTATATTTAAATTTGCTTTCAAAAATTGTTGCTCTAGGAAAACGGCGTGGAGAAATCAGCTATTGAACTTAAATAGTACTCCCTCCGTTTTTTAATAGATGACGCCGTTGACTTTTTCTCACATGTTTGACCCTTCGTCTTATTCAAAAATTTTATGAAAATGTATAAGATACAAATTACACTTAAAGTACTATGAGTGATAAAACAACTCATAACAAAATAAATTATAATTACATAAATTTTTTGAATAAGACCAATGGTCAAACATGTGAGAAAAAATCAACGACGTCATCTATTAAAAAACGGAGGGAGTATTAGTACGTATGTACAATGTATAACAACTCAGTCATCTTACACCTGTCTGAATTTAAATTCTACAATCTACATGGCAGAAGTCCATATTTTGCCCATGTATATACGTTCAAAACATAATACCAGCTGGAGTGCATGTAGAGATCTTTTAATTTGGTCCATGCCATGCTGATAAAGCATGTTTCTTCTACCTTTGCTCACGATCCCAATGGCTTTAATTATGTACCACGATGAGAAAGCATTAGATGCAATGAAACGCAAGAAAAAAGAAGATGATAAAAAAGCAGCAAATGAAGGGCCCCTGCCTCTACGCCAAATCTGGTGGTAGATCAACCGCATGACTGTCATGTTAATTAAGCAAGAAATTCCCTTTGCATTTCATCTCGGTAGAACACCTGCCTAGCTTTCAAATAAAAGGAAGGAGATTACCTTACTAACAGCATGGGAGAGGGAGAAATTTTGATTTTTATTTTTACCATTCTGACACACCTGAGTTGAAAATTGCGAAATGGAGCAGCCATTATATATGAGCATGCAAGATCTGAATAAAAGCTTCACTGCTTTCACTGGAGACCAAAACTGGCTCTCTTTCACAAGACATTCTCCATTTTCTTTCTTCTCTTCACTCACACTCACACTCACAAGAGAGTAAGTGAGCTAGCGAGTCACAGGTTTGCTCCAAAGCTGAGCCACCCCATCCCATCCTCTGGACTCATCTGCTTGGCTCCCCTCACACCACCCTTGGATTCTTGCACTTGGGAGCAAGCTATAGCTTTGCTTTGCCTTCCTCTCTTCAACCCTCACTCTCAGCATTGTTAAGCTCAGGATTTGGCCACCTTTCTCCTATAGGGATCACACAAACACCGGTAGAAAAAAGCTCTTCTTGGGGCTCTCTGCTTGGCCTCTCTCTCTTTAGTTTAGCCGCAAACAATTTCCTCTCATTTTTTCTTTGATGGCCGCGTTGCATGGGCATGGCTTCGCGGTCACCGTGCTACTGGTGGTGTTGTTGGTGCAATGTGACGCGGCGGAGGCGACGACGTGCGCCGGTGCGGTGCCGGCGAGGCCACGGCCGGAGACGGTGTCCATTGCCGAGTTCGGCGGCGTGGGCGACGGCCGGACGGTGAACACGTGGGCGTTCCACAAGGCGGTGTACCGCATCCAGCACCAGCGCCGCCGCGGCGGCACCACGCTGCTCGTGCCGGCCGGAACGTGGCTCACCGGCAGCTTCAACCTCACCAGCCACATGACCCTCTTCCTTGCCAGGGGCGCCGTCCTCAAGGCCACACAGGTCTCACTCTCACCTCGCCATCGCCATGGCCATGTTTTTCTTTTCCTCTCTTCTTCTTGGTGGTGAGTGGTGTCGTTGACATCGACGCAGGAGACGAGGAGCTGGCCGCTGGCGGAGCCGCTGCCGTCGTACGGAAGGGGGAGGGAGCTGCCGGGGGCGAGGTACACCAGCTTCATCCACGGCGACGGCCTCCGCGACGTCGTGATTACAGGTGAAGAATTGAAGCTCAGCTTAGCTCAGCTCCGGTATTTTTAGTTGTTGTTGCATGGTGGTAGCTTCTCTGCTGCTCACTTTCTCCCCTGTTGTTTTGGTATACTGTGTTCTTGTGATGGTCTTGATTGTCAATTCTTAAGTCTCAACCAACTAACTTTGGTCTCCTGGTCAGAGAATATTCAAAGAGACATGCATACATCCTGCAAAAAAGAATTCTGCACACACCGAGGAAAAAAAGATTATATGATAGCATGGGAGTGAGTGACTAAAGGAAGACTACTTTGTTGCTTACACGCATCAGACATAATAGGGTAATAAATAAAAGGAACCGAAAAGATAATAGACCTAGTTAACGCAACTTTAGATAAATAGTAGTAAGGGATTTGTCCATCATGGTTAAAATATGTACTCTTCCATGGTGGTTTGTCAGAGGTTTGTTATTTTAAGGTTTAGGCCATTACTGAGAGATTTAGAATACAAACATACCTTGGTGGGTAGCACGGTGGACGACCTGTTGTCGGTAAAGTTGAATCTTGCTCCTGTTCCATATCTAGTGGATGTACATGCATGCCAAGAACAGGAAATGGAACAGTGAACTGATTTGATTCTGTACCACTCTGGTACAGTTTACATCACTTCTACTATTAAGTTGGTGACTGGTTTAAGCCAGCATTATATGCTCAAGCAGACAACAAGCAGTCAGGCTTACTCTCACCAGGCAACTGAACTAACTGTGCTCTTATTTCGTCTGTAGCAATTTTCTCTGACTGTTCCTGCAAAAGAACTCATTAAGATTGATGCAAGTAATTAACATGTCAGATTTTTTTTATATTAAAAAAAAAGGTGACAAGGGAATCATCGATGGACAAGGTGATGTATGGTGGAACATGTGGAGGCAAAGGACACTTCAGCATACCAGGCCCAACCTTCTGGAATTCATGCATTCCAGTGGCATTCACATCTCCAACATTGTTCTCAAGAATTCACCCTTCTGGAACATCCATCCTGTTTATTGCGAGTAAGCACACGCTTGAAAGTTGAAATGTTCATCTCCTTCCTGCAAAAATTTGTCACTGCTTAATATTTCTTTCAGAGCAATGTTGGAAGGCCGAAAAATAGTTGATATGTGAAAATTTCAATACAATCCATTATGGAATAGTTACCAGAAATAAGAAATCTTGTGACACAGCTACAAAATTCTTGAGAATGTTCAGTTTCAAATGCCCATTTATGCTGAAATACTGATCCAATTCATTTTCTACACCCAGCAATGTGGTCATAACCAACATGATGATCATCGCACCACATGACTCGCCCAACACCGATGGAGTTGATCCAGGTATGCAAATTCATCTTAAGCTTCTGGCACACAAACAAACCACATATAAATTGATTAATTTTTCTTTGCTACATGCCTGACCATCCAAGAGTACATGGAACATGCTAATAATACTGAATCCTCCCACAGATTCTAGCACCAACGTATGCATCGAGGACTCCTACATCTCAACCGGCGACGATCTCGTGGCCATCAAGAGCGGCTGGGACGAGTACGGCATCGCCTACGGGCGGCCGAGCTCGGGCATCACCATCAGGCGCGTCAGGGGCTCGTCCCCCTTCAGCGGCATCGCCATCGGCAGCGAGGCGTCGGGAGGCGTCAGCAACGTGCTGGTGGAGGACTGCAGCATCTTCAACAGCGGCTACGGCATCCACATCAAGACCAACATTGGGAGGGGCGGCTTCATCAGGAACATCACCGTCGACAATGTCCGCATGAACAGCGTCCGCAACGGGCTGCGCATCGCCGGCGATGTCGGTGACCACCCTGACGAGCACTTCAGCCAGCTCGCGCTGCCCACCGTGGATGCTGTCAGCATCAAGAACGTGTGGGGTGTCAATGTGCAGCAGCCCGGGTCGATCGAGGGGATCAGGAACTCGCCGTTCACGAGGATATGCCTCGCCAACGTGAAGCTGTTTGGGTGGAGGAATAATGCAGCTTGGAAGTGCAGGGACGTCCATGGCGCGGCGCTGGGTGTGCAGCCGGGGCCGTGTGCAGAGCTCACGACCAGCCTTTCTTCAGGGTTCTGCAGCTATTAGTGTGATCCAGTTGTATAATGTTTTTTGATTAGAAAGGTTGTGCTTGCTTTTTTTTAGGTTTGACTGCTCCCTAATTGTGGTTGGGATTGATCAATATGTTAGGCTTGTGCTAATCAGTTAAGGAGTTTTAGGTGTCTTTTTGTTAGAGAAAGGTTTGGCTTCTAAGTTGTCAGTCTGAGTGCAAATATGTTCTAATCTGAATAATAAATCCCAGCTTGTGTGAGATTAATACTCCGTCAGACTTGTGATCAAATGAGAGTTGAATGTGCACATTTTTACTCCTAATTTATCTGTTGGCTGTTCCACAAACAATTCTAGGGTCATCAGAGGCGGCTCAATGGATGAGGAAGGAGGCTCTCTGCAAGAGGCGATTAGATTTTTTTTTTTTTTTGAGACCAAGAGGCGATTAGATTGGGTCTACTCAATCAGAACAAAGGATATAATCCAACAGCTAACCTACAAAGATAAGTCAGTGTGTGTATCAAAAATTGGAAATGGATAGGATATGGTACAAGCACTGATCGAAAATTCCTGTTTCGTTTGTCAGGTACTCCTATATGATTGTGATACTGACATAATATGTGCTACTAACATTCTCATTTGGACAATTTCTACTCTGATAACTGTACTATACTTTAGGAAATGTGTTCTGAAAACTGTGGCAGCAAATCTTCCAGTTCATGATCCTAATAATGATAGTTCAATCAAAGACACTAACAACATCTAAAATCAAGATGTAAATGGAAACAAAAACACTCTGGACAGGATAAAACAAAGAAAAAAGGGCTGCGCTTCAAAAGTAATACTCCCGGGATAATGTAATCCCTAATCTTACTGCTCTAAATTAAAGCCCCTTTTCCACTGACGATGATTAACAAAAGCTAATCCCCAGATACTTGTTAAACCTGCTATTAGTCCTTGCTACTTATGCATCATATATATAATATCCAGAAATTTTAGTACTCTAGCAGATAGTATGATTCAGCGTTCGTACCCATAGGGTTAGCTCGCGATCAGATCTCGCAGGCGCAGCGCCAGCCTAGATCGGATCTCGGCATCCATCTCGATCCCCCTAATCTCTCGTCTTCATCCTCCTCGGCAAGCTCGTCGCCGGCCGGATCGAGCCCGAAACGGCGCCCGGATCCAGCCGATCCGCCGCCTCCGGGGATCCCTCCATCGACGGCGGCGGTGGGTGGGGACGGCGGGAATGGGTGGGTGGGTCCCGCTCGTCGGAACGGGACGAACTGCTCACTAGTGGGCCCCAAAAATGCCCAGATGGGAGGAGAGGTCAAACGGGCTGTTATTGGGCCGGGTCCGTCTGGCCACCTCGATCTAATCCGATCCGTTTAATTACGGTTTCTTTTATCTCTTATTTCTATAAAGCTAATGCCCACTAAACACCTAAAGCTTAACATGCAAACATAGTATTTATTAGCACTCCTAAAACATACAAACAAGTATGCCACATCAACCTATTAAGCACACAAAGCTTAACATGCAAGCCTACAGTAATAATATCTACACTTTATTTTATTTTATTCTAAAATTAAACATACACATGCTAAATTATCATTCTCAAATTATTTTCATAATATTTCAATCCAAATCATTTCATCATTTCTCCAATATTCTAACATGTATCCCGCAGCAAAGCACGGGTTATCGTCTAGTTATTATTACTAGGAGTATCTTAGACTAAACATTAGCTTGATTAAGCTCTCAACTACTCCATAATAATAACATTACGACATGATGATCCTTTTTGTTTGAAACTTTACAACACGTACGATCTTGGTTTGGTCAGTCTGGAATGGCCGGTGGTTCCCTTGTCAAACCCAAATTGCGCACGCAATGACGTATATATATCAGGAATCAAATCAAATGCTCTTCCGAGGCTTAAAAGATTCATCGAATTTTTAAAAGATAAAAAATGTCGGGGGAAAAAGAGTGACCTTACCATTGGTTAATCAAGCATGGCACGCATTTTTCTACTCTTGTGTTCTCCGTCAGGTTCGCTGATCGATGTGTGTGTCTGATGTACCAAATTGTTAGTGGTATACTAGTTTTTTTTAGGGGATTTTTTTTTTTTGAGGGGAAGTTAGTGATATAGTTGCAATCAAATGCTGTTAGCCGGAAGGATAAACAATATGTGGGTGGATCGTTGACTCAAATCATCGTACATCTAGCTGTGTGCACGCTCTTGTGCAGAGATGGCTCACTGATAAAAAAAATTATGAGGATTTGTTGTACGACAAACATATACATATGGAGTACTCCATGAAGAACAACCTAACTGTACACAACAGAATAGTATTAACCAAACACATTCTTCACTTTGGCCTTGTTTGAATCCTCTGGGCTATTAAATATCTCTATGAAATCTTACTATTTAGAAGTATTAAACGTACATTACTGACAAAACCCATTCCATAACCCCTAGACTATTTTGCGATACGAATCTATTGAGGTATGTTAATCCATAGTTAACGGATGATCACTGTAGCCCACTGGTGGAGAAGGAGTTTTTACTCCCGGTTCGTAACCCCCTATAGTCCCGGTTTTCCAACCGGGATTATGAATCCGAGACTAAAGATCGCTATTTTTAGTTCCGGGTGAAAAAGCCGGGAGTAAAAATCCATTTTCAATCCCGGTTGGTGTTACCAACCGGGACTAAAGATACTAACACCAACCGGGACTAAAGAGGCTAGATCCGGTTCCTACTTTATTCTATTCTTTTCTTTATTGTTTTTAATATATTGATTCACTCTATCCCATCCCAAAATCCCAAATCAATCATCCCCGAATAGTCTCCAAATTCTCAAATCAATATCTCTAAATACATCACAAAATCTTAAAAAAATTACATCACAACTTCTACAAAATTCATGACAAATACATCACATATTCACATCACACACAAATCAAATACATCACACACAAATCATTTCAGATCCGAATCACATATTGTCAAAAAAAAAGAAAAAAAAGAAAGAAGACGAACGGCTCGCCACCTCGCCGGCCGCCGGCCGCCGCCGCCAGCCGCCCGCACACCGCCTCGCTCGGCCCTCCGTGCGCCGCGTCGCCGCGCCGGCCGCCAGCCGCCAGCGTGCCGCCTCGCTCGGCTCTCCGCGCGCCGCACCGCCGCACCGCTGCGCCGCCGCGCCGGCCGGCCGGCCCTCCGCGCCCCGCCGTTGCAGAGGGAGGTGGGGAGGAGGGAGAGGAGGAGAGGAAAGGAGGAGGGAGAGGAAGAGATAAGGGTGACTCTGTGAGGAGATGAGTTAAAAAAGGAGAGGAGGAGATTGTATTGATCCGATCCGCGTGCAACTATCCCGCTTATGTCGACTTTTTTCACGGTTGGTGTTACCAACCGGGACTAAAAATAGATCTTTAGTCCCGGTTGGTAACATCAACCGGGAGTAAAGCTTATATCGATCTTTTTTCCTGGTTGGTGTTACCAATCGGGACTATAAATAGATCTTTAGTCCCGGTTGGTAGAGCTTTCAAACCAAGATTAAAGATATTTTTAGTCCCGGTTTTTAATATAACCGGGACTATTGTGAAATCTGGTGGATCGACCAAAGATGGTTTCTCCACCAGTGAAATCACGGATGATACAATCACTGCTCGCGCCTTCTGCTGTCGGTGCTCCATTTAAACGCGGAAGTTAACAGTAATTTTACATGAACTCATTCTTTTTAAAAGCATAAAGTGAGACTATATAATACCTCAAATTTTGTGTGTGTGTGTGATAATGTTTGCTGAGATGACAGTTAATTTACGCATAAGCCCATGAAGGATGGTAAAACCCAAAAAAAAGCATTATAAGCTAACGAAGATGTTATCAAAGAGCAAACCCGAAAGGGACCTCCTAAAGATGGAGGCTAACACTACTGCCGAAGAGAAAGAATACGAGAGAGGGGTTTGCTGTTCAGCAACTAATTTAATCAGCACTTTATGAATGAATTCAATTATAATGAAGGGCTTGTTTAGTTCAATGTTAAAAGACAACTTATCATTTATTGGTAAAGCCAAAATTTGGTGTTTAATTTAACACCTTATCAAATTTTGGTATATAGTTTTGTGAATAGAAGTTTGTAGAGAATTACCCAATATTGGTAGAAATTGGGAAAGTTGCGATGGTAAAAATCTTGTTTAGCTTGTTACTTTACTAAAATTCAGCAATACCAAAATTTGGTTTGGTTGATTTTGACAACAAATTGAATAAGCCCAAAATGTCTGTAATTTTCTTCAATCAAAAGGAGGCTTTGGTGATTGAACATAGGGAATATCGTCAAGAGTATGCGGGGAGTTCATATATGCCCGCTTCAAAGTCAAGATGAAATATCGCAAAATCTATTTCGAGAGGCATCTCGATTTAGAATTAATGAGCGACACGGACAATTACGTGAGAAGCACTAGTAGCGTTACAGACATGCATGCAAGTAGTTTATGCTATTAGGTTGTGCATTTTTTTTTCTTCTTATAAAATTTTCTCTTAAATTACTTATTCGATCTATAATCCGATTACACCATTGTATTCGTTGCAATTAAATCTTTATATCAATATCTTACATGATAATATTATGATGAAAAAACATTTATGTTGTAAATTACTTTTTATTATATATGTAAATTACTTTTATCTTATATATAAATTACTTTTAGATTTGATTAAATTACTTCTCGTAATTTCATAATGCTTTGAGTTGATTACTTTTATTATTTTTTTACTCAATTCCATAATTTGTGCTGATTAAATTTAATTTCTAAATAGACTTATATTTTTATTCCTATGATAAATTTACTTCTAATATCGTAATAACTTACTGTAATAACTTACTTTCATTTTATGCTAAGTTACTTTTATGATTTATGTAAATTACTTTCAGGCTTTATTAAATTTACTTTCATAAATGTATTTACATGAAAATCTTCTCTACACTTTTGAATTTACTCCACATAAGGTTCTTACTGGAACTCACTCATAACGTAATTACTTCTAATGCTATATAGAGTTACTTCTATTACATAGCTAAGTTACTTCTACAATTTAAATAAATTACTTTTAAATTAATAAAATGTTTTAATTTATTCAACAGGGATCTCGTTTTGTTATATATTTTAAGTGGAGTACAAGGATGCAAATAGATCTTAAAAATAATATGTGATTTACAAGTGATTAAAGAGGTAAAAAACATGCACTATAGTACTTTTTAAGCTAAAAAGAGATTTAAATATAGGATGGAGTGATCGCTGCTTTAGGCAAACCAGAGACCGGTCGCTGTGTAGTTATGTCCATGAAATTTAATTAAGCAGGTTAAGAACGCCCCTGATTTCAGGAAATCTTGTTGGTGACTGCCAGAATCAAGCTAGCTTGTCAGTCGTCTGTTTTCAGCTGAGTATTCATGCACGCAATCTTGTTGTTGCCTCTCTGCGATTTTGATCGTAGCGGTTTTCAGACAACTGAAATGGTTTATATAGCGATCGAGCAACATTTAATTTGTTACATAGAAACATGATTAATTAATGCACGCATTTGAAATAGGAGAACAATTTATTAACATCCGTGACACAAACAACAACATGAACACTCGGGATAAGTCGAGAGTACCACAACACAAATACGGTATACGAAATACATATACGGCCGTAGAAAAGTAGAATACACAGCAGCCATATGAATCATGAATGAACTCGACACAACAACACAAGCAGACGATGGAGAAGAAGAAGCAGCGGCAAGCTAGGCTGATCGATCGAGAGACCTAGAAGCGGTTCACAAAGTCCTTGAGCCAACTCATCACCCCGCCTTTCTCCTCCTCCTCGCCGGCGGCGGCGGCGTCCTCCGCGCGGTGGCGGAAGCTGAGGTGGTGGTGGTGGTGGTGGAAGCGGCAGCCGCGGTGGTGGTGCATCCTGCTGCTCATCAGCGCCTTCCTGATCCACCGCCTCGCCATCTCCTCCAGCTCGCGGTCGTCGTCGTCCTTGTGGTGGTGGTGGTGGAAGCGCTTGGTCCTCATCTCGGACTCCTCCTCCTCCTCGTGGTGGTGGCGGAACCGCTTCATGGGCGCACCCTCCTCGCGCTGCTCGTGGTCGTCTTCGTGGTGGTGGTGGTGGTGGTGGCGGCGGCGGTGGAAGCTGATCAACCGCTCCACGGCGGGCGAAGCCTCGTCGGCCTGCTCGTGCTCGTCCTCCTCGTGCTCGTCGTGGTGATGATGGTGGTGGTGATGATGGTGGTGGTGGGAGCGGCGGCCGTGGTGGAGCCTCGCCATCTCATCCTCGTCTTCCTCCTCGGCGGCGGCTACGGCGGCATACTGGCGGCGCGAGTCCGGATCTGGCTCCGCGACGGGGAGAACCACCCCCTCCTCCTCCTCCCTGCGCTCCTCGCCGCGGGTCGCCGGCTCGACTGGCATCTCGAACACCAGCTGCTGCTTCTCCTCCTTGCCATGGAATCCCTCCCCATGGCGATGGCCGCCGTGGCGCATGTGGTGGCGGTAGCGGCAGTGGTAGCGGCAGGGGAAGCGGAGGAAGCCCTGCTGGTCCGCCGCGTCGTCGTCGACCGGGATCACAGGCCCCTCGGGGCTCGCCGCCGCCGCCGCGGGCTCGTCACGGGCGGCGGCGGCGGCGTCGAGGTAGGGCGGGACGATGGCGACGGACGTGCCGGCGGCGTCACCACCATTGTGCTCGACGTAGGCTTCACGGTTGGCGTAGGCGGGGGCGGTCTCCTGATCGGCCTCGCCGTGGACGACGCGGCAGAGGGCGACGAGGAGGAGTGCGGCGGCGACGGCGAGGCGGGCCATGGCGGCGAGAGATCGAGCGCGGCGTTGACCGACGAGAGGAGGCGGGGGGCGGGGGCATTTGCTTTGTAGGCCGCGGGTGGGGGCCCCACTGATGGGCTGTATGGTTGACGTGGCACTATCTGATTGGTTTAACAAACGAGTTCCAAGTTAAACACTCACACGGGTTAGCGGATAGTACGTTGCACTTTGACATTTTGGCAACTTGTAACTCACGTAGAATATGTTGTACCATATGCATCCGAATAATTCAGGAAAAGGTCCGCGCATATTATGCGGCTAAAATCATTATATTTTCTCTCATATAATAGCATATATATGTTCTAAATGTATTATTCAAATATATTAAAATGGCAACATAATTTAAAATTTTGTACTAACTTTACGAAACTATCATGTGTAATATTCATATTGTATTTTATATACGTGTTAGTTATTAATTATTTTCAATATCAAATTTTAGTTATTTATAAATTATATTCCTATCTGAATTTCAATATTTCTTTTTTTATTCTGAATTTTTATTTTCTGAAAATTGTATTTCTATATAGACTCTAGGCTCTTCTTCTAATATTATTTATTTTTAATACTGAATTTTTATTATTTCTAATTGTATTTCTATGTAGACTCTAAATTCATCTTACAATATTCAATTTTTAATCTTGAATTTCTCAGTTACTTCTAAATTGTATTTCTATATTGACTTTAGACTCTTCTTCCCATTTTTTTTCAATTTCGAATTTTATTTATTTGTAAATTGTATTTTATACTAACTCTAAACTCTACTTTTAATTTTATTATGTTTATTCTGAATTTTAGTTAGTTTTAAATTCCTATATGGACTCTGTACTCTACTTCTCATATTCCTTATTTTTAATTCCGATTTTCTATTATTTCTTAATTGTATTTCTATATGGACTCTATACTCTGCTTCTAATATTCCTTATTTTTAATTCCGAATTTCTGTTATTTCTTAATTTTATTTCTATATGGACTCTAGTCTCCTCTTCCACTATTCCTTATTTTTTAATTCCGAATTTCAACTATTTTTAAATTGTATTTCTATATGGACTATGTTTTTCTTTTTCTCCGATTAATATGGTAATTTCTAGGCCGTGAGAGCGAACGTGAAGGCTCCTTTTTCTGTTCCTTTAATAAGTTAATAGATGATAGAAAAATATGTTGAGAGATAATATTCGATAACTAGCCCCCGTGTGTGTATTTCACTTCTAGAAAAAAGGTTTTTGCAGGCGGGCCAAATCCGTTTTTTCAGGCGGACCGGTGTTCCGCCTATAAGCAAACGACTGTGAAAATAGATAATTTTCGCAGGCGGGTTTGAGGTCCACCTGCGAAAATCAAATTTTGCAGGCGGACGGCATCTTCGCAGGCGGTAGATTCACTCGCCTGCAAAGCAAATTTCAGCGAATAAAAAAAAGACGCCCCACCACCGCCGTCGGCCTCTCCCTCTGGCTGACGACGGCTCTCCTCCTCCATCTGCTGCCATCACCACAAGGGTTGCTGCCGTCGTCGCATCGTCGTCGTCGTCGCGTCGTGGTCGTCGTCGTTGAGGAGGAAGCTGGTGGCGCCGTTGTCGGGTCGTCGTCATCCTAGCGTCGTTGGCACCGTCGTCGTCGAGGAGGAGGAAGCTAGGGGCGAGGAGGGAGCCGGTGGCGGAGACGGAGCCGACGGCGAGGAGGGGAACCGGCGGCGGAGGCAGGGAGGAGGGGAGCCGGTGGATCCGCCGCTTCATGGTGCCGCGAACGTCGTCATCGTCGTCGCGGCCGAGGCGAGCCGACGGCTCGCGGAGGCAGCGTCGCGGTCGTCGTCGTCATCGAGGAGGGCAGCCGGCGGCGGAGGCGGGGAGGAGGAGAGCCGGTAGATCTGCCGCTTCACAGCGCGCAAAGGTCATCGTCGTCGCGGCCGAGGGGAGCCGACGGCTCGCTGAGGCGGCGTCTCGTCGAGGAGGGAGCCAGCGGCGGAGACGGGGAGGAGGGCAGCTGACGACGGAGGCAGGGAGGAGGGGAGCTGGTGGATCCGCCGCTTCACGGCGTTGCGAAGGTCATCGTCTCACGACTGAGGGGAGCCGACGGCGAGCGGAGGCGGCGTCGTGGTCGTCGTCGTCGAGGAGGGAGCCGGCGGCGGAGGCAGGGAGGAGGGCAGCTGGCAGTGGAGGCAAGGATGAGGTGAGCCAGTGGAGGATTTTTTTTGCTAAGTGTGTGAGGGAGAAGGAGAGAGAGAGGAGGAGGGGATGAGTGGAGGAGAGGAGAGGATAAGAATGGTGGAGGAGAGGATAAGGATGACCGTTTTTTTGGAGGTGTGATTTTTGTAGACGGACCACATAAGGTTCCGATTTATTTTCGCAGGCGGACCTCTTAAGTGGTCCGCCTGGAAAAAATGATTTTCGCAGGCGGATGGTGAGCTCCACCCCGATTTACATTTTTCTAGGCGGCTATTTAGCTCCGAGGGTCATACCCGCCTGGAAAAATAAAAGGCCAACGTTGCTAAAAAAACATTTTTTCTAATAGTGTTTAAATAAGTCCGTAAAATTATTCGTATATTCTTTCGAGTTTTTTTAGGTTTTTTATATGGTATTATTGACTTTTCAATATATATTTGATCATTAATTTATCTTATTATTATTATTACAAATATGAAAAAACTATTTAATGACAAAACAAATGAATAATAATTATGTATTTTTGCTAATAAAACGAACTATCAAACATATATAAAAGAATTAACGGTGTTAAATATTAAAATTTTAAAACTAGTGGGAGCAATATATTATTATGTTGAGGAATATTACGAAGTGAAGAGCAAAGTCACAGAAATTGACTAAGGAAATACTCTGTTTTTTAATAGATGACGCCGTTGACTTTTTCTTACATGTTTGACCATTCGTCTTATTCAAAAATTTTATGCAAATGTATAAGATATAAATAACACTTAAAGTACTATGAGTCATAAAACAACTCATAACAAAATAAATTATAATTACGTAAATTTTTTGAATAAGACGAATGATCAAACATATGAGAAAAAGTCAACGGCGTCATCTATTAAAAAAGGAGGTAGTATAATTCTGCCCAGTACTAGGAATCAGGTCATGACATATCCTAACACTAACAGCAGTTTGCCTACATTCATCGTATTCTCTATTACTCCCTTCATCCCAAAATAAGTACAGTTTTAGCACGGTTCATGTCCAACGTTTGACCGTTCGTCTTATTTGAAAAAAAATTGTGATTAGCAATTTTATTGCTATTACATGATAAAACATGAGTAGTACTTTATGTGTGGCTAATTCTTTTTAATTTTTTCATAAATTTTTCAAATAAGACGGACAGTCAAAACGCTAAACACGGATATCTATGGCTACACTTATTTTGGGACGGAGGTAGTAGTACATGACTTGCTATTTCAAAAATTCATCAGCTCATTGCTTCTATGTGAAGGAATGTTGTAATTAGTTTTTTTATTAGTGCCTCGCGGTTTACTGAAGGATTCTGTAATTAGTTTTTTATTAGTGTTCAAACATTTCATACGACACCCTATATAATATCCGACACCACTCGATCTAAACATCCCCTTCATCTTTGAAATCCCAACAATACCGATACCATTATCATTTCCGCCTTAACCATTATGCTTATGTTTCCCAAAATAAAATATATGAAAGAAATGGAAATGGGATTGGCAGTTTTCCGATCGACCATTTTCATATCCCTGCGTCTATGTGAAGGAAACGCTGGCAAATGCAAACTCTCCATTCTTTTGTTTTTTTTTCAACGTGTAATAACTACACACAGGGGCCTCGTCTAGAGATTTATTTATCTAAAGTACAAAAGTTTGGTTGGATACTTGGGTCTCTACAAAACGCATCTACATAGGGGGATGTTTGGATACAGTTACTAAAGTTAGTTCCTTCCACATCAGATGTTTGGATACAAAATTTAGTATTAAACATAGACTATTTACAAAAATAATTACATAAATGAGAGCTAATTCACAAGACAATTTTTTAAACCTAATTAATCCATAATTAGCACGTGTTTATTGAATTATTGTAGCATCATATAGGCTAATCATGGATTAATTAGGCTCAATAGATTCGTCTCGCGAATTAGTCCAGGCTTATGGAATGGGTTTTGTCATTAGTTTATATTTAATACTTCTAATTAGCATCAAACATCCGATGTGACATGGACTAAAAAATTTTAGTCCCATCCAAACACCCCCTTAGTTTGAAAGAACCGGGTGGTCGATCGGTCTATATATAGATGGGTGCAGAGCAGGTACAATAGCAGACTGTAAGCCAGCTATAAACACATATTGAGTAGATAAAAGAGGAGAGAAGAGAAGCGGGCTACAGATTTGTAGCCAGCTATAGCACGGACTAAAACACAATGTATGGATGACATGTGAAACCTTGTATTAATAGTGCAATATAGGTTTATAGGTAACTATTGTATGAATTGGCTATTAAATCAACTATAGTACTTTCTTCGGGCTAATAATACTTGTCGTTTTGGACAAGTGTGATGTCAAACTTTAAAATCTTTGGTTATTTATAATTTGTAAAATATTTGTCAATGAAATATGGTGACTATATGCATATATTAATCTTAAAAAATACTTCAAAAAATTATATATTTGTTAACATTTATATATATATTATAATAAAAAATAACGGTCAAAGTTATTTTTTAAGACCGTACCGTTGTTCAAAACGATAATTATTATCAATCCGGAGGGTGTAGTTGGCTATACCCTAAGGGTCTGTTTGGTACAGCTCTAACTCCTAAATTTAACTCCAGGAGTTGAGTTTGGAGTGGAGTTGTGGAGCTGCCTAAACCCAGCTTCATAACTCTAGTTTATTTTGTAAGAGAGCTCTACCTAGCTCAACTCCCAGTTTTGGTGGAGCTAAAACTATTTGGCTGAGCTCCAACTCCAGAAGAGGTGGAGCTGGAGCTGTGCCAAACATGCCCTCTTATCAAGCTCCCCTTGGACTTCAATTTTGCGTATGCAGTGACGTCAGTTAACGAAGGAATATTGAGATCGACCATAATCAAATCCAGATATCGAGGGTCGTGTTTGCAAAAGGTGTGTTTAGCTAACCGAAGTTAACTAAGCTAGGTTTGTGTTTGCATGTGACACGGTCACAGGGAGCCTCGGTCCAAGGAAGGCCCTTATCCTATAATGAAAGTACTTTACTTTAACTGATTAACCGAACCCAAAGGCTGGTACCAATCCTAATGACTGGGCTTTACTTCAATTAATCCAAATCCGGCCAAGCAAGGCTATTTTTTAAGATAAAGAAAAGAATCTCAGCCTTTGCGACTAAATAAGTTAGATCTACTTATTATATAATTCACTCAATATAGAGCACGTAAAAAACAGGAAATGACTAAACAATAGCTAATAATACCAATATAAAATAGAGAATATATTTATTCAAGTCTGTTTAAAAATCTCCAATCGAATTTACCAAATATCTGCATGACCATTGTTTCTAGATTTCGACACATGCATAGTATGTATTAGTTGCTTGAAGCTAAGGCTATGGCTTGATTAATTAGTTATTGCCAACAGCTTTTACGAAAGCAGATGCAGGAATTGACGAGCGTAACACTGCCGGATTAAATAGGGCCTAGCAAAACCGAAAAAAAGAAAACGAACCTAACGAGCAAAATTACCAGTTAACCGTTGAATGCAGTTAATTAATATTGGTCGAATCTGATTCATATCCTGATCCACAATATCAGATATTTCAACCCCTCAACTATTAAAACTAGTGTAATTTGACTTATTTGGTGGTTTTGGAGGACGGTTTCGCTGACGTGATGCATACGTAGAGGTGTTGACTTGGTTTTTATTCCACGTGAAGTTGACGTGGCACTTATGTGTATTATAATTTAAAAAAATGAGCAGGACCCATTTGTATCACACAAATATAAATGTGGGCCCCACAAGTCAGCCGTCTTCATTCTTCGTCCTCCCTCTCTCTCCCCCCCTCATCCCTCTCTTTCTCACCCCCTTTCTCCTCCCCTTTGGAGGAACACAACGAGTAGGGACCCAGCCGCCGGCGGCGGCGGGCAGGGGCCGGGGCGGCGCCGGAGCTGCGGAGGAGGAGGAGGATGGACTGGTCGAACCTTGGCGGGGAGGGGCCGGTCTCTCATCGCCGAGCGCGTGGCGGGCTTCCTTCCTCGGCGGCAGTGGCGGCGGAGCGTGCGGAGGAGGATGGATTGGTCGAACCGCTTCCTTCCCCGGCAGTAGCGCAGAGTAGCGACGCCGTTTGCCGTCCGCCGACCCCGCCCGAGATGCTGTGGTGGGAAAGGAGTGTATGGAGGCGGAGTAATGTTCGCGGCGGATGAGGAGCTCGAGCTCCGCGACGTAGAGGGGCGCCGCCGCCACAGCTGGGGACGCGCGGTGCAGAGCGCTACGGAGTCCGGGAGGGACCGACGGGCGGGAGGATGCGATCAAGCTCGTCGTCCTCGCCGGAGGGGGCCATCTCATCGGGTGAAGCCTCGTCGCAGAAGTTGCCGGCAGACCCCGTCGTCGTCGTCATTTATGGAGGCATCCAACGAAGCTCACGGCTATCGCCGCCACTCCCGCCTCTGCCGCCGCTGGTTCCCGCCGCATGCCGGGAGAGACAGACCCACATGTCGCGCGCGCCGACGGCTCCCTTGTTAGAAATTAATCTTGTTGTTTCTTAATTTCAGCATGTTTATCTATATGCATGTGTGTATTGTATGGCCTGGCGAGCTAGCTATATGTACGTGGGTGCTGCATGGCTTAGTGAGTAGTGGTCAGTTTGCATGCATGCAGGTTAGTTGGTTGGTGCAAGCAACGACGTCGGCGAGGACTCAGTACTTGTGAAGTTGCGGCCAAGTAAACAGGACGTGGGCGTCGTGTGTGGCTCGAGAAGCGGAACAACCAACTTCGTGTGTGTATGTGCTGTGTTATAAATAGCTGCTCATTGTAATCATTTAGTTAAGAGAAAAAACCAGTGAAAAGGGCACAAGTTGTTTTGGTGCCGCAAAGATCCTGTGTGTTTGCTTCTGTGTTTGTGTTTCTTCCTCGCTGCCTCGTTCAGAAAGTGTAGCCTGTATTCGCGTGAGTTGCTTTGATTCCCAACATCCCTCGATCTCGGGCTCCTCTCTCCCGGCGTTGCCGGTGCCTCCGCCCCCTCCCTCCTCCCCCCCCCCCCCCCCCCCCCCCGCCGCATGCCGAAGAGGGAGAGAGAGATAAGGGGTAGAGAGAGGAGGGAGAAGGGATAGACCCACAGTGGGCCCCACAAATTTTCCTTTTGTGTTAATGACGAATGGGCCCCACATGTATGTTTTTAATTGTAATGCCACCCTACCGCCACGTCAATAGCAGACTAAGTCAACACTGCCACGTAGACGCCACGTCAGCAAATCCGTTCTCTAAAACCACTGAGAGAGTTAAATTGCACCAATTTTAACAGCTTAGGGGTTAATATATCTGATTTTGCGGTTTAGTGTCATGAATTAGATTTGGGTCACTTTTAAAGGAGTCAAAGTGTACTTATTCCTTAATATGCTAAGCCATGTCATGTCCTGTTAATCCGGCACGAGAGCCGGCCCAACGCGGGATTTTTAATTTTGGGAATAAGTTCACCAGAGGTCCCTCAATTTAACAGCAAGATTTTTTGAGGTCCCTTAACCGCAAAACCAGAAATCTTCACCCCTCAACTTTACAAAACCGTCTAATTTAGGTCCCAAGACAGTATACATGGCTGGTTTTAATGATGTGGCATCCTAGTCAGCAAAAATAATTAAATAAATATGGGGGGCCCACATGTCAGTGAGAGAAAATGATGTGGGCCCCACATCTCTTTTTTTTTCTTTTTCTCTTCTCTTCTCAACTTCTCAGCTCTCACGCGCAGGCGGGAAGTGGCGGCCGACAGCGGAGCGGGCGTGGTTGCCAACGCAGCGGGCGCTGCGGCGCGCGGGGAAGAAGCGGGAGAGGGGGAGAGGAGGCGGCCGGCGCCAGAGAAGGGGAGAGAGGCGGCCGGCGCGACCGCCCGCGACGGCGGGAGCGGCGGCCGGCGCGCGCCTCTCCCCATCCGGAGCCACGGCGGGTTAGCAAGCGAACGGCATACTCGCTATCGCCAGCCACGCCGCCTCCACGGCGCCGCGCACCTCCTCGGCGCGACACCGGCAGAGGATGCGGAGGAGAGCGGCCGGGGTGGACGCGTGCGCCGATGGGAGCGCCGGGAGAGGGCTCGACGACGAGCAGGCGGGTGGGCAGGCCGTCGATGCTCCGCCGCCGCTTCGCCTGCCTCCGGAACCCGCCACAGAATGCGCGTCTGTCCAGCCGACGCATCGCCTCCGGCGTCCGCTCCTTCGGCGGCACCGTCCTCAGCTGCCCCGTCTGCCTCCGGTCACCGTCGTCGTCGTTATGAAACACCCATTAATTAGTTTGCACGCTGCATGCAGCTAGCTAGCCAACCGGATTCATGGGGTTGTCCACCATGCCCTGCCCGTCCATGGGTTGGTCCAACACGGGAGGATGCCGTGCTTCTCCAACTGCCCACGCAGTCCGACGCCGCTCAACATCAACAGCTGCTGGCTCCCCAGCGTCCCGGTGTGGTCGCGTGCGCCGATGGGAGCGCCGGGAGAGGGCTCGGCGGCGAGCGGGAGAATGGGCAGGGAAGGGTCGAGCTATGGCATGCGGGTGGCTGCGGTCGCCGCCCGCCGCAGGCTCCGCTCTCCGCCGCTCCGCGTGCCTGCTCGCCCGCCGTCGCCGCTAGTAGCCGCGCTCGCCTGTCGCTGCCTCCCGCCTGCTCCGCTCTCCAACGCTCCACCTGCCTGCTTATCCGCCGTCGGCACTCGCAGCGACGCTCGCCCGCCGCTTTCCGTCCTGCCTGCTTCGCAGCTGCCGACTCCGCTCTCCGCCGCTGCCACTCCGGCCGCTTTGCTGCCGCGGCGACTGCTGCAGCTCTCCCCTCTGCGGCAAGAAAAGGGAAAAGAGAAGAAGAAAGAGAAAGGAAGAGGATGATGCTGACAAGTAGGCCCTTACTATTTCCTTCTCACTTACTCGTGGGTCCCACATTATTTTTTTATTCTTTTTGCTAATTAGGATGTCACGTCAGCGAAACCGGACGTCTATACTGCCTAGGGATTTTTTTTGGACGGTTTTACATAATTGAGGGTACACATTTCTGGTTTTGTGGTTAAGGCACCTTAAAAAATCTCGCTGTTAAGTTGAGGGACCTCGGGTGAACTTATTCCTTAATTTTGCGCTAGTTGGGCCAACGTATAATAGTCCAATTTTCAGCCCATGTCCGCATTGCGACCTCCCTCTCCGTTGTTCAGCCCAAGTAAAATTTTGGGCTCATTATGGTCGTTTTTAAAGTTTTTAAATTTGGAGCTTACTAGAGGACACTGATAAAAGTATGTTAAAATCAGCATCAAATTTAAGTTGAAAATTCAATTTTGGTTTTAGCTTTGGTTTTGACTTATTAGAGTATAATCAATGAGGGTCGGAATAGATTCTGCTTAATCTAGACGAGACTATCATCATGCAAGTCTAGCTAGGTACGACCTACGCGTTGGCCGTGACCGCGACCTTGACCTTCATGCCCGCGGTGCAGTGGTCCCGGATGCTGCAGATGAAGAAGGCCTCGCCGCCGGCGAGCTTGATCCGGTCGTCGCCGGAGTTGTACAGCTTGGACGGCCCGGTCACCGTGCACCCGCCGTACCCGGCCCGGTCCACCTCCACCACGTTGTGAATCTTCGCGTCATACTTGAACACTGCGTATCCACATCCATATGTATTTATATATCAAACTCATGATCAAATTGGATTAAGTCGTTTTTGTTTTTTAAGACAAATTTAGGTTTGTCCAACTACAACGCTAAATTAGTTTTATTAAATATATCTTGATAATATTTAAAAAATATTATATTTCTATAAACATAATCAAAGTTAAAAATGTTCGACTTCTCTTAAAAGTGAAAGCAAACTTGTAATACAAAATACAAAAGGGAGAAAGTATAAATTATGTTGCTCGATCGAGCATCGATCTCACCAAGCTTGTCGCCGGGCTGGATTCGCTTGCCGTTCTCCCAGCCGGCGACGCCGAAGGACCATCCCTTGTTGTCGCCGACGGCCCAATCCTCGCCGTGGACGACGGCGATGGCGGCAGCCGCGCAGCAAAGCGCCAGCAGCAGCCCCGGCGCGGCGGCGCTTCCCCGTGCCATTGATGCTACTGCCGGTGCCGCAGTTTCTTACGAATTAATTAACGTTGTCACCCGAGCTCACAAGAACGATCAGGTGATGTGATGATCGACTTGGCTGCTTTCCTTTTCTAATTTCTAGTATCGTTTTGTGTCTATAGGGGAAGGCTCTGTTTTTATAGCTAGCCTTTTCTAACAAGTATGCAAGTGCACAAGGATACCAAAAGATGGCATAATATAGGGTTCATTTGCGAAAGCAGCATTTAGCAAAGATTTAAGAGTAGTAAAACAGTAGAGTAATTAATCATCAATATTAATCAACACTGAACAACACACCCATGCTGCACAGGCCCAACTAAACCTGAACAACCAACCCCGGTCGTACAGATCAAACCTCAAAACCAGGAATTATCCATTTCAAACCAGGAGTCAAATTAATTATCACATTATTATCATTAATGAGTAGCGTGGGACTAATCACGAAAAACATTGTTAGACCTGCCCATAACCGCGGGCACGGCTATTCAAATAGTTTTACTCTGGCCAGAGATGTACCACTGTACCCCACAAGACACGATTCCACACATGTTGCCATGCCCCGAAGTACCACCACGACACTGCAAAGGGGAATCGTGACAATACCCTTCGCACAACACAACTCACCACAGTGCACCATTCCTGGATCATAATCACCCCCTCAAAAACCAGAGGCATGGACTCCCCAGCGACCCCCACGGACTTCTCGCCGCTTCTCAGTCTGGCACCCCGTAATGAACTATGCTATACAAAAGGTAAAGCCGTTGCCCACGCTGGCTTGTGGTTGGCACGGTTAATATTTCACAATAGTAGCTCGCAAACCGGTCCTTAATTGTCATGAGCACGACCTTCAAAACCATGTGCTCACAACCGACCATTAATTATATTTTAATTATCAATTAATTATCATAACACGATTGCCCATCGTGAGCTACCATTAAATATAACCATAAGTAATAGTGAAGCATAATTTATCTCATTAATGAGCTAATGTTTCTAAGCACAGCTAAGCAACTATAAATAACATCTAGCTAAACCAATTCAATATATAAGGTCCATGCTAGTCAAATTATAACCCATAGGAAAATAAAGTCATCTTCGGCCATAATTAAATGGGAAAGGCTCACCACCCGATGACATTCTAAAATAATGCATAAGTTGAAATAAAACATTAGCTTTAAACGGGTTCAACATGCTCAAAGGGTTGTTTGGGATCTGTGTGACTTGCCTTGCGAACAAGCGTCTTCAATTCGTCTTCAGGAACTTCTCCAACGATCCTTCAAAACAACGGAAAACTAAACCTATAACGCAAAACGAGAAAAAACACTAATAAAAACCAAATGAACAGTGCAATTAAAGTTCATAAATAGGTAGAGCTTCAATTGACATGAATTATGAAACTTGAACGACCTCATTCCAAGTTCGTACGAATTAGTTATGAATTTTACAAGATTCAATTCCAATTAAACCTATTAAAGAAAAGACTATTCCAAATTGATTAAACAATTTACAAATGATTTATAGCTGAGACAAAAATTAAAACATCCTCCGGAAATAGATTAGATCATACTTGGTAGATGACATATATTAAAAAGGAATAATATGTCATTGAAAAGAGATGACAGAATTTATATTGATTTTACAATGGCTTGAGATGATGCGGATGTCAGCGATAACATCATCACCGGCGGATGGCTCTGGATAGCAACGAGGACTGAACGGCGACGCTCCGACAATAAGGGGACAGCTCCGGGAGAGAGAAGACGCGACGACGAACTCACCAATGGCGACGGCGACGAGAAACGGCAACGGGAGATGGCCGGCAACGACAAACGATGACACAACGGTGGAAAGCGAGAGCACTAAAGTGAAGAGGAGAACAAGACAGTCCTTACCCACCCTTACACGACGACGAGCGACGATGAACGGCAGCCGGCGACGAGCTTCGAGCGGCGGCGAGATCGGGACGACTGTGATGGCGGCTTTACGGCGAACACCGGCGGAGGAGAAGAGGTGGACGGCCTTCGGCTTGGCGCTGCGATGCCACCGGAGGAAACGGCGAGGTTCGGCCACCACGGGAGAAGCGGCAAAGCTTCGCCGGAGATCAAAACATGGCGACGGCTCGGCCTTCACGGTGACGGCGACTTCCGGCGGGGTTCGGCGCAAAAGAACGGGTGGCCGGGGTAGCTCACACCCTTGCGAAGCCGATGGAAGTGGCGGCGCAAGTCGGCGACGACCAGAGAAGCGGAAGACGGTGGCTAGAATTGGTGGCGGTGGAGAGAGAAGGTGAGCGTGGCGGCGGCTCTAGGGCTAGGGAAAAAAATCGGGAAAAAGGAGGAAACGGAAGAGGAGGCCGAGGGGCTGCTATTTATAGCCAAAGGAGGAGGAGATCGACTCGGATACGGGAAGAATCGGCGATGGATTAGTTAGGGTTCGCCAGAAAAACGGAGCTCGAAACCGCGTCGAATTCACGCAATATACAACGGTATTCAAAGGGGTTTCTTAGGGATAAGGTAGAGTAGATCGAGTGGAATCCGTTCCCATAAATAATTTGGAAAGAGGAGCAACGGAGAGGACGAATTTGGTGGGGAGGTGGCGCTGTACACGGGCACGGCCGTGAGGAGACCGACCGGCTGGAGGTTAGGGGCGATACTGTAGCAGAGAGAAGCAAAACAGACTTCTTTTCGGGCTTCCTTTTCTTTACTAGGCCTGATTGCTAGAGGTATGAAAACTGGACTTCGGCTAAGAGAGGAAGAGTGGGCTGCTGCGGGCTAAGGAAGAGAGAGAGGAGAGGAGTGGGCTGAATTCGGCCCAGACAAAGAGGATGAATTTTAATTAACTTTTTATTTTAAATAATCACTGAAATGATCTTTTATTTATTAAAAATACTTCCAATTCTCAAATAATTCTGGGAAAAATCCAGAAAATACTTGGACATTAAAAATATTTAATAAAATTTTATCTATCTCAATTTAATGTTTAAAATTTTCATAGATTTTATTCACACACTTACTTTAATCATTAAGTAATTTCTAAAAATTCCTTTTTCACAACGATTTATAATTTAGCAATTTTTGGGTGTGACACATTTCTTCCCCACAATTTTACAGTGAAAGATTGACGATAAATGTTAACAAGATGTGAAGTATCTCATCCAATAACAGCAATGAAACCCAAAAAAAAAAAAAATCCTACCACACGAATGAGATTAACATGTGAAATTTAGTTGAAATGCAAAACAGGCTTTGGATTAGAGTTTTGCATCACAGATATCCATGCACAGTGAACAATGTTTAATAATGAACAATGGGGAGTCAACAAAGGGGATTTCTAAAGCCACTATGCATCTCTATGAATAAACGATACCCTGCCCCGTATGCCTCCTCATGTACAGGAACGGGATCGAGAAGCACTCTTACCTTGTTCGCAGGCAGGATCGACGGCTTGCAGGGTTGAGGAGCCCTGGATCAGTGGCGGCGCGAGGGACTCGAAGCCGGTTCGCCTTCGAGGTCGGGACAGTGATGGAGCGACGCAGCGACGACGCCGACGGGGCTGCAGGCTGCGGCGGCGTGGAGCGTCGATGGAGGGCAGGCCTGACCTCGCCTCCACTAGCCGTCACGCGGAGTCTGCCATCGATGGAGGGCAGGCCCGACATCGCCTCCTCCAGCCGTCGCACGGAATCACGCCCCTATGGCGGAAACTAACGGTGATGCGGCTGCGGCGGCGTGGATCGGGGCTGGAGGTCAGGCCCGACCTCGCCTCCTCCAGCCGTCACACGGAGTCCGCCATCGATGGAGGGCAGGCCCGACCTCGCCTCCTCCAGCCGTCGCGCGGAATCACGCCCCCATGGCGGAAACAGGCGGTGATGCGGCTGCGGCGGCGTGGATCGGGGCTGGAGCGGCGACGTTGGAGTCCGGGGGCGTGGTGGAAGGGCGAGACAGTGCTGCGCGGCGCGGTGCGACGGTCGACGGGGGCTGGCGGTGGCAGTGACGGCGGTTAGGGTTGGGAATCGCGGGGGTGAGGAGATGCGAGTGGCGGCGGTGCGAGACTGAACTACGGGGAGACGCTGGAGAGGGCGAGCCGGTGGCGTGACGGTGGCGATGGGGATCGGTTGAGGCAAGCCAGCAGCGGGGATCGGTGGTGACGAGGAGCAGATCTGCACGGAAGGTCTCGGCAGCGACCAGGCGAGGAAGGCATCGGCGGCGACGTGAATCGGTGGCGGCGAGACGATGGATGCGACGACGGCGGAGTGGCGGTAGTCGAGGGCGGCGGCGACGGCGGTGGCGCGGGGATCGGTGGCGGAGAGACGATGGATGCGACAACGGCGGAGCGGCGACAGTCGAAGGCGGTGGCGACGGCGGTGGTGCTGCGTGAGAGGAGAGATTAGGGCGCAGGTCGTGGTTGGGGAGGGGCTGCAGCGCGTGAGAGCGATAGAGAGGGGGCAGAGAGGAGCGCGCAATCGAGGGAGGTGGGAGGTGGGAGCGATCTCAATCGTTGAGATTTCAGAGAGACAATCTGGACCGTTGAGTGAGGAATGAAAGAATGAGTGATGAGTGATGAGTGAAAGTATTTGTTGAACTATAGGGTAGATAAAATAATAATTGGAGTTGAGCATATGAGCGAACGAGACACATCGACATCGCTCGCACTCTGTATCCAGTCGGCCTCCAATTTTTTATTCCCCAGTGTTGTCTCCATTCTATACTTGCTTTCTCACGTCCCTCTAACTCTTTTACGCTCTGAGTCGCCGCCCAACATCATTAGAAGGATATGGCTCATGAGCCATAGCACCAGCGTAGAGGCCTCCATATGGAAGTCCTCAGATCTACCCACCACGGCCATCAACATGCACATTGTGTACGTGCTTTTCCGAATGCCCGGACATGCCGTGCACTAACGCACACACTGCACGCCAATATATGCACCTCCACCGGTGTTGGTGACCACCATAGACTTGGCTTCGCTAGTGCCGGCACCGGGTCGGTGGAAGAAGAGGGGGAGGCATGGTTGGAAGAAATGATGGTGCTCTTGGCGGATCCGGACACTCCTGAACAATAAATGATGGTGCTCTTTCGCTCTTCCTCCTCTAAATAAGAGGAAGAAAGCAGATTCAGTTACCAAATTAGAGGGAAAAACTGGACGGTGCTGGCGTTTGATGTTTTTGTTACACTTTATTGTTTTTGAGTGTTTCACTCAGTTTGACTGGAGGTTGCACTTGCACATGATTTGTACGGCATCAACTGCCTCGTTGAAGGAGTGTGTTGTGCCTTTCACCGTCTCGAATGTGCGTGGTAACAAGTTTTTTCTTGATGTTATGGCTGTTTAATTTATTGTTTCACATATTGGTTTTTTTGTGTTGCAATCCGTATTTCTTAGTGTTGCATCTGGTGGAAATATTTTTCACCGAGTTACAAACTATATATATAAAAAAAACACCCTCTTGTTAAGTGATTGAACAGTGAACAACAATTTACCTAAAATCAGGGCGTACTCATATCAAAATTATTTAACGTGTGTCAAACAATTTCCCGCTCAGAAATGTCTAAAAATAGCGGCAGAACCCCGCTGGCCACATGCCATTTACACATACTGTGCTAGCTTTACACATATGCATGCTCGGAGAAGAAGGTGTGCGAGCCACCGCTTCCAACGTGGTAGGACCGTAGGGGGGAGAGAGAGAGAGTGCCCTGGCTTGCGCCCTCACTGTTGCCGTGGTGCTGATCATGCTGGTCACCGCCATCATGGTGGCACTCCGTTCCACGCATGTCTTAAGTTCTCCGCACAGAGTTGCCGCGGAGGTGCCTGCTGGCCCCACCGTTGCCACCGCCGACGGTGAGAAAGAAGGCGTGATCCTCGGTGCCGCGACGAACCTTGGGAGGCAATGGCCCTCGCAGGGGCGCCTGACTCTGCTGTTGCTGATGGACCCTCCGTCCCTCCGATGCAAGCACAACCGTCAACGCTGAGGGGCCTGAATATTTTGCTAACTTTTACGTATTAATTTTGCTATATATTTGTCGACAAATTTTCTCCCAAAAATTTGACAGATGTAATTACAGTACAATCGTAGTGTAATTACACTGTAACTTGCATGTAATTACACTGTAACTATAACGTAACTTGTATCCAACTTTTAAAAATCTCCCCGTAACATGTTATTTCAGTAAAATGAAAGTCGTGGGAACAAATCCTCTCACATGTGTGTGCTGTGATTTTTTTTTCTTACTCACCAGAATAAATCTTGTAATAGATCTAACGATTCAAAATTACATGAAACTTACATACAAGTTACAGTGTAATTACATACAAGTTACCGTGTAATTACACTACGATTGTACTATAGTTACATCTGTCAAATTTTTAGGAGAAAATTTGTCAACAAATATATAGGTGATCCCATCAATTGGTTATCACTAATTAATCATGTATTGTAATTACAGGAGGATTGTAATGGTTATCAGCTATCAGATGCAACCTACAGGTCGCAAATTAAACAAGAGTTTTCCATCTTTTTTACACCTTCGTGAAGTAGTATACTAGTATCAGTATTATTATATTAGAAGTGATACTAACTGTTAGATTACGGGTTCTACTATGTACTAATGGGAAAAATAATATTACACCTCTAGTAGTTGATGTAGTAGTTGATGTGGCAGTACAAATCGATATGATGTATTGGATTAAAAAAAGTAAACGGTTCAGATTAATTCTACTACAAACAGAGAGCATTGTAAAACACCTTTTTTTTTACCTGAGTTTATATATTGGTATATATCTTACCCACTTATTCCAATAGTTGACCCTCAACCGACTGTTAAGTTTTTTTTTTTCCTAAAATGACCATACTTTCTAACTAGATAGAAATTTTCACTTATAAAAAAATAGAATGGCGGAATCTCATGGCATACAAGGGATATCATGAAATTTTAGGGGTATGCAAAAAAATTTTCTCATTAAACAATGAATGGTCTTCAAAACTTTGCATAGTGTTGAGGGCATCTATACCTTTAATTTTAAACCATAATATTGCAGTATTATAGTTTAATACAATTTTAGAACAGTATTGTTTATCATTTTGAAGTAAAAGTGGTCTATATACTATTGGTAATTGGTAATGTCCACGATCTATTCAGCCTAACAAAACCAATTAGGTGAAGATGTTATTGGTGTTAATGAGTGGATCTTGACAAGCAATTACTTTGAGAAAATGCAAAACATCTTATATATGGTGTTTAAACACATGACATAACATCATCTTGAGTTCCCGTAGCAGTGATGGACATGATTTAAGTAAATGAAATTTTATTTATCTGCAATGGAAATTATTTTGGTATTCCAGTGTTCATATTCCATATGCTATTCGCAATATGATCAAACATGGTAATAATAATAAAACCATCATACACACTACTCCCTTTATTTCACATTATAAGTCGTTTTGACTATAGTTAAAGTCAAACTATTTTAGCTTTAACTAAGTTTATAGACAAATATAGTAATATTTAGTTTCATTAAATCTATAATTGAATATATTTTCATAATATATTTGTGTTGGGTTGAAAATGTTACTATTTTTTTCTATCAACTTGGTCAAATTTAAAGCAGATTGACTTTGACCAAAGTAAAAAAGACTTATAATCTGAAATGGAGAGAGTATATGGAATGATGTCTAGTTGATCCAAAAACTAGTTGAACAAAGCTAACATGCTTGTTTGAAGAAATATACTAGAGAAAATTGAATTATGATATACCTACATTAAAAAGGGTATATTATTGAAACATGTTGCTCATATGGGTGCACGGGTCAGCAACTAGTACATATATAATTAAAGATATTAACGGGAAATTCCCTGTCGGGAAATGCATACTCGTCCTCACAAGGCAAAAAAACAATCGCCATCCCTGGGGAATTAAACCGTGCAGGATCCTCATCTCCACTTAAAATATAACATACTAGGTGAAACCCCGCGCATTGCTGCGAGAATTTAGTATGATAACAATAAAAAAATAACATGTAAGATAGCTAGATAACATCAGATTAAGCAAATTAATGTGGTTTATGATAATTTAAATTTAAATAGTATGTAGAATGGTGATTCAAACGTAAAAAGTAAGGTGATATGATTTTATGAAGGAAGAAAAGTAGGGAGATAATTTGGACCGTAGATTAATCATCTAAAGGCTAAAAACAATTGATGTGATATGACTTAATTAGAGGAAAAAAGGAGAAAGATAATTCGGACCATAGATTAATTATTTAATCACTAACTAAGTGAGGATGAACTATATAAGTATATAGGATATCATAAAACATAATAAAGATATACATTGAAACATTATGTGAATTATGTTGGATGATAATTTAACATGTTTGTATTTGAAAAGCTCTTAAATTATAAAAACTATAAAGATATAGCATGTTTGCATGATGTTTAAATGTGATGATTGTTAGTGGATGATGATGTGTCATCTTGTTAATTAGTGGATGATGATGTGATATCTTGTTAGTGGATGATGATGTGGCATCTTTGCATGTTAAGCTTAAGGAGTTAGTGGGGGATAACTTTATAGTAAGATATGATACATATTAAATTATATAAATAGTGCAACACATATATTCATACTTCGTATCAATATATATATGAACATATCCACTAATTCACATGATAAAAACACAACATTATTGTAAACCAACTATCATAAGTAACATAAACACGACAAGAGCAAAAAACAATTAAACAAGGATCCTTATACAGGTCTCAAATGGGAAAGGAGATAGAGGATCATCCCCGCCCCCACGAAAGTGGACGTGTTTCCTCCTCTTGATTTCATGTGGGAAACCAATTCAAACCATCCCCATCTCCTAATAGAAGAAAGAATTACCATAGGAAAATGGAGAACAGAGTCCAATTTCCATCTCTAGATACAATCATCAGAACCAATCAAATGCACCAATTGTGGATGTGAAATTATTATCGATAAATGGGACGATGCAACTGAAACATTTTGTGCGTGAGGAAAGCAATTCAAGTGCTCTACCGTTATAAATTTTAGTTTTCATCTCGAAACTAATTAAAAACCAAACAGGAGCAAATTATTTTCCGATGCATCGATCAATCGATCAACAAACATAATCTATTGGGTGGCCATGGTGATCTTCATGCCATTCGTGCATTGCCCGGGGAAGTTGCAGATGAAGAAGACCGGCGGCGAGAGTGATCTTGTTATTGCCGGAGGCGTACGTCGTGTTGCCGGCACTGACCGTGCAGCCGTCGAACCTAGCTTGGTCCACCTGCACCACGTATGTTGTGCATCATTGGGTTGTAGTTGAAGACTGCATCGATCATCTTTTATTAAAAAAAGTTTTTTCTACTAAATTCATGTGCTTCAAATTTTTATTTCCTGCGGTACGTGCGGTGTGTTGCTTGGTGTCTCTCTAGTTCTTCTACACTCTGAGCTATCAATAGTGATCCATAAACATTGCTAAACATGAACATGCTAACAGGGATAATAGCATCTAGTAACAACATCAACACCAACACCACTGCTTTTGGATCTAGATCATCTCCTGGGTATGTTCTACTCACTCTAGTGTTAAACATGTTACTAGATGTTGTATTATGTTTGTCAACATGTTCACGTTTAGCACTGCTTATATATCACTTTCTATCACTCAATTCATGTTTATTATGATATATTTCTAGATTAAAATATGCTGAATAACGACTAGATTTGGAACAGATCTGGACAGTGGAGTGGAGGACGAAGACAAATACAGACACCAAAGAAAAGGAAGAAGGTGGATGTTGGTGTCTGACATTTTTGTTACACTTTGTTGTATCGAGTATTTCACTTTGTTTGTCCGGATTTCGCCCTTGCACATGATGCAGACTACCTCACTGAAGGAGTGTGTCGCGCTCTTCACTGTCTTGAATGTGCTCAGAAACATTTTTTTTCTGTGTTGTAGCTGTTTTTTTTATTTATTTCACATATTGGTTCCTTGGAGTTTCAATATGTTTTTCTGAATATTGCATCTAGTGGAAACATTTTTCACCAAGTTATAAACTATCTAAAATAACTCTTGATAAGTGATTGAACAATGTCCAACAATTTACCTAAAATCGGATGTGTGCAGGGGCCTAGTCACATCAAAATTAATTAGTTAATGTGTACCACTCAGAAATGTCCAAAAATAGCGGCAATGTCCCGCTAGACGCGGGCCATTTTTGTATCATGTGCTAGCTCTACACATACGCATGCGTCACGCCTTGCTCGGAGAAGAAGGTACGAACCACCGCATGCTACATGGTAGGAGAGAGAGAGAGCGCGCACCACCGTAGCAATGGCTTGCGCCCTTACCGTCGTCGTGGTGCTGATCCTGCCCCTCGCCACCATCACGGTGGTGCCTCATTCTGCGTATGCCTTAAGTTCCCCGCACAGAGCTACTGCAGAGGTGCCTACAGCTGGCCCCACCGTCGAGGCCGCCAACGGTGAGGAGAAAGGCGTGATCCTTGGCGATGCGCCTGAACCTTGGGAGGCAATTGCCCCCGAGGAGGCGTCTGGCCCTGCCACCGATGAGGAGGAGTACAACGCAAATGAAGCATGGGAGCTTAGAGCCCCCACAGGGGCGCCTGGTGCCGCGACCACCAACGGTGAGGAAGGCATGACCCTCGGCGACAAAACTGAACCTTCGGAGGCGTCTGGCCCCACCACAGATGAGGAGGAGTACAACGCAAATGAAGCATGGGAGCTTAGAGCCCCCACAGGGGCACCTGGTGTCGTGGCCGCCAATGGTGAGGAGCAAGGGGCGATCCCCGGCGACACGACCGAGCCATTGGAGGCTTCTGGCCCTACCACCGATGAGGAGGAGTACAATGCAAATGAAGCATGGGAGCTTAGAGCCCCTGCAGGGGCGCCTGGTGTCATGGCTGCCAATGGTGAGGAGGAAGGCGCCATCCTCGGCGACGCGACCGAACCTTGGAAGGCAAGGGCCCCCGAAGAGGCGTCTGGCCCTGCTGCTAACGAGGAGGAGTACAACGCAAACGAAGCATGGGAGCTTAGAGCCCCTGCAGGGGCACCTGGCACCACCGTCGCTGATGTCGATGGACCCTCCGATGCAAGCATGAGCGCCAACGCCAAGGATACCTGACCCTTTTGCTAAATTTCATGTATAGGCTGTGTTCTTTGAAAATGGCGAAAAATACACCCTGATACCCTGAAATTTTAATTACGATGGCTATCAATTGGTTAACACTAGTTAAACATGTATTGTAATTACAGGAGGATTGTGATGGTTATTTCTTTCAGATGTGCTCCCTCCGTTTCACAATGTAAGTTATTCTAGCATTTCCCACATTTATATTGATGGTAATGAATCTAGACATATATATCTATCTAGATTTATTAACATCAATATAAATGTGGGAAATTGTTAACGACCAAATTTAGTAATATCAGCATCGAAAAAAGGGATTAGATCGAGGTGGAGTCGAAGGCGGAGATTGATCCGAGAACAGAGCAAGAATCGGCTGAAGTCCAGATCGGCTACGATTAGGATCGGCTGGGTCTGAGTCGGACTAGGTAAGCCGGTGCAGCCGATTCCGACAGTATAATTTGGTGTATGACATCGGGTTGAATTGAGGTGCTTCAAGATGATTGCCGCACATGGATAGAGTCCTGAGAAGGCAATTGTATCTATTAATTAGGATGTTTTATGTAACTTAGAGATATGTTTGGGTAAAAGTCTGCCGTAAAGACTTATGGTAGAGTTTGTTAGAGATAGTGGTCGTGTCCGGTATGGACATATCTTGTAATTCTCGGGTATAAATAAACCCCGAGCCCTATGTAATTTTTAACACACACGTTCAAATACAATTTCGGCGCATCGCCACCTTTTTGCTTTAGTTTTGTTTCGACGAGTTCTTGCTTTCGGGTTGAGCTGCATCGGTTTCAATCTTCAACAAGAGGTAAAACTTGTTATGATGACTTGTGTTCTCGAGATTAGTGCTTCCATCTTTATGACACTCTAATCTTATCTATATAATTCGTCGAGTTATCATATATCTTACATAATCTTTGGCAATATCGTCATCTAACCTACAATCGGCTAACATCTCTAATAGAAGGCAGCCGATTAGGTCAAATAGCGACGTTGTTCTAGATTATATAAGATATCTACCACTTTATGAAACATCCAGCGGCTTGATTGTCTTGATATTGTTCTTCTTTTCATACTTAATGCTGCATCAGTTGAGTTTGATCTATTAAGTCGTGCTTAGAATATCGATCTCTAGCCTGTCCTCTGGTTGCCGATTAGGGTAGTATCGGAGTTTCAGCCGATCTTATCTAATTTAACCATATTCGATCTATATGCTTCAGTGACATGTTAAATCCGCCCTTTATGTCAAGATCTTATTGCATTTAAGTATATTAAGCTTTTATTTGGTATATTATACTTGTTTTGATATCTTTATATAGAGTAGTGTCGGAGTATTAGCCGATACATGCTAGATCTATCTGATCGGCTATGCTATAAACATATATAATCCTGTTATTAATATATATTTCGATCTAAGTGATTTATACTGTCTCGGCATGGTGATCTATCCCAATCACTTGATTTAAGTATATATTAATATAAGAACTATATATCGTTAATATCTACAGCCGATTGAATAGATTTAGTTCCTTACTGTCTATTTATAACCGCCGATCGATTCATATATGACATCAGCTCAAAGATAAATGATATGTCATCGGCACCTAGCCGATCGGCTATCATTTATAGATTTAACCACGAATTCTTTGTCTCTATTTCTTGTTGATTACAGGATCAAATCAACTGGCACACTCATACATTCGAAGGCGAGCTTTGGACATGCACTGGAGTTAAGCAGATCTCCCAGGCCACGTGTTTTCTGTCAACACGCTTTTGGCATCCCCGGTGGGACCGATTAGAAGTCAGCAAGCAATTCTTCCTCATGGCAGAGAAGCCACTGCTGTCGCCATCCTTGTCTAGCCCAAGCACTGTTAAAGAAAAGATCCAGAAGTTGGGGTTGACTGACGTCAATGAAGGAAACGTCGTGCCCATCGATCCAGAGAAATTCACACCTGAGCAGAAGAAGGATTTTGAAGCAATGTTGCAGCAAGCCCGGGATCAATACTTGAACTCATTCATGCAAACCCGCAAGGGAACATTGGTTCAGAAGTATAAAGTAAAGGTAGTTGCCGATGATCCTGGGAACAGTTCTTCCAAAGGTGAAGACGGGAAACAGGCTCCAGATGGCTCGGCTCAACTGAGTGACAAAGGTGCTACCGACGGTTCTCTAGGAAGTCAAGGTGAAAACTCTCAAGGGATCCATGGAGTTCAAGGCGATGGAGTGCATGGAGTTCAAGGTGATGGTGCTCAGGGGTTCCAAGGGGGAAATCTTAATCAAAATAGTGATGCGGCACAAGATTTTTTCAATAATTTCCAAGATCGGGTCGACTATGCTGTGCACCATGCTTTGATCAATCAGTCTGGTGTGTTAGTCAATACCTTATCAAACATGATGAAGTCAATAGCCGATGGATCAATAGCTGAGCATCAGGCTGCAGGTCCAGTTTATTTGCAAGGAGGTGTCTTTTCCAAATTTTCGGCCTTTGATCACTGATGCCCAGCCATCTATTTAGGCAGTTCCCCCAATCGCACCATCAGCTCAGCCGACGGCGCCGGCATCGACTCCCTTACCTGCTCCGTCAGCATTGACACCAGGCCAGCTGGTGAACCCTCGGTTGTTAATGAGAGAGCAGCCACAACATAGTGGGCAGGTTGCGAATCGGCTGACGCAAGATCAGGTTGCTGCCATGTTTCTGCCGCCTCAACCTGCTGCTGATCCAATACAGCAGCAGCCGATTCAACAGACACTCCCGATTCAGCAGGTTGTACAACCAATCTAGCAACAAGTTGTGCAACCAGTTCAGCAAACGCCACCAAGGCAACAGCCTCCGCGTCCGATTCAGCAGACGCCGTTAAAACAACACATCATTCAGCCGATTCAGTACCAAGGCTCAATGAGCGCATCGGCCGGGTTTGTGACGCCTGGTGGACAGCCTTTACAACAATTTTTAAATCAAGTCGTCCCAGAACACTTGGTTCACCACGTACAGCCGGATGGCACAGTAATGCCTCAAGTTGTTCCCGAGCATTTGGCACGTAATATTCAGCCGAACCTTCATAATTACCAGGGGGGCAACCTGAATTATCAATATCAGCCTCCTTCCCCGCAAGCCTAATATCAGCTAGGGGGACTGGCTCAACCTCAGTTTGAGTCTCAGTACGGTTAGTTCGAGCCCATGCAACAACAGTCACAGGGAGCAGCTTAGCAACGACCGTGGGCCGATGTGATTGCTGATGTAATGAGGGAACAGTTTGGGCTTAAACCAAAAGAGACTGGAAGCTTGTATCGGCAGCCTTACCCTGAGTGGTTTGAGAGAGTTCCTCTCCCTAATCGGTTCAAAGTTCCGGACTTCTCCAAATTTTTGGGACAAGATGGTGTGTCAACTTATGAGCACATTAGCCAATTTTTAGCTCAGTGTGGTGAAGCATCGGCTGTAGACGCTCTGAGGGTTAGGTTGTTCTGGTTATCTTTGTCCGAATCGGCTTTTACTTGGTTTTCTTCTTTGCCATGTGGGTCGATCAATAGTTGGGCCGATTTGGAGAAGCAATTCCACAGCTATTTCTATAGTGAGGTTCATGAGATGAAGTTATCTGACTTGACGGTGATTAAGCAGCGGCATGATGAACCTGTGCATGAGTATATTCAGAGATTCAGGGAGATGAGGAACAAATGCTTTAGCTTGAGTTTAACTGACGCTCAGTTAGCCGATCTGGCCTTTCAGGGTATGATTGCTCCGATTAGGGAGAAATTCTCGTCTGAAGACTTTGATAGCTTGTCACATCTGATACAAAAGGTAACCTTGCACGAGCATAGGTCTGCGGAGGCTAGGAAAAGCTCTAAGAAGGTTAATCATGTTTGTCCTTACATATATGGGTCGGATGACGATGAGGATGACTCTAAAATAGCTGCAGCCGAATGGGTGAGGAGTAAAAAGGTCATACCGTGCCAATGGGTAAAGAGTTCTGGAAAGGAAGAGAAGTATGATTTTGATATTACTAAAGCTGACAAGATTTTTGATCTGCTACTCTGAGAGAAGCAAATTCAATTCCCTGCTGGTCATACGATTCCATCGGCTGAGGAATTAGGCAAAAAGAGATATTGCAAATGGCATAATTCTGGGTCTCATTCTACTAACGATTGCAAGGTTTTTAGACAACAGATTCAGGTGGCCATTGAGGGAGGCAAGATTAAATTTGATGATTCCAAAAAGCCGATGAGGGTCGATGGTAACCCATTTCACGTTAACATGGTACACACAGCTGGCCGAACAGCTGATACGGGGCGCATGAGGGGTTATCAAGTAAGTTCGGCTAGAATTATAAACAAATATCAAAGGAAATACGACAAGCAACAGGAAAGGCATCATGAAGAAGATAATGGTGGCTTTGATCCTCATTGGGACTATGAGTTCTTCAGGTTCTATTGGAATGAAGGTATGAGGCTACCATCTATCGAGGATTGTCCTGGATGCAGTGATGTTGCAGGGGGTTCAAGCCGATTGTACGATGGAGGCAATCGGCCAAAACAGACAAAGAGTACCTGTTCATCAAAGATTGGGCCCAGTAAACCAACGTGGTGATTCAGAAGACGATGAAAATAGGAAGACTCAATGGTGTCCTTCTGGTATTTTTACGAAGAATCAGAAAAGAAGGGTTCAAAGATTGAGGAGTAGGGAACGCTTCCAGGAGGTCGAGCAAGAAATTAATCATCGGCTGAAGAAAGCAAAACCGAGGCAGGAGTGGCGTGTTAAGAATCAGGCTCCTGTAGCCGGTGAGGCAAAGAGGTTGGCAAAAGGAAAGAGTGTTGTGACGGCACCAGTTAACATGGTTTTTACCTTGCCAGCCGAATTCGGGATCGATCAAGCCGATATCGGCGAGGTGGAAGAGGAATCGGCTAAGTTGGTTCTATCACCAGAACCGGCGGTGTTCGAGAAGCCTGAGGGGACAGAGAATCGTCATCTTAAACCATTGTATATAAATGGCTATGTCAACGGGAAGCCGATGTCTAAAATGATGGTTGATGGTGGGGCCGCGGTAAATTTGATGCCTTATGCTACGTTCAGGAAGTTGGGTAGAAATGCCGAAGATCTCATCAAGACAAATATGGTGCTCAAGGACTTTGGTGGCAATCCATCGGAAACCAAAGGTGTTCTAAATGTGGAGCTGACAGTTGGCAGTAAGACTATTCCTACCACGTTTTTTTTGTCATCGATGGGAAGGGTTCTTACAACTTGTTGCTTGGAAGGGATTGGATTCATGCCAATTGTTATATTCCTTCAACTATGCATCAATGCTTGATTCAGTGGCAAGGCGACAAAATAGAGATCGTGCCAGCCGACAGGTCAGTTAATGTTGCCAGTGCCGATTTAGCTCTTTGGGAGATGGATGGCCTTGATTGTTTATCTAGAAAAATTTGGGATGGAGTTTTTCTAAAAGTGTCCGATTCTGATATACAGCCAGTTGAAGATGGAGAACCCAAGCTATTATTTTGAGGGCATCATGGAGGGTTCAAATGTCTACACTAAGGATATGGTAGATGATCTCGATGACAAGCAAGGTCAAGGTTTTATGTCGGCCGATGATTTGGAAGAAATAGATATAGGTCCAGGCGATCGGCCAATGCCAACATTTATTAGCAAGAATTTGTCTCCAGAATTTAGAACCAAGCTGATAGAGCTCTTAAAAGAGTTCAGAGATTGCTTCGCTTGGGAGTATTATGAGATGCCTGGACTCAGCCGATCAATTGTAGAGCATCGGCTACCTATCAAACCAGGGGTTAGGCCACACCAGCAGCCTCCGAGCAGATGCAAAGCCGATATGCTTGAACCTGTCAAGGCTGAGATTAAGCGTTTATATGATGCTGGTTTTATTCATCCTTGCCGATATGCTGAGTGGGTTTCTAGCATAGTTCCTGTCATCAAGAAGAACGGCAAGGTGAGGGTATGCATTGATTTTAGAGATCTGAATAAAGCTACACCGAAAGATGAATATCCAATGCCAGTAGCCGATCAGCTGGTTGATGCTGCGTCAGGGAACAAAATTTTGAGTTTTATGGATGGAAACGCAGGGTATAATCAAATTTTTATGGCTGAAGAAGATATCCATAAGACAGCTTTTAGATGTCCTGGTGCAATCGGCTTATTTGAATGGGTTGTTATGACTTTCGGCTTGAAGAGTGCTGGAGCTACATATCAACGGGCCATAAATTATATTTATCATGATCTAATCGGCTGGCTGGTTGAGGTCTATATTGATGATGTGGTTGTTAAATCTAAGGAAATAAAAGACCACATAGCCGATTTAAGAAAAGTTTTCAAGAGGACCAGGAAATATGGCTTGAAGATGAATCCGACAAAGTGTGCTTTTGGTGTATCGGCTGGCCAGTTCTTGGGATTTCTTGTCCATGAGAGGGGAATTGAGATAACTCAGAAAAGTATCAATGCGATCAAAAATATTAAGCCCCCGGAAAACAAGACCGAATTGCAGGAGATGATCGGCAAGATTAATTTTGTTCGAAAGTTTATTTCTAATTTGTCCGGAAAATTAGAACCTTTTACACTATTGTTGAGATTGAAGGCCGATCAGCAGTTTACTTGGGGGGCAGAGCAGCAAAAGGCTTTGGATAATATTAAAGAATACCTGAGTTCCCCTCCTGTTTTGATTCCTCCACAGAAAGGGATACCTTTTAGATTGTATCTGTCGGCTGGTGAGAAGTCAATCGGCTCAGTCTTGATTCAGGAGTTGGATGGAAAAGAACGAGTTGTATTTTATCTCAGTCGTCGGCTCTTCGATGCAGAGACTAGATATTCTCCTATGGAGAAGTTATGCTTATGTTTATATTTTTCATGCACGAGGTTAAGGCATTATTTACTATCCAATGAATGTACTATTATATGCAAAGCCGGCGTTGTTAGATACATGTTATCGGCTCCAATATTGAAAGGAAGGGTTGGAAAGTGGATATTTTCCTTAACTGAGTTTGATCTTCGGTATGAGTCACCGAAGGCGATTAAGGGATAAGCTATAGCCGATTTTATTGTGGAACATCGTGATGATTCAATCGACTCGGTTGAAATGGTGCCATGGACTTTATTCTTTAATGGATCGGTGTGTACTCATGGTTGTGGTATCGGCCTAGTTATAATTTCCCCTAGGGGGCATGTTTTGAGTTTGCTTACGCTATTAAACCTTATGTGATTAATAATCAAGCTGAGTATGAAGCAGTGCTTAAAGGGTTGCAATTGCTCAAGGAAGTTGAAGCCGATGCTATTGAAATCATGGGGGATTCTTTGCTGGTAATCAGTCAATTGGCAGGGGAGTATGAATGCAAGAATGATACATTAATGGTTTATAATGAGAAGTGCCAAGAGCTGATGAAGGAATTTCGGCTGGTTACTTTAAAGCATGTATCTCGAGAACAAAATATTGAAGCTAGTGATTTGGCCCAAGGGGCATCGGGGTATAAGCCGATGAACAAAGATGTTAAGGTTGAAATTGCAGCAATAACAGCCGATGATTGGAGGTATGATGTGCATCAATATTTACATAATCCATCTCAATCGGCTTCTAGGAAATTAAGATATAAGGTGTTGAAGTACACTCTATTGGATGATGAGCTTTATTATCGGACGATTGATGGAGTGTTACTTAAGTATTTGAGTGCCGATCAGGCTAAAGTTGCAATCGGCAAAGTTCATGAAGGAATTTGTGGTACTCACCAATCGGCCTATAAGATGAAGTGGTTATTTCGGCGTGCAGGGTATTTTTGGCCGACAATGCTGGAGGATTGCTTCAGATATTATAAGGGGTGTCAAGATTATCAGAAGTTTGGGGCAATTCAACGAGCGCCAGCGTCAGCTATGAATCCTATTATTAAACCATGGCCATTCAGAGGTTGGGGAATTGATATGATCGGTATGATAAACCCACCATCAAGTAAAGGGCATAAGTTTATATTGGTGGCGACTGATTATTTCACCAAGTGGGTGGAGGCCATTCCTTTGAAGAAAGTTGATTCTGGGGATGCAATTCAATTTGTTCAAGAACATATAATCTACCGATTTGGTATTCCTCAAACTATTACAACTGATCAAGGTTCAATCTTCGTGTCCGATGAGTTTGTTCAGTTTGCCGATAGCGTGGGTATCAAATTATTGAATTCTTCACCATATTATGCACAAGCTAATGGGCAGGCCGAGGCATCTAACAAGAGCTTGATCAAATTAATTAAGCGGAAGATTTCTGATTATCCTCGGCAATGGCATACCCGGTTGGCCGAAGCATTGTGGTCTTATCGGATGGCTTGTCATGGATTAATTCAAGTTCCTCCTTATAAGCTTGTTTATGGACATGAAGCTGTTTTGCCATGGGAAGTTAGAATCGGCTCTAGAAGGATAGAATTACAAGACGGTTTGACGGCCGATGAGTATTATAACCTTATGGCCGATGAGAGGGAGGACTTGGTTCAATCGCGTTTACGAGCCCTTGCTAAGGTTACCAAAGATAAGGAACGAGTTGCTAGGCATTATAACAAGAAAGTAGTGCCTAAGATTTTTTTGGAAGGTGAACTTGTATGGAAGTTGATTTTGCCGATTGGAACTCAGGATAACAAGTTCGGCAAGTCGTCACCAAATTGGGAAGGACCGTTTCAAATCTATAAGGTTGTGTCTAAAGGGGCATATATGTTGCAAGGGCTTGATGGTGGAGGTTATGGATGGGCGCTCAATGGCAAATACTTGAAGAAGTATTACCCAAGTGTTTGGGTTGACGCATGATCGGCTAGTGTTGCTGATGCATGACAGCCGATGTGTTTACATCATCTTGAGATGGCCGATATTGTTATATCGCCCTTAGTCATTTTTCTAATTGTAATCGGTTATGGTTTGCCGATATATAACGGCCGATATTGTTATATCGCCCTTAGTCGTTTTTCCAATTGTAATCGGTTATGGTTTGCTGATATATAACGGCCGATATTGTTATATCGCCCTTAGTTGTTTTTCTAATTTTATCAATGCTGTTGACATTATAAAATTGGGGGGCACATATATACAAAAAATGAAAGTGAAAATTAGAAGTTATGTCAATCGGCACAAAGAATTGTTAAAACAGCAGGGTATTAAGGTATCTTAGCCGACTACAAGAATTTCTATGTCCTATTACACAAAAGTTATTGAGACAAGTACTGCTGGATAGCCGAAATAGCTCTTTGCCTAATTTATTCGACTTCTTCAATGGCTTGGGCATCTTGAGCATCAGTACCAGAAATGACCTTCAAGGACTTGGTAAGGTCAGCAACATTCTTGATAGCCGATTTTGGCCTTGCTTCTTGCTCTTCGACGGATTTTGGGAGATCGGCTAGCTTTTTGTGCTCCATATCCAATTCAGCATTGCATTCTCCCAGTTGTGCCAAAAGATCGATCTTGCGGGCTTCAAGCCGATCGATATTGGATTTGATCGGACCTTCGGATAGCTGATCGAGTTTGACTTTTTCTTCATGCACAAGCTGCCGATTGACCTGGATTGTGGCTTCAATCTCCTTGCGCTCATGGCGTTCGGCTAAACTTAGCTTGGCTTTTTCCAGTTTAAATTGATGTTGCTCAAGATAAGCGGGTAGAGTTAGGACATCGGCCAGTTCTTCAGGAATTAGAGCTTGAACTTCGTGCAATCGTGTCCTAATCAATCCACAATCGACCACTAAGCTATCCAGAGAAGAGGCCTCTAGCCGACGCGAGATATCTTCAAGTGTTTTCTTTACATCGTCAGATAAGGGAGCTAGAGCTTTGCTTGAAGTATCTTCTTCTGCCTCATCAAGATAATCTTTGATATCAAAAGAGAAGAGATCGGCTAGAACCTGCAGGTATAAGTTCAGAAAGTTTGAGAGCTAAGTCAATATAGCCGATCTAAATTCTTGCATCAAAGGAAAACTTAATGGGATAGCAGGAGCAGCTGGTTGTTCTTCTTCCATAATATGATGACTCCCCACGGCCGATGGAGTTCGGTCACTCGATGATTGTTGTACAGGGGAAGAAGGAGGAGGAGGAGGCTGTAAAAAGACAAGTGTTAGACAAAATCGGCTGGAATCAACTAGTAAAATTGAGAGTGTCATACTGGTGGAGCTGGTTTGAGAATTGGTGCTGCCGATTTCTTCTTTATAGCAGTTTTCTTCTTCTGCAACTACAAAGCCTATGAGTAGTCGGCTGAAAAATAATGATTATAAAAGGGTTTGCAAGGAAAGATGTTTTACTCTGAAGAAGTGAGTGGGGGCAGAAGGAGTTGGAGGTGTCTACTTAGGCGAAGCCGATGGTGTTTTTTCAGTATCACTTACTTCGGCTGCAGCCTGGTCAACATCATCCTCAATATCTTCTTCATCCAGAGCTTGTTCAATGGATGGATCCAAAGCAGGCAGGTCGTCGGTTGGCTTAGTTTTCTTAGGCTTGGCCTTTTTCTTTGGACCTAGAGTCAAGGTGCTCACCGCCGATGATCTAGTTTTTCTTTTCTTGGTTACATCAGTTGGTTCCCTGATGGCGCCTTGGAGGAGGGTTGAGACCTTGGGGGCATGATAGCCGATGACAGGGGGAGACAATCCGCCTCCATTAGGAATCAGACCTGGGGCATATTCAATGTTCCTACCACTATTGCTCTGATGTAAAGGGGAAGACTCTGTTGTCTGCAAAACAGGAACAAAAGATTAGTCAAGTAATGAATCGGCTAACCGTTATGAAATTTAGTGATGACAAAGTTTACCTGGGGTATGACGTCAGGGAATAGATCTGTCATGTACATTTTGGCCGATTGATGAAATAGATGAAACTTCCATTCACCCCACCATCTGTCAAAGTTCCTGCTCCTGAATCCTGCTAACTCAATATTCTCGATACTGCCTAAGGGAGGTCCTTGAAGGTTAAGCAGTCGATCCATCATTAGAGTTGAAGAAATTTCTCCTTGGCATTAGTTCTTGTCAGCAAAGAATAAGCCGATTGGGAGTTGGCCTAATCCAAGTTGTCTAGCTGAACTTATAGGGTGATAGAATTCGTAGGAGACTTGGATATTTCTTCCTTAGTGAATACCGACAGGTAGGATGCATGGGCTGATTGCAGCTGTAAAGACTTCCCTGGACGTTTGATATCTTTCATGATTGATGTCTTCAAATCTGAAGTCTGATGGGAGCTCAAAGTCTGCTGAGTCTTCATAAAGAAACCAAACCCGGGCATCTTTCTGGAAGCCTTCATAAAAGCTGCAGAACCAATCTTTGAGCAGCTCAGCCGATAGTTTTGCCCCAGCATCGGCTGGTGTGGATGCATATTCTCCATATGACATGCATCTGCGATGGGTGCGTTCTTCTCCATCGTCTTCTATAATTGGCTCCAACCTTGGGAATTCAGCTTCTGTTACAGATGGCTGATTGACAACTTTCATGACTACCAGGTTTAGCCAGGTCTGCAGTAGCCACCATGGTCCACCTGCTCCAACTATTGAGCCGACGGCTATCTTAGCCGATGCATTGTTCAACATTTGGTATAGATAGCCGAGAAGGATTTTGCCCAAGGGGAATTGTTTCTTTGATTCTAAGGCTTCGGCTACAAATTGCCAATTGGTTGTGGGACCACAGCTGGATCCACAGAAGAGAAACTTTTCTAGCCACATTAGCAAGAAAGCTACGTGCTCCCGATGAGTGATAGGCCCTTTGCCCATGTATGTCGCTACATAACCAGACCACCCTCCTATGATTTTATCTTGAAGTCAAATTGGTTCTTGGTGTTCATACTCATAGGGTTAGCCGATGAAGTTACATCTAATCCAGTAATCATGATGATGTCGATCAAAGTTGGAGTCATCGGCCCTTGGTTAAATAAGAAGGCATTGATGGTGTTGGACCAGAAATAGGTGGCGGCAGCCATCAGAGGTTCATCCTTAGCAGAATTGGCTATGGAGAGAGCAAGCGCTTGGCCGATCCCAATCTCATTCCAGTGGACTTTCTTACTAGCCGATATGCGTTGGTACCAGGTGGTCCAGCTCTTATCAGGGGTAGGCTTTTCGAGAGATGGCCAAAACTTGAAGGTGTTCTTCCAGTGACCCAGGTTAGGGTTGGCTAGTCTAAAGGGGATTCTGTTGGTTTCACCAATGATGAAATCAATGGGGTCAAGACTGCCGATTGGGCCAAGAAAATAGTGGTTTTTGTGCGATAGGCTGGGAATCGCAACTAGGTTGGAAAGGTGCTGCAAATCCAAAGGAATCGGGAAGCAGAAAACATAATGAGAAAAGGAGAAATCGATTTCATGTGAGGAAAAGGGATTTAGCCGGTGAGAACTTACCTCAGCGTACTCGGCCGATGGTGCTGTAGACAGGCTAGTGGAAGATGACATCGCTGCAGGCGGAGATCTGATCAGAAGCGAAATCGCCTGGGGATCGCTTTTGCGTCGGAGGAATCGCCGGAGAGAGAAAGGACAAAGTTTCGCTTGAGCGGTGAAAAAGGAAGTCACGGCATGAGATTTCTCGAGGGCAACGGTTGGTATTTAAAACGATAGAATAACGGTCGAAAAACAGCAGAGTGCGAAACTTGCTCGGAGTCGGTACACAGCAAATCCGGAACATTATCAAATATCCCGGACTTGGGGGGCATGTGTTAACGACCAAATTTGGTAATATCAGCATCGGAAAAGGGGATTAGATCGAGGTGGAGTCGAAGGCGGAGATTGATCCGAGAACAGAGCAAGAATTAGCTGAAGTCCAGATCGGCTACGATTAGGATCGGCTAGGTCTGAGTCGGACTAGGTAAGCCGGTGCAGCCGATTCCGACAGTATAATTTGGTGTATGATATCGGGTTGAATTGAGGTGCTTCAAGATGATTGCCGCACATGGATAGAGTCCTGAGAACGCAATTGTATCTATTAGTTAGGATGTTTTATGTAACTTCCTTAGATATATGTTTGGGCAAAAGTCTACCGCAAAGACTTATGGTATCTTAGAGTTTGTTAGAGATAGTGGTCGTGTTTGGTATGGACATATCTTGTAATTCTCGGGTATAAATAAACCCCAAGCCCTATGTAATTTTTAACACACACGTTCAATACAATTTCGGCGCATCGCCACCTTTTTGCTTTAGTTTTGTTTCGACAAGTTCTTGCTTTCGGGTTGAGCTGCATCGATTTTGATCTTCAACAAGAGGTAAAACTTGTTATGACGACTTGTGTTCTCGAGATTAGTGCTTCCATCTTTATGACACTTTAATCTTGTCTATATAATTCATCGAGTTATCATATATTTTACATAATCTTTGGCAATATCGTCATCTAACCTACAATCGGCTAACATCTGCTAATAGAAGGCAGCCGATTAGGTTAAATAGCGACGTTGTCCTAGATTATATAAGATATCTACCACTTTATGAAACATCTAGCGGCTTGATTGTCTAGATATTGTTCTTCTTTTCATACTTAATACTGCATCAGTTGAGTTTGATCTATTAAGTCGTGCTTAGAATATCGATCTCTAGCCTGTCCTCTGGTTGCCGATTAGGGTAGTATCGGAGTTTCAGCCGATCTTATCTAATTTAACCATATTCGATCTATATGCTTCAGTGACATGTTAAATCCGCCCTTTATGTCAAGATCTTATTGCATTTAAGTATATTAAGCTTTTGTTTGGTATATTATACTTGTTTTGATATCTTTATATAGAGTAGTATCGGAGTATTAGCCGATACATACTAGATCTATCTGATTGGCTATGCTATAAACATATATAATCCTGTTATTAATATATATTTCGATCTAAGTGATTTATACTGTCTCGGGATGGTGATCGATGACCGATCTATCCCAATCACTTGATTTAAGTATATATTAATATAAGAACTATATATCGTTAATATCTACAGCCGATCGAATAGATTTAGTTCCTCACTGTCTATTTATAACCGCCGATCGATTCATATATGACATCGGCTCAAAGATAAATGATATGTCATCGGCACCTAGCCGATCGGCTATCATTTATAGATTTAACCACGAATTCTTTGTCTCTATTTCTTGTTGATTACAGGATCAAATCAACTGGCACGCTCATATATTCGAAGGCAAGCTTTGGACCTGCACTAGAGTTAAGCATATCTCCCAGGCCTCGTGTTTTCTGTCAACAGAAATGCTAGAATGACTTACATTGTGAAACGGACGAAGTAACCTACAGCTGGTAAATTAAGGATGAGAAAATTCTTCTTAATGCCTCTGAATTTTTCACAATTTCTTTAATCTTCCTAACTTTTTGCCATCTTTTTTAAGACCATTATGATGCTCTTTGCTACTAGTATTTTTCTATCAGTATTATCATATTAGAAGTGATACCAATCGTTAATTTACGAGTTCTACCAGCAGAAAAAAAAATATTGTAATACAAGTAGTTGATGTGGTTGTGTAAATAGCTATGATCTATTGGATTAGGAAAAATAAAGGGTTTAGATTGATTCTACTAGTAGAAAATATTGTAAAACACTTTTTTTTTAACCCTGACTTTTGTATTTTGATGCCCTACCCACTTATTCCGCTAGTTGACTGTCAACTGACTTATTTTTTTTTTTCCAAAATAACTATATATACTGCCCCGTTTCCACTGAATAATAATTTTCAGTTATTAAAGAAAATATTAGAGTGGCCGAATCTCATGGTGTAGAGAAGGGATAGAGTGAAAATTTAGAAGCACGTTATAGGGAATTTTCTCACTGAATTGAACAATGACCGGTTTTCAACTATGCACGAATATGATCAAGCAAGAAAATAATAATAAAACCATCATATATATATACACACACTTTTGAGGCAATGTCTAAAAAAAAATTGATCACAAAAACTATTTGAACAAAGCAGGCATTCTTGTTTGAAGAAATATACTAGAGGAAAAAATGGAAATTGTGAGATACCTACATTATATTTGAAATTACTAAAACTATATTATATTGAAATATATGTTGCTCATATGGGTGCACGGGTCGACAACCAGTAGATACAATTAGGAATGTCAACGGGGAATGCCCCCGCATGGAAATGTATTCTCATCTACGTTCTCACAAGTCAAAAAAAAAAAATCCCTGTACCTATCACCGGCAAATACAATGGGGGAGAACGTTGTTCCCATCCTTGCCCCGGGGAATTAATCGCCTTAGGGTTCTTGTCTATGCTTAAAACAACATATACATAATTTTCTGGTAAAATTTGCTACAAGATACTTAAAAAAACATTTGTTGAGAGCACTGTAAGAACTCGATCGAATTTTCTTGGGACACTCAACAAAATGTGGTAGTTTGCTGATAGACACCATACACGTTATTTAATGATTTCCTGCTATTTTTGGAGAGAGAATTTTCATAAAATGATATATTTGCCCCCGGGACCAAACTTCTTTCCTAAACAAGCAAGCCGGTGGATGGCGCTGCGAATAGAGAGCGTTGGGGGTGGAGCAACCTGCGGAGATGGCCGGTGGAGAGGTCGGGGTGGCGGGCGATGAGGCGAGGCGATCGTCCAGTAAAGGGAGACAGCTAGCACGGGACAGGACACCAGCGGCGGAGAGGCCCACGAGTTGGTGGCGACGAGGCAATGCAAGGCCGGCGTCAAGCAAAGGTCGCTTGCACCCCCCTTCCCGGCCGGTAGCGGCGGCTTGGCACGGCTGTAAGACCAACAAATCAATCAGCAGAGACAACTTCGTGTTTTTAATGGCATTAAAGTGCACAGAAAGTAAATGAATTTGTGATATACTAAAAAGTTTATATAAAACAACTTATAAAGTCGATTAAACGAGGATGTAGAATATATTTTAGTCCACTTATATATATGAAAAATTAGCTTATTTAGTTTTTCTTTTCAATTGAGCACATTTCAAAAGACGTAAGTTTTTGGACATAAAGTAAATGGATTGTTACATCCCTGACGGTTATAATTTGTTTTAGTAGCAGCACTGCTACTACTACTACAGCGTTCTGCAATCGGAATTCAGAAATAAAACAAATTATAGGTGCAGCAATGATGTAAAATTGGTATACCCACCAGTGATGTTTAGAGTCCTGATCTAATACCACGAATGAATTGGATCCTTTAACAAAGTGTACAGCAGGCTGAATAAAGTTTGAATCCTGTTGAATAGGGATAGTAGAAACCTGAAGAATTGCCAAAACCAAATCTCTCTCTCTCTCTCTATATTTTTTAATGCTTAAATAATCTGAGGGACAACAGGAACGGATCAACCTGCATCAATATAGCGTGAATGAAAGAAGAAATCAAGACCAAAAGATTGAGTGAACAAATATGGTTCAACAAGCGAACCTTCCGAATTGAACGACGCTTTCCGGTGATGGAGACCCCCAGTAGGAGGTGAATTCAGTGAGGGGAAGGAAGGGGCTCGGCTCGGCTCGGCTGAGCATGATCGATGTGGAGGCAGGGCAATGGTTTCTTGAATGCCAACCATGAAGTCTACTCGGTCTGGTGGCGCGGGAAGATGCGAGAGCGGGAGTGCGGATGAGGTGGGGAAAGCAGAGCACGGTGAATATAAACCTATACACTTCATCCCCACTTAGTGTAGTTAATATCAATTTTCCTGTGCTGACATTCAGCTAAATCACTTGAAAGTGCTACAGCCGTTTGATCGAAGATCAACAATTCACATCCACAGTCCCTTTCTTTCATTCTGCTAACCCAAAACGCAACTTTTGCACATGGACATGCACGTATGTTAAGGGAGGAGGGGAAGTACGCATGCCGAGATAAAGGAGATTTTTTTAGACATATATTTGAGATCATCTCAAGATCTAAAGGTTGAAAATAATAGGTCCATCAAATCAATTTAAGGTAGAACAGATGGCTAGATATTTTGCTTTTTTTCTTATAATTTCTAGGATTTTCTCTAATTTATTAGAGTGTCATATGATGGTTTACGAGCGTTTGTAGGGTGCCCCATAACGGTTTAAAAGCATTTCTAGAAAGATTAATGGACTTTATTATATAATAGATTTCACTAATTTATTAGAGAGCCATGTAACGGTTTAGATGCCACATGATGTTTTAATGGATAGCAAAATGCCCGTTCTTTGCTACGGGTAAAGATAAAAAAGATAAAATTGAATTAAAACATATTAAATTCTAATTAAATGAAATACAAATTTTCTGAAATATTTAGGTATTTTTTAAGTAGGTAGGTATATAACTAAATTAATTTCTAAGTAAAGTAAGTGTGAGAAATAAAATGTTCTGGTTGGAAATATTTGGGTATTTTTAAGTAGTTAGTTATATAATTAAATTAATTTATAATTAAAGTAAGTGTGAGAAATAAAATGTTATGGTTGGATTTAATGTTTATTAAATTTTCTATATTATTAATTACACTCATTGAAATTTTCTTGGAATTTTCGTAGCTTAATTGCTAATTTTGATAATACAAATATCATTTTAGCATTTATTTAAATAAAAATCATTTTATCTTTATGGGTCTTTTTCAGCCCACTTTCTTCTTCAGCCCGCAAGCGACCAAAGTCTAATTTATATCTCTATACTCTTTCTCTCGCTTGCTGATCTGCCGGCCCGCGTGCGGCCCAAGCGCGGCCCAACACTCGATCGATCTGCAATTCCAAATTCTTGAAAACCCTAACCCTAACCCTCCCCCTCCCCCTCCCCCTCCACCCAGCCGAGCCGCCCCCAACGCCGCCTCAACCCCTCCCCCTCTCCCTCCGGCGCTGCTTCCCCTCCTCTCCCCCTCCGCCTCTCCCCACCAGTGCCGCTTCCCACCGCTCTCTCTCCCCTCTCCCTCCCGTCTCACCGGCACGGCGCGGGCGACGGCGGGGAGCGGCGGTGGCATCATCGGGGTCTGCGCTCCCTCGGCGACGACCGTCCCTACGGCAGCGTCGACGGTGACGAGGGCGTCTGTGGCGTCCGCGGGTAGAGCCGCCGCTGCTGGATCCGCCCGCAGTCGCCGCCGCCGCCTCTCTTCTCCCTCCGGCGGTGGTGGTCGGCGGTGGTGGCGTCGCCGGCCGTCGATATTTTTTTTCTAATTTTTTTTTTGCATTTTTTTCTATCCCTATTGCTAACCAAATCGGATTGTGTACGGATGAAAAAGGACGAAAATTAGATGTGACGACCGGAAAAATACGAATATTTATATTAGTTATAGATATAGATTTTTAAGTATATAATAGATGCCATTAATTCATATGATAAAAACATAACATTGTAGTACATAATCAAATGTCACGAGCACAAAAACTTTAAATTTAGACCCCATATATATTCGGGTCTCACAAGGAATCTCTCCCCTCCCTGCAAAACCCGACAGGAACAGGATTCCTCCCATCGATCCCATGTGGGAAATCAATTCCAACCATCCCTGTTCTCTAATAGGAGAAATCCCAATGAAAAATTGGGATCCAATTGACATATCTAGAGACAATCGTCAAAACCAATTACAAATGCATCAATTGTTGATGTGAAATTATTATCGATAACAGGACGATGAAACTGAATTTTTTTTGTGCGTGAACAAACAATTCAAATGCTCTACGAGTATAAATATTAGTTTTTTATCCCAAAAACTAAATAAAAGACAAACGGGGAGCACATTATTTTGATCACATGCATTGATAAATGGATCAACACAACAAACAACATCTATTTGGTGGCCACGGCGATCTTCATGCCCTTGGCGCAGTGCCCGGGGAAGCCGCAGATGAAGAAGACCTTGCCGGCGGCGAGGGTGATCCTGTCGTTGCCGGAGGCGTACTTCTTGTCGCCGGCGCCGACCTTGCAGCCGTCGTACCCGGCATGGTCCACCTGCAGCACGTTGTGCATCATCGGGCTGTACTTGAACACTTCTCATCGATCATCACAACGTAATTAGTTAATTATTACTGTGGTTTAATTTGTACTGTAAAAGTTGATACACATATTGCTACTCACCGAGCACATCGCCGACCTTGAAGGCCTTGCCGTTCTCCCAGCCGGCGACGCCGAAGGTCCAGCCCTTATCGTCGCCGACGTGCCACTCCGTCGCGCCGGCGACGAGGATCGTCTCGGCGCAGCAGACGGCCAGCAGAACGGCGACGCAGACGCTTCCTGCCCGTGCCATTGTTTTGTACTAGTAGCGGCTTAAACTGAACTGATTACTCGCAAGAACTATATTGGCAATGGCAACCGGATGAGCTACTGACTGATTTATTTTCTGAACTTGTGGTTGATGATCTGAATGTTGGCTCGGCGAGGTGCGACTGATCCCTCTTAATTTATAGGGGCGATTCGGTTTTGTACCTTGGTAATTAATGTTCGGCAAAATGGGAGTTCTATATCTGAAGATTTGTTCACTGAAATATATAGAAGGCGTTAATTCCAAGCATTTAATTTCATGGTATCCGTGGATTAATTGGATGAGATAAAGACATCCCAAATGTAACCTTTTGCCTCAATCTTAGCATTTGGACAATTCCCCTGGACATCTTAGCATATCCCTTCATCTCAATCACAAAGATATTGCCTGATTGGTCAGTTTCAAAAATAGTATGCAGATGACAATTGAGCAAAATGGTGTTCAATAACGAGTTTTCATCAAGTAAATTTGGTGACGAGAGAAAGGAAATAAAACAGAAATTAACATTGTTGTTGCGTATGGCAATGGCTTATAGTCGATTCTTATCACTTATTAACGGAATTTTTTGTTGCACGATAGTGGAGAAAACGAAAGAATGATAATAGAAAAAAATAGAGCACTAATAATTAAAAGGTCTCGTTATTTCTACTATTATAGTACTATTATAGGATATAATTTCTACTATTATAGGATATAATAGGATATAATAGTATAGTGACATGTATTAATACATAGAGCCCATATTAGATTTTATTTTTGTACATACTACATACCCTTAATTGAGTCAATCCGACAATAAACCACCAATTAAATAGGAGATGATGGTCATTTTACCTTTCCAAAATAATATTAAAGACGTTCACTTTAATACTTAATAATATTTTGTTTCTCTTTATATAAATCGTATTTTAAGTTGAAAATTGTTAAAGCCATGGATGACATCACTATGAAAGTTCCAAATTATTTTCGTAACTATTTATTTAAAATTTAAAACCTTGATTTTTTAAATCAGTCTTAGTGATTTTAATTTATATAAACAGTGATAAACATTTTAAAAATATCAAGGTATGTTATGATACAGCTATTGATTCTATCAAACTTCAGTCCAAAATACGACTGATACATAAAAAAGAGAGAAATATCTTAGGGAGTAAGGTGAACCGAGTTCGGGGTGTAAAACGACGGGTAAGTGCTCTGATAAATTGTTGGGAAGAAAAATGAACTTTTTTTTCTAACAAAGAAATGGCATAGTTCCTTCTTCTGATTTTTCCGTAGCAATGGTCTGGAAAAATGATAGGCTACATTAGAACCATTCTGAGATTCTACAAAAGACCTGCAGAGTTTCTGGTCAGAACCTGGATTCAGAATTTTGCAATTCAGGCAATGAAATTAAGTAGTCCTCTACTCCAATGAGAACACACAAATATTTGATTAATTTGAACCTTGACAGGTGGATGGATTCAGAAATTTACGTGACAGACCTGACCAGAATTGTTATGTTCGGCTGGTTTGGTTTTCACAACTTACTCCATCCGTTTTGCAAGAACACAACAGACAGTGAAAACCTTCATCGCATATATAGGCTGATGATGCTGATTTTATTTGCCAAATATATGCAGGAGAGCAAAAAGCTTATTACACCATGTAATATATCGACCATAAATTCACAGGCACACATCTAAGTTTCAGACAGTCTACAGTACGTGACAGCTGCAAATACGAAATTACAGTGTGGCAATGGCAGTAATGCATGGCACCTTGTTTTGTCACCTCCCTTATTCTCATCGTTACACTGTGTGCAGTGCAGTGCAGCTGCTAAGCTAGCTAGCTAGCCAGCCGGCGCGCCGCTGACGACGGCCTCCTTGTAGGACCCAGCCGGAGGCGGCGGGACCTGGCCCGACACCGGAGCCGGGGTCCTCCTCCGGCCTTCCTCAAGAATGAGGGGCACCTTGCCCTCCCTCTCCCTGTTCAGCCGCTCCTGCGCGCCGCCGCGCAGCTTCTCCAGTCCCCGCCCGTCCATCTGCTGCATCTTGAACACCTTGAGGAGGTTCAGCAGCCCCGCCGCGACGAACAGCAGGCTGCCGGAGACGCAGAACCATCCCCAGCTCCTCCCCTGCATCCCAGAGCGGAGTGACAATTATTACTCGAGTAGGTACAGTAGCATATATATCCACACTGATCGGCTTCATGCATATGTCATGTGTTCTCATTGCAACTTTCAGACATTCAGAGGTTTGTGCAAATTACCAGTAGCTCTGAACGGGATGTCGATTGGCTGTGGATGTCGTGGCGGTTGATGATGCCGCCGATCAAGAACAGCGTGCTCCCTAGCAGCAGCGGCGTTTGGACACATTTCTGGAGGATCTGGACATGCCCGTTGGCGTGTTCGTATACCTGGCAGATGTTTTGTATGGATCCGAGTAACCACAGCGCCGGCCCGGCGATGAGCATGTTCAGGCCGTGCTTCTCTAGGCTGTGCCTGTACCCTCTTGCCATCTGTAATGGAAAATTGAGTTGTGCTAGTTAAGTGACACTTGTGCCATCATTGGTCTTCTGTGTTCTAAGTTACTGAACTCTTGACAAAATATGATGGTAGCAAGAATTTCTGAATTGATCTTTATTGTTCTGGACTTTTACACTAGTAAACTTTTCAATTTAAGATAAGTGGAATTAACTGACACTCAAAATCGTACCGGCGATACTGAATTTTGGAACGTTTATGCTAGCTAGCTGGCTAGTTCCAGACATTTTAACGGAAGTAAATAGGAATTAATTTGCATATCCGTCTGGTCTCACTAGTCGGTACTCATTTACTTATCAAAAAGAAAAACAAATCAACATGCGGAGAAATCTTTAAAAAAAAATCCTCTTTTACAAACAGGTCTATAAGATTCACGACTTAGTTCATTTTCTCCAAAGTTCATGCTGTGACAGGAGAAATATGTGCGCTATTTCCTCCGTTTCACAATGTAAGTCATTCTATCATTTCTCACATTCATATTGATGTTAATGTTAATGAATCTAAATAGATATATATGTTTAGATTCATTAACATCAATATGAATGTGGAAAATGCTAGAATGAGTTACATTATGAAACGGAGGGAGTACTTATAGTTAGTATACTTTGTTACTGCCATTTTGTTTTTTTAATATTTTCAGTACAGATTATATTTTTGAAATGTTTTCACTACAACTTTGCCTTATGAAATTAGAAATGTTGTCACCACTACGTAATAAAGCACTAGACTGTTATAGCTAGTTAGCAGCACTCTTAATTAAAATCAGAGAGACTAATTAATACAGACCTTATGGGACAGGAGAAATTTATATTGCTGCTTCTAGTTAGTACACTCTGTCACTACTATTTTGTTTTTTAAATGTTTTCACTACATATTTATTTTTTTGAGATGTTTTCACCACAACTTTGCCCTTTGAAAACCAGAAAACGTTTATCATCACTACTGAATAAAGCACTATACTATTAGCAACACTCTTAAAAATAAAAAGCAGAGGGGAAGTAAAGTAATTAATCGAAACCTGAATCTCGAAGAAGATGAGCGCAATGAGGGTGAGCACGGTGCCAGCGAAGTGGACGGCGGGGACGGCGACCTCGACGAGAGCGAACTGGCTGTCGAGCCCGGCGGCGAGCGCGAGGCTGTAGTCGACGCCGGCGGCGTGCGCCAGGAGGTCGTGCGCGTTCACCGCGAGGAGGAGGAGGAGCCCGAGCGCCGCCGCGGCGAGGCCGGACCTGGTGGTGGCGGACCACGCGGAGAGGTGCCACCCGAAGCCGCCGGCTAGGAGCACCGCCGCGAAGACGTACGCCCCGGCGTTGATGTACTCCCACCTCCCCCGCGCCGCCCGCCCCCCGCCGCCCAAGCCGTACGCCCGGCACTCCCTCGCCGTCGCCAGCTTCACCATTGTCGAACACCTTGTGTACACACCTCGATCGATCGAGCTCGCGTGGCGCGATGGGATGGAGGAGGCGAGAGCGGGGAAGAAGAAAAGCGCGGCGCGCGTGCTTGCCGACGAAACGGGTAGGTTCAGGTCGGAGAGCAGGGGTGGCCATGGCGCGCGACGTGGCGGCGTGCATGCGGCGGCACGTAGAGAGGAGGACACTGCGACTCTGCGAGACTGGGTGAGCTGTGAGCTCTTCTGGAAAGACTGTGGCGTGGCGTGGCTGGGCTTCGCGACGCCGGTCAAACCACGTGGCTTCGCTTTCGAATATTTCATCGGAGTCGCAAATTTCGAAACGATTTGAATTTGGTGAAATAAGTCTACTTTACCTCGCTCAAGATTAAATCACCGTAGCATGAAATACTACCTCCATTCCAAAATGTTTGACGCCGTTGACTTTTTTAAAAATGTTTAACTGTTCGTCTTATTCAAAAAATTTAAGTAATTGTTAATTCTTTTTCTATCATTTGATTTATTGTTAAATATACTTTTATGTATACATATAGTTTTACACATATCACAAAAGTTTTTGAATAAAACAAACGGTCAAACATGTTTAAAAAAGTCAACGGTGTCAAACATTTAGGAAATGAGGGAGTATATAACATCTCCCATCTCTAAATATTGTACAAATAAACTTTTGTGTGGTTTTTAACGTGTTATATTGATCGCGGTTGACTAGTTGAGTCAGTAGATGAGACCCATATGTTGTTCTGATATCATCTTCTTCATCACCTCCCCCTCTCCTCCTCTCTCTTTCCCCTCTCTCATCAGACGGCAACAGAAACAACCAGCTTCGCTAGGGCCTAGCTCGTAGCCACCAAAGGGCTGGCACGGAAATGCGACGACCCGGGCACATTGGGGATGACACGGAGGTAGTGGACAACGGCGTGGTAGGCGCAGTAGACAAAAGGTGGCGGTACGCTGGGCGAAGTCAATATCGATGGCGGATGTGAGTGACGGCATGGTAGGAGCGCAGATGAAAGGGAAGAGAAAGGGAGGCAGAGATAAGAGGGAGGCTGACATGTGAGATCACATGGGCCACACTTTTTTTTTAATTATTTTTTGTGTAACTGATATATGGGTCCCATGGTTTTTATTATTTTTTCTGATAAAATTGCCACGTAAGTAATTTTATCGGACTAACCGACAAATAGAGGGACCTAAAGTGAACTTATTCCTCCCGAATGAGGCCTAGAAATACTGGCTCAGCCCAGCAAATGCCGTACGTGGCCGCATTGCCGGCGGGCGGCGGCGCACCACCGGCGGCGGAAGTACACGTACTACACGCCGGCGCGCCGCCGTACTGACGACGTACGCGCCGCGCCGTTGCCATCGCGTACTACACTACACTACACAGTTTGTACCGCGGAAAAGAGAAGAAAACAAAAAAAGCCGTAGAATTTCAGCCGTTCGCTTGCGACGTCTGATCTCCTTGTCCACGTGGCGGTCTCCGATTCGCTGCCACCTCCCAGCTCACCCCCCTTCCTCATCTCCGCCGCCCCACCACCGGCTTCCCGCGCCACAAGCTTTGCCGCCACCTCCTCCTCGCGACACCGCTCGCCGTCGGTGGCCGCACCGTTATGCCATGGCCGCCACCACCACCATCCTCTCCTCCGCCGCGCCCACGCCGCTGACCGCCCCGCCTCGCGCCCGCGCGCGCGCTCCCGCCGCCCGGAGGCGGCGGCTAAGAGCCCGTGACATCCTCGGCGCCGCGCTCGGCCTCGCCAATGGCGGAGCCAGCGCCGCGCTCGCCGCGCCGCTGTCCTACGAGGAGACGCTGCGTCTCTCGACGGACTCCGGCGGCGGCGGAGGCGGAGGCGGGGAGTTCGCGCTCCCGGACCTCGGCCTCGGCGGGGTGCTCGACTTCGTGGCGCAGAACCCGCTGGTGGCGGCGGCGGGGGTCGCCGCGGTGGCGCTGCCGCTGGTGCTCGCGCAGGTGCTGGGCGGGGCGTCGAAGCCGTACGGCGTGGTGTCGGCGGCCGCCGCGTACCGGGCGCTGGTGGAGGAGCCCGGCGCGCAGCTGGTGGACATCAGGCCGCCCGGCGACGCCCGGCAGAGCGGCGCGCCCGACCTCCGCGAGGCCAAGAAGAAGGCGGCCGCCGTGCCCTACGACGGGGAGGACAAGAACGGATTCCTCAAGAAGCTGTCGCTGAGGTTCAAGGACCCCGAGAACACCACATTGGTCATCCTTGACAAGTGAGCACCTCAAATCTTTGCTGCTAATTGCAATGTGGTTATATTCTTAATAATCTCTCTTGTTCATCAATTCTGTATGGTCCGAGTTCATTTCAGGGAAAAAGAAACAAAAATTTTCTTTTATTTTTGCTGCAAATGGAACACAATAGCAATGTTCAGAGTTGGCTACATTTTTTTCTTTCTGAAGAAGAAGATTGAACAATATCACAAGAAATCTGTGAACAACTGTCAGACTTCAAATAATTATACCATCAAGTGTACATGATTCAATTTGTTTATTTTCTCCTCCTGAACATTTATTTAGCTTGGATATTATGCAAACCAGGTTTGATGGGAACTCCGAGCTGGTTGCTGAGCTTGTAACAGCGAATGGTTACAAAGCTGCTTTTGCAGTGAAGGATGGTGCAGAGGGACGCCGAGGATGGCTGGTATTTAACTCTTTGCACAGCTTTGTTCTTGGTTTCTCGCTGTGAGCTGACATTTACATTCGCTCAACAAAAATGTCACCATTGGCTAGTGTTCAACTGCAGAGCAGTAGTCTTCCCTGGACAGCTCCCAAGAAGGGATTCAGCTTGAGCGATCTAATCGGGGTGAGTTATCATTATCAATATGACCTTTTGAGGATGTGTCAACTATGTTTGATTTAATTTCTTTGTATTCTAAGGTCTCGATGCAACTCTCTTGTCGATTCGAATTTGTATATATGTTGTCGAATTCTGATTATGACGTGTAAAAATACCAGGATGGCACAGATGGTTTGCCTGTCACACTTGGGCTTGCTGCAGCTACTGGTTTGGGAATACTTGCCTACACAGAGGTTGATCAGCTTGGAAGTTTTTTTTTTTGATGTTTTGTGGAGTTGCTTCTGTGTTCTTACCGATCATGTAATATCTATGCTGTAGATAGAGACTGTGCTTCAGTTTTTGGGGTCAGCTGCCATTGTCCAGCTAGTTGCAAGTAAACTCATATATGCTGAGGTGCCTACTCTTCTGAATGAACTTCAGAGATATGAACAACGTTCCTTTTCGATGACAAGCTCTTACTGTTGTGCTGCTTACAGGACCGAAAGAGAACCCTTAAACAGATCGATGATTTCTTCAACAAAAAGGTTGCTCCAAAGGAGCTTGTTGATGAAATAAAGGTAGCCATCTATCTTACTGAATATTCAGTTTCTTGTTTCTCACTGACTAATATTTCTTAATAGGATCAAGTTCATTCCTGGAGAGTTTAGGCATGCATGAACCTATTGTATTTAGTTTAGTAGCATTCCTAGCAGGTACACCGCTAATAAGTCTTGTAAGTAGAAACATCAAGACCAAAAATGTACTAAACATCAAGTTCTTTGAATTTGCATTTTTGTCAAACCAATCAAAACATAGTTAGAACTTCAGATTTATGTGGACCTCATGACCTCTGTTGCCAACTGTTCACAGTATTGTGTGATTGGTACTATTAGCAAGATGGATAAGGTGCAAAATGGATGTAACATTCAATATATTTACCTGGTTTTCCTGATGGGATTTGCAGTTTGCATTGCCAGACTCTGCTGTCCCTTTTTTCTGAACTCAGAAAACTCACATTCTTCACATAGTAAATACTCGTTACAAGGTTTTGTTCTGTAAAATGGTAATACCCTCTTGCAATCTGCAGGAAATCGGTCAGGCTCTGCTGCCTTCTACTGGTACCAAGAGCCAACCAGCAATCACAGAAGCTGCTCCAGCAACAGCAGAAGCTGCTCCAGCTGCCGCCACAGCTACCGCTGCACCACCGGCAGCACCGGTAGAAGAGACCAGTACAGAGGCAGCTCCTGCAGAGCCGACACCTCTTTCACCATATACAAATGTAAGTCCACACCTGATATATACTCATTGCCATTCATCTCTTTCACCTGATAAATCATTCCTTGACATAGTGTTCATCACTCTGCATTTGCAAATTCTATGCAGTATCCGGATCTCAAACCACCATCCTCCCCTTCGCCACTGGCACCGGCTGAGGCGACTAAAAATGAGTCGGGATCCGAGAGCGCAGCGACCGAATCTGCACCTGCAGTTAACGCAGCACCAGTAGCAGAAGCCGCCCCAGAGGCGGCGCCACCTGCAGCTCCGAGACCTCTTTCCCCTTACCCGAATGTAAGCTAGCTACAGCTTCTCAAGCTCCATTGCCATATGAACATAAGCTGCAAACAATGCCATTGTCATCAAACCTACATTTGTGAATTTGCAATGCAGTATCCAGACCTCAAACCACCATCGTCGCCTTCACCATCGGCACCATAGGCATAAGTTGCTGAAGACCGAGTTCATCGTTGATCTCGACGGCATATCTGTACAAGATATATATTACCAGGCCTAGAGGAGATGGAATCGAGCTGTTTATATGATATCAAAAGGAAGAGTGTTTTGTTGTATCAATATGTAGTCCGATCCTTATATTATCTCATTGGGGGGCAAGGTTTTTTTAAGTACATCTTTGGGTATGGTGTATCCAGTTGATGCGTTCTGATTTTTCGTTTTGTTTTTCATCTTTTTGCACCTGTAAATGTGGGATCACTAGCACTAAAAAGAGTTCATGTCCTGTACTATACTTGACATGCTTGACGTGTAAATCATCAGCTCAAATGGATGACAAAACATGATCTGGATAGAGTCCAGTTGTGAAGCAAAAGTATGTTTTTCAAGGATTTCAAAATTTTCAATACAAAGTTGTATCATCTTTTCTGGCAATTTTTTTATAACGCTGACGTGTACCTTAACTTTTCATGCTATCGGGACTCTGGTGCATCTCTTTCAATGGGCCTAAACACCAGGGCCACGCAGTGATCAACACAGCCTAATTGGGCCTATACGGATGGGTCACAACTCTAGCCCATCCAAGTGTATGGGCTAGAAAAATACTTAAATGACAGCCCATATATTCGATGGCCATGTTTCCTGCCCATGGACCAGAAATAACAAAATTCTGGCCTGGACACGATTTGTGGCCCATCGAAATGAGGCCTAAAGCATTTTGCGTTGGAAGTTTTTAGGTGTCCAGTCGCATTGGATTTTTGAAACTAACATTAGATTAGTCTAGCCGATCTGCTACCATGCATGCATTATGTTCAGGTCCACAGTAATTAGAATTCAGAGCGTCACAAACAATAATTAAAAAATGATCTACGAAACTATACGTGAAACGTAGTGAACCTGAAAAGAAACAGTAGTATCTATTACATTTATATATGAGTAAAGTCCATCACCGGTCCCTAAACTTGTACCGTTGTGTCATTCCGGTCCCTAAACTCGCAAATCGACCGTTCAGGTCCTCAAATTTGTTCGACTGTGTCATCTCGGTCCCTAAACTTGCAGATCACTCGTTTAGGTTCTCCAACTTGTTAAGTTGTGTCGCCCCGGTCCCTAAACAGGACGGTCTAAAAACTTTATATCAAAAAATAATTCATAACTTTTTCATGTGAACTCTAATGAAGACAAACTTTATATTAAAATTGTAGCCCTCGACGCGACCTACAACTTTGTAGTTGAAACATTTTTGGATTAAAACTGTTTAGGGTCCCAAAATATTGTTGCATGTTTACAGATTTTGAAATTTTAATTTTAAAATTACATTTTGGGACAAAAAATGTCTTAAAGTAAAAAAATTCAACTGCAAAGTTGTAGATCGCGTCAAGGGTTACAAGTTTTTTTTTTGCGTCGAGGGCTACAAGTTTGATATAAAGTTTGTCTTCATTAGAGTTCACATGAAAAAGTTATGAATTATTTTTAAATATAAAGTCTTTAGACCGTCCTATTTGACCCAGATGATATTCAAATCCAAGTTTAGAGACCGGGGTGACACAACTGAACAAGTTGGAGGACCTAAACGAGTGATATGCAAGTTTAGAGACCGGAATGACATATTCGAACAAGTTTGAGGACCTGAACAGTCGATTTGCGAGTTTAGGGACCGGGATGACATAGCGGTACAAGTTTAAAGACCGGTGATAGACTTTATTCTTTATATATTATGATAAATGAACTCTGCATACAGCTGTCTCAATTATTAGAAGTTACCGAGCTAATCTTATATCCTTCTTTCTAACAATCGGATTCATGCATATGGCCAAAACATTTAGCACCTCGATCAGTTTCAATCAACTGTTGCACTTGATAGCAGTAGTTAATACTAATTCTCTTTTCTATTAAAAAACCACACATCTTAATTATTTTTAGTCTTTCAGTATTAATTTATCTATAGTGCACGTTGTTTCTCTTCTGTCATAAGGTTATACACATCATATCATCTCATCTAGCAATTTTGCACACCGCCTCGATATTATTTTTAGCTTTGTGATCATTGATATATATATATATTCTCTCATTTCTCCTTTCTTCTCTTATCATCTTTGATATTAATTTCTAGCATTATAGAATCTATATAATGTGCAATTGTGTAAAGCACGTGCAGTCAAATCTTCTGGCTACAAGTCATTTTCTACCTCATATTTACTCCCTCCGTTTTACAATGTAAGTCATTCTATCATTTTCCACATTCATATATATTCATCTAGATTCATTAACATCAATATGAATATGGAAAATGCTAGAAGGACTTACATTGTGAAACGGAGGAAGTACTTATTATTATACCACTTACCTGCAACAGGTTTATGTTACTTAATGAAAAAATATACTAGTATGTCATTGATCAACCATGCTGATGAGTATCCCCACGTTCCAATAATTCAACAAAGAAAAAAAATGCAATAGCGTGTGCAGAGAGAGAGAGAGAGGGTTTTTTCAGATAATGGAAAAACTTACATTTCCGACCTCTGCAGATGCACAAATCCTAATTATTTATTTGAATAAAACTAAAGAATCAAAACACTAGTGCAAAAAAGTCTTTTGTGCCGATTGGGAACCAGTCATAGGTGTCAAATTTTCCAACCGATACCCAGCAGGCGGCACTGATCACTTCGGTCATCGGTGCTGCCTGTAGAATCGACATATATAATAATATATACTTGCCAGTTTTACCCAAGAACAAGCACCTTTAGGGGCGAACGAGTCCAAAAAAAAAAAACGCTCGGCTCGACTGGAATCAAACCGAGCTGAGCAAGCACTGCAGAGCGGATTCACATCACTATATCCATCAAAAGTTCACTAAATCACAATCATTAAGAGAAAGATTCACCATCCAAACATATTTAGGAATCAAAATCAACCAAAAACAATTTGCTAAGTCACAGTCACAATCACTAAAAAAAGTCACAGTTCCCGAGCTTAATTAGACCGGGAAGGGCGAGCGCGGGCAACAATGACAAAGACGCGACAGTAATAATGCAGCCGTCAGCGATGAGGACAGCGGGGATGAGGCAGATGGCTTGGGGAGCCCGCCGCATCCCCTTCCGTCAGATCTGGCGAAGGGGAGCGCCGCCCTCCTGCCGGATCTGGTGGAGGGGAGGGCGCCGCTGTTGTCGCGTGCTGTCGTGCCGCCGTCGCCATCACCAAGATCCCCGGGCTAGGAGAGAGGAGGCACGGAGGAGGCAGGTGGGGGGAGACGGCAGTGGGGGCGGGTGTAGGGACGGCGGTGTGGAGGAGGGGAGAGGAGGGAGGAGGAGGAGACGGTTGTGAGGCCCCTTTATATTTAGTGCTCTCTCTGTTTTTTAAACAGTTATATAATTTCTCAAATAGAATGAGTGGTCAAATATATATGTCTAAATGCTACATCAACAATATCGTATATATTAAAAAAATAGAGGGAGTACTGCAGTAAGGATATGGTGTGTTCGGGACTTGTATATACGTAAAACTCGTGATGATCAGTCGAATCCATGTCTAATCCATTGCGTGATTAATATTTCGATCCCACTTTCGCAGATAGTTGCTGGGATCGGCAAAATCCCTACACAAAAATACTACTAAAACTGATTGATCTCGCACACGCGAATGGAGTTATTAAATTATACATCATGCACATAAACACTTAATGCAAGAAATTAAGCAGATCAAGATATATATATATAACAAATCGTTCGTGTCTAGCTACAGAGACAGAAACAGATCATCCATGCATATGCATGGTCCAGCTAGTAGCTAGCTAGCTCTCGATCTCTAGCTAGTAGGTAGGTCGTTAACCTCTCGATCAGCATGCATGGATGCAGCTTGCATTGCATATATATAGCTCCAATGCATTGCTGCAACTCCAAGCTATCTAATCTACTAGCTAGCCCTTCTCTCTCTCTCTCTCACACACACACACACAGTACGTACTCTCTCAATCGATCGCTGGATAGAGATAGCTAGCTAGATTGGCCCATGAAATTAAAGTGCAAACTAATTAAGCCAAACGCAATTAGCTACTAGCTAGCTAAGCTAGCACGTACGTTACGCACGCGTGTACATGCACGTATAGTTATGCACGCGGCTACGTACTCCAGCTAGCTTAGCTAGCTAGCCAGTCACTGCACTGACACTGTATGTTACACGTCACAAGAAAGTTTGCTGAATTTCTTGCACCAGCTCCTCTGCACTCAGCTCGCACTCGATCCCAATCTGTATGAACAAACACAAACCAAATCAACGAATCCATTGTCAGTTCACTAGCCAGCTTAATTAACACTGCATTCAAATAAATGTATATTAATATACAAGCAAATTAAATTCTACTGTGTCGATCTGTGTGCTTGATTACCATGCATACACATATCATATAGTAAAACAGAATTAACAGCTAGCTAGCTAAACAAGCATTATATCGTCGATATATATATATATATATATATATATATATATATATATATATATATATATATATATATATATATATATATATATATATATATATATATATATATATATATATGCATGCAACTTGCAAGCAGGTTTAGGCCCTCTTTGTTTAGGCTTAAGTTTATTGGCTTAGACTTTTAAGTCAGCTTATTTAATGTCCTAAATTTAGTGGTGGAGTCATACATCTATCTCATATAAGCCAAAAAAGCTTCTCCAACCTAGCTTTTGACTTAATAGTGTAAGAGTGGCTTATGGCTTCAAAAAAAACCAAACGAAAAAGTTGCTTGTTTGTTTAGGCTTAGACTTTTTGGTTTATAAGTTAGCTTATAAGTCTAAACAAAGAGGACCTTAATCACTCAACGTTCTACAGCTACCAAAGCTGTAGCTTTTACTATTGTGTACATGCATATTCTTCCCAGCTCGTGCTTTGCTCGACTGCTCATGCATAGTTTCGCACCAGTAGTGACATTTATCCCCGAATATATATTTATGTGTTCATATTAATTACTTATACCCGCTCTGGCTCTGGCAGTTTCTCGAGCTCTTTCAAAGATAATGTATATATACACAGAAGTGCCATTTCCAATAAATACTCATGCATCAGGCCTGTGTTATAAATCCCTGTATGTACGTACACACTCACTGTGTATCTGAGCTCTACATTAGAAATGTCTGAACACAAACTTAGCCTATACAGCATGCAGATACGTATGCCTGCATTTATGAAACCCATCGAATAATGGAAGAAGTTTTAAACATGCAGAGACAACCGTAGAGATTTATATATATCTATGAGAGGGAATTATGGGCCAAAGAAGGAGAATCCATGCAGGACATGAACAGTTGAATGTTGATTTGGGGCTTAATTAATGCAATCCTGCGTATACGCATGCTTAGTTTCAGTTTCAGTGTGTGGCTCTGTAGCACTGTAGTACTCTTGGTCACATGAAATGAACACATCCTACCAATTACTGTTCAAATAAATCGATCGATATCATATCACTGATCAGTGCACTTGCTTAATGTGTACATTGATTATATATTAAACTCGTGTGCGTGCATGTCTCGTGTAATATAATATCGCATGTGTTTTGAGTGTTTTTCGAGATCGATTTAGTGTAGCATGTTATGGACGATGCAGAGATTGATGTCCATGAATCTGATGAGTAATAAAATATACAGTAGATTAGTATTTTACCTTGATGGTGAAGGAGAGGACGGTGGCGTCGTCGACGGTGCAGATGCTGACGTGGAGGATCTCGAGCGAGAGGCTCTCCAGAGCGGCGATGATCTTGAGCGCCTGACCCGGCGCGCGGTGCGACACCGTCTTCAGCACCAGGTTCGGCCCGGCGAACTCCACCCTCACGTCGGGGACGCCGACGATGCCGGCGATGGCGGCGGCGGAGGAGGGGATGACCAGCGGCCTGCAGCTGGCGCCGCCGCGGGCAGCGAGCTCGGTGACGAGGCTGTCGAGGATGGGCAGGAACGCCGGCGCCGGCGAGAGCTCGTGCGTCGTCGTCGTCGTCGTCGACGAGGACGACGTGGGCGTCATGGCCGGCGACATGCTGTACGCCACCGAGCACGACGACGTCGCGGCCGCCGGGTGCGGCGGGCGAGCGGCGGCGGCGGCGGCGGCGGCATGCTTGTTGTACGGGCTTCCCGGGGTCGGCGTCCGTGGGCTGATCGGCACCCCGGCGGCGGCGGCGGCGGCGAACCGCGGGCTGATCGGCGGCGTGGGCTTGACCATGAGCGCCGCCGCCGCCGGCGACGGCCGCGGGCTGAGCACCTGGTCGGCATAGGCCTTCCGATTCTTCTTGGCCTCCAGCGAGCGAAGCACTTGCTGAAGCTCCTTGATGTAATCCACCACCCCTCCTATGATTGACGCCTGATCTCCCTGCACCCACAATTAATAATACACACAAATCAGATTTAAATTAATTGCACTGATCTATTCAAGTGATTAATCTCCATTAATTTGTTCAACCAATGATTCACTGTACTATACATTCTCTGAGATAATTGATGCAAGCCACTGTGTCTTCATCTCTCTCTCTCTCTCTCGTATGGATTGGTAGCTGTGTGTACTAGATAGATTCTCTAATGATGCAAGAGTAGTTGTACTACTAATTATTGGTAGGCTCAGTTCAAGCATGCAGCACCAGCAGCATCAACGGTTGATTGCTGGTCCTGTACCATGTACATGGGACACAATCATGCAACTGTTGCAGCAGCACGTACACGATCAGGGAAAAAAAAAGTTACTCTAGATGCTACAGCTACAGATACATAGTATCAAAATCCCATGAGCTATTCTAGCTTCATTAGCTAGTAGTGCAACACACACAGTGACACTAAACTATGCTTAGTGCGAGCTAAGCTAAGCTAGTAATTAGAATGAATGGATTAATTACCCTCTTGACGTAGAAGCATGGCATGAGCGAGCGCAGGACGGCGAGGTGCTCGTTCATCTGCTTCCTCCGGTTGCGCTCCACCGTGATGTGCGACATCTTCGCCGCACCATCGCCGTCCCCCACCGCCGCCGCCAACGCCGCCGGAGACGACGACGACGACGACGACCCCTTTTGCTTCTTCTGCGCCGGAGGACCACCGCCACCGCCGCCTCCTTTCTCCTCGTCGCGGCCCTCCCGCCGCCGACCGTTCGCGGCGGTCGTCGTCGTCGTCATCCTTGCACCACCGCCGGCGCCGGTGCTGGCCGCAGCGGCTCCCTGATCAGCCACACCAGCTAAAGAAACCCCACCGCCTCCGCCGCCGGCGCCGCCATTGATGCACTCCTCCCACGTCTCGAGGATGCGGAACAGGTCGGCGTCCGCGACGTGGCGGATGTCGCGGTGGTCGTCGGAGAAGAGCTCGCACAGGCCGCCGCTGCCGCCGTCCGCCATCGATTGATCTCCGCAAACAACCTAAGCTAAGCTAACCTAGCTAGACACAGCTTCAATTCTTTCTTTCTTCTTCTCTTGTGGTGTCTAAATATGGGTAGGTTGGGGTCGCAGAGGAGGGAGGAAGAGAGGGGAATGTTTGCGAAAATGAGGAATCTTTTGGCCCTTTTAAGCTAACCTAGCCTAGCCTAGAGAGAGAGAGAGTAGACCGTTGTCCATGTGTAGCACAGTGGCCATGTTTGGGGGACGCAAGTACAATAAATGTGGAGGGAAAAGACGGCTCGAGGTGTGTTTGAGATATCATGCTTGATGGATGATGATCATCGATCCATGGCCATGCATGCATGCATGCTAGCTAGCTATAGTATAGCTGCAGCTTCAATCGATTGATGGGCCCTAGATGTCTCAACTGTTTGCTTGTGGATACATTGACATCTATCCACTGTGCCAACTCGACCAGAGGGAGCCATCCCATTAGTTTTTGTTTTGCAACGAATATAACATTACGGGTTTGTTTGGATAATGGGTTAGGAGAGGTGGGACTGGAAAAATTAAAATGAATGGAGGGATAGGATGAAATGGAATGAGAAGAATGGATGGCTAGGATTGAAACATACCCTTTGAGGGGTGGGAAATCATATCCCAAACCCATTATCCAAACATGGCCTATCTTCTTTCCAGACCAAAATATCAATAACTTTTGCATAATCGGAGGGAGTAATTGTAACGCCCCGGGTAGCCACGTACCTGGAGTGCCACACTAAAATATACTCAAAACCACTAACTCCCAAAATTATTAGAAATTTCAGCAGAGTCTCCCCTGTAAATACGGACATCCACGACATGCAATTATAAGTTAAACTAATAACAATATCATTCCCACAATACGATCCATCCTTATAATCCATAGGGAAGAAACTATTAGAAATCTAAAACATTATTACAAGACCAAACCAGGATATAATTTAAGTGTCATTCTGGACCTAAGTAATATAATTTGATAGTGTGCAAGTAATGTGTATATAAGGGTGCTACTTCCCGCTCGTGCATGTCGGTCTCAATGCGTACCTAAAACCAAATAAAATACAAGAGTGAGTATAAAAATACTCAGCAAGTACAATATGGAACTAGAAAACACATATACACGCATTTTCAAACACCAAGTCAAAGAAGATAGTAGTTCTTATCCCGGGCAGGCATGAATTGAAATAGTAGTTTCCATCCCGGACAATAGTGAATACATCCTAGCATTTGCCGGCAAAGCCGAGTAAGCGTGCTCAGTGCTTACCCACATGAACTTGAATAAAGAACCAAATTGCACTCCCATGACTACGCATGGTATTTGAATAATTGAAACCGGAATCAAAGAACCAAATTGAAACACATCCATGGCAAGCAGCATCGTACACATAAGATCAACTTGAAATCTAAATGGCGTGAACAATAATATGAACATAAGCAGTTACTTATCACGTTGAAATATATCAGAAATAAATAGATAGAGTAAACAATCCATGAATCACACAATTAGTTCGTCATGCACTTGCCTCCAACGAAGGATTGGTATCATGCACGATCTGATGGACCACCACCTAATCACAAATAAAACATTAGCAAACACATTCAAAGATGCGTATAAGACAATGAAAAAGGTGAACCTAGTGCCCCATCCCATCAAAACTCAATAACAAGGAACGTCGCTTGGACTATACACAAGTCTGTTGCTTCAAACCTTTATATCTTGAAATATGAAAAGGCTATGACTGAAAATGTATACATTTTGAAAATCTACAAAACAATACCTACAACTTTCATGTAGAAAGCATATTTTTATTCTGCCATTTAAATGGTCTAATTTGTGCTTGAATGCAGGCTTTAGAATCTGTCCAGAATTTCAGACTGTCTACACTAAAGCAACCTTAACTGGAGTTCTACTCGCCCAATCAGGGTGTACTTTACCAATATGGTAAGCTAAGAAAAACCTCTACAACTTTTTCTATAGGCGGCCTGGCTGATTACACTGTTTAACCCATCCAAAAACAGTTCAATCTACTACTATCCAGATTATGACAAAAAAAACAACAATCATACTAAAAAAATTATATCTCCTAAACCACTTAAGATAAAATCGTGCCCTTTGGTCAGAAGATATATCCAAACATTATCTACAACTTCCTATTTATACACTTTTGCAGAAAATAACATTTAGAGCCCCGAAATATCGAAAAACTGAAGCACTACAAATCTGCCCACATGCAGAACTGCAACAAACCGAACTGCAACTACCCAAACTCCTTCTCTAGCCTTCCCTAACCACGAATTAATGCACTAAAGCCATGCTAGAACAACTAATACAACAAGGGGACAAGCCTCACCTACAGTTTCTTTATAGAACTTGTGAGGAGACAATAGGGGAGACTCCGGTCTAACCCCTCCTTCTACTCCTCTCCTCCTCCTCGTTCCGTTTTTCTACTTCGCTTCTTGATCCAAGCTATGAAGGTGGAGATCTAGGGAGAGCAATTTGCTGTAGATGGGAGAGATGCGAACACAGGAGGAGGGGAGGAAGGAGGCGCCGGCCAGGGAGAGGGGTGGCGGCACTATGAGGGGAAGTGGGATTCGGTTCCCCTCTCTCTAGGTTTTAGGGGAGAACTAATGGGCTGGGTTTATGGGCATTCTCATGTTGGTCCACTTCTAAAGATATTTTTCTTTTATTTATTTCTGTTAACATCTTTATTTTAACAAGTCAACCCAAACTTAAAAAAACTAAATATCTTTTAATATACAGGGTATTACAGTAATGTCTAACACTAGTGTCTCTATCTAGCGAGATCCATTTGTATTAAACCTTTAAGTCAGTTCCCACTCCATGCCTTTCCTTAATTTTCTATCACTGGTGATAACCTTATTACATCAGGTAATTAATTAACCCTAGCTAGCTAGCTACTCCTTCTCTCTTTCCGTTTTAAAATATAATAAACATAGGATCAAATTAGATATCATCTAGTATATTAATTATTACGAATCTAGATAGAGCGTTACTGAAATTCATAATATTATTAGATGGTGTCTAATCTAATTCTGCCTTACTGTATTCTGAGACACGGGGAGCAAATAACTGAGATGTTGGTTTGGCAGTTGATGGATCCTTCCAACACATGTAGCGTCAAGTCGTCACGCCGATCGAGGGCTCCACACCCCCCGCCTGACCCGCCGACGTCGGTCGTATCGTACACCCACCACATGGCCGCGCGCGCACAATGCATGGCACTGCAGCTACCTACCTGCATGCTACGCCGTGCGTACGCCGGCTGGAGGCTGGCCGGCCGGCCGGCGACCGCGCGTACGTCGTCGTTCATCCCGAAATACCAACAGCAGCAGCACCAGCATCTACTCCAGCATACTCCCTCCGTTCAAAAAAAGACAAACCCTAGTTTCTATGCCCAACGTTTAACCGTCCGTCTTATTTAAAAAAATTATGAAAAAAATTAAAAAGACAAGTCACGCATAAAATATTAATCATGTTTTATCATCTAACAATAATGAAAATATGAATTATAAAAAAATTTAATATAAGACAGACAATTAAAGTTGGACACGGAATTTAGGGTTTATTTTTTTTTAACGCAGGGAGTACTATCTATCACAAAATACGAGGAATTTACTAGCTTTGCTGCACTGCACGCCTCTCTCTCTCTCCCTCTCTCTGTGCATGCATGCATGGTACGATCGATCCAGCACAGCGCGCGCGCCAAGCTTTTTCTTTCCCTTTTTATTTTTGCGATTTTATTTTTTCTTTTTCGATTTTCTCCTATTTCTAGCGTTTTCTTTTCACGTTTTTTCTGACTATTTTTTAAATCTTCAACGCATGTGTTTTCAATTTTTTGAGTTCAAAGTTTTTAAATTTTAATTTGAAAAATTTTAAATAAAGATTTGAAAATTCAAATCTTGACTTGAAAGATTTTCAATCCGAATCAAAAGTTTTCAAACCTGTGTTGAAAGTTTCAAATTTCGAGTTGAAATTTTTCAAAATTTAACTTCACGTATAGATTTCGTATCAATCTATTAGTAAAAAAAAAACTTTCCAAAAAAGAAAAATATTGCTAATTACCATAATTAGCACTAACTATCATCATTACCGCTAATTACGGTGCTAACAGCGCAAGGTGTTGAGGGGGGCGTGGCAGCGCGCTACTTCCGTAGCCAGCGCGCGCGAAATAGGAATCCCCCACAACAAGGAGCATCGATCGAGTAGTAAAAAGAGAACTCTATTTAGAAGTGGATGTGATCACTCGTAATACAATGAATCTCCACTCCTAAGTTGAGTTACTTTTTTTTGGGACGGAGGAAGTATATATATGTGCGTATAAATGCAATCCGTTCTAAAATATACTCCCTCTGTCCCATAATATATACTTCCTCCGTTTCACAATGTAAGTCATTCTAGTATTTCCCATATTCATATTGATGTTAATGAATCTAGACATATATATCTATCCAAATTCATTAACATCTATCTATTATATACTAAAAGTCTATTAAACTTCCTACAAACGCTCTAAAGCCGCCACGTGGCACTCCTACAAACACTCCTAAGTCGCCACATGGCACTATCTAATCTTACCGTTGATTTTCACTTAAATTGGTGGACCCGTTATTTTACACCATTAGATTAGATCTATTATTAAAAAAATAATAACTTCCACATGTTTATAACATACAAACGCTAGCTGCTACTGTCCGTATGTATGAGATTGTACGATACAAACGCTACTGATGTTCTTTCCCACTAATAGAATTCACCGGTTTCCCTAGAGCCAAATACACTAGGGATCATCCAAAAAACTCTAGGGAAGAGGTTTCCCTAGAGTAAACCCTAGGGAACGTGCCCAAGGGATCAAGTCTACGGGAAAGCAGCCGATCCCTAGAGTTTCTCTAAAAAACCCAAGGGATAGATTTGTTCCCTAGAGTTTTCTAACTCTAGGGAAAAGTGTATATGTGGCAGCTCATCTGACGTGTAAAGCAGTTCCAGGGTATTCAACCGCATTAGGTAGTACTGTAGCATTTAAATTAAGGGAAAATGCATGTTTTACTATTTCATTTGTTTTACCGGTCACTTTTCTTTGCCTCAATTGTAATGAAAAACAATTACTAGTTAAAACACTGAAATTGTTATGCTATTATTAACAGAAAATACTTAGTCAAATCCATTTACATATTTTCGTAGTACAAAAGCGTAGCTGAAAATTCGGCTAACTATTATAAACATGAGTACATGACACAGAGACACACATGCCTCAAATGTTCTAATGATTTGAGGCTATCGTCCCATGCAGAACCAAGCAACATTAAAAGGAAAAATATCACACAAGCTTCTGATGACAAGTTTGAGAAAAAAGCAGGATCAAGAAGCTTGTTGTTCTCCAATACATCATGCCCATAGCTCTTCAAAAACCAGATCAGAAAGCAGTCTCGATCCATTTTAATCTGTAAATGAGCATATACTAAATAAACTTAAAATATCAAAGAAATATCAAAGAAAGATCAAGACATACCAACTTAGTTCACAAAAAACACTTACTCCACTTTGGATCTGTGCTTCCACACCATCTGCATCTCAAGGTGGAGGTGGAGAAGGCAGCAAACATGCTTGCTTGTTGCGGAGCTTCCACCTTGCTCTACAGATTAACAACAGGGAAGAAAAATCAAGGGGAAAAAACTTAGATCTGAACAATCACAACGATGGAGCAGAGAGTGGTGCAGCAGGGGCAGCTCCTCCGGCTGCTGTATTTGGGGCGTCCTCTCGGCGCTGCATAGGGAGCAACAGTTGTGCGGTGCTCGCGCCGCCGGCGGCCGGTGGATGAAGCCAGTGAGGATGGCTATGCCTCCCAAGTTTGCTAGTTGAAAGAAGAAAGGAGAGAAATGAGTGGATACAGTTTACCTGAGAAGATAAGGTGGGTGCAATAATAAATGAGCTCAAGTTTTGTATTTGGAGAGCACGCTGTGCTTGGCAGGCTGTGAAAAAATTTCAAGAAAAAAAATAAAAAGAATCAGGGGCCACCTTGAGCTGATGTGGCACAACATCATGTCCTTTTCATCAGAGATTCCCTAGGAACACACGATGAACCTAGGGAAACATTTGAATCCCTTGGGTTTGATACTTGCGCCCTAGGGATATTTTGTATCCCTTGGGTTGCTTTAGCAGCTCTAGGGATCATCTTTTAACTCTAGGGAAGCCATGGAATTCTAGTAGTGTCCGTAACATACAAACGTACATGATTGAAAATAAAATGATCAAGCTTTCTTAACCTTCGCTGGAAGAAAAAAAAAACCATACACTTGTACATAAAAAAGACAGAAACAACATACATCCATAAAAATCAACCGTTTTTAAAATATGATTTTCTACAATATAAAGATAAAATATATTACTTCACATGTATAAATATATTTAGTTAAATTAAGATCTATAATAAATATCCAATCAATGTTCTTTAAACCATCTTCTAAATCTATCTATTATATACTAAAATTACATTAAACTTTGTACAAACTCTTTTACTCTGCTACGTGGCTCTCAAATAAATTAGAGAAATCCTAGAAATCTATTATATACTTAAAAGTCTATTAAACGTACTGCAAATGCTTCTACATTGTCACGTGGCGCTTTAATAAAATTATAGAAATCCTAGAAATTCAGAATAAAAAAAGAAAAACATCCAACCTTCAGTTTTCACTTAAATTAGTGGACCCGTTATTTTAAACAATGGATTAGAGCTCTTAAAAATACCATGATGCTAATCTCTATCCCGGAAAAAACATAATGCGCTTACGTCATACGATCGTCTCCCTCCCGGAAAAAAAACAAAACTTAAATACCTACATCATATACTATAAAAAAAATAAAGCCAAAAAAGAACAAGAAAACATGCATAGGTACATAGTAAAATCGGAAATATATACTAATCAGGAAAAATCATCAGTGTCGGCACTGATTTGTTGTCAACAGCCTTTAATCTACGATTTTATTAAAAATAATACTACACATATATGCACAATTAAACTTAATATAAACTTATTATAGTGATAAATATATCATGACAAATGACGCTAACATGTAATAGTTAATGCGATAATAATGTTTCAAATAATTTCATATCATATTTTACAGTGTCAAATATCACTTGACAAAAATATACAACGTTAATTTTAATCTACATGTGTAAAAATTAAAAAAAAACAAAATCTATCATTGTTTTTTAAGTACATCTGTTTAGGTTTATTTAATTTTAGGAGAGATTGAGATTCTCAAAGTATTTGGAAGTTTTCAAAAAATTTCTTATTTGAGGTGTGAGAAGCACAAATAATAGATAGATGAGAAAAATTAAATTAAATTTTAGCCAGTGATAATAAAAAAATATAATTTAGCTTTGGTTTTTAAGTAGACCTTTTTAGGTTTATTTTGGGTGAGATGAGATTCTAAAAGTATCTGAAAGTTTTTCAAACCTTTTTGATTGCTATTTGAGGAGTGAGAAGCATACAAGATGGATAGATGTGAAAAAATAAATAAATAAGATTTTAGACAGTTATTTTGCTACAATACAACCCGTAATTCATCACGAGAATTATGTATGTTCTTTGCCAAATAGTATTGGAAAAAATGAATAATCCAATAAAACATGCATAAAACTACTTATGTTATATTTTTTTTAATTGATAGAAATTCTAATATAGCGGGTATAATTGATGGACGAATGTCATACACCACTGAAACTCAGCAGTAAGTGCACTCTAGCGAATTAGATAGTGTAAATAAGTTTGTGAAAATAAGTACATTAGTACAATTAGTAAATGAGTCTCATTTAGTTATAAACAATATATGGTTAAAAAAAATCTAGCGCTAAAGTATGAATCTTTATCAAAATATAAATAATGATATGGTGTTTTGTAGATTTTCATGGTGGTACGTCTCTTTAGCTATAGCTTTTTTTTCTAAGTAGTGCCGAATGATTAACCCCACTCATTTGAAAAACATAATACTGTTTGTATTGCATTAAAATTTGAGAAGCACTTATTACTAACTTCATATACACATTGTCTATTCTCTACCACAAATCGACTCGAAACTTTTAAAAAAATTGTTTCAATCACCTCCTTCTTCTTTCTGTCCCTCTTTGTCCTTTAATGCAAGGTGCAGTACTTGCTATGCTATCGTAAATATTGCATGGGCATGCACATTGTTGAGTTAAGGTACGGTCCATGAAAGGTCACGATAGACAATGTAACTAAAGTGATAGACTTATCAATATAATCATTTGTGAATGTACCAATAGTAAACTAAGTGTTAAAATAGTACTCTACGATGGTTTTTTAGGGGCATGGCTACATTGATGCGGAATCTATATGTTTCAAGGCATTACATATAAAAGCCTTGGTTGGCAGATACATTTGACTTTATCCGTTAGAGAGGTATTCATGTTTATTTTTAAAGATGTTATCGTATTATTCGGTAGATATGTTATATTTAGACTATTTATACATAGATGTGAAAATAAGTGATGAATTTTTATAATGTAACAATAATGTATCATTTATTTTAGTGGTACTAATATAGTTTCATTTATTAAAAGTGCACCTAACTCTTAAAACAATGATAGTAAGTAATGATGATAAACAACCAGTTTATATATGACCAGGACAAAGGAATTTTTATTTAAATTCGAGGGACATTCTTATCACATTAGTAGTATATTAAAATCTATCGTCTATTTTATGGTAAATATATTTCTTTTTTTTATTGTAGGATAATCTAAATTCCCTTACACTATATATATAGTGATATAATCCATTTTAGCATTTTTTTAATAAAAAATAAGATGCCCATGCATCTGTGCGAAATTCCTTACCGATTTATATTGCGGAAATGTGCTCCAATTTATATTACGTCGTTATAGTGTTTGAAACACAACCTATGATACATGCCCGCGCGAATGCGCGGGCTACCTTCCTAGTTAATATAAATGTGGAAAATACTAGAATGATTTACATTGTGAAACTGAGGGAGTAACAACCTAGAAATGAAATGAGACATTTCATATATCCAGATTTGTTTGAACTATTACATGTCGTACATTATTTTCGGTTGTTATATTTTAAAACAGAGGTTATCTTTCGCATGTTCGTTATCGCGTACTGATCGACTTCGTTCTAGCATGCAGACACCTAGGGGTATAGCTAGGAGTACGGATTTCCTACATACCTTTCGCATCGTATCGTCGTCTCGTCGTTACATGTGGAACACATTGATCCGCCAGTTGACCTCGCTCTAGCTAGCTGCGCTGCTAGAGTAGTACTAGTCCATTGTGTATTCTCAAGTATACGTACGCGTATAGTCTACACCACCACCGTACAGCGTATGTATACATGCGCGTACGTTGAGGGGATAATTAATTAATATATTCAAGTTCAGAGTTCATTCACACACTGATCGACCAGGCTAGCTTGTGCATGCTCTGAATTAACTACTACGACTATTTTCTTTGAGAGATACAGCAACAGGTTCGGCAATATATGTGGAAATTGCTCCATTTCCACCAAGCGACCTACACCTGTCTTAATTTGAAAATGAATTTCATTAGCCGCTTGTATAAATTATTTTTTTCTACAAGTAGGCTCGGTATATTTTTCTCACTTTTCATATGTCCTGCATGTATGCAGCATGTTAACTTTGTTACTGATCGATGCATCAGATCAGGTACAAATTACACTGTGACGTATTACTACATGTATCCAAAAGGCACAGGGAGCGGCTTAATTAACTTACCAACAAAACAGGGGCGCCCCTGGCCGGCCTGCTGCCTGCAAATCGACAGCCTTAACTTACACTGATCACAACTACTCCTATAGTCACACCTCATGCATTAAGCTATAGCGTCGTCGTCTCACATTATAATTAAGGTAGTAGTGGTACATATATCTATCTTTTTTTTTTTAGAAACTTAGTACTACAAATCTACCAAACTTTAATTTTAACGGTCCATGCATGCATGCATATGCAATAATACATTTTTCGACCAATGCAATTTAAACTTTCTGCTCTCATCAGCTGGTCTCATCAGATCTGATGGCCGGCCGGTCGATTTGCATGCATATGTATGCTATCGCTGTCCTCTCTCTGCCATCCTCTTATGCTGCGTAGTGTACGTATAGCTAGTACGTGATAGCGATATTAGTTAATGGACATGTACGTGTCATGCATGCAGTAGTACTGTACTGGCCGCCCGCATACCACGGTATACGCATGATTACTTAATTATTGATTGCCTCACATTATTTCCTTTCTGCAATTTTTTTTGTCTAGTTTTTTCAGTTCCAACAAACCTATCTATCTATCTATCTATTATATACTAAAAGTCCATTAAATTTCCTATAAACACTCTCAAGCTGACATATGGCATCCTCAAAACGATCTCTAGCTGCCACATGGCACAACAAGATATATAGGGACCCACATTTGCAGCCCCACTCAATGTATCGTGTATTTGTGTGTATAGAAAGCGAGGGCCCACATGTGCATTCCCGCACGATGCATCCATCTTATGTAGATTAGTTTGATGCTTCTTCCATATAAGATACCAAATCTATCTCTAAGCAAAAGCAAGCCAGATTAGTTACTCCTACGGGACTAGCAAATTATATCTCCTACATACAGGACGCTGTCAGTAAATTATATATCCTACGTAGCTCAAAGATAAAATTTGAATTTACAATTAAAATTCATATTCTTTCATCAATGGACAGATTCAAAATATTTCAAATCCTAACGCCACAAAAATTTTGACAATTTATATAAGGTGCCAATTGTTTTAAAAAGTCAAATAGATTCATTTGTCAAGTTTGTAATAATTAAAATCAAATAATCATATCCTAATTGTTTTTTACGCACCCTAATTTTATCTTCATATCTATCTATAACATATTAAAAGTTTATTAAACTTTTTATAAACGCTCCTAAGTCGTCAATGTGACGCCCTAAAAATACTCCCAAGCCACCGCATGGTATTTTAATAAAATAGAGAAAACTGACCATCCATTTTTATTTAAATCAGTGGACCGATTATTTTAGAATGTTAGATATATCTTAAAAACCAAAACCTCTCAACGCCGCGCCTCCGTGCAGCACGCAAGTATTGCTTTCTTTTTTTTCATCGCAATCACAATTAAAATTAAAATTATCTTTATGGAAAAAAAAAGACCCACAAAAAGACATCATATGTCCACTAAACATACTATAAATGTCTCTAACAGTTGCGTGGCACTTTTAAATTACAGAAACATTAAACCATTGGTTTCCACTTAAATCGATGGACACATTATTTTACGTCGTTATTAGATTTTTTTTAAAAAAAATCCCAAACAATCAGGACATTAAAGTACGTAAATGCTTTAGTAAGCTGCTACTAATCTCGCTTAAATTACAGAAAGTCCTAATAAATCTGAGAAAAAAATAAAAACATCCGGCCATCAGTTTTGACTTAAACATCAACACATTATTTCAGATCATTAGATAAATATTTTTTAGAAGAAAAGATACATCCCAACCCTCCCTCCATCCCTATTCCTGCGGCATTACTTTTCTCTATTTATTCCATCTCTATAACAATTAAAATTAAAATTATCTTTATGGGCAAAGAAAAGACCACAATTTAACCTCCATATATTAGGTCCAGCTAGCTATCCCTATGGCCCTTATGATCTGTTTGAATTACCATATTATTTATGTGAAGTCAATAATTTAATACCCATATGGACTATATTTTGCTAACAAAAATTTACATTCTAGACCCACATCCATATTGAGGCCTCCACTAAATAAAAGAAAATTCTAAAATTTCTCACTAAAAATCAAAATATCCCACCTTAATTTTTCATAAAACTGGTAGACCCATTACTTATATTCCATTAGACATCTAATGACTTTCTATCTACTTAATTATATTTTTCCCTCAGCATGTATGTAAGAGCTATTTACCCATACATTCCGATATTGATCTTTTATCAATAAATGATCTTTTTAAGAGATAAATAAATAATCTTAAGATGATCATAGCATCTAAATTATATATGTGATATATGAAGTCGCGTAACCAGTTGAATATCATATTGATCGTACAGAGCACGTTGGTTGCACTAAGGAATCTTAACATTGAAATAACCATGATGTCGCCTTAGCAATATATAAGCTAATTCCATATAGGAATAAGAAAAATGTCCATTTAAACTTGATACGGTACATCATGAATTCCCGACATTTAGCATAGAACATTCTAGAAGCGTGTATTTGTTATATGACACTCCAGTTTAGTGGTAATTTGCTAAAAAACTATGACCTTTATTTAAAACTTTCTTACTTAATTGGAGAGAGATAATTAAGAATGGATACCTTTACCCCATGCCGGGTTATAGGATCAACCCACATATTTTCATCCCGAATTACAGGGATCAAAGCATTTCAAGGATGTTTCATAGAATGGAATTCTCCCAAAAAAAAAGAGATGAAAGGAAATGAAAATTGAACCAAAAAATTATTAATTCTAAATAGAAACATTTAAACATTTTAGCAAGACTAATAAAATGAGTATATCTAAAAAAAAATTAAACATTCGAAAAACTAAATCAGCATTAAACAAGGTGCCCGTGCATGTGCACGGGCTACCTTCCTAGTTAAATAAATAACCACAAATTTTAGTTACTTTTGGATGGCTCAGATCGCATCAAGATTCACTACACTGGACAAGGCTACCTGTGACGGGCTCAAACTGTCACCTCTGACGGATTTGGCCCTGGTCAGAGATAAGTGGTCACTGATGACTATCCTCACCTTTGATGGGTGAAGGTCCGTTAGTGGTGACCAACAACTGTGACGGACCATATATAAAACCCGTCACAAGTGACTATTATCTCAAACGACCTATTAGTTTGTGACCCGTCAGTGATGTCTTTAACCCAACAAAAAAAATTGAAAGACATAGCGTGCAACCCGTCACTGGTGTGAAAAACCTAGCAACAAAAAAAATGGTGCACGCTGCCATGGTGGTGCTCGTTGACACAGTTGCTTTGCTCACACAAGAAATTCAAACCAATAGATCTCATATAGCACACATTCATAGAAGTCATATAGCACACATTCAAAGAAAGGGGATGGCAAGAATTTCTCAATCCACATACAACAATATAATATCAATGCAAAACGAGAGGATGGCGGCCATGGCGAGGGACGGTCGGGAGGTGGAGGCGGCAGTGCCCTCTGGTGGGAGGCGCATCCGGCCGCCGGAGCGAAGGGGAAGCAGAGCCGGCGTCCGACGGTCGGGAGGCGGCCGCGTCCGGCGGCTGGGACGCGGATCCACGTCCCCCAACCTTGTGGAGGCGAGATCTGGTGGGAGAGGCGCTGGCGGCCGGATCCGGCTTCCCGGAGGCCAGATCCAGCGTCCGACGGTCGAGAGGCGGCCGCGTCCGGTGGCCGGGACGCGGATCCACGTCCCTTGATCTCGTGGAGGCCGGATCCGGTGGGGGAGGCGGGGGAGGAGTCCGGCAGTCGATGTGGGAGGCGCTGGCGGGCGGGAGGCGGGCGGGACGCGGATCCACGTCCCCCGACCCCATGGAGGCCGGATCCGGTGGGGGAGGCGGGGGAGGAGTCCGGCAGTCGATGGGGAGGCGTTGGCGGCCGGATCCGGCGTCCGATGGCTGAGGGGCCGGCGAGGCATGGGAGGTGGAGGCGGCCGGCGGTCGGGAGGCGGAGGGACGTGGGAGGTCGGGAGGAATAAGAGAGAGGTGGAGGCGGGAGGTCGGGAGGAAGTGAGGGAGAGAGTTGAGGAAGAGGAGAGAGTGGTGGTGAGAAGGAAGAGAGAAGAGGAGATAAGGCCGGGAGGTGGGCCCCCTGGGTGGGTGGTAAGGGTTTCTTTTTTTTTAAGTCATCAGTGACGGGTATAAAAATCCAACACGTTTGAGGTGAGGTATCTCACTTGTGACGGGTTACAAACTTAAAACCCGTCACAGGTAAGAGGTCATCAGTGACGGGTCTATATGTAGACACGTTAAAGATGTTGTGTGTCGGGTTCCTTATATAGATCCGTCACAGATGAGTACTTACCTGTGACGGGTTATTTTCTTGAGCCCTATCTATGACGTGATTTATTGTAACCCGTCACAGATGAGGTTATCTCTGACGAGGCACTTTGGTCCGTCACTAATAGGCCGTCACAGATGGGCCGATCTGGCGTAGTGATTCGGGCAAAAACCTAATCCTCTCCCTTCGCCCTCGCCCTTCCTGATCCATTCCACCGCTGCTAGCTAGCTAGATCCCCGATCGACTATGTCTCACTCTCCTTGTGCATATCCCTCTACTTTGCAACCGTTGCACCGGCGAGGCCCAGTACCACCTCCTTCGTGTCTGGTGACTCGTGCTGCCGGATCTACATTGCTACCTAACCACACGGTATATTTCCCCCCCACTGTTGACTCTGCCCCACCATCCATCCTAGTGGCCGGCTCCGATGCCACCGTCACTTTTTGCGCCACCACGGTATCCCTCTAAAGCCGTCCTCACCGCTCCTCTATACCTCCCCTCCCCTCCAACCTCTCAAAATCTTAATGCATAGATTCTTTATCAGGGTTGGGTATCGCTGTCACCATGTCCGGTGAGTCGCCGTCTTCCTTCCTCTCCTCTCTTCCTGCATATATCAGTCAAGATTGAGGTTGAATATTGCGTAAGTAAAATTGTGAGGAATTCCAGTGAGCATAAGCCTAGCAATCCCCTTCTTTTATTACTGCACGTTGTTTCGGATATCAACTCAACTTCTATCGTGTTATTTTAGTATATATGTTTAATAACACTACCTTCATCCAGAATATGTCCCGGTGCATATATAGCCTGGATCCATGATATTTGTGAACGGAGGTAGTCTATTTTAATAATATAAATAAATGAATAAAATATTATTTATAATATAAATATCATTTGTCGCATCTGAAATATATCTTGATAGTTTAATTTTGTATAAGCTAGTGATTTAAGATTTTGAAAATGACTTCATACAATGTAAACAATCATCTAGCTAGTCCTATTTGAAAATTTTTGTTTGGAAAAAAAATAAAATTACTTCTGTTTGAAAACAGATGAAGGACGGCATGTAGTAGTTACACTGCACCCACAGTATAGCAGTATATATACGTGTACCCAACGGCCTGCATGCACACACACATATATGGATACCCCAGCTTTTTGCAGAGAAATAAGTATAGAGCCACACCCAAATTCAAATCATATATTGCTATAGTAGCTAGCTGCAGCACATATTGCCATGGCATTTATGTTCAAGTATTGTATCTACATTTGCATGCTAGCTAGTGACACCCCTTATTAGATACGATGCAGATGCAGTTAATCTGAGTGTGTACGTAGCATGTACTGTATGTACTGGAAGGCTGCATCTGGAAGAAGACACGGCCTGCAGCAGGCAAAAGTTTGAAGCTTTTTAGGCGTGTAATCGATCGTAGGAGAGGGATCATGCAAGATCAGAATGCTATTTATGTGAATCTAGATTATTTAGCGTGGTCACTCATGTGTGCACAGTTTATTTTTTTTTATATGTATATGATCCATATCTATATCTAAGCTTCCATATAGTACTGTTTCACTTAGTAGCTGGCTAGCTAGACATACCACCGTATAGAATGCATTTAACTTCCTTAAAAAAAGTATGTTTAGATGAATATATATAAGTATGGAACTTTCGATCTGAAATATAGTCTTGTGTAGACTGCAGCTAGCAAGCATGCAGCACATGATTAGAAGAACTAGGATCTGCTAAGTTAGTACTATACTGTATTTGTATAGGCAGATTGAAGTTTCTGCTAGCTATAAATTAAATCCAAATTGAAGGGCACGTACGGCCAGAGCTTGCACGCATGGTTGATGAAAAATCTGAACTCTGAAGTAAATAAAGAGAAAAAGGAAGGGAGAAGAATGTACCATAACACTGTATACTCCCTGATGCATGTTTTTTTTTTAAAAAAAAAATTATACACAGATGCCCATTGCGTGACAAAACTTTTTTTTTTTAGTAAAAATATCTTGTATAATATATGATCCAGATAATTGTAGCTGATATATCTCCGTAGTAACATCAGATCAAGCGTACCATTAGAGAACAAGCAATCTGCAGAGAGGGTAGTAGGTTCTTGAACCATCATGCAACATAAGGCGCGTGTGATTGCGATGATTAAAGAAAAAAACTACGTTCACATATTTCAGTTCTGTGGCTTACTTTGGAACTACTAGAAAATTAGTTTCAAATATAATCAATTAATATAGTGCCGGTATACATGAAATAAATTTAAAAGATGGAGGAGAGGTACTTATAAATTAAATATCACTACTGTCACAATAAATGGGAATAATTAAACTGCAGGGCACGCCGGCCGCTGCAAGGAAGACTTGGATTCATGCCCTCCAAATCGTCCACGTACACTTCTTGTAACATTATGGCTGCTAATATTCCAGCTATATAGTGTACGGTAAGTTTAGTTCTTAATTTAAAATTATTTTTAAGGTCATGAATTAATTAAAGTAGAATTGGTCTAGCTTGTAAGTGTCAGTGTACTTGATCGATCGCATGTGATCATGAACATTCTATTGCCCTGCCACAAAAGGCTGCTAAGAGTCAAGTCGTTAGCTTGCATAAATATGTAAAACGACGCCTATATTATCGCCTTTCTTTCTAACATTCTATTTGCCCATGGATAAAGCTGCTGGCTAATGCAATAAACTGCTATTGGCTAACAAGATGAGTCCAAGAAGTAAAACACAGATCCATGAAAAAGGGAAGAATAAATGGACAAAGTGTAAGCCTATCTCCTTTCCACATGTGTGTCTCTTTGTGTGTGTCTCTTGTAGTCATTAAGCATGCCATGTGTGGTTATAAAGTGTTTATCCAGCTTCACTTATATGTCTTCATGTGTATGTCTCTTGTAAACAAGTGGGTGTACGTAAAGTGCTTGTCTAAATTGCTGTGTGTCTTGTTGTGTATGTCTCATATCAGTTAGTTCTTTTGGACCACTATATGCATTGAAGCTGCTAATCAGTGCAATAATTTGGGTGTACAGTGGCGTGATATGTTAAGAAGAGGATCCTGCCCAGAGCTGAATGAGAATTGAATTGGCAGCTAATTGAAAGTTGCCTAGATTAGAATTCACCTGAACTTAATTATCTCATTCCTTAATGTATTTATGTGATATATTAACTACAAACTTGACAAAAGGAAGCGACAAGAGAGAAACAAACCAAAGGGGCTTAAATAGGTAAAGGAGGCGTCCATGCAATCCCTTGTTTAATTTTGAATGCATTGATCAGAGTAGTGTGCGCGTATATTCTGATACTCTCTCTATATAAACTCCATCCAATTTTTAATCTATGACACAGTTGATTTTTTAGATACGTTGTTCACCATTCGTCTTATTAAAAAAATATGTAATTATTATTTATTTTATTGTGACTTGATTTATCATCAAATGTTCTGATAAGCATGATTTAAATATTTTTATATTTGCACAAAAATTGAGAATAAGACGAATGGTCAAACGTTGATAAAAAAAATTAATGATGTCATACATTAAAAAACGGAGGTACTTAGGATTTATCTAGGTAGGAGGATCAGTTTCAAAATCTCAAGCATATATGCATCGTACACACTACACAGTGTTTTTGTACGGTATGATAGGGTAAAAGTATTGCATTGACTAAGAAGTTAGGGAGAGCAGGGAGACAATGCATGACAGGTTGGCCTGGTGATAAATAGTAGTGGGTTTACTAAATAATGTTGATGTTGGTATTTGAGTGTAGTATACATATATAACGTATACGTATAGGAGTATTGGTTATATCTAGTTTTGGTGCTAATTAATTAAATGTGGAACACTTGCCGATACAATAATTAATACTCCCTCCGTAAAAAAAAAGACAAATAATGAGGTTTGTTTTTTTGACGGAGGGAGTACATATTTAGAAGAGAGAGACAATAAAAAAATTAAAATAAAATTGACAAACCGCCGTTGGTTAATTCTTCGAGGTATATATTGTGAAATTAGAATATATATACATGTGTTGTTATATATTGACCAAATTTTAAATAATTAATTGTAATTACAGAGGAAATTAATTAAACGTCTAGAAAAAGCTCATTCAAAATGGTAGGAAAAAAAACAACTAGTCTACCTATTTGAATATGCGTTTATGGAACACAGTCGATCGTCCGCGTGTACCGCGGAGTAATGGTGTATATGCGCGTGTATATAATTATTAACTGCATATATAATTAAAGAAAATTAAAGGGGAATAATGCATGGCAGATAGGTAGCCATAAGCAATATGTCAGTACGTATACATGCCATCTCGGACGCAAACAAACGCATGCGGACAAGCTGTGTGGCACAGAAATGCATGTGCAAATAATATATGCATGCATGCACATACTGACGGAAACGCACAGGATGCCGGCTGCATGCTGATGGATGCATAATGTTCCTAGCTTTGATCATCAGCTGATCTTGGCCGGCCGGCCGGCTCTCATCACCATTGCATGCATTGTACAGATATGAGATATATTGCACCTACACACAGCAAAGTACTACTAAATGGTTAGTACATTCAGATATGTGTACTCATGTACAGTATACATATATAGATGTCACATGCATACATACATATATCTCATGTTCTTTATTTTGTTCTTTCATATTTGGTCACCTGAAATGATTCAAAGGTATGCAATCATGCATGTATACTATTCTAACTTGAGAAGTAGGAAAAGAAGTTATAATGTTTTTGATGGCTTAGTTGTCTGATATTTTTGCCACTTGCTCATTAGCTCACTCTGTCCCCCTTCTATGGCCAGAGAGTAGGAGGAGTTTGTAGAGTATCTCTCTTTTCTACAAGCTGAAGAGCAAGCTAGCTAGCTTTGATTTATTGATGAGAGGAGGGATTGAATGATACAAGACACGGAGAAGTCATGGCATAGTTAAGTAACACATAAATAAGCCGCTGCAGGCCCTATTAAGAGGATCATGCATATAGTAGCATCAGCCATGCAATGCTTTCTCATCCCCTGCTATTGGGGCATTTACTTCTTCTTCCCCCCCAATTTAATCCCATTCAACCACCTACTATACACCTCTCTCTCTCTCTCTCTCTCTCTCTCTCTCTCTCTCTCTCTCTTCCTATCTCTATTCCAGCAGAGCTCTCCTAGCAGCTGCCTGCCTTCCTGCCTGACCCTCTTGAAGAAACTGTAGTTGCAGTGGTAACATATACCCTAGGCTAGCTCCAGCCCCATGAATACATGTAGTATGCCACTGTTGGTGTAGTAGTAGGTGTGGTACCAAGCCATGCAGAGTCACTAGCTTCAATAGCTCCGATGCACCATTCTCACTCTGTTCTAAGATATAATTATTTCTAGATTATTTAGCAAAAATTTTAAAGATAAAAGGAAAAAAAAATTCCTTTTCAGTCTCACTTGATCAGTCGTGTTTTTCAATTACTTGGATTGCCCGCCTAAAACCTGATCGGCTAAAAATGCACAGATTCCTCCATATTTAAATTAGTGTTATGCAAATGCTTATATTATGTACAAAATTTGAATCCAAAAAATATTTATACTACATCCATTGTAAAATATAGCAATATAATACCATATGAGACTTTTCTTAGTACTAAAAATCTGTAATGGGGATATGTATGTTCAGATCCGTATTGCTAGAATATGTTCTATTCGATACTAGCTTGTTATATTTTAGAACGGGGGTAGTATTTGATCAGAACAGATGGAGTGTACGTAGTATAGTATGTATATGATAGTATGAGGCAGGCAGGCATTGTGATTGCATGTACGTACGTAACTACGTAGAGGGAGGGCAGAGTCGCAGAGAGACAGAGGCAGAGGCCATAGCAGAGGAGGCAGGAGCAGAGAGAGAGAGAGAGAGAGAGAGAGAGATTCTGACGTCGTCGGGAGGGGAAAAGAGAGGAAAGATCCGTCAGGGGAAGAAGCGAACAACAATTAGACGACAAGGGAGTCTCCTGTGTTTTCGCCGGGTGACCACCAAACAGAATTGCAGGCAGCCAAAACAATTATATGTGCATTTGTGCATGCATCCATCATATATCATCGCAGCTGCATGCTTGCATGGGCCATCCTTTGCTTGCTTTTGCCACTCAACAATGGAGTATTGTTTTGCATACTGTCAGAGAAACGGCTCCAATTTATTTCATTAATCCAAATCCCTGCATCCCCTGCTTGCTAGTACCTTCTTGATTATGGAGAACTATTTCCTATATAATTGTGTTCATAAATCGAAAAAACTGCTAGCTTCTTCTGTTTTTGTTGTTCATATTTCAAGTTTTCTTAAAATGGGCAGTTTTTTTTAAAAAAAATCTTGGACTGTTACAAAATTCGCACGCCAATCATATCGATCAAATCAAAACATCCCGAGCGTGTCGAAATAATTGAATTTCTGGAGCATCTGCACAGGCCAATGAAGTGCATTTCTGAGGCATACATCAATGCTGTGGCCGTTTTCGATTGATGGCGTGTGGTTTAATTATAAATGAAAGGAGATCCAATGCAATTCAATTCAAGTTTGGCTTTATGTGCCAACTATACTCCACAACCTGCATGCATTAAGACAGCTGATTGATGATGCCATGGCGATTAAATGCCATTGTGGAACATTCTCCTACAAATCTATACACTCCCTACCACTTGCCATCCATCCATCCGTCCATCTGTCCATCCATCAAATTCTACGTGAATCTGAACATGTGTGACCCAGACGCATAGCAAATCGGCCCCTGTATATACGTGTAAATACGTATATATGCATGTCTAAATACATATATATACTCACTACTATGCATATATACGCATAGGCACCTCAATGATATATGCATGCACTCTCCAAACAAAACAAAATACATTGAAAATAATTAATTAAAGCCCCTCACCAGAGGTGTCCTAATTTGATCACAAGTCATGCGATTAGTCGTACAATATTATTTGCACAAGTGTGGTCAATTAGTCAATTACATGAAGATATGTTCCGAACTTACTTCAAGTATGCAGCCCATCTACCATCCGAGAAAGTACTTTGTTAACCATTTCATTCTCTGTAGTCTCTAACGTGGTTCCAAAAACAAGAACAACTCCCTACTATACAGAAATAATTTTCGCAAGACCGCATGTATTCCTTTTCCTAGACATCTCAAATTTTCAACCGCCTGTGGAGATCGATCAAGGCTAGAGCTCAAGATGGTTTAAATTATTCAAATTATTTTTAAATCAATCAACCGCCCTACACTCCACACACTACTACAAAACATCAAATAGGTGTCGGCATTATAGGTGCCGGAAGTGCTAAAACCGGCACCTATATGCCATTTCCCACTTCCCACGGGTTGAAATCTTAAAAAACCGGGACCTTTAAGCAATTATAGGTGCCGTTTTTTTTTAAAAACCGACACCCACAGGATCGAGTCGAGCCAGTGGGTAGATATTTTCCCACGGTGGGGCCCACACCCACGGGGAGATAAGGTCGAGTGATCGAGCTGCGTCTTCTCGGCTTTTTCTCTCCCTCTCTCTACTTCCCTTCTCTCCATCCTTCTTCTCCTCTCTCTCTCTGCGGCGGCAGGATGGGCGTGGACGGGAGGTGCGGCGGCGGTGGCGGTGGACGGCGTGGAGGCGGTGGGCCGGTCCTCGCCTCCGCCAGATCCGGAGGCGTGGAGGCAGCTGTGGCCCGGCGGAGGTGGGAGGGGCGGCGGGCTGGGCGCGACGCCCTCCCGTCCACCAGATCCGGCGGCGGGATGAGAGGCGGCGGCGCCCTCCCTCCGTCGGATCTGGAGGGGGGGCATGCGGTGGCGGCCTGGCAGCAAGAGGTGGTGGTGGCCCGTCGCCGGCGGTGGTGACCGGCAGTGGTGGTGCCGTCCCTCCGTCGGATCTAGAGGGGGGACTTGCGGCGGCGGACCGGCAGCGGACCGGCGGCAAGAGGTGGTGGTGACCGGCGGTGGTGGCACTTTCCTCTGGTTTTTCCTGATTTTTGTTGTTAGTAAAAGATTGAAGCTGCCGCATCGATCCATTTTTTACGTTGTTTGTGAATGATTTTTGTGAAAGATTCAATGTTAGTGAAAGATTTTTAGTGATGTTTTTCATGTTTGTTATTCTGTGATGTTGTTTGATTAGGGATTGGGATTGATTTGGGATTTCTATGTTAGATGAGATCGGCTCAATGTATCGGCTCGATTCAAGCCGGTGCATTGAGCCAATTTTTTTTGGCTCATGAACCTATCAAAGGTGCCGGTTTTAAAAATGCGATCGGTGCCGGCTCTGTCATCTGTGCCGCTTCCATGGTGCCGGTTGGGAAAACGCCTGTTGGGAAAACCGACATAAAGGTGGTTTCCCAACCGGCACCTTTAACGTTTTCTGCGGTAGTGACAATAATTTAAATTAAAAATAATTCAAATGCTCAAATTTAAAGCAAGTGGCATAAGGACTCAAGATGGTTTAATTTTTTTTAAGAATTACACAGTACAACGCATACACTCACAATGCACGAACACTCACCCTATGTAGGGGCGGATCTACAGTGTTAACATCGGTGTCAGAAGACACCGACAACTTTTGGCAAAACCTGCTTATCCATATATTATAACACTATAGTCTAAGTATAATTAACATACTATAACACCGATAGACACGTTATGACACCAATGAATCATTTTTCTAGATCCGCCACTGACCCTATGAACATACGCACGCAAACCCTATCCCTATGAGCATCTTCGAATACTGGACCGGCTAGAGATTGACAAAGTCACCACAGATGCCTCGTTGTCGATGGGTACATTGCCTACCACTGAAAAGCACAATACAGTTAAATCCTGAAAAATTCGCTCCTATAGGAGTCGAACCCAGGACCTAAAATGCTACTGAGGCTCTTATAACCACTAAGTTACAGGCCCTTTCGCAAATTATTTTTAATTATAATTTGAGTCTTAGAAAATCTGTATTATTAAGAGTGGTTCATGTATAAGGCCTGGATTTCTGCCCAAGTATTCATAGTATCTTTGAGAGAAAATCTCTTGTATACCTTTAGAATTTTAGCTAATCCCTTCTATACCCCTGAATTTTGCTTACTTCCTTATATACCCTTAAAATTTGATTTTGATCCCTTCCATACCCCTCCCGTCAGTTGATCGTCTAATTTCTATAAAAATGACCATTTTACCCTTTGGATGAACATAGAAATTTATGAACATTATTAAAAATGTAAAAGCTTCTCGCATGAGACTATTATAGCTATGAATTTGTTGTGCGATGTATTATTTATCCCAAAAAAATATTTTTATATAATGAAATAAAAAATGTATTTATTTTTTATAAAAAAATTCATAAAAATTAGGAGCATTCATACAAAGATAGGACCAATGTTCACAATAATTTTTTTTTTATGAATGCTCCCGATAAAAAAAATCTATTGTCCTATTAAAATTTCAAATAAAAATTTTAATTATGTCAAAATTTTATGCACTAATTATTTAGATCCATTAGTTTCATAAATTGCAGATACTGCGCACTCAAACAAAATTTTTAATCATTTTTAAGCTTATATTCAAACCTAAAGCATCAAGGGCAAAAAAGACATTTGCAACCAAATGTAATAGTGAAATGATGGAAAATGTAACGGTAGGGGCATAGAAGAGATCAAATTGAAATTTTAGGGGTATAGAAGGGATTGGGTAAATTTCAGAGGTACAAAAGGGATTGAGTTAGTTTTCAGGGGTACACATGGAATTCACTCTATCCTTGATCTTAAGTGAGACACAATGCACCACACTCACGTAGGAAAAATGTTCCAGTAATAGTGACCGAAAGTTCTGGCTAGAGCTCTTTGCCTAGTTGAGAGGTTAGACCAGAAGTTCAAGTGGCATCAACAGAAAGTTTGGATCAAGGCTCTTGGGCTAGCGGAGAGGGCTAATTAACCAGAAGTTCTCCAGTCATCGTGATCGATAATGAGGTTAAGCTATATTTTATAATACTCCATATTTTTACCTACACTAGTAATATGTCCAGGGAAAATATGTAGTGCAAACCACATATGTAGTGGAAACTTAGAAACTACCGTTGGATCGAGAAATGGACGTCCGAGATTCGTCCACGTCACCATGAGTTAAAATCTAACTCCCAGTAAAATTTTAACTCATGAGTGAATCTGCGAGTTAAATTTTAACTCATGGTGACATGGACGAATCTCGGACGTCCATTTCTCGATCCAACGATAGTTTCCAAGTTTCCACTACATATGTGGTTTGCACTACATATTTTCCCATATGTCCATATGTCATAACGGGTCAGGTCTATATAATAGGGGACGGGGTAGAATGACTGGTTGTTACTTAGGAGCATGTACGCATTGCACATGTGGGAGAAGGAGAGGGAAGAAGGACGACTCCGCTTTTAACCGTAGTAGAGATAAATTAATCATCATTTAATTATTAGAGTTGTTTCATATGAATCATGCTTACTCATGTGTTTTGTAACCAAAATACTACCAACGTTTTTAATAGATGACACCATTGACTTTTGGATATAGTTTAATCATTCATCTTATTCAAACAAACTTACATAATTATTATTTATTTTATTGTAACTTGTTTTATCACTAAAAATATTTCAAGCATGATTTATATCTTATGCATGTGCAATTTTTTTTAATAAGTCGATCACATATGTGTCTAAAAGTTAACACGTTATCTATTTAAAAAATAGAGGGAGTACGTAAACATCATCATATTTCTTTTGCACCACGATAATAGTATAGAATAGTTAGTGGGGGTGTGTGTGTAAAAGTTATTTCCCCCAATAAAAGATAATGTTGTTTTGGACTTTTCAAAGCCAAACAAGGTACAACTTTGACAACTTTATTCTTTTTATAAATACGAAAAAGCTACAAACATTTGATTTTATAAGAGCATTTGTATTATAAGAAATTTGGCTATACAATTTCTATGTCTAGGGCCAATATTTTTAATCAATAATTGTAATTAATAAAAATTGCAAGGATCACGTAATTAATTAACAACATTCTTTGGTGACTGGAGGCAGTATAAATGTTGCATCATTAAGTCGCCTGCAAGCTTATATTTTGGATAAACAAACTTGAGGAAACCTATATATAGCTAGAACTTACATTTTTAAAAAGGAAGGGGCTTGCTAGTACAAGACTACAAGATCATCGATATCAATTATATCCCCTATCCCTAGCACAGAAAACATTTTTTAGGTGGTTGGTAACTCGTTTACACGGGTGTTTTTTAACCGCTTGCAGCTAGGGGTCTGTAGCAATCGAGGTTTTGCGCAGGCATATACCTCAAACCGCTGCGAAAATCATAAATATATTTTCACAAGTGAATTTATCAAGGACCGACCTGTGTAAGTAAAAATAGGTTTTCACAAACAGTGTATAACCCACCACCTAAACTATTTTCACTGCGCCTTTTATTTTAGGCCGCTTGTGAAAATAAAAACCTAGCGCCTTTCTAAATGGTTTTCGTAGTAGTAATCGACGCTGTTTGAGATATCGATCCCTCGCACAAACAGTCCCATGCACATTTCAGTATGGCGGCTATTAGCTGAAGGTTCATTGAAGAAGCACAAGCTGAGGAAGGGCACGGGATACATGCATTGAATGGCAGCACGAAAGGGGCATGCAAAGGTGAAGTTGAGATGAATAGCTAGATGGAGAGTAGAGCTGGAATTACTCTCTCTGGAGGGGGCCGGGCTGATCAGATCAGGAGATCTCTCCAGCATCGATACCGATCCTCCTCAAGTTTGTCATGCAGATGCAGTAAGTACGTACGTACTGCGAGAATTGAATGGACAGGAACAAATTAAATTGAAAGCTATAGCTAGTAGTAGTAGTAGAAGAAGAGAGAAACACATTAAATTGATCGAGATGGGATGCAGTAAATGAGAGACTGGATTCATCGATCCATCAGCAAGTGCTGCACTCTGGCCGTTGCAATATGTTTGGCATGCGTTAATTTTTGTGAATTGTAGCCGTGCTGGGAACTTGTGCATTCCGATCCTCCTTCTAGCTACTCCAGTCTGGTCTCACACACCGTGCATATCACATCGAACGTTTATATCCCACCCTAAAATTTTTCACTCTATCACATCGAACGTTTGAACACCTACATGAAGTATTAAATATAGGCTAAAAAATAACTAATTGCACATATTGCGACTAATTTGCGAGACGAATCTTTTAAGCCTAATTGCTCCATGATCTGACAATGTGGTGCTAAGTAAATACTCCCTCCATCCACAAAAGTTACACCTATTTCACATTTAAGTTTTTCCAAATAAGTTGGTCTTATTTGTAGTCTTTATGCATTGAAGACTTAAATAAAGAGATAAATTAAATGTTTTATTAGAACCCAAGGAGTCATCTAAATACTTTTGTAACATTCAAGGTGATTTAATTTTTTCTTGGTCTTGGTGTCAAAAGTAATATGTATAATTTTTGTGGATGGAGGGAGTATTTGCTAATAACGGATTAATTAGGCTTAATAAATTCGTCTCGCAGTTGACAGATGGAACCTATATTTTGTTTTGTTATTAGTCTATGTTTAATATTTTAAATGTACATGTGTCCGTATATTCGATGTGACACGCCAAAACTTTTCACCGGTTATCTAAACACAGCCATATATATGTGCATTATTGCATGCGATGATGTGCCTTCACTGGGGATGTCGGCTGCGAGTGGGATCGACTGTCGACAGGCGGCGGCTGACAGAGAAGTAAAGGTTTCTGAATGAAATGTGAATGCATGCTAACGGTGGATGCATACATGCTGCATGCCTTCAGAGGTTCTCTCAGCTCTTTTCACGTTTGGATTGGATCTATCAAATGGTTGGCTAGCAAGCTAGCTATCGATTGAACGATCTCGACTCTGCAGCTTACACCCTCGGTTTTCAAAATAAATAAACCTACTACTATGGAATATGACACATTCTAGAACTAGAATATGTCATATTCCACACTAGGTTTCTTTATTTTTCCTTTTAATTTATAGTTTGGAAAAAGTCTGAATTACCCTCCGAACTATTGTGATAGTACGAATTAGCCCCATAAACTACAAAACTAGACATTTGACACCCCTAATTCATCAAACTGGACGAATTGCCCCCTAATCACTGTTTTGGGCTAGATTTGCTGACATGGGCATTTCCAGTGTGGCAAGAAAAATAAATAAATAAAATAGTGGGCCCACTGGTCAGTACCCATTTCATCATCCTCTACATGATGTAGGATCTCCCTCTCGCTGACAGATCATGTCGCCCGAAGAACCCTCTCCCTGTCGCCCAACCGATTGGCTCAGTTGCTTCTCTGCCACCTCGCCCTCCGCTACTCCATCACCATCCCACCCTGTGCTCCTCATTCGTACCAATGGATCCATGCAATTCCTCGACCTAATCTACGTATAAGTCTAGGAGCTCACTGCCAGACCGCACCGCTCCGATCCCCTGCTCGATGCGCCGGTCGAGGAGAGGACGGTGGTGGAGGAGAGAGGTCGCCGCTATATCATTCTCACACAAAGCTCATGGATCCATGACGACCTTGTTGCTAAAGCTTGTTGTGCGAGAGCTAGAAGAAGAGGGAGCCGGGCAGACTGCGTGCAATGACCAAGCGGTTCCCTCAAGCTTGCTTTGGACAGAGCTTATGGTGCCCGCAAGGTCGGGGAAGAGCCAGTGGAGCAAGCTCGTATAGGAGATAGAGCTCGCTTTGGGAGGATTGGATCAGGATTGTTGTGATCTCGCCACCACCATCCGCTGCCACCCTTCTACCTCGACACCGTCCGTCGCCTCGTGCACACTCGGCTTGCACCCACTGCAAGTCCCTCCTCGGTACCGCCACCGGGGAAGAAATTAAAAGAAGTTGAGGGGTCCTGCCTTCACCCATGAGCCACCTCATGTTCCGCTTCCTCCCTATATTTCCCCTCACCCCTCGATGACGAGCGTATGCGGCAAGAAAGCAACAATGTGGTCGTATGCTGTTGTGCCGAGGATGAGGAAGCGGAGGAGGTCTGCTGCGGAGGCGGTGCTCAGGGTGGTGCGGAGGCTCGCAGGGCACCTCGCCACGCACGTGGTGGTCCGATCCATAGTCCCCACCATCTATTGGTGAGCTCACGTCCTTCCATCGCTTGCTCTAGCAAAGCTCCACCATTACCGTTAGCGTGGATCTGGGGCAACATCCTCCACGAAAGAGGATGGAGACCGCCGCCATCGCCAACTCCATGGAGGGGGACCACTGGCTGAAGGATGGAGGCCGTCGCTGTCGCCAACCTATGGAGGGAATCAATCCACTGTCCCCCTGCCTGGTCCATTCGGAGGAAGAGAAAGATAATATTGAAGGGGAAGAAAGCAGAAAAAAGAGAAGATAGAAGAGAAGTAGCTGACAGGTGGAGCCTGCTTATTATGATAACTTCTTTGGCTGACTAGACCACCATGTGTGCACCACGTAGGATTAAAACCGCTCCGAAATAGTTCAGGGGAGGGAGGGTTAATTCGTCTGGTTTAATGAATTGGGTATATCAAATGTCTTGTTTTATAGTTTAGGGGGGTAATTGGTATGTCACAATTGTTCATGGGGGTATTTTGGAATCTTTGCTGTAATTTCTATTCATGTTCTAGTAGTAGTACTTGTTAGCAAGTTTATTTTATTTAAGGGGATAGTTATTTACAATACTGAGTCCATTATTTTCTATATTGTGCATACACTATTTGATGTGTAAATTCAACATTTTTTTCATGTCGCACATGTAAATACTTTTTATAACTTAAATTTATAGTTTATGTAGACCTTGGTTTCACAAGGGACATATGTGACTTCTCATTAATGTGAGCGCCCACCTAGGGTTTACCTTGGTATGAGGGGTTACCATACCTCGACGGTAAGCCTGCTAACTGTGGTAACCGTAGAGGGCGCTATTCACTGAACAGTGGGAATACTAGATGAAATTTACCTAAAATTCAAAAAATATATATTTAAATTTCATTTCAACTTGGTCCTTACTGCTAATGTATACCGGATTAGTGGCCCTAATGTAGGCCCAACAGTAAGTTTGGTTACTGCATTAACCAGCGATAAGGCAAACCCTCAACCCTGTGCCTCTAGCTTGTATAGAAGGAAAACCTCCAATTAGGAATAATAGTATAAAGAAGCTATTTAAATGTTTCCACAATGGACATGGTGGTCAATCGCATCGTATAAGGGAAACTTTGGGTTGTAGCGAAGCTTAATTCCCTTGGAGTTCTTCTTGGCATTCACAAGCTATTTCTCCTTTTCCCTTGTTGCTTTTTGAGGCCCGGTTGCTTTTCGTAGATTGCGTAGTGTTCTCTCCTCCCTCTCCTCCGTGACCCCTTTAGCGGGTCACAGTTGTAAAATTTATTTATTTCCTGCTAATATATCAACACGTAAGTCTTTTACGTGATAAAAAAAATAAACAATCATGTATGAAAACTTGAAAATTTTCTTGTGTAATAGTGCGTTTCTCATAACAGGGAACAAGTACATCCAGTCAACAGATACTCTGTAAAGTACAAGAGTTTGATTGTCAAATATATATATATATATATATATATATATATATATATATATATATATATATATATATATATATATATATATTGTATGTGTGCTCTATTTCTCCGTCATAGTGTACTCTCTCTATTGGAAGCTGTCACTTGATGTCGGTCTTCAGCGGTGAGATGAGAGAGAGGGGATGGGTAGTGGAGCCTCTCGCCATTGAGAGGACAAAGATGGATGGTGGTCACTAACATATGGACACGTGGGTCCCACTATGTTTCTATTTCTTTTTTATTGTAATGACACATAAGCATCATGTAACTTGCCACGTTGGACAAACACTAGTACGAAATGCCATGTAGGAGTCATATCAGCCGAAACAGTCCACGACATTGTTTCGAGACTATATTTGCATTAGTTTTAGAAGTTGGGATGCAATATTTCTGGTTTTGTAGTTGAGGTATTGAAATTTATCAACCTCTATATGAGGGATGTAAAGTGGACTTACTCCTTGCCTTGTTCATGTTGTTTGGGCTACACATAGAGTTTTGAGTTTGGGCCACAAGATCAAAATCTACCCATTACAGTTGCCCCTTCAAACTTTTTCTTTGTTCCAATCCACCAAACCAAGGCCCACAAAGTACTCAACCGGTCCACTTTAATTTCTTGTGCCTGCAAAGTACAGTTGTTTTTATTTACTAGCATCTTGCCCTTGCGAAAAAACATTATGGTATATTAACACCTTCATAATCCCAAATCACTATAATCGAGTGTAATTTGATAGGTTACCAAATTTACAGGTGTCAAGTCCAATTTGATAGATTACCACGGAATTTGATGGTTGTAGTCTTATGGTTATTCACTTTTGTGATTAGGCTTTTCAAGTCTACCTAAGCCTGTGTTTTGTTTGGGATGAGGTGGGACTGGATCGACTTATCCCTGTTTTTTCGGATAGGATGATCCCATTATCTGTTTGGTTTGAGCAATACAGTGGTCCTGATTTTCTAGAAGATGGAAGGGTGTGGCCCACATATTAGTGAAAAAGAGAAAGTTTGTTGGATTGATCCGTCACTTTTTGAGGTGTGAAGTTAACTTGGATCTTTGGGGACTATTCCCTTTCGGGGGCTATCTCATCACACCCAAACACTTAAAAATAGGTTCGATCTAACCTAACCCACCTCATCCATTGAACCAAACACATGCTAAGAGTTTATGGGACACTCACTGAATAAGCGAAGCTGTCTCTTCTGATCAGTTCTAATCAAAGAAGAATTATAGTGCAGCTGAACGATTAATGCTGTATGTATATGCGGCTATATATGTACATGCGGGACGATGAAGCAAGTTCTCCTGGTGTAACACGATCTAGTGTAAATTTAGTCTGATATATATAAAATCATGATCATAACCGATATGTCGTTGACTCAGGGATGACGCACGCATGATGCAAGGGTGACGGACAACGACTTTACGATAAAAAAAGTTATCAATCTTTGAAGTAGTTAGGATTTACGAACTAATACCCTTATATTATCATAATTACATGACATTTCTTGATTTCATGGAAAAATCTAATAATTACATGAAATTTCTTGATTTCATGGAAAAATCTAATATATTATTAGAGTGATTTAAGTGCCCCATGAGGATCAATCAAATCTAATGCAAAGCCATGTATAAAATCAAATTAGGGTATGCATTCCCTATAAAAAGGAATAATAACACATTTCATGGGAATATATTTTTATTATTATAGATAATATATAATATATTTTCTCTTATCGGTAGATAAGCACGCGCATTCAGCTAGTTTCACTAGAACAGATTTGATTTTTTCCATACGGCTCAAATCGATTTTTGCATACGGGTGACCCACATGCGCCCAAAGGTCTATGAAAATCGGGATTTTCGTATGGCGGCCAGTGCAACCAGCGCTGAAGACGACAGCATGCGAAAAGGAAAAATCATGGAAAAAAATTAAAATTCCAAAATTGAAAATTACACAAAAAATGCTAACCTTAGACTTGTCGCCGCCGTCGCCACATCCTCCGATCCTCGTCCTTTAGTCGACCGCCGCCGTCCTCATCCTCCAGTCGCCGTCGTCGTTGGTATCATCCTCTCATTGCCGCTGTTGTCGTCTTCCTCCTCTTCCCGTTGTCGCCGCCATCATCTTCCTCCTCCCGTTGTCACCGCCGACGGATCCATGTGGGAGGGCAGCCGCCGCCAAATCGGGACGAGGGAGGGCTGCGACCGATGGATCCAGGCGAGGGAGGGCCGCCACCGCTGGATCCGGGTAGGGGAGCACTCCCGCTGTCGGGTACGCTTGCCCCCGCCGTGGCCATCTCCCACCGCGACCGTTGCCGCCGAAGTCCGCGCATGCTGCCCTCTCCCTCTACCGCCACCCTCGGTCGCCACCGCCGTCGCCCGAGCCTGCCGTCGGAGTGAGGGAGGAGGGGGGATAGGAGTGGGGGGATGTGGGAGAGGAGTGGAGGCCGGGAGAGTGAGGGCTACCGGATCCACGCAGGGCGGTGCCACCTGCTCCCAGCCGCCTCATCGGTAGCGTTGCCCGCTCCTAGTCGGTGAGGAGAGGAGAGAGAGAGAGGATAGGAAGAGACATAAGGAGACGAGAAGAAGAGAGAGAGGAGAGGTGGTGGAAAAATTTGAAGTGTTGAGAAGGAAAAGAGAGAGGAGGGGAGAAAATATCTATGAAGAAGATGAGGGTATTTTCGCATGCGGTACAGTTAAGAGGCCCGCGTGCGAAAATATATTTTTGCATGCGACCCATTAAGATGGTCGCAAGGGAAAATAAGCTCACTTTTGCATACGGCTCCTTATATGGTATACCCGTAAAAATCGATTTTTGCATACGGACCTCTTAAGGAGCCGTATGCGAAAATGAAGACGCAACTAGTTACGGTCCGGTTGCAACCTATAGGGATTCTCGTACAGAAAAATCCTTTTTTTAAGTAGTGTTTGAGGTAGAATTCCTAAGCACCGACAAACAATGTTCAGTATAATCTATTTTTTTATTTATTATATGCGTGTCACAGCAATTATTTCCACATGTTCATGAACTTCAAACAGGAAGACAAATATCGTACACATACCTTTTTGTTCATGCATGCTTTAGCACCTTCCTGAGCACATCGAATGCAGCAGTACTGCACCTTCTTGATTGATGGGAATCTATTAGTTGCTGAATTCTTCCCAAGAGACCAATATTATGATTAGGAACCAAAGACTCATTGCTCATCGAAGTACTCGAATAATTACGGAGCTGTCCACCATGGAGTCGTAGAGACTTGTCATCTGCTGCTGTGGATAGAGACTGGGCCTCTACTGGTAATCTCCTGTAGCGGAAAAAACCTCTCCTCTTTAATGATGGTTCAGATCCTGTAAGTCTTATTTTTCTCATAGCCTGTCCAATAATTCAATACAGATTAGGCGTCGTGAAACACAATATTGTTTTCTCTAGTTACTTTTGAGTGATTTTAATAAGTGTAATAGCTGACTGCCGTGCTTAAGCGACCTGACAAGCAGCTGAACCAGGGTAAGCAGAATGGCAGAAACAGAGCAACCAGGAGGTGGCTATTCTGCATGTTTTTTCCTTTCGTTTTTCTTCTATTTATCCCTTTCCTTTGGTCAAGAGCATAACTCATTCATTATAATCCAACTGTAACATGACTAATCATACTGAGTTCTATTATCTAACATCTTACCTAGGTTATCATCGAGAGAAAATTCAATCTATAGCACAGAAATAAGGCCGGTAAAAAAAAAGCACAAATAATTTCCGCTTCCAACTGATAGGACAGAACGCTCATTTACCCTTAGTCCTCTCCGTATTCACACGTTAGGCTGAACCATTCCTGACCTTCATCACTCGTTCAGTCATGGGAGCAGGCGAGGGCAGTGGCTGGCGGAAAAAGGGCAACAGCACTCAGTCGACGGTTAGCGGCTTGCGCTATGGCACACGGGATCAAGGAATTTGACGACAACGGCGGAGCTTTCTCCGCCGCAACGTCGACGGCAACTGGCGGCTCCTTCCCATCCCTAAACCTCGTGATGATAAACTACCCCCTCTGTCCCATAGAAACCAACCTAATACTGGATGTGACATATTTTAATACTACAAGTCTACATATATCTGTCCTAGATTCGTTTTTTTGAGACGGAGGGAGTAGTTTGTTGTGTCGTCTTCAATCATTGATTTGCAAAATTAAGTTCCAAAGGACACCAATGATTTGCACTGCGGAGCACAACTGCATTCTTAATATCTCTTTCTCCATCTCCTCACTCAATTCCTGCTTTGTGTGGTGAGCACTTGGCCCTTCCACTGAATTTCTCCTAGGGAGAGAGAAACAGGGAACTGTTGCGCATCGGCGACGAACTGCGCGTCTCCGTCGTTCTCCATCTTTGTTCTAGGGTTAGTTAGAGATGTGGGGAAAACAATTTGAAGATATGCTAGAGACCTCCGTTAGGTCTAGATGAGAAAGAAATGCTATTGATAGAAGGAAAACGTATGGCCTGTGCTACCAGTTGAAAATGGAAACTTTTTGTCCTATTTTTTTTTTTGGTACCGGTCTTATTTCTGTGATATAGACTGAATTTTCTCAATGATTAAACATCCAAGCAGAACCACTGCACTCACAAGGCTACATACGCACAGATAAATGAGGAAAAGATCAATCTAAACACAAAATACTTAAAGCAAAGCATTTGAGCCCTTAGCTGATCAACTATTTTCAAATTTGTTGACAGTACTATGATCTAGATAGTTGGATTGGTGTGTGACCCCTAAACATACAGTTTCCAAACCTTTATAATATAATTCTGACAAAACATGTGACTATTGCAAAGGTAAAAATAAAAGGTTTGGAGCATATAAAATTTAGAAGAACTTTGCATGGTGACAAACTCAGAGATTGGGACAGAATCAAAATTAGTTGGGATAGTCTGAATTTGCAGGATGGTTGTGAAGACAAAATCTGGTGGAATTTGACAAAAGATGGTGTTTTTTCTGTGAAATCTTTTTATAGAGCTCTTAAAATGCAACAGGTATGCTTTCCCTAGAAAATTTTTTTGAAGTTTAAAGTTCCTTTGAAAATCAGAATTTTTGTTTGGCTGTTTGTTAGAAACATAATACTCACAGAAGAAAATTTGTATAAAAGAGGTTGGAGAAAACTTGATAAAAAAAAAGGCCAATTCTGTGACAAAGAAGAGGATGTTCAACATCTGTTTTTTATTGTCCAATGGCCAAACTTCTTTGGAATATTATGAGCTGTGCTTTGAATGTAACTCCCATTTTGAGTTACCAAGAACTTTTTGGTCATTGGCTTACTGGTTATGATAAAAACATGAAACAATTGATTGTGGTGGGTCTAGCTGCAATTATTTGGACTATATGGAAATTTAGAAACAAAGCCTGTTTTGAGAATAACTTTTCAAAAGATCCCACTGATTTGGTCTTTGTGGCTTATTCCTGGGTGGACTCTTGGACATCTCTGCAGAAGCTGGAAGCAAACCGAAGAAGACTGCAATTGGCGGCCATGCTCATAAGACAAGTTGCAAGTGAAATTTTCGGTTCAAGATATGGATGGAGAGAACCAGGACTGAAGGCTGAAAAAGTTGCTCCATAAACTTATGATGTCTGTAGTATACCTCCTTTGCTGAAGATAGCTGTTGCTCCAAAAGCCTTTTCACTACTAAAAAAGGATTTTTCCATGCGGTCCAAAAGGGGTTTTTGCATGCAGTTAGCCCCTCCGCACAAATCAAAGGGTCTGGAAAAATTACTATTTTTACGTGCGGGTGGCGCACCCGCACGCAAAAATAGAAAACAAAAAAAAAATAAAATCGAAAAACCGAAACCCTAACACTAGAAGTTGTCGCCACCACCCTCCTCATGATCGCTATCGTCGCCGTTGCACTCCTCGTGGTCACTGTCGTCGTGGCCGTCGCCGGATCCATCGCCCCCACGCATCCCCAGCGCCGGATGCCGCCGCTACGCCTTCCCACCGTCCGAGCCCGCTCCCGCCTGCCGCCACCGCCAGATCCAAGCGGGGGGCAACCGCCTCCGCTAGATCCGGGCCGGGGCCAGGGGCCGGTCACCGTCGCCCCTCACCGCCTTCCATCATCGCGCGCACGCCGGCTGCCGCTCCTGAGCTGCCTCCGCCGTGACCGGCCGCCGCCGCTGCTCCCGAACCGCCTTCGCTAGAGCCAGAGGAGGCAAAGAGGCTGGAGCCGGAGGAGGAGGAGAAGGAGGTGGTGCTGGCGCCGGCACCGTGGTCCTTCACCGGGAGAATGAGAGGAGGAGAGGGAGTGAGGAGAAGATAAGGGGGAGAGAGAGGAGAAGAGGAAGTTAATTTTTTTTGAATAGGTTGAGAGGGAAAGAGGAGGATTGGACTTGCAGGTGGGCCCGCATGCGAAAATAGATTTTTCCGTGCGGGTCTCTTAAGTGGCCCGCCTGCAAAAATATATTATTTTCTTGTGCGAACCTGTTAAGAGGACCGCCTGCGAAAATTGATTTTTGCGTGCGGCTCTCTTAAGGAGCCGTATGCGAAAATGGAGGTTGATTTTTGCAGACGCGGTCAGTTATAGTCCGTCTAGAACCTAACGAGGGTCTCGTCCAAAAAAATCATTTTTTTATAGTGTTTGCTGTAATTTTGCCTATAAACTCTGCTTGGCGATATGCCTGGTCTATAATAGGCCTAGTCTTTTGCTGTTGTTATCTGAACAAAACTCTGTAAGATGATGCTCATTTCTAGTAAGAGAAATGGGGCTGCAAAGCCCTAGTTCAAAAAATAAAAAAAACGCCGAGCAACCATGACTTACCAGGGATAGAGAACAGACCAGACAGAAGAATGACTTTCTACTTTTCTAGATGGTAACTAATAGTTATAACTTGGAGCCTAAGAAATTAATTATCATTATCTGCTGCTACTCTCTGCATGCTATGCTACAATGTATACCATATGGCCCTATTCTTTTATCCAAATAAACTTTTGGATACTCGTGGCACGTTTTTCAAACTACTAAATGGTACGTTTCGTGCGAAAATTTTCTATATAAAAGTTGTTCTAAAATATCATATTAATCCCTTTTTCATGTTTGTAATAATTAAAACTCAATTAATCATATGTTATTACCACCTCGTTTTACGTGAAACACTTAATCTATATCTTTATCGAGATTCAAACACCACCCATATATACACAACACAGTAATTAATAAGGCATTATGAAAACTAACAATGTGAATATAAAAACTCATTGGTAACATCTGAATACAATTACCTTTTTCTCTGCAGCATTCGGAGAAGACGTTCGTTCAACTGGCTTGGTTTGACCTAAGGTCCATTAAAAAAATAAGGGTTCATTCTAAGAAACTCAAAAACAGGTACGTAAATAATAAACACACACCTTCCTGAAATACGACGCTGTAAAAATTATCCAGGTTATAAAGAGACCTTCAAGAACAAGTTGAAGAAATAGTTAATTATCAACAAACCAAATATCCATTTGCATACTAAACATTACTAACATTGAATACAGAGGTGATATCAGTACAGGTTCATGGTGTCAATGTACTCTTCCTTGGGGCAAAACCCAAATTCCTTGAGAATAGATGAGACATGCGCAAGGACCTCCACGTGGGACACCTGGATCACATTTAAACCGTTGTATCAGATAGATAAAAAGGAAAAGAAAGAAGAAATGATTTAGAGAAAATTTAATTATACTAGTTGAAATGAAAGGAAGTTGCAATCACATTGAATTCAAGCATACATGTTTTCATAAAGTTTGTAAACAAACATATTCAAAATTGCCTTAACTATGGCCGTGTTTAGTTCCAAAATAATTCTTCAAACTTCCAAGTTTTCCATCACATCGTTCTAATTTCAACCAAACTTCCAATTTTGGTAACTAAACACAGCCTATTTGTCTTGCTTTACGTACAGGATTAGAAACCAAAGAATACAAGTAGATGGTCCAGAAGGTAGGCACAGGCAGTCTTTTAGTCATTCAAATATCAACTTTGTAACTATAATTAACTTTATAAAAAAGGTATAAGTCCATTTTGTAGCACTTGAACTTTGCTTGCAGTCCATTTTTCACCCTAAACTGGTTTTCTTCACCCCCCCCCCCCCCCCCCAAACTTACGAAACTGGATCACAAATCTCACACCAAAAATATAACACGGTAACATGATAGTGGTTTCTCGCCAACCTGAACTTCAATTCGATATGTTATTTATTGCACGATCAACATCTGCTAATGAGTTAAACAAAATATATAAAACTGTGTACACAGAGTTGCTCTGTATACAAGGCTTTGCTGTGCTTACCACTAAAATTATAGAGGCTTGTTGCGTTTATAATATTTGGTTATTCTATTAATATATAAAAGTGACATTTTTTATACATATAGTTTATGAACGTTTCTGTCAATAATGTTAATCAGTTTTAATGTAATAATACTTCCATACTCTAACTCACAAGCACAAAAAGTTTAGTCAAAAAGAAAAAACAAGCACAAAAAGTTCATACAAAGGCACAACAATCTTATTTTACTATGTGGGTCTTGGCGTTCCTGATTCAACTACAGAACTCAGATATTGGAATGCATATCACCATCTGAAAGGAATACCTTAAAACTGTTGTTTAGGAAGGCTGAGCTTCCTCCAAAACTTGGTTTTCAAAGAAGCTAGTATGAATTAACAGGCTGAATCAAACAGGGCCAATTGTACGGGATAGGGTACCACAGGGTTGGTTGGAGAAAATTTCACAGGGATTACTTGTCAAATGGTGTGCCCAAAATAATGTATCTAAATATCTAATCTCATCACTAATTCAGTCCTATCTCAAATCAACAAGAGGATTACTAATCTAAGCTAATCTATTTCAAGGATATAGCCAGTTAGCCACTACTACTGGAAATTACCCCAATAAGGTGCAGAGGGTTTCAGCTTCTCAAAGCAGTGGAGCCTCCTACATCATAAGCTTCATACGAAAGCTCAAGATGCCACCAATTTTGAGGAAGCTTACTCTTGTGATAGTTTTAACATGATATTGAGAAGATTGACAGAACAGGACCGATCGTTCACCACTTCTGGGGAAGCTTAATCTTGTGAATGGTTTTTACATGATATTGAAGAGTTGAAGACAGAAATGAGGACTGACCGTTCACTTACACGCTGGATATGCTACCCCATGCACACTATAGTAGTACAAATAATGAAAAGTGGCCATGGAAATCAACAAATCACTAGTATTCTTCTTGCTCAGATTAGGGAACAATGGAATTTTGGAAGTAACTAGTGAAAATACTAATGCCAATATAAAATTTACTGTAAGAGGAAGAAATCTGATGGCACTGAATCCAACAATAGTGGTACCTCTGAATGTGTCTGAACGTAATCATAAAGAGCCTCGCCAGCTTGCGAAATTATATTATAAAGCAGACATTGGCAATTCAAAAGTGCTTTTCTTTCCTCCAACTGCTTATGTGCCTCTCCATTACCTTTGTCAGACGTTAGGGAATCATAGTCTCCAAATATGCGTTGCGCGATGATAGAAAACCCATTAGGTTTGCCCTTGCGAAAATGTTTTTGGGCTGCCAGGAATAAAACTGTGGCCTGTGCAAGCTTGCCGTTCTTCATGTAATTCCAGAGCTCATCGACTACATTATCTGTTTTTTGGGCAAGCAGTCTAATCACCTCCAAGGAAACTATCTGCACAATAATAAGTGACTTTCAGAATTTGTATGCAGGCAAGCAGCTTGGAATAACTTCATGTTACATCTTATTTCCTCTAATCATATATAGTAAGCATGAAGTAGGACGAACCTCCTAGGCTAGCTCCAAGCAGGATAAAATCTAGTAGTATTTACCTAAGTTAACTTATTGTCTATAAATTTCAAACAAGAACATGCCTTAGCACATGTCAAAATTTCAAAAGATGACACGGAAAAACTTCCTTTTGTCATGCTGAAAAGATAGTATACTTTGGGAAGATCGAGAGATAAGTGAATCAAAACAAACCATATCAGGTAGGCACAGCAGATGAACGAGCCTGTAGACGCAATCCTCACGATACTGCATAGGAGACACATTGTCCACAAGACACTTATGCAAGCAAGTATTCTCAACTGCAACATGGAGCGGCAGTAGCCGTCCCTGATCAACGCCGGTCGTACCATCATCAGCGAGTGTTCTTACGTTTGCTGAAGCTCCATGCCTGAAGAGCAACCTGATCATCCGAGGCGAACACCGTTCTGCAGCCTCATGGAGAGGGAAGCATCCATACGGGCTCATGCAGTTCGGATTGGCGTGCATCGAGCCGAGGCCAGGTGCCTTGCCCTCCAACACGGCTTTCATGCATCGCAAGGCATTGTACCTGATCATGAAGGTTAAGGTTTCTGAGGTGATGGTGAACCAGTATGCGAAGGTTGAAGGAGATTCCAAGAACATGTTTAGGAAGCACTGGACGCTGTCCTCTGCCATGACATTGCTCAAGCTGCGAGATATTTCAGAGAAGGCATCTCGCACCCTCTACAATATTGGGTCCATCGGCAATTAAATTAAGAGAGGTGAAAAGTGGTCAGTTTAATTTCCATGTAATTAAGAAATCAAAACATAATAAAGTATCATTGACATGCACTTTTTGAAACAGAACATTTTGTAAAGTTCTTTAAGAAAACAGAAGAGACGATTTGGGTGAAATAAAATGCGGCAGGATTGGGAAAAAAAAAACATAACAGGATGATTTGGCAACTGAAATCTGTAAATGAAGATTACAGAAAAACCTCAGGAGTAGGGTCTGGGATAATTATATCATTTGGCATGGACTTGGCGACCCAAGCAGCTCTTAGATTCAGCCACTGGAAGAGAGAATGTCAAGAAACAGGTAAGTAATTAAGGGAAGACAGAAACCGAGAGGAGGATCGTAAAGATGGGCCACCATACCTCATAGGACTTTTTTCTATCATATTTCTCAAGAACTAGAAAAGGACAGGAAGGATCCATGTTATCTACGGTTGCTCCTTCTTTGCCCATATTTTCGCGCAAACTTGCTGGTAGTACATGATTGGGAAATCTCACCACTATTTGCTTGTCTGAAACAATGAGGATTGAGTTTCATTCAAAAGAATATTATAATTTTGTATTGTTAGCAACATAATGTAAGGCATACATACAAAATAGTAAAATGTGATCCTTATTACGACCACGAAGACAAAATAAATGATGTCTAGACGACCCACAGAGTGGCACTTTCGCTAGCAATTTCTATGAAAACACGAGATTTGAAATAAAAGATGATTAAATATTATGGAAGTTACTTTCGTGAAGAATCTAGCAATATCTATCTTACATTGTTCTTATATATTAGTAGTGAAAGTTTATTATTTTGATCGGTAGGAACCCTACTAAAACGATATATGTTTTGAGGGCACATGTATGCTCTACGAAAGGGCATATAACCTAGTGGTTACAGTGACCTGAGTAGTACCCAAGGTTCTGAGTTCAAATCTTCTATGGAGCGAATTTCAGATTGGGTTGTTTGCGGGGCTAAGTTCCCTACTTCAATGGCTATATATATCAAAAATAAAAAAAATGTATGCTTGACTGAAATGTAACACAATATTGTGTTGCACAAATAAAACTAGTTAAGATTGATATTTCTGTTCAACAAAACAATAAAAAAAAGAGTGAAACTAGTGATTACTGATGCCGATCAACATGTTCAAGTTGCTCTCGACCGGTTGGCGGCAGAGCAACAGAAATTAAAGGGGGGCGAAACAGAAAAACACAAGTGAAGACGGGCTTCAATTATTTGACATCTTGACCCACTCTTATTCACCCAGATGATCCCACATGTTATTTTCACAAGTGTCAATCAAAGCAATTGAGTAAAGAAAAAAGTGTTAAATTATCAAATTTATCTAGAGAGAGAGGAGGTGGCGATCCGCAAATGAATGATTTTGAAGATGCAAAAGGAAACGATATGGTAATTGAACAACAAGAGGAAGACAACAAATAAGAAGACGATGGTGAAATCAAAAACTGATTAATTGATGTATTACCTGGAATCGATTCCGACATGGCCTCCCGGAGATTAATTGGGCAAGAATCCTGGATCAGTAGAGTAGAACCAACCAGATCTCCATATGAATGAGATGAGATGAATTTGTGTGGAACTAGAGGCGAGGAATTCTCGTCTAGGGTTTCTTTTTTCTTTTCTTTTCTTTTCTTTTTTTTTTTTTTTGACAAATAAGCAACGCAAAGAAAGGCACTCACATCCATCATGGTCTCATAGGCTGGGCCATCAGGCCCAATCCACTCCAATCACTTCCCTTCCATTCCACGACTTTACTGTTAGGAATAAGTTCACTTTAGGTCCCTTAGTTTGTCACCAGTCTGAAATTCATCCTGAGCGCCATATCAGGTATAATGCGTCCTTTAATTGGCAAAACAGTGTACTCGAGGCTCCAAGGAAATATAGTATTCCCAGTTTCAGTAGACGTGACAGCTGAATCATCATGGAACAAACATATCAGGGTAATTTAGTCTAAATAAAAAAAGAATTGGTGGACCCACATGCTAGGAGCATGTGCGACAAGGGATGAGAGGATGCTGAGTCGTTGAACGGTTGAAGTCCTCGGTGACGCCCGCCGCGTGTGCCCAGTTCCTCTCACGCCTGTAGGGAGAGAGGGGATGAGAGGGTTGTGGGGCAGGGGCTAGGCACCGCACAAGCTCCTCCTCTCCCGAAAGCGTGCCGCCGCATCCTTCCTAGTGCGTGAGGACGGCGGCCACATGCTGAAGGGCCCGCTCAACTCCTCTCTCGTCGACCCCTAGCGCCCACCGTGTGCCGCCCTTCTCCAGTTGGCTGTCACCCTGAAGGTTGGGAAAAGAGAGGAAGAGAGGATGACATCAGAGAGCATCGGTGGCGTGGGATCATGTGCTACGTGCGGTGCACAGGGCCACAAGGCGCGGATGGCAACAGTTGATCTCCTCCATCTCCAACTCCCGCACCATCGCCAACGTCGCCCGAGGCACCTTCCGACTCTACGACGCCACCTTCCGTGATGCGTGGAGAGGCCTCCTCCCGGTGTTCTCTGTCATCAAGCTGGGGTGGTGGTGGGGACATCGCTTGGCGCGAAGTCAGGCCTGCTACCAGCCGCCTGCCGGATGCTGGAGGACGCCTCCCATGTCCACTTAGCCCGCGCCCCCACTATCCCAGGGCTGCCCTGGCCTGGTGAGGATGGCGAAGAGAGGGGAGAGAGAGAGAGGAGGAGAGAGGTTTCTACTGGTATGTGGGGGCCACATAGGTCCATGTTGACTCAGCACAGCATACCGGAGTTAAAGCGCCACGTGGAACTAAACTAGGAGCTATGCTGTCTTAGTACGAAAGTTGATACAGTCTTACGAGTTCGGCTACATGTTATACCTGTTATTGCATTTCAAGTATGAATTTTAGACTCTGCAACAAATTGAATTTTAGACTTTGGACGGCCACCGCATCCGAGGCATACGCCCCCAGGAATGTGTGCCACGCACACTGCTAGACATAGATTGTTTGTTGGATTTGTACGAGCATCTCGAAGATGTCAAAGATGAAGGTGTTCATGATGGCACAATTTGGAAGTGAAGCCTTTACTTGAATGCACCTGCTCTCTGCACCTTGAAGCACTACTATGGAAATCATTTATTGCCACGCAAAAAATCGTGGCAATATTACTAAAATCGTGGCAAAAAGTATATATTGCAACAATTTTGAAATTGTTGCTAGCCGTGGTAATAAAGTCCGTGGTATTAGCTTATAGCCACAATTTTTATTTTGTGGTTTTAAATTTATATATTGCCACATAAGCAATGTGGCAAAAGAATATATTGCAACAATTTATAGCATGGCAACAAATAATTATTGCCACATCTATGTGTGTGGCACTAGTTTTTCATGCCACAATAGAAAAATCGTGGCAATACTTTTTTTTTTTGCCACGACAATATTAATTGTGGCATTTGTTTTTTATTGCAACAAAATAAAGCATGGTAATACTTGTTATATGCATAAAACATTTTCGTGGCAAAAACTACTATCGCAACAAAATAAACTTGTGACAGATTTACTATTGCAACAAACAGGTCCAGAACAATCTGTTATAGCAGAAAAATGTCATTGCACCGATAATTATGTCAACTCTGTCACACTAGAAATCAAATGTTTGACAATCCATGAGATTGAATATATTTCAAACATCCATACAGTGATCCACATAATATATAAATATGCCTTCCAAAATGCTAAAATAACAAGTTCTTTAAATTAAAATATGGGATAACAGTAAAAGTCCTAAAACTAAAGGGTTCCTGACACTGCCGTTGCTAACATCACTTGATAAATATCTTCTTCGCTCCAACCATTTGACAGTGATATATTGCATGCCTCCCTTTCAAATAATTCCATCCTGTATAAATGAATATCCATGTTTCATTGCATATCATATTTGGCGTAAATAATCACAGTCACATAGATGGTATATAATCTTGAGTAAGGCGTGATATGCACTATAGGAACAAAATATGAACCGAGATTGCTTTTTTTTCTATGCTTTATAGACTTTTCAGTTGACCTAGCACAAATATAAACTGAATACAACACTCTCACAAGTATTGCAATTACCTGATTAATTCGGGACCGTCCATAATTTTTAGCAGCTTTTCTAAGATCATATGAGGAAATAGTTCGTTGAGTATTGTTGCTTGTTGTCCCTTGGTTAATGGTATTCTGGTGGAACAGTGCACGTATAACAGAGAACCACTTTCAATGCTTCGAGCTTTATTTGTTTTGTCATGCAATTCTGCATTCTCACTAGGAACTTGGACTGATGGATCAGACTTCACACCACAAAGTAAAGAAAGAGAATCAGACAATATGGTTAGCATATAAATTAGGAAGGAAAAGTAAATGTTCACATTTTTTGAACCCTTACCTGCTCCGTCGATGGTGCTGTTTGGCCCATAAGCATTGCAATCATTTCCTCCCTCAATACTTGTCTTTCCTTACGCTGCTCTTCTTGTATTTTAATCTCCAATCGCAGCCTTTCATTGCGCTCAGCTTCAAGTTTCCTGTCACTTTCTTCCTGTTGAGCTGCAAGTTTTGCTTTCAGCTCATTAACCTCACAAGAGAGCTCATTATTTTTTTTTTTGAGTTTCAGCTGTTACACGAGCTTGTTCATCCATTTGAGCATGCAAACTTCCAGGACCGGTTACGGCTTTAGCCATGTAGCCTTGTCCACGTGCTTGTGATGTTTTACAATTTGTAGATACTCTGTAGCTTTCCTGGAAAACATTGTTTTGCTCTTCAACTGAAACAGGATTTCCTGTCTTTTCTTCTCTGTCACTAATTTTTTTTTGTGCATTTTCCTAGGAACAAGAAACATGAACATGTTACTCCATTAACTCTGAAATTTGCAACAGTACTTGACAATCAAAAAATTCTCACATAGATATCCTTAGCTGCAGTGTTGGACCATTTATCATCCTTCATATGTGTCGCTTTCCATAGGTCAAGCATATTTGGCTCCTTCCCTGTTTCCTTATCTCTCTAGAAATGTAAAGAAACAACAGATAAATAATATACCAATTGTTACGCCTAAAGACCATTCAATTATATTTGTACCTTCTCATAGCTAGTCTGTGAAAAAGATTTGGCGCCATTGACATGCTGAGTCTTTCGCTTCTTGCGGTTTTCAGAATTCTTTTGACTGATCTCCTATACGCATGATTGTAATGTAAATTAAACTAAGAGCACTTAAACATAAGGTAAAATTGAAAAACAAGATATATAATCAGAGAACCTGAAATTTTTTGTCAGTCCCAAAATAGTGTATTAGGTATTCCCATTCCAAGATGTCCAGATCTTCAGGTTTGTTCTTGAATCGCGATCCATCACTATTATATGCATGGTATGTAGCATGCAAATTTGAGCGCCATCCTCTATAACGCTCTCTCGCAATGTCCCAAATCTTTTTCCTTGTACTCTTTGTATCAGCAAGGTCCCATTTAGCCTAATATAGGAGTTAAACAAAAAAGATAGTTCTTATTAGTTAGAAATGAAATTGAGGAAACAACTGAAATGACAGTACTAACCAGCACATCTATAGCTATGGAATTTTTCACATCATCATGTATATCTTTCCACTTTCTCACTCCAATTATCGGTGCCTTCCTTTTCATAAACAAAACAACTTCTTCTACAAAGGAGCGATAGTTGATTCCTATCGGACCTCCCAATCTTGTGGAGAACTCAATTGGCAATTTCTGAGAAGCATTATCGAACCGCTTCTTAGCCACTTTATAACCTTTAAGTGTACCCCGTCCTTTCTTGTGTGCTTGGTCTATATCTGTAATTCATGTGAATATATAACATGGTAGGACAAATAAAAGGCATATATGAATTGTTGGCATCATAGCAATTGTACCTTCTAATTGTGTACGACAGCGCCGAGCATGTGTTGGCCAATCCGTTTGTGGGTTTGTGTTATTTGTATCCAAATTTTCAGAATTATCACTATGCTGCTCAGAACCAACATTGGATAATGAGCACTAACCTGCAACTGATGTAATTTTTCAAGTGTATCATTAAAGTAAAAGAGCATGAATATATGGTGTATACAGTTCAGCCAAGTGGTTACCCATCTCTTGCTCCCTACGGTTTCGGAGTGAATTTAATATTTCTGCTCTAGCTTGTGAATTCTTGTATGCTTTGAGTGTCTCATGTCTGAATATTACTGGGCATGCTGCATGAATAGAATATCTAAGTTTTGTTCAGCACTTCTGAAATACAGTTCTAAAGATTGAATGAAGCAAATAGTTCAATGGAAAAGTTGTTGCTCTACAGCATTGCTGTAGAATTTAGTACATAGTCAAAACAACTACAATCAAGAGCTATATGAATATTTACCTTCTTTAGGTCCAGTTGATTCAGATCTTGTAATTTCTCCAGAGGACTTCACAGGTGTTATGCTAACCCTATTATCCGTGCATGCTTTCTCCTTCATTACACACAACCTAACCTTGTTCTCACTCTCATGCTCTATAAGCATTCTTCTCACATCATCATCACTTTCTATTCCCACTAGAGTGGCTGTTCCACTGCCCTCTCTCCTCTTGTAGTACATGTAGTCCATTGCTGAGTAATCATAGTTTTCAACCAAACCAACTATGTTGAAAAAGCATATGAAGTCTTTGTCCATTTCCTTTTGCACAGATTCATGTTCAGGAGTTGGCCCACCGAGTTGAAGAATTAATGTCCAGGTGTCCTCTGCCATACTGTTCACCATATAGAAAAATATATTAAATATAAAAGAATTAAGATACCTATGTGAAAAGCATACTGTGCATATTGTACACTAAACTGAAACACACTACAACTTGCATATGCATCACGTCATCATTTACATAATAAATGCTAAAATACAAAATATACAGGTTAAATCCCAGTGGCAATGAATCTGCAACAAAAATAAGAAAAAGTGTAAGTGTTGCTCTTCTTATTATGATATATATATTTCAACATTGCAAATCAAAACCTTCCATGATTCTGTTAAAAAAAATAATTGGATCAACCAATAACACTGAAGAATAAATAGCTTCCATCTAAGGTAGCAAAGAACAAAAAAATCACACGCTAAGCATGAATAGGTGGAGCAACCAGTACCACTGAAGTTCTCAAGTTACAAACCAATAACAAGAAAAAAAAACTAAACGAAGAATTCATCATCGGATTCCTGTTCTACTAAATGTGTAGGTGCAACATGACCATCGTCAATGTAGGTATCATCCTCTGGTTCATCATGCTCATGCGTGGACTGTGTAGCATGTGCCTCGTCAATTATAGAAGCATCACCACTTACACCTTCTACACCAGTCCTACTCCAGTCTATAATATCTTCATTTTGATGGGGTATATTCATTTCTTCCAATCCCACGTTAATTGAGTCAATGTCAGTTTCCATCTCAGCTTGAGGCATAGCAAAAAGATTTCTGGGCTTTACTCTCACAATAGTGGACCAGTTTGGCTTGTTTATATCTTTCACATAAAACACCTGCTCAGCCTGAATGCTAAGAATGTAAGGATCGTCTTTGTATTTAAATCGAGTTGTATCAATGTCGATAATTCCATGCTTATCTTTTTTGAAGCCCCTGGCTTGGTTTCTATTAGCAGGAGGAGTATCATACCATCCACACTGAAATAAAACTACCTCCTTATCCATTCCAAACTCTAGAGCAACAATTTTCCTGATCACACCATACCAATCAATATTTCCACTGCTATCATCACCTCTCACAACTACACCGCTATTTTGGGTATTGAGATTTTCTTCTACGCGAGTTGTTCGAAAGAAAAACCCATTAACCATGCAACGGTTGTAAACACGTGCTCGCTGGTCAGGCCCTCTAGAAAGTGCATACATAAGATCATTTGTTTTTCCTTCTTCATGGAGTTTGCAAATCTGGGCTCAAAAAGATGAAATTACATAAATAATATTAGTTTTAGGTTATAAGGATAAATTTTTGTGCAAACTAAAAAAATAAATTATATAGATAGTTCCTCACTTTACTTTCAAACCAGTCAACAAATTCATCTCTGTGTCGCTGCTGGACATTACGTGGATTTCGTTGTGTGAGTTCATCAATATGTTCACTACAGGCATAAACTACTTTAGTAAACAAGAAAAAAAGAATGGCAATAAGGAAATAAAGCATGGATATATCATACTTGACCCATGGAGTGGCTTCCTCACAGTTTGTTAACAAATAGTGTCTAATTTGTTTCAGCTCATTCTTAGGAAGTGACTCAAAGGTGAATCCCTTCTTAGAGCGGTCTATCGTGGCGAATATGCTTAGCCCTGATGGTGGTTCATTTATAGTTGCACTTTCATGGCGCTCTGGCCGGTTGAGTTTTGTATCAATATCGTCCAGAAAATGAGAACAGAATGTCATGCACTCCTCTGATATATATCCCTCAGCAATTGAACCTTCAGGGTGAGCTTTGTTACGCACATAGCCTTTAAGTGTACGCAAATACCTTTCTATGGGATACATCCATCTATAGCAGACAGGCCCACCAAGTCTAGCTTCTTCTGCAAGATGAATAGGCAAATGCATCATGATATCAAAAAAGGCTGGAGGGAAGATCATCTCTAGCTGACAAATAGTTTCTGTGATTGAAGAGCTCCACTTCTTCAAATCTTCAGCATTTAACTCCTTGGAACAAATTGCACTAAAAAATATACTTAGTTCAATCAATGGAACTGTAACCTTTTCAGGCAATATCTTGCGTATTGCTATGGGAAGAAATTTTTGGAAAATAACATGGCAATCATGAGATTTAAGTCCAGTCACCTTACAACCCTTAACATCCACACATCTCTTAAAGTTTGAGGCATAACCATCGGGCATCTTTACTCCTTCTAAAAATTTGCATAAATAGGTCTTCTCATCCTTACTCAATGTATAACATGCTGGGGGCAAAATGTACTTGTCCTTATGCACCGAAGGATGTTGATCATCCCGTATCCCCATAAATTGCATGTCAAGATGAGCCTTCACACTATCCTTGGATTTTCCCTCCATATCAAGCAAAGTGCCTAGCACACTGTCACAAATATTCTTCTCAATATGCATCACATCCAAATTATGCCTTACTAGCAATGTCTTCCAGTAAGGTAGTTGAAAGAATACACTTTTTTTCCTCCAGTTGTGCCATCTGGTTTCCTCGACGCGCTTTCTCTTTTTTGTTTGTTTCCCAAATATTACTTGATCAAAGCTTTCATATTGCCTTAACACTTCATCACCTGTTAGTGGCTCCGGTGCAATTCTATGTTCAACCTTGTTATTAAATGACTTCTTGTTTCGGCGCCACTTGTGGTTCAAAGGCAAAAAGCGACGATGGCCCATGTAGCAATGCTTACAACCAAATTTCAACCAAAAATACTCTGTATCTTTGTGACAGTAAGGACATGCTAACTTGCCTTTTGTGCTCCATCCAGATAGCATTCCATAAGCTGGGTAGTCGTTTATTGTCCACAAAAGAGCTGCATGCAACCGAAAATTCTCCTTCTTTCCGGCATCCCATGTCAAAACACCATCAAACCATAGATCTCTGAGCTCATCTACCAAAGGTTGCAAATATACATCAATGTTATTTCCTGGAGACTTAGGGCCAGGTATCAGCATTGACATAATCCAATATGGTTGTTTCAAACACAACCAAGGCGGCAAGTTGTACGGGATTAAGATGACAGGCCATGTAGTGTACGAAACACTCATTATCCCAAATGGATTGAACCCATCAGATGCAAGCCCAAGCCTAACATTTCGAACATCAGATGAGAATTCTGTATGCATATCATCAAAATGTTTCCAAGCTAATGAGTCTGCAGGGTGTCGCATTGTATCATCACTCACACGACCCTCCTTATGCCATCGCATGTCCAAAGAGGTTGTTTCTCTCATATATAACCGTTGCAGTCGCGGAGTAAGGGGGAAGTACCGTAATATTTTTCGTGGAACCCGCTTCTTGGTTGAACCACACGAACTAGCCTCATTTGTGCTAGTAGAAGAATCTGCTTTCCATCTACTTTCATTGCAGATTGGACATTGATCTAAGTTTGCATATTCCTTTCGATATAACACACAATCATTGTAGCATGCATGTATCTTTTGGTAGTCAAGTCCAAGGTCTCGAACAACTTTTTGCACTTTATCTAGAGTGTTTGGGATGCAGTGGCCTTTTGGGAGAGTAACTGAGAACAATTGAAGAATGGCCTCCAATGCCTTATTACTCATCCCAAACATGCATTTAATTTGAAAAAGCCTAACAATGAAAGACAATTTAGTGACCTCCTTGCACCCTGGATACAATTCCTTCTCAGCTTCTTTTAGTAAATTAAAGAACGCCTTAGCACAATCATTTGGTTCTTCGCTCAATCCGACTTCGGCGTCATGTAGAGGAGCATCCCCGTCATCATTGAATTCTCCAATGTTGTTTGCATCACCAAAGTTAGTTCTAGGGTTAGTGCCCCTTATAAGGCTAGATATCATATTACGGACTACAACACCATCATTTGTCACGCCATCAGCACCAACTCCTTCAGTGACATCTTCGTCATCTAAATCCTCACCATGGTATACCCATCGTGTGTAACTTTCATCAATCCCATTCCTTAGTAAGTCACTTTGCACTTCAGAGCGTGTTTTGTATGCCATGTTAAGGCATCTTTTACATGGGCAGGGAGCAGTACCCCCTTCATCACCCTCTTCAAATGCAAAGTTCAAAAAATCCTGAAGCCCTTTTTGCCACTCTACAGTAGTTTTATTCATGCGCATCCAACTCCTATCTACTGACATGCTTCCTGCTTAAGACTAAAAAAATAAAAAAAAATATAATGTTCACTACAAAGTCAAGCAAAATACTTATTAAAAAAAGGATATATATGGCTGGCAGTTAAGGATTTTAACCAAAAAAAGAAGTTTATGAGTTCATGTAATGAACAAACCTTGCCAGAACTTGTCTCTCTGATTAGCAGAAGTGTGTTAACTAGCTTCTTGCGTACACGTACAGATGCTTTCCTACACAAATTAAGATATGAATAAGTAAATCAATGGTAAAATCATGAGGACTAAAGCATAACATTTGATTTTGCAAAATCAATCTATATATTGGTCTACAGATAGAAGTGACCTACTAAGATCACTCCTCCAAAATTTTCAACAGTAATATACATGTCAAAGCAAATTATATCTACATCCTTCAATTCAATGGTCAGCTTTCTCCATTGTCAGACAAAACCTTCTAACATGATTAACCATCCTATGTGCACTGCTCACAAGGATTAGCATGAAGAAGTCAAAGAGAAATTAAGATAAAGTTCTGTATTGTAGAAACAACTCAAAATTATAATTCCGGAAATGACAGCATTACAAGACAAGTGAAAAAGGCATTCATGTTGTGTTAATTGTTAATTCATGATTCCTAATATAATCAGTACCAATCAAATCATAAATTGAGAGATATGAAACTGAAGAATGAAAATACATATGAGTTGATACTTGCTAGTAATATGGGATGAACATAACTAAGTCAGAAAATTATACAATATAATTTTTTCCTTGGGCCAATTTTCAGTGTAATGAAGTGAAGAAGCACACTATAGTAGAGAGGACAAACTGGTTTGAGCTGCTCATAAGAACACGCCGCTGTTCGGGCCAATCGGCGCACTGCCAGCCCACTCCTCCGCATGAGTGACCCACCGAATCAGCACACAGCCACCACCATCGAGCAGCCCGGCAAAACATTGAACTACAGAGTACAGAGCCAGCACCGACAGATGTTGGGTGGGGGGGCACCGCCTGCAGCATCCGAATCATGCCTTCATGCTAAGATTAGGATCGTGCGCAACTGATTGGACACACGAGGCAGCAGCGACGGAAGCAATCGGCATGCGATCTGCGCCGCCTGCGCCATGTATCCGCTCAGCAATTTGGTGTGCGACGAAGTGGCGGGATGTGGGGGCTGTGAGAGGGGCAGGGTCGCGAGGTTCTGGTGGCAGTAGGCAGGGATGACTAGGGGGAGGTTGATTCAGCGGGGAGCGTGGAGTTAGGGGTGGGGATTGACGCCGGCTGCAGGCATGGAGGGTTTGGGATTTCTCACAACGCTGCTCGCCAAAAGCTGGGCACCACATACTTCAATCCCCACCCCTATCTGCAATCTAAGGCAAGCAGAGCCAGCAGTCCATCATGGCATCTAATCCCACAGCGCTGCAATAGAGGCAAGACATCCAACAGGAAAACAGAAAGAAGAAGGAGAGGGGAACGAGAGATTGGGATCTTGAGGAGGAGGAAAACAGAAAGAAGGGAAGGGGAATGAGAGATTGGGAACGTGAGGAGGAGGAAGATGATACCCGATACACAGGAATCACGACGGCAACAGCGCGTGGAACGTCGTTAACCCCGTGGAATCGCCAGTCGCCAGACGTTCCTCCGTCGTCCTCGAAGACGGCGGCTGTACACTAGTTAGATTAGATTAATGATCTTTGATTTATCTGTAACAACTCCCGCCGTCATTATTCCAAAAAAAAAAACTCCCGCCGTCCTGCACTTAGGCGCCAAAAAAGAAATTAGGACTCGCCAAAGGATAAAAAATTGAGACCACATCAGTTATGTCTAAATTTTTCATCACTCAAAAACAATATTTTTTTACTAAAAAATACTATCGCCACAATTTAACCTATAAATCATGGCAATAGTGCTGGTATATTGCAACAAGTCCAAAATTAATGCAACAGTAATATATTGTAGCTAGAGAGAATACGTTAATTGCCATGAATAAAAAACTGTTGCAAAAAAATACCCTTATTGCTACAGTAATTTTCCGTGTGGCCATAGCCCACTATTTATTGCAACAAAAATCAAAAGTATAACAACAATAATAAATTGTTGTGATATAATTTACTAATTGCCACGAGATGACCGGACATGGCAATAGAATAATGCATTTGCCACGAATAAAAGTTCGTTGCAATATTTTCATGGCAATAGCATAATTCTCTTGTAGTGAAGATTTAGATCTTGTATGTCTCAATATGTATCACTACGCCTCAGTAATCTGGGGGAATGAGGACCCCAGTTCCTATATCTCCGACAGAGTCATATAGTCCTCTAGTTAAAAATTACCACTTATATATAATCGCTTGATCTCCTAAAAAGATCTCTCTATCAATGATCACCCTCAACTTTGGCTCGAAAATTTTGACAAAATGACCATTTTACAAAACTTATTTTAAGAATAGACTGTGTTAAAAACTAATTCTAAAAATGAACCATCAACTCAGCACCATTTATAGTGTCTTAGCACCAATGGGGTTGGCGTTGAGATATTGCCTGTGGTGTCACAAACGCCAAGTCATCCTAGCTCGCCGCTGTGTAAGTGGCGCTGAGGTGTTGATACTATATACAAACGCATCGGCTAGTATTGTTAGCAAGTTCTAGTACCCTGGTGGCAGAGCACTTTTTTTTTATTTTGTCTATTTTTTATTTTAAAAAGTCACAGCACTGTGAAATTTTTGGATAATATTGTCTACTGTTCTCCCCTTTTTTTTATTTTGTCTATTTTTTATTTTAAAAAAGTCACATGTTCTGTTTAAATTTTATTGAAGTTTCAAATTTGAAAAGAAAAATGAAAGTTAAATTATAATACTAATCATAATAAAATATGTAACTCAACAAGTACATATTTGCATTTTTTTACTTGGAAGGAACATATTTGTATAATATTTTTCTAAATAAAATATTTAGCTTAACAGCTATAAATTTACATATTTTCGATCTTAACTTAGAAATAAAACAAACTTAGAAATCACGTGAACTTTCAAATGAAGTATATTTGTTGTTGAAAAGAATTAATTATAATGTTCTCTCTTCATAGGAATGAAGTATATTATATATCCACTTCTCAATTTTTTATCAGGACATCAATTTATAGAAATTAATTTAAAAATTATATGATTTAAGTTTCCAAATTTGTAGTGTTAGGATGAGTAATATTGATTTTTTATGAGACGGATGGAGTAATATTGATGTGACACAAGTAGCTCAGATATGACCATTACTATCTTATTTATACATCAACCAAAGGTGCATATGTTCTATATTAGATTTATTTGTTATATATTAGAACAAACATTACTACACAATAAGTTTTGTGTGTTTTCCTTTGTAGAGGTACTTGCTTTGTGAAGGAAAAGAGACCAAGCGTAAGGAATGCATGGATGATCAAAGAAGTTGATTGGGGCAAACCAAGACCTTCTCCAAGTCCACTCTTACCTCACCACGTCAATTTTGGTCCATAAAAGGCAAGAGACAAAGTTCTACACGTTTTGGATTCGGATTCGGGCCACCTGACAGCATCAACTTCAAATGTACCTAGCCGCTGATTTAGAAGAAATTTAGGGGCCCATGAGTACTTGTTGGAAAGCTTATGAAATCTACTTTCATATGGTTTTGGTCCCACGTCAAAATTCCCACCGAGCTATATGGAATCTGCAAAACAAGCCACGTATATCATCCAGTCCGAATCTGATTTGGGTCTTGGGCCTAATTGTGTCATGGGCTAAGCCCAAAGGGGTGTGCGCCCTAGGGCAACCCTAGGACGTCCTAAATTATATTTATTCAGTAGCCATCATAGTTTAAATTATATTTATTTTGCTTAGATTATTTCTGCCATTACAGTTTCACTGCTAGATTAGTTTGTAGAACCCCAAATTCAAGTGCTTAATCATTTATATGCAATTGAGTTGCAATCTATATTTTTTTTGCTTGTGTTGTTCGATTAACATGCAGAGATTAGACTTCTAAGCGAGGTCAACCGGGCAGTGCACGGTTGATAACTAGAGGAGATACGGTGCTACGATTGCAGAGTCCGGATCATGTTGATTGGAAGCCGGATCGTGTGTTTCAAGTTTCCACTAAATCGAGAGTTATCAATACCTATCGGAAGATCGGGACTAGTATCCTCATCAAACATATTTATTATCATATTTTTCTAATTGCAAAAATAAATTTATAGAGAAAAAGAAAAATAAGAAAATCTAAAAGTTACAGAGGTGTGGGCAAAACTCCCCAGGGTTGTTGCTAAAGTCCTCCACCACCATACTAGCCTCGATACCATGTATAGAAAGGTTATAGTTTTATTTAATCTAGTGTGCCAGTTAAAGTGGCGGTGAGCTAGGCTGAATTGTCGATTTTATACCACCTCGGATAATATCTAAGCGCCAACAGGCTGTTGGCACTAAGACATTATATTTCAGTGCTGAGATCACGGTTTATTTTTTAAGTTAATTTTTGGTTCTATTCTTAAAATAAGTTTTACATAAGGTGATTTTGCCAAATTTTCAGAACTTTGGCTACATGTATGCATGCTCATAATTAAAGTAAAGGAAATGCGACGTCCAATCGATATGTTTAATCACATGACAGGTTACTTTAATTTCCTCTTGTAAGTATCGTTTTGACAGAAAAAGGAATATATGTTACCCCTTATGTCACTGCACATGTAATTCGACATCGTTCGAATCTAAAAAGAGATCCATCCTAATTAACGTACGGCCTCAAGAACCCTAGCTTAGGTCGTCGTCGTTGTCGTCGCGCGTCCTTACTCCCTTAGCCTTGCGATTAAGCTAACCTCTTTCCTCCATTAAATACCTCCACGTTCACAGCTTCATGCAAACCCTCGCGTTCCTCTCTCCTCCATCCACCTGTAAAGCTAAGCTTCTTCTTCATCCATGGCCTTATCCTAATCTCTCTCTCTCTCTCTAACTCTAAGCTTGTGGCTAAGCTCAAAGCTTTAGCTATATAGGGGTATATAAAACCACAGCCCTAGCTAAACAAAAATAGATTAATTAGCCAATTAAGTACGTGACACTCGAGCTCCATCATCACAAGCCTAGTTAGCTACTGCAACTAATTAACTTTCGTGTGTACAAAATGTCGCAGCTGCCGCCGCCGATGGCCGCCGCCGCCGCTGCGGTGGCCGTCGCCGACCGGGGGATGACGAAGAAGCGGGCGGGGCTCCCGAGGCTGCTGCACAAGTTCTTCTTCAAGGTGCTGCGGCTGAGGCCGGCGGCGGCGGCGGCGGCGGCGGTGGAGCCCGGCGCCGCCGCGTTCGAGGCCTACTACGGCTACCGGATGGTGGACGAGTACTACTACTACAGCTACGGCGGCGCCGCCGGGCCGGCGTCGTGGGCGGGCGTGCTCTCCTCCATCCCGGAGGAGGAGAGCTCCGACGAGGGCACGCCGGCCGCCGACGCCGCCACGCTCCGCAAGGCACGCTCCGACTCCGACCAGTTCGTCGCCGCCGAGGCCGCCGCCGTCGCCGTCGTAGTAGTAAATTACCGCGGCGCAGCTAGCTGAGTGAGCTAAGCTTGCTATACTCAGCTCTATCCTCATCGCCGTCCGATCAGAAATCGACGGTCTGGATGAGGTCATGGACGTTTCAGATCATCTTCTTCTGCACGCATCAACCCTCACTCACGCCTCTCAAAGTTCATCGGACGGCTCCCGAGAATAGAGGCAGAAAGTGTTACATCTCAAGCCAGCATCGGATGGTCCGAATCTGCACTTGTGCAGTTTGCATGTATCAAAGATCAAATTTTTAGTCTTGTTGTTAATTAGTGACAAGATTTTAATTTGTGTAGCATAGAGATGTGTATATATATATACTTAAGTAGTATATGATAGATAGGAAAAAAGGAAAAAAGAAAACTCTGTTATTTGAGAGTGAAAATAAGGTCACATGTAATTCGTCAAGGGGACAGTGATCACTCACGAGAAGGTAGTTGTGTAAAAAGGCAATAGTATTACTAACATTGTTGTGTCATTTTTGGGCAGCAGTAAAAGCTGCTGTCTTGTTGACATCACCAGTGATGTGTGTGGTTTTTCAACTTCTCAATACATGTACAGTAGCAGTGGCCAGAGTAGAGTATACATTGGTGTACTACTACTACTCTCTCTCTCTTGGCCGGTCACATGTTCACTTGTAACTTTTTCTTCCTGTATGGTTCTTACTGGTTGCTACAACAACTTTGGAGCTATCACAAAAGCAAACCTTTTCATTCATGTGTGTTGTTTGGGAAAGGAGACCTTTTTATATTTCCCTTTATTTTTTTCTTTTAAGAGTAAATTTCACAAAACTACATATACTTGGATCAAATTATCACGAAACTATAGATTTAACAATGTGTATCATAAAACTATAGATTTAGCGTCAATCTTTTCGTGGAACTACAGATTTAATGCACTATATCACAAAACTACAGATTTAGTAATGAAATTATCAAAAAACTACATATTCTAGAGTTTAGATCATAGCACTATTATTAATTTAAAGTTATAAATATGTAGTTTTGTGATAAAATTGTTGTTAAATCTATAGTTACGTGATATAATACCTTAAATATGTAGTTCCGTGATAAATTTGACACTAAATTTGTAATTTTTTGAAACACAATCTTAAATCTGTAGTTTTATACTCCCTCCGTCCCACAGTATAAGGGATTTTGGGTTTTTGCTTGTAACGTTTGACCACTCGTCTTATTCAATTTTTTTTGCAAATATAAAAAACGAAAATTTGTGCTTAAAGTACGGTAGATAATAAAGTAAGTCACAAATAAAATAAATAATAATTTCAAAAAATTTTGAATAAGACGAGTGGTCAAACGTTGCAAGCAAAAACTCAAAATTCCTTATATTATGGGACGGAGGGAGTAATAGTTAGATCAAAGTATAGTTTTGTGAAATCTACTTCTTTTAATAACTTAATTAATGGCTAAAGGTCAATATTTTCCCGTTTCACTTTCTCACATGTTATTAGTTTCACATGATGTGTAGTAGTTGTGTACGTTCAGATAATTTTGTGGTGATCCATTATATTATAAGAGGTGTTGATCCACTTGTCAGCCGACAAGTAGATGGAGGTCAACTATGATTTTTAGATTTTTAAGGAAGTGGTTATTCTAAATTTGAAAGTAAAAGAGAAAATTTAGCATATGTGCTTAGCAACTTATTTTTTCCTTGTCATTGTTGTAGACAATTTTTTGTACCGTTGTCCAAAGTACGTAGTATATATAATATATTTGGTACTAGTGCTTAGTTCATTGTTGGATTCACATATTCAAAACCAGAACGATTGATTTGCCCCTGTGGATTTTTCTTGAAAATTATAACCTAGCTTTTGGCATGCAGAGGCGCGGAGCCCAAGGAGGATTCTTGTGTTCCAAAGGAGTCTTGTTTTGAAAAAAGAGAATTGCTCTATATATACTGATGGGATATACTCTCTCAATTCCAAAATGATCTACATATAGTTTTTTTAGGTTGTTCCTAAATAATCTACATATTTGTTTTCATTCATTAAGTCTATTTGTTATTTGTGCATTGGAGTAAATGGATATTGATGCATGCATCCATGCACACAAGTATTTATAACCCACATGCAATATCTTGATTTGCTATTGGCTAGGAAATAGTGGGGATTGTGCTTGCATAGAGTTTGTTGCTAGAGTAAATATAGTATGAGGGAGTTATTAGTTTTTCTTGGTCTTGATGTACCTATGAAATATGTAGATTAATTTAGAATAGAGGGAGTATTTGCATTAAATTTAAATTAACATCGTTGTCATATCTAAATCCAGGCTCCACCAGACCACCACTGTTGGCATGGTAGCTTGCAACATGTAAACACCTACTCCCTCCGCCCCATATTACAAGGGATTTTAACTTTTGCTTGTACTGTTTGGCCACTCATCTTATTTAAAAAATTTTTGCAAATATAAAAAATAATAAGTTGTGTTTAAAGTATTTTGGATAATAAAGTAAGTCACAAATAAATTAAATAATACTAAATGTTTTTGAATAAGATGAATGGTCAAACAGTGCAAGCAAAAAGTCAAAATCCATTATATTATGGGACAGAGGAAGTAGATCGCATTTATTTATTTTCCCTTTGCGAGGTACCTAGATCACATTTCCAAATTCATGCAAAAATACTAGCTAGTGACTCTCTCACGTGATTTTCGTAATATTGGCAGTTTGCCTAACAAAATTGCACTTGACAGTTGCTCAAGCTGCCTACATTAATTTGGCAGTGAAAAGATGTAGTTGAAAACTCAACCTCGTTTAAGAGATATGAAACTGACAAATATCTAAGACTACCATTTTTCTTGTCTAAGAACAAGACAAGAATCAATGCTACTGTTTTTTCTTCACTGTTTGTTAATTTCATATCTTGCTAATGAAGTTGAGTTCTCTTTCATAATATTTATGATTCGGTTTCCATGGTTTTGGGGCACGGTTAGCAAAGACTCTAGCTCCTAGATTCATCTTTCTGAGATTTAACTCCTAGAGCTAGAGCCTGGAGCACAACAAATAGTTCAGATGTGACCAAAATTGGAATGGAGTGGGCTGGATCATTCCCATAAAATGAACTAGAGGGATAGGTTTCGGTAGCTCCACTGCCCCACTCCTAACCAGATTAAAATGATACCCAGTTCTTTTCGTCGAATTTACGAGGAAATTGCCATCACACCCCTTCCAGTTTCACTCCTTCCGTTGGAGTTAGCTCGAAGTTAGGATATGAGTTTGAAGCTCTATCAGACAATTAATGCAGGTACTGATTTTTCCCATACATGAACTCTGTTTGCAAGAGGGCTAGGTGACCTTGGATTTTTCATTTGAGGCCTTGCACGGAATAAGTTCACTTACCATCCCCCATCTTTACATCAAGTTTAATTTACATCCCTAATCGTAATACCAGAATAAACCTCAAACTTGCAAAACCGTTTAAAATTAAGTCCTCCGGCAGTATAGATGCATGATTTCGCTAGCGTGAAATTTGACCTGGTCCACTCCCGCTGACTAGATGCTTATGTGGCAACCTCACTCTCTTACCTTCTCTCTTCCTCTGCTTTCTCTCCCTCCTAAAGCCTAGGAGCAACGCTGACTACGGGCAGCGAGGAGGCTATGGCGGCAAGTGTTACAACGAGGTGGTGGCTACGAGGCGGCGAGGGCAGTTATTTCGATCCCCCGTGACCGCCCAACACTATTCCAAACCAAGTTCATTGTTGCCATGGCTGCCATGGGCTGGTCCGACTTATCATCGGAGCTCCTCTCTGAGATCGTTGGCAGTCTCATCAAGCTGGCGTATATCATGTGATTCCAATCGATCTGATCCTCTTGTCGGGCGGCAACAGGTAGGGCGGCGGCTGCGATACCGTCGTAGTCGCCATGGTTGCTTCTCCCATCCTTCCCATCTCAGCTCTTCTTCTGCCCTTGCGAGGACTTGCGGAAGCTCGCTCTCACGGTGGAGTCCCACCACTCCATCGATCTCATTGACCTCTCCATATGTCCCTCCTCCGCCCCTTCACCGGCACCATCCACGTCGTCCTGCCGCTCCTGGCCTTCTTCACCGAGACGGACGACCTGGCCTGGGACTGGTCCCCGTACTATAGGATCGAACAGCAAGAATAAAAACTTTTAGCAGAATTAAAAGTTATCCTCTAATCCGATGAAGATCGGTCTGACAGGAGTTGATCTGCCAGTCTGACCACGCCTATGCCACCGGTCTGATCGATGTTGATCGCCCGGTCTAACCACACCAAAGTGGCCTCTGCCTCGTGTCGCCGCCGGTGGTCTGACCGCCGTGTTCCCATCGGTCTGACTAGCGCAATGACGTCGATCTGACCGTCGGTGTCTCGCCGGTTGGACCACCGAACCTAGCAAACACAAATCGAAGATCTCTCAAAGTAGATTGCAACTTTATTACTTCTCTCTGTGCTCACAAAGTGCAACAACAACACTCATCACAAAAATCTCGACTAAACTCGAAACTCTAACTTTTCTCTCAACTCAACTCTCTCTAAAGCGATACTGGAAGGCCTCACCCTCACTCTCTATTTATATCCGAGGTAGGCAGCCTAAAGCCATGAACCAAACTTGTACAAGAAGTCCTAATCCCCTAGGAAATCTTCTCGTACAAGAAACAAACTTTACAAACTCCAATTGTACCAAATTTGGACTTCTTTGAAATTCGACTCCGCATCCCATACGAACACAATATCTCCATTGTATGTCATATGGAATCTTCACCAACCACATGCATTGATCTTTAGCCTAAGCATCCCGCATGATATCCTGATCGTCCGGACGTTATCTTCTCCCAAATTGACTCCTGATCCATCACCGGCAATACTCTCCCTAGGCATCAAAACCATCTACACATGCATCAACCAAGAAACCATATCTGAGCACTAGCTATCTCCAACTTGACTCATTGTTATCAAACAACAATATTACATACGCATAGTATCCATCTAGAAGTCATAAACATGAACTATCCACGGATATCCAACAAAACATCTCGAAATCGAAACCGATACAAAGTAACTGCATGCATACCTCAGGTCTGACCGGTTCTCACCTGTCAACAACAGTTCCAATAATCTCCAACACCACTTCACCAATAATATCTAAATATCAAAACAAATAATCTCATATGCCAATTGATTCACTATTAGAAAAATAATTTATCGCCACGAAAAAAATCGTAGCATCAATGCTAAAATAGTGGCAATAGATACATGTTGCTACAATCTTAAAATCGTTGCTAACCGCAGTAATAAATAGAGTAGTAATAGGTTATTGCAATGATTTTTATTTAGTTGTAATAAATTTTGATATTGTCATAAAATGGATGTGGCAAAAAATATATATTGCAACACTTCACATCGTTGTAATAAATAAATATTGCCACTACTCCATGTGTGGCATTAGTTCTACGTATCAAATTAAATGTTCCAATATTAATTTATCATCCTAACTATCTTTTTTTATATCTTCTCATGGCTGGGATTCAAACCCAAGATCTCTCCCTCACGCACGCTCTCTATTACCAACTCACCTACGCATCAATTTTGTTTAAAAATGCATATAATTCCATTTGAGCCTGCCTAACTGAAATTTGAATCATGAATTTGAATATTTAAAAGATTTCAAATGAAAACTTGAAGTGGTATATCTCGTCGAGAGCTATAAATTTCATATAAAATTTATCCTAATCTGTGTCCATATGAAAAGAATAAGTCAAATTATGAGATGATAAATTTTTTATTGTAAAGAATTTGTTGATCATGGCAATAGAAATAGTGTAAAGTACCATATACTATGAAAATTGTCACAAAAATTAAATTTGTGACAATAGAACATGTTTTTTTGTGATGATAAATTTTTCATTTCCTATTTCAACAAGAATACTATATAAAACAACGATCGTAGATCGTTGCAACAAAGTATAATTATTTGCCAAAAAATTATCATTGCGATAGTACAATATATTGCCACGAATTATTTTTCGTTATAATAAATTGGTGGCATCACGGCATCCTGTGGTGAGGGCATCCGACCCGCCCACCGCCGCTTGGCCCCCCATCGGCCATGGCTGGGGCGTCTAGATAGGCTGGAGTGGATGGGTCTGCTGCGGCAGGGATAGGGAGAGGCTGGCGGAAGGAACGCTGCTGATGTGCTGGAGGAGATCAGGAGTGAGGAAAGTGGAAGAGGTATTGTGGTTTTGGAAATTATAAACTCGAGTAAAGATGAGGGACTATAAGTGGACTTAGGCTATGTTCGGGATGAGGGGTTCACGCAAAACGATGTTCGCATTAACAAGTATTAGCTATTTTTTAAAAAAATGGATCAATATAGAAAACCTTTTGCAAAACAAAAATACACCGTTAAGTAGTTTGAAAAACGTGCACGCGGAAAACGATGGTGGAGAGTTGGTAACTCCCAGCCAAGAACGCAGCCTTAGGAATCTGCACATCCTAAGGTGGGCTGGTGGGCTGGAATCCATAAGGTTACTGAATTCGGCCTTGTTGATTAAGCCTTGTCCGAACAAGTACAAGGCTGGCCCATAACATGAATGCGCAGGAAATAATTCTCGCAAGTACAAGATGAGGGACTAGATTTCAGCCTTGACGAAATTCAAGGCCTTCAGATTTCAGCCTAGATTTCAGTGGACTCATTTATGAAGTCGGTCTGCCTTGACAAAAATTCAAGGCCTTCAGATTAGACTGGCGGATGAGCAGGAAATAATTCTCCCAAATTTTGTGTCGAACTGTGATCTCAAGAAACAGCCTTTCAGTTACGAATTTCAGTTAGCTTTTCAGTTATGAATTTCAGTTACGATCAGAAATATTCCTTGCATTATATATAACTTAAAAATGCCTTCTTTAAGAGATTAAGTAGTTTTGATTGAAATTCAATTATAGATTATAGAATACCAATCTTGGTGACACAGCATCAAAGCGAATTTTGATACGAGAATGTATGAAAATAAGCTGAAATTTCTCAAGCTTGCTGAGTTATAAAATTGAAGCAGAATACCCCAATCCATACGAAATGTTACGCCTAAACCAGACCAAACGCAACAGATAACTTCGCACCAATCACCAAAGCTACTGTTTTCTCCATTGGATTCAGAGAAGAGAATCCTCGTCAGCGTTAGGACCACCACCACCATCGCCATCCATGGCGACTAGGACGAGGCCGAGGAGGACGTACAGGGGGAGGCGTCGCCGCCGCCGCCGCCGCTGGCCGCCGCCTTGGTGTACTCCTCCATGTCCCTCTTGTACGCCGCCATGGCCTCCGCGGCCTTGCCGTTCCACGCCTGCTTCTCCGCCTCCCCGAGCTCCTTCCACTTCACCGACACGAGCGCGGTCAGCGTGGAGCTCGCCACGCCGGGGCGCTCCTCCGCCAGCTGCCGCCTCGCCTCCTTGCTGAACAGCAGGAACGACGACGCCGGCTTCTTGGGCCGGTTCGGGTCGGCGGCAGCGGCGGCGCCGCTCACCTTCTTCTTCCTCTGCTCCTCCTTGGTCTTCTTGATGATGTTGTCCGTCTTCTCCTTCTTCTTGAGCAGCTGGAGCGCCTCCTGCTTCATGATCTTCTTCTGCTCCTCCTCCTCTTTCTCCTGGCACGCCGCCTCCTCCTGCTTCCTCTGCCGGTACGCCGCCATCTCCACCTGGTACTCCTCCCTCTGCTTCCGCGCCGCCGCCTCGAACGGCGCCTTCTCCGCCTCGGACATCGCCTTCCACTCCTCGCCGGTGATCCTGCCGATCTCGGGGACGTTCTTCTTCTCGGCGACGAGCGCCGCGCGGCGCTGCTGGGTGTAGACGAAGTAGGCGGACATGGGCTGCTTCGGCTTGGAGGGGTCCTTCTCCTTCTTCTTCTTCCCTTTCTTGCTCGCCTTCTTGTTGTCACCGCCGTCGCCGTCGTCGTCGGCCTCCTGCCGGAACTTGAGATACTGCTCGAGCAGCTCCTTGGCGGTCCTCTGCATCTGCTCCTCCTCGAGCAGCTTCATCGCCTCGGCCTCGCGCTTCTCCTGCCCGACCACCTGCAGGTACGCCTCCTTCTCCTGCCTGTACCTCTCCTCGTACGGCTGCTTCTCCTCCGCGCCCAGCGCCTTCCACTTGGCGCCCAGAGCGTTGGAGACCTCCTTGAAGTCGGCGTCCGGGCTCTCCTTCTTGATCTGAAACAGGCAAGCATTTCGTCAAACACCTGACGGGCAGTAAAACGAAGCGAAGAAAATGGTGCGGGTTTCGTACCTCGTTCCACTGGTCCTTGCACCAGAGGACGTACGCCGGGCAGGGCTTCTTCCTCTCATGGCCGGCCTTGCCCTTGCCCTTCTTCTTCTCTCCTTCCTGGTCTTTCTCGATCAATGCCTTCACGAGAGGAATGCTCTGCAAGGCAAAACCAAATCGAATCAGATCAAAATTCACAAGAATAACCACGAAGAAAATGGATGCAGAAATCAGATCGTGGCTCAAATCGCGCAAGTTGAGATCGAGAGCATACCACGGTGGGCTTGAACTCCTTGGCGCGCTGGACCTTCTTGAGCTCGGCCTGGAGGCGACCCTGCTCCTCCTCCTTCCTGCGGATGACCTCGTCCCGCTCCCGCACCATCTCCTCCGCCTTCTCCTTCTCCAGCCGCAGCTTCTCCAGCATCCCCTGCAGCTCCGACACCGCGTCCACCACCGACGCCTGTTCCTCCGCCGCCGCCGCAGCCGCGGCCTTCCCCTTGCTGCTCTTCGACGTCGCCCTCTTCGCCTTCTGCGGCGGCGACAGGATCCCGGCGGCAGCGGCCACGTCGGCCTTCCCGGCGGAGATGTTGGCGTCGTTGTCCAGCACCGCCGTCAGCGCCTTCCGGCCCCTCCCGCCCTTCCTACTACCCGCCGTCGCCATGGAATCTGGCACAGAGAGAGACGAGCTAGGGTTTCGAATCGGAGGAGGAGATGGGAATGAATGGTCGGTGATCTGATTCGCGCGGGATTTTATAGAGGTCAAGGAGGAGCGGAGGCAGCAACGGTCAGAATTTTTTGGAAATTTGAACGTCGGATAGAGTAAGGAAGGTGACGTCAGCGTAACGGCTAGTCGCGAGAGTCACTGGCAGGTGGGGTCCACGCGGGGTTGGGACTTGGGAGAGATCCACGCGGAAGGGATCGGACCGTTGCCGGAGGTGGGGCCGGGTTGTCAGCGGCGAGGTATCCGTGGACCTGTTCACACGGGTGATGTGGCGCGGATTATTCCATTCCATTCAAGCCGATCGTGTGTGAAGTGAACGGCTGTGATTGCGGCGGGAGGAGCGGAAGGGAAAGCAATCGACGGGTGGGATCCCGCGTGTCCGGGTGTTAGTGATCTGGGCCAAGCCTAATGGGTCAAATTTGGAAGTCAACCGGCCCAAGGGCCCAAGGGTGAAGAGACAGGAGTTGTTGGCCTTTTAGCCCGGCAAGGGAGATGTCCTAATTTTGTGAAATTTAGCCCACTATTTGATTGGAAACGGTTCAAATTTAAGACATGTTACAGCTCCATACCCAAATGGAGCTAGAAGCCAACTAAACAGTTTTCAGCTCCATCTAGAGGTCCATCCAAACGGTTTCAGCTCCACCAAAAAAGTAAGTGGAGCTAAAGAGGTGAACCTAGGTATAGACAGCTCCACAACTTCACTCTACACCCTATTTCTAAAGTTAAATTTAAAAGTTACCCTAATTGAGTAGAATCCTACGAAACAAACCCAAACTCTAGATCCAAAGTTCTTCTTAAAGATCAAGTTATTTCTGCCTTGAAATATTCCTGAAGACTATTAGGGTGATGCATTTTCTACATATTTTAGAATAAAATAAGAGGATCGGGCCACTTTAATATTTCAGTAATCTACAAAATCCATTGTGTACAAAAATCCAGTAAACGGAGCAAATATCAAATAGCCATTCCAAGCAAAAAGAACTGTTATAAAGTTTGGCCAAATTTAACTGGTCAAAAATCAATTGACATTTTTTATATATACTTCCAGCATGGCCCGGTTTCATAGCACAAAACAAACTTCACATTGCAAAATTTCCATTGGATAATTTTTCAGACAAGCACCAGTCAAAGCAACCACAGATTATACATCTCAGATCATGAGACCACGCAAACAGACGGCTGGACAATCAACAACCAACAAGCATCAAAGCATTTCACAGAAGAACCGAAACAGCATCCAAAATGGGGTCTTGAATTCTACAGTTGTGCCGAAGAATCACTGATCTCAAGGGATGATTCTGGGGACTCTCATGCCAAATCCGCGCTTCATTTTCTCGACGCTGTTTACAGAGATCAGTTGTAAGTAGAACTTCGAAGTAAGAATCAGAGGGTGGTTCACTTCAAAGAAATAAATAACTTGAGGTAGCATTGCATATAAAATGCACAAGAAAGGCCCCAACGTCACGAAACATTTCCTGATAATATTAAGTTATATAACCATATAGATTTAGATTGCATCTTTCTCGATGTTCCCAACTCAACGATCGATATCTGGCACATTTTGCATCTCTATGTTAACCCATGAAAGTAATCACCAGCAATAGGAGCTTTCTTAGAGGTGGCAATATTTCTCTATTAAAAATTATATGCCTGTTTGTCTTTATTCGATGACTTTAAGATCTTTCAATAGCAAGTACTAAAATGGGGAATGGCATGTTTCACTTTGTCCGCTACCACATTACAAAACTATACGAACATGACTTCTCTTTCCATGGTTTATAGGCCTTCTTGTTTCTAAGTTACACTATAGCAGATAAGCTAGTGACAAAAACCCAAAACATGCTATGGTATAATACATTCACCAGCCAAGCAAATACTCAGAAGAATGAATTTTCTGACAGCAGCTCTACAATGATTGAAACAGTGATTACTAAATGCGCATTAGAATTTTGAAGTACAATGGCATTATTTGATGTTGTTAAGTTACTTACGTTGGTGCAAGTTTGCCGAGACAATACAGCTCCTCACCAGAGACTTCATCCGACACTTTACCGGACATCTCAACTCTGTATGATCTACCGGGAGAATCTGGGAGTCCTCGACCCACAAGTAAATCCAAATCCTTCTGGTGAAGTTCTCTCCCATTAACAAATACACCTGTATTTCCAGCAGCACATTTCTTGGGCATAGGATAATTGAGTTCTGGAATATATGGCTGCAGCATAGACATTCAGCCAAAAACTTTGATCAAAACATATCAGGGTAAGACAAACATATCAGCTACACTGTAATTGCTCTTACCGGTATCATGCCAAGGCAAGACTGTCCCATTACACCCCAGAAACCAGCACGGTAATCATACCTAAACAATAGGACATAAGAACAAAATGTCATTGCCAATGGTGCTGACAGTATTTAGTAATATTTAAAACTAAAATATGTCTAAACTGATCGGAGGCAAACAGAAGTTGCAGGCTTACCAGTATTCACCAGGATAGATTGGTCCAGCTATCTTCTCAGCCTTCCTGACCGCCCGATCAGAGATGGGATAGCCATTAATGAAAACCTTTGCTCTGCCATTGCCCATTCCGTTGTTAATTTTGAAGCTCTTCTTTATGAGATTGGTGAAAAATGAATCACCCGTTTTCACGGCCCGAGGGTGATCTACAGGTTGTGCCACATCACCTCGATCTTGCATGTAGTCAGGATCATCATACTCATCATCCGACAAGTCCATTATGTTCACTACTGATACATCTTTTACAGTGTTCTGCTTGAAACTTTCTGTCAACACAGCCTTCTCATGTTCAGATCGAGTACTTCTGCTTCCTTTCCCTGATCCATCAACTACCTTCTCAGATGGCGAGTATCCAAAATGATCACGAAGATGTAAACTTGGAACACGGGTAGACACCTCAGCTTCAGGATGAAGATCCCTAGACCCAGGGGTGTCCCTCTGGGAATTAGATCTCGCAGGGCTGTTCTCATCTTCAGAAATGCTGCAAGAAGACGATATCCCTTGCATTTTTTCAGCTTCACTTGAGTTAGAGGGTAGGTCTTGAGAACCATGACTTGCTGCAGAAAAACTATAAAGTGGAAGCACCCTCTCATGTGGAGCAGAATTCGCATTGCTTCCTTGGCCATCATTGGAACTAATTTTGCTGCCGCCAGATATGTGTGAAATAGGTGAAGGTGCTGAAACATCAAGCCTGCTTCCATCAAGCTTGACCACAAGCGCATGTGAGCATGACCCACAACGTAATTTGTACTCATCCTTCCCTGGCACGGGGGATTTCTTCGGAAGTTGCAGTACTTCATAGCAGTTGTAGCATATAGTGAATGGGGCACCACATGCAATCGGTTCACAAGTCTGTGCAGGTTTTTTACTCATAGCGGCCCTCATGTGATTGCGCTGCATTGAAGCGTTGACTCTTGAATTGTAATTCTGTGTGCCAAACATTGCAGGACCATCAACCGGGTAAACTCTAGGATTATTCATAACATACGGTGGTACCCTGCGATGGTTGAAACCCAGAGGAGGCCCCTGAACAGGTAAGAACTCACGGTGGTAGCAATGTAGACAAGAACAGGCAGGCTGATGGTAGAAGCCATCATGGTGGTAAGAGATCAGAGGGTCAGGATCATACTGTCCATAAAAATAATTATCAAAATTTCTCCATGGATAGGTGCCAACAGGATAGCTTGGAGCCCCCATGTGTGCCATTGGCTCCCCGTATCCATGAAGATCTTGCTGAGCAGTTCCTGGAGCATAAGCTTGCGGAATGCAAGGAGCTTGCCCATTCAAGGATGGTGACTGCTGAGAACCACTCCGCTGCAACTGAGGTGAACCATGTCGTAACCGACTCAACCGCTCACGAGGATTATATAACCCTGAGGCATCCACCGCTTTATCTGTAGAAGTACTTCCACTTGGCTTGTTGGTGATCTCACAGGATCTCTGCACCTGATCCCTCAGCTCATCAAGCATCCGTAACAGATCAGCACGGTCTTTTTCAAGACCATTGACTCTGTTTAGGCCCTCCAAATTTCTCATATCAGCTTGCTCACCATTGGTATGTCTGAATCTTGACTTCATATGGTAGTCAGACGGGCCTTCTGCAGGATATGCATTCGGAGGGATGGCATCAACAACTGATCTTGGCGATCTGTCTCTGGCTCTCACTGTGTGTTTTGCTTCTCCTTTGTCCTCACTGCGGATGCGCCGGTACTTGGCCTCCCGAATTTCCCTGCTGTCATCTCTAAGTGAAGCCTCAAGCTTCAAGGCATTTGGTTCTCTTGGAATTCGGCTATCATCACAAGCTGCCATTCTGTCAAGAAGTACCTGTCTCTCTTCTGCTTTGGCTTCTCCATTTTTGGCTTCTCCTTCTTGGGCAGCCTCACAAGTGTCTTTAGATGCAGCTCCTTTGTTATCCGGTGAACTCTCCAGCACTTCAAGGTACTTCACATGTCCACCATCAGATTTCTCTGAGGAATTCTCAGATGCTGAGTTCTTCTTTGCTGCAAAATGGACCATAAATGCAGTAAAATATTACTTTCGGATATTGCAACTTCAATGTAAATTTTGACTAAATATGCAGATTGAAAAGATTTCAAAAAACCCTTGAAAGATAGAGAGAATTTAATGCAACTGATTCTGTAGACTATCTGTACAAAAAAAAAGTAGACTTTGAAGTACACACTTAATTCTTGCATGACATCAATCCTACGGATGAGCAGCTAATACGAAAATGCACTTGATAATATAACATGAGAACTGAATGAAAAATAGCACCAAGTGAATTGTTCAAAATAATTACTAGCTAAATTCCATTTCATATTTTAAAAGGGCTTACAACTTTAACTGAAACAAAAAAAAAACAAACATTAGGGCCGGGAAAATTCAACATGTTTCAGCGTTTAAAATTTGGGGACAACAACACCCCCCCACCCCCCCCAAAAAAAAAAGGAGATAAATTCCCAGAATGATTAGTTAAATTTCACCACGAAGGATGTGTTATAATCTCATTGGCGTCAACCGACAGAAATGCATGATTCTCAAGTAACCAAACCAGCATGTTAATGCAGGGTAAAATAAAGCTTTCATGTAGAGTAAATAGAATTTTCGAAAAAAAATTGTTTTGTGAAGCTAGCCCGTTGCATAAACCCACTAATACTCCGTATCAAACATTATTAACCAGTTGGGAAGAGCTTACAAACACATGAACATTCTCGTCCGGACCGAAACACAAAAATAAATAAACAAATTCGCCCCACAAGATAACTGGGCTTTGAAGCCACGGCCTGAAAATAAATAAGTAAATTAAACGTAGAGATGCAAAGCTACTGCTACTACTACTAGTAGTAGTACCAAACATGCTCTTGTACATGCATCGATTGCGTCAAACAATGCTAATCAAATCAAGCACACAAGGGAAGAAAACCCAATGCAAAGCCAATAGGAGAGCGAGCAGAACCGCCGAAATGGCTGAAGCCAAAGAGGCGCGCTAAAAAAAAGAAATGGAATCTTTACCGTGTGGAAGCAAACAAAATCGAGTCTCAAACTCCGCGTGCATATATATATATACCAAAACAAAGCAAGAAAATCGATGGCGAACAACCTGATTTCATCACGAACCTTCATTGACAAAAAAAAAATAATACAAACATTTCACCACATCAACAGTTAATTAATCAGGGCACCCACAATGGTTATCTATAGGCTCTCTATAAGAGATCCATATCAGCATATTTTTCTACTTGGAAGAGATTAAATGGAGAGAGAGAGCGCAAAGCTATCTACTAACCTGAAGATAGTCTATAGAGAAAAACGAGACAATGTATTAGAGAGCTATAGATAACCATGTAGACATACTATTGAGATGATTTACTATTAATCTAGTCTATTACTGAGATGTACATGTTAGATAGCACCTTACTTTACCATTGCGGGTGCTCTCAGAGCAGAGAAACAAACCGAAAAGCGAGATCAATGGCGAATGAGAAGGGAACAGTTCGGTGCAACGCGAAGAACAGAGAGAGAGAGAGGGAGGGGAAAGAAGAGAAGGGAGGAGGACCTTGGAGAGTGGCGCCGCATCCACCGCAGACGTAGACGGAGTAGTTGGGGAGCTCCGGCAAGAACTTCTCGCACTTGGGGCACCGCACCACCCGTATCTGCTGCTGCCGCCGCTGCCCCTCCTCCCCCTCCATATCTCCCAATGCCTCCATACCGCCGGTGCCGTTTGCCTGCCCCCAAGAACGGCGAGCAACGGTGGCCAGCCCAAACAACACGGAGACGCCGACGCCACAACCAAGAACCAAGAAGAGAGTCGGCCGGGCAAATGCAAAGCTTCCCCTCTTGCCTTGATTCTTGGGGGTTTCGCCCTCGCCGCCTTTTGTCTTTGCCGCTCTCACTCTCTCACCGATTCTCTTTGCTACAGTACTCTCTCTCTCTCTCTCTCTCCGTCACTGTCGCAACTCGCAAGCAAAGAAAAGAGCAAAGGAAGGAAAGGAAAAAGAAAGGGAAATTGCTGCTGGTGATGGTGGTGCAGAAGAAGAATAGAGATGGTTAGTTTATTATGGGGGGGGAGAGGAGGAGGATCAACCACACGGTACTTGTTCAGGCAGCTCAACCACACTCTGCTTTTATGGTATCCGGGCTTGTTTTTCTTGGGTAGCTAGGTCGGCCGTACGAAGGCATCGTGTTGTTGTGCTCTCTCTTTGCTCCAAAGGTGGTCGTCCACCTTGGACCAAACTATGCACAGCATATGCATCTCATCAGGTCGAGTATTCCTCATTATATACTAACTAGTAGGGTAGCCTGCGCGAATACGTGGGCATGTATTATACACAAGATTAAACTTTTGGTCTAAAATTTTGAACAAAATTTAGTTGAATTTGAACAAATATTACCAAAATTCATGAAAAAAATTCGGCTGAAATAATATCGTATCGGAGGGGTCCGAAATGACCAAAATTTCCAACCATGATTGTACATTGCATTTGAAATACATACATACATACATACATACATACATACATATATATATATATATATATATATATATATATATATAAACAGAATATCAATCGGCTGACACCTCCCATGTTTAAAAGTACTTTTTTTTATTTGAATAAGACACATCAGGTGAAGCCTCCGCTAGTCTTCGGCATTTTGCTTCGATAATTTTTCCAAGATATTTGTTAGGTTTAAAATATATCATATTTATTACATCTGTATAAATAATTATCTATGATCTCTTTATTATATAGAAGGAAGTTCGATTTAGTTTATTTGGAAAACATGTCTAACAAATCAAGTGTAAATTAGAAGTAAGTTGTTTGGCCCCTTTTTTTAATAGAATTTTTACTTGTTTTTTTTTACAAATTCTAAAGAACTATATTGTTAATAAATATGTTTTATTTGTACCATCAAGTAGTTCTCCTTCTAGTAGGTTTAAGTTGATGCAAGTTGTTACATACTTACATATAAATTAATAAAGACATATCATATTTCTCGCTACCTTCTGATTTGTGCGATCTATACTATCTTTTTCAAAAGAATATACCTAGTTAACATGAATCCAAAATTTTAAATTTAATAGTAACAAATATAAGTTTTCAAAGAACTATATATTACGAACCTTAGTGCGGTTTATATATGTAATAATATGTGGAGAAATATAGGATAGGTGTAAGGCCATTAATGAATAAGCGTTTTAAAATTGTTATGAAAATGGAACATGCAATGGTTGGTCAAATTTTAGTGAAATGTAAGAACCCAATTTTTTACGAACTTATTACATTTTCTATTACCTGCTTTATTTTAAATTGTATACCAGTTCAAAATATAGGCTTTTTGGATCTTTAAATCATTGCTTTAATTATAAATACAACAATATTTAGGTTAGAAATCAGATGCATAGCTTGAAATTTATGCATGTTTTAATATTTTTGATTACTTTTGGCTATATAAACAGGAAGGGGTAGAGTAGAGAGTAGTGCCGTGTTGTGCTTATGTTTTGGGGGAGGGCGAAGTGAAGGGGTGTTTTTTTCTTTTATATCTAAATGATTTAAGTAAAACCGATGATCTATTTTTTCTCAATTTTTTTTGTTATTTTTTCTAATTTTTAAGACGTGACACATTGCGGCTTAAGATTTTCTAAAAAGTATATATATTGGTTGAAAATAATGGATCTACCTATTTAAGTGAAAACTAATGGTCAGATTATTTTTCTTCCAATTTGTAAGGTTTTATTCTTATTTAAGGCTTAACACATGACGCCTTAAGTGTGCTCAGAGGATGTACAATAATTTATGATAATATAATACTTATTTTCATTTTATATTATGGTCTGTCTTTTTTCTATTTGGTTACCATGCAAAGGAACAGTGTCTATGTTTAAATCATGTATTTTCATTTTTATAGAGTGAAATATGGGTAACATGCATCTTAAATTATCTATTTAATTATAAATAAAGCAAAAACTCAAATAGCTAACATTATGATTTAACTTAAGAATTATAATCATTTGGCTTTCTAATTATTGATATTTTTTTACTTAATTAAGAATTAGGAGACAAAGAAATTAAATGAGTGAGGAGAGGAAGAGAGAGTTGAAGGGAAGAGATTGCGCGTGCATATAATTGTAATAATTATTTTTACCGGGTTGTAGTGTTTTAGTTGCAGTTACTTTTTTAACTAAAAATTGAAAAAAGATGTATTGATTGATTAAAATATATCCTTTTTACTTGTCTTTTCCGGTATATTCATAGTAGCTATTAAAAATACGAATACTACAATCTAATAATAATGTTATTTTGACTTATTCTAATGTTATAATGGGTGAGTAGCTTTTTAAAGCATTCCTCAGAGTTAGGTTTATTTTACTTTTTTCTATATAGATCTAATTTAATTATTCCAAAGAAATATATGGTGATAAAATCTATACCATTATCTTTCTATAATTTTATGATTGTTCAAATGGCACACAAAAAATAAGAAAATATAGCCCCAAAGTGACATATTTCTTCTCAAAGTCGATATTACAGTGGATATGGGTCTTTAAATGTAAAATAATCTAAAGACATAAGTTCATGAAATATTAGTTGTGTGAGTTAAATGTTATAATTGCTTATTTTTTGCATAAGTTTTGCTTTCTAACTAACATATTTTGGAAACATTACTCATAGTATATTCATTTTACTTTATGATTGTAGACTTAATTTAATTATTATGAAGTTATGTATGATGATAAAATCTATATTATTATCATTATTTTATATGTTTTTATAATTGCTTGAATGGCATGCAAAAGTCAGGAAATCTAAACCAAAATGGCATTTTTTTTGAAAGCTAAATTGTAGTGAAATATGGTCTTCAACTGTAAATTTAGTTATAAATAATCTAAAGATTTACGTGGATCAGAAATTAGTTGTATGATTTAGAAGCTTAATTGTTTAACACAAAATTATTGTTTAATAAGGCATGAAAATAGGAGAAGGAATAGGTGAAAAGTGGAGAAATGAATTGAAGGAAGAGGAGGCGTACATGCGTACGTTTGTTTTTGTCAAAAAAGTAACTTATACATACAGTCTTAGGTGGGCCCAGGTTTAGAAGAGGAATTTTTTCTAGAAAATTAATCTAATTGTTGTAAATAATGGGTCCACCAAATTTAATAAAAATATGTTTTGTTATTTTAGAATTTTTAAGAATTTCACTAATTTATTAGAGTATCACATGGCAACGTAGAAGCGTTTATAGGATGTCGTATGGTGAATTAGGAGCATTTTTTGGAAGTTTAATGGACTTTTAGACATCTAACCTAATGTTCTAAAATATTAATCGGGTCCACCAATTTAAATGAAAATCGATGGTGATACTTATGTAAATTTATAGAGTAATATGTTTTATCATTAAATAATATTAAATCCTATTTTAAATATCATCAATTTTTTCCAATGATACTAAGTATGGATGTTTTTATATAAGCCAACAAATCATCGAAGTAGAAGTAATCGGTTGGAACAAATTTATTTCATTTGCGCATATTTGTTTGTTTCTTTTGCAATGTATTTAATTTCAAATACGACAGCAATAATACAAATTTTTTTTATCAAGAGTAGGTTTTCTCATGTGGTTCCAATAAGTTAATTTAGTATTATCTGATCTCTTGATTTAAGCAAATTAAAAACATAATTGATGTTTAACAGAAATATTTTGGATTGGCCTATTATTTTTTCAATCCAAATCTGCTTATTAAATGTTAATCAGATATATTATATAATACTCTAATAGCATCGTAGGGTTTCATCTAGTTCTTCTTCACAATAGTAGCTTAATAGTTATAATCGAATTGAAGCGTCTCACACCAAGCCACCATGACATTCCTTGCAGCCACATGCGAGCTACTTGACCCGTGTTCATCATTGTTCACGTACAGACGGACAGACGGACGTACGTAAGTACGTAGGAGGTGGTGGGGGTAGGGGTAGGGGTAGGGGAGAGGTGGGATTTAAATTTAATCTAATGGTCTAAAATATCGGGTCCACCAATTTAAGTGAAAATGGACGGTTAGATTTGATAGAGCCACGTGGCGGCCTAGGAACATTCATAGGAGCACTACGTGGCGGCTTGAGAGCGTTTGTAGCAAGTTTAATGGACTTTTAGTATATAATAGATAGATAGATAGATTATATACTTCCTTCTTTTCACAATGTAAGACTTTCTAGCATTGTCCACCTTCATATAGATGCTAATGAATCTATATATATAATAATGTCTAGATTAATTAGCATCTATATGAATGTGGGCAATGCTGGAAAGTCTTACATTGTGAAACAGAGGGAGTACTAGTACTCCACTCCCTCCGTCTTCAAATATAATTATTTTTAGACTTCGACACGGTATTCGAGATACTACATTGACCAACAATATCTACAAAAGTGAGATGTTATAGAACTCTATAGAAGAACTGTTAGACCCGTTCGCGTCGCTCTCCCTAGGGTGACACGGACGGCGACCAGCGCCCGCCGCCGCCACCCTCCTCCCTTCTCTCCCCCGCCTCGCCGTCGCCTGAGCAGCTGCCGGCAAAGATGGCGGCCGTTAGGACAGTGGCGGCGCGGCTTCTTCTCCCTCGGCGGCGTTGGATGGCTGGGGACCAAGCCGCGCCCCGGAGGTGGAGTCGTCGCCGCGCCGCCCAGATCCGGGCCTCCATGGCTGGATCCGGACGGGGAGAGGCTAGCGAGAGCCGGTGGAGGCGCTGGCGAGGCGGTAGGCAGCGGGGGAGGCGAGGACCTGACGGCGGCGGCGGAAGTGGAGGAGGAAAGGCGACGGGGAGAGCACGGTGGTGGGGTCGTCGCGGCGGCTGCCGGCGGATCTGGCAACTGGCGTGGCGACTGGCGTCCCACTGGCCAGATCCGGCGTCCTCTTCCGGCGAGGGAGGCCATCTCCCCGTGTGCCAGCGAGAAGAGGAGCTCCGGCTCGGCATGCGGTGAAGGGGCAGGCGGCGGAGGTGGCCCTCGGCGACGGCGTCAAGCATGGGGAGTCCAGCCTGTGAGGCTCGCGTCTACGGCAGTGAGTGGCGCCGGAGGCAGTGAGAAGGAGGATGTGTGGAGGTGCAGCGGTGCTCAAGGTGTAGGGGGAGGCTGGACGATGAAGGGCGACAGAGGTAGGCCGGCGCGGCACGAGAGGCGCCGGCGGCAACGAGGTCGGTGCGGCGTGCGATGCGATGGGCAGAGGCATGAACAAGTGCGTCCATGGCTGGTGGGGCACGCCCGGCGCGGCCAGTGGCTAACTAGTTTTGGGAGCTAAAGGGATGGTGTGGTGGTCCGGCAATGGTCGTTGTGTAGGATGGTTGTATGGAGCTTTGACTGGAATCGCTGGCGAAAGCCTTGCCAGGCCATGGGCCGGCATGACGACGACACGCCATTAGGCACCGTTCCCCTTCTTGAAGGCGTCGTTCTGGTGTTGACCTCTCCTGGCACCAAGAACCTTTCCCATGCAACGGTAGTCATTGGTGAACTCCTGCATTGGCTCTGAAGCTCTACAAGCCTAAGGTGTTTGATGAGATTTTCTCTGTCTTGGTTCTGTTTCTTGCTCTACGGCGGGTGTTCAGCATTCTTATTTGGTTACTGCTGGGTAGAGTCGGAGCTGCTTCACTGTAGGGGTGCGACGAAGCTCGGCAACAATGACACACTGCAATCTCTTTATAAGGTTGTTGATGCTAGCTGTGTACGAAGTGGTTCTTTGGTTGTTTAGGCTTATGTCCTTCATAGGTATCGTTTATGCTTGTTCTTTTGGTGTTAGGGTAGCATCGCAGTGAAGTCGAAGCTGTTGTGTCGCTTGGGCAGCAAGCTCGGCAACGATAACATGTGTGGGCTGTTGTGTCGTCACTATGACAAGCTTGGCCGATGCCTTGTGTCGGGCTCCGTCGTGGTAGTTTAGGTTAGATTAGTTGTTAGTGTGGTGTTGTAGTTGTGGTTTTCGTTCAGTTTCCCCTAATTAACTGGACAATGTAAGGTTTGGTCCCGTTTGCTTCTTAAAATGAGACACCTTCTTCTTAATATAAAACATCGGCAACGGTCTGACCGTTCAAAATATACGAAAGTGAGATGTTTTACTGCTTGGTCCTGTTCGAATCTAGAATTAAGTATAAGACATATAAAATGATAAAGCTATTAGCGTATGATTATTTGAGTTGTTACAAACTTAGAAAATAGATTTGCTCGATATTTTAAAACACCTTCTAAAATAAAGATTTCATAAGAAATATATCATTTAACAATTTAAAAAACATGCTAACGGAAACGGAGTACTCTATAAGAATTGTAATTCAGGAGCTATAAAAGGATATGTTGTACGTAGGTATGGCTCGTTAAGAATTAGGCCACGTTTAGATTCAAAATTTTTTCTTCAAACTTTCAACTTTTCCATCACATCAACTGCTTGGACACATGCATGGAGCATTAAATGTGGACGAAAAAAAACAATTGCACAGTTTGCATGTAAATCGTGAGATGAATCTTTTGAGCCTAATTACGCCATGATTTGACAATATGGTGCTACAGTAAATATTTGCTAATGACGAATTAATTAGGCTTAATAGATCCATCTCGCAGTTTACAGGCGGAATCTGTAATTTGTTTTGTTGTTAGTCTATGTTTAATAGTTTAAATATGTGTCCGTATACTTAAAAAATTTTGGCACACGAACTAAACACAACCTTAATGCAGGAATTTTACAAGACTGTTAGAGAAATAAAAAAAACTGGGGGAAAATTTTCTCGTGTTTCAAACGAGGCTTGAATTTGATTGGGCTAGCTAGCTAGCGTAAATTAATGTGTCCCTCCTAATATTGGCATGTACCAAAAACTATAATAAACGCAACCAGTCTAAAACTGTGTGTGATGTCAACAACATGCATTTTAGGACGACGGACGTCGACAAATCAATGATTAGCATGTACATACTGTACGTACAACTGTGCTTCATTTCTCTCATAGTACTGTTTATATATCTACTATTGCGAACTACTCCTACTACTATATATACTTATAACATCAGCAATGTGCTATAAATAAATACTAGTCCTCCATATATAAATGCATAATGATGCATATCCAGATACATGAGCAGTCCTCGCAAGGCACAAACAGTGCACTATCACGTCGTGTTGCAAACTACTACTCCTGCTAGTATCAGGCCATTCACAGTGGGTTTACCTGTCATTCAGCTTTGAGCTTACACGTATGAGATTCTCAGCCACATCAGCATTTCCCGTGACCAACCCAGGACCGAGTGACCAAAGTGAGACACACGTTCTTCAGCAAAAATTTGGTAGCTTTGTCAGGTCGCCAGGGAAGGGAGATAGGGAGGAAAGGAAGCTCGGCACATTCGAAGTTTGAGGCCGACGGCGAGGAGGGGAGCTTGAGGCTGACGCCGGCCATGGCCGCCCCTTTTCGCGTGCCGAGAATCTCCTGTCACGCCGTCCCCCGTCGATTGGAGGATAGATGGCGTCGTCGTCCCCACCGCTGTTGAGCTTGTCGTCCTCGTGTCGTCGAGCTTGTCGTTCTCAAGCCGCCCGTTGCCGTCACTACCTGAGGCCAAGTCCGGCCGGATCTAGCCGTCCATCCCGCCACCGCTCGGCCCTGCCGTTGTCCTGCTGCCACGCCGCGCCCGGCGCCCGACACCGTCGCCGCTTGGCTCGCCGCCGCTCCGCCCGGACACCTCTCCACCCGGCTGCCCCGCCGCCGCTTGGGCCGCTCGGCGTCATCGCCCCGCCGTTTCGCTAGGCCACCTCTCTGCCCGGCTGCCCCGCTGCCGCTTGAGATGCTCAGGAGAGAGAGGAGAGAGAGAGGAGGGAAAGTGAAAAGGAAAAAGTGGTATGGTGGGTCTCACTGTAAATTACTTGTAAAATCACTTGCATTGTAGATCAAAGTAGCTTTTGGTGTTCTCTAGCTGAGCCCCAAACCCAGATGTACCATTTCTGATGGCGCACTGTGAGTGTGGCTTGTGAAGCTTGTGAGTTGTGATGGAACAATTGGAGGTTGCGGTTGGTGCAATGGGTTGGCCGCAATTAAGGCACGCGGACATTTAAGGGATGGGGGCGGTACACGAGACAAATTAAACAAAATCTTGGCGTGGCAAAGCTCGACACGTGGATGCAAATGGAAATGGACGGCCCGGATCGTCACCGATGGCAGCAGAGTTTTTTTTTTTTTTTTTGACACGAGCAGCGAACCACTGCAACGCGTAAACGAGGCCGCACCTGCACGCCCATCTGGTTTTTGGCGGGCGAATTTATGACGCACAAACCTTACCAACCAGTGGGGATAAATTGCAGCCAGGTCCTCCCACTTTCCACTATTTATATGGTCCTTATGGAACAGTTTGGAGAATATATATGTAGGGGTACTATTATGTAACAGGTAGGCCTCAGTGCAAATTTGCTATACGCTTGTTTGGCCGATTGGCTCATTGCCGTTAGCATTTTTTTTTTGGCACAGCAAAAATTGGTCATTACCAAATTTTTAGCAAGAATTGACAATGACTTTGTTTGATTTGCTGCCAAATTAGTTATATATGTCGGCTCAATTTTTCCAAGATGCTCATAAGAATAGGTGTATGTGCACACAAGTCTTATCGTGTACGCAACTAAAAATCTAGAAAAAAAATTATAGAAGTGATTTCAATAGTATTACACTTATCTGCGAAAGGGCCTGTAGCCTAGTGGTTACAAGAGCCTCAGTAGCACCTGAGATCCTGGGTTCGACTCCCCATGGGAGCGAATTTTCTAGGATTAAATGGCGTTGTGCTTTCAGTGGTAGGCGACATACCCGTCGACAGCGAGGCACCTGTGGTGACTTCGTCAATCTCTCCAGGATTTGCCGACCCAGTCTTCGAAGATGCTTGCGTGTGTTGTGAGTGTCTGCGTTGTACTGTGTAATTCTCAAAAAAAATAGTATTACACTTATCTGTCCAATGTTAACCTCAAATTCATTATATTTTAGCTGTAACAAAAATGATAAAAAAAATTCTAACAGTTTTAAGAGTATAAATCTATCAAAATAGTGTCTTTTTTTTTTTGCTCCCTACTCTCTCTGTTTTATATTATAAGTCATTTGACCTTTTTCTTCGTCACATTGCTTGAGGTTTGATCAAATTATTGAAAAAAATAGCAACATTTATAACATCAAATTAGTTTCATTAAATTTAATATTGCATATATGTTGATGATATGTTTGTTTTACGTTGGAAATGTTACTATATTTTTTTTTACAAATTTGATGAATTTAAAAAAGTTTGACTAAGAAAAAGTCAAACAACTTATAACATGAAACAACAAATGGTATATATAATGAGTTTGAAGATGAGACTCTATACATAGATATAATACTACTAAGTATATATGTACAACATTTTTAGAACTTTTTTGATATTATTTAGTTGATGTGCATGATGTATATACGAGAAAACTTATGTGCATATGATCGATACATTGCCGTGTGTATTACAGGTGTTTAGAGCTTGTTTATACTGTCTTTCTAAAAAAAGTTACATTTTGGCATTTACTTAAGCTAAATAATTTGGCGTGCCAATTTGACTACAAAAACAACCCAATGACTAAAATTTTGGTGATGCCATTTTTTTATTTGATCGTGTTTGGCATATGAAACAATTAATTAAAGAGGCCCTACAATCCCATAACAATTGGTTTTGTTCCCTCCTGACCAGGGAATCGATCATAATAAATGAAGCGGGACGTACAGACAAGCAATTTTTCGCGTCTCAATTAATCCCCCTTTCACAGCAAGCAAGCATGTGCAAATTACCTGTAATTGGCTGGACTATGTGATTGGACTACTCAATTTAAGTGCGATTAATTTCACTACAACTCTACAAGTGGTTCATGCTCGATCATGGCCAATTTCATGAGACAAGCTGCATGCATGCTGCTGGTAACGACATGTATGATAGTTCTACCTTGGTTGCTAACTTAAAGATATATACTAGTACTCAATTGCTAATTTGGCATGTGACAAGATGATTAGGTTGTGTAATTGTATCCCTAGGTTATCATGATTCAAAATCTAGAGTAGATATCGGTGTCAGTGCACTCACAAACATCATGTTTAGCTAGATAACTATGTGGTTTAACTAACTGGAGTTAAAATTGTTTAGGTTGGATGTAGATGCCAACCAAACTGTATTTCTACCAAAATGCAATTCCTTTTTTCACATGAGTATCTTTATGTCGGTCTACGTACAGTATTATACCATCAAATTTATCACTGTTATAGTTTGTGTTGAATATATATACAAAATCAGTTACAAATTAGATTTTTTTTAGTTGTAACAATATATGTTAGAATAGAATTAGAGTCAAATATTATCTTAGACTCTCTCTTAAATAGAGAGATGTACACATGTTGTAACAACATGCATGGCAACTATAGCATAGGGAAGGGAAATTGACCGGCTGCCTAACCGGTCGATCGTCATGGCTATCCTAATACATTGTAATTATACTAGATCGAGGAGGAGAGTCCATAATTAGTGCATCCGGTGATGTAGGTTTCGACTAAATCTTAACAAATATAATGTCTTGGTTTTGTCGTCATGATTCGATCTCTCGTGGAATTTTTATTTTCGATTATACCCACCACCTGTGAAGATCAATTTCCACACATGGGGCTTGACTGGATACCCCACACATATTTTCATAGGCGGGTCTTCCTAGCCCCTTGTAAAAATAAGGGGTTGTCTTAAAAAAAACCATTTCTATATATAGTAGTGACTTTTGGTAAGCCATAAAATATAACTCACACTTTTTTTTGGTATTCCCACTTGTCATAGACCCACACTTTTTTTACTAAAGTTTGCCTAACATATGTAAATAATTAATTCTTATCAATAAAACTTGTGGCATGTCGTCACAATTTATATATGTCAAAAAGTTCGGTAAGGTGAAGTCGTATATACAACCAAACAGCCCCACGTCTGGCGCTAGTACATGCATGCGTGGACTCTAAGCATTATTCAGCACGCATACATCTAATACACATGTACACAACCACAACCATTAATATAAATAATGTAGGGTTGATGCATGTCATGCAACCATCATGTATATGCATGGTTGGTGATCTGAAAGACTGAAATTAAAGTAACTCTGGTTAATTAGATTAGTACATATAGGAGTATTTGCAGCTTAATTAAGCTCCAGGTTTGGCCTTTGGCGCGCGCTTATAGCTAATTACTCCTAATTAAGCTAGCTCCAAGATCGATCGATCGATCGAGATCGATGGTTAGATCGACAATGTAGCGTGCGCAAGGGCGGGACAGCGTGTGCCCGGAGAAGAAGGCAGCACGGCAGTTAGCTATAAGCTGCATATGCAGGCAAGCAGGCATGTGTTTCAGCCAAAATCATCATCTCCTGCACAGCTTTACATTGGAGTCATGCTGCATATATGCAACATACATATTCATTGTGTTTGTGCTCGATCCGATCGATCGATCGATGGAGATGATCATCATATATATACATGCATATCGAGCTGCATGTGCAGGCAAACGGCGTCATCCGTATGTCGTCGAGTATATATGGACCGCACACAGATCGATCGGCCGACGACGCCAATCGTACTAGTTGTTAATTGAGCGTACATAATCACCCTTGGGAGTATGTAAATAAACCTCACTAAACTATCAAACTATGATAATTGATCTTATTAGGCCCCTTTGAATCTCAGGATTGAGAAAACGTAGGATTTTGATAGGAATGTAAATGTAAAACAGAGTATTGTAAAAACACAGGAAAAACACAGGAATGGCCGTTTGATTGAACCGTAGGAAAAACGCAGGACTTGGATGAGAGAGATAGACTCAAAGGAAAGTTACCAAGAGGTTAAAGCCCTTGCTAAATTTTTTCCAAAATCTCTATAGGATTATCCATTCTATAGGAATTTCAAAGGATTAGATATGATCCAATCCTTTATTTTTCAAATGGCTTCTTAGGAAATTTTCCTATAAGACAGAAATCTTCCAAAATTCCTATGTTTTTTTTTTAAATTAAAGGGGCCCTAAAATTGTTGGTTCTATCACAGCTGGTGGAGAACATTTTGCTGATCCAAACCAACTGTGATAAGAAAAGAACACCAGCTAGAATTTCCAGTCAAAATGATCCCTCCCTAACTGGAATTCTAAAGGCAGGGCACTAGATAAAAAAGAGAGGGGAAAAAAAGGAAAGTTTTGAAGGCTAGTCTAATTAAGAAACACAAAAAAGAAAAAGAAATGGAGGTCAAAGGGGGAAAAGAAAAGAGAAACGAACTAAAGGAGATAATGGATGAAATAATTAAAAGTGGAGTGATCGGTTGCGATCGATGAGACCTGTTTTTGCCTTTTGATCCTTTTTTTCTGCTAGGCGAGCAAAGCCAAAGGAAGGAAAAGAAAGATGCCAGGTTGACCGGGCGGTGGCCAAGTGGCCAACTGCAGGAAGAGCACCCGCACTAGCACTACATATGCAGTAATAAAAAAATAAATTCAATTACTAGTATTTTTTTTAAAAAAAACTAGTAATTGAATTACTAGGTTTAAATTTAGATATCATCCGTGCTTAAATCTATAGTTATTCATTCGTTTCAAAATGTAACATTAGTATGACTACGAATCTGGATATAGGTTGCTAGCCGGTACACGAGGTAAGAAATTTATTGTACCGGTAATAAATTTATAGTCGAAAGTTTTTTTTTAATAGCCAGTATACATGGTAGGAGAGTGCTCTCGTGATCCTGTTACGTTACGGATGAGGCTCGTCTGACTTATTATTCTCTAACGTGGATCGCTGACATATAAACCCATAAGCGGTGGGATCTATGTGTCAACCATTTAAAATTAGAAAACAGTACTAAGTTAGATGACCTATTTTCAGTACAGTACGCCACAGCACATTACTAGGAATAGTACATTACGTACGTTGTCATGGTGACCATGCACGAGAGAGAAGTGAGAAGGAGGAGATGGGCAGCCATGGCGTCGCTTTTGTTTTGTTTTCTTTTCTTTTCAAGCCGTCACACAAAAAGGAGATGGAGTACGTACTGTATAGCAGGTGTACAGTAGTACGAATCCTAGGTGGATCTCGACTTTATTCTTCTTGGTCGTCCTCTGCATTGCGATGCATTTCTTGCCACAGGTAGGTCACCTCGCCAACGTCTTCCTCTCTCTTCTTTTTCGTCTCCAAAGACGAGACCAAAGCAAGCAGCAGTAGTAGCAGCAGCAGCAGAAGCAGCAGCATATGCACGCATGATGATGCCGCACACAACTGGGCCCATAAATGTGCTCCACTTGGGTACAGGATGTGCGTGTTGATCGCCCCAAGTTTAATTAAACTAGGAAGGTAGCGTGAATGCGTATGTATCGTGGGCTGCATATTTTAAAAATTTATAAGAACATAATATTAATCGGATAGCACTGTCATACTTCAAAGTATATTTTCTCCACAAATATTCTTCGTCGGTATTTGTTATTTTCCACAAATGTGTTATCTAACTACTTAAAAGTGTTTCACATTGTTGTAATGTAAGCAACATGTTGTTAATAATATGGTTTAAAAATCTTTGTGGCTTTTCCTAAATATTTATGACTGATCAATAGCTAATCTCCAAAATATGGTCTAAAAATACTTACATTTTAGGACGAAGGTAGTAGTTAATTTGGATTCGACTCATGAAAGTTAACTGCAAATAATCTAATGAGGTGCACAGATAAAAAAATTAGTTTAGGTGGTATAGTTGTTTAAAAATTGCTATCACAAAATATGTTTTCTATCTAACTAATAAGCATAAAAATAGGACAATGGGAGAGAAGGAAAAGATGAGGCGAGGTTGTGCTCGTGCATGAGGGGGGAGCGCGCAGACATGCATAGGTATGGACATAATGTAATAGGACAGGAGGGTTGGGATTGGGCCTTTTCTCTTTTTGTCTATTTATTAAGATAAATCTAATGGTAAAAAAAATAATGATTCCATGGTAAAAGGCATATTTCATATAAATTATGAGTGCATGTGATTTTTTTTCAATTATTTCATATTCTATTATGTCAATTCGGATGACATGTAAAAAAAAGAAGGGATGCTGTCTCTTGACAAAACACTATTTAATAGTTGAATTTCTAATTTTTGTTTGACATTGTAATTTTAATTTACATATGCAAGTTTCCAGAATAATGTAGATGAGAGGAAGGAGGAGGAAGGGGAGGAGACGTTTTTTATTTAAAAGTTTTATATAGATAGATTTTATGGTTAAAAATAATAGGTTTATCTATTTAAATGAAAATCATTGATTAAATGTTTCTTTCGCAGCATTTATAGTACTTTTTATAATTTATTAGATGTGCCATGTGATGAGCTAGAAACACTATAAAGGATGTATAATAGAAATATCTGCATGATATTTTATGGGGATCTGCTTAACAAATCTTTATTATATAATAAAAATTATATATTAATTATTTATATACTAAGCTGCTAGCTAGAAATAAGGATAATAAAGTGAAGAAGAGAGGGTAGATCATTTACGATTGCATGATATGTCTTAATATTTAGTTATCATATAAAGGATATGAGTTTATATGCAAATGATATATATATATATATATATATATATATATATATATATATATATATATATATATAAGAAATATATCTATATATATATATATATAACACACTCCAACACATGGCATAATTAAAATCAAATATATTATAAGAAATTCTAATTATTTAATATTAATATTTTAACATAAAAATTTGCTACCTATAAATAAATGGAAAGAAAGAGAGAGAAGGTGGGGGACGTACGTACGGTATGTACGTGATGGAGGGGATACGGATGGGTTTTGTGATTTTTTTCCCTGTTATAAGATAGATATCTAATGGTGTGAAACGATGGGTCCACCGTATTAAGTGAAAATCGATGGTCGGATTTTTATTGTTTTCTTAGAATTTCTATAATTTGTTAGAGCGCCACATGGAGGTATAGGAGCGTTTGTAGGAGCCACATGGCGGTTTAGGAGTGTTTGTAGAAAGTTTAATGGACTTTTAGTATATAATAGAAATAGAAATAGAAGATCTGCCCAGATTATTGGGTTAATTAACCTGCTACTACCGTTTTCTTGGATCAGATGTTCCTCGAGCTACAACGTCGCCGGGTTTTGCAGCTTACTACAATTAGTCCTTCCTCCGATTATGCCATTCTACTACCTGATTAGCATCTTATTCAAATTTTTTATAAGAGCGAATTTTTAGATTAGTCTGTTTAAGGGGTAAGGGTGTGTTTAGTTGGGGAAAAGAAAATTTTTGGGTGTCACATTGAATGTTTGACCGGATGTCGGAAGGGGTTTTCGGACACGAATGAAAAAACTAATTTCAGAACTCGTCTGGAAACCGCAAGACGAATCTTTTGAGACTAATTAAGCCGTCATTAGCACATGTGGGTTACTATAGTAATTATGGCTAATCACAGACTAATTAGGCTTAAAAGATTCGTCTCGCGATTTCCCCCATAACTGTGCAATTAGTTTTTCTTTTTATCTATATTTAATGCTTTATACATGTGTCCAAAGATTCGATGTGATGTTTTTGGGAAAAATTTTTGGGAACTAAACGGGCCCTAAGTAGCCTAAAATCATTTATTTTATGTTGAATAACAGTACTAGTAGCATCAACTGTCGGACGTACTTACATGAATGATTTTTTTACATTTTAGACTTTTTGAAAAACTTCTTTTATAAATAGACTTATAAATGAATTTTTGTAGGGCATCAAGTTATGGACGCCATGATTCAATATATTGAATGACAGCATCAGTAATATTGGCGCCATCTCCCTAGCTTGCCCGTAGAAGCTAAAATGCTGATGTAAAAGGGATCGGTGCCCACGTTATTGGTGCCGAGGATCTTTTTGTAAATTCTTTTAAAAAATAACTTATTTGTAATAAAAGAGGATCTATTTAATTAAAAATGTATTTACAAATAGATTCACGACACTAATAACACGGCACTAAGAATCTATTTATAAATATATTTATTGTAAATAGGTCTTTTTTATAAAAAAATAATTATAGATAGGTTCTTGATGCCAATGACATTGACGCTAACTCCTTCATATCAGTCACTTAGCTTTCACGTGGAGGCTATAGGATAATATCAATGTGATTAGCACTGTCACGTTGGACCACGATGCCCATCTTCGTTGGCACCCTGAAAAAATTCTATTTTTAAAATAAGTTTTTCTAAATATTTATTTGTAAAATGAGTTTCAGAGCAAGGACAAAAAGTAAAAAACAAAAAAAAAATCTAGATGGACTGGTCCAGTGAAGAAGATGGCTCCCCAATCCGAGCTGCCATGTGTGGATCTGCAACGCAAAGAGTAGGCTGGCTGTAGCTGTAACTAGCTGCACACAGCAGAGTACAGGACACATCATATTACCTCTGCAGGCTGGACTACTGCCCCTGCACAGGCTAGTATAGCGGAGAGGGGTTACGTCTAATCGGGGTCGCTGAAATTTGTTGTTTGTCATGCATACTCCATGGATACACGAGTCGCAGTTGTCTACTCCAGCCAGTGTACCGTGTGTATATGGACTGGAGACTGGAATCTGGACTGCTTGTGTGTACCGTGTGTATAACGGAGGATCGATCGGTCATTGTGTCACGGCAAATCCTGCTTCACCAAAGATCTGCTGCTGCTGCTTCTCTTCTCACAAGATCAATCCATATCGTCCCCGTTAAAAAAAACATTAAACAAGTGGTACTACTAGTAAACATTAGAAAGAGTGGGCTCATTTGTTTTGGTGTCCTAGCAAATTACTGGTAGTGTTAAATCATTGCTAAAATTTAGCACTACTAATATTTTAATAGAGTTAGTTTATAGGAGTTGTATTACCTTTGGTAAATTTTGGCATCAATCCAAATATCTACAATATACTATTTAAAGTGCTTTGTAGGGCAAATTTTGGCATCAAACCAAAACAGTCCAGTACAACCAATATCATGTTGTTCTTGCTTACTACCCCGTTCCATGAAAAATCAATCTAGTACTGGATGTGATAAATTCTAGTACTAAATTACACCTCTGTCAATATGTCACATCCAGTCCTAGATTATTTTTTATGGGACGAAGGAAGTACCTGTCCCTCACATAAAAAAAATCAATTCAGATACTCCCGCCCTCCCATTTTAAGTGCAACCATGAGTTTTCGTGCCTAACTTTAATCATCCGTCTTATTTGAAAATATTTTATAATTAATATTTTTGTTGTTATGAGATGATAAAATATTAATAGTACTTTATACGTGATTTATGTTTTTAATATTTTTTTAAAAAATTTTAAATAAGACAGACGATTAAAGTTGAGCACAGAAAAGTATGGCGGCACTTAAAATGGGACGGAGGGAGTAAGATACAACATATTCCCTTCAAAAAAACAACTTTCATGGATCAATTAGAATAAGCATTTTTCCAGATTTATCCTTGGAAGTTTATTTTTTTTATATTGATTGTTTATGTCCTTGAACATGAGCAATCAAACTTGTCTTTTTTTTTCATATTGTAGTATTTTTAGTAAACATATTTTTAAAAATAGACTTAAAAAAACTTATTGCAGATCCTATCTCTACGGCAAGGTTTGTGGATTTTGGCGCCAGCAAGTTTGGCGTCTACCTCTCCCATCTAGATTTCCTCAAAATCTTATTACTAATTTGCTACTCCGTATCAAATTTTAGGAAAACTACAAACCAATGCATCCTAATTCATTCACGCTAATTTATAAAGGGAGGAGAATGTGGGTCCCACACTCCTTCTCACACCTAGTAATATTGATTTGCAGTGAAATTTCAGGGAAAAAAAATACATATCATGTGTCAGATTTCGATTTTATTTCAAATTTAACCACGAATCAATAGTACTGGAGAGGAGGGTGCGAGCCATGTCCTCTTCCCATATTAATTTTTTATACATAAATACTGTCTTTTTTTTTCAAATTTGACAACAAATCTATAAAATTTGCAGAAAAAAGGGAGTAGTTCTTAAATGGGAGATGACGACGTCAAAACGTTGCTCTGCGATATCCTACCTCAGCGCCAACATCTCTGGTGCCAAGATAGTGGGTCCATACCTGCAATAAGTTTTATAGAGGGTATATTTGTAAAATATGTTTTCTAGCTAAAAGAACTAAAATGCAGCCAAATACATTATACTATATTCAATAAAAAGTACTGTCGGCCCATTCTGGAATAACTATCGCTGTCGACTACGGACAATTAACTTTGACCATAAATTACTTCTAAATGAATGTATTACGATCAAATGAAGTATGTACAATCTTTCTATCTATCTATTATATACTAAAAGTCCATTAAATTTTCTATAAACGCTCTTAAAACGCCACATAGCACCCCTAAAAACACTCCTAAGTCGCCACGTGGCGCTCTAATAAATTTTAGAATCCGATGAACCCATTAGTTCTAACCATTAAATCTATTATAAAAATACAATTAAATTTATCTAAAAACTCTTATTGTACGTGCACATATAGGTATTCCAACAAAAACAAAAAGTACGTCCATATTTTGATACGTACGTACGACGCTGGGCCCACATCATTCTTTTTTTTCTATCTCACTTATTATGGAAAACCAAACTGTCTATATTTACTATGCAAAATATATGTTATTTAGAGTTTCTAATTAGGCGCATTTCATGGAAACATCCATGAAAAATATAAATAAAATAAAAAATAGATTATATGATAGCTAAATTAGGCTTTCATTTTTAAAATAAAAACAACTCTAATTGTGACTAACAATTCTAAAAAATTTTCCACTCCCTAGGTAAAATATAATAATATGTCAAAATGATATTACTAAATTATCATGAATGTATTTTCAGGTATTATATGTTTTCTCTATTCTATAATATTTGAAAATTAAAGATCTTATATATTCTTTTGACACCATGTCGATGTCTTCTATCTCCAACTTAATTAGACTTTGATCTAGCTCAATAGCTGAGCTTATCTTGGACACACGAAACGACACATGTCATTAGTGCAAGATTAATTAAATATTAAATATTATGAAGCCAAAAATAGATTTAGCTTTTATATAGAATATATTTCTAATAATACACACGTTGCACTTAAATATATACAATGTAGTCCATGATTATCAATTTAATTATAAGGAATATAATGGTTTAGATGGACTTAGATATTGTTATCAAAAGGTATTAATTTCTTTTATAAAAATTCCTAGAACAATCGAGGAAACGTGCTCATAATAAATAAGAGAGTAGCCAATCCGATAAGTACTTTACAACTTATTGCATACATACTAAAACCCTTAATATGTAGTATATAATATACTTTATAAATACAAAATAGTCTAATACAATCATATATTCCCACTAATCATAAGTATATAAGTTCTGTATTAGTGGGAATATTGCTTACGAGGCATTCGTGCACAGTGCACCTAATAATTAGCTGATATCCAATAAGCACGTGTGTCATCAAGCACCGAAGATAGGACTATACTAAGTGGGCAACTTCAACAAATGATAGGTAAGAAGAGTATGCCACTAAACCACAACAAACAATAGTTGACAGTGAGTAGGTTGCCAGTGTGAGTAATAACATTTCTACACTCCTACAAGCACTCTTAAGATGCCACGTGACAACTCTAATAAATTAAAAAAAATAAGAAAAATTATAAGAAAACAAAATATTTGGCCATTGATATACACGTAGCTCCATTATTTTCAACCATTACATTAGATCTATTCCAACTAAAAACCATTTAATCCCTTTGTATGTACGTATGTACACAAGATATGTAAAAAAGAATAAAAAAGAAGAGTTCATATACGATCTACTCTATCTGATAGTTTTTTTCTTTAATTTGAGGCACTAAAGTTTTTTCTCAAATTGTGCATATATGATATATGTAATGACACTCATGGCAATCTTCTCGAAGAAGTCGTGTCGCTGTGGCACCGCTTCATGCCATCCCACCAAACTTTTTGAAAGTATTTTTTTACTAACCATGTAAAAGGAAATCGTAAGCGCTCATATAAATGTGTGCACACCATCCTATGAATACACATACTACTATTCACAAAAAGAAAATATACATACTTACAATAAAAAAATGTCACATGGAAACATATTATATCCTTATGTAATTATGCCATTCTCATATAAAAAGTGTTAACAAAATTAGCACAAATAATTTTGACAATGGATTATTCCTTCGTATATTACCCATGAACATGCGCAGGTGACTTAGATGTATAGTAAAAGAAAAAAAAACAAAACTCATATTAACTCGTATGTTTGTGAAAGATGGTGATAGACGAGTTTACGTATAACCAGGATAAAGTGAATTTATTTGAATATAATAGACATTGTCATTTAGTATATAAAATTTTATGGTTTATTTCATGGTGTAAGTATTTCTTTCTTTTATGATTATAATGTAATTTATAGTTCTTACAATTGAATATGGTGAGATACGATTTTTTATATTCTTTTTTATAAACAACAAATAAATTACCCATGCATCGGCACGGGTTTCCTTGCTAGTTTTGTTTAAAAGGCATGTGGTTAAAGTATGAACTTGAATAGTGACCGTGTCAATTATTAGAGAACGGGTGTGAGTAAAACATGTTAAAGTTGCATATCTCATTTGTGAACGCCATATTAATAATTGTCACGAAAAATAATTTAATAAAATTATGTATTTACAATATAATAATAGACTACACATAATTGTAAATAATAACTACACATATGGGTATGCATTAGAAATTAATTACTCCTATACTTCATCACATCCTAATACGAGGTTGACTTTTTTTTTTGACGGGGGAGTACATGGTAAGTAGTTATGTCCTAAAATAAATAAGCATATCGTGTATAAAAGATAATTTGTTTTGAGGGAGGGAATAAAAAAGTGCAAAGGAAATTGTACGATGATTCATGAGCAATTTTTTTGGAAGACAAACATGAGAATCTAGTGGCCTGACGTGTCCTTTGCAAGGAGGGAGGGAAGGTTACCTCAAACCATACCTCAAAGAGGAGAGTACTATCACTATCTGTCCATGCAGTATAGACTAGATCTATACAACCATCCAGCATGTTGTTGTGCCATCGATCCAACACAAAAGCAAAAGCCGGAGATATCACAGACATATCTGCATCCATCCATGATCTGATATAAATCTCATCATTCTATCACAAAAGCTAAAGAAGGGGGTACAGTACTGTAGCTAGCTGATGATTGAACTCAAGGACCTAGCCATGCATATATAATTGTGACAATATCATTGCAGTAGGCCACGGAGTTTACTGTTTACTTGCCACTGTACAAATCCGAAACGGCAATCCAAGTACGATTTATATTCTTCTTTGCCCTTTCCCTTATTCTCCTATGATCTGTTTTATTTTCCTCTCCTGCCTATGGATTATACAAGCATGATGTACTATTACTACAAGCCTGGGCCGTGTTTAGATTTAAACTTTTTTCTTTAAACTTTTAACTTTTCCATCACATCAAATGTATGAAGCATTAAACGTGGACGAAAAAAACCAATTGCACAATTTGCATGTAAATCGCGAGACGAATCTTTTGAGCCTAATTACGCCATGATTTGACAATGTTGTGCTACAGTAAATATTTGCTAATGACAGATTAATTAGGCTAATAGATTCGTCTCGCAGTTTACAGGCAGAATCTGTAATTTGTTTTACTATTAGTCTACGTTTAATACTTCGGATGTGTGTCCGTATACTTATAATAATTTTGGCACACGAACTAAACACAGCCATGGTTATAAAACTGATGGATTATACAAGTATGGTTTATAAAAACGATGGAAACCAGATTTCCTAGACAACGAAAAAAAAATACAAATTGCTCGGTTTTCAAACTGAATTTCAAACTTTTGACAAGATTTATTCTAATTTCATCAGTTTTGATTTGGTTTATCAACGATTTCCACGGAATTCGACATACCAATCGGTTCTTGATCCGGTACTAGGCAGGTTCATAAAACCGATTGTTTTTCATGAAATTAGTTGTCGGTCTGTGAAAGTTGATCAGTATTAATTGGTTTTCAACATTGATCGAAAGTCATCGGTTTTCAATAAACCAGTGGGGAGCCTTTTTCCATTCAAAGGCCGTGTTCAGTTCCCTGTCTAAATTTTTTTTAAGTATACCGACACACATTTAAAGTATTAAACGTAGATTAACAATAAAATAAATTACAGATTCCGCCTATAAACTTCGAGATGAATGTATTAAGCCTAATTAATCCGTCATTAGCAAATGTTTACTGTAGCACCACATTGTTAAATTAGACGTAATTAGGCTCAAAAAATTTGTCTCGCAATTTACATACAAACTGTGCAATTGCTTTTTTCGTCCACATTTAATGCTCCATTCATGTGTCTAAATATTTGATGTGATGGAATTTTTGGAAGTTTGAAGGGAACTAAACACAACTAAAAACAAAAGGGTGCTCCCTCCGTTCCAGAAAAAGGCAACCTAATCTGGACAACACTCTGTCTAGATTCATTGTACTAGGAGGGGTCACATTCTCTCCTAGAATGTTTTTTTTTTTTTTGGGACGGAGGGAGTACCAGGGTTGTGAATCTGGATTACAAGTGGGCATGCATGCCAAGAGGTACTAGGAGGCAACAAGGCAAGAGACAGAGCATGGTGGATGAAGGTGGGGAGGATGAGATGATTCAGGCCACCACAGCTGGGCAGGCAGCACAGTCCTTACATACACACATCACATTATATGCTGTTTTATCAGTCACCTCAGCTCACCTAGGTTATCTGGATTTGCTTGGGGCAGGCATGCATACCAGGGGGGGCCTCCTCCTCCTCCTCCTCACCTGCATCCTGCATGCATGCAAAAAGCAGGTTTTGATTCACTTGGATTGAACTGATGGAACTGATGCTATCATGACCATTTCTTCTCTCACACACATACACAACTCTGGTACTCGTCTGGTAGACTTCACTTCAGTACGGCTGTCTAGTTCATTACTAAGTTTAAAAGTTTGGTTGAAATTGATACGATGTGATAGAAAAGTTATGTGTGTATGAAAGGTTTGATGTGATGGAAAGTTGAAAGTTTGGAAAAAAAACTTTGAAACTAAACAGGGCAAGTGAAGTGAAAATGGGAGTAAATTACTGTAGATAGAATTACCAGATTGAGCAAGACTTGTACTACTACTCCCACAAATAATTACTGTAGAGTATAGCAATATAAATTCATTATCACCAAAGGATGTGCATGTATGATTGTTTTTCTATGAATGAAAGGAGAAGGAATCAAGGAATCAAAATGAAACATCCATGCAGGCTTCAGCCCCATCATCTCCCCCATCTTTTGCTGACCAGGTGGCTGGCAAAAATTGCAATGGCAATGGGGCAATCACGCACCGAATCCGCCTAAAGAGATGGGGGAAAAGAAGGGGAGGAAACAGCAGCTGAACAAAGCCAGACATGCCCCTTTCATTCATTCATCTTTTGTGTTTTTTTGTGTGTGTGAATGTGTGAATGTGCAAGTGTATGGGCAGCAGGATAATTGGCTCACTGACACTGCATGCACATTCCTGTCATGCAGGACCCAAGAAAAGAACTCTAATGATAATGTTAGTGGCTGATTGATTCCTTCATGGTCCTTCACTCCTCTTGAGTTGTGTATAATAGTGTAGGAGTAGTACTCCAGATGCTCACTATCAATTGCTGCAACAAAACTTGAAGCTACACTATTTGTGGTGTTGGTAGTTGAGAACCGGAAAACAAATCAAGGTTATTGGCAGTTTGGCACTGTAAGGGTACCCACAATGGTTATCTACAAACTCTCTACAAGAGATCCATGTCAGCATATTTTCCTACTTGGAAGAGATTAAATGAAGAGAGAGAGCAAAGCTATCTACTAACCTGAAGATAGTCTATAGAGAAAAACGAGGCAATATATTAGAGAGCTATAGATACCCAAGTAGACATATTATTGAGGTGGTTTACTATTAATCTAGTCTATAGCTGAGATGTATATATTTTATAGAGAGCACCTTACTTTACCATTGCGGGTGCTCTAAGCATGAGCACATTTCAATGTCTTTCTCCCTTTCTTTTTGTAAAGAAACAGGAGAAAAGTTTTGGCACTGAAAACAGGTTTGTAATAGTACTACTACTAGTACTCTCTCCGTTTCAAAATGTTTGACGCTATTGACTTTTTAGCACATGTTTGACCGTTCGTCTTTTTCAAAAAAAATTAAGTAATTATTAATTCTTTTTCTATCATTTGATTCATTGTAAAATATATTTTTATGTAGGCATATAATTTTTTATATTTCACAAAAGTTTTTGAATAAGACGAACGGTCAAACATGTGCTAAAAAGTCAACGGTGTCAAACATTTCGAAATAGAGGGAGTAGTAGATTTCACCATCAGTCTAATAACAGGGTTTGGTAATTGTCATTTTGTCTCATCTCATTGTTTTAAACGCCAAGTACGGTAAATCAATCAGCAGTTCAGCACCAAAAAGAAGGGAAAAAAAAAAGAAGAGCTACTAACTACTCTACTGCTTAACTAATCTAGTTGTTGAACAAAAGGAAAAGGACACAAACCGTCTTTTTTCTTTAATTATGAGCTAAAGATTATACATGTCTCATGCAAAAGTTTAAGCTAAGGTTTTAGCTCCTAAAAGCAAACAATCCCCTCCAGCCAAACTCACCATTTTGCAGGTCACTTCATCACTATCAACTCTTAACGTGCACATGTCCTTCCAATCCCAAATGCTCATCAAACTGTTCAACAAAAGCCAGCAAATTTATGTCTCACACTGTTCACCAGCAGCATCTGCATGGACATACAATTAAATCACTAGGAGGAGTAACTACTTATATCTGCCTCCTCTGATTTTAGATATAAAGATATTAGTTGGCATAATAATTAAGAAAATGGCTAAATGTATTTGTTTCTTTATTTATAATATATATTTGAAAATGTAAATAATTTATTTGTGAAAATATAAAATCTATGCAAGTTCCAAAATGGTCTCCATTTAGCAAAACAGTTTCTAAAGATACAGGAAATTTCATTTGGAACATGAGAGAAATAGTGTAGTAGCCATGGAAAATGAACAATAAGCTATATCAACTTTGAGGGCTCTTTTCAACGCAGGATTCCAATAACACAGAAATAGAAATAGTAGGACGCTGCGATACTCCTCCCTTATATTTAGGGACGGAGAGAGTACATGATTTTAGAAACATAGCAACACTTAAGATATTTTGTTTGGATAGTTCCACAGGAATTGAAACAATTTTTTTTAAGGAAATCACACGCGGGGAGAGAGAGAGAGTATACATTGGACATTAGCAAAGGAAAAAAAAGATGAGTTCATGTTAGAATTCATATATTGATTGAGAGCATATGAAAACAATCCTTATATGCATTTTACTTTGTTCCAAGAGATAGAACATAGGAAAAAAAATTCTTAGTCCAAAGGAGCCCTGATGCTACATCACAAATCACAATATGAAGAAATCAAGAAATATTGCTTGTAGGGAGGTGTGAAATGGTTATGACTGAGGAGGATCATTCATGCACAGAGACCGATGCATGACACTGTTGATCCTACAGAAACGCCATTGTTTACTGCAATTAAAAATGTTCCCAGTCGTAACAGTAATATGTTTACAGCTTTTGTTTAGCTTTTTATGCATGCCCTTTTGGACTTTAGCTTTACCTTTGATCTGGCCCCGCTTTAAAGGCATTGTTTAGACTGTTTTGGATTCTAAAGCTGCCATGGAGATAGCAGCAGTAGTAGTATGGGGGTGCCTCACTGACTGAAGCTGCCAATGCAACACTTGTTGGACTCTACTATCAAGCAACAATAATCTACTCCTACTGGTACTAGCACTGGTTTGCAATGGCAATGAATGTGCAGTGAAGAAATGGGAGTAGTAAATATGTGTCTCTTGTGTCATCTTGTGTGTGTACATCTCCATGTCCTTGGTATGTGCATATGGTTCCATGGCCAAGGTTTGGAAGCTTGCAGGCAAGGGGATATAGGAGGAGTACATGCTTGAGCCTCTTGTGTGTTTGCATGCTTTGTCCCATACGTGGTGTCCTACTACTAGCAAACACAAACAGGAGTAGTAGTAGTAGTTTGCTTGTTTGGTTTTCTTTGGGCTTGTTTCTCTGCAATTGCTTTGCATGGTGTAGTTCCTCTTCCATTCCCTGCATCTGCATTTAATCAGCACAAATGAGGACACACTTGATTTAGTACTCCCTCCGTCTCTAAACGTTTGACGCCGTTGACTTTTTAAACATTTTTGACCGTTCGTCTTATTAAAAAATTCAAGTAATTATTAGTTCTTCTCCTATCATTTGATTCATTGTTAAATATACTTTTATGTATACATATACTCCCTCCATCCCTAAATGTTTGACACCGTTGATTTTTTTAAATATGTTTGACCGTTCGTCTTATTCAAAAAATTTAAGCAATTATTAATTCTTTTTCTACCATTTGATTTATTGTTAAATATACTTTTATGTATACATATAGTTTTACATATTTCACAAAAGTTTTTGAATAAGACGAACGGTCAAACATATTTAAAAAAGTCAACGGCGTCAAACATTTAGAGAAGGAGGTAGTAGTTTTATATATTTCACAAAAGTTTTTGAATAAGACGAACGGTCAAACATATTTAAAAAAGTCAACGGCGTCAAACATTTAGGGAATGAGGTAGTAGTTTTACATATTTCACAAAAGTTTTTGAATAAGACGAACGGTCAAACATGTTTATAAAAGTCAACGACGTCAGCTATTTAGAAACGGAGGGAGTACTACTAGTATTGATCAGCACAAACAGCCGAACAAAGTTTTCTGAACCAATGCAATTGCTCTTCAGCATCATGCTGAAGAAGCACATGCTGAACAAGCTCTCCAAGAGTGTGATACTAGCAGTGTAGCACATGCTGAAGAAGCTTGCTGTAAACTTTCGTTTTCCTAGAGGATCCAAGAGCTTGTCAGAGCGAATACATGGATGCAGCAGTGAAATTTGTCAATGCTTCTTCAATGCACCCCTGTCACCATTCATGACTCATGAGAGGAGGAAGGTACGAGCAAAAACAACTGTGATGCTTGTGCAAGAACAGGCAAGGAATCTTGGACCCAAGAAACTCTCAAGTTCCAGATGACAAAATTTTGAGCGGTTCAGATTATTCAGTCGAAATCATCGTCGCAAGAACTTGCTTGGAGAAAGGCCAATGCGAAAACAAAAAAATTGACAAGGCATCAAATCGACCAGGACACTACAGAAATAATGTGAATGAGTCCTAGTGGAGTAGGAGCAAGAAAAAAGAACGATGTGATGTACTTACTACTACATAGGATTAGTACAGTGAATTTCATAGTACTGAATAATGTGATGCTTTTGGGTGTGTTTAGTTCACGTTAAAATTGAAAGTCCGGTTGAAATTGGAACGATGTGATGGAAAAGTTGGAAGTTTGTGTGTGTAGGAAAATTTTAATGTGATGGAAAAGTTGGAAGTTTGAAGAAACAGTTTGGAACTACACTCGGCCTTTGTATTACCCATTTGGAGTTGTAGGCGTTTGGGAAGTTTGGGCCTTTATCCAGATTACTTGGGCCGTTGTCTCGGCCTTGGCTAAGCATTTGGGGCCCATCAAGCTTTGGCACTTCAATTACAGAGATGTGCTGGTCAGTGTTCACAGGAAGCAACAAGAGGTGTGAACTGATCAACGTTGAAACAAATGCTAGGTCAGTACTCCCATTTGGCCATTTCAGAATACTTGCTTCTATGGAGCAGAGAAAACACCCATTTATCCTGTGGCAACTTCCATCTACTGCATGAAAGCTACTCTTTGGGAGCGATTTGCGTTCAGCAGCAGCACAATGACAGGAAAAACCCCTCTTTTTCACGCGTATTCTTCCCGAAGTGTTACCGTGTGTTTTAAAGGAATTTTCTATAGAAAAAATGTTTTAGAAAATTATATTAATTCATTTTTAAATTTTAAGTAATTAATACTTAATTAATTATATACTAATGATCCACTTCGTTTTACGTATCTCCTCGACCTTCTCTTTTTCTCCTCTTGTCAAACACACCCTCTCACTGAGATGATTCCCGTAACAATTTTTGTTCAGACGGGCATTAACGGCATCTAGAAGGTGGTTAATTAATGCGGATTCACTGGGAGAAGGCGAGAAGCAAGGTGATCAAGGAAGGAAAAATCATGGAAGGTAGGCTTTGGTAGCAGAAGCACACACATGTCTTTCTTCTGCTTCACAAGCAAAACACCAATGAGAGGCTATTGATGCCTCTCAAACTCTGAAGAAAACACCTCTGCTTATTGAACACCCCAAGTAACTATCAATCATCATATTTGTTGATGACTACTAGAACAAGTTGTCCAATTATTATGAGTTATTGCAATCTGTTTCCTGATTGCCGTTGTGTTTTGACTCTTGTTCACCTTTCAGACATGTGGGCTTCCTTCCTTCCGTTTTTGCAGGAGAAGCAAGCAAAGTGATAGTAAAATGAATAAAAAATCAGGTTGAATAAAGAAAATCAAATAACGACGCGTAAAATACAGTAGAAAGGCAAATTTCTAATACCCAACAACTCCTACAATTTACTGTAATTGTTATTGCTGCTATTAACAAGTTTACTTCATTAAAAGTATATTTATTCAATAAGTTTAATCTGATTTTCATGTTGGAGTACCTTGGTATGATTGAATTGCTACAGTTTTTCATGAGTTTTCTGTGAACCTCAGTAGCGTATGTATCTTGGTCAAGCAACCAATTCACACAAACCATGCTGTGTCCTGAACTTTTTCTTCTTTTTTTTTTGTCAGATCTGGTCGAACAAAACGAACAAGTCCTAATTAACTAATTAAACCCTAGCTACACCTACGTACATTTGCGTTTTCGGCAAGTTAATACCCTCTGCTGGAATGATTTGTTGGAACAGAAACTACTGAATCTGGGCAGCAGCAAGAGGCATTTGCTGTCGTCTTCTCCAATCAAACCCCTGATTTCCCTCTCACGTCTCTTGTTGTTCGCATTAGATTCTTAATTGAACACAAACCAATCATGCAATTCATCCCTCCCTACATGTCCCTTGCGTTGTCCATAACTTCAAATGGGTTGTTTGATTTGCACATACGTGTCATCAACCATATGGTTTGTGCATTAATGGCCCATCAATCATTCGGTGTATTATGCAAGAGCGCTCAATCTGGACCATTCATCTTTGATACACGCGTTTCCTATTGTGCTGGCACGCTCGATCTCAACCGTTCGTTGGTTCATCCATGATACATGGCCTCATCTTTTCGCTTACACTTATCAGCAAAAATTTAAAATTTCAACTGTAATTTGGAGTTGGTTTTGAGATTTTTTTTTATCGTACTCCCTCCGTCCCATAATATAAGGGATTTTGAGTTTTTGCTTGTAGCGTTTGACTACTCGTCTTATTCAATTTTTTTTTGAAATTATTAATTATTTTATTTGTGACTTACTTTATTATGCACATCTTTTTATTTTTTATATTTGCAAAAAAAAATTGAATAAGATGAGTGGTCAAATGTTGCAAGCAAAAACTGAAAATCCCTTATATTGTGGGACGGAGGGAGTAGTTTATTTTTCAGTCTTTACTTTTATATCGTTCTTAACGTATATATAAAAGTTTTATTTATAAATTATTTTTTATTTGCATATATGTCGTTTCGCTTATATGCTTATGATCAGCCAAACGACAGGGCGGGGCCAACAATCAAACACTAAAACTCGATAATTATTCGGTGTATTATGCGAGCACGCTCAATTTGGACCATCCATTTTCAATCCAACGGCGCGCGATCGCCACACATAGCAAGTAGCACCACCTCCTCTTTATGGACACCACATTTTTCCTCTCCTATAAATACCCCTCCACACATGAGCAGCCTCTTGCAACCATCAACAAGATACACAAAAAAAAAAAAGAAAATCATATATAGTCCTAGCTAGTCTCCTAGACTCCTAGTCCTAGCTGCAAGAAAGCCACATTGGCCATGGGATCGTTGGGTCCAAGCGTGGTGAGGCTGCAGCCCAAGGCCGAGAAGACGACGGCGGCGGCCGGCGGTGAGCAGCAGCACGGCGGCGGCGGCGGCGGGTGTGGCGGGTCGTCGTTCCGGATGCCGCTGCACTACCCGCGGTACAAGAAGGCGGAGTACGAGGCGATGCCGGAGTGGCGGGTGGACTGCCTGCTCCGGGAGTACGGGCTCCCCGTCGACGGCGACCTCGACGCCAAGCGGCGGTTCGCCATGGGCGCCTTCCTCTGGCCCGACCAGTACTAGCTCTAGCTAGCTACATCCATCGCATCAGCTACTACGTACGTTGCTGCAGCTAAGCTACTCTCCCTCTCCGTCCGAAAATTTGAAGAGCCTAAAATCGAAAGGGATATTTTCTAATACCACGAATCCGGATACGCTGCTCCATAGCAACTTAATTTTCCTCCTCTCCGACCCGACTACGCTGCACTATAGCTCCTACATTTACGGTTCTTGGTAGACGCGAGCTGACCGATCGACCAAGCCGTAAACGTTTTTGCATCCGACGTACAGTACGGGGTATGTTAGATGCCCCTCCAAGTGTGTGTTTCGACTAAGCCATATCATATTTTCTTATGTTGTGCTGCACATTATATAGTGTACTGGACACTGTTGTATTATATAGGCACGTGCATCTATGTACGTATGTTATCAACTTGTAATACAAATATATTCAGTATATGTTATCACATTGTAAATTGTGTTTCATGCGATTCCTACAAAATTCCTGCATTTTAAATAATGCTTTGGTTTGATTTTGGGTTTCGTCATATCCCAATTGACATTGCTCTCTCTCTCTCTCTCTCCATCTGTTGGGTTTAGTCTCACATCGGTAATTGATGATGGGGGAGCACGACTTAAAAGGTGGGGGCGGTCCTCACCCATCAGACTAGTCTTTTGGGTTGTATAGGCTCGAGACCTAAAGCTGTGGCTTCCGTTGGGCCTGTGGTGGAGAATGCCCAATGTGACCTAGGTGACCCACGGTTGGTGGGCTGGGCTTCTTTTGGACAGGATCTAAAGTTGTGGCTCCGATTAGCCCTGTTGGTGGGGAGGCTAGGTAACAAGTCAACTCACATCGGTAATTGAGTCTTTCTGTGGGTCCGTGGGTCAATGGTGGGGAGGCCAGGTAACAAGTCACACGGATATCAGGGTTGATGTGACAGGGGAGATTGTTGGGTTTAGTCTCACATCGGTAATTGAGTCTTCGGGGCCACACGGACATCGGGGTTGATGTGACGGGGGAGCATGGGGTACTCCTAATGGGCGGGTACTCCTAATGGGGTACTCCTAAGCGATCACCCGCCCCTCCCCCTTACTACTTTACCTCCCCTTCTTCTCTTACTACTACACCATACAAATTTGAATTAAAATTCAAATTTGAAATGGGTATATAAACTTTTTACTTATAAACTTTGGGTCTATAAACTAATATTTGAATTTAAATTCAAATTTGAATCGGGTATGTAAAGTTTTGACTTATAAACTTTGGCTCTATAAACTTTAGGTGTATAAACTTTAGATGTATAGAAATACTATATATAGAAAATATTTGAATTCAAATTCAAATTTGAACGGATATAATTCAAATTCAAATTTGAATCGGGTATGTAAACTTTTGACTTATAAACTTTGGGTCTATAAACTTTAGGTGTATAAACTTTAGATGCATAGAAATACTATATATAAAAAAAATATTTGAATTCAAATTCAAATTTAAATCGGATATATAAACTTTTGACTTATAAACTTTTGGTCTCTAAACTTTAGATGTGTAAACTTAAGGTGTATAAACTTTAGATGTGTAAACTTGAGGTGTATAAACTTTAGGTGCATAAATTTACTAAAATAGGAAAGTAATGCGGTGCCAAAAAAAGGAAACCAAGTGGAGGGAGGGAGGGGGAAGGGGGATCGATCGCTACCCTTGTCACCGGGCGATCGATCACCCATTAGCACTTCCGGGGAGAATGTTGGGTTTAGTCTCACATTGGTAATTGAGATTGTTGGGTTTAGTCCCACATGACTTAAAAGGTGGGGACGGTCCTCACCCATCAGACTAGTCTTTTGGGTTGTGTAGGCCCAGGACCTGAAGTTGTGGCGGCCTGTGGTGGAGTAGGCTCAATGTGACCTGGGTGGCTCACGGTTGGTGGGCTGGGCTGCACACTCTAACACCATCCAAACTAATCAGATCATATGTCCACAATTTCAACACTTATTTGGCCAGTGAAATTTTCTTAATTGCGTACCAAGACATGATAATGTAACTTTTCATGTTTTTGGTCAAATATGGAAACCGGCAAACTACATAAGCTAATGTTTCCTAGTGCCACGTACAATTCCACGTTAATTTCCAAATCCTAGAATTGATTAGTCTCCACTAGCATAGAGCCCGTGCATTGCAACGGAAAACAAATTAAGTTAAAATAAATTGAGTTTCTACTTTATTAAATCAATTAATACGCACGTATTTAGTCCAAGTAATACTATGATTTTCCTTATTGAATATGTAAGTGATTTTAAAATCTAAAGAGAGCCAATAATTAACCAGGAGAAGACTCACTGAAAGGTGGTGTGGTGTAACAGTATAGATTATGGGGCTCATATATCAGCGGTAAAGATGATATGAAAATAGACACAACCACTACTTAGAAAGTAGTAGTATATATTCTCTTTCCCAATCTATTTTTAATTCTCCAGAGCAATTAATTTTCTTCTATTGACATGCACTTTATTGTTGAAGTTATATTATGTCACGTTCATGCACCTTAAACTTTTAATTGAAATTTAAAGACTATTGGTCTGATGGTCTCCCCGGCCATATAACTAAAAAGTTCAGATTTTTTTTTAAGCGTGTGTACTTTTTAAAATCTGTTTGTCTGTATATAATCATACCGTAGAAAAACACGGGGTGTCATTTAGCTTTTTTAAGCAAGAGAGAGCCAACCACAAAGCAACTCTAGTTGAATTTTTACCCTCTTAAAATAAATAGTTGAATTATTTTTGTTTATCATAGTTTTTTTTTTAAAAAAAATTTACTCTCTTCCCAATATTTTTAGCAAGAGAGAACCAACCTCTAAAGCAACTCTAGTTGAATTTTACTATCTTAAAATAAAGTACTTGTTTTTTGTTTTCTCAAAGAGTAATTTTTGTTGTATCAGTAGTACCAAATTCAAAGCAAGTGCGGAAGCACACTTGCATACTTCCTATATTTCTCTCCCTTTTTCATTCCCGCGATTTCAAGAGGCCGTTATTCTGCTGAATACAAAACAAGAGCTTCCCAGAAAGAAAAGACAATAAATTTCGTTTTATTAACCGATAAGATGCCGTAAAAGAATAATTAGTTACACATTAGCATTGATTTATGAGGAGCATACATCATACAACAGTTACATCTTTCTCGTACAAGTAGCGAAAAGTACAGATGCTTTAACTTCAACTGCATGAGGTTTTGTAACTGCTACTATTTCACAAGTATAGTAACATTTTTATATCTTGTACAAACTGTATGTATTGCCGTTTGAAGTTTTGAGTTCCTCAGTTTACCATCATATCAAGGTAAGATCATGTAATCTTTGTTTTGTTTTATCATGTTGATAGTTCATCGCAGTCATCGTATGGAGGAGCCAAGGTACTTTCAGCTGGTAAAACTGATCTGAAACAAGTTGTAATTGGTAAGCAAGACAAGCATGGACAATGCTTAGTCCATAAAAGTTAAAATTGTAGCCAGTTCTAAATATTGCATGTTGCACCTACAGTTTGTAACCTAAAAGAAATTAGTGCCAGACAAGAACACAAGCATAATGAACTGACAACAGTATGTTTAATCAAGCTAGAGATAATTCAAAGCCATGGAGTTAATGAAATTGCAGATGCTCTTCACTAGATTCCTGAGCAACCACAAAGCAATTGTTGCTCATGACAATATTTATAACAGGGAACCAGCATTTTGGTTCTAAAATTTGCATTGTTCTGTATTATGAATAGAACACACAAGAGGGATTCAAACATTCCAATAGAACAATGTTGAGTGAAGAAAATGGATAATCTTCAAAGAAACTATCGATTCTTTCTTTATTAAACAAAGGGTAGAAGCAGTGTTAAGAAGATACCTCAGCCACCAATGTGAATCATAGGTCTATTTGCCGTCTTAGCAATATCAAACATCCCAGCATGTTTAGCTTTCTTCCTTTTAACCTGGGTAAAGTAAGTTGGCGACTAAACATGATAATATAACTAATGATATGCTATGCTCGTCCCAAAATGTAGCTATTTCTAGCTATGAACATGGACAAGTAGAGTAACTAATATCAATAGAAACCTACTAGCTGTCCAAAGGAACAATTGCCTCAGGTGCAGGCAGAGCAAGATTCACCTGTTCCAATGGAGGCAAAATGGTGCTGGTAAACGTTAAAAGTATCCCAACATCCCAGGTAACCTTGGATACAATGTGCAGTTTATACCAGGAACAGGATAGTTCGCCTCTGCTTATCTTCTACCCGATGTGGTCCAAACCAAAAATGCATGCCCTTCCTTCCTCAATGGAAATCCCAGAAGCCAGGAGACTCTACTTCTCTTTTGGTACTTATTTGCGATGCTGATTTTAAATTTTTGTCAAGAGAAGCAGTCTTTTAACATAAAAATCATTTTCTTCTCAAACAAATTAATTGAATTCATATGTTCTTAAACTGCTCAGATGAGAGAGAGAAAAACAGTTATTTGGTATCGTGTTCTATGAAAGGAACAGGAGTGGATTGAAATAGTTGGTGCAAGATTGTTATTTGACAATAAGAATAAATGGTCTAGATTACTCTGTCTTTCATACGGAAGATGTCAACCAAGTGAATTTCTACACATACCGCAGCGCTTATTATTTCTCTGAGTCCAGCATCATCAACACCAGCTCGAATAGGCTCTCTCAGGCTCACCTGTACAAACCAGAATATTTGTACTCATTTATTTTTTTTAGCATTTTGCAAAGAAGACTTGTTCCTCGATTTTTATCCATTCTTGTCCAATGATATTAATACAACAAGAAAAATAGAACTGTACAAGGAGATTTCACTTTTAAAGAGACAACTGGAATTAACAACCTGAATTCTCAAATATACAGTGAATTTAAATAATGAGAAATAGGACTTGCAGAAAGTCGGTCAAATTTTACTCTGATTAAGGTTTAATATATCATGGACACTGGATCTGCCCCCACTTAACTTTCACTTTCAGACCTAAGGCACAGCACACCTAAACAGAAATTCCAAAAGCAACAGAAGGAAACAAAGCACATGAATACCATTCAACCATCCAATCACTCATTCAGATTGTGTTAAGACAAAAAAGATGATATAACATGCTTGGAACATACTGAGCATTTTTAGCACTATACAGAAATATGTGTATTGATCTATGTTCAAATAGTTCATAATTGTGAAGGAAAATCAATAAGTACACATGGTTCAAGTTTGCATGATTATGCGTGACACATTAACACTGATTATGGTATTCAAAATAAGAGGCCACAACATCAGTGAAAGCACAAAAATTGTCCCTCATGGAATCCAAAGTAGAAAATTGACATATTGGCCCAAAATATGATAGGAAAATTTGCAGAAATACAAGTCAAGGTTTCACAAAGTGTCTGGTTAGCATACCTCTGAGGGGCCAAATAAGCACACTTTCAAGTTGCCATCAGCCAATAGTCGTAATCTATTGCAACCAGCACAAAAATGCTCTGTCATCGATGTAATAAACGAAATTGTTCCAGCATGACCATCAATCTTGAAATTCTTTGCGGTCTCTGACGGATGATCTTGAAGTCTCTCTACACCTTTAAAACGTTGGCGCTGATCCCCAAGGTTGCAAGTAAGAAAAATTACTTGTAGCTTCCATAATAATAATAATAAAACCACATGTACATAAAATGGTAGGATGCTAGATGCAGGCGGAAGAAAGAAAGGTAAAATGTATAAGGGAAGTGAACTTTTCAGAGGTGTACCTTACCACTTTATCCATCATCTCTGCATAAGGAACCAACTTCTTGACATTCCAAACATTACCATCAAACGGCATAAACTCTATAAATCTGACATTGACAGGCTTGTCTCTCGTCATTTCAACAAAATCACAGATCTCGTCATCATTCATTCCACGCATGACAACGCAGTTGACCTGGCAGCAGAAAAAGGGAAAAAGAACCAATTAAACTGAGGATAAATGCTCAATATGATGCGGATATAGCTCCAGTTTGTGGTATGTTAAAAAGAAGACAAACTGCAGAAATTTCAGGTATGCAAAAATCTGCATACCTTGACAGATTGGAATCCAAGTTGTATAGAAGCATCTATCGATTCCATGACTCTCGAGTGCCCTTTACGTCTTGTCATGAACTCAAACTTTGCAGGGACCAACGTGTCCAAGCTAATATTTAGAGCATTGAGCCCACATTCTTTCAACCTTGGGAGCTTCTTAGAAAGAACGAGCCCATTCGTGGTCATCGCAAGAGTTTTCAGCCCCTTCAAGCCGGAAAGATGCAAACAGATATCCTCGATATCCTTTCTAATGGTTGGTTCTCCGCCGGTCAACCGGATCTTATCCACACCAGAAGTAACGAACAGGCCGGCAACTCGGATTATCTCATCATGTGACAGGAGCTCTGAGTTTGGCGTGAGCTGAACTCCTTGGGCAGGCATGCAGTACTGGCATCTCAGATTACAGCGCTCGGTCAAGGAGATCCTCAGGTAGTTGTGGAATCTCCCGAACGAATCGACAAGCATGTCTGACAGTGGCGCCTCACTCGGTGCTACCTCTGGCACATTAGCACAAGAAGAAGTTGCATATAACCTTTGACTATCATCAGTAGCTTTGGTTGACGGGCAAGTGCTCATCAAACATCGGAGCCCCACTCTCATTGCATCAACCTGAAAATTTTGGTTTTGACTGTTACAGCACCAGAAAACAAGCAATTCGTTTTTGACTGAAAATTAAAAATTAACAGCACAAGCTCATCCCTTCGATGTGATATGGTACTGCATCAATACATCATTACTTGATTATTACTAGTACCCAACGCACAATTACAGAGACCCAATGCATAATTACAGTACAAAGACACAGCGACGTGCTTCTAGCTGAATGATTCATCCAAGAAAGAAAATGAGTAGAATCTCACCGCGCGATCAGGCCGGCGGCGGGCCAGCTCGGAGAGGCAACGCAGCGGCATCATCATCATCTGACAGACTATCTATCCCCTCTCCTCCTCCTCGTAGTAATCCCAGGAAGCAAACTTTTTGGGGGAACAAACAAACTTTTACACAGGTTAATTAAGAGGAGAGCTTCTTCCAGATCTACAAGAGAAAGCTAGGGTTAACGAACGCGAGCGAATTCCAGACAAAAAAAAACTACTCCAGGTGGGAGAGAGATGAATGATTCATCAGAAAGGGGATGTGGATGCTCACCTCACCAGGATGCCCTCCCCTCCCGGCTCCCCTGCTCTGCTCGCCTCGACAAATGGAGATCGGCGCCGCGACTCGCAGAGGAGAGGGAGCACGTGAAGGCGGCGGCGGCGGCGAAGGATGAAGAGGCGGAGTTGCCTTCCCGACTCCCGAGGAGCTGGGGCAGGTCAAGGTCGGTAGCAGCCACCCGACGTGGATGTGGGACCCCACCGTGTCATCATTTTATGATTATCCAAAATTCTCTTATACTCCTTCTATTCCAGAATAATTTCATTTTTTTTCTCTTCACCCGTTTGTCCCAAATAAGTTTATTTTGTCTATAATCATTACATTAGAAGAGCTTGTGGAAGTAGATAAAAAATATACGTCAGAAGTAGATAAAGTAGGCAATAATTATATTAAGATACGATAAAGTGAGAGTGTTTTAGTGTTCTTTTTTTATTATTGGTATGTGTGGGATCGGTAAAAGATGAGCCAAAAGAGAGAATAAAAAATAAACTTATTTGGAAAAAAAGTTTTATTCACGAATTATTATTATTATTATTATTATTATTATTATTATTATTATTATTATTATTATTGCTAATAAGCAGTACAAATAAACATATGCGAAACGATAGAAATGTGCTTTCAATTTTTCTTATCGTTTTAGTTTTATCATAAATTAAATATTTCTGTTGTTTTAGTTTTATCCTAAGTCAAATATACTATGTTTGATCAATTTTTAGTTGGCCAGCATTTTTCAAGACTTCCATGTGCAATCCATATAGGTACACCAGGATGCGCACCGAATTGGGATCTGGCGTATATACAACTGTCGCCGACAAATCTAGCAAAGAGAGCCGAGGCCATGGTCAACTGCGGCAGGAGTCAGACCGGACAGCTTGTTCGTCGCCGCTATCGTTGGGTTGGCTAGGAGAGGTGGGTCGCTGCCTTCTCGCTGCGATGGAAAGGAGGGAGATGGAGGAATCGAGAGAGACGTGGAAGAGGGGGATGGCAGGGGTGGGGCGAACGAGGAGATAAGGGATAGAGATTAATGGGCAGGGTAGCACGGCATGGGTCAAACATGATTTTTTTTTTCTCCATGCTGATTTTTTTGCGTGCTTGTGGGGCTCTAAATTTGGAGCGGGTAAATAAAAAACCCAACACTCATAGTATTTTTATTTGTGTCGTCTTTTAAAAAACCAGCACTTACATTATATGTGTTGGTTTTTTTATAAACCGGTATATGTGCCGATTTTTATTTTTGACTCCTCTGAGAGTTTAGGAGGACAGGAAAAACGTTATAGGTGCCGGTTCTAGCATTTCCAGCACCTATAGTAGTTTTGTGGTGTTCTACTACTGTAGTAGTGTTTTCTTCAAGTTGGTACAAAAGCTGTTCGAGAAATTTACTCCCCGCCGATCAATTTTTGACAGAAATTCATGCTGCATGAATCCATGCTGCTGTAACATTTCTGTTGGGATACGCATAGGCTACGATAGCATAAATCAAAATTTTCTATCGCGTAAACCAGGAACCATGCAAGTATTAGATCATAGATCGTTACCACTCGACGCGCTGTGCAGCGGAAGAAGATACTGAGAAGTCGAAGAAACTCTCACGAAGTAGCGCGCGTCGATCGCACCGGCTCGACCTTCTCCTCCTCGTGCATTCTCCTCGCCGTACTCTCGCACCGATCAGGCACCGCAAACCAGCAGCGCCTCTACCGGTATCCACACGTACAGGGACGGAACGCCACGTGCAGATGTGCTAGCACCCGCGCGCGGCTAGGGTTTTGCTCGGGGAGGGAAGTAACGGCTAGGGTTTCTCACGTGATGCAATACCTCCGCCGATCACACCCCTCACGAATATATAGGATCCATCACTCGGGCCTCCAAGGCCCGTAGGACTCCTATTCGGATCCTTATCCGAATTAAGCTCATATTAGATCTCTATCTAATTCCCTTATTCCGGCCCATTAAGCGTGCGACCCTATAGGTTCATATATACTCGGCTGTAACCCGAAAACTCCTTTTCGGTCCACGCGTCAACAGCGGCCCCTAGCAGAACGTATTGACCCACCGGACATACATAAAGATCATATCAGCTGAACCTCTAGTGTATACTTGTATGAACCCATTTGCCTCACGATATCGATTAAGCTCAAGGCTAGATATGTGCCATCCTCTAATAGCTCAATCATTCACTCGAACCTGTTGATAGATTATATAACTTGTGATTGACTCCTCAATCACCTTTGACATGGCCATGCACTTTCATAATCTACAACATCGAGGGGCCTAGAGATATCTCTCCATAGGAGGGGCAAATCCCATCTTGATTATTCATATCCCACTACATGTTTCATAGCATACCCAAAAACTACTTTTATAACTACCCAATTACGGAGTAGCGTTTAGCAGTCCCTAAGTAAGCTACTACACATGTTGAGAACCATGATAATCTCAGGTCTAAGGATTCAACACCAACACTCAATGAGATCACTGATGACACAACACATATGGCTCTTGCAGTGTCTCATGTTGGGTCTATCCAACAACATGTGTCCACATTATTAATTTGGTATCTCTATACTATGATCCATGAGACATGATCACAATTAATACATGTGCTGATTATATAAACATATTTGTTCCACATATGATATTTGATCAGGCATCCTTTAGAAATAGTAACAAACAACATAAAGAGTCTCATGAAAGTATCACATATTCATTAACCAATAAGGAGTTATCTATTTCAAGGAACAATGTCGGATAAATATGTAAACATAGTATGTGATACAATCATCTCTATGATTGCCTTTAGGGCATATCACTGACAGATTCTTCCCAAACAGTACACTGCAAAAAAAGGGGGAGAAAGTTGCATGAAACGTGTGGCTCTAAATTGTTCAGATGCCAAATAGATTTGTTGTTTGTTTCATTGAACTAGACAGCCATGTCGCACTGACGAAGACAGCATAATGCATCATCACACAGATGGTGGCTAGCTCATGCAGATGTGGCGAGCCAGCAGCGTGTTGCAGAGTTAATAATAACCATAATTGTTTCTTGTAGTATTTGATGACACTTATCAAAGCGGTCGAATTCAATCTTATGATGGCTAGGTCAGGTGTTTGAGATCAGAAGAACAACAGGTTTCAGCAACCGCATAATTGACAGGCCAATCATTCGGAGGCATTATTGGCAGAACAATAGTATTATTAGTATCTTTTAGCAATAGTCTGAATATGCAGGAAATAGTACTATCTTTTAGCTAGATATGCCTAAAATCTTATTGTCATCACTGTTGCTGAATCATCTGTTTTCTTGGCACTGCATTGTCCTGCTGTTTGTGGGGGGTCCTGGCATGTTTGTTTGCAGTGAGAGGAAACTGATCCACTGCTATGGAAGCAGAGATGTGCTGCATCTGCATCTAAGGTGCCTGGCCGATCCTGATGTGCATCTGAATTCTCAAAAGCCTGCTCAGGCCAGAGCATACATAACATGAGTATCCTGATCTCCAAATAGTCTGACTATGCAGGAAATATCTTTTAGGTTCTGAGATTTTGTTTCATTAAGATCAGAAAATGAAGTGGGGACGCAACAACTGTCGTGTACCGCAGCAGCAAGAGCATGATAATTTCAAACATGTCAGTCACATAGATTTATTAGAACATGACTGTCACAGGACAAATTTTGGAGGTGACAGCAGACCTTCAGTACAAGACCTGAAATTCAGCATCTAATGTGTAACCTTCCCCCTTTTATTTATCTCACACAGGTGATTATTACATTTTACAAAGCACAAACGATTAATAATATATCACAAGTTCACAACACTGCTAAACAAATCAGGACACAACAGTTCACACAATCACACCATAGTTTTCACACCCGAAGGATTAAGAAGAGAAGGCACTTGCCAGATGGTTCGAAGCATATGCTTACTGAAATGGAGAGAGCAGAAGGCGGTTCAAGGCTCTACAGCCAGCTGCCCCGCGCCGCAGAGTTACCGGTCACCATGCCATTGGTGGATTTCGAGTTGCGAGGTGCAGAGGTGCTAGCCTCTGCTTGGTCGGCGGGATGCTTCCCCAAACTCATGCCATTTGCAAACATTGACAGGATGTTGCCACCATGCACCCGACCCTCGTCAGCTGGAGCTGCCACACGACGAGGAGCCTCCATAGGATGCGAGAAAATGCTGCGCCTGCTTGTTTCAGTGTTTGAAGGCCGATCTCCCTGAGAAAGTGCATCGCTGACAACGCTGAAACCCCCATGGACACGATTTTCATCCACCTGCGGATTGTGATAAACACACAGGCCATTCTTGCCTCTTGCAAGGCGCTCACAAGGAGTGTCACCAGCTCCATGGTCAGATCCTTCGTGACCCCACAAGCAACGCTTGCCGCCTCCATGTGCCTTGCAAAAGTTAGTGCTTCCCTGTGCACTCTTATCACATCCAGAAGATTGGCATCTCTTGCCCCCGCCATGGCCAACACAGCGGTCAGTACGGCCTCTTGCACTCTTTGTGCATCCTTCTACCACACACCTCTTCCCACCTCCATGGGCAACACAGCAAAGGGTTCCGCCATGCACACTCTTAGTACAACCTTCAGCTGAACAACGTTTGCCTCCTCCATGTCCCTTGCAAAACGCTGTACTTCCCTCGGCACCCTTTTTACAATCAGGGTGTGTGCATCTCTTCCCACCACCATGCGCCTTGCAAAAGTTGGTACTTCCCTGAGCTCCTTTTCCGCAACCATCTTGCTGACAGCGGCGCCCACCTCCATGAGCAATGCACAAGCCTGAGCGCCCTTCTGCACTCTTTGTACAGCCTGCATGTTGACACCTTTTGCCACCACCATGTTTAATACAGCGACCAGATTTCCCTCTTGCTGCTCTTTTGCATCCTTCATGGCTACAACGACGGCCACCACCGTGAGCTATGCAGAAGTCAGTACGACCTTCAGCACTCTTGGTGCATCCAAGGTGTTCGCAGCGCCTTCCCCCACCATGGGCCTTACAAAATATTGTCTTGCCCTCAGCCCCCTTGTCACAACCATCTTTTTGGCACCTTCTACCCCCACCATGAGCAATGCAACGCCCTGAAGAACCTCTGGCTCCTTTCATACATCCTGGGTATGTACAGTTTTTTGTGCTACTGCTGCGCTGTTGTGGACGAGATAAACTGGAAGTACAGGCTACTGGACTTTTTGGCAGTTGAAGCAATGTTGGCATTGGAGCCGGACCTTGACTCTGGTTAGAGCTACCTGGGAAAACCTCCCTTGGAGAAAATTCACTCATCTTTGCAGTCTTATTAAGGAAAGACAGTACCTGACAACCAGATGGTCGGCGAGCAGATGTAGATCCTTCATCAACTGTTGGCACTAAGTCCATATAGTATGGCTGCAGACTTGGGCTATTATATTCAGTCGCTGCAGTGAAGTCTGCACCAGTAATAGCAGACTGGGATGACAAAGACAGCTCAAGATTCAATTCAGGCTTATCCAAAGCCCTCCTAGAATCACAGGCCCGCTTATCAAGCCTGGAAGTACCTTCATTGCCCAGAGTAAAATGATTCAAATCCAAATCAATAGAAGAACCATCATCACTACCCTTAGCAGAAGATATGGTGCAGCCAGTACCCATGCTTTGCTTGCTAGATTCTGAGCTTGATGAGTTGCCCAGCCCTAGTGACAAGCCATCAAACTTTCTCTTGGTCCCTCTAGGCAGGTTGTATGAACTGCAATGAGCTAGCACATCAATTTGACTAGAAGCTGTAGGATGGCTGACTGTGGAGATGACAGGGAACTTGCCCACATAGGCATTTGGATTTGAGAAATTTATAAACGCTGACCGCCCAAGTCTGGGGTCCATTGCTAGAGAATTTCTCAGGAGACAAAACACAGCCAATTTTTTTGCCAAGTACCAGATAACCTCACTTCCAGATTAAATAATGGTTAACAAAGCTAAAAAGTTAGAAATCCTAGGGTGATGCAGTTCGTTGATTCTTTGCAACCTCCACTGACAAACCCGGAAGTATCTCTACGATCCATCTTCCAGTGCTCTAGATAGATAGATGTTATTCGTTCACAAAGAAGTAACAATTCTATGCTTCAGAATAACCAACTACCATGGATTTCATTTGGCCAAGTGAGTTACGTTCTGCAGATAACAAAAGGACAAAGATATGATCAATGATCATGATAATACAACTCATACACAAAAAAAAAAAAAAAAAAAAAAAAAAGAGGACAACAAACACATATAAAGAAAATTAGGATGTTATATGCTGCTACACACATGAAGAGAAGATACAAAAGTTCATATGATAGCAGGATCTCTACATGCCTCTCATGCATTTGAGGGGTATATGTTTGTGTGGCTTTTCGTTGTACTCTTAAAAAAGAGAGTACTCCAAAATTTTGTCTAAAATTCAGATGATAAAAACAGGATTCAAACTTACTGTATAGCAAGTGTATTAACAAAATATAGGAAATCTGGTTGCATCAGAAAAGACAAATCTAAAGTAAAATTTCATCAATTGAAGTGAAATAGCTACAAACAAAAAAAATACCCTGATCCTTTGTTACGGCAATGATAACAGGCCAATTCAAGCTCGATAATGCACTTATATATGAACTATTAATTCCTTAAGATAGAGTAACTTGAAGTTGAAGCCTATGTTTATTACCAGTAAAAGCCAGAAGCAATGGCCCACTTATGCTTGAAGCAGATAACCCTAAAATTCAGCAACTGTGCTCAGCAAACTGAAAATAGAAGTCAATATTAGAGACTGATCAACATGGATTGTGACTATGTGAGCAACCAAATAAGTAAATACTAGTAATCAAGTTCTAATATAGATAACCAACATTTATCCAATCACCCATATGGTCACCACAGCTGTAATTATTCGGTGAAACCCACCCAGTAATGTGGCCTAACTAGCAATAGCATGGCAACAAGTAGGGGAATCTGTCACTTTTATATACCTAAAAGACACTCTTAGAACACTGCTAGTCATCTGTAACGGCTATGATTCTATCACTACAATTAGGGGGGGGGGGGGGGGGGGGGGGGAGTAGCTAAATTTTAGTATCCAACACTCCTATATTCCAAAAAAACAAAGAGATTTGGCACAGCTCAAATAAAAAAGAAGCAAAACTTTCAAGAAGACAGTGATAGAGCATATATTCTGCTACAGAAATGTGTGCTTAAAATTCCAATCATGCATACCAAAGCTTACAGCTTTATACGAGGAAGGGGAATATTAGCAGGTCCTAACAAATTCAAGAGGATAAAAAGTAGCAAATATGCCATCAAAGGATCAATAGGGCTGCAATATTATACTGCATAGATACCATAATTCAAAATTCATTTCTATCATTGTTGCAATTTGAATTTGGTTTCATTATTATCCAGATAATACCCTCAAATGTAGAAAATGTACAATTACTAAAACATCTTTGTGCATCTTTCAAAAACAAGGAGCTAGACCATCAATCTGCTCTAAAACCCTCTAATAGTTGAATTATGTATGCTCAATCAATGCCCTGATCACTTTCAAAGTTCTGAGAAAGAGGGAGGATGATTTGAAGATTTAATGAAAACAACTGTAAGTGATATAGCAAATCTAAGAGTCTACCATTCCTTCAAACACCAGAATCTTCTTATATCCAAAAAGAAAAAAAAAAGAAAAGGAGAGTAACCAGGACGGTATCTCAACCTCAACGCTGTAAAGTTCTCTCCAGAGAAGAAAGTAATCAAGGTAAAAACAGTATCATACTTTTGCACAGCACATCAGTTCAAAACTGATCCAAGAATATGAGTTCACTACTATAATGAATTCAGAGACTATTCCGACTTTTTGCTCATAAAACCGCAAAATCTGCGTATAGTATTTCAACAGCTGGATCCATGCTCCTCCAAACCAAGGCTCAAACCCGCACAAAGATCTCCTTTTTTTCCCCAAACAAAATCAGAACAGTCCACCAACTAGAACAGAAGATACTGTCAACGCAAACAAAAACCGAACTCACTAACAACAAACAAATTTCTAAGCACGCCCACCACCATCTAAAAGAAGAAAGCGTTCCAATTCGTCTCGCCGCGCATCTGTCAACATGGAGAATCAATCGCAACTAGTCTCTTCTCCAAAGAAACTCTCCCCAGAACACGATGAAGATTCAGCAAATACCATAACGAATTCACTAAAAAAGCAACCTAGCCAGGCCCCAACGAATTTGCACTAGAAACATCAGCGAGAGCACGCAGGGGCACAAACCTTGCACCCCACCTCCGGAGCACGGGACCGGAGTCGGAAGGCTTAATTCGCGGCCTCCCTCGCGGTTAAATAGAGGGGGAAGCGCGCGCCACCGCGACAGGAAAAACAATGAATTCGCGCGGAAAAAAAAAAGAGGAAGAAGGAAATTGCGGGGGAAAAGAAGAAGAAATCGCCTGGCCTGTAGCCCGGCGGCAGAAACGACGACGACGCCTGGAGGAGGAGGAGGAGGAGGAGGAGGAGGGGATCAGGGGAGGGCGACGCACCTTGCGGCGGGAGGATATCCCGATGCTGCGACGGCGGCGGCGGCGATGGCGGCGAGGACGCAGGTGAGGTGGGGGGGAAAGCGAGAGGCGGTGATGCGATGTCGGGATGGGGAAAAATGGAGCCGAGAAGAGGACGACGACGCAGGAGCCTCGGGTGGGTAATTATCGTGTTAGGTGAGGGCTTTATTACAAGATGCCATTTTGGCTCGATGGCTCTCCTCCAAGTGAGTGATACGATCTCTCCGCCTAATCATCTTACATTAGCAAGTACAATAGCATGCTGCAAGTCAGCTATAAACACATATGAATAAGATAAAAAGAAGAGAGAAAAAACGAGCTATAGATTTATAGTCAGTTGCAGAAGTGCAGCACAAACTCCAAAATATTATGTGTATAAGAGGTGAGACTACATATTAATGCTATAGTACATAAGAGGTGGAGTATATATTTATAGATAACTATTGTATGAATATATTTATAGGTAACTATTGTATGAATGAGCTATTAAATTGGCTATAGATGATTTAGAGCTAGTAGTTGGCTCTACTATTAAACTTGCTCTAAGCAAAAAGCGCAAAGACTATGGATAATAAAACATTCATTATCCTGTAGTTAATTCTCATCGGTTAAGGAGCAACGTCGCTTTATGTTTCGTGGATTGCATCTAGTTATAAATATTACATGTAGTTGGACCAATAGAAATTAATCTTGGTTGGTTTCATATAGTGTATTTAATGATGTTCATTTACTCTTAGCACAGATAAACAAAGATGCGTTTGTTAGAGGATAAGATGCGCTTGTTAGAGGATGATTATGTTGGGAAAACCTTAAAAACCTTATGTGGTGATCAAACTGAGATATATAGAGTACTGAGAAATTTATTTGGAATATTGTCTAGATTCGTATAGGTAGGATGTGTTGATTTTATTTACTTTTTTCAACCATGTATATATTTTTATACTGTACTCCCTCCATCCACAAGAGTTACGCATATTATTTTTGTCACCAAGACCAAAGAGAAATTAAATCATTTTGGATGTTACAAAATCAAGGAGTGAATGCAAGCATGCAACCAATGAATATTTAGATGACTCCTTGGGTTCTCGTCAAACATTTAATTTATCTCTTCATTTAAGTCTTAAATGCATAAAGACTACGAATAACAATAATTTATTTGGAAAAACTTAGATGTAAAATATGTCTAACTTTTATGGATGGATGGAGTATGATAGTTTGATAGAGCTATACATGTATAAGAGAAAGTATAATATACGCTTGTACTGCCTCTTGTGTAAGAGGAGTACGAGCGAGTATATCTTTTAGTTTGTTTGAATCTTCAACATTTTAGTTGCACGTAAAATAAGATAAGTCATTGACATAAATAATTGAGTATTTGTCATTACAAAATTTAGAAATGAGTTTATTCAATTTTTGAAAGAAACTTTTATATAAAAAGTTTTTTAGAAAAACATACTCTCTCTCCGTCCGAAAATAAGTATGTATACTGTCCAAAAATAAGCACCAAAACTTTGGGGCGAAGAGAGAGTATCATCATTTAATACTTTAAAAAACATAACGAGGAAAATATTTTTTTCAGTTGAAAAAAGAACGCAGACTTATTAGCTATGGCATTCTGTTTCTGTCTGTTAGGGAAAAAAAAAAAGAAGAAGAAATGAAAACAGGGCAACTGGCAAAGATTCAGGGACGAAAGAGCAAATCCGACGCTCTACAACTTGTACAGGGGCCTAACAGCAAAAATCGCACAAAAACGAAAAAACAAAGGAAGCCGCTTGGAAGAATCAACGACCCGCGCACACGGCGGCGCGGCGCATAATCCCCACACCAAAAGAATACTACCCTCACCCATCGCCCCGAATATACCCACCTCCCTGACATGTGGGTCCCACAAGAACACCCTGCCCCGCACGTCAGTGACGTGATCTCCACCACCCTCCGGGCTGGAGCGCCAGCGCCGCGCCGTCACGCGTGACGCGGACGCGCACCCGCGCACCAGAAATCTATCCGGCCGTGTGTGGGTCGTGGGAGTGGCTGCCAGGTGGTCCCCGCGCGCCGGCGAGGTGGGGTCGTTTTCTCGGTGCCATTGGTTTTACGGTGGGGTGGGGGTGGGGCCCACGCCTGACGTGGCATCGTTTGGGTCGGATTCCCTTGGGCTCTCCTCCTCCGGTCCTCCCACACAAGAATACCAGAAGATCTTTCTTCGCGGGATCCCCCGCCGCGTCGCCGTCACCGACGCCGACCTGCGCCCAATCGCAGCACCACATCCACATATACATACATAGGGGAGTTTATATATTACTCCGTACTATTGTTGCTATTATTGTTACAGGTATAAAGAACAGAGAGGAGGAAGTAACATTGTTGTTTGGTGCTGTAAAATTAATTAACTACTAGCATAGTACTCCCTCCGTGTATTTTAATGTATGACGCCATTGACTTTTCGATCAACGTTTGACCATTCATTTTATTCAAAATTTTTGTGTAAATATGAAAATATTTATGTCATGCTTAAAAAACATTTGATAATGAATCAAGCCACATTAAAATAAATGATAATTACATAAATTTTTTGAATAAAATGAATGGTCAAATGTTAAAAAAAAATCAACGATATCATACATTAAAATATGGAGGTAGTACTAGTATTTGATACTCCATTTTAGGAGGTTTTCTTGATAGTACCGGCTGAATCAACATGTTTTCATGATTACAAAAGCCAATTTTGCTAGGGATTTGCCCTGTGATTTTTCTATCCAATATTTTTCTATCTGGTATGCGTAAAGATTCGTACTAACCGATGGATGAGCGATTCGTGCTAACCGATGGATGAGCATCAAGATCGTACTAGGTGGGGAAAAAAACAGATAGCAACCATATGTTCGATCTAGAAACCTCTTGGTTCTCACACGTACGCGCTTCCCAATTAACTTACTAGGTGGGGAAAAAAATAGATAGCAACCATGTTTCGATCCAGTAACCTCGGTTCTCACACGTATGCGCTTCCCAATTAACTTACATACTACTCGCATTTCTTAAGGTAGAAGTAGAATTCTAAACTCTGCACCAATTATATATATGTAAATAGGTATTTAATTATAGGCGTGAATTGTGAAATTAAAGTGTTCCAATTATTATTTGATGATGAACAATTGATTTGTGAGATAATTGGTTTTTCTTTTTTGATATTTATTTGCAAAGTGGTGCTATGTGTGGAGCCAGTTAGACCGGTGGGTAGTGTGCGGTCAGACTAGCCAACCCGACGGTCTAGTCGACTAGCTCTGTATTGAAGTTGGTTTCAAGTTGTTTGTTTGGATACTCATAATTACTTCATATTTATAACTTCTAGATAATTACTATACGTATATAATACTATTGTGTGGTAATGTTGAGTTAAGTTGTGGAAAAACTTGTGCTCGAATATGATTTCTTGCTTGATTTATGTGTAAGTGTGTCTTAATGCCTCGAGAGAGTGTTGCTGGTGATGAATCGAGAGTCATCCTGTCAGACTAGCAACATAGGTGCGGTATAACCGGTGTATATTTGGCTCTCACACAGGATTTCGTCAGAACTTCATTGAATTTGAGAGTAGCTTTTAATTCCGCTAAAAGTTTTAGTTTTTTTGGTGTTTATATCATTCATCCCATCTGATAGGCTTGGTTCTTGTATTTCCATCCCACAAATATCTTGAATACTCTTTTTTTTATGTGAGGACTAGAATTTTTTTTCTCTTGTGATGATGGGACACAACAGATGTAATAGCTCAATTTCCCTGTATAAATCAGCTGAGAATGATCACAATGTACCTCCAAATGCATGCAACTACAGTCCTTCAATGTCCGAGTATCACTTGTAAAAGATCATTGACAATTTGACATTGCGATCCATTTTTTAATAAAAGAAAGCACAAAAGTATAGTGTCTTGTGCTCGCGGCTATATTCATCTATGAGAAATCGCATCTTTTTCTTTTCAGTCCTTGCTTGGTGTACATGATTTTACAAATATAAATATAGCTTACACTTTTCGATCGAAGAAGAAGATGACACAGCGATGTTTACATAATCGTAATGAATTAGTGCCGTGGATGACTAGCTTTCGTCTTAAGTTGACGCTTAATTAACATGAAGATACCTACCTTTTATATTTACTTGATTGACCTTAATTCTCATGCACGAACGATTCCAAAAGGGTCACGGGATATTCGATCCGGTTGTTAGGTCTAACCTCACCTCAGATTAGCTACAAACATATTTGAATTGTTTCTTTTTCGAGGGAACATGTATGGAGTTCCTACAATTTCAGTGTAAAAGTTGATTCACTTTATAAGAAAAACCGGACCCAGAAATCTAGAACGACACGGTTAATTTAAAAAAACCGATGAAAACCTTGACATTGGCATACTGAAACTAAGAACAGAGCGACATCGTCCAATCCAAAAGAATATAAAATTTTCACCTGCTGAATTCCCTTAGATGTGGAGTTGAATGAGAACTCCAATAGTAACGCCTTCAAGAATGTGAATGGCACCCGAGGGTGTCGCCGTTGCTAGCACCGGCAAGCCGAGCAAGGCTTTCACCTCGGAGTCCCCTTCAACCATAGCAACCACAGTGGAATCCACCAAATGCCACCTGCACACCAAAGGTACTTGCACTATTCACACCATCTGCACAATGACCGGACTCCACCGAGCGGCGGAGCAAGACTGACGGCGCCATCCGACGACCACACAGGCTGCCCAAGCTTCGTTGAGCAACCTCGACGTTGGGTCCAGCCACACTCGACACCGACTGAGGACGCCCCGTATCTGGACCAAGAGGAGCCAGATCTAGCCGTCCCCCTTGCACCACCACCACTGGCCGATGCCGCAATGCCGCCACCAGCCCGAGATGGAAGAGCCAGCGCCAGATGCGGGGAGGCAGGCCGCCAGCACCGGAGGAGATGACCGGTGAATCCCCAGATTTGGAGAAAACGGAAGGGGAAAATGGAGAGAAGGAAGAAGAGGAAAGGAAGAGAGGGACGAAAGGGATGGGAGGCTTAGGCCGACTGCGGGAAGGGCCACGACAGTCACCTCAAATCTGGAGGAAAAGGGTGGAAGGGAAAAAGAGAGAAAGGAAGAAGGGGAAAGGAAGAGAGAGGGAAGAAAAGGGAGGGAGGAGGGGTGCGCTGCCGCTACTGCCGACCACCACCGTAGGCGGCGGCAGCAAGGCCAGTGGTCGTGCTTGGGAGGTTGGAGGGGGTGGGCGGGTTTCGCCTCGCGGGTCGCCGAGAGAGGTGACACGGGAGGAGGATGTGGGTTATCACCAAACATATTTGAATTGTTTCATGATGAGTAAATTTTGCGAGAGGTATACTACTGGTTAAACTATAGGATTTTATGAAATTTATTTGCCTATGTTTGGTTGTTCACTTGTAGAGAAAAAACTAAACCTCAGTTTGGCACAGGTCCGGACCAAATTTTTTAATTGGATATTTCTAACTGTTAAACCTTACAGAGGTGAATCATTTTATTAATATTTAATAGAAAATACAAAATTTCAGAATACTATAATTTAACTTATAAAATTCAGCAAGGATCTGGGATATGGAGGCATGACAAATAAGATCTGATTGTTAAATTGTTATATGAATTTTGAGGGCAGGAAAATAATGTGCAGTAGTGTTGGAGCTTCGGAGGGCGAAAGGCACGCACATGCCCTAGATAGTTTTATTTGGAGCATGAGGAATTAACATCAATCACAACGATCAGTCATAAGTCAGATACACTTAAATTTTGCTGAAGCTATAGTGAATTCAGCGCAAAAATTTAAAACCATGGAGGAGGTCAAAGCTCCTGCTCACCTGCCAGCGGCAAACAATTATTTCCTTCATCCTTTCATTCGAGATTTTTCTTTTTTACTTTTTTCAAATGCACATAAGGCCTTAATTTGTTACTAACAGAAGTGCCACTAAATATTACGTAAACAAAAACAATACAATGTTCAATACTCTTTGGTTAATTATAATATAATTATAAGTTATTGATATGTTTTACTGTGCTTGCATGCTATAGAAAAGTATCGTTTCTTTCAGACACAATAAAACACCGCTAAATCCTTTTCTTTGTAATTGTTGGAATCGATTGCTTGTTCAACAACTCCGGAGCGTATTTTAATGTCCTCGTTGGGCTTTTTTTGTGTGTTCTTTTACTCCCTCCGTTCCAGGTTATAAGACTTTCCAGCATTATCCACATTTATATAGATGTTAATGAATCTAGGCATACATATACGTCTAGATTTATTAACATATATATAAATATAAATAATGCTAAAAAATCTTATAATATGAAACGGAGGAAGTATGTAACTTTCCTCGCACTTTTCAAAGATAACCGAGGACATGACATTAACATGATGAGAATTAATAAAGTATAATTGGGAGGTGACGTTGACAACAAACTTTGGCCTTATAAGGTTGACACCAATTAAGCATGCATGAACGGCTTGTAACGTGCTTTTGTAATGGAATAATGTAACAAAATCTTTTGCGTGTTCTGGAAAATAATAGTTTCCAATTGTGAGGTCTCGACTAGTCCACATAAGATCGCACTTATGTGCATGAATTACTAAATATTTTTTTTGGACACTTTCTCTACTAATTCGCCGATCGATCAAGGAGAGGTAAGAAAGTACTCTTGGTTCATCTAAAAAGAAAAAAAAAGAAGGAAAAAACAAAGTGCTCTTTTGATCCTTTCTGATCTCAGTGGCTACGTGTTTTCCAGAAGCTAAGCTAGGGTGCTTTTAATCGTATGGACACAGCATGGAAAATGCTTGGAAGAATTAGTGCGTAGTGACAAATGCCTGCACCTGTGGGGATCGAGTGGTGGCCGGTTCATTGCACCTAGACGTTGCCACTGACCGTTGCTACGGGCAGGTTCATCAGTACTTGGCCCTGTTTGAAAGATTAGCCCAGGGCTAATTTTGAGAGCTAATGTTTAGTCATGAATTGGTAGGCTAAACATTAGCCTAGGGTGGCATATTTGGATCCATGGGCTAATTCAAGGCTAAAAGGTGGAGAGATAGTAGAAAGAGAGGGGAGAAAAGGAGAGAGAGAGCTGACTTTTGATGGTCCCCACACAAAATTAGCCCCATTAGCACCCCTTGGAGGGGCTAATGTTTTGAGGGGGGCTAATTCATATTAGTCCAAAATTAGCCCACCTGTTTGGGTCCTTGAGGGCTAATTTGAGGCTAAAAGGTGAGGACTAAACATTAGCCCATGGAATCAAACAGGGCCTTGGTTGATTCTTGATAGTTTGTGCTTTTTTGTATTCATGTACTGTTGGACAAAGTTTACTTAGGATCTATTTGGCACGACTTCAACTCTAACTTCACCGCTTCTGGAGTAGGAGCTTAGCCAAACAGTAAAGCTATGTTTAGACCGCTCAACAACTCCACTTCAAACCAAACTCTAAAATTAAATTTAGGAGTTGGATCGAGTTCTACCAAAGGAAGCCTCATCCTACAACCACATGGTTGGATTCAACCAAGTCTAGAAAACAACGTTGAGGGCTTCGATTTTCAAAGGAAATGTGAAGGATTTGAATCCTTAGTTTTTTTTTTCCTAAAAAGGTTGTTTGATTTGGGCTCACAAAATTCCTTTGAAATTCATTCATATGGCCCAATTCCAAATGATTTTAAACATTTTCTATGAGAATTTCAAAGCAACATCTCTCTTCTCTTACTCAATCTAAGTACCACTACATAATCTCAAAATTCTTATATTTTTCCGGTGAGCCATCCAAACACATGTTTTGAGCAATCCTATGATTTTATTTTCCACAGGGTTCAACATGGCACGATATTCCAATCCTGCTTCTTTTTTCTATTCGTGCGATTAGAATCTTGTGTTCCAGAACTTTTAAACTGATATCTTTTTAAGCTTGATCGGCTTTGATAGTTATGATTCAACATTATATAGTTGACAAGTCCAAGATTGTTTTTAGACTTTACGGTCCTCTCAAGTATCATAAGGTATCTGGTACCTCCAGGTATTAAATATTACACTAGTAAATATGGGTGTATTCGGCTGCCCAACTGCAGCGGCTGTGCAGCGCTGCCGCTGCAGCAACTACGTAAAAATTGTACGTTGTTACTGTAGCTGCTGGCTGCCATCTAGGCACGCCGAACAGGCCCTATGATACCACTTAGGATTTTCTAAAGGATAATAAAATTACCCACGAATTAAAGTTCAAGGTTATATTTTTTTCCCATTTTGATAATGGATATACAAATGAGATATATTAAATTATTCATAATTACTATCAACGACGTACAATGTGATAGATGGTTGAGTGACATTTTTTTTCTTAACATTGGAACTTCTAACCTTTTGTCTGAGTAATGGAGTCATTTCTAAATTTCTTGGCCTCCTAAAATTAACGCTGCAATTTATAGGAGATCATCCAATTAGCATAAAGAAGATAGCAAAATGTATGAAACAATACACTTGTTTTTAAAATTTTAAAAGTTCGACCAAATCTTAACTTGAACGATAAGGTCCAGGAAAAACAAATATTCCAATTATATATTAAAGATTCCTATGAAGGACTTTTACATAAATGATTGAATTATATCCTTTTTCATTGAAAATCCTATGGAATAGATAATCCTGTAGATATTTTGAATGAAAGTTAGCAAGAGCTCCAACCTCTTTAAAATTTTCCTTCGAGTATGTCTTTCTCATCCAATTCCTGCGGACGGCCTAATCAAATGATCACTCCTATGTTTTTGTGTTTTGTAATTCTCTCTTTTGCGCTGACATTTATATCAAAATAATATGTTTTTCTTATTTTTTTTAATCATGCGTTTCAAAGACGCTACCAAAGCAAAAACAAAGGAAATCAATAGTGGTCGTGGGTGCATGGAGGGATTACTCCACATTACCCTAGTGACTCATGCATCATGGAGCTGGCCAGCTGGGCTAATTGAAGTCCGGGGCTGCCAGGTATGCCAAATCAGATCCCTGAATTTGTCAAACAACCTGGGACACCTGGCTAAAGATGATTTGCCTGGTCCAGTTTTGTAATAAAATAAAACTGTAGTGTTCAATTAAAAGTTCCAGTCAGTACCAAGGAAAAAACCGATCAATTAATTGTCGCACTTGCCCGATCGACCAGGGAACAAATGGAATAATTATCAAATCAACATTGGCCCTGTTTGGAGAAGTAACGGAGGGTTATTTTAAGAGCTGTTTTTTAGCACAAGGAATAGCCCTTCAATAAAATAGCCCTTGAGCTGTTCGAATCTAAGGTTTATTTGGCACTTTTCCAATCAAACTACCACTCAACTCTCTCTTTCCACCGGATCTTGTGCGCTTGTGTCCTTGGTGTGGCCAATGCGGCGGGACATGGAGCCGCCGGTGTCGAGGTGCTGGTGGATGGCCATGGCCAGCGCCTGCCGGTGCAAGAGCTCCTCCTCCGCGGGCGTCAGATTTAAGCAAAAATAAGAGCCAAGGAGAGGTGATAACGCAGCAAACGAACAAACAAAAAAGAGGAAATTTTATGAGAACAAATCGACTTGTGCTTCAACAGTGTGGAATTCAATTCACAGAGGAAGAAATCAACACGAAGAACAACAACAAACTTTGGAAACGAAAAAAGAATGGAAGGTTTGGGGAAATCAAGAAACTGTGAGCCCAGAGAGCGGCAAGATTGGATTGAGGCGACGAGCCATCTACTGTCTTCTGTCTCTCTATCTCTCTGCTTCGAGTTCGTCGATTCGGTTCTTGGTGGGGGAGAAAATCACTCGTCTCATAGTCGGTCACCCAGGTCAGCGCAGACTCGCGCCGGATGCTACCCCGCCTTCACCGGCGCCGGCTCGCCGCCGTTTCGACCGGGCCAACGAGGGAAGAAGAGGAGGAGGAGGCGGCGACACGGGTGACGGGTGAGCGCGCGCGACCGGATGGGGAGGGGAGGAGGATCCCGTGCGCCTGTGGGAGAGAGAAAAGCCACCTTTTTAGTGGGTCCCACCCGAAATAGCTCCAATTAGCACTCTTTGGATGGGATAGTTTTTTTGGGTGTGCTATTTCCAAATAGCCCTCAAATAGCTCACCCTTTTGAATCTTTTGGGACTATTTGGACTATTTGAAGGAGGGCTAAAAAATAGCCCTTGGATCCAAACAGGGCATTGAGTAATTAGCATAAGCAAGATGCAGAAAACAAGGGACAAGAAAGCAAAGATTCATGTCGGAGGCAGGATAGAATATACACCTCGAGATCCCAAACTGAGCGTCGTTTTCCTGCTCTACGTGGAATCTACTCACGGTGCATCACTGGCTGCATCTATCGCAAAGATCTATAGTTATATTGGTCAGTTTATCTCCATCTCCATCTCCATCTCCATGTCTACCCAAGTTAGGGGGAAAAACCCATGCTCACACAGCTTAATCTTGTGCTATTTTGGTGTCATACGTTCGTTGCCAAGATAGAGAAAAAGGCTTTGTGGTGTATCTGACACTACTAGAAAAAGTATTTTTCTCAACATAGGGGTTTCATTTTCACAGGCGGACATGACTCTTAAAGCCAAATGACAGCCTACAAAAATATAAATTGGGGTGAAATGGTCAGTCCGCCTGCGAAAATAGACTTAAATATAAATAAACTTGGTAGGGGTTGATTTTTTCTAAGTCTCCACCCACGGCCGGCCTCCCCTCTCTCCACACCTCACGCCTCCTCCTCTCACCTCACGCCTCCTCCCCTTCCCTCACCCCTCCTCCTCTCCCTAGCCACCGGAGGGGGAGCGACGGCGGCCATGGCGTGGGGTGGCGCGGAAGGCGGCGGGGCAGCGCGGCGTCCGGCTAGCGGCGGCGGCTCCCCTCCCCCCTCCCTCCCAGATCTAGCCGGAGGAGGGAGGAGGGAGGCCGGCGGCGGCAAATACGGCGCAGGGCGGCGGCGACGACGACAGGTCGGGGCGGCGGCGACGACGACGCGTGGGGCCGCGGCGGCGGCTCCCCTCCCCCCTCCCTCCCAGATCTGGCCGGAGGAGGGAGGGGGGAGGCCGGCGGCGGCGACAACGGCGGGTCGGGGCGGCGGCGACGACGACGCGCGGGGCCGCGGCGGCGGCTCTCCTCCCCCCTCCCTCCCAAATCTGGCCAGAGGAGGGAGGGGGGAAGCCAGCGGCGGCGAATACGGCGCGGGGCGGCGGCGGCGGCGGCAACGACGGGTCGGGGCGGTGGCGTCTACGACGCGCGGGGCGCGGCTCCCCTCCCCTCCTCTCCCAGATCCGGCCGAAGGAGGGTGGCGGTGGCGAGGCGCGTGGCGGCGTCGGCGAGCCGCCGCCATGATTTTTTTTTTGTTCGTTTCATGGATTTTCGCAGGCGGGCTGTTGCCCCGACTGCGAAAATCGTTGATTTTCACCGTCGTTGTGCTACAAGCGGTCCGACCCTCTGCCTGCAAAAATCACTTTTGTCCGCCTGCGAAAATACTTTTTCTAGTAGTGTGAAAGTGCATTTTCATTTGCAAATTCTTCTCAAAAACTGTTTTACCATATCTCGAAAATGCTCGCCGTCGAGCGCTCAGGGGAGGGTGCCGAAATCGGGCGCTCCCTCCCTCCAAGACGCGCGCGCCCCTAGGCCCACCCACGTGCCCCCTGCCCCCACCTGCCACTTGTTCACACACAAAACTCCATTGCAATAAATAACCCACATATTTTGGAAGCCCTCTAAGGGATTTCGTTTTATTTTTTTTTCCACCAAAAATGTTTCACCTAGTGTATTCACAATGTTTCACTATGTATAGATCTAATGTTGCAGTGAACTGAAACATTCTTCCGCTATTTGCTGAAACATTGTTTTTACATAAGGTGAAACAACGTCCGATTTAAACGATTGAAACATTTTCGATCTACTTAGTGAAACAATTCTAATATACTTGGTGGAACATCGTGCAATATTTAAAAATAATTCAATAATAGGTTAAAAAAATTCTGTCGAAATATATACATGTGTGGTCTTGTTTTGAAGATTTAATTACAACAAATTTAATGGTGCAATTGGATCATGATTTGGATAAATAATTTAAGAGAAAATTTATTTTAAAGTAGTTTTGCACGCATGCGTGGCGCCGATTTTTGCACATTTGGATCGGGCGACCGATCCGTAGTCCCCTCCAACATATCTATGTAATGCATGCTGCCAATAAATCTTTTTCTTTTCTTTTTACTTCATCCAAACTTCTGTTGATCGTGTTATTTGGCTTATTTCGGATCTATGGTACTCCCTCCGTCCTATAATATAAGTGATTTTGAGTTTTTGTTTACACTGTTTGACCACTCGTTTTATTCAAAAAAAAATTTGGAATTATTATTTATTTTTTTTACTTACTTTATTATCCAAAGTATTTTAAGCACAAGTTTTCGTTTTTTATATTTGCACAAATTTTTTTAATAAGACGAGTAGTCAAAGAGTGTAAGTAAAAACTCAAAATCCCTTATATTATAGGACGGAAGGAATATAAGGTGCACATCACTAGACTGTTTATATATACATAGAAGATATCACACGGTTTGAGTATGATCAGCATGCCAATTTTACGGATCCATCACTGTACTTATCTATTACTTCTTCTGTCCGAAAATATAAAAACCTAGAATCAGATAAGACATTTTCTAATACTACGAATCTGGATAAACTGCTCTAACACTATGAATCTAAACAATATTCTATTCAATTCTAGGTTCTTATATTTTGGAATAGAGGGAGTATTTAGGATGATTCCTAAGTTGACATACCTACTCAAATTAACTTTATTTTTTTAGATTAGCATATATACCTAGCAACTACGGGAGACACTCATCCCAGGCTAATAAGTATTTCCTTCGTTTCATGTTATAAAACGTTTTGACTTTAGTCCAAGTCAAAATACTCTAAATTTGACTAATTTTATAAAAAAAAGTAGAATATTTTTAACCTAAGACTAATATATTATGAAAATTTATTCAATTATAGATTTAATGAAACTATGCTGGTGTTGTAAATATTAATATTTTTTTATAGAGTCAGCCAAACTTAAAGTAGTTTGACTTTGACCAAAATCAAAACGTCTCGTAACCTGAAACGGAGGAAGCAATAGTTACTGAAGTATTGAGGAATTAGGCTGCATAGTTTGACCGGGTTTAACAGCACATGGTATGATGCTACAAGGGTCCAAACAAGCTGATAAAATCCTAGCAGTTTTCTGTTGCTGTCACAGATCTTTAAAGATTACCTGCATGTTGGAAATGATTCAACACTTGCATTGGTTTGACGCCAAACGATGTATGGCCAATTGAGCTGCCGTCATCACCTGCACTTTGCCACAGCAGCTCGGGCAAAAAATAAATTGACAGCGTACTGAATCTGCAGGACTTTGTAAAAGATAAAAACTAATGATGATGATAATGCCCTGCAAGACCAGCAATTGACCGTGAAGTAATTTCATATCTTCTCCAGCTAGCTCTCTAGTAAAATACATGTATGGAGCCAGTGGATTAACATATGGAACTTGTGACGTAGGAGCGAGCAGTGGATGCTGATGTTGTACTAGACGCTATGGTATCATTGTTGCCAGTATTTCTGTTTCTTGGGGAATAAAAAAGAAAGCACCTTTTGCTAATGGTGCAATTCCAGCATTTTGATCATGCATCAAATGATCATAAAATCATAATTATAGAAACAGTTGCCAAGGAATCAAGCAACCTTACAGGAAAAAACTAGAGGATAAAGGGAAAAACAAGGGGATAAACCGATCCTGGGGAAGCAGTGGCAGCAGAGGAAGGGGGAGTGGCCTACATCACTATCACCGTCGTCCTTGACCACCGACAAAGCCAGAACCACCTCCCTTGACAGCCAGCACCGCCCGACGATGAGGAGAGACGGCAGCAGGGGAAGAGGGATGGAGGGGACGGAGGTAGCGGACCCACACTCTCACTCACCGTCGGCGGCGGTGGAGCAGAGGCGAGTAGGTGGTTGAGAAACGGGCACCGATGGGATCGGGGATGGGGATGGATCAATAGACCTGATCATTGATACTTACCTTACGCCTTACTGCCTAAGGCATAAGGCGTGCTGGGGTCACCTTACCTTGCCTTAACACCCATGCCTTGCACCTGAATTTGATACTTCCTTACACCTGGAAGCACCGCGAAGAGACGACCTTTTTTCCGTTGTTCAACAATCTACTATAGCATCATACAACCATGTTGACAATTAACAAGTCTTATATATCAAGAAAATTGGCTAGCATATAACAAATTAGTGTGATTATATTTAGTTTATGAACCTTTACAGTGGTCAAATTTTTACTTCAACAAGGGTTTCAATTAGGCAAAAGATGTCTGAAAACCACTATAATTCAGAACTGTAATATGCAATTAGGGGTGAAGGACTACTGAAACAGTCATAGTTTGCCAAAAGATTATACGCCTTATGCCACTGGTTATCTTTGGCAAGGATTCAAAAGGGCAAAACTTCTGCAGTTCTTCATGAACCAAGGTTCTAAAAAGTGGTAAGCAGAATCCATTCAGCCACCTGCCTTGTAGATGCTTATATGGCCTAAGTCCTAACCAGCTGCTTATGTGCCCTAAGCAGTACAAGGTTGCACACAAACACCTTTTATATGGCCTTGCAGAACTTCTCTTAGAACACTCGAATAAATCATGACCAGAACTGCATTGAACATAGTACTGTAACTGATCCCAAAATATTAGGACATAGCCCGTTCAATAAACTAAGCACAATTGGTACAGATGCCAAAAACAGTGAAATTAGCATCAGTAGTCACAAAGACTGTATAAAGCTACACAAACCAAAGCTAAAACATCCGTATCGTGGTAAAATGCTCTCTCTTTTTTTAAGCACAGTGAAAATAATACAGTTGGCTAGGATACACAATATCAGAATGAACAAAACAGATGGTGGAATAAACAAAGGATGGAACAACTGGATGACTGGCAGCACTCGAACACATGAACAAAGCAAATTTTGTTCAAAAACTGTTCTTCCAGACAAGAAAAGGTAGCACTCATATTCTAATGTACTACCAGTTGTTTGTAACTACAGAACTTACAATTGCTCTTAAGCTGGAACATACTCAAGTATCGGGTCAGCAGGGAAGTCCTCGTATCCACTTATGCCGGTAATTCTTAACCTTGTGTTTGGCTGCAAAACAACAGAGATTTTTAATCTAAAAGAACTCTAATTGCTTCGCTGTAAAAACTGAATCAGTATTTATCAATAAAATTCTACCTTTCTTGAAGAAGGTAATTGGAAAAACTTACCTGTCTGTGACCAAGTTTCCTCTGGTACTTCTTCTTCTTCTTATATTTGAAGACTATCACTTTATCATCCCGTCCCTGATATAAAAATATTGGGGAGACATCAGGGTCAAGTAATTTTGAATATCCATGATTAACCCGACAACATACAGAGGACATACCTGTTCCTCAACCACTGCATGAACAGCAGCATTGGTCACCACTGGCATGCCAATGTAAGCCTTGTCTCTAGTTGATACCAGTAATACCTTGTTTAATATTATCTGCACATCAGCATTATCCAGAAGTGAGAATTTCTGGGAAAACAATACTAAAAATGCCAGCAACATAAGCCAACGTATGGGTCCTATGGGATTGGAAGCTTTACATCAGAGGAGTAATTTTAGTTAGAAAAGGAACGAAGCTAATATATGCAGGCTACACAAAACTTATCAAAAAGTTCTGAATAAGATATTTATGTGAAATCAGGAACTGGGATTGAAGTGTTATAATTACAGGGAAGTGACTCTTTTACTTCTAAAATGAAGTAGGTCACTACCACTTTCCATAATTTCAGAATGTACAACCTTCCTCGTTGTTTTGAAGTTTGTTATTGCATCTCATGGATGAAAAAGAATAATAACCAAATAACCAATACTATATATTTGCCTTTTCCTAATTTACAATCACCTTATCTAGAAGCCACCTCAGCATCATATACCTTTTAAATTTATGGATTAATACAAACCAACTAACTAGCAAAAATAGGCCAAATTTCTAGTTAGAGTGTAACAAGTATCCTCCTGCATCCTCTAAAGTGGAAGCACCAGACCTGATCATTGACATTGGCGCCTTTCAGCCTCTGCGTGTATATATACCTTCCAGGCATCACAATGTACTGTCTCGACCCAATCTGCGACAGAAGAAAAATAATCAAAATAGCTCCCTCGTTATTATTCACAGCGCTCATACAAAACGAAACACAGAGAAACCCTCCTCAGATGCACTCCTGCATATTTCAGAAATGCATCCGAACAATTCTCTGTAAGACTAGTATTGTATCATTCGAAAACACTGTAATTCTCTGCGCCGTTTTCTTAATGGTGTGTCCAGTACATACTAATAATCGGCGTGCGCGCATTCCTATTGGCGCGTGAATCCTAAGCTTCTTATGCAGCATAGAGTAAGCAACACAAGCCTGAAATCAAATGCTCACTTCACCGCAAGAAGCAACGCAACTAGCGCCAAATGCCTGTGTAATGATATTATTTAAAGAATTCGAGGTAATGTAGCATGAACAAATGTGATTCTTTTTTTGTTTGTTTGCAGTGAGCCGAGCAGGACTAAATCTGAAATATTGGCGGCAAGGGCAAGCTAGCCCCACCATGACAACGGCGAAGATGTCGGCGTCCTTCCCGGCGCCCGCGGCTGCGATCTGCGCCTCCACAGGCTCCGGCACTGCAGCCTCCTCTTCTTCAACCTCCTCCTCCTCTACCACCTCCGCCTCGGCCTCGGCCTCCACGGGTGCGGGCGCCGGCTCCTCGGCGGAAGCGAGGAGCCGCCAGCAGCGGCGGGGCGCGGACGCGGCGACGGGGAGGGAGCATCGCGAGGCCGGGAGGGACGGGGCGGAGGGGAAGGCTAGGGTTTTGGAGGCGAGGAGGCGGAGGGGCAGCGTCGCGGTGGCCATGGCCGGCGCGCGGGGGGGAAGAGCAGTGTGGATGAGAGTGTGGGCTATCGTATCGGAAAGAAAGAAGAGGGATAATATTGTGGATAGGGAGGTTACCCTGAGCCGTTCGATTGGAGATCAACGGCTCAGATTAGATACCCATGAAAAACATGAAACTATGCCCTACTAGTTGTTTTTTAGCGATACTGCACGTACTCATTTTGTTTCTCCTTTCTAAAGTTTAGAATCGTTTGATTTAATCAGTTAAAGATTATAAAAGAGTTGGATCGAATGTGTTGATTAGACCATAAAGAACATGCGAATTAACACGAGTGATGAGAACTCTCGTGAACTCTCGGACGAAAGAGCCAAACTGAACTACTACGTCTCCTCGACCCCTCTTCCTCACAGGCTCGGGTGACCTTGCCGCTAGGGAGAGAAGTCCGACAAACTCTCTCTTTGTAGGTCAATCAATTTAGTTGGGTTTTTCTTTTGGTTTGAGCGTGAAGGTCGGCGATGTTGGCCTTCTAGTCCTAGGTTTCATGGAGAAGGCAATCGAAGTTTCTTCTCTAGTGGTATCCCTCTAAGACACCGGGTAATTCTCTATCACCGTGAGTTAGGAGAAAGCTAGACCTAGTTAAGGGAAGTTAGGCAAGTCATCTTTCTTTTCTCCAGCAGGCTTTTCGCAAGGATGATAGTTTTCTTCCTCTCTATTAGTGGCAAACCTTTAAGAAGCAGTTGAGTTTTGTTTGCTATATGCTTGGATTCCTCAACCTTAGGCTATGGAGGCCCTAATAAGGTAAGCTTCTTGGTGCTTTTTTATGCAACTTGCCATGAAATCTTTGTCTCTATCACCAATATCAACGATTAGGTTGTCGACCTTGATGGTTCTGCTCCAAGAACAATCTCATTTAGCTCTGGATGTACTCATCTATGGTATTGATGAACCTTTTCATGAATTGTCATGGCCTTAACCTCTATTGTTGTGAAACCCTATTTGGGAATGCGTCAAGGCAACATCTTCTGTAGCTCGCCATGTCCATGTAGCACCCACTGCCATCAAGTATGTCACCAGTCATCACCAATGTGGGCATAAGACAGAGGAGGACCTGATTGTTGTTTTTTTTTTCAAATCTTGTTGAGTCCTCCTTTGCTTATATTTTGACCTGGCTATCTTGAAGAGACTATCTTCCGTACTCCCAGTTCTATCAACAATGAACATTGACATGTTCAGTAGTCACATTTCTATGGCATTGCTTCGACTGTGTAGCCGTAGCCAATGCAAGGTATAGCGCACTATTGCTTGGCCTGTTGCTATATGCTGCAGCCCATGCAAGCGCATCAAAGGCTATCAAACAACATTGATAAACTGTGAGATTGTTATCTAAGTTTGTCTTTAAAAACAAGAGTACAAAGGACAACCTTTTTATTATTTGCAATGATAAGTTTTCTAAATTATTAAGAAACTGTGCAGTACGATTTCCAACATAAAAGAATATCACTTTAAAGGCCATGACAATCGATGCTGAATCGATTAAATACCATAGCTTATATAGAAGATGTTTATTATGCCATAATTTATGGCCTTTTATCATTCGCAACCATAACTTTTTCCAAATTATGCTACCAAAATAATAATAATAATAATAATAATAATAATAATAATAATAATAATAATAATAATAATAATAATAATAAATCAGCTATAGAAGTTAAATAGCAATCACCTTCACAACCATAATTAGCCTATATATGTATGATATTAATTACAACATAAAGAACAAACTTTTATAATTTGCAACCACAGCTATTCCAAATTATTAAGAAACTGTGTAGTATGTTTCCATAATAATAAAAAGATAAGCTACAAAAAACACGCCGAATTGATTAGATAGCAATCACCTTCACAACCGCGATTAGCCTAACAGTACCCCATCATCGCCGGATTGCAATCACTAGCTCACTCGCCGTCAACACCTCATCACATTCTGTGCATAGGATGATGAAGCTATTCTGCATGTTGCTACTAGCCCTTTCCCTCGTAGCACACTATTCATGTAAACTTCCCTATTGTTCATCTATTGTATTCCATAACTAGGATGACAAATCTACATGGGTGGAGATAGTCTTTTTTCTTTACGGATTTGCTATATTACATTTGGCAAAAATTTGGGGTCAAAATCATGATTTTTTTTACCTTGCGATTTGCTCTATGATACCTGCACTACTTAGATCCGGATTAATCTTCCAACAGGCTCTTATAAACTTTGACAACCTCACAAGTGGTCAAGGTAAGGGGTTAGGGTGAAGGAGGGAGTGGGTGGTGTTGGCAGCGGGGGATGAGGGATGGTGGGAGGAGTTCCCTACTTTAGAGGGGGGAGGGGGTTGGTTGTTCAAGGTGATGCAGGACAACCAATAGGTGATGACGATGAGAGGTGATTGTTGCGCTGACAAAGCTGTGTTGGGGGAAGAGGGCAGGGGTAGGGGGCATCCACAAAGAAGAGGTTCGCTGGCGGTCATTGACTGCGATGGATCCAACAGCGATATCAAGATGAAACAAGGTTGTAAGGAGAATATGGCGATAGGGAGGGGGTGCTGTAGTTTGATGGCTGCAAAGGTGACACCGATAGGGTACAGAGTGGTGGGGTGCAGGGTGGAGGGAGTGGGGAGGATGGAGATAGCACGCACCTTGTGTCCGGTAACGACCTTGATTCTGTCTAGCGGTTGACCTAGGAAGAAAATAACGGGATAAGAAGAGAATGCAGCAAAGATCTAGATGGTTCAGTTTGAATCCTACGGTTAAAAGATTCGCATGACATAATGCCCCAAAAAAATTAATTACATAGACAAATTCCTTTTTATTGCATAAAGGCATGAGCGTTGAATGTGAATTTCACATAAATATTTGGTTATTTCACTTGCTTGCAGATATGTCGATGAAGGCATTAGCCGATGACAGAACCCCAAAAGACTCATGCAAGTTCACCATCACACCTGGCCCCTGTTTTCCAATGTTGTGCCTTACTTACTGCCACGCGCAAGTCGCTGCAATATCTACTGGCAAGTGCACTCCTGAAGGATGCCAATGCACCTACTGTCTTCCGTCTCCACCTCTAGACAAAACCAACTAAATAATCATGTATTCCTTTCTTCTTGCCAGTGACATACTTGACCATTTGTTAATCTATAACAGTGGTAATAATATCATAAACCATATAAAACCGTGGCAGCCGATCATGTGCATATGCTTCTGGTTTGAGCTACAAATAATGTGTAAATTAATTAATTAGGAGCTGGATATCGTAACTAAGACATCTATTTTATTTAGGACGGGTCATTGCAATATCATCATGTATTTTCATATAAAACAGGATGGTGTGTTTGACTATAGAATACAAATTAGTGTATGCTGAGTTGGGTATCCAAAGCCTACCATTTTTCCTGAAACAGGAGCTACGCCCATATTAGAGAACTTTTACGGTACAATATACTGACAATATATATTAAACCCTAAACCCTAAACCATACCCTAAACTCTTATATTAAGGAGAAGAGACTAGCCACGAGCTAGGGCCTACAACTTGTGGGAGGTTTATGTTAAGGGGCTATTATACACGAAAGGTGTTTTCTTTGTAAACACAGAAAAGATCTAAAATAGTGAAAGCAACAAGCTTTCTTGCAAATTACTGCGCCACGTCATCCAATAAATGCGGGCCGCCCGATTTCACTTCCGGATGATACAGACCGTAGGATCCTTTGATTGGCGAAATATCTTATTGATCCTTTAGGAAACTTCTATCTACTTCTAGTCCTTCCACGTCCCTGGGTACTTACGCTATTTTCATTTTGCCCCCTCCATCCTACCGTGGACGCCGGCCTGCCAAAGCCGCCTCCAATTCTCGTCGCCCCTCGCCGCCGCCACCTCAGTTCCTTCTCCCCGTCCGCCTTCGCCCGCACTCCGGCGAGACTGGGGCGCCGCTTGCCTACTCTCATCCTCGTCTTCGTAGCCGGTTAGCGGCCCTGCCTCCGCCTGCTAAGGTCGTAGCTGTTCTCCTCCCCAACAGCACTGTAGCTGCGTCGCCTCCTCCCGATCTCCGCTGCCTCCTCCTAATCCCTGCGGCTAGGGAGAGCATAGGTAGGAGGAGGTTATCGGGCCCTCCATCTAGCCACCAGCCTCCAATATTCCTGATTCGATCTGACCATAGCTTGACCTATGGAATCAAGAAGAGGAGAATCGGAAGAAGGCAAGCGACCGCTGAAGCAGAATGAGATATACAGGGCATGGTCGAGTGCCGCGTGGAGCCCCCAATCAACAGCAGAGGCAGTGATGCGTCAGTGCAGAAGCAAGGGAGGTAAAACGGTGCGAGCTCTTCGTCCATTACTTACTTTTCTTCATGGTAGCGCTGGATCCTGTCTTGGGAATGATAGCTGAAATGTTCAGCTGGTTGACAATGTCAGGTTGGTTTGTGATTTGTCTGCTATAAGTGATGGTGTACTCCATATCAGCTCAAGTGTCATGCCCACAGAAATCATTAAGAGATACTTTAAGGAAAAGTCCTGCCTCTTGGATCTCATGGAGTTAGGAAACAAGGTAACTGAAGGTCCTGATCAAACGCACCCCCTATTTTGTTTTAACCTTGAAATGTCATGTACGATTCAATTTATATATAGTCTTCAGACTGCCATGAGCAAAGGATCTCTCGAGATACAGAATTCAACGGTATGCATGCAGGCAGTATTTAAGCAACTCTACTCAAGTTAAAAAACATTATTGATATATCTTAATTTACTGTCTAATTATCTACATCATGAAGTAGTCCATTAAAAAATCTGAATACACATATTTAAATACATTTTCTACTTCTTCTCTTGAGTTGATTCTGATAAAAAGCTCTGAAATACGGTCCAAGTACTGCTCAGGCATATAAAACAAAAACAATTTATTCATTTATACCCTTTTAAGGTTGTGAGTCATCAAGGATTTCATTAAGATTCTAAAAATACATGCCATGCCAGTACATAGTTCCACATTTAGACTGAAAATCTTATTGCTGGCATTCATTACTTGATTTCTAGCGATAATATTGTGGTCCAGGCCTAGCACTTGTGTATCAATTAGATTGTACAGAAGTCATTTCGAATTGATTCCATCAGCTCATTACCTGTACCGGTCCTCAGCCGAAGTATTCTTGCCTGTGTAGCTCCATGTTGTGTGCTTACGTGTTCTATTGAATTTGATTTGTTCTCTTACTGAATTGATGATTAATTGTTGCTTGTGTGATGACTCAGACAGATTGGAGAACCACTCACAGGTATGGTGAAGGAGCATATTTAAGGTAGAAGCACATTTGAGGTTGTGTGATACATTCCTTTTTTGGGTTAATTTGAGTCATGCCATTACAAATATGTCATATTAGAAAAATGCCATTACAATTCGCAATATCGACTTGGTGCCTTTCTTTTTTGGCTATAACCAACAACGTTTGCACTTTGCAATACCAGATCAGCTTATTCCCAGAACACACTAATAAACTTTTCTATAATAAGCAGCAACTTGGTATAGAGACAAGTTGAATTGATCTTTTTTCTTCCAGAGCTGCATTTTAACACCATAAAATGAATATGGTAGGATGTTTTAGGCTCAATGATTGGCTAGACAGGTAACTAGAGTCATACGTGCCATGGTTAATAGTCTGTCCAAAATATAGAAGGCAAGTTATTTAGAATAATTTATAATAACAACAGGCAATCATGAATTTCAGTTTTCTATTGTACATATGTTTATAAACAGGGCAGTGAACTCTAGATTCTTTACCATCTGTTAGATGTAAACAATTCAACAACATAACATTTTGTACATGAAAACTCGGCCATGGCACCTTTCTCGATCATTTGCGGCGTCAATCTCCTAAATACTAAAGTTTCACCACCAAGCTCATCATGTTAATTCCTTTATAAGATAACATGTTTTCTTTTTGCATCCAACAGTGATCTTGTGCCAATTTGGTGGTTCAAAGTGATGGCAATTTTCAAAGCAGCGTTCACAACATCTGAGACACTCCCCACTTCCACTCACCTAGGAATGGCACCTTCAGTGCCTCTGTTTGAGGAATAAAGCAACATGGAGGATCACACTTATGTAACCTCTTTCTAAATGGCAACATAACATTAAGAGTGTTAGACATCATTGTACAATCTCATACATTACGATCCATACATACAGGGCTTTATAGGGCCACCAAAGTCGCGCAACGTGCGACAAAGTGGCTAGTTAAGTTCTAAAAGCTACTTCCCGTTTTCTTAAAAAAAAAAGCTACTTCCCGTTTCAAAATAACTGGATGAGACATTAGTAAACGAACATGGAGCAGCCTTCTTTGTGCAATGTCTTCTATTATTTGCGTAGCTGTTTTGAATTATATGCTCGAAATTTGTTAGAAGATTATTTTGGTTCTCTCGAGCTACGGTTTGGAAAGTTTCTCATTTTCCGGACATGTTTTCTAAAATGGAAAGTGTCAGTCGGACATTTTTTTTCGAAAATTTTCGAAAACGGAAATGAATTCAGAACTTTTTTCTTGGAAACAGAAACAAATACAGTAAGGCTACTATCCGTCGAAAACTGGCATCGTAAACTTTCCGGAAATAATTTTGGAAACTTTCTGGAAACGAAAACTTTTCATATACAGTTGATTAGCTTTAGCCTTCTCTACTCTATGTTCAGATTTTTCATAGTATTGAGGTGGTTAGTTGAATGAAGATTTTGTTTTTAGTACGGTACTTTAGATTTTTTTTTCTTTTGCCTAGTTACTGTTTCATTATTTGGCCATGCCATACTAATTACAGGTATAGATGAATATAGCTTTGGTTCTTATGGTAAGTGAACCGTACAACTAGTCGTATTATATTTAAAATTGATAAAAAATATAGAAATGTCGATTTATTATTATTTTATAAAAGTAATGAGCTACACTCTTCGTTAGTTTGAAAAATTCAGTGAGGGGTTTTCTATTATGATAAATATCTGTTACCGTTTTCGCTATGTTTTCATATTCAATATCATTTTCATATTTGAGGTTTCCTGCTCCGATTCCAATTCCGAAAAAAGTTATGGAAACTATAGTTTCCGTTCGTTTCCAAGCCGTTTTCGTCCCTATCTCGAGCCAAATGCCATTTCAAACAGCCAAATTTAAAAACAACAAAAAAATTGCATGCTTGAATTTGCCTCGAGAAATAATGTCATAATATCATAAGTTTGGTACATTTTGTAAAAGAGCATAATGCCCGTGCGTTGCAATGGTTTTCTTGTTAACTAATATATTATCATTATGTTAATTTTGTTGTCATTTTGTGAGATGAAAAATTTCATAATATTGTATTGTCGGACAAAACCAGAGTCAAAACCGTTGAGGGACCTAGTCTTTAGTGGTTTTGTAAGTTGGGGGACGCGTTGTATCTGGTTTGACGGTTTAAGGATGATTTTGTAATTCGATGACAAGTTGAGGGACCTTCGGTGTACTCTTTCCATTATTTTATGCAAAACCTTAAGCTCCTATTTACCGGCCCATTAAATAAACGTGTTAGGCCTGCCCCATGAAATTCCTGCAGTCCAGGCCCAGGTATCGGCCGGGCCCCACAGGTCGGTCATCTTCCTCGAGTCGAGGGAGACGGTGGTGGAAGCGTCCAGAACGAGCGCCAACGACGAGTCGTCACCTTCCTCGCGAACACTCGCGAACGCTCTCCTCTCCATCTCCCGATCGCCCTCCGCCCGCCGCCCGCGCCGCATAAATGGCGGATCCGCTCGTCTTCCTCCTCATACAGAAGAAGAAGCAACGCGCTCGCCAACGACGACGACGACGACGAACGAGGGAAAAGCGGACCGCATCGCGCGCCGGTAGCTGACCTCACTCGGTCCCGTGGAGATCCAAAAGGTTTTTTGGTGGTGGTTGTTCGTCTCGGATTATCTTCTGGCCGCACCGCACATCGGGGGCAGCTCTGCTCTGTGAGTCCCCTCCGATCCTTTTTGCTTCGCGTCGCATTATTATTATCATTTTTTGCGTAATTTTGGTTGTTGTGCTTTATCGCGTGAATTGGTAGGTAGTATCATGAGCCAAACGATCTGTTGTTTCTGATTAGTACTAGTGTGTGACTGATTACGATGGATGGCAATTGGCATCGGTGTGCATTTTGGGGACGAGAAAACCGGGTGATTGATGGAATCGAACGCGTTCAAAAGGATTTCTCTGCGATTAGCCCAGATTTTTTTTTCTGAAATTCTGGCATTCCCGTGACAGAACATTGGTTTTTGGTGTTTTTTTTAAAAAAAAAAAATGGAAGAAGGTAGCAGAATCTTGTAGATAAGTGATGGGGGAGTGCTCTGGTAATTATTTGAAGTTTGACAGACCGAATGCTCCCTGATGACTGATGTTTACATGACCAGTAACCACACATGATGGGAGCAACTGATAATATTGTTCTTGGTATTTGTGATAAACTTCTTATAGAGTACTAGGTGAAATGAAACTAATTTGGTACTATACACTAGTTTAATGCTAATTTGTTCTGTGGAATCGCTTTTCCATGTTTCTATTTTGTGCATGATGTTTCTCGATAATTTTAGGGACATTTTTTTCTAAACCATCTTGCACAAGACAATAGTATTATGTACCAATAAATGACATAAAAACTGCAATAGTTACAGACCAATAAATCCGCACGAGAGAGAATAGTGAATAATCGACTGATAGCTTGGATAGCATATAGTGTGTTTTAATTTAAAATCTGATCAGAAGGTGCTTAAGAATGTAGTTTCGCTAGTTCTTATTTATGGTCAGAAAGTAAAACATCCTTTTCAACTAATAGCTTTTGATAATGCGAATTTAGGTCCTTCATGGCTACACAGCATGGTAGTAATATATTTCTGATGTATTTTTTCAGGTATCAGCCCTATAACCTGTTCGGCAGGTCTAGGTATTTATCAAACTAGTATATACTAAATTAGTTAGTGATGTATCCTGCAAACCAGTACATGGATCCATACTATTCACATTACAGAAATCATGCTCCTTACGCATATTATCCTCCTCCTGGGTGTTGGGAAGTTAGTCATCCACGGATGGCAATGGACTCGTCCTGTCGACCGCCGAGCTATGGACCTTGGCCTAACATGAACCACCTGCATCCTCCAGAGTTTCATAGCTGCTGCAACCACACATATCCTCCTGGTTACTACAGTTTCAGGCCACCATCCCCTCAAGAAATTCCACCACCTCATCTGTATTACCATGGTCCTTTTCTACAACACCCGAATGCCTACCCTTCTTACTTTGCACCGCCACCGCTGTATCCTGTTGATCAGACAGCATACGGCTATGACAAGTTCAAGAGCCATTGCTGTGGATGCCCAAACCATAGTTGCCATGGCGGCGAGAGGAGCAATATTAAAATTGAAGAAGAGAGGCCTGAAGTCAATCCCGACACTGAGCAGAGGGATGCCAGCGGTTCTGATATAGTTCGACATCCAAATTACCAAAACCAGGCTATATGGCTTCCTTCTGGCAACATGAATGATAAGGAGAACAAAAAAAGCATGGAATTGCCACCTCAGTTCTACAATGGTTGGATTCCTGTGAGTGGTAAGTGGGTTGGGGATGTGAAGCAACAAGATCAGGACGATCAGAAGGCTAAACAATTTCAGTGGCCAATATTTTGGATGCCAGCAGGATATAATGAGAAAAGGCAAGAAGCAAAAGAGCTGAAGGAGGTGGATGAAAGTCCAAAGGTTTCTGAAGAAGCTCCTCCATCGCCCAAGATCAAGATTATTCCCTTGTCATGGTTTGAAAATGGTCACAATGATCAGAAGCCATCTGTGAAGGATGAATCTCATCATAATGAAAGATCAACAGTGAAGCAGTCTGCAGGTACTGAGCATCAAGATGGCAGGGAAATGAAGAATATTCCACTTATGCCCAAGAAAGAAAGCGAAGAGAAGAAGCCCGCCAGGGAAAATTACAAGACAATTCCAGTGATGCCTAGGAAAGACAATGAAGAAAACAAACCAGCTGGTGGTAATTACAGGATTATTCCTGTTATGCCTGTGAAAGAAAGCGATGACAAGAAGCCTGAGGCAAGTGTGCAGAGAGATGAAAAGAAGGCCAGCAGCACTGAGAAGGAAGAAGAAAATGGTAAAAGAAGCAATGAAGAATCATCAAAAGCAAAGAATTCAAAATTGCCTCCTGTATGTTTGCGGGTGGATCCTTTGCCCAGGAAGAAATCTGGAAGTGGTTCTTCAAGGTCTCCCAGTCCACCAACCAGGAAGGATGCAGATATAGCCAAGAAGGATGTTAAAGAGATCCATATGCAAAAACAGGACGCTAAACAGTCAGATCCAAAGAAGGAGAGAACTGTATCTGAAGCTAAAGAAAAAGCACATGATGAAATGAATAAAGGGAGGGCATATGGCAATGAAACCGTGCAAGCTGCTTCTGTGAAACAAATGCAGGAGGAACAATTTCCCATGAGTCTGGCTGACCAGAAGGTGCAAGCTACTGGAGTAAATTTTGATGCTCAGGAAAATGTTGGTGAGAAGAATTTGCAGGGATCTGACAAAAACACAGAGGGTGAGGCGAAAATTCAAGGTGAGCCTGCAAAAGACTATGATACAACTCCCAGAATTAATTTTTCAGAAGTAGATGCAGCAGTTTGTATTCAGTCTGCATACCGGGGATATAATGTGCGAAGATGGCAACCTTTGGAGAAACTCCGGATGATCAAGAATGTAAATGAACAGATGAAAGATCTGAAGGAGCAGTTGCAAGGCATTGAAGCTTCTTCCAAGCAACTGACTGTTAAAGAGCAAGTGGCTATCAATGAGACTATCATGAATTTACTCCTGAAGCTTGACACCATTCAGGTACCACCTTTTTCTGTTCAGATTGATTTTATGTTTCTGATTAAATTACTGTGGTACAATTTTATGGACAATTGCATGTTGGTTGGTTGTTCACCTTGGTGATGCTAATCGTTGATACAGGGCTTGCATCCAACTGTAAGGGAGGCTAGGAAGTCTGTTGCTCGAGAGCTAATTAGTCTGCAGGAGAAACTTGATTGTTTATGCAAGCAATCATCTGGCGAGTCTATTCACACAAATGGTGAAAAAGAGAAACCAGAGGCAATGGAGAATAATTTTCAAAATACAGATCCAGTCTCAGCAATAGAAGCATCTGAGAAAGTAAGTCTCACTTCTCCCTTCATAGCATTCTATAACTTAGGCTGCGTTCATTTTTGCATCTTGGCTGATAATTTCAGCGGCACGTGAAACAAGACGTCGTTAGCACATTATTAATCAAGTACTCCATCCGTTTCAGGTTATAAGACGTTTTGACTTTGGTCAAAGTCAAACTACTTTAAGTTTGACTAAGTTTATAAACAAATATAGTAATATTTATAATACCAAATTAGTTTCATTAAATCAGTAATTTAATATATTTTCATAATAAATTTGTCTTGGGTTGAAAATGTTATTATTTTTTTCTACAAACTTAATCAAACTTAAAGCATTTTGACTTTGACCAAAGTCAAAACGTTTTATAACCTGAAATGGAGGTAGTATTAATTATTACAAGCTTGATAAATAGATTTATTTGATTTTTTAAAGAAACTTACATATTGAAAGTATTTAGAAAAAACACACCGTTTAACGGTTTGGGAAATGTGCTCATGGTAGACAAGGGAGTAGTTTAGTTAGAGTGGTAGATTCGAATGGAGCCTTAATTTTGTTACTGTTTACATGATGACAACATGCTAATTTACAATGTAATTTCAACAAATATTTGCCAGCAGGAAAAAGCTGCAGGAGTGGATGAAGAACAAGGCCTGTCCACAATCAACTCCAAGCTGTTGATGCCTGATGCAGTTTCATCAGTAGTTTCAATGGATACGACACAAGATGCAGATCCTAGTGATCATATAGAAGAGTCAAATACTACTAAGGAAGAAGCGCCTAATAATGGAGTAAGTTAATTTCTATCTGTTCCTTTGGAGGGCCTAATTGCAAATTGATATGTAACAGATTGATTTGATTTACTCGTGGGGTATCTGACGTAACTCATCTTCAATAGGGGAAAGTTGCAACACAGTGTGACTGTCAAGGAGAACCATCAATGGATGTGATGGGTGATGCAGCTTTGTTGGGACATTCCACTGAGCAGAAGCAACAAATAGAAGAATCAAATGCCATTTCAATGGACAAATCGTGTGAAAGAGTAAGTTGCATTTCAATCTACTTTTCTAAGTAAAAAACTAATTAGCAAGGCAAATGCAGTCCTTTAATTAACACACAATATTTTGGCATGAACTAATTTGACTCTTCATGTCAATAGGAAAAAGATGTACCCCCGGTTGGAGGACAGGAAATACCATCAGGGGACCACATGGAACCGTTACATGATGAAGCTTTATCAGAGAACTCCAATGAGCTGCAACAGTGCACAACTAGTGAGAGATCAAGTACAGTGATTTCTCCTGCTGCCGCTGACAACAGTATGATTACTATGGCTGCAACATCTGTTGAAAGTAGTGTGTCAGCTGATAAAGTAAGTTGCTTGTACTTATTTCTTTGATGGTGAACTTTACCCATACAACAGTATTGAATTTGTAAAGTATCAATGTTGTATGCCATCAATACAGGTCAGCCCAGTTGAAGGTCAGGTGACAGAAGCTGCAGTTGAGCATGCTCCTGTGGAAAAAGATCAGTGTGAAGAACCAAACACTACAATTGTTGATTCGGGGGATTCATCAGTATCCTTGAAGAATGAAGAGCTGCAGGATCATGATCAAGCTCCTTCAGGATCCTCTATTATGTCCAATTCAGCCGAGCAGCCAGAAGAAGCTAGCGATGTGAACATGCAGCAACAAGTTGAAAATGTGGATACCACACAAGATGCAACCGAAGAATCTGATGCTACACCAGAGATTGGTATGGTTGATGTTACCTATGCAGACACAGAAAATTATGTGCAGTCTCCCTTGCTGCAAACAACATCAAAATTGCAATCAACAACAGAACAAAATGTCCTGAAGGAACCAGAAGCAGCAAAGCAATCTGACGTTTCTGGTGAATATGAGTCAGTACTTGTTGGTAAGCAAAATGAATCCGCTAACAATCTGACAGGAGATTCTGCCAAAGAAGAGCCCCCTCTTGTGGGACTGGGAATGGAAGCTGATACTCATGAAAGTGCTCCTAGAGAATTGAAGGATGAACCTATTTTGCCAGAGACGGAGAGAAGTGAATTATCATGTGAACATGGTGACATCACAGGACATGAGGATTCCGAAATGTATGCGCCACCGGAATGCGAAACCGATGTGCAGAAAGAGAGTTTCTGCGTTGATAGGCGTCGTGCGGACATGCAGGTGCCAAAGGAAGTTGAATGCGATGAGCTGGGAGATGATAATCCGAAGGAAGATGCTAGTGTTCAGACAGAGAACATGGCATCTGAAGAAGCTTCCTTGGCTTCTGCAACTCCTGATGGTATGAAAGATGAGAACAAGGTTGCTGAAGAAACTACTTCAGATTATGCGACTCCTTATAGTTCAAAGAGTGACAATGAGAACAAACCTGCTGAAGAAAACCAGAAGCTGAAAGAGATGCTGCAAAACCTTCTTGCATCTGGCAGCGATCAGATGGGAGTTATCATGGAACTGAGCGAGAAGGTCAAGACGCTTGAGCGTAAGCTGGCGCGCAAGAAGAGGCCAAAGGTAAGGGTACACAGACCAACCAGGCAAGCAACGGCCAAAGTCCACTGAAGATGATCTCTGAAGTTTTGAGTTTGTGTTTATGGATTCCATGTAGCTGTTTGTAACCATGCCTGTATGAATGTACTACTTGTAATGTACACATGAGTGTTGTGGTACTACTTGTAATGTACACATGAGTGTTGTGGTACTATGCATTGAAGAATGTAAGATCATGCCTTTGTTGGGTCCTTGTAATGCTCATGTAGCCTAGTTTAACACGGAGTATCAACATCACAAGGGAGTTGAATATTTTCCTTGTGTGCTATTTTTCTGGTTAAGAAAGCTGCTGCTGCTCTATACATACCATATGCACATTATCATTTCTGCTATTTCCACTAGGCCAGGTATGATCTGAAACCCAAAGTTCGTCATGTGCTGGCTTCAAGTGTCCTTTCTCACTCCAATTTGTCTGTTGCTTTTGATGCAGGACATGTGGCAGGGGAGTGGGAGCTGAACTTTGTGCAACGCATGCAGGTGATTGCTCTGCATCCAGTATTTTGCCATGCTTTTTTTATCTATAAGCTGCCTGATCGAGCTGTGATCTGATTATATATCTCAACTTGTGAAAAGTAATTTGGGACAAGTGAGTTAGCTCTAATAATATAGCTTAAGAAAAGAAATAAGTAGTAAAGAGAATCGGATGGGAGGTATTGCTCACATGACATCGGAATAGCGTAAAAATGCCGAACTGTTGCTCGCTTGATTATATAATATATATATTTTTTTGGTGGGAGATGTAACATTCTTGTCCAGTAGATTGTAAGACTGCAGTTAGTCATGAATCTGGATTCTGGAGTTAATCATGAAAAGGCATATCCACCTTTTCAGGTTTCGACTTGGAACGGCGCAGTATCATGATAACAATAGGACCCAGCCAGGTCTTCGAAAAGTTTTCAGACATGCAAGATAGTAGAAGGTAAAACAAGGTACAGTCCCGAATAGTATTGCGTTATGCTATCTTACTTTCTTCCCTGGAACATGATGTCTTTGCCAATGAACCAAATCATGGTTATTGCACTCATCTTGTTTCTTAGACAAATGGCAAGTAGGTTGTTCTCTATGACAATACAGAGGGGAATAAAATAAAAATATGAGAGAGCATGGCAAACATCATAAGATAGCCTGTTACTGGAATACACTCCTATATTGTCAGCACTTGATGCCACGCCTCCCATGCTTTTTTGCTGCAAATGTGAGCTATGAAACACTCTGGACCACTCGAGATTCCGGTAAGCATGGAGGGCCTCCATTAGCAGAGAATGCCAGTGTCTTAAACAAAATGATTGGCCATGATCTATCCATCTGAATATTTGTCTATATTTATGCATCTTGCTCTAGTGCTAATCTTTGCTAGATCATGCTGGATAGCCCACTTTGCTACATGTTAGTACAACAACTAACATGAAGTTTCCAGGAAGTGTCAATTGATCCTGATGTTTGTAAGGGCTGGTTTGGTTTGTGGCCTAATTTGACCTTACCAACTTATGTCGATGCCAATTTTTAGCAAGTTTTAGCATGGCTAATCTTGACAAGGTAAAATTGTGTTTGGATTGAAGCTAAAATAACCTAAGTTAACTATTAGAATGGCCTATTTTTCTAGGATTGGCAAAATTTGACTTCAAACCATATAGACGCTAAACACTATTGAAACTAGTTGATATCCCGTGTTTCGCCGTGGAATGTGTTGATGAATGCATGTTACACATTATAGAAATGATAGATGTATATGTTGTAAAAAATGTGAAATAATGTGGAGATAATGATTTGGCATTGGCACATTGCTTGCATATTGAGTTCTAAAGATACAATAAAATTGTAAATGATATATCATAATATTTAAAATACTCTAGATAATAATTGCTAGTGGGTGATGATGTGGCGCACTTGCATGTGATTTAAAATAATCTAGATAATAATTGCTAGTGGATGATGATGTGGCGCACCTGCATGTTGAGTTTTAAAAGTTCGTGGACATAAACTATATAGATAGTATAAATTGCTAAATGTTGATAAGGACAGTTTAGGCCGCAAACCATGCTAGCCTTAAATTACTGCTATTCCTATATCTGCTAGAAATAATAAGGCACATGCTACTTAAAAATACAAATTTGAAATTGCACACTTCTGATATATAGTCAGGAATGACTTTGGGCATGTTTGGAGAGAAGCAGCTGATAGGAATCTAGGAAGTGAGAAGCTAGGACCTAGCTTCTAGTTCATTCTGTGGACTCGTGGATTCTATAACTTTACCTTCTTAAATCTAAATTGTTTGAGAGAGTTATTGATTTTGGGAAAAAGCTACAACTACCAGAAAAACTCCCAACCATACCCTTTCTATCATATATATACTGTAGGAACTACCCGAACCTTCCATAGCAGTCTGATCCATGAATTTAACAAGGAATCCTAAAAGGCATGGTAAATATACTTCATTCATACAAAAATGTGATGACTAGTCAGTCTCACAAGTCTCAACATCGCTTTAGAAGCCGAAGCAAGAGGAGGATCCTATATGGCTAAGATTAGTGTCACTCGAGACAATGACATGAGGACAGTGACTTCAAGTTGATATAGATATCCATTTAACTCTTTGTCCATGAGCCTCTCCTTATGGAACTAATGGAAGTGTTCTTGATGGCCAATTTCACAACTGTTGCCATTAAAAAAAAAGCCTACAATTTATTTCCCCATTCCCTTTTTCATAGGATTGAAACTGGCTGATGGTTGAGACATCGCAAAATTAAAGCATGTGGTGTCAATGACTAGTGAGTGGATTATGCCATGCCAACCAAAAGGAAAATGTTTGCCAGGAATTTCTTCCATGCGAAAAATAAAATATTTTTAAAATTATTTATTGCGTGTTTGTACTTTACCCATTAGCACAGGAAATTTCCGCGCTTAATGGCTTAATGCATACCTTACAATTTTTCTTTCCACGTAGGTTATTTGGGTGAAAGAATGGGCTAATTTCATTAGGTTCTTTTGCCAGTGGAGGAGCCACCACTTACAAAAATGTGCGGTTCTATGCATTCTTGGCCGTTGCATTGTTCTTCTTTTTTGGTTGATGACTCGATTTACAGTTCTCATGGTCTGACATTTTAGGTCTGGTCTGCATCTGATCTGACTCACATGCAAGCTAAAAAAACTGAAAAAGCACCATGTTAGCTTTCTCATGAAACACAAAAACGAAAGGTGGTATGTGCATTCTGGCACATGGCACATATACATTGTAGTGGGCACTAATTTATTAGTGGCCATTCTCATTAGTGCACTAGCATGCCTTTGATTATTCTGGGGCACAGTTGATATCCTACTTGTTTGCCACCACAAGAACAACGCTGCACTGCTGCCAGGTTGATTCAGTTCTTAAACATGAGAGTAATTAGGTAATTTTCTGTGTTTTGCTACGAGAAAACTACTAGGTATTTTTTAATATATTTTTTCAACAATTAAACTATGAGTAAAAATTATATCAGTTATTAACAAATAAAATTAATTTACCAAACCATGTACTGTTGTCCTTTTATCGGCCCGACGTACACGAATAAATAAGAAGCTTTTGTCAAGATGGCATTGAAAACCTGAGAGATTGAAAAAGAAATTTGGTCAAGATGGGCATTGAAAACATGAGTGCCGTGGTGAATTTCAATACTGCGGCAAGTACGTGTGGTGCCCCTATACAAACAGTCAACTCTTACTCCAAAAACAAGGATAAGCAAAGGATTTGACAGGGCTACATGTACATTTGCCGCATCTACAAGCAATCTCAAATAGGAATGAGCAGCAAACCTCATCACCACCCCATAGGTGGTCAACAATCCATCCAACATAGTATCCCCTTTCTAGAGTTTAGACATGTGGAATAGTGACATGAGAGGAGAAGTAGCAGCTACAAACGAGTTGATATATCGTGGTTTTGCTAGACTCTATGTTAGTAGGCAAGTGTGCTAGCACATGGGGACAGGTTGTATTCACCAGGAGTTTGGGAATGTCACAAACGTGTCTGGAGTGTCTGATATATTGACGATTTCACCCTTTAAATAAAAGACGTATTTTAACAACAGCTCGTGCAAAAAACTTATTTAGAAAAATGAATTGCCAAATGACGTAGAGGTCTAGCCTCTTATAGCTAGAGGCCGTGGTGCCCAGAGTGAGAGTTGGAGGCCGATATCAACAAGAGGTCAGTGCTGTCACGTTGGTACTGATCTTTCAACATAGTGGTAAAAGATTCTCTAAAATAGGGGACTTGACCAGGGATGAGAGGAGCTTCGACGTAAAGTTAGAGGGACGCCTCTTCCACTTGTGACCAGAAACTCTAGAGCTTGATGAGGCCGTAACGGCATTGGAGTTGATGAAGATTGATAAGGACGACAGTGATATGGAAGACCAATGAGTTGGTAGGTGTTAGGAATCCGACGACGCTAGCACTTGAGGCGGCGGTGGCACCACATGATCTGGACAATGCCAGCCCTCGTTGAGCTCCTGGTCGAGTCCCCTACCTCGGTGCCAGATCCATGGGTGTTTAGATTGGGAGATGATTGTTACTGCCTTGGATAAGGCATATCTAGGGCTAGTTTGGTTTGCAGCCTAAATTGGTCTTACCAATATTTGGTAATTTTAATAGTGTTTAGTGTCTATTTGGTTTGAAGCCAAATTTTAGCAAAAGCCTAGAAAAATAGGCTATTTCAATAGTTAATTTAGGCTATTTTGGCTTCAATTTAAATAGAACTTTGTCTTGCCAAGAGTAAACATGCTAAAACTTGTGAAAATTTGGCATTGACAAAAATTGGTAAGGTCAAGTTAAGCCACGAACCAAACCAATCTCTAATATTTTTGTGTTAGACTCAGTGGGGCCCACCTAATACAAGTCCTATACAGAAAAAAGCTTCATATACGGAAGGTGTTCCGGATAAGAAAAGAGAAACAAAATCTTACTTAGGCACTACAAGGTATACTCGGATCGTATTCATACTTGGCTCCCTAGTTCTACTTGAAAAGGAACGCTTAAGAGTATAAATACAAGACCCCAGGTGGAGAGGGGATATACGAAGACACGCTAAGATATATCTAAACAATCCAATACAATACTGCTCCAAAGCAGACTACGCTGGTCGTCGATCACATGTGAGAGCTTTATGACTAGATTAGGTCATCCTCTATATTGTAGTACTCGTGAGATATTGATATATAAAGACAACACCAGCTTCGGTCAATAAGAGTAGCATTATTACCTATAAGTTAAAGCCCGAACCTATATAAAAAAATACATGTTTCTTATCTTTTGTACCAAAATCATGTGTATACCTTAGTACCAACAGTCGACAATCATCTCCTAGTGTTGACCTCATTTCACTTCTAGCTTGTTCCATGGCTGCAAGGGTGTCCACACCACCACTAGCAACGAGACGGACCTTAGCGTCATCATGTTTGGCGCTGAAATCGTGTTTTATTTTTGAAATAGTTTTGGTGCAATCATTCTTAAAATATTTTTTTCAACCAAAATAAGTATGCAAAAATTTAGACAACATCGTGACATACCTATACTCATACCACTAGCAACGAGACGAACCTTAGCGTCATCATGTCTGGCGCTGAAATCGTGTTTTATTTTTGAAATAGTTTTGGTGCAATCATTCTTAAAATATTTTTTTCAACCAGAAAAAGTATGCAAAAGTTTAGACAACATTGTAACATATCTATACTCATCCAAGACTGATATAACTATGCAACTCTCCAAAGGCACCTATTTTGTCTCTTTGTTTTGCATCCACCGCATCAAGGTGTGCGTGCAGGGAATTCAAGGAATACACCTGCAAGAATACAAACTGCTTGTGGCTCATCTCTTTAGTTCATCCCCAAAACCAAACACAATTTGGTCACTGGATATGCTTTTCCCAATAGATATGCATCTCTTGTCATGTCAAAAAAGGATATAGTACAAATCACCCACATTAATATATCGGTATCATCCAACTATTTCTGTAGTTGGAGCGTTGGATTCAGCTCAACTAAATGCCATTTTAGAGCCTAATTTAACCGCACACAAAAGTTGAGTTTATGAGCGTGGTGACAACCTTATTTGCTTTCTATGATTATCTTAAAAATGATTGAGGTGTGAATGTGCGATATCAATTTGATCTGAGCTTGAGCCTGAAGTAGGGGCTCTTGGCTTACAACTTTCTACTACTATCAAATGGGCCACAACCGTTTCGTCACACGATTGAACAAACCATTAGAAACAATTGATTAGATATTAGAAGGTCATTTCATATGGTTAATATGAGCTCTTTAATGATTTGTTTAATCTCAAACGATTTTTAAGGTTAACGGTCCGTTCAATGATTTAACGGTTATAGCTTCTTATCGTATGCCTATTGGCTTATCTACTATCAAAATTTAAATTTTAGAACTTAATTTTAAGTTGATTTTAATTTTTTCGTCGTTTTTAAGTATTATTGGCTTTTAAATTACTAACAACACCCTTATAAAAGTGTAACTCATAAATTATTTTTTATTGTGTTTTTTTGGCTAATTAGCCGAAGATCAAATGATTGATTATAGACGATTATTGGTTCGTTTTCATTTAAAAGCCATGGTTTCTTCCCCAGTTTTTCCAACTCACTTCTCTCGTGTTCCGTGTGCACACTTTTCTTAATGCTAAACGATGCTTTTTTAAAAAAAAGTTTATATATGAAAGTTATTTTAAAAAATCATATTAATCTATTTTTTTAAAAAAGTAAATACTTAATTAATAAGAAAATATGTCGCTCTGTTTTCCATGCGTAGAGTTCCTAACTAAAAAAACGAACATAACTATGTGGTAAACTGTAATGTACGTATTCTTGTAAGGCAGCTGTACCTATTGCCTAAACATGGCGATCAACAAAATAAGCACGCACATAGCATAAAGATTGACAAGGTAGTCCAATAATAAGCATTCTGAAGTGTTGTATTGTCGACCAGTCACAAACTCTCAATACTGCCAATAGGTTTATATATTTATTATGCAGATTAGACAGCGAATTATTGTGACAGCACGTACAAGATTATCGCGGTATAGATGTGTTAATTATGCTTGAGTGTATATAGTTTTCTGGCCTTCTACAAGCTTTATAATTAAGCAACATGCATGCCATCTAGCTGTTCAGTTATAAAGCGTTTATTTCTACCCAGAACAAAGACAAGCAGCCTCATAATTAAAACGTGGTTTATTTATTTTGTATATTATTCACCAGATTATTGAAATGTATTATTTGTTCCATGCATTAAAAAATATTTTTTTCAAAAATAAAATTTATTATATTAATTGTATATTGTTTAGAACACTGGTATTAAGTATTGTTAATTTTGTTTATCAAAATATTTAATATATCTCTACTATTATGTAGATAATCCGTAGCAATAATCCACTCAATAATCTCTTTCAAATTGAGCCGAGTCATGTAATATGATCAATATCTATGGCATATTTTGTTTGATGTCAAACATAACCAAAATTTGAGATGGTAGAGGTACACGATAGTGTTTTTATATGATTTTTATAGAAACTAGGAAGGTAGCCCACGCATATGCGCGGGCACTTATTTAATGTTGCTTAATCTTTTTATTATAAATGTTTATATGCAGATTATATTTTCAGAATAGATCTTCACTCTATTTTAAACATGTTTTAGTTATTATCTAATTATGACATATTACATTAAACCATACAGCCTTGAATTTATGATAATAACATGAATTTATGAGAACAACATGTGTCACGATAATAAAACAAAAAGAGATATTCTCGATAGAAGGCATTATGCCAAAGAAGATGATGATCTGACATGTCTTTTGTGCAATGCACATCACAGAGAAACAAGGCTTCATCTTTTCTTCACTTAACCTTTCAGTGTCAGATGCTAGCAACACTTAGGAATTCAGTGGAATCATAATTTGGAGTTCTTTCAGATGATCACCCTAGAAAAACTCAAGTTTGCTCAGAGGGGCTTCTTGGAGGTTTTCTTTTTGGCAACATGGCACATTTGGAAGCAGTGGAATGGTTTAATCTTACAGAACATTCAGCCCTCCTTCCAAGTTGGAGATCTCTTTTTGTGAAGGAAATTCTTCTGCACATGTGCAAAATGAAGGATCCCTTAAAACAAATTGTTTCTGATTGGTTACAAACTTTATATTTTTGTTTGGTTTCTTACTCTAACTTTGTAAATATTTTTTGAGTTATATAAAATTACACTGCTGGGCAAAGAACTGGCAGTTTTTCCGGTCAAAAAAAAATAAAACAATAATGGAATAATGTAGTTCTTTCATATCTATTTGTACTATATGTGATTTTTTTTAACCTGAATAAAGTATTTTTTTAAATACCACTACGATAAAATCTCCAAAGGAACAATATACCATATTGTTGGTTATATTTTGACAAATATCTATAATTTTGTGGCTTGTGTTTTTCAACGCCTATTCTTCATAATGACAGAAGACACCTTTACTAATTAATTTGGAGAATGAATCTATTTTCCCAAACTTATTTATAATAACTAATTGATTGAAGTATACTTCATTGTCACATCAATAGAGTGCATGACATACAATCATCAAATTATGCCTGATATGTTGGAATTCCTCAACTATAAGAAAATATATCATGAGTAGTATATTGCGTATGTTATTTGATTGTTCATTTGTTATGAAAACTATTTAACAAAGAGAAAAACATACATATATGACCATAAATCTCATGATGGACTAAATGGTTGTTTTATAGCAAGATCATTGGCTTGAAATATTGTCATAATTATTTTTTTACATTTATGTAACATTTATGTTGCCCAATTATCATATAGTTCTAAAAATTCAAAAAAAAAATATTAATCTCAAACATATTAAATTAAATCATATATCTACTTAAAAATACACAACTAATTTGTATTGTTTTCAATTATTTTACATATGTAGCTTTAAATTAGCATTATATTATCATCAAGTGTTATTTGAAACCTGAAATATGATGTAAAATTATTTAAAATAGGAAAAGTACGAATTACCCCCTAACTATTACGGTCGACCGAATTACCGCATAAACCCGAAAACCAGACATCTTTCACCCTCAATTATTAATACCGGATGAATTACCCCCCCGCCAAAAAAAAAATCAAGCCGAAGTGGTTTTGGTCCTACGTGGTAGTCCAGTCTGCATTTTAAAAATAAAATATGTGGGGCCCACTTGTCACACTGTCTACCCTCTCTATCCCTCCTCTCTCACCTCTCTCTCTCCCTCTCTTCTTCAATCCCATTCCCCAGCCTCACTCTTCTTCCTCCCATTGCTGCTGGGGCCGGCCGGGCAAGCACATCGTCGCCCGCTGCTCTTCCTCTCCTCCTTCGTCCATTCCCCAGCTCTTGCTTGCTTGATTGATCCACCTCATTGTCTCATCGGGAGAGAGGCATTGGTGGTGGGGATTGATTAAGAACCGTGGTGGGACGGCACGCTATGGTACATAGAGCTGCCGCCGCATTTGTTGGGCGAGTTCTTGATGGTGGGGGCGTAGCCGAACCTGGCCATTGAGGACCAGCGCAGGTGCTCGCCTTCGGCAGCTGCAACTCTCATCACGCGACGACGATATGCAACGGAAATGATGGAGATGACAGCCTCCGCTGGAGTGCGCATGTGGCTACCGAGACAGCCGAGGAGGAACCACCTCCGCCGCTCGAGCTCCCTTGCCCCGCCGCTGTCATCCTATTCACGCACCGGTGCAGGTCGAGGAGAAGCCACGCGACCGTCAAGGAGGCGCGCACCGGCGGTGGGCGAGGAGGAGCCGCCTCCGCCGCTCGTTGCCCCTAGACTTGCCGATTGATAGATGTGGAGGGAGAAGAAAGAGAGAGATGATGAAGGGGTGAGGAAGAGATATGATATATGGGTCCCACCATTTTTTTTAAGAAAATGCTAACTGAATTGCCACGCAGGATCAAAACCACTCCGTGTTGAGTCGGGGTGGGGGGAGGGTTAATTCGTCCGGTATTAATAGTTGAGGGTGAAAGATGTCTGGTTTTCGGGTTTATGAGGGTAATTCGGTCTACCGTAATAGTTCAAGGGGTAATTCATTATTTTTTTCAAATATTATTATAACATTATTTATTATATGTCGACCTCATGTGTTATGATGTATTTATGAACATAGACATCAATAGTTTATTTAATTGGAGGGTCCAACTGGATCATAAATTAGATATATGATTTTAAAATAATTTATAGATAGGATGTTTAAAGAGCATTGATAGGATATTTTATTTTTATATTGTAAACGATCTAGTTTAACGATGTATATTTGCATAAGTTTATAGAGTAATATATTTTATTTTAAAATAGTAGAATATCATATTTTATGGAGCATCGATTTCTTTTCAGTGGCACTACGTACCTACTTTAATTATGTTTTTTTACTTATTAATCGCTTTTATCTAAGTTGGTATACATGTTTTCCTTTATTCCGATGAACGGGGAGATAAGATTCATTGTTTCTTCTCCGTACGTATACGTACACGGATTACTTACATTTTGTTTCTTTGTCCGGCCCACAATATAGATGTGAAAGTACTTTTTTAAAAAAAGCACATCTAATCTAATGGTCTACAATATTGGGTCACCAATTTAAATGAAAATCGACGATGAGATTAAACAGTGCCATGTGGCGGTCTAGGAGTATTTGTAGGAACGCCATGTGGCAGTTTAAGAACGTTTCTAGGAAGTTTAATGGACTTTTAGTATATAATAGATAGATAGATAGATAGATAGATAGATAGATAGATAGATAGATAGATAGATAGATTTCATGTTGTTTCAGTTGAGAAAGTTAATTTCTAGAATTTCCAAAGTTGGTAAAAAAAGTATTTGAGACATGTTGTCTATTATCTTGTCTGACAATTTTGGTAGTGCCAAATACTGTATCTATTATGACTAAAAATAGTAGTAAACCAAACATGTACACATATCATAATGAGATATGGTGCACTCACTTTGATTCCAACAGTAGATTTAGTTACCCTTCGTTTATACTACATAAAAAGAATTATTTATTCATAAAAGGGGTAGCATTTATTTAGCAAGGGCACACAAAAAAGAGGCTCTGTAGAATTAGTATAAATTTTAAAACAACTTAAACGACTTACATTTGGAACTATTGGGAGTATCTATACTACTATAAAAGATATTAGTAGTGGTGGTTATTCTGTCACCATCACTATTTGTATTTTCTTTTTTAAATTAGTCTTTGTTATTTTTAAATATTATACAATAGTCTAATATTTATTTGAATCAAATGGACATATTATGTATATTCAAATAAGCAAACATGTCTATAACAACTTATTATTATTATTATTATTATTATTATTATTATTATTATTATTATTATTATTATTATTGAGTTAATTGCACTTTGGTCCACCTTTTATTACCAAAGTTTCACTTTGAGCCACCCTCTAACTAATATTGTCACTTTAGACTAGGTAAAATTACCTTTGTTACGGTTTGGACCATTCCAAATTACTTTTCTAGTTGTATCTATTATCTAATCTTGCGAAGAATAGTCTTACATGTAAGTCGGGAAGATATCGGTTTATGGGTGCTGATGTGGTTAAAGTCATTTATGTGCTCGAAAAAGTTTTTGGGTGGTTCAAAATGAAACAAAGGCAAATTAATCTAGTCCAAAGTGAAAAGATGGTTTAAAGGGTAGTCCAAAGTGAAACTTTAGTGATAAAAAGTGGCCCTAAACACAATTTACTCTTATTATTTTACCCATATCAAAGCATGTATGGGTATTTTGCTAGTTTATCGAAGAACAGTGATCAACAAACCCATAGCCACTTGCCCACCGACCTTTCTCGATTTCTTATACCGTCGAACCAGTTTAAAGACCTTGGCTGAATCACAATACAATAATCCCAAACAAGAAGTTCACTAATCACGAAAAGGCACTTTAATGGACATTATTAGCAAGCCAATGGTTTCCTTTAGCATCGCCCACATGGACAGCAACAAAGTTGCTCTCCACAATTAATTAAGCATGCATGTATGAGTGATCACCCTGCACTTTCTCCATTTCTAAATATACGATGTTGTTGACTCTTACCTGTCATGTAGTTTGATCGTTCATCTTATTTAAAAAATTATCGTTGTTGACGTTTAATATCGCAATTCTGGTATTTGCATGGTATGGGGATCGTCGGTGCTAGGATATACGCAAGACTGAGATAAAAAGGATGGAGACAGGGATTTTTATATAGGTTCGGGCCCCTGAACGGTCAGGTAATAACCCTACATCCTGTTGGCCGAAGCCGGTATTGCTTTTATTCATGATAATCACACCAGTACAATATTTGGGGTAGCCTATCTAACTGTTGTCGATATGGGTCGACAACAGGGTAGCCTTCCTCCTCGAATCCGTGTCCGGCGAGGTCAGAGATAGCGCTTTCGTCTCTCCTGACAGTATCCGGAGACACCGTAGGGTACTAGCCGTGCTTATCCCTGAAGTCGATATCCGGCGGCGTGTCTTGGCGTATGTAGGCTTCTATGTTGATTGTGTTGGGTGTTGATCCTGTCGGGTGTTGATCCCGTTGGGTGTTGATTGTCTTGTCCCCCCCTCTCCTCCTAGGGGGCCCTGTATTTATACCCATAGGTGTCCCCTTGTCCAAGTAGAACTAGGAAATTCGAGTAGTTCTTGTCGTTTCCATGTAGAATTCTAGTTGTCTTTCCTTATCCGGAACTCCATCGAGGTCAGTTTCCGTATAAGACATGGTATGTAGTGGATCATGCCGAGATTTAGTCAACTACTATTAGGTATGTGGTATCCATAACACTGACAGTAGTCCCCGACTTCGATGCAAATGAACGAGTTCAAATTCTCAACCGCAGAGTTTGGAGGAACTGTTATCGAGCTCACGTGACCGTTCTCGGTGAGTTTAGAGATAACGTTAGACTTCCTTTATCAGCCTCGTGCAGGCACCGAAAGGGTTTGTCTAAGTCAATCTCTGATATCAACCGAGAAAGTACAGAGTGTACGACTAAGTCTCCCGTCTTGCTGCAATCGAGAATTTGGATTGAAGTCATGAAATTTTATCTCGGCGGGTACACCATCTCTTCATTCCGTATTCCTTGTCGAGATCCAGCAACCGTTCTCGAGTGATTGAGAAGGCGTAGAGTCTGCAACGGAGCCTTGTCGACATTTGTCATACTCGCCTTAGTCGATCTTGGTGTAGAACCATAGGGACATGGAGTCTTCGATAATGTCGAATAGAATTTTCCTGAAATCAATACTCAGAAAAGAATATTAGATAGAAATAGCCCCCGAGCGAATGCTCAAAGGGTGACATGCTATAATATGACAGACTAGTGAATTGAATGTACAGACCAGTGCTTTGTATATGAGCGTCTTCTCTCTTACCAACTACGATCAGTCAGTTTGTAGAGTCATATACTCTCTCTAGCCCCTAGCCTTGTCGTTGGAGAATCGTTCTCAGAAGATAAGGCTCTTGGACCTTTGACCTGCCTCGGTTGAACAAGCACTGATCCTAGCCCCCAGCTGTGAAGTTGGAAAATCCATTTCCGATTACACGGCTTGGTTAATACGCACGGTGAGAAGTCTTACACGACCAGATCTTACATGGTCTTTTGTCTCTGAAGGATCCGACAAGGCCTTATCGGCTCTGGGCGTCCCCAGCTGAAGTTCCCTCAGGTTCCTCGGAGGCCTTGTCAAGACGGCGTAAAGGGACAGTAGGATAGGTTTCAATGCTAGGTGTCATCTGGGTAAGGGATCTCTGGGTAAAACACTTGGCGATCTTGTGCACCTGATATCAACTTTGTTGAAGCAGGGGTAATGGGAGAATCGCTACATCGCTGGTCGAGGACCATGCAGTAGTTGTAACTCGACCACTTAAAATGGAAGTAGTGGGAGAATCGCTACACCGCTGGTCGAGAATCAGGCAGTAGTCTAAACTCGACCACTTGAAGTGGAAATAGTGGGAGAATCGCTACACCGCTGGCCGAGAACCAGGTAGTAGTCGTAACTCAACCACTAGAAGTAAATGTACGAGAGATCGCTACAATTGACTGGTTGAGAACCAGTGAGTAGGTGTCTCTCGATCATTTGAAGTCGTGGTGCGAGGACCGCTGCATTATTGCTGTAGTCGTACCTCGACCATCTGAGGTTGCCGTGCGAGAGATTGCTACGTGCTGGTTGGAGAACCAGTGAACGTGTAGAATTATCTCTCGAACACCAATGGAGGTTGCAGTGCGAGAGATTGCTACGTGCTGGTTGGAGAACCAGCGAACATGTAGAATTCGAACACCAATGGAGGCGCTAGAGTTGGTTTATGTGCATCTCATGTGGCCAGCATGACTCACACACCCAACTTGTAGCATATCCGGATGTCCGTTCGCAATCATGTCGGGTAATCAAGCTGACGGTGTTCGCGAGGAATTATCCGTTAACAACCTTTTCTTGAGTAGTCCAGCCATGGCCGGTGCTATGAGATAGGTCGTCGGTCTTCGTTGGTAGGTCGGGAGCGATAACTCCGCATTTGTCGAGAATGTTCTCGATAATAGAGTGTACTCGACCACAACCTACTCGAGTGCTTAATTGTTCCTGAAAAATATTTTCTAGAAGACAAGACATATAGCAGATAATATTGAGTATGTACTCAAAAAACTGCATGGATCTTCTAGTATTATCAGGACATAACGAGCAGATGTAAATATCAGACATTATGTAGACCGTAAACAAGTATGATTTATACAGAAGAAGACAGAGCGAGCCCCCAGCGTTAGATCGTAGTCGATTTAACATCGGGGACACCCGCGCAACAGATATTGTATAAAAAACATGCTCTAGGTAAACATAACAAATTATTGATCTGACAATATTGTATAAGTCTGAAAAATAGGTACGATAAATTGTATATAAAATATTGCGTACCTTTATAGATATATGCCGGATATATCAACGGAATTAGTAGACCAATTTAAAAAATTAATCTACTAATTACCTTTTGTTGTCGGTATGTACATGTAGTAGATTTTGAACCAATCCATACAGTCGTCCTGTATAGATACTCCTGTACACGTGAAAAAACTCCCTTTGATCCAGCTCTGACACGTGCAGTTTTGCCGTCAAAAATTGCCGATCAGAGCTCTGTTTCTGGTCCGAGTAGGAATTAGACCAAAAAATACAGCTTGGTATGTGTCCTGATGACAACCGGAATCGGTTGACCCTGACGTCTAGTTCCTCTGCCATAGATCGTCGGGATGGTCGGCGTGCTGCACCATGGTTGTCTGTCTTGAGAGTAGAATTTACACGGCAACGAAGGTCTTGAGACTTGAAAGATCTCGACAGATTGAATTTTTAGCGACGGTGGTTCCGATCTCGTCGGGAGATATACTCTGGTCGGGTTGGATCTCCCCACAGCTGAAGTCGTCGAGTAGCTTGTTATTCGAGAATCCATCTCTGGAACTCATCTCGTCGAAATCCTGAAGCACCAAAATCCCCTTACCTGGCGCGCCGCTGTCGACGTTTGATGTCGCAATTCTGGTATTTGCATGGTATGGGGATCGTCGGTGCTAGGATATACGTAAGACTGAGGTAAAAGAGATGGAGAAAGGGATTTTTATATAGGTTCGGGCCTCTGAACGGTCAGGTAATAACCCTACATCCTGTTGGCCGAAGCCGGTATTGCTCTTATTCATGATAATCACACCAGTACAATATTTGGGGTAGCCTATCTAACTATTGTCGATATGGCGGTCTGACGATCTGACTCGTAGTCGACAACAGGGTAGCCTTCCTCCTCGAATCCGTGCCCGGCGAGGTCAGAGATAGCGCTTTCATCTCTCCTGACAGTATCCGGAGACACCGTAGGGTACTAGCCGTGCTTATCCCTGAAGTCGATATCCGGCGGCGTGTCTTGGCGTATGTAGGCTTCTATGTTGATTGTGTTGGGTGTTGATCCTGTCGGGTGTTGATCCAGTTGGGTGTTGATTATCTTGTCTCCTCTCTCCTCCCAGGGGGGCCTGTATTTATACCCATAGTTGTCCACTTGTCCAAGTAGAACTAGGGAAACCAATATGGATACAATCCGAGTAGTCCTTGTCGTTTCCATGTAGAACTCTAGTTGTTTTTCCTTATCTGGAACTCCCTCGAGGTCAGTTTCCGTATAAGACATGGTATGTAGTGGATCCTGCCGAGATTTAGTCAACTACTATTAGGTATGTGGTATCCATAACCCTGACAATTGTAACTATGAGAACATGTTATATTCAAATATTTACTAATGAAAAATCACAACAAAATATATTTTATGTACATAATTCTTTCTAATAATAACAAGAATGATCAAACGTCACGGATAAAGGCCAACGATGATGGAGGAGAGAAGAGGAGAGGTAGTATACTACTGCACACCTTCCATCATGACCTTCCAACAAAGGCAGCCGAAGCAGCAAAGGCAGAGCAAAGCGTGCATCGGATAGGGATGGGTCATGAGATATATACAAACAATTTTAATTTGTTGCGACCTGTGGGTGAGTGATGCACAGCCACACACACACACACACACAGAGACATAGACATAGAGATGGTTGCTGGTTAGGTGGTGAGGCCCCATGCGTGCATGCTTGCTCCACCAATCATAAAATAGGCCTCATCCAACACCACTAGTCACGATTGCGCCATTGTTTGTTTGGTTGGTCTGCTCGATCATATCTTTGTAGTTGTAGGCCTTTGGAACATCAAATCCATGCATAGCACCCCCTCCCTGTTCCAAATCGATCGTTAGGATACTCGACATATCAGGCCCGGCAGAAGTTTTTTCTTAAAGAAAATTTCAGGAACGTCTTTTGCGTTTTTTTAAGTACCATCCTATAATTATATGAACAGTCCTATTTCTTTAATTCTGAGAAACGCCTGTCGATTTTCTGGCTAGTTTCACAAGGTGATGAGCTAGTCGGTCTGGGTTTGAAACCTCACAACTTCTAATTATTTGATATTAGGTCATCCCTAATATTCGCGTCTTTTTTTTTATTTCTTTAGTTCCGATGAATCTAATTTATTATACTATATCCGAGAGTATGTGTAGTAGGAATTTTATAGAGATATAGCATATTAAAATAAATTAATTGGTAAAGATAACTTAGAGAAGTTTTGAATAAAATATTTTTATATTCCTGAAAATCTTAGTTAGATTTAAATATATAAAAACAATCTACTACCCAACTACGAATGTATCGATAATGCCTCGTATTTTAAATACAATTGAAGTTGTATAAAACCTTAGATATTAGGATGGTGACAAATAACCCTATTTTATTGTGGTTCTAAAGTTTTGCAAACGTTCAGTAAATATTTACTTAATATTTTAAAATTACAGTGTATATGAAACTTGTAGTAGTTGAATTCTTCATTAAGGTCGTTGGTTTAAGTCTTTACTACTTTAAAATAATATTGTCTCAAACATGTTGAAACCAATTGGAATTTTAATAAAGGTGAGATTTTATGAAGCATTTTTACAATAAAACTTATAGGTATGTGCCACAAGACATAATACATTTGGGGTTTTAGGTAATATTGATCATAAAACGTCACGTTTTATGATATTTATTTGTTTTAAGTGTTGATGAGAGTTCCTGAGAGAAAATTTGATTGGAGACACAACTCATGATTATAGCTTAATCCCTAAAGTTTTGTGGTACAAGTCCATCGGTATATTTTTCTCCTTGGCATATAGACGAGACATCTTCCCTAGGGTAACAATGTGGTTTTTTTTTCATCTATCCTAGGGCCATGATGTTGTCGCATTCGGCACTTCTCCCTTGACTCTGTGTTCTTTTAAGGGGTTGGGAACCCTTCTCCTAGACATGTAAAATGAAACAGTGGATTAGCATATATGTACTAGTTAAAAAGTCGAAAATGAATTAATATGACTTGGCTATATATATTTTTTAAAAGACACCATTTAGTAGTTTGGAAAGCGCGCGTGTGAAAAAGAGAGCATAGAAGTTGAAAAGGGGGAGAAAAGAACACACCTTAGTTAGACTCTTGAAATTTTACGTCTTAGTTATTCCTGTAAATGGTAAAAAGGAATAACTAACCCTAAACCATAAGCGTGCAGAAATTTCCCATCTTCGAACCTCTCACTTTCCAAGGACGTGTTTCCCGAACTGTTAAATGGTGGAGGTTTCTTAAAAATATATAGGAAAGTTGCTTTAAAAAAATATATTAATCTATTTTTTAAGTTCTCTACTCCCTCCATCTCGTAATAAGTTCATTTTTATCTCCTTTCATTTGTCCCAAAATAAGTTTATTGTTAGAATAATATCATATTAGAGTTTGTGAAAGTATGAAATAATTGTATTGTGAGTAAATAAAGAGAAAAATAGTTGCATTCGGATTTGATAAAAATAGGGGTATTATAGTCTTTTGACTTTTGTATTGATATGTGCGGGATGGATGAAAAATAAACTTATTTTGGGACAAAGAAAATAACAAACCCTTGATTAATTATGTGCTAATAATCTATCCCTTTTTTGTACTACGGAGGAGCGGATCTTAGTGAACATATCATATGCACAAGTTTTCCGTTCATAATACTATGTGCACACCAACTAGTAAATATCACGAAACATTCTAAAAAAGTTGGTCCCATATTTTCAATAGTATTACACCTATGTGTAAAATCTTTATCTTCAAATTCATTATATTCTAGTCGTACTAAAAAAATAAAATTATGACATATTTTTACTCTTAATGTTAGATTTTCATTTTTTTATGTTTGAAATATAATCAACTTGAATATGAATGAGACTTTGTAGATATGTGTTATACTATTAGAAGTATATGTCTATTTTTTTTAGAATTTTTCGTGATATTTACTAATTTATATTCACAGAGTATGCACGAAAAATTTCTGTGCACAGTATATATTCCTCGGATCTAAACCTGTTGGTTCAAACACATGAACAACTGCTACATGACCTCCCTAGTTTTTGGCAATAACTGGTTATCTTCATCATTTTGAGCAATAGCGTCGAGTTTTCAGATTTTTCATCTCACCACAGGAATAATTTTAGAGGGCATAGACTCTTAGCAACCCAAAGAAGATATCGCGTATTACATAATGCATACATCATACATGCATGGGGAGCGTATATCAAAAGTAACATGCATTTTTTCTATATTTAATAAAAATGTCATAAAGGCTAAAATCTAACATGTTGTAGTCTATTTATATTTATCATTAATGTAGAAAAAATTTTGATGACCTATTTCTATATTACTTTAAATGATAGTAGTAGTGGTTAAACAACATATACTGACATGTAAGGCTACACGTATAAGGTTCTTACAATATATGTGAACGTTGCGACTTTTATTATATGCCTAATCGACTAAGTATGCTATAAACTTATACTTTTTGTTTTTCTTTCATCTCTTGTACATCCGTGGTAATGCATGGATTTTTAACTTAGTGTAAAAAACCTTTCTACTCGTTAGAAGTCTCGACTTAGTTCTTATTCTTTCAAGCTATTTCACTGAATTATTGTCGTGCATTATTTTATCCACTTCCTAGAAAACATTTTTTTTCCAAAAAAAACGTCTACTTTTAAATATATTTTCCAATACAGTAATATGTTGAATGCTCTATTTTCAAACAGAAAAAAATTATTTTATTTTTTGAGCATAAGAAGCTGAAAAGAAAATTGTCTAGGGACCAAAATGCCCCCCTCCTCTAGCAACCTAACCTTCCTTCTCTTCTTCTTCCCTCACCTCCTCCCCCTCTTTCCCTCTCGGCTCCCTCCATCTCTCTCTCCCCTCTCTCTCTCTCTCTCTCTGATCTGCAGAGCCGGAGCCCGGAGGCGCGGCTGCGGCTGCCAAGCCTCCTCCTCCTCCTCCAGCGCGCGGCCAGCGAGCAGCCTCGGAGGCCACCGCCGCCGCCTCCTCGCCCGGACGGCGGGGGAGCGGGCGGTGCTCCGTCCAGCGGAGCGAGCCCCCCCAATCTTGGCTGGAATCGGATTGAAGGTATCCATTCTTCTTCTACACTGTAGCTATCTCTCTCTCTCGTCCTCCTCCTCCTCCTCCGGTTCGTGGGGCGGCCGGGGCGCAGATGGGAGATCCCGTCCGGACCGGACCTGGATTGGTTCTTTCTTCCCTCCAATTTGTTTCTTGTCGTTTGGTTTGGATTTCTTTCTCTTTGAGCCAGTAGGAGTTTGTTTCATGGAGAAATGACGCATTTTGTTCGGTTTCGCTGCCCTTTTCAAGAAACTTGTGTTCAGGTTTGGTGTTGTCACTCTCGAAGTTTTCTTGTGAAATTCATTTATTTTTTATTTATTTTATTTTTTGCGATTAGTGAACCCGCCAAGAAATCAGACGATCATCACAATAATCCTTTTTCTTCTAAAGAATACTACTTTTTTTCGCTGTCCGTCCGCATTCCCTTTCTCTTTTTTTTTTTCATCACTGACGACAGCGGCGGCGGCGATTGGGTTCTTGCTCTCCGGCGAATATCCATCCTGACATGGATTGATACGTTTTCTTGCCAATAAACCTTTGCTTGGATTGAGAGTTCTCTTTTGGGGGTTCTTTGCTGTAAGCAACCTAATCCGAATCAACGGGCATTCCAGTTTTTCCAGTTTCTTGCGGATTTGTTTACTGCTTAGTGGAGTGGATGCAGTTGAAGTTAATTTACTGCTATAAAAACCATAGGCTATCCCTTTCACCTATCTGGCATTTACATTCTGCTTCGTTGAGCTCATGGAGGCAATGTATAAGATGTATATATACTCAACGCTCTGAAAAATTGATGTTGTGTTGAATATTGAGTAACTCTGGTATCTAGATTAGATGTTACCATGTGGCTGATGCATGAACATTTAATTTCATCACTTGCACATGCAGGATCTTGCGTTAGTTACTGTGCTGTTCGCTGGATGCTGGCAATGGGGTCAGAGGAGTGGGAGTTGTATCCATCTTCCTTCATTGGTGCTCAGGTCATAGATTATGGGCATGTTTCTGGAGACATGGATGATGATCAGAGTGGAGACTTGGCCGTGTCGATGGACGCCGTTCTCCCTGATGATCTTTTAGAAAAGGTCCTCTCCTTCTTGCCTGTTGCAAGTGTCATAAGATCTGGATCTGTTTGCAAGAGATGGCATGAGATTGTGCATGCCCGGAGGCAGACATGGAGCAAAATGGTGCCTCAGAAGCCTTGGTACTTCATGTTTACCTGCAGCGAGGAAGCGGTCTCGGGGTTCACCTATGACCCGAGCCTGCGTAAGTGGTATGGATTCGACTTCCCTTGCATTGAGAAGACCACCTGGTCGATTTCCTCATCGTCCGGGTTGGTGTGTCTGATGGACAGTGAGGATAGGAGCCGCATCATCGTGTGCAACCCAATAACTAAGGACTGGAAGAGGCTTGTTGATGCTCCTGGTGGCAAGTCGGCTGATTACAGTGCTCTCGCCATTTCTGTGACCAGGACCTCTCATCAGTACATGGTGGCTGTTGCAAGGTGCAACCAGGTGCCATCAGAGTATTATCAATGGGAGTTCACCATCCATTTGTACGAGTCGGAGATAAATACATGGGTGTCTCCCTTCACTGAACTATTGATTGGATGGCGAGGAGGTGATGAGTGCGTGATCTGTGATGGGGTCCTCTACTATCTGGTGTACTCAACAGGAGTTTTGGTGAATAACAACGAGCATCGCCATTGTCTTCTCATGTATGACCTATCTACCAGGCCTACTCACACTTCTTTGATGAGCATGGCTATACCAGTGCCGTGCCCTCTTACATGTGGCCGTTTGATGAACCTCAATGAGAGGCTTGTCTTGGTTGGGGGCATTGGCAAGCAAGATAGGCCTGGTATCATCAAGGGAATTGGCATCTGGGAGCTCCGGAACAAGGAGTGGCATGAGGTTGCTCGAATGCCTCACAAGTTTTTCCAAGGATTTGGCGAGTTCGATGATGTTTTTGCAAGCTGTGGGGCGGATGACCTTATCTATATTCAGAGCTATGGGTCACCGGCCCTCCTCACATTTGAATTAAACCAGAAGCTGTGGAAATGGTCACTGAAGAGCCCTGTGACGAAGAGGTTTCCTCTGCAGCTGTTTACTGGTTTCTCTTTTGAGCCTAGGCTGGACATTGCTTCCTAGTTTTATTTTGTTTCACTTCCACGGGAATTCTTGCATTATTTGCCTGGTTTGGAGTTACCAAGTGAAGAGATGATGTCATTGGAAGCCATTCCAGAAAGTGTTTCAGGTTTTATAGATCTATTCTATTTATTGCTGAGTATATCTTCTAATTGAAAGGGCGTCTAAACTTCCCTGTTTCATTTTTGTTGATTTGATGGTTGGATAATAGAGGGAGGGATGATGCCATACACAAGAACAATTCTTGCTGAATTGTGTTTTCTTTATTCTTATGTTGCCTGCAAACAAAGTGCCACTTCAGATGTCCTAAACCTAAAAGATTGTTACTTTCTTGATTTACAGTAGTCATTTGCGTTTGGGGTCCCCGCTGCTACTGATTTATGTTTTGTTTTATTACGACACCACTACATGCAAACATCTGAACTTGAAGCAGAGTCCTTTGTTGTTGAGTCAGTACTTGAAGCAGAGTCCTTGCTCTGCTTGCCGTATAACCATTGATGGACAGCAGAGCTGTTAAGGTTGCCTTCTCTTTTAGTCCAATGCACAAAATCAATCTGTCCATCACTCTTATTAGCACTTACATAATCAGAATTTTTGGAAATGCAGATAGTTAACTGAAAATAAAAACATGGATATCAAACCATGCCATGTAAATCGCGAAGAGCTGGTTTATTGAAATATTAGGCAAACATTTGGTGATCTCTGGTTTTACTGTACTCATTGTTTATCCCTAATGTTCTTATACTTATCTCCTCTGTCAAGTTCCTTTGATGCTATTTGAAGCTCATGTTTATCCATAATGTTCTTCTACTTTATGTCCTATAGTAATAAACTACTAACTGCTAAACTGTACCATACTTTATCCCAATTACTCATACAGCATTGTGCTGTTCATGTAGTGCCAGAATCCTTGCCTGCTTCTGATGCAGCATCTGTGTCATACTACATAGCAATGGCATGTGATTGTGCAAAGACAGGTAAAGGAGCATGCATGCTGCATCAGGGACTCCCGGACTCAGAGTCTCTCTTTGGTTTTGGATGGATACGTTAACACTATTTTCCTCATGCCTGAACTCTCTGTACTTGCTTGAAAGTACCACCAATCCTAAAAAGCAGCATCTCCCTTTTTATATTTTCTTGCCTGCTGTCACTGCTCCCAAATGTTGCTTAAAGCCTGTAAAGCCACACCCTCTGCTCTGCAAGTGAAGGACACACATATTGTTTCAGATGTCCAGCTGTCGATGATGTATGTTGTGTATGCCTTCAGAGAATCAGAAAGAGACCCTTTCAGCCAGCCAGCAGGTGAGCTCAGTGATGTGGTACCAGCAGGGTTGCATTGTTGCAAGCATGGGGCAATTTCTTCTGATGAGCATATATATTTATGTTGAAGGGTGGTGTATGATATCTTGGGGACAGTTTCTACCAGTCTGTTATACTACTAGAAAAGGTAGTAAATGTGGGTGTGTATGTAATTGTCACTTTGCAAAGGTGTCCTCCAAATGCATTTGCTGTGCAAGTATTGTCCAATGCTGTACCTGAACTTGTTGAGCTTTGTGCTATAGTGATTTTTATTAGCAGAAAGCATGGTGTTCTGTCAAAGGATATCCCACAACTTGAACATGATCAGTGCTTAGCTAATGTACTTGGAGAATGCCAGTGTTTTTGTCTCTTTGCAACATAGTATAAAAAGAGGTAAACATGAAATCTATGGCAGGGAGCTGTTTCTCCAAGCCAGACAGACACATCACACATACTAGTATATTACTGTAGGAGTAGAATCATATTTTTAAAGAAACAAAACAAGATTCACCTGCCCTAGTCTTTGTTAATTCTTGTGGTTAGAAGTTGGAGCAAATGCATCTGTCTGGTTTGACATCTTCATTTTGTCATAATCTGGTAGTAGTCAGCTATTACTACCGTTGCTAATTAACCCTCAAAAACGTCAGCGTGCACTAAACGAGTTAGAGCATGTTTGGACATATCTAACGCCTAAGATAAGTTCAGGGAATAAAAAAAAAAAGTTGAGAGACCTAGATGATGCACCCGCATAAATTTCAGAACAGCTAGGGCACTTCATTGGAAAGTCTAAAATTTAAAATTAATTACACCTTAAACAAATAAGTAAGCCGTAAACACAAAAACATATCCGAGGGAGCTTCTAACAATTATTGGTTTTTTCAAAATCTTTAGCCTCGTAAATAGTTCATATTGTTATATGGATTGTAAGAAACTTTAATCATACAATCTAGAAAATAAACTAGCAGTAGAAGCTCAACTTTTCACATTCCCACTAATCTAGACCAGCCGCCTCGGCTGCTTATTACTAGAATCTCAGGGCCCCTTTGAATCAAAGGATTTATGTAGAAATTTCATAGGATTTCCTATTTGCCCCTTTGATTCAAAGGATTGAAGCTTTCCAAATCCTATGAAATTCCTATGGAATGACACATTGTATGTAGATTTGGAAGAAATTTAGCAAGAGCTCCAACCTCTTGGAAAATTTTCTTTGAGTCTATCTCTCTCATCCGATTCCTACGTTTTCCCTGCGCTCCAATCAAACGACTATTCCTGTGTTTTGCAATCCTCTATTTTACACTTCAATTCCTATCAGAATCCTATATTTTTCCTATTCCTCTGTTTTTTTCTACCCTGCAATTCAAATGGGCCCTAAAGGTCCTAAGCACTGATTTGGGACGACCAGAGATGAACGGAGATAAGCGGGTTGGGGGTACTGTACCTCTTCCAGCTTTGCATTGTAGCAGTTTGATCAGAGATAATGTTGAGAGAGAGAGGGAGGGTAAAAACCATGAGATAATCGTGTGCTGTTAGGTTATGGGGGGAGAAGTGGGAGGCAGGACACGAGTGTTTGTTGTTTAGTGAGCGGGGGTACACAAGTCGTTGGTTTCTGCGGCGTTGCAGTTTGTGATGTCGACGAGGAGGAGTAATACTTGTCCTCTTCTTGTCCCTCCTCTGTCCATATCCATCCATCCATCCATCTATCCATCCTTGCAAACGCAATGTGCAATGCTCCATGCAGCTGCGACTGCTGAGGATTGGATTCTCTGCAACAAGATGGATGCCATAGGAATGGATGTCATGATACTACACAGTACTACTTCATAATTTATAAAGTTATTACTACATCATATTATATATACTCTATTCTTATCAATTTGAGCAGGAAAAGCCCAAATATCAAATCAAATAAAACCATTGAAATACTAGTATACTTTCCAAGAGCGCTTACTATTCATTATTCGTCCAAGAAGGGCCTGATAAATATATTTTGCTTTTGTAGGTTCCAATGCATTGGTGAAGCATCAAGCATGCAATGCTAGTTCTCAAAAAGATAAAATTATGCAATGTTCAGATCAATTAATAAAACCATAATATACTAAGCATCAGCAAGTACAGAGATTGAATACCAACACCACCAAACAAACACATTTGACAATCTACTGCTGCTAAGTCCAATACTGCGGCTAACACTTTTCCATTGCTGAATCAGAACTCTGAAATAAAATTCATTTTCAACGGCCCTGGCTGGCAAAGTGGCAACTCTGAAGACTCTTGCTCTCACTAGTCACTCCCCCCTTCTCTGCTGCACCTGTCTGCACATTGCTTTGGTTCTGCTGCTGCTGCTGCGACGACGACTTCTCCTCCCATCTCGTGCAGCTGCATCGGCAACCATGCACGACGTCTCCATCAATGCCATGCCAATGGAGCTCGCTGCGAGGAGGAAGAAAGAAGAAGCCCAAGAAGAAGACTTTTGTTGGCTACTCCGCCGCGAGATTTCAATGCGAGATCGTCTCTCAGCTCTCAGCTGGTGGGGGAGTGGCAGAGGCCGCAGAGGCAGTGGTGGTGACGGTGATGGGGCGCCATGACGAGATGTTGCACTCCTGTGCTACTAGTACTCCTGTGACGAGTGAGTGACACTAGTGTTGTGAAGTTGCTGCTGCCTGCCTGTAGCTTGCTGGCCTTCTTGGGTTTTGCTTCTGCCTGGGGGCTCGTGTTTCCATATGGCTTCTTTGCAATGCACAGCTTGTTGGGTAGGATCAGCATCCTCTGCAGTCAAAGTCGTATGACTTTATTACTGATATATGGGTCCGATGATTATTGGGCTCATATGTCAGTGACAAAGGCACCGTGTATTTAACTGTAGAGGATCTCAATCCTGTTGGGTATAGGTATGCCTACTACTATTAAACCGAAAAGCTCTCTTCATCTAGTGCGGATTGTCTGCAGTATTGCAGCAACTGTCGCTGATATGTGAGACCGGTTCCACCTATCATTCACCGCTACAGCATGATCTGTGTCCCTCTTCATCCTCAGGGAGTGTTCACCACAAGTGAAGTGATGATGCTATCAGCTGTGTTCATGAATATAATTTTTCTAAGCATTTAATATCTCTACTATTATAAAAAAAAATAAAGATGCTTCCGTTAGAATTTTTATACATTATCCATGTTTGAATCGGTTTTAATTTTATATTTATGCCACATCCTTTTCTCTTTTTTTTCTTACGCCATAGTATTCCTCTTATCCGAGAGGCGCGCGAATTAATTGGACCTACACCTTTTCATGTGCCCCTTGCCGCACGCAGCGATCGGGCCCGCGCCCGAGTCTGTTTCCATACATGCCTTTGTGTGGCGCCGTGATTGGGCCCGCGACGCCCTCGCACGCGCAATTTGCCCTTGCCACATGTCCGATCGGAACTGCGTCGTCCTCGCTCACGATTTTAAAATTGAAGGTGTTATTGTCGAAACTATGATACGTCGTCTGTATCTGATTCCTGTCACGCGTAGCATTCATTGCAGAGTCATGATTCACGAGTGATGTGGATACCAAGTAAATGAAACTCACAGAGTCCGTGTGAATATCATGTATGTCGTTGCCTAGATCATCCAATTCTATTCGTATTATACGTCACGATTCCTATGACATGTTAGCATGATTTCAAATCAATCTTCACACATGCTCATACATACTACTATGGATACCATTATAATAATCCATAACAATCAGTTTTACTTTTGAAAATAACATGCCAACTGAAAATAAAGGATAATCGACATTGCTGATTTCGTCTATCATCAATTCCTGTCTGACTTGAGATAAAGCTAGACGATAAATCGAGCTCGTGTTTGAAGGCCTCATTGTTTGGCTTATGCTTATTCTTATAAGCCAAATTTTAAATTTTAGAACTTTATTTTGAATTGGACCTTTTAGTTTGTTATCGAATTTTATTTTACAACATTTGCTTTTGAGTCACTAAAAACATGTATATAAAATATTTACACATAAATATTCTTTTATTTGGTAATAAGTTATTCGGATAAGCACATGAATAAACAATACAATGGGATGTGTTTATTTATCCACCGGCACATATGTACAAATTAAATTGGCTCTACCCATTGCAACACACCGGCATCTTTTATAGTTTATCTATAAATATAAGCATTAAAGAATATTAAGTGCCACCTTAATCATATCACGTTACAATTTCTTCTTATCTTTACCCCAGCCAACTTCTTACCATATCCATCCCTCACTGAGGGACAGCAAGGTCTTTTTCTCTCCGTTCTATATCTCTCTAAATATTGCATCTGTCCCAAAATAAGTCCAGTTATCTTCCTTCTACTACCTACCCTGGTCCACAAAATCTTCAATACCCTTGATTACTCATCACCAACACTACTTCCTCTTTATCATATTATAAGTCATTTTACTTTTTCTCAAGTCAAACTTTATAGAGAAATATAGTACTATTTTCAACATAAAAAAAACATATTACCAAAATATATAGTTAGTGTTAGATTTAATAAAATTAACTTGATATTTTAGATGTTGCTAAACTTTTTTATAAACTTGATCAAACTTAATAAATTTTGACTAGGAAAAAAGTCAAACGATTTATAATATGAAACGGAGAAAGTAGAATAACAACCTAGAATCGGATGTTGGACAGATCCTCTGTCCAGATTTATAGTATTATAATGAGTATTCGCTCTATCTTAATTTGCATTCTAAGATCTAAACATAAATTTATTTTGGGGCAAAGGTAGTAATATTGTAAGAAATTTTCTTATAGAAAGTTGTGTAAAAATCACATTAAAGTCAAAAGTTTTTTTAGAGAAATTTTCTTAAAATTCTCCTTAGAGATTTTTTTTTTTAAAAAATAGGACATAATTTTAGGTTGTCGCTCGGATGAAGATTAAGTGTGCACATAAAATGAAATATCTATTAGCAATTAAGCATCCTCATGAGCATCGCCGGCCTCCTTCGGAACAATCTCATCCTGATAAACCACGGAATGCCTGAACTTTCCATGGTTACTTTAGCAGATAACACAGTAGTCGGCAAAGGGAGATCAAGGGGAAATAGTGAACCCCCCCCCCTCCCCCCCTCTTGTTTGTTCTGACCTAGGAACCGTGCTCGCCGCAGGTGGAGGTGGGGTACATCACGAGCAAGCGAACCTGAATGCTAAATGACACTTCCTCCGTATGACGCCGTTGACTTTTTAACAAACGTTTGACCTTTCGTCTTATTCAAAAAATTTATGTAATTATAATTTATTTTATTGTGACTTAATTTATCATCAAATGTTCTATTTTTATATTTCCATAAAAATTTTGAATAAGACGAGTGGTCAAACATTGGTTAAAAAGTCAACGGTGTCATACATTAAAATACGGAGGGAGTACATGAATTAAATGGTGTATCAATTCTATAAATTAGATATAAATTGGATATATAAATAAATAAATCAGCAAAAATCTTTTATTTAAGATAGAAGAAACTTTTCTTCCATCTAAAATAAAAGAATGTACGGCCTCCTCGCCAACTTCAAGAACATCTTCGACAAGTTCACCTTCAAGGATTCCTCTGCTGCCGCCAAGGTATACAGTAGACAAACAGATTGGTATAAGATTTATCTCCTACGCAGCAAGTTTGGCTGCCCTGTGTGGAGATATTTGACAAGTGGATTGGTATTTTCTGATAGGATTACGAGAAGAAAGATGAGGCTGGCACTGATGCGGCAAACAAAGCTGCAGGATCTGATTCTGACGACGATGACAAGCAGGGGACACGGCAAAAAGAAGGAATATTTGAAAGATATGTGTTTTGCTTATCCGTTTGTTTGCAATTGCTAAAATGTGGATTCGTCAATCATCCGGTCATTAGAATTTAAATTAGAGTAAAGTCCATCACCGGTCCCTAGACTTGTACCGCTGTGTTATCTCGGTCCCTAAACTCGCAAATCGACCGTTCAGGTCCTCAAACTTGTTCGATTGTGTCATCCCGGTCCCTAAACTTACAGATCAGTCGTTTAGGTCCACCAACTTATTCAGATATGTCACCCCGGTCCTTAACTTGGATTTGAATATCATCTAGATTAAATAGGACGGTCTAAAGACTTTATATTTAAAAATAATTCATAACTTTTTCATGTGAACTCTAATGAAGACAAACTTTATATCAAACTTGTAGCCCTCGACGCGATCTACAACTTTATAGTTGAATTTTTTTTATTTTAAGTCATTTTTTGTCCAAAAATGTAATATTAAAATTAAAATTTCAAAATCTATAAACATGCAACAATATTTTGGGACCCTAAACAGTTTTAATTCAAAAACTTTTCAACTACAAAGTTGTAGGTCACGTCGAGGGCTACAATTTTGATATAAAGTTTGTCTTCATTAGAATTCACATGAAAAAGTTATGAATTATTTTTTGATATAAAGTTTTTAGACCGTCCTATTTAGGGACCGGAGTGACACAACTGAACAAGTTGGAGGACCTAAACGAGTAATTTGCAAGTTTAGGGACCGGAATAACACAATCGAACAAGTTTGAGGAACTGAACGGTCGATTTGCGAGTTTAGGGACCAGGATGACACAACAGTACAAGTTTAGGGACCGGTGATGGACTTTACTCTTTAAATTATATATTTGAAAGCTATGTGTTTTGCTTATCCGTTTAAGAACGGTTTCGCTCAATTGGTAAATAAATAGTTGATGGTTCTTCTATATAGTTTACCTGCAGGTCAATCAGAAATAAGCACAAGTTAACAGAACTAAGTATTAAATGGTTCCCGTGCATAATATGTTTTTTCCCAAATTAATTCTGATGATCCCCTATATGATGTGAAACAATGTCTATCAACTTTACGTTTTAGTTAGCGAATAATGCATATTTACTGCTCTCTTGACAATTTGGTTTATGCTGCTTGCTCTTATTTGGGAGTTTGATTTCACGCCATTTATGGTTCTGATCGTTACAATTTCTGAATGATGGTATATGATATCCTTGTTCCCTCCATACCTACTATATCTCATAATACTTCAGTACTAAGTAGTTCATTTTCTTGATTTTCACTCCAACCATTTTCCACCACAAACAGGTACCATAATGACTATATCTAAGCATCGAGTAAAGCCTTCTCCGATACCTGACAGCTGGAAGTTGGCTGAAATTTTTACAACTGCAGTTGTCCTTGGTGGATAGTTGGCAATGATGCATGTTATATTCTTCAGAGCTGCATACAAGTCCAACTTTTTCACCTGTAAGAAGCACAAAAATGGTAAGAAATGCTTCCCTGTTATTGATTCTTATATTTGCATTGAAACTTAATGTTCAATTGTCTTTCAGAGGATCTTTCACATCGAAAGCCTTCAGAAGATAGCCCAAGACAACTACCAAAAGCTTGCATCTGTTGTACATCTTAAATTTAGCAACATCAGGCAAGCTCTTAGCTTTGTTACATGGTCTTGCAGCTGGTCATATACAGCAAATTTCCTCACTGATTTTCGCATGGTCCCCTGCATTGGCCTCGTTTCTAGCTGACCAGACCACCCACAAGAAGGAACCTATTTGGTTCTGCTTTTCCTCTGGGAGACAACAGATAAAAGCCAACACTCTTCCCTGAGATGAGGGGCAACAATGCTAGATGGATGTCTTCCAAAAATAGATTTTGCTAGCAGTCTAGCAGCAGTTAATAGCTATACTTCCTTCTTAATAAACCCTGTTATGTATATAAGTTTCTATGATCAATTAGTTTACTCATTTCAAGTTTGGGGTTTGGTCATTCAATTAGAGAACAACTATGTTAACAAGTGTGTAATTATTTATAAACTGTTTGTGATTATGCTATTAACCTTTGTGGTCATATTTTTAATTAGTATGGCACATCGAATGCTTTTGTTATTGACCAGCTGAATAATGTTTATAGGTTTTCATGAACAATTAATTACATAAAATTTGTCCGTTTGAAGTTTGGTGTCACTTTAATAACACACTCAATTATGTACTATCTATCTTTTGAAAAATTTCGTTTTAATTAAGTGGAGTAAAGGATGGCCACCCAATCCATAATAGCTACTAATTCGCGTTTAAAGAAATTTGTGCATGTTTGCTTGCGATTAAAAGATCCTGGAACTACATTGTCTCATATCACACTTAATTGTATGCAAAATGACCATAGGGCATGCATACACGTTCTCTAGTAATTACCAGGCTGTCATTGCTTTGGTAGCTCTTCCTCACCAAACCACCTTGGGGGATCATATCCATGACCACCTGTTTGTTTATTGTAAAAGAAATTTAATAAATATGATATGATGCAGGTGCAGACTGCGACTGTCGAAGAAATCAAAAGAACTATGAACCAACGAAAAAACCTACATACCAAGAGGATTACAGCGGCATAGACGCCAAGCTGTCAAGATTGTACCCTTTGCAACACCGTATTTTTTGTATGCTTGCATAGAGTACTCACTGCAAGTTGGCACATAACGGCAGCTTGAGGGTAGTAAGGGTGATATTTCTCCTGTTCACATAAAGGAGAGCAAGCTATAGAGATATAGTTGATATCAAAAGGCAAGGGCGCAAGGCCAATGATTGCTGCACATAAATACAAGGGTTTAAGATGAAAACAGCAAGAATGAACTCACTTTTGTAAAATTTTAGCATGGATAGTGCCACGTTGACTCCCAAGTCATTGACTTCCTCTTCTTAAAATCACAAAAACACAAAATGCACTCGTATCGATCAGTTCTATAGTTTTACTCAGAAAAAAAACACAAGTTTGTCTTCCATTAAAATAAAGCCCAATCTGCAATCTCCTAATCCCATAATGAATTGCTTAGACTTAGTCCTTTACTTACGTACGAGATGCATGGATTGGGAAATTTGTGCCATAATATTCCATAGCAGGCTATGTACATTTTCCTAAACTGAGTTCTGTGATGACTCATTATGAACTTATGCAGCACATTTTGTAGACATTATGCACAGCCATTCGCAGTGTGTGAAAGTTCAAAACTTACACACACTCTTGTACCTTGAAAGTAAATGTGGTGTGCAATGCTTAGCCTAGAAAGGACATAAATACTTCTACTTATTTTTTTTAAAAAAAAAAAAGAAGAAAAGAGTTGAAATAGTAGTCCCTAGTGTAAGATACATCAAAAGTTTATAACCACCTCAAGATCTGAGCCTGGGTACAAGAAATTTCACTCCAGAATAAAAAACTGTAAAATAGGGCATTTGCAAATTTGCCACTGGTTTTTTCAGTATTGCAAGGATGCCACTCGAATGACAGTTCTAGTGGCATTTTTGCAATTTTCTAGTGGCAGTTTTGCAATAACGATTTAAAGTAGTGGCAAATTTGCATTTGCCCCTAAAATAAAACATTTGACCGCTTCTACAACTTGCCAATCTACAGTTACCATTAGACTAACCTTCATCAGCAGCGCAGTAGACTCGCATCGTTAGGATCCTTCTCTTGTTCTGGTAGGGAACACCGAAGGAAACTATAAATGAAAAACCAAGAAAAATAAAGAGGGGCGAGAACTCCAGTCAGTTGATGTAAGGAATGCAGGAAACTTCAATAACACAAACAGAGAGGGCGGAGGACAAAAAAGATGAGGCGTAATGATGAAAGAACACACAAAGTTGTTTTAACACAATGAAATTATATGGCACTAGAGAGATCATCAACTACAATTTCCTACATCGAACTAGCCAGATTACATACATATATATAAGCAGGTCAGCAACGTCCCAATTAATGTTTACAGGCATCTATTGCAGCTGACGGATTATTAGTGTTGCTTCACAAACTAAACTTATAAACCAAATTAATCAGCAACGTGCATGTGTGTGCATACTGCTAAACACAATTGGCCAATAAGCTCAAAGACGAGTATACAGGGGTAGTCCGGTAGATTAGATAACAATTACAGTAGCTCACTGAATTGTTCTTCCCATCATCTTGCACATGCTAATTCCATTGTCAGTTGGTTAAATATGGAGTAGTTCGATAGCTAATTAGACAAGATGGATATCACTAGATCGAAGACCAAGTCATCATACATATGAATGCGTTGGCTGGCTCGCCGAATGGATGGATGGATCGAGTTTAATCTCTACTTGTTCAGAAATCAGAAGAACAGAAATCAGAAGAATGCACAGCTGCTTTGTGGATTGGCCTGCTGCTGTGTCTAGCCACCTCCCGCCTCCCCGCCGCCTCCCCGTGCTGCCCCATATCTCGCCGGACCCTACGCGGCGGTCGCGGCCGCGACTAGCGCCTCAGCTATACCACAAGCCCTAGCCCATGGCGGCTGCATTCGGCGCCACACGCTGTGACGCAGTGCACCACGCAGCTTAGACAGTTCGAACGAGCGAGAGGATGCAGTGGGAGGAGGAGACTCACGTACGTGTGCTTCCGGCGAGAGGCGGCGCAGCCGCAATAGGCGGGAGAAGGGCGGAGACGGCCATGCCGACGGCGGCGCGGCGGCGCGAGATGTCCGCCTCCGGTGGTTTCCTTTTTTTCTCTCTGATTTTTTTTTTCACGAGAGGAGTAACTGAGCTGGATAGGGCTTTGTTTGGGCTCAGTGCAGTATTTGTTTTCCTTGGAACTGGGCTGGGCAAGAGGTTAGGCCTCCTTCTCATGCTTGTCAATCTCATACAAAAGATAGCAAAAAAGTTTACCTCTCTAATAGATTATCTCATAGCACATTATTTACAATATTTTAGGTTCCACAATTCCTCTCACATTTTCTTTAGGAGCTTAGCTCTTGAAGAAGAGATAGTGCATTCTCTCTCCTTATCTTCTCTCTCTTCCACATCATATAAAAGCTGATGTGGAGATTTATGAGCTAGCTGACTCACCCTTGTTAGAGGAGGCCTTATGGCCCAACCTTTCGAAACATGATACTACATGAAAAAAAAGATATTCTGATTTACATGAAGTGCCTTGTGATACTGTTAGACTCATATTTGAAAATGCTTTTTACATAAAGTTGGTTCGTAGTTCTTGATATATACTAATATATTGTTTTAAAAAATTAATAGTTAAAGCTTTATATCGATGAGTTAAGAACTCGCTGCACGCATTATTTTTTTTTCTTTTAGAGAGGTAGTACCAGTGTTCTATGCCACTAGCTAGCATGCACGTCACAATTAAGTAAAGGCTGAACATGCAAAAGGTTTTATTTATGTCATGGGTAGAATCGGTTTCTAGCTGCTTAGGGCAAGCACTACGGTGGTGTTTGGATTTAGCGACTAAACTTTAACCCCTGTCACATAGAATGTTTGGACACTAATTTGGAGTATTAAGCACAGACTAATTACAAAACTAATTACATAAATGAGAGCTAATTCGAGAAACAAATTTTTTAAGCCTAAGTAATCCATAATTAGCACATGTTTACTGTAGCATCACATAAGTAATCATGGATTAATTAGACTCAATAGATGCGTCTCGCGAATTAGTCAAGGGTTATCAAATGGGTTTTGTCATTAGTCTACGTTTAATACTTCTATGTAGTGTCTCAACATCCAATGTGACAGGGACTAAATTTTAGCACCTGGATCCAAACAGGGCCTATGATGCTACATATGTTGCCCCTAAAAGTACCACATTAGATTGAGTGATGAGATGGAGGAGAGAAGTGAGGAGAGAGATGATGAGCCACCCCTAAGAGCAGGTACAACAATAGGCTCTAAGCCAGCTATAAACATATTTTAAAACATATTTTAAAGAGATAAAGGAAGAGAGAGAAGAGAAGCGGGCTACAGATCTGTAGCCAGCTGCAGCACGGACTCCAAGACGTAGTGTGTGTATGACAGGTGGGACCAAGTATTAATAGCGTAGTAAACAACTATTGTATGAATTGGCTATTACATTGGCTATAAATAATTTGGAGCTAGTAGCGAGCTGTAGTATTAAACTTGCTCTAAATCAAGAGACAACCTCCACACAAAATTCAAGACTGGTGTGAGAGTATTAGAGATATTGGTGTTTGTGTACTATAGGTAACATATTGTATGAATTGCCTCTTAATTTAATAGTGAATGATATAGATAAATTTAGAAGTGGTAGTCACATCTACCATAACACTTATCCTTACTTAGTTCATGACCTCCTAGAAGGTGATCTCAACTACCTCTACCTTGTTTTCGCTTAGAGCAAGTACAATAGCAGGCTATAAGCCAGCTATAACCACATATCGAGAAGAAAAGGGAAGAGAGAAGAAAGCAGGCTACATATTTATAGCCAGCTGCAACACGGACTTCAACACGTCGTGTGTGGATGAGAGGTAGGTCCGGGTATTAACGGTATAGTATATTTTTATAGATAACTATTATATAAATGGGCTATTATATAAATGACTATTAGATTAGCTATTGATAATTCGGAGCTAATATTTAGCTATACTATTAAACTTGCTCTTATTCCCACAAAAGAAACCCTTGTAGTAATAAGTGATGATCCACGGTGCCATGTGCAGCTACTATAGCTAGGAGGCTTAAAGTGCAATCTAGGATTAATTAAGTTAAATGAAGTCGTACTGCATCTCACAAGGCACTTTTTGACTTTGACTGAATATTAGTTGGTGGAATTACAGTCTCTCATCAGGTTTGCTTCAGATTCTAAATGCAGCCGGTAAGAATTCAGCTGACGAGAATATCGAAAAGTTAGGAAAATCACCTTCTTTATTTTTAGGATTCTGCAATTTTAATTTCTTAAAATCTATTTGTTATATACTAAAAGTCTATTAAGCTTACTATAGACGCTCTTAAATTGACATGTGACACTCTACAACCGCTCATAGGCCACCATATGGTATTCCCTCCGTCCCACTATGAAACTGTTTCATAGTCCTAGGATGGGTCTAATCTCATCCTAGGTTGCAATATATTAGGACGGAGGGAGTACTATCTAATCTTACCGTCGATTTTCACTTAAATTACCAATATTTTAGACTATTAGATTAGATCTATTATTAAAAAAGAGTAATATCTTTCTCATGTACTATTCGTTATACATGACAAATATATAACTTTTGGTCGTGAAAGAAAAAAGTACTCCATACAATTGAAACATGAAATATGCATGACAAATATATAATTGTATGTTTTTTTCCTTTGCTGAATAGTTTTAACAACAAACGAACAATCAAGTAACATGCGTAATAAACTACTCAAGATATGTTTTCTTATAGTTGGAAAATTCTAACATGTTAGGCATAATTGATAGAGGTATTGTCATATGCCACACTGACATGGGCTAAAAGTATACTAACATGAATTAGTTATTGTGAATAAGTTTGAAAAAAAATGCATTCGTATCTCATGTCATTTTGAACAATATGTATTAAACCAGACATTAAACTATAGATATTTTTGAAAATATAAATAATAATATAGTACTTTGGACATTATCGTGGTAGTATTTATAAAAATGATTTTGTCATGGTTACATATAAATCCCCCTATTGTTTTGGGATAAAATTTGACTCCTCGAATTTATGTGACGGAGGGAGTATAAGTAATATAAGTCTTTATTAGATGAAGTAGTCTATTAGCTACATTTTAATGGAAAATATCTTTCATTGATATATCATAAAATTCATTAAGTCATCTATAGCATATAAGAAAAAAATGTTACTAACAGTTTGGAAACTTATATTCCAAAAAAGAATCACACATAGTACAAGTATATATGAATCAACTCCATTATCGTAAATTTAAGGTTGTATGATTTCAAGTAAATTTAGGATAGAATTTATATGTTACAAGGTGTTAGATACGAAAAACATGAGGCCTGGAAGATCTGCTTAACTTCAGTGCAGGTCCAAAAAATCTTGCTTTTAGGTTCGTGAGCGTGCCAGTCGATTTGATCCTGCAATCAACAAGAAATAAAGACAGAAAAATAGCAGTTAAATCCATAAACGATAACCGATCGGCTAGCTGCCAATGACGTATCATTTATCTTTGAGTCGATGTCATATATGAATCGATCGAACTAAATCTATTCGATCAGCTGTAGATATCAATGGTATATAATACCTTTGTCGATAAATACTTAAATCAAGTGATTGGGATAGATCGGTCGTCATGTCGAGACAGTATAAATCACTTAGATCGAAATATATATTAACAAGAAGATTATAAATATTTATAGCATAGCCGATCAGATAGATCTAGCATGTATCGGTTAATACTCCGATACCACTCTATATTAAGATATTAAAGCAAGTAAAATATATCAAACAGAAGCCTAATATACTTTGTTGTAGTAAGATCTAAACATAAAGGGCAGATCTAGCATATCAATTAAGCATGTAAGATATAAAGCTAAATCAGGTATGATCGGCTGAAACCCCGACGCTACCTTAATCAGCAACCAAAAGCAGGCTAGAGATTGAGATTCTAAGTACGACTTAATAGATCAAACTTAACTGATGCAACATTAAGTATGAAAAGAAGAACAATATCTAGACAATCAAGCAGTTGGATGTTTCATAGAGTGGTGGATATCCTATATAATCTAAGTCAACGTTGGTATTTAACCTAATCGGCTGCCTTCCCACAATAGATGTTAGCCGATTGAGGGTTAAATAACAATATTGCCAGAGATTATATAAAATATATGATAACTTGACGAATTACATAAACAATATTAGAGTATCATAAAAATGGAAGCACTAATCCCGAGAACACAAGCCGCCATAACAAGTTTTACCTCTAGTTGAAGATCGAAACCGATGCAGCTCAACTCGAAAGTAAGAACTCGTCGAAACAAAACGAAAGTAAAGGGTGGCGATGCGCCGAGATTGTATTGAACGTGTGTTAGATTGATTACATGGGGCTCGGGGTCTATTTATACTCGAGATTACAAAATATGTCCATGTTGGACACGACTCTTATCTCTAACAAACTCTAAGATACCATAAGTCTTTGCGGTAGACTTTTGTCCAAACTTATCTTTAAGAAAATTACATAAAATATCCTAATTAATAGATACAATTGCCTTTTCAGGACTCAATCCGTGCATGGCAATCCATATGAAGCACTTTAACTTAACCCGATGTCGTGTAACAAGTCATATTGTCGGAATCGGCTAACCTTGTCCGACTCGCACTCTGCCGATCCTGATCGCGGCCGATTCGGACTTTAGCCGATTCTTGCTCTGTTTCCGGAACGATCTCCTTCTTGGATTCCGCTTCGGTTTTACCTTCACCTCCGATACTTGAATTACTAAATTTGGTTGTTAACACAAGGGTAATTAGAAGAAAATTATAACCAATATCCAAAACCAAAACATGTTTCAAATGAAGTCAGAATATTTCAAGAATACCATCGTAACATGAACATTAATAATGAAAATTAAAGCAACATTAAACAAGGTGCTCAGGCATATGCATGGCCTATCTTCTTAGCTTAAAAGAAAAAGTGGATAATTGTAAGAGAAGTTGTAGCCTGCAGCTACTGGAAACTCTTCTAAACAATTTCTTCGTGCGCCATAGGGACCTAGACACCAGATATGACAATGGAAAATGACTTGCATGTCCTAATTATGGCCCCTTAACCATTTCTACATATTCCTTTGAAATGCAGGCATTTTACATGTTTTTTATTAATTATTTTTAATTCCCATAAAAAATTCTTCGTCGTTCCGAAAGTTGGAACCTTTCCATGCAGAACTCAGCGTGCTTTTACTGTACACGGTAGGCTGTAGCTGGGACTGAAAGTAGCCGTTGGATGCTCCTACTCCTGCTACCGTGCCGTTACGGCATACGTGGGCACGCGCGGTCCACGGATAGATTATAGCCGTTGCATGGAGATACAATACAATTGTCGTTGCCGTGTACCGCTCACGCATTGTAAAGAAGCCCACGTGTAATAGACAGCGGGTGGTAAATAATTAATTATCATATCTTAAAAGTGGCATGGAGTTAAATGTTTCATATGCGTCGGTAATGCACGACAAAGGTGGTATTCTTTTCTCTTAAAAATGAAGATTAAGTTTTTTACTCAAAACGATGTGGTATTAACGTATGATTGATTGAGTTTTAATTATTACAAACTTGAAAAATAGATTAATATGATATTTTAGAGTAACTTTCATATAAAATTTTCGCACGAAACGCACCATTTAGCAGTTTGAAAAATGTGCCACGAAAATTTTAATTTTCATCCAATTCTTGTCGTAGAAAAGAACGGGGCCAAAGTCTTTGCGCAGGCACTGGCATTGCACGATCCGTTTTTGATTGCGAGGATCGCTTTGTCGAGGGTCACACTGCCCACAGGGTGATAGTATCGTGAATACGCACATACAAACGATTAATTACATGCCTTCTCTGGTGACATGCTATTTAATTCTTGATTTCTCGCCCCGTAAATAAAAAAAAGAATTCTTGATTTCTCCCTTACCCTCTCTCCCTCGATCCAAAGGGCGTGGCTAGAGTTACGTCCGGTGCTCAACTGATAAGGCTTGGCTTTGAACGGTCTCGGCTATAGCTTCCTTGATGCTAGCGGTGATCGGTCATGTTTAACGATGGCTGGTCCGGTACTAGCCTTCTGTTTGGCTATGTGTAGGTGTTGTCGGTGTATGGAAAATTTTTTTCTTTCCTGGCTATTACATTTCAAGGCATTAGCTTTGTAATTTTTTTCTACTCTATTCAATGAATCATCTTGTTGATCGTTAAAAAAGGTTTATGATTTGTTTCATCCAAATGATTACATGCGCGTTTCTATCTGGTGTCGTATCCCTTATTCACGGTTGGTCGGGAAAATTCCGTGCCCCTTTCCGAAATCCTTTCTTTTTATAAAGTTAAGGCAAAAACTCAAATCTCATGCTTCCACGTCATCATCAAATTGTGAACCATTGGATGAATGCATTAGATCGCTTCTCAGACGTTGGATGAAATGCAACATAGAGCCTAACCCATCAGTCACCAGGTGAGTCTCTTCGCCTCCTCAGTGCCAAATGCAGCCCACATGAACACATTGGCCCATGCATCTCCACAGTGAGTCTCTTCGCCTCCTCATGCCATATGCGGCCCACATGAACACATTGGCCCATCTCCACACACATCTACATGTATTCAGCCCGTCAATCTGTATAAAAGAGCTTTATGGTTGAACGCCTCTTCAGTTGACATGTGCTACCTAAATTATCTACAAATTTTGGATAGGGCTGTTGAAAAGAATTTCTCCAAGAAAGTTATTTGTTTCTTCCATTTTTTTCTTGAGATTGTACCTCCTATATAACAAATTGATGTTAACCAAGTCCCGCAGCAATGCGCGGGGCATCCTTTAGTTGTAAAGAGGGCCGAGGCCAAAATTTATGCTAGAACAATACTCCCTCATTCCCAAATTGATCATATAAGAGAATTCAACATTCACCCCGTTCCTATTTTAACACTTTAATAGCACCTAAAGTTCACCTCGTTCCCATTTTTAACACTTCCGTCAATTCTCGATTATTTTCCGTCCGCCTTAATCGCTATTGACCTAGCCACGCGCACTATATGGCGTTTCTACCCCTCACAAGTACAAGTAGGATGCATGATAATGAGGGGGTAGAAACGTCGTATCATGTGCGTGGCTAGGTAAATAGCGATCAAGGCGTACAGAAAAGATCGAGAATTAACGGAAGTGTTAAAAATGGGAACGTGGTGAACTTTGGGTGCTATTAAAGTGAACCGGTATCTTTCGGTGCTATAAAAAAGATGAACTTTTGATGCTATATAACCAATTTTGCCTAAATATTAGTGGTAGGGGTGGTGCGGCATATTGGATACCACCACCATTAAGGCTGAGTTCTTTCCCCAACTTTCGCAACTCACCTCTTTTGTTTTCCGTGAACACACTTTTCAAACTGTTAAATGGTGTGTTTTTCACAAAAAAAGTTTCTATATGTTAGTTGCTTTAGAAAAATCATATTAATCCATTTTTTAAAAATAATAAGTACTTAATTAATCATAAGAAAATGCATTGCTCCATTTTACATGCACAGGAGATGAGTTCTCAACATCACCTCCCGAATACAGCCTAACATTTTAAATATGTAGTGAAGTCTTTAAAAATATCGGTCATATGATATTTATCTCCGTCATCAGAGTAAAACTTTTATACTCATATAGTTGAATATGAATTTGGGAGTAAAAAGTTATTCACGGTGACTTTATAGGCGTTTAATAAATGTTGTCTGCAATATATTTGTTCTAAAATAAGTTTATTTTTAAAGCAATCATTGCATTAGAGTTTGTGAAAGTAGAAGAAATTGTGTTGGACAAAGATAAAGTGAGAAGTAATTATATTGTGATTCGATAAGGTATGAGTGTTTTTTTTATTGGGACGTGTGGGATGTGTGAAAAACGAAAATTTTTTGGGACAGATGTAATACTACTAGTGGGTTGTTCAATTCGTTGAAATGACGAAACTTGAATGCTTTACACTAGCTCGTCGATGAAACGGCTGTACGCTAAAATCACGGCAAATAAGATTTGGAAACGAGTTTGGATGGGAAGAGAGACATATGGCATGGCTTTCTTCCCCAATCCAAAAAAAGTTCCAAACTCAACAAACCGGGAAACAAAACGAAACAAAAGGGGTACAGTACACCCTGCTGCCCACGCCGCAGACACCTTTCCCTCCCCCCTTCTTCTCCACCTCACCTCAAACCCCCCTAGGCCCTAGCTCCCCCACCATTCCCAACCTCCTCCCCTTCCTCGCCACCACCACCATTGCCATGGGATTCCCCTGCCTCACGCGCCCCTAGCGCGCCCCCCCCCCTCGCGCAGCGTGCCGCCATAGCCATGGAACAACCCGCTGCTGCCCAGCCATCATCATCAGCAGCGTCGGGAGCAGGAGCAGGAGCAGCGGGCCCGGTTCTTGGCAAGGTCGCGGGGCAGGAGGGTGCCTCCACCTCCGCCGCCGCGGCGGTAGCTGCTCGTCGGGGTGAGGGTGACTGCCGCGGGGAGGAGGAGGTGCCGCTGCGGGTGCGGCTCGGGAGGGCCGCGAGGAGGCGGGCTGGGCCCTGCACGCCGTCGCCGTCGTGGAAGCTGGAGGGGGAGGAGGTGGAGGTGGCGGCGGGGGAACTGGCTCCGGTGCACCCGGCGGTGGCGCCCGCCAGGCGGAGCTCCGCGTCGGCTTCCGCCTCGGCGCGGCAGCTGGGAGCCAGCCTGTGGGAGATCCACGACGTCATGGGGGAGGGGCGCGGCGGCGGGTCGCGGAGGCGCAGGAGCGGGAGGCCGCTCGCCTCCGCCGGCGGCGAGCTGCATCAGGTGAGTGGTTAATTAATAGGTGTCTTCCTTCGAACTAGCTCAAAACCTCCTCCTCATGTGGCAAAAGTAACATCAACTGAATTGTAATTCGTTGGCCCGCAGCAACAAGAGGAAGGAGACTGATTACTGCTAGTAGTAGATGATTTATTTACTTAAACATAGCAAATGGATGCACTAGCACTGATGAAATGTAGCCCAAAACCAAGACATTTGCAGCGCTCGATTTACTGTCTTTCCATGTTTTTGCCTGTTTCCTGGTGTGATGTTCTGCTTTTTGTTTGTTTCGACTGTTTCTTCCATTAGTAGTGGGCATTTTTTTTTGATAGTAGAGCTTGGTCGTCTTCACTAAATTGATTTTATTAATGCCGCTACTGTTCTCAACTCTCAATCCAGCATTTGCTTGCTGGCTAGTATGAACTATGGATCTGTTCTATCTGTTATTCTATCAGTACAATTTGCACTGTCAGTGCTTGAGAGTTGAGTAAAAATTGTTGCTTATTGATTGGACGGGGTTACAAGTTTTTATTAAAAGTAAACACAACCTTTCTTGAAGGTTTCGAACTGCTAACTTTGCAACCAATCTTCTGACTTGTAATGTTGTCTCAGTACTCATCTTTTGTGCTTTGAAGAATACATCAGGGTTTTACACTTTGTTCCTTGGAATTGGAAAAAAGGTGAATCCTTTTGCTTTGCAATGTACTAACTGACCAACATGCTAGTTCTTCAGTTTGCGGAATGTTCCTAGGGAGTGTGTTTGGCATGTCATGGAATGTGAGCTATTTACAACTCGTGTAATCCACATTAGGCATCATTTATGTTAAGCTGCCTTTACATGATGTTAGCTCTGTCTGTGTGCATGTTCTCCTTTCTACAATGTTTGCACACATGTTCTGTATATTAACTTTTGACCTCATATGTGGTGTTGAGATGTAATATTCAAGCATACAGCTGTTAACAATATATCAGACATATTTAAACTTTGAAGAGATTTATCTAGCAAATGCACAAAAGGTGTTTTACCATTTCCCATAGTCTTGATTGCTGAATATAATTGTTGCACCATATATAGTAACACGATTATTTTTTTTTGTATTTGTTCTATGCTAAATATTTTTCCGTTACATTCAACCTCAGAATTCAGGTGGCTTTGGTAGGCATATTGCAGATTCATCAACGAATCATCAGAAGTTAAATCAAGCAAGGAATTGTACAGCACAACCTTTTTCTCCTGGAAGTTACAGAAGCTCAATTGGGGTATGTTTGTATATATTCTTATCTGCTGTGATCCTCTTGGCTGCTTTAATATTTTGGTTTGTGGGCATATAACAAAATCTTATGGCACTATATGGTAATGTGTGTTAGTAGGGGTAAGATTTTCTATCTTGTGATTCTGTTGCGTTTTTCATTACACATGTTTGTGTCTGATGGAGAAGTTTTGGGAGTGTAACAGTATGCTTTATCAAGACAAGTCATTGAGTAGCCTAGCAGTCTAGCTAATGCTTCTCGACTAAAAATAATCATGAACGATTGATAGTAATTAAATAATACATTTGTGCATCGTTTTGTCTGCTCATTCTTTATTTAGATAAACAGAAGTATGAATTTATTTGCTAGGAAAAAGAAAGAACAATGAAGTCAGTCCCATAGTATTTTGCCTGCTGTCTATTGTAGATAACTTGAAACTTCTCTATATTTCTTGATGCAACTAAATATGTTTCCCAGATGTAACAACCAGCACAACAAGCACATTCTCAAAAGAATGTTTCTTTTTTCTTGTATTTTACAGGATTCCAGTATAAATCAAGCGATCAGTCCAGCTCGCTCTTTGGATATCAAGGGTAGATTCAGGGGGGCTGATTATAACCTTAAGACATCAACAGAACTCTTGAAGGTTCTAAATCGAATCTGGAGCCTGGAAGAACAACATACAGCTGATATGTCAGCGATTAATGGACTAAAATTGGAATTACAGCATGCACAGGAACACATTCAAGAACTTAAGTGTGAGAGAAGAGGATATCGCCATGATGTTGCTTCACTGGTGAGGCAACTCTCTGAGGACAAACTTGTCCGGAAAACTAAAGACAAAGAGAAGATTGCAGCAGACATTCATTCCCTGCAAGATGAACTGGAGGATGAGAGACGCCTTAGGAGACATTCTGAAGACCTCCACAGGAAGTTTGGCAAGGAGTTATCTGAGATAAAATCAGCATTTGTCAAGGCAGTTAAAGACCTTGAGAAAGAGAAGAAAACAAAGAACCTGTTAGAGGACCTTTGTGACCAATTCGCAATGGGAATCCGAGATTATGAAGAGGAAGTCAGGGCATTGAAACAAAGGCATGTAAATTACGAATACCAGTTTGATAAATCAGTGCTTCATGTATCAGAAGCATGGCTTGATGAGAGAATGCAAATGCAAAATACTGATGTCAAGGAAGACTCACTGAAGAAATCAACAATTACAGAGAGGCTAAGAAGTGAAATCGAGGCTTTTCTTCTTGCCAAAAGATCGGTTAGCTTTAAGAATAATGACAACTACATGCATGATAGTAGGCCAAATGCTCGGTTACGTCGGCAATCTCTTGAGTCTGTCCATTTTAATGGAGCCACTAGTGCTCCCCAGCTAGCTGAAGATGATGATGATGATTCTGTTGCTAGTGATTTGCATTGCTTTGAGCTCAACATGCATGGAAGTAGCATTCAGAAGCATGACCATACAGGGCCTCGCAGAAGCTACACAGGCAACATGGATGCACCTAAGAGAAGAACAGAATACTCGCATAGTGTAGTTGGTGAGAGTTCACATATGTCTGACGTGCAAATTTATTCACAGTGTAACAAAGCAAGGTCCAGTAGCAGCAGACCATGGCATGCCACTAGAACTCAAGAAATCGACTCACAGGCCAGCGCTAGAACTGTTCTAGCAGAAGAGCAGAATGAGATCCCTTGCCCCCATATTTCTCAAGGATATCACAACGGCACAACATCGAAGAACAACCTGGGGGCTCATGCCGACTGTCTGGGGCAGGAATCCCTTGATCATTACTCGCGAGCTAGTCTATTTTGTGATGGAACTACTTCGGGGGATTTATGCAATCCACTCAGTCCATCGCGACAGCTTGATTATCCGTCCGCATCATTGGGCCATGACATAGGTGAATGCTCAACAGGGCTTCTAGTAGGCATGAAGGAGAACACCCTGAAGGCAAAACTGCTTCAAGCAAGGCTTGAGGGGCGGCATGCCCGGTTGAAGGCGTCAGGAGGTTCGGTAACCAGCAGGAGAAAATGAGAGTGCTGCTGCCAATCTGATGTAGTTTCTGCTACTCGACGCCCACTCAGCAAAGCAAAGGTGTAATATAAGATGGCTCATGTAGCTGCAGCATTTTCTCCCGTCGTGTTGATTCAGTAACAACCATGTACATTGCAAGCTGCACAGTGTGTTGAAATCTTAGTTGCATCTGTGAGCTCGTCTGTAAATTTGGACGGCTAGTTATCCAGGACGGTAGAGTTCAAGAACTCGACTTCCTCAGAAGGATTTTGTTTCTGCCATTTGTATATTTATTATCTGATCTTGCATGGACCATGGCAAGGGGCGGGTTGATTTGATGCATCAACTGATATCTCTTCGTGCCCCTGATGTGATTAATGATTCGTCGACTAATTTTTTCGCTTACACTCATACTTATAAGTTAAATTTGAATTTTCTACTGAATTTTGATCTTTTCTTATTTTTATCGTAGTTTATTTTATAGGATTTGCTTTGAAGTTGCTAAAAATATATGTATATAAAAGTTTTATTCATAAATAATCTTTTATTTGCTAATAAGCGGTTCTGATAGGTATATGAATGAACAAAACAATAGGTTGGATAAGTACAACATATGTGAACCGGAATTGAATTGGATTGCAGCTGCAACGTTACACACTTGCAGAACAGAATTCGTGATTACCAGAATGTTTCTGAACCCTTGGTATGTAGGCTGTGTTTATCCATGGGTGAAAAGTTTTGGTGTGTCACATCGGATATATGGACACACATTTGAAATATTAAACATAGACTAATAACAAAATAAATTACAAATTTCGCTTGTAAACTATAAGATGAATTTATTAAACCTAAGAATTTATTAAACCTAATTAATCTATTATTAGCAAATGTTTACTGTAGCACCACATTGTCGATCATGGAGCAATTAGCCTTAAAAGATTCGTCTCGCAATTTTACACGTAATCTGTATAATTAGTTTTTTTTTTCTGCCTCACAAGGTGAAAAATTTTGCGTATGCATGAACTTTTCAGCATCCTTCATGCTATTTGCACGTGAATTTCATGTAAACTGGCTGCAGTAGGTTGGTTTGCCGAAGCATGCAGATTGCTCAGCTACTATTATATAATATCAAAAGTTGTAGCACAAGAAAAACGCTGCAACTCTCAGAACGGCAATTAATTAAGCGAAATGAGCCAACCACAGAACGGGTCGTGTTTCATAGATAAAGCAGCAGCAGCTCCTCCTCCGTGTTTTCCATCCTCGCGGTCAGAGCTTGACCGAGCCATCGTGATACAAACATCGTAACGTTTGATTTCACAAGTCTTCATGGTTGCCTTATCGTCTGAATCTAAAACTTAAGTTGTCCAAGTAAATTGAGTTTGTTTAATATCAAATGTACGTAATTTTGAATCGCAAAAATAAAAATAAAAATAAAAATGAGTATATATATTTATCTCATTGTTTCGTCCAGAACTGATTATAAGCTTTAACACTTGTTAACAATCAAAACCTAATTTATGAGTAATTTTTATATATGTATTTTTAGTGACTTAGATCTAATGCTGAAAAATAAACTACGACAAAACAAAGCATCAAAAGAAACTCTAAAATTAAGTTCTAGAATTAAAATTTTGCCTGAAACTCATAAGCTAAGAAGTGAATGATAGAGCTGTATAATTGATCCATACAATTATATAATAAGATAAAACAATAGTACTACTGGGAGGCCTCACTAGTGCCGTTGACCCCTTCTGACTAGCTGGTGAGCCAAGTGGCGTGCTGGGGCGGCAGTGGCGGAGGCGGTGCAGATCAGGCACTGTTGAGTGGAGGTTGCAAGAGGGGGTGTCGGGGGGAGGAAGATGGAAGGGGTTTTAGGGTTTGATTATCCTTCATGAACCTTTAAACAATCGGATGGTCTAAAATATACAAGATGTCTACGGGGGATTTTCTTGTCAAATGATACCTATATAGTCCCTATTTATAAGGGAGCGTATCCTATGCACACAGGCCCTCACGTGTACACATCGTGTACACCAACTAAAAATTATCACAAAAAAATCTAGGAAAATTCATACATGTACTTTCAATAGTATTACATCTACGTGCAAAGTCGCATCTTCAAATTCATTTTACATAGAGAATAACAAAAAAGATAAAATTCTGACAAAATTGCAACCTTAAAACAGTCAGATTTTTTGTTTTTTTGTTACGGCTAAAATATAATGAATTTGACGTTAAGATTTTAACCCTAGGTGTAATACAATTGAAAGTATGTGTATGATTTTTTCTAAATTTTTTAGTGACATTTTTTAGTTGGTGTGCACGTGTGTACACGTGAGGGCCTGTGTGCATAGGATATGTTTCCTATTTATAATACTACATCCATTCCCATCCTAGGTGGCAACGTTTTGGGACGGATTAAGTACACACCTTCCTCCGTCGTAACCATGTATAGTAAAGCACGGTTTCCACACTGGCACACTATACAATTTTCACGTAACCGGCAACATTTTTTCACCATCCATTTCTTGTTTTACCTCCAGACCTTGATGAGCAGAGTAATTAAGCAAAATGGGCTAGCCACAGAATGGGTCGTGTTTGTAGTTTCGCAGAGAAAGCAGCGGCACTTCCGTGTTTTAGCGAGTTGTCGTGATACGAACTTTGCAACGCTTGTTTTCAGGAGTTTTCATGGTCACCGTATAGTTTGAATCTAAAATTTGTCCAAGTAAATGTGTTTTGTAATGTCAAATGTACACCACTTCAAATACATTAAGTTGAGTATCTCATCGTTCTGTCAACAGTTGATTCCTACAAGTCGTAGTACTGATTGACGACTTAAAATTTAATATTGTAAAATAAACTATGATAAAAATTTAAAATCAACTCTCAAAATTAAGTTTTAAAATTAAAATTTTAGTTATGACTTATAAGCTGAAGAATAAATAGTGAAGTTGTATAGTCAAACGATAAAGTTATACATAAGATAAGATAAAATGATAATATCTATTATAAAATGGGATTTCTCTACGTAATTGTAACATGCAACTAAATTTGGATTATATCTATATATACCTATATAGTTGGAACCAAAAGCTTGATATGTATTGAGCAACATCATCTAGAAATAGAAAATAGTAGCATTTGGATCCCTTTCATGCTTTGATCTCGACCATCCATTTGTCATATGCATTTACAACACACTAAGTGTAGTTATAGCTATAAGCTCCATGTGCATTTGATATGCCCTAGCCCCCGTCACATGAACACACAAGACAATCATGTGACTAAGTTGCTGATGAGAGCCAATCCGTTACACCATTTCAAGGACCGATAACATGTAGCCACGCAAAGAAACTACAACAAGAAGTGAACTCGCTCCTAGCTGAAACATATTTCAATATTGACGAGAATTATATACTACCTAAATCAAGTACTTTGCTATTACTTAGGTTTACACATGCAAAAGACTCGCTGGGCATTGACGACGAGCTAGAATATCAAAATGATGATGGGTTACGTAAAGACGACGACCATTTACGTCATGCTGATTTTGGAGCACACTGTCTCCAAACATTTGCTCCAACTTCCAAGGGATGTGCGACCCATCCAGTCAACTTTCTCCATGCTTAATATATATGGTTGGAAATATAATAAAGTATAGTTTCACCTCCAATAAACGGTTCGTCATTTCAACTTCCCAATAAGGAGTAATGGACAAATCATTGAGGACTGCTAAGAAGCCAAACAAACGCGAGAGTCTTCTTGGGAATTCACTTATTGTGACATTTGAGCTAGCCTATATCCAGTAAACTCCCAAGACCTTTCATTCTCATCTATGAGGGTTGTTCATAGTATAAATATCTTCTATGCTTTATCATTTGGAAGACTTTTAACAATGAGAATATGAACCCCCTTTGTTTAGCTGCGTGCTCACAAATTCGGAGAGAGATCTCTACCCCTTTGCTCTTGTGATTTCCTTGTGGGATTACAGAAGCGGCATTCGACGCCCCCCAAATGGTGCTCCTGGTCCCTTTGAGGATTTTTCCTTGATTAATTCCAGGTTGTTTTGGTTGGTAACTTAGAGTGTGGTTAGACGAACCCTCAATTCAGGTTGTCGTAATAGAGACGGTGGTTGGCTTCGAGTACGATCGTTAGGTTGCACTATTATCTTGGCTTCTTGTAGCTAGTTATCTTGAGTTCTTGATCCTACGTTGTGAAGATCGGAACAACACCCCTACTTGGGTCGTACCAGCATTGAACCATGACACCTAGAAAACTAATAACCATTAGACCCCTCTCATATTTGATACATAAGCATCCAAGCGTCATATAGAATTGCAATTTCACATCAACTGCTGTAGAATAAATATTGTTCATTTAGATATTTCGAGTACACGATTTATATATTGTTTCCTTCATGTTTCCTTTGAGTATTTCTAAATTTCTTGTTGCAAGGCGCAGGTATCCACTAGTTTTTAAGATGGCTAGACTACAACGAACAAAAGGATGTAACATACTTTGATGTATGGTATTTTTTTGTATTTATAATTTCTTTTATAAAGACAAACAGTTAAAATTTAAACATGGATAGCGTGAATTGACGAGTACTGGAAAACAAATGGAGTATATATTGGAGTCATAAATACTTGTCTTTCTATTAGATTACCTACTCTATTCTAGAAAATCAACTTCTGAATTTAAATCTGAGCATAGCCAATAAAAGTTCCATGCGCATTGAACCATGACACCTAGAAAACTAATAGCCATTGGATCCCTCTTATATTTGATACATAAGCATCCAAGCGTCATATAGAATTGCAATTTCACATTAACTACTATAGAACAAATATTGTCCATTTAGATATTACGAATACACGATTTACATATTGTTTCCTTCAATTTTTCTTTGAAGTATTTCTAAATTTCCTGCTGCAGTGCGTGCTGTATCCGCTAGTATGTATAATACATACACACCTTTCTCCGCCGTAACCGTGTATAGTAAGCATGGTTTCCATGTTGGCACACTGCAATTTTCACGCAATCGGCAATGTTTTTTCACCGCCCATTTCTTGTTTTACCCCCCATGACCACGATGAGCAGAGTAATTAAGCGAAATGGGACAACCACAGAATGGATTGTGTTTGTAGTTTTATAGAGAAAACAACAACACTTCCATGTTTTCCATCCTCAGGGTCGCAGTTAGAGCTTAATCGAGTCATCGTGATATGAAGTTCGTAACATCGCGTTTGTTTTCAGGAGCTCTAATCGAGTCATCGTGATATGAAGTTCGTAACATCGCGTTTGTTTTCAGGAGTCTTCATAGTCACCGTCGCGGTTAGAGCTTAACCGAGTCGTCGTGATACAAAGTTCGTAACATGGCGTTTGTTTTCAGGAGTCTTCATGGTCACTGTCCGTATAGTTTGAATCTAAATGTTGTCTGAGTAAATTGTGTTTTGTAATGTCAAATGTACACCGCTTTAAATGTATTAAGTTGAGTATATCATTGTTCTGTCAATGGTTGATTATAAATTGTAGCAATGATTGACGACTAAAAATTTAATTTTGTAAAATAAACTATGATAAAAAACATGAAAGTCAACTCTTAAAATTATGTTTTAAAGTTAAAATTTTAGAGCCGAAGAACAAACGGTGAAGTTGTGTCGTGGATCGATGAAGTTATACAAATTTTAATGTGCAAGTAATTTAGATTATATATTTACGATACATAGACACCTTTCTCCGCCGTAACCTTGTATAGTAAGCTTTCCACACCGGTACATTGCAATTTTCACGCAAATGGTGACGTTTTTTCACCGCCCATTTCCTATATATTTTACCCCCACGACCACGATGAGTAGAGTAATAAGCGAAATGGGCCAACAACAGAATGGATCGTGTTTATAGTTTCACAAAGAAAGCAATAGCACTTCCGTGTTTTCCATCCTCACGGTCATGGTCACAGCTTAATCTAGTCGTTATGATACAAACTTCCTAACGTGACGTTTGTTTTTTTAGCATTCATGATTACCGTATAATCTGAATATAAACGTTTTTGGAATAAATTGTGTTTTGTAATGTGAAATATACACCGCTTCAAATAGATTAAGTTGAGTGTATACAGAGTATCTCATTGTTTTGTTAACAGGTCATTATAAGCCGTAGCACTACTTGATGACTTAAAATTTAATATTGTATAATAAACTATGATAAATAAAACGTAAAAACTAACTCAAAAATTAAAATTTTTGTTATAACTTATAAGTTGATGAAGCTTAATAACAAAAAGTGTATCATCGATTAAGTTATGCATAACATAAAACAATAAAACCTATTATAAAAAGGGGAATCTTCACATAATTTTAACGCGCAAGTAAATTCAGATTATATAACTATGTAATGTATACACGTCATTCTCCACCGTAATGTATAGTAAGCACATTTTCAATGCCAGCACACTGCAATTTTCACGTAACCGGTAACTTTTTTCACCGCCCATTTCCTGTTTTACCCCCACGACCAGGGACGGGCCCCGGATTTTAAGATTGGGTATTCGAAATGGAAAGGGGGTAAATTTTTTTTTTTACAACACGAGCCAATATTTGGTACGTATGATCAACGATATGGTATTTTAGTACTGCTTATTGAATTAGAACTTGCGACAAGGTTTTTAGCAATTTCCTTGATTTACTGTGATCTACTTTGTAAAAAAACATATGCAGTACAATCTTGTCAGGGTTATGGATAAGGCATACCTCATATCCTACGACTTATGGAATATACCGATAAAGTATACCTTCATGTATACGGATTGTTCCCGTAAATATCGCGTGGAGTCCGTTTCTAATTATGGAAAATATCTCTACGAGTCAAGTGATTTACAAAATCCTACTCGAAAGGGATCGATAGAATTTATGTTATACCGTACCAGGTCCTATATCCTCAAACCTTTCTTGGGGGTCAAGATGATCCACGGTATAAAAGGGACCCCCTGGGAGGGGTTTAGGGCATCGAATTCCATCACCAACGCACCCACCAAAGTTTACGAAGCCGGAGTACACGGAGCCAAGCCGCCGGGAGATCTTGTCAAAACCTTAGACTACGATCTCGTCGGTGTCATCTGTTTCGACTACTCTCTTTGTAATCTGTTCTCATCATCATCAATCTCATATAAACTGGACTAGGACTGTTACCTGATAAGGGGCCTGAACCAGTATAATCCTTGTCTTTTGTCTGCTTGATGTCATACTACGTAGGGCCTCGTTTCAACGTACCTCAATACTCTACTCATCCGGTCCGCGAGTATCACTCGTCGACAAATCTACCAACCAAGTATATATCGATTAGCATCATGTCATCACAACACGGTTAATGCACAAATTAGGCAGCCATGCAAATTAGGTTCGAATTTGAGGGAGCCAGCCTGCTAGGCTTTCTTGTTGGGCTTCTTTTGATCAATAACGTTGTTTTCTTTATTTCTCTGCATACATACGAAGTATATACCTTATATATGTATTTTTTTTCTAAAAATCTTAGGTATTTTCATTTGAATACCCTTGAATTTGAGCTGGGCCCACCCCTGCCCATGACCACGACAAATAGAGTAAGGCCTTGTTTAGTTCAGGGGTGAAAAATATTTGTGTGTTATAACGGATTTACGGACACATATTTGAAGTATTAAACGTAGACTAATAACAAAACAAATTACAGATTCTGCCTGTAAACTGCGAGAAGATTTTATTAAGCCTAATTAATCCGTCATTAGTAAATGTTTACTGTAGCACCACATTATCAAATCATGACGCAATCAAGCTTAAAAGATTTGTCTCGCAATTTACACGCAATCTGTGTAATTAGTTTTTTTTATCTATATTTAATACTCTATGCATGTGTCCAAACATCATTCGATATGATTGGAGAAGCTGGAGTAGGTAAAACAATACTCATCATAGAATTAATTAACAATATTGCTAAAGCTCACTGAGGCCGGGTGAAAATTTTTTATTTAGGAACTAAACAGGGCCTAATTAAGCTGTGTATAGTAAGCACAATTTCCACGCCGACGCACTGCAATTTTCACGCAACTTTCACCGCCTATTTCCTTCTTTTACCCCCACAACCACGACCACGACGACGACCAGAGTAAACAAGTCTTATTATAACCACCCCCCTCTCCTTCTTTTCCATCTACCTCCTCCAACGAAGCCTTCCTTCGCCCTTGTCGTCCAACCCTCCTCTCCTCCCCTCCTCGTCGCGGGGCTAGGGTTACGCCCCCTCCTCCTCCTCCTCCTCCTCCTCCTCGTGTGGGGGCATGGCCGGGAGCGAGGCGGCGGCGGCGCAGGAGGCGGAGATGGACCCGGACTTCTCGGGCGGGGCCGGTGGGGGCCCCAGCTTCGAGTTCGCTTTCAACTCGGTCAACTTCTCCGACCGGGTGCTCCGGATCGAGGTCGTCGCGGGGGACGACGACGACGACGACGACCACGCGCCCGGCTCCAGCCGGGACGGCGGGGCCGGCTCGCTCTCGGATTGGGCGCGCCACCGCAAGCGCCGCCGCGAGGAGCTCCTCAAGGAGAAAGGTGCGTTGTTGAAACCGCCCAAATTAAACGCTTGTTTCGTCAATTTTCTTTTTAATTTTCGAATTGTGGACGATCGTTTTACGAAAATTTCGGTGCCTTCGATCATATATTAGGTGGTCAATGAAAAGCGACCAGGGTAACGGAGAATGGATGAAAGGGGATTTTATTTTTCTCCTTCCAATTTTTAGATGCTCTCGTGTACTTGTAATAGATACCTTTTCAGAATTTGATATTTTGTTCTAGGCCGTTGGATAATTGGTGATGCAAGGGATACAATTGTGCAACCTAGAAATTTTGGAAGAACCTGTAATCTTGTACTAATTGATTATACCTGTAGGATGATATGGGTAAGAATAATTCATTTCATGCATTGTATGGATAGGCATGGTTTATGCATGGATCCATGTAGCATACTCGCCTCGGGTTGAGGGGACAATGTGGTCAATTGTTTGAGATAAAGTGAGGTTATCTAGAGAATTGGTTGTTGCATAGTATATAAATGAGGGATTACGCCTTTGTAGTTCATACTTCTGGTTGGGTGCACGCACTAGAAGTATGGAACTGATTTTGTTGAAAATTTGATCATGAATGTTGGAAATTGTATCATGCAATGTGGCTATTGTGGGCATATTATTGAACAACCCTTGGTTATCTTGGTTATATGTTTGTAGCTTATAATATAGTGATTAGTTTTATTTGATTTTCTTAGATTGTGTTCCAATGTTCCCCCATTTTGTGTATACCTGTACTTTTAATGAGTACCTTATGTAATAATGTGTGCATATTCAGTTGGTTATCATGCTTCTTCTGGTGACCAAATCAGTTCCCACTGACTGAAATTTTTTGGCTAGTTTATGTGTCAAACAAATGGGTCAACACTCTGTAGAAAGAGCTAAAGTGACTGTGACAACAAGCCAAATCCTCTTGATACCTAGAGTTCACTCTTTATTTTTTCGTAGGTTTCTATGATGTTTTTTATGAAATTCGGAGACCTGCATAAGTCCTACTGCACTTATGCATCTTGTGCGAGGGCATTTTGTGCTACACAGTCCACAATGTATACAAGATACTTTGCATGAAAAATGGGTTTAAGGGCTATGTACTGCTTTGCAAAGTGATTGTTAGTTTTCTGTTTCTCCTTATGGTTATATTTGAAAGGGGTATGGTGGGGGTTGGGGGGTAAATAATACATTTTTATAATGAAGGGACGTGTGAAAATATGCTTTGCAAAATACCGTTAGTTTTTGTGTTTAATCTTCAGACTTCAGTTGCTTGTTAGCTGTGCCGATCATGATCTCAATGCTTGTTTTGTGCTTCTTAGGTCATGCTCAAAGGTAGAGCCCGGTATGGGCTCTTATGCAAACATGTCATTTAGAAATTGCCCCCTTACAAGAGTTGAGGCAACAAAGGCTCTAACCATTAACCCTCCTAAATAGTTTTTTTTTATTACTCTTCTTTCTTTTCCCCACCCTCATGCAGCAAAATTTTGTTTTATAGAGGCTAAGAGTCGATGTTAAGCTTAACATTGATGTTTCTCTCTCCTCTTTCTCTTCCATGTCAGCAAATTTGCCTAGTTGGCAATGCTATGAGCCCCCTACTAGTGACTGTTGTACATACCCTAATTGTAATTATGAAAGTCCTTGATTACCAATTACTGCCACAAGTCATGACTTGTATTTTCATGTTACCTTCTGTTTTACGATTTTCTATTTTCATTAGTGATGGCATCATGCTGTAGCTATAACTGTGATTACTTGCTGTTATCTACAATGTGCCTTGTACCTTGATGATCTTTTTCTTTTTCTGATGCTTTTTTTTGTTACATATGATTGTCTAGTGCTACTTATGCATCCATCCTTGTTCTTTGTGATGGGAGACTTATTTTACTACCAATTGCTATCTGCAGAGTCTGAAGCAGTCATGCCAGACCAGATAAATTGCAAAGTAGAACCAGAAGAATGTGATGCATATGAAGAAAATCAAGAAGAACCTGTAGCAATGATGGACGACTCTCCACCCAGTGTTGGCCCTGATGGTATGTACTGATGCAAGTTCTGCTACCTAGGGTCAGTCTGCAGTGTCGTTTTCCTAACATGTTATGTTGCACTGTGATGTGGAATCTAATTATTTAGAATCTTTAGTAAGGCTGTGTTCGCTATGGGTTGTTCCCAACTTGGAACAGTAGCACGGAAAACGGAGCGATCCATTAGCGCGTGATTAATTAAGTATTAGCTAATTTTTTTTTCAAAAATGGATTAATTTGATTTTTTTAAGCAACTTTTGTATAGAAACTTTTTGCAAAAAACACACCGTTTAGCAGTTTGAAAAGCATGCGCGCGGAAAACGAGGGAGATAGGTTGGGAAAATGGACGTCCGAACACAGCCTAAGACTTTTCTGTTAGAGCCAAACAAGAAACTTAGAACTAAATGCTACTATTATGCATGCATTTGTAAATCCATCACAATGCCATCGGTATGATTTGTTCAGATTACTAGAAGCACAGATACAAGAAGGATTCAATATTTCATATTGTTTCGTTATCTTTCCTTCTGATAGCTTGTCTTGATTTTCCTGATACCCTGCTCTATTAATTGTATGTAATTAATCTGCACTCATAGAGAAGTACAGTGTGCTCCAAGTGTTTTTAACAACTAAAAACCTGTCTGGTGATTTGTCCCTGGGTTGTGCGCCTTTTACTAATTCTTTATTGTTTTCCCCCAATATTGATCCGTCTGTGGTATTTTACAGGTGATGATGGACCAAGTATGGACTCACCTTGGAGTGGTGGGGTGAGCACACCAGTTCTAAGAGTAAAGAACATTTATATCAGTTCAGCGATTCTTGCAGCAAAAAGTCCTTTCTTTTTCAAGGTATTCTGGTCACCTTATCAAGTGAATTTGCACTGTACTCTACTCAGTTTGCTGTCAGCTTCCTAGTTCCTAAAAACTGTAATTTGTTGTTCTTAGCTTTTCTCAAATGGCATGAAAGAATCTGATGAGAGGCAGGCAACCCTTAGAATTACTGATTCAGGTAATGCGATACCTCTAGTTAACTCAACTTTCTTCCTAACTTATTATAATTTGTGTTGCAGTTGTGCTATTATTCTGCGTAATATTCCTAATTTATACTATATTGTAATGTAATATTGATTTTAGGTTTTATGGTGAAGGTGGTTTCTGCTTCTCCTCTTTTTGTCTTTGATATTATGATTAGTCTCTTTTTCTTTCATTGGCTTCACATATTAAAAAATCTATCTGCCTTCATGCATGCACAACTTCCTTGATCATTTACGGAAGTCAAATGATCAATAATTTTCTCTTGAACTCTTTCCATATGCCTCATTATCTTCATTTTACTTGGAACAGAGGAAAATGCCCTTATGGAGCTTTTAAGCTTTATGTACAGTGGAAAGTTGACATCAACTGACCCTACTCTTCTACTGGATATTCTGATGGCTGCCGACAAGTTTGAGGTTGTTTCGTGCATGAGGTACTGCAGTCAGTTGCTCACAAGCTTGACTATGACTACAGAATCTGCACTACTCTACCTAGATCTTCCATGCTCCATTTCGATGGCTGCTGCAGTTCAACCTCTGACAGATGCAGCCAAGGAATATCTTTCCAACAAATACAAGGATTTGACTAAGTGAGTGAGCTTCATTGGATGGAGCCTTTTTTCCTGTTCGAGGATTAAGCCGAGCGTAGACATTATTGTCATGAAACCACTGTAAGGGGACACTCAAGAGCTTGGTTTCTTCTCTTTTCTTTTTTCAGGTTCCAAGATGAAGTGATGAACATCCCTCTTGCTGGAATCGAAGCCATCTTGTCAAGTAATGACCTCCAGGTGGCATCTGAAGATGCTATCTACGATTTCTTGATCAGGTGGGCTCGCGCACAATACCCTAAATCAGAGGAAAGGCGTGAGATCTTGAGTTCTCGTTTGCTTCCGCTCGTGCGATTCAGTCACATGACCTGTAGGAAGCTGCGGAAGGTCCTAATATGCACCGATCTGGACCATGAGCAAGCAACCAAGTGTGTCACTGAGGCACTTCTATATAAAGCTGATGCTCCACACAGGCAACGTGCTCTCGCAGCAGACGTAACAACCTGTCGGAAATTTGCAGAGCGGGCTTACAAGTACAGACCTTTGAAAGTTGTTGAGTTTGACCGACCCTACCCACAGTGTATAGCATACTTGGATCTAAAGCGCGAAGAGTGCTCCCGGCTCTTCCCGTCAGGTCGGATGTACTCTCAAGCCTTCCATCTTGCAGGGCAGGGCTTCTTCCTCTCAGCACACTGTAACATGGAACAGCAGAGTACGTTCTACTGCTTCGGTCTCTTCTTAGGGATGCAAGAGAAGGGCTCAATGAGCGTGACAGTAGATTATGAGTTTGCTGCAAGGACAAGACCGTCAGGAGAGTTTGTGAGCAAGTACAAGGGTAACTACACGTTCACCGGTGGGAAGGCGGTTGGTTACAGGAATCTCTTTGCGATACCATGGTCGACGTTCATGGCTGACGACAGCCTCTTCTTCCTCGACGGCGTGTTGCATCTGAGAGCTGAATTGACGATAAAGCAACCCACTGTCTAATGTACTGCTGCCAAACTCAAGTTGGCTTTGCGCTCGAGTGGGTGATAGTGCGAAACATCACATGCTGCAGATATCGTATTGTTTTTTTTTCCCCTTCTTCTATGCTTAAACCCTTTTGTTGATAGAAACTTTGCAAATGACAAGTGGAAAAAAAAGGACTAAAACCGGTCTCTTTTACTGGCATTGTGGAAGAAGCTTATGCTGCTCCAGTCGATTGGGAAAAGGTTACCATACCAGCTGAAGATATGATATATGAGCGCCTCTCTTACCAACTTTTTTTTTTAATCTCCGACTCCATATATGGATGACATTCTAACTGGCCGTATTATCACATGATCTTAAAAGTTTTAGGCATTAAATTCACATTCTTGACTTATGAATAGTTCTAAACATGCTGAACCAACCAAATAGTGCCCTGAGAAGCAAGTCCTTTTTGTATCAAATGAGAGAGGGTTTTAGGCAGGGGGTCGCTGCACGGCGACCGGCGAGGCGGCGACGCCTCAACCATCGGCGGAGGTGCAAAAGCGAGATGCCATCTGCATGCTCCTCCCTGTCGGTGTGCTGCTGCTTCTGATGCAACTACCACAAGTGTCATGTATCACTCAATCCTACTGTACCTTGCTCCGAATTAAGCTGTTTGTGATTGGCTCAACTGGCTGCCCTGCAAGCTGCAACAACCGAGACAGTCTCATCTCACGCGATTATATCCACGAAAAAAATCCACAATATTTAAACTTAACTTCATGATGTATGTGATCGATACCAATCGGCGATGCTGAACTTACGCCAGTAACTAATACTCCCTCCATTATATATATATATATATATATATATTTTAATATGGGAAAGGAAATCAAATGAACAACTCGCAAATCGCAATCGCATAGATTTAGTCACGTTTGTAGTATCGATTAGCTAAAAAATAATTAGGGGAGAAAAGCAGAGACGTTTCATATGCAAGATCATGCATGGGGGCGTGCGACGAACATCACCCCTCTACCTTAAATTTCAGTAATGGCCTTTTAAATTGCTAAGGATACATATTTTTATCCATAAATCATTTTTTATCGCAAATAAGTTGATTGGCGTGTAATTAGCCCTTGGCCAACCAATGGGGTTTAGGGGCGGAGGTAGAGTATGGGAAGGGGGTGCTCAGGAACCCGATTAAGAAAATTTTTAGCTATACCTCATCTATTTTCATCATATGTACACACTCTCAATACAGATTTAGATATCAGTATCAGCTTAAACTTGATCCAAAGTAAAGTAAATTAAGCAAGAGGCACCCTCCTTCATTTTATTCTAACTCCGCACCTAGGGGCTAAGTCTTGAGAACCACATTGAAATTCACAAAGGCTATGTTGGTTCATTTTTATTTTTATTCCGGCCCATTTCAAAACACACACTCCTATATAAATACTATTAAGCTTCCATTATTTGTACTTACATCCAAACAAAACAAAATTGTAAATGTATCGAACCCTTTTCTCCTATTTCCTCAAAAAATTGACCATTGAGTAGGGAAACACTGCATTTAAAGCAGTTTTTTTAGTTGGGGGGGGGGGGGGGGGGCTGGCTAAAAGGGCGGTTAAAAGAATTCGTTGTTGGTTGGACACAGGATAAATTTAGTCTTTTTGACAACAAACCGAGTGAAATGGAGGAGGAAGCAATAAGCAAACTGATCTTTGTGAGGAGTGATTTTAGAAAATAAAGACCCAACTACAATTCTAAGACATAATAGCAGGTGTGGAAACAATATGCATATTACTCATTTACTCCCCTGGATCAAATTAAAGAGCTACCTTAGTCTGTGCTGAGGAGTGAAGTTTGTACTATAGTCGTTAATCCCCTTAACTCGAACTGTACGTTTGTACTTAGTTTTAGATAACGACGTGCGTTCGTACCTGAATCTGAATGAGAGGGGTGAAGTGTCGTCCGGGCGTAGGAATTCATTGGCCGGGTGGATCGGCACCAAATTTGAAGACTTTCTTCAGATCTGCACAGCTAGCTTATATCTATATTTATTAAGGAGACAGCTTATGCATACAGATAGATTTATTTATGAATGCAAAGAATATACATAATAGCATATAGCATGAATGATTGATTGATTAATTAATTCGTAAGCAATCATATGACAGAACAAGAAGAATTTTTGGCAGGCAGGAGATATATATATATGTATATATATGTGTATATATATACACACACACACCGAGATGTGTTGCGATGAGAATATGAGATGAGCAGACGCATATTTGGAGGCATGGAGTCACGCGTGCGTGTCGCTTTTGCCAGCAACGAACCAAATATACCTACTACTTCCTTCGTTTCATAATATAAAACTTTCTAGCATTATCTATATTCATATAAATATTAATGAATCTAAATATATATATATCTGTTTAGATTCATTAGCATCTATATGAATATGGACAATATTAAAAAATCTTACATTGTGAAACGGAGGGAGTATATATCTAGCATTCTAGCTAGCTAGATGATGTGAAGAATTGAGGCTTTTGTCTTCTCGCTCACATGGAACTTTAGCTAGCTATCGAAATTGAAGAATCATATGGATGCAGATGCAGAAACAAAGTAGCCAGAGGGAGGAAGAGAGATCTGCAGTTAGCTAGCGCACGAATGATCGATGGATAGATCGGTGACATGTAGTAGTACGCACTATACGAGTGAATGAACGATCTGTGAGTGAGTTAGGGCATGTTTGGCTCAGCTTTAGCTCCAGCTCCTAGAGTTGGAGCTTAACCAAACAGTTTCAGCTTCAACTGAAATATATAAGAGCAGAGCTGGGTGGAGCACTCTCATAAAATGAACTAGAGATGTAAAGTTGGGTTTAGGCTGCTTCACAACTCCACTCCAAACCCAACTACTGAAACTAAATTTAGGAGTTGGAACTCTATCAAACATGCTCTTAGAGTATATAGATGAGTAATCTCTGATAAAGAAAGTGGTACTTGCTATACATGCATACTCCCTTCATCCTAAAATAATTTTATTTCTATCCTCTTACCTCCACTCGATTAGTAAGTCGATAAGCTTTATTGTTTTAATACCTTTTAACTATTTTTTAAAGATAATAGAATAAAATCCGGCCTTTGCTAAAAAAGCTACGGCCAATTATTACACATATTCGCCTCTAAGAGATTTAACAAAGCATAAACTCAAACTAATAAGCACCAACACAAGATAAAGAAACCCCACAATTATTGTATCCAACTCACACATTAATATTACTTTCCCATTAACATGTTATAATTTAGTTTTTTTCTCTCTAATTTGTTTTGCACACACAAGTTCTAAAGATAAAGTTATTTTAGGTCTGTTGTTTTTGTTCATGTTGATTGTCTGTCCTGTGATATGCGTTTTGATTCACAGAGGGGCTCAGTCATAATATTGGACCCAATGCAAATGGACATTGCCGCTGATCTTTTATGTTGAACGGTTGAATGGTTTAATAGCTGATGTCATGGTTATGGAGGGGGTACAAATGATTAAATTAATATTATAAAATAGAAAAAATGATTTAAAAAAATCTCTGAGAAATTCATATATAGAAAAAAAATTAAAAGTTATAAAGACGTGAAAGCGTGAACATTTGTCCATTCATCCGTTAAGGAGCAATATACCGAATTACATAGAATTATTTCAACTCCTAGCTACTCCGATTATCTGACATATATAGGCATGTCCTTTTGTCTTAATTAATGGAATGGAATATAAGAATACATACACTTGTTAGGCTCCTAAACGGTATAAATTTTGCAAAATCTCTCTACAAACAATTTTTTGAAACACAATTTAAAATCTACTTAAATTTATGATAGTTATAATTAATTTTATTAGTCCGTATTCTCGAAACATTTGTCTATTTAGCTAAGTAGTATTCAGCAGTCCGTTCTATTCCATTTAGGCCAAAATAACACCCAGGCAGGAGGGCATGCACACCTAATTAATTAATCAGATAATATAGTAGCTAGCCAGGGAGTAGTTTGATTAATTAATCTCCTGTCACATCTTGCTACGCTGATGGTTAACCAAATTGCTAAATCCCCTATAAATATATATAATTTTATACTACGAATCTGCCCATTTACACTCAATAAATTATATGGGCGACGATCATATCCATTAATAATCAAGTAGAAAAGCAGATCGCAAATAAAGGCGACCTAAATGCTAAACGTGACAAATTGTCGCAAGTATCTTTCACGTACAGTTTTTTTTAAATGTCTCATTATTTTCTAATATGCCCTTGTTAATTAATTCCTTGGTATTATATATTTTTTTGATGAGGAAATTCCTTGGTATTATTGCACTCAAGAAATCAGATACTCAAAATTAACAAGAGAAGCAAAGCTTATAACTTATAAGTTACATATTTATAACGGCGGTAAAAAAAATATTAATCGTGCCGACAGATAATTACTCGCGGTTAAAAAGAAATCAGAAATTAAAGCGGAGGTACTTTGCCACGTCCGCAAGTAAAGCAAAAGGCAAGCAAGCAGCTGATCAGAACTTCATGGATGCTCATGAGAATCAGATCGATAAATAGAATAAAAAAGAGAGAGAAAAGAGACAAAAGAAAATTAAAAAGAAAAGCGTAGGCTATCAGTGATCAGTCAGAAGGTGCCATGACCAAATTTTGTCACTTCCTCCTTTCCAGCTCCCACGCTCTTCCTCCATACGAATTCATTACCGCCACTGAATTAATCAATCAATTAAGTAGTAGTATTTACGTAATGGAGTATTTGTGTAATATACTACTTTCGTTCCCTAATATAAAAGATTTTGACATTTTGCTTGTACTATTTGACCATTCGTCTTATTAAAAAAATTAGAATTATTATTTTTTACTTACTTTATTATCCAAAGTACTTTAAGCACAACTTTTTGTTTTTTATATTTGCACAATTTTTTGAATAAAGAGTGATCAAACAGTACAAGCAAAATGTTAAAATCCCTTATATTAAGAGACGGAGGGAGTAATCTAGAGAACTTATGTAATATTACCATCATTTTTTAGAAAAACTTTGGCAATACACGTTCGGTTAGACATAGATGGTAGGTTTTTTTTTTAAAAAAAGATATTTTAAATTTAGACTATACGTTATTTCTAAATTTTTTTTATAAAAATAGACAAACATAATGTGCTTTTAAAAGTACTCTTTTTCTATAACATATTTAGGGTGCGTTCGGCACTGCCTTTTTTTATCTTCTTCTATTCTCTCGTTTTATACGTGCACATTTTTTAAATAGTTAAAAAGTGTATTTTGTTAAAATAATTATAGAAAAATTGCTTGAAAAATTATATTAATCTATTTTTTAAGTTTTGTTAGTCAATACTTAATTAATTATACACCACACCGATGAGTTACCTCGTATTTCATAGGCGGTGAAGTTCCCAACTCTTCTCGTGGAGACGTGGACACAGCCTTGGGGATACTCTTTTCAGTTTAAGTAGTTGAATAAATAAACGTTGGTAAAAATTCGAGGAAATAAAAATCAAATGTGACATATATTAAGAAACAGTGGTAATAAAATATTTTATCTAATGATTTGAGTGGATCTGCCGTTACATGGTGCGGCGCCCAACGTGTAGATCACAATGCAAGTAGAATTAGTGGGTTTTATTTGGTCAAATTTGGTTTATCTGCCTCACTCTAGCATGCATGCATACGAGTGATGATTCCTCTAAAATACGTACTTTACATGATTGCCGCGAATTGAGAGCTACGTGTTAACCACAAGGACCAAGAGATCGATCGACCAATTAGCTTAGCTTGGCTAGCAGATACTCTCGTGCGCTATAACATTAGTCCATTAATTAGGAAGTTAATGATTGTATTATGGATCACACTTTGTTAATTAACACACATTTCCCATATGCATGTGTATGTATGCATGTATGCATCGATCGATGTGGGGCCCGGGGACAGGGACAGCACGGCTACCGGGCCCACCCGCAGCTTCGATTCTCACTCTGTCCTCAAAGGCATGATGCGATGTGCCATCGGTTCATCTCTCTCTTTTTTGGTCACTAATAACCCTCTTCCTAATCACCTTGTCACCGACATCGATCACCTTGATCGATGAGAAATAAGCACCCCTGCAACTAATCAATTTATATTTTTGATGACTCAACTAATCAAATTGAAACTTACACGCCACAAAAATATAATCAATTGGAGCTTGAAAGTAGAATGCACGATTTGGGAAATATTCTGCAACTTCAATTCATTGATCATGAATTGTGAGAACTTGTTGCGACCTGCAAATTTTGTTGTATGGGGAAAATAAGATGATCTGGTTGAACTTTGCATTAATTTGATGTGCGCATGCGTACCTGCATGGGAACACCTATACATTTGTTGATAAATTTTTTTCTACAAATTTGACAGATATAATTATAGTATAATCGTAGTTTAATTACACTGTAACTTATATGTAATTATATTGTAACTTGCATGTAACTACAGTGTAACTTGTATATAAGTTTCACGTAATTTTGAATCGTTAAATCTATTACAAGATTTGTTTTGGTGAGGAAGAAAAAAAATCACAGCACACACATATGTGTAAGGATTTGTTCCCACAACCTTAATAACATATTATAGAGAGATTTTTAAAAGTTACATACAAGTTACACTATAGTTACAGTGTAATTATATGCAAGTTTCAGTGTAATTACACTACGATTATACTATAATTACATCTGTCAAATTTTTAGGAGAAAATTTGTCGACAAATATATAGCAAAATCGTACCTGCATTGCTTTTTGTTTAGACTCTATTGGATTTTCGCATGGGCGTATATACCTGTTCTGTAATTTATCATAAAATTCTTTACTAGTTACCAACTTACTATTGACAAGCGATTGATTTCTACTATAGGAATTATCATCAATAAACATGAGTTATACCGAATAGTATTGCTGTATTGCACGTTGAACAGACAATCTTTCCTTCGCCTCAAGTGCACTTAGCTTCACACTGTACACGTCATAAAAGCCCTGAGCTTAGGCAGTTCTTCAGACATTTAAGAAGTAAAACAGACATAATTTTACATGGGTTAGCGAAATGCAATTGATGAAGGCTAACAGCTATAGCTAAAAAAAAGCGGGTACAGTACTCCTCGGTTTTTAATATTTAACGTAGTTAATTTTTTAAGCATGTGTAAATATGGAAAATATAAGTCATATACTTATAACGATAAAACAAACAAAAAATGATAATTAGGTATTGTTTTAACAAGATAAATGATTAAACGCGTGTTAAAAATGAACTGCATCGGACATTTAAAAATTAGATAGGGTATTTCGTAAAACTTATGTTTATCGAAAAAACATTGTATTATACTAAATCTGCACTATATATCGTGCGATGGAGGAAATATAATAAATTGTCGTGTTGCAAGTCAATGCATTGAATCACATATCAATACAGTATACTAGTACTCCACTCTGTATTACCTTGATGATGATGAAGAACGTTACTCTAATTAGTAAAACCACCGTCCACGTCACCACCCAACCCCAACGTACCCAGCGCCCAAAGTCAGACTCAGACAGCCCAGACCAGACATGGCGCCGCGCGCATGCAGAACCGTGACTCACTGCCCACCTGGCCCCACCTGTCATCTCCCCCACACCGACGCTCCCTCTCCCGCTCCCGCTCCGTTAAACTCATCTGGCCCCACCTGTCAGGCGGACTTATATTAGTACTAGTCCTCTCCTCCTGACAGCTAAGCACCAAACCAATCACTTCACTCACCTGAGCTCACCTTGATCACCCTCCTCGCCATCGCCATGGCCGACAAGCCTCCGCCGCCGCCAACCAAGCCCAAGCCCAAGCCGGCTACGGCTGCTCAACCCGCGCCGGCGCCGGCGACGGCGAGGACGACGCCGCCTCTCAAGAAGCCACCGCCGCTGGCCCCGCCCACGCAGGCGCGCCCGCTCAAGCCGCCGCCGGCTCACCAGTACAGGCAGCAGCAGCAGCAGCCGGCTAATCGGAAGCGGCAGTACGGGAGGCACCGCGGCGGCGGCGGGTGCTCGGGGCGGCGGGTGTGCTGCCTCGCCACGGGGTTCGTCCTCCTCGCGCTCTGCCTCGCGCTCGCCGCCGCGTGCCTGGCCTACCTCTACTACCACCCACGCCCGCCGTCGTTCCACCTGCAGCCGCTCGCCGCCACGCGGTTCCGCGTCGGGAACTCCTCGGCGGTGTCCGCCATGGACGTCACCGCCGCCGTCAGGGTGGTGTCGTGGAACCCCAACGACCGGGTGTCGTTCGAGTACGGCGACGGGGAGGGCCGCGTGGCGCTCGCCGACGCCGACGGCGACGTCGCGCTGGGCTGGGCGCCCGTGGCCGGGTTCCGCCACGCGCCGCGGAGCGTGGCGACGGTGGCGTTCGTGGCGGCGGCGAAGGGGGTGGTGGTCGACGAGGCCGTGGCGGCGCGCGTCCGCGACCGGTACCGGCGGCGGCAGCTGGTGTTCAAGGTGGTGGTGGACACGCACGTCGGCGCCCGCGCCGGCGCGGTGCGCACCGGGATGGTGCCCGTCAGGCTGCTGTGCGACGGCGGCGCCATGGCGCCGCGCGGCGGCGTGTCCGGGAGCGTGGTGGGGCCCATGAGCAAGTGCCAGGTCTACCTCTTCAGAGTCAGATGGTTAGTGACTTCACTACTCTTCACTCTCCCTCTAGCTTGTGTTTGTTTGTCTACCTGCATTGTTGCTTCATTGCTCATCCAAGTTTTTATTGTAACTTGTATCCTCACGTATCAACCGACAACCATAACAAACATATACATGAATACATCCACAAGTACAAAAAAAAAAAAGGTTTCTTTGGAACGCGGAAATTGAAAAACGCATGAACATAGAAAAGCATGAGAATTATAAGAATTAAGTAGCGCACCAGCTTGAATCGTAGGCAATTCCAAAACGCGCAAATCTTTCGAGTTGTTATGAAGCTTCAAAGAAAAATATTAACTGCAAGATTTGGGAGTGACAAAGTTAATTTCAAGCAGTTGAACGTCGTGTTAGAAATCGTCCAAAATTCTGATGGTTTGTAGGTAATTCAATGGGATTCCTAGTAGTTCATTTCTTTGATCGAAATGACCACATGAGAAAATTTCCCTTGTACTAATTCGTAGCCTATGAAATTCTTTAAAAATCCTAAATTCCAAATAAACCCCTGAATTCTTCTCACTACCCTCAGTTACTGTGATTTTCCTGTATTTTTTACATTAACATTGGTTGTCCCTCTCAATTTACAGAACCAATTTTGCTTTGCCCCATTTTCTCATCTCTCCCTTGCCACATCATCAATATCACCAACTCTTGTTGTCTGATGAAAGCTACTTCTTCTGCATAACACCCATGAACTAAATCCTGCATACCTCTGCTCATTAAAACCGCTGCCATTGTTGCTACACACATGAATGTACAACAACAACATCCCCAAATTCAATTTTGGCATCGCAAATCTGTCTTGGTCCCATCTGATCTGACACACCCAACCCAAGAACCATCCACACAAACCCAAGAGACTACTCCTACCAAAAGATCACAAGGAAAGATTCAAGGGGTCAATGTGAGAATTAGAATTAGTAGGACACAAAGCCAAGTATTCAGGGCATATGTTGGCAGTACGGCCATGAGATGTCATTGTCCTGTATATATATATATGAGAGAGAAAGAAATGGGGACCCTCAGTAATTAAGGTAGCAAAGACTACACATTTTGTGCCGCACAAGATGCCGCAGGAGGTCACTGGCTGCTACAGTGGGATCAGGTAGATCCGTGGATTATACAACGGTGACGCCGCATCTGCTGCCTGATTATCAGTGAGTGGCCGGGACGCCTGTGTCTCCGGCCAAAAGCGTCCCCCACGGATTCTCTCTGTCCCTAAGCTTACCTCGCACGCATCCAAGCGCAGTCCATGACCGCGAAAAAAAAGGAATCATCCAAATAGTCGTGAAAAATTCTGAAAATGATCTCAATTACGTGTTTGTTCTCCGTGGAGTAAGGAATTTCACTCGTAAGACGAGTGTTGTTTTCGGTAATATGCAAATAGTTATGAAAAAAATTCAGAGAAGATAACATATTACCATGTAAGTTTAGTTTTTGTGTAGTAAGAAATTTCGCTCCTAAGCAAGTCGAGTTGCGTAATTCGGATTCGGGTACTGAATTGGGGGGTGGAGCTCAGGTGTTGAGCTGTACATCGCCGGATGTTAGTGTGTCACCGTTGCTCCAACTTGCTGTCCTCCAGGGTGGTGTGCCAGAATTTTGACAAATCACAAGTGGAGATCCCACTTGGGTTGTGTCATGGTAGCTACCATGTAATACTACAAGAGGACACCAGATTTTCCCAAATGACACAAGCTTTGGTGGAGGAGTGGGGGTAGCATATATATTCAGGCATTTAGGGACATTGGATCCTAGATGAGAGGAACATGCATGATTGGTACTACTACTGGCTAGCAAAGGACCAGTGTCTAATTAAGGCTAGTACCTACCTAGAGTGGCTTAGAAGCTGTGTGATCAGGGACACTTAGTGACAGGACAAGGTTGTTGGTTACAACAAAATGTTCTGAAGGAGATCAGGAAATTCCAGTGAAAAAGGTTTTACTTTGAGGCAATTTTAGCTGCAATAATGCAGGTTTCTTATCAGGCTTCCATAGGCAAAGGTTCAAAAGTATGTATCAATTTCTTTTTACTTCTGACACTATAATTTGATCCAAACTGTTGATGGCTTGCTTAGGGAAGTGGTATGGCATACTAGCTAAATGTTGAAAATACATGAAAACCAGGGTGTAGAAGTGAAGGAGACTTCTGATCAACACAGTACCAAACAAATATCTGAATTTGCATTCCAAGCATGCATAATTCATTATCTGAAAAAATAGGGCATATTGCATAATTTCTTCTCTTTTTTTTTTGGGTACGTTGTGTCTTGATTGTGTCAAATGAGAAATATATCTTGCTTACCTTGTATCCATGGCAACATGGCATTTCAAACAGATTAAACCATGTGAAAATTGTGTTATGCAATTTCTTCAAGTAACTGAACTGAACTTTTTGAGACAAAATCATTTTCAGGTTTAGCTTGAACTGAAGGGAAATCCAGGACAGGAGTTGCCAGTTTCTAGCTGCTTACAATCAGGCTAATGTCAGTGGTGTCGAAGCTGCTGCTGCTGCCGTAACTTATTTGCATTTCCTGCCGCGATGGGAAGATGATGATTTGGTTTTGCTTGGTAGCGACCGTGATAAGACTGTCACTATATATAATCTGAATGATCTCTGAAGACCCTGAACCTTGATGGTTTTTTTCGAAGCATGTAAGAAAGAGAAGAAAGCGAACAAGTTTGTAACTGTATATGCATGACTCCTAGCTCCCCAAATTCTTTTGATTGTGTGGTATATATACATACATAGCAGGAATGGAATTGTTTTTCTTTTGTGTGTTCATAGCTCTCCAAAACCCTGTTCCTTTTTTCTTTTAGAAACAACCCTGTTCTTTATTTTAAGTGGCCGTGTGGTACATGTTTTACTACTAGTTGTTTTGATCCAACTAGAATGGTTTCGACGAGGAGTATATAGAGAGAGTAATTTCATATGTTACTTAGTTAAGATATAACCTTGGAGATAGCTTTACCATTGTATGATTAGATGAAATCTGCATTAACAAGTCATTTAACCACTCTCCATAAGTTGTAGCAAGGCAACAGATACACGAGGGGAGGCCATTTCAATATACAGTTTAATGAGCTTGGACCTTACTGTTTTATTTCCTGAAGGAAATAATTTCACTTTAGGTCCCTCATCTTGACGTCGAGTTTAAAATTCACTCCTGAACTGCAATACCAGGTATACCCCAACTTACAAAACCGGTATTCCCTGAACAACAAGATGCGGGACTTAAAATGAACTTATTCCTTTCCTGAAATGATGATCAAGTCCATTGAACTTATGGCCTTTTGGCCCATTACCAAGAGAGGTAATCCCAAAACCCAAACGGTTTAGCCCACGGTGGTGAGTGAGGAGATTTTTTTGATAATGGAATAAAATATCACAGCCTTTGTTCAACGAGCTACAACCAATTATTATAGAGTAGCACACAAAAAAGAAGACACCTACCAACCCAAGATAAGGAATACACAATTATTGAATTCTGTTTGTGAATCTCCATCCAAAATTAGTAAACAGTTGCATAACCGTTGCCTCAAGATTACGACATGCAATTTTTAAACGCTCGCCCTCTTCATCACACTTTTGTAGCAGTGCCCAAAATCTGAGTCAATGTGTTAGCCTGAAAATTACCTTGCCCTATGGTGATGAAATTAAACAAAAGTATACAAGGTTATAACACTTCACTTGGAAAAAAATAGGACATTGTATGAAAAGTGAACCCAAATCTTTCAGTTAGCAAATGGGCTTGTTTGGCAGTGCTGCTTTGCAGCTAGCTGCAACAGTAGCTGGGTTGTACCTACAGTAAAACAGGAGAAATTTTTCCATGTTTGCTGCACACAACAATCTCTGCTGAAAACCCCAATGATACGACTCAGAGAAGCAGGTCGATAAGTAGAATTTACTTGACGAAGAATTCCTCTGAGCTGGGTACCTTTATCTCTTGAATTTGTAATTGGGTGGCTCATGAAATGGTAGTATTAGGGAACAAATATGCAATTGATGGCGATTTTGTAATGCATGGTGAACCTGCTTGTCTTCATGAATTGGTGGCCAACGATTTATCAAATAAAAAGGGAAAAAGATAAGTCTGAATTACCTTCTGAAATATCGAGGTTATCTGAGAGGAATCCATAAATTACAGCACCAGATATTTCACTGTCTATAGCTTTTCATACCGGAGTACAATACCAGATGTATTGTACTACATTCGTCCCAAAATAAGTTTATTTTTCATCATTCACACCTTCTAATACAAAATCAAAAGGACAAACTAAAATACTCATACTTTATGAAATCCTAATGAAACTATTCATTACTTTATCTACTTCCAATATAACTATTTTTCACTTTCATAAACTCTGATGTAATAATTACTTTAAAAATAAACTTATTTTCGGACAAATGAAGATAGCTAAAAATAAACTTAATATGAAAAGGATGAAGTATCTAAGTATTATAGTTGTAGGGTATCTCAAACTACCTAAATAGTTGAGGAGTAATTTAGAATTTTCTTTTTAAAAAAGAGTGAAGCCAAATCCTAAGTGTGAATGCCATAACAGAACAAAAGTCTGAATAAGTTATCAAGTACTCAAGATTCCGAAATTCCATAAACAACCGACGTGCACGGTTTATATATTAGGCCTTGTTTAGTTTTCAAAATTTTTTTCCCAAAAACATCACATCGAATCTTTGGACACATGCATGGAGCATTAAATATAGATAAAATAAAAAACTAATTGCATAGTTTGTATGGAAATAGCGAGACGAATCTTTTAAGCCTAATTAGTTCATGATTAGCCATAAGTGCTATAGTAACCTATATGTGCTAATGACGGATTAATTAGGCTTAGTAAATTTGTCTCGTGGTTTCCAGACGAGTTATGAAATTAGTTTTTTCATTCGTGTCCGAAAACCTGATACCTAAAAATTTTTTTTTCGTGAACTAAACAAGGCCTTATTATATCTCTCATTTTGCAAATTTAAGTTGTAAGTCCGCTTTTCGAGCTACAGTCCCAGAATTAGAACATTGCGGCCTGTCCTTCAAAATTCACCCTCCGTTGTTCGTTGAGCATTTGAGTATGAAATCACCACCATGACACCACACAGTAGCCGTGCAACGAACGTTCACCGCATAGCAAGCAAAGTCGTACTAGTACGTTGGTGCGTGCGCCCCTCTGCCGTCCACCGAAAACCGCGTGGACGGCCGCTACTTAAGAGCAATTTTTTATAATATAGCTAACTATTGACTATTAGCTCCTGTTAGAGATAATAACACAGTACTTCCTCCGTTTCATATTATAAGACTTTCTAACATTGTCCATATTCATATAGATGTTAAATGTGGGCAATGCTAGAAAGTCTTATAACTTAAAACAGAGGTAGTAGTATATAATAGGTTAACTGTAAGATTTACTCTGTTTATTTTTCTCCTCTATATTTCTCTCACTATAAATTTAATGTAAATATTTTGAAGATTATGTAAAGCAATCTCTTGTATAAGAGCCAAAACTTCTCATCTTTTTTCTCTCTCTTTTACATAAGCTTATACTTTCTCCGTGGCTTTGTCTTATATTTTAAGAGATTTTGGGTGGGCGTGACATTTCCTTGTATTCCGGTGGTGTTTGGATCCAGAGACTAAATTTTAGTCCCTGTCACATCGGATGTTTGATACTAATTAGAAATATTAATTATAGACTAATGATAAAACATATTCCATAACCCTGGACTAATTCGCGAGAAGTATCTATTGAGCCTAATTAATCCATGATTAGCCTATGTGATGTTACGGTAAGCATGTGCTAATTATGGATTAATTAGGCTTAAAATGTCTCGCGAATTAGCTCTTATTTATGCTATTATAGTTTTATTGTGAGTTTACGTTTAATACTTCTAATTAGTGTCGAACATCTGATGTTACAAGCCTAAAATTTAGATGGCGTTTGGATCTAGGGACTAAACTGTAGTTGTCGACGTTTGATGCCGCGATTCCGGTATTTGCATAGTATGGGGATCATTGGTGCCAGGGTATATGCGAGATTGTAGTCGAGTTGGTTCGACTAGATCACCCAGCGACTTGGCTCCTGTAGGCTCCGGCTTCGTAGGCTGTGGTGGATGTGTTGGCGGTGAGATTTGATTGTGTCTCCTCTCCTCCTAGGGAGCCTTGTATTTGTACCCATAAGTGTTCTCTTGTTCAAGTAGAACTAGGGAAACCAATATGGATACAATCCGAATAGTTCTTGTCGTTTCCATGTAGAACTCTATTCATCCTTCCTTATGCGAAACTCCTCCTATATCGGAAGGTTATTTCCGTATAAGACATTGTATGTGGTTGGTCCTGCCGAGATTTAGTCAACTACTAGGTATGTGATATCCATAACCCTAACAGTAGTCCCCGTCACATTGGATGTTTGACACTAATTTGGAGTATTAAACATAGACTACTTATAAAACTAGTTACATAAATGAGAGCTAATTCGCGAGACAATTTTTTAAGCTTAATTAATCTATAATTAGAGAATATTTATTGTAGCATCGTATAAACTAATCATGGATTGATTTGTCTCGTGAATTAATCCAAAGTTATGAAATGGGTTTTTATCATTAGTCTATGTATAATACTTCTAATAAGGCCTCGTTTAGTTACCCAAAAGTTTTTCTAAAAACATCACATCAAATCTTTGGACATATGTATGGAGTATTAAATATAGATTAAAAGAAAAACTAATTGCACAATTAGGGGAAAAATTGTGAGATGAATCTTTTAAGCCTAATTAGTCCATGATTAGCTATAAGTGCTACAATAACCCACATGTGTTAATGACGGATTAATTAGGCTCAAAAGATTCGTTCCGCGGTTTCCAGGTGAGTTATGAAATTAGTTTTTTCAATTCGTGTCCGAAAACATCTTTCGATATCCAATCAAACATCCGATCAAACACCAAAAAATTTTCATTTCGCGCACTAAACATGCCCTAAGTGTCCAAACATCTGACAGAGAAAAATGTTTTTTTTAGCACCTCCCGTCTCCTCAATCGTCATCCTCCTCCCAACCCACATGGTCCAGTCCTCCTCGCGTAGACGCGGCGGCCGAGGAACAAGTCCGTCACGCGAACCTTCCAGAACCCCCTCCTCACACGTCACGCAACCTCCTCTTTATTACGACTACTACCACTCCCCCTCTCCTCTCCGTTCCACCGCCTGATTCAGATTCGGAGAGACCCTACCCCTCGTCGTTAGCCATGGCGTCCAAGCGGATCCTCAAGGAGCTCAAGGACCTGCAGAAGGATCCCCCCACCTCCTGCAGCGCCGGTGAGATGCATATCCCTCTCATCACTTTTTTGCTACTACCGACGGATGCCCCACTCGTGCTGCGTAATTAAGCTTTCGATTTACTAGTCGTACTATGTTTCTGCTTCCTGCTCGATCGATCGATTCCATGCGCGACCCCGTCGCTAGATCTGTGGATCAGGTAGGTTGGTTTCCTGCTGGTGTGGACGAGTAGATGATGATCTTGTTGATTTCTGTGCAAGTGGATGGGTGCCTGTGCCAGCCAACCCAATTTTTTTTTAAGCTTTTGATCTCGTCAAATTCAGAAATTTCGATGATAACGTAGCACTACTACTTCTTTTTAGTTTAACTTTTAAGTAAACATAAATGTACGGCACATCGTATAAGATCTGCAATCCTTAGCTTTGAAAACAAGCGAGAACTGTATTCCGTAGCACAATGCAATATCAGATCAGTTAAATTTGCTGGGAGAATGAGCTGCGTAGTGGCTATTTATGCATCACAATTCAGAGAGCTACCGAAACTTTATTTAAGCACATGGGGATGGTCCAGATGGAGCGGCTTACTCTGTAATTTTTAAATGGTTGAATGTTCATAGATAAGAGTTTTTTCCCCCTACTTCGGGATGGCTGGTCATAAAATCACTAGCTATGTTTAACTTTGAATAAGTCTACCAACTAAGAGCATTGGTATATATGCATTAGGGCATTAGTGCTTCCAAGAACAGAACAATTACGCATACCATGCTTGCTCAATTTTACGAACAATGTTCTATTGTATCAGTTCACTTGCTTCCTATATATTCCGTATGTTGGAAGTTGTAATAAGCTAGGTGTTTCATGCTCTGCTGGAAGATGTAACAACCTGTCGTACTAGTATTCCTTTGATCTTCATTCTATACAAATGCTTCCTTAGTTGTTTACGTATACGACTGACATGTATGTATTCTTAACCTACCAGGCCCTGTGGCAGAAGATATGTTCCACTGGCAGGCAACACTGATGGGTCCATCAGATAGCCCTTATGCTGGAGGCGTGTTTTTGGTTACCATTCATTTTCCTCCTGATTATCCATTCAAACCGCCTAAGGTAAGGAAACATTAAATCATATTCAACCTACATATTTTAAGATAGCTTCCTTGTTGCAACTTTGAATGCTGGATTGTTCAAGTGAATGGGAAAACTGGATACTGTGAAAATCTTACACAAGATCTTTTCCTGGAAGTTTGGACCTTTCAGGCGATAGTAGGTGTATCGATTTTCTGAAGTGGGATATGATAGGAGTATAAATCGTGATTTATGAAAACCATTGCTAGGTTTTAGTGCATCAAGCATCAATATCACATGCCGCGTCCATACCGTTGAACATGTTATTTTAAGCACATGATTGCTTTTTGAAGATGAGAGTTAATTGTGTTTATTTTAGTGGTGTAGGTAGCAATTCTAATTAATTTCACCTTTACTTCCCTGTTCCTGTTCTGGTATTATGAAATGTTGTTTGGTTGTCCTTAATGGAAGCAGTCATTTGTTTTTGTTGCTTCTGTATTGTGTGTCCATATGGTTGAATGTATTATTCTAAGCGTGTGATTACTTGTAGATAGTTCTTGTGTAAGTTTTTTTAACTTTAATGGTGTAGGCAGCAGTTGTTCCATTTAACTTCACTTTTCCTTGTTCCCGTTCTTGCTTAGCCCTTACAGAACCGGTCATTTGTTCTTCTTGCCTAAGCAGAATCAGTCCTTTGTTGATTTTGCTTTAGTAGAACAAGTTATATAATTATCGGTTTGTTTGTTCGTGTGTTTTATCTTCTCATGCCACAAGTGAGATGTCTTTAGTGCATGGTCGTGGCAGAGTGCAGCTTGTGATCTGGTGTCTTTTCTGGATAAATGTAGCATAAGGGTGTGAAAACATCCTTGACAATTTCTGAACCTAAAGGCAATTGTTTTCCCTGAAAAAACACCCTTGTTTAAAAGTGGCGCCAACTGCAATCCTTGTACAGAGTTATGCTTTGGTTATTCATTGGCAATTTGGTACCAAAGTTTGTCATATAGAAAAGGTCTCGGTTGTACAGGACCTAGATGTTTCTCTTAATGCAAAAAACGTAACGGTTCATGATTGGGAATTTGTAGTTGGGACTCAGAGTTCCACTACCTTTTCTTGCTCTTTTCTGTCTTAAGTTTAATTATTTTTGTTCTACAGAGCAATTACAATCAGTAGTAAAATTTTCAGGTGGCATTCAAGACAAAGGTGTTCCACCCAAACATTAATAGCAACGGAAGCATATGCCTTGATATCTTGAAGGAGCAGTGGAGTCCTGCATTGACTATTTCAAAGGTAAGTTTGTTCCTAATATGATGAACAATTGAAGTAAGAAAGGAGCTGCTCCCTCCGGTCATAAATATTTGACGTTTAAGATAAGATTTTGGTCAAAATTTTAAAATTTTGATCATCAATAGTTTCACAGGTCCTTTGTTTAATACAAGGACAAAATGGTATATGGATTTGTCTAAAAAGTATCATCATAAGATTGTAAATATATTATATTACAAATTTGTTCTGATACAAAATTGATGGTCAAAGTTTGAAAAGTTTTGACTGAAACTTGTCCTAAACGTTGAATATTTATGACCGAAGAGAGCATAAAGCTTGGTAGTCAATCCTCTGTTCTTGTTCAGCCGTGTTCGCAATCCCACGTGCACCATTCTGGGTTTTTGGGGCATACTCCCTCCGTACTTGTAAAGGAAGTCGTTTAGGACAATGTTTAAGTCAAACCTCGGGAATATAAATCATGAATAACTCTCAAGTTGTTGAGTTTAAAAATGTAAAAAATATATGAATAGATTTGTCTTGAAAAATATTTTCATAAGTATACATATATCACTTTTCAATAAATATTTTTATAGAAACAAGAAGTCAAAGTTGTGTTTTGGAGACCGTGTCATTGTCTAAAACGATTTCCTTTACCAGTATGGAGGGAGTACGCTGGACACTGAAGTAAAGTTCAGTTCCTCTGATCTTGTTCAGCCGTGTTCACTATCCCACGTGCACCATTCTGGGTTTTTGGGGCATATGCTGGACACTCAAGTGAACTTCAGTTTGATGGCTTCAGTTCTAATATCTTCCATTTCATTTAGGTGCTACTCTCAATTTGCTCGCTGTTGACGGATCCAAATCCTGATGATCCATTGGTTCCAGAGATTGCTCACATGTACAAGACTGATCGGGCCAAGTACGAGTCCACCGCAAGGAGCTGGACCCAGAAATATGCTATGGGCTAGAATGGTTAACAATAAGAAATGTGAGATATGCCATTGTATTGCCTTGTATTCTCCTGTAACTCTTTCAACATTTAAGAAACAGCAAGAATCAAATTGAACTCTCCAGTTTGTATGGAATCCTACTATAGATGTTCAGCTATTGTAAATTATGTAGTGGGTGGTTCTATTGATTGTTCGATGAGCATTTGGAATGGTACTTTTATGTTCCTGAGTAACTGTGACAAAATACACTGTATTGACCTCCTGAAAGGCTGAAACCCATCTTGGACTGTTTAGTGTTTTATTAATTTCATTCTAGAATTAGAAATTAATAATTAGCACTATTTACTGTTTTATTAGTTTCATTCTAAAATTTGAAATTAATAATTAGCAAGTTTGTAACTGACGATGACTCCTTTTTTTTTTAAAAAAAATATAACTGGCTATAATTTCAAATGTACAGCTTCATTTTTTTTGCTTATTAGTTTATCAGTCGCAAATTAGAATTAAAATTTTAAAACCTAATTTCAAAGTTAATTTTCAGGAGCAGCACAGTTTGTTACTCTCGCGGCTGCTCAAGTCAGTTGTTACCACGAAGGAAATCTCCGAGTCGCTCTTGATCGACATCTTGCCATCTTGGACAGGGGAGTCGATCAGCTTAGCGCGACGAATAAATCTCTCGATGATCTGGAGGATACAGTGTTGTTGTGTGACAGTGCATGATTTTTTTCTTTTTTTAATCACACGTACATGATTTTTTCCCCAATTTTTTTAAGTCCACTTTTTAAAATTTGGTTAACATTTTTTGAATTTTGAGTTTAAAAGTATTTTCAAATTTGAGTTGAAAGTTTATCCGAGTTGAAAGTTTTTAATCTTGATTTGAAAATTTTTAAATCTGAGTTGAAAGTTTTTTAAAAAATCTTGACTTGAAAGTATTCAAATCTAAGTTGAAAGTTTAAATCTTAACTCGAAAGTTTTCAAATCTTAATTTAAAAGTTTTTAAATTTGAATTGAAAAATTTTCAAATCTATGTTAAAAGTTTTATTTATGTATTTTTCAGAAAAAAAATATTACTTTTTCTAGGGTAAACACAACTAGTGATTTATTCAACTAAAGAGACCTACTTACAATCATTATGTAGCGCCCCAAACCTCACAGGTTTGGAGGCCACAATACTGTACCTGTGTAACATGTACCAGTTTCAGGATACACAAGCTGGTACACACAAAACACCGATGATCTAAAGCAGGCTAACATTATTACATCACTGGGATAGTCCTTACATAAATTGCCATAGTGGATAGACCCTAGATGGGCAACACTACAACACAGAAGACAGTAACATAAAGCGAAGACAACAGAGCGGAACCTAACGGCGGAAGGCGACTTAACGACTAAGCGCCAGGCTAAGCATCTAAGCGACTAACTTATTCCATAGGCACGGTTTCGGAACTAGGCCCAAAACCCTAAAAATCTTTATGGTTGGCGTGCTCATGAAGATACTCCTTGGTGGTGGGATCATCTCCTCCTTCTTCGTTTTCAAAGCCTAATATAATTATATATATAGCAAGGGTGAGTACTTTCATATTCAGCAAGCCATAGGAAAGATGACATGTGCGGTACCAAAGAAGGCGAATGGTTTTATTTGCAAAAGCCAGCCATCGCTTAAAAGGTTTCTTTTGCAAAACTCTAGTGTATCAAATTTTAGTTATCGGAAAGAGGCTCACGCCTCAATCCATTCCACAAGTTTCTTTGCAACAACTTGTCACGAGTAATTAGTGAATGTGTATACTTGCACAAATACCTTAGCTCTCCTCGATTCCTCCAACTCATGTAGTTATCTCCACTTTACATCTCTGCGAGCCATCTCAGCTCAAAGCACCTCTTGACCAAACATTCCAGCTCCTACAAACACTATGACGCCACCAGACATCTTAGATCACATAGATCTATTCCAAACCACTTAGGTTTTTCGTCTGCCACACAGGCTAACTCTAGAAACGGTTCTCATCCTACAAATCAATTTCACAATTACTAACACATTCGCCCTTAATCATGGGCACGGCTGTTCGAACAGTTTAAACTCCGCAGAGGTTGTACGCTTTACCCACACGACACGAAATTGACACCGGTCACCCGTCGGCACCGGATGTTCGTTGCAAGTCCTTTCCAAAGCTAGTTCATAAAAACCCCATGCCACATAGTTGGTCGAGTCGCACAACAAGCATCAGGCAAGACCAACCGTCGACTACTCAGGGTACACTAAGGATCCTCCTACACCTGTCAGTATCGCATCGCCACAATAGAGGCGGGGCCACATATGGCCAAAGATCTGACTACACACAACTTCGTCTCCTCATCCCCAGTGTCCCGCTACCACTGGCATACAAGATAATCATGGACTAACTAAGTACTCTTCCAGGGGTATCCCACAATACTCGTGTGGTCGTACTGTAAGATGCTTGGATGGAATTTCCATAGGAATTGGTCCTTAACGACAATACATAGCTATCCACACAGGCTTAGGCTACATATCACCAAGGTTCGCAAATTAGCTTTATTTCGTAAACACACTTGTGGGTGAAATAGGAACTAGGGTACTCATTCCCTTCCCTGATGAATTAGTAATTAACTCACAATTAAGATAAATGACATGCTTAAAGCATCCATAAAAATGGATAGAAGACTGGGGTTAAGGCAATTAGGGACCCACTCTATAAGTGGATCCCAGGCTTTATCCTAGGTACTTTAGCATTCATAAATCTTAAAAAAATAAGGTAAGGGGTGGCCTGGGACCTGGACCGTTCCGAGGCCCGGACACGCCCTTATCCTATCTCAAGGCGCTTACTCCGCCCTACGGAGTGTAGTGACACATAAAACCTATGTATTAAGGTGTCAAGCGAAGGGGATCCTGAACGATCAGTCTTGGGTCCTCGAGTCTGGGTAAGATGGAACAGGTCCTTCTGGGATCTGTGAAGCTTACGTGAAATACATCTTAATAATAATAGGGAGAGATAGATTTAGGGCCGACCTGTTCAAGGGCCTCAGGCCCACTTCCGTCGATATGTGAAACATATAAAAATCTACAATGACTCAAAACTCTGAGCACAAGGAATCACAACTTCCTTATGTCCACATTAGCAGAGGTTTGTCTCGGACCCGGCCCTGTTTTGGGTCCTGGTCTCATCTCTGTTCTTGTAAGTCCTATGGTCCTCAGTGAGAGAAGCGTAGAGACCTATAAGATCTACATGTTAATGTTAGCAGAGGTTTCAACCTAGTGTTTTGTTGGAACTAATTCCATGTACGTTTGTTAACTTCAAAATCTTATTCTTTGCACAGGCAACCTGTTCAGATATATATATTTATTTAGGAAGTCGGCAAATGAACATTTTGATATGGTGAGAAATAAGCTTCTAGTTATATACTTCTGCATATGTTCTCGATGAAACTAATTAATCAGTACTTCTTCCGTTTCATAATGTAAGACTTTCTAGCATTGTCCACATGCATATACATGTTAATGAACTTAGACACATATATGTGTATAGATTAATTAACATCTATATGAATATGGACAATGCTAGAAAGTCTTACATTGTGAAACAGAGGGAGTAGTATCTATGTATCTTCTCACAAGGCAGTTGCCAGTTCTTGGTGCATTGAGTGAGTGATGCCAATCTTTCACTGGCAGAACAGCAGTACGAAGAACGTTTCTTACACTACAAGCAGAATATATAATGGTCATCACAGTTGACAGGAGTGTCATTCGCAATGAAACAAAGGTGTTATACTGCTATTTTTCTGCAGCAAATGTTTCTTATCTTTTCATGAATTCTGCTCCATTGTTTTTTTACCATCTAAGTATCAAATGACTTCCGAACTAGTGCTGCAGAAATGTTTAAGTTCAAGGTGCAAGGTTTACATGTTCAATGACTCTTTCATGACTAAATGCATTCTTTTTCCTAACCTATCAGGTCCTGTCATAGAAGACATGATCCATTGTCAAGCAACATTATTGGTCCATCACATAGCCACTGTGCAGGGCTATTTGTTGCTGTTCATTTTCCTCCCTCTATCCATTTGTATGTGGTAACTGGTAAGGGACATAAATCCATTAACTGCAAATACACCATATCTAAGCATTGCATGTTTTAATTGTATGCATTCTAAAGTCATATGAACAATGAAAAAGAATTAAATCCAATGGAACAAGCCAGACAAGAAATCTCTACAATATATTAGACAACCGCCATTTTTCTTAGTGCGCAGAACATGATAGAGATTTGCTCCGGCTAGCAAAAAGTATCTCGAGATACCGGTATCTCACAGTACCAAATCGTTTCCGATCGTTGGATCTAGTTAGTCAAGATGGGCATTGATAGATCTAACGATCAGAAATGATTTGATACCGTGAGGTACTGGTAACTCGAGTTACTTTTTGTTGGACCAGAGCAAATCTCAACATGATAACTAACCTAATCTTGGGATTATATGGAAACATTCCAGAAATGAGATTGGTTCTTGACTTCTTGTATGTTAAGGGCCTATTTAGTTCGCGAAAAGAAAATTTTTGGGTGTCACATCGGATGTTTTACCGGATCTCGGAAGGGGTTTTCGGACACGAATGAAAAATCTAATTTCATAGCTCACTTGGAAACCGCGAGACGAATCTTTTGAGCCTAATTAATTCATCATTAGCACATGTGGGTTACTGTAGCACTTATGGCTAATCATGGGCTAATTAGGCTCAAAAGATTCGTCTCGCGATTTCCTCCCTAATTGTGCATTTAGTTTTTTTTTAAATTTATATTTAATGCTCTATGTATATGTCCAACAATTCGATGTGATGTTTTTTAACTAAACCAGGCCTTACTACTTTCTTGGATTTCTGACCACAACTATTTTTGGCCAGAACGGTGGAGAGTCGCATTTTACTAGATTGAGAGAGCAAAGTGGTACACATGGTGCCAGGCGCAACTGACCTTGATACGGCTTGTTTCTCCACGGTAACTGCAGATTTGGTCAAGGAGCAATACCTAAATGCCCATAGAGCATCACTGCTTACATTTCATCATCCGGTTTGTTCATCTATCTAAGCAGTTTTAGATGAAAGCGGTTGTTATTTTTTTTTAATTTTTTATGGAGTTTGTAACATTGGTACATGGTCATTGATAGGAGATTTGCACATATGTCACTTCGTAATAATTCGTTCCACTTCAGTAAAGCGTATAATATGCAGACTCCAGAGTATAATCTGCTTCAGTAGACCTACTGATGATGGCTCAGTAGCATATCCTGTAGAGTTTATAATCTGGCAAATGTCTGACGACATAATATAACTCCTCAAAATGACGTTAAATTAATTTGGGACCTGCTTTTGCATTTGCTTCCTCAAATCAAATTGTTTCCTCGAGTTCAACCTAGAGATTCTGCAGAACAGTTATTACAGTGCAATGCATTTTTTTTCCAGGTGGTTTCCCAAGACAAATTGGTGTTCCATCGGACGAGTAATGCAGCCGCCATCTGTCGTTATATCTTGACAGAGCCGAGAAGGAAAATCCTCCAGAGATTAGGCACCATTTGCATGGTCAGTTGATTCTCCATTACCCTACCCTTGTTGTTCCTATATAAGCTGAGAAGAAGCGCTTGTTTTGCGACGCACCACTGACACTGTGTCTGTTCATCATTGCAGCAACCTGATGGCGAGCAAGGTGACAGACGGCGCCGGGGGCCTCTCCAATGGGCTATAGCTCGCCTGGGCCGAATGCGCTCAAACAAATCAGCCCATGTGTGTGTTTAGGGTGGCCCAGGGGCCACCCAGACTCTTGGGCTTCTCCACGCGTTGCAAGCAGAGGGGCGCGAGGTTTGTTCCTCCATGCCGGCAAGCGGATGGAGCAGAGCAGCTCCATGACGGCGAGCTCATCTGGACGATCCAAGTCAGTTGTTCACCAGTTTGCTCCCTTCTACCCTCGTCTCCACCGCTCTGGCCTTCGGAGCCACCCCGCCGCATGCAACTGCATCATGCACGCACTTCATAAGGGGATCGAGATCACCTGCAGTTGTAATGTGGACTGCAACTTTAGCAGTCCTTGCGTGACTGTTAGATCAAAGAAAAACAGCTTAGATTCGGCCAGAATACAATAGCACGTGTATATAGTCCTGTAGCGCACTATAGCATGTACTGTACCGTTGGTAGATTGGTTATGACGTGGCACAGCTATCTGTCGTTCATCAGCTTGATCCGATGGTTGTGAAGGGATGTGAGTGCCTAACTTGCAGTCACTATAATAACTGCACCGAATCTTGATTCGTCATCATAAGGGGGGTCGTGTCGACGCCGTCGCGTCTGCTGTTATGATCTGCACAGGATCTAGCTAGGTGCCTCGCTCTCCCTCTGACGGTGCACTTCGGTAGTCTGGTTTCAATTTCCTGGACGTGTGATGACGGTGCTACGACGTCACGTCCTCCTTGAAGCCTCGTCTAAGAGGTCTTTTTTTTTATGCCAATCCTACCTTCATGCAGTTAGGCAGATGCTTTTGGATGGGAGAGATGGTTCGGTGCAATATACTTGAAGTATTCTACTCCGAGTAAAATTAATCTGGACCGTTTATTTTAAAGAACAGGTAAGTAATCTCCTAATATCCTGAAGAGAGTGGTGGCCGTGACGTTCTACGTGACGCTGGCGGCGTCGCTGGTGGCGCGCCACGGCGCGACGGCCATGGCGGCGTTCCAGATCTGCGCCCAGGTCTGGCTCGCCACGTCGCTCCTCGCCGACGGCCTCGCCGTCGCCGGCCAGGTGAGCTAGCTAGCTACCTACCTAGCTTAGCCTACATTCCGATGTGCATGGCTGCTTAATTAACTTTGCTTAAATTGATCAATCAACCTCAGGCCTTGCTTGTCAGCGCGTTTGCAAAGAAGGATCACTACAAGGTGGCGGTGACCACCGCCCGCGTGCTGCAGCTTGCCGTCGTCCTCAGCGTCAGGCTGACGGCCTTCCTCGCCGCCGGCATGTGGTTCGGCGCCGGCGTTTTCACTAGCGACGCCGCCGTCATCAGCACCATCCACAAAGGCGTTCCGGAACGATGGTCATCATAAGCTAGAACAGATTAATCTTCAGAGATTAGTAAACATTTTTCTCATGAACATATCTGACGATTGTCTCCAAATCGATCAGTTCGTCATCGGCATGCAGACGATAAACACGCTGGCCTTCGTCTTCGACGGCGAATGGAGGGGAATGGCGTCGATTAGGATAGGATAGGGAGAGGGTGAACAGTTAGATAATGACAGATTATGATAATACCTCTATGCAAATTATTATCTCCGGACAAATATAGCCCTCCATATTTCTACTCCAATAAAATTTGGTGGGAGTAGAACTAGATCTCAACCCTACGATTAAATACGATCAACGGCACGGATTAATTTCTACTCTAAGTAGAAAGCACCGGAGGCGGATCTGTTCAAGGGATGAGTGGATCTTTCTTTTTGTCCGCCCTCTCTCTCTCTGCAACTCTTCTCGCTTGGTCTAGATACTATCAGTATTTTTGCTGGTTGGAGGCATTGGTGGCGCGGTTCAGTGGCGGGTACATGTCTAGGCTTGACAGCGCCTAATCCTGCTTAGCAGCCATCGGTGCAGTGTTAGGTCTTTGATGTATGTAGGCACTGTCGGTCTATAGTGGTGGTTTGGAAGCCTCCTAGAGATGCAGTCTTCATTATTTTTTTTTGGCAAAATTTATTACAGGGCATCCGAAAAACGTGTAATTAGCCGGTGGACACCGCAAGAACACGTATCTGTTACAGGACACCATAAAAAACTGATAATTAGCCGTAGGATACTCGCAACATTATTTTATTATTTTCGGGAAAATTGAAAAGAGAAACTAATGTGGGAGTACGATTCTACCTCTGCTCTTCATGACACGATCCCTTGTGTCCCCAGTGGGTGGTGCCGGTGAGTCAGTGACACGATCGCGGCACCGGCCGATCACCCGACAAACGAGAGTGGCCGAGCACGTAAATGACACATCCGGGCTCGCGTGGTCATGGAGCGGCGTGCACGCCGCGTCGTCGGTGTCGTTATCGCCGCGCACAAGCGCTCGCGCAAACTGCGGCCAAGCAGCCAGAGGCATCGTCGCCGCGCATGCCACCGTTAACGACAACACCCGTCTCATCCCACAAGATGGTCTCGCCACATACGCGACTACGCGAGCAGCATGGCAATTGGCATGCCACGGCATGCAGCAGGCATGGCGTGTGCGCGCCGCGCCGCGCACGGACGCAAATAGGGCCGTGCCTGGCGTGTTCCTGACGGGATCAAGCGAGCAGGAGATTCCGCATACAGAGAAAATCTCGTAGCTCGTCTTCTCCACCTGCGCCTTTGGCTGCTCCTTCCTCCTCGATCCTGCACTGCGACGATGCACCTGCTGTTAATCCACTCAGATGCTAGTTGGTCTATGGCACCAGGAAATATTTGTCACCAAAGGACAACTTGATTAGTTGATAACTGACGGTGCAGAGAACGTGTCCTCCATATTTGGCAACTGAGCTCCGCCGCTATTGGCTTGAAACCGCTGCGCTGCGCAGTTGCCGCCAGGACTCGTCGGGTTTGCCACAGGGATCAATTTACTGCGAAAAGCCTTATGGCTGCCAGGACTCGTCGGGTTTGCCACAGGGATCGATTTACTGCGAAAAGCCTTGTGGCTGCTAGGACTCGTCGGGTTTGCCACAGGGATCGATTTACTGCGAAAAGCCTTGTGGCTGGTTTGAACCGGACCCAGTTGGATTGAAATAAGTTCGGTCAGGGGCAAACTTGTTTTAATTACTGTTTCTCTCTCTAATTTTCTTGGAAATAATAAAATAATGTCGTAAGTGTCCAGCAGCTAATTACCAGTTTGTTGCAGTGTCCTACAATAAATATACGTTCTTGCGGTGTCCAGTAGCCAATTACACGTTTTTTACATGCCTTATAGCAAATTTTGCCTTTTTTTTTCAGCTAGATCAATATGGCATCACACTGTTTAGTGTTGTTCATTTCAAAAAGATATGCCAACATGAGAGAAGTCATGCGGGAAGAGAGAATTTGCATTTTAGGGTTTTTCTAATGAATCGGTACTGGTGTGCCAATTTCACTGAATATAGGGAAAATGCATTAATTACATGTAAGGAAGAAAACTGAAATACTAATATGTACAATAAAGCGATAGCCTAGGGCAACACCAACTGCTTAGGCGCTTGGCTCCTACCATTGTAGTTCTTGCTTCTTCCTTTATCCTATCTAGAAGAGCTATTGTGGTTAGCTTCTTATGCCGAAAGATTTTTTGGTTTCTCTGCTTCCATATTTCCTAAGAGGTTAGAAAAATAGGGATCACGTCCTTTGCTTAGGTACAATCTGACACGTTGCTAGCATTTCCTATCATCTATAGACTTTGGTTGTTAAGAATATCTAAAAGCTCCACAAGATGGGAAGAGCTCTCCGGCTTCGATGGATTTGATACGAAACTACGAATGGACCTGTCCCGACAAACCTTGGATCAGCACGTCAACGCCATGCGACGCACAGGATAAGGAACTCTTCGCAGCCTCAATGTCAGTGTCCATCGACGATGGCAAGAAAACTCTCTTCTGGGAATCCCCCTAGGCATCTAGCTCTACTCTACAGGCAATGGCACCAAACCTCTACCGCCATTCCAAAAGAAAGAAAAGAACAGTTGCTAATGCCTCAGGAAATAACAAGTGGGTGGACAACATCAGGCTCAACCTAACCACAACCCTTGCGGCTGAATTCTTTCAGGTTTTTAAACTAATATGGACCCTAGACGTCACCCTCACCCAAGGAATTGAGGACAACATTTGTTGGAATTGGACACCGACTGGAACTTACAGCGCCAAATCAGCTTATCAAATGCAGTTCTTAGGCCGCATACCTTCGGCATCAGCAAATGTGGTTTGTAAGTGTTGGGTGCCGTCTAAATGCAAGTTTTTCACCTGGTTGCTCCACCAAAATAGGATTTGGACGACATATAGATTCCAGCAAAGGGAGTGGCCCAACAACTATTTCTGCTAGCTCTGCTTCCGAAACCTCGAGACTGCTCATCACCTCTTCTACAAATGCCCGATCACCCAGACAATCTGGGACGCTGTGGCAATAAGAATGCACACCCCCCATCTACGATCACAAAATTGGCCTCATGCAACATCCCCCAAAAACTGGTGGATTCAGACTATTCGTGCAACGACTAAAGAGAAAAGAGGGGGAGTCAGATCGCTCCTGATCCTTGTCTCCTGGGAAATTTTGAAGGAGAGAAATAGCCGAGTATTCCGAAACATTGAGACACCACCATGTGGAATCGTCTATCGGGCAATTAAGGAAATATGGCTATGGCGAACTGGTGGGACAAAAGGAATTCCATCCTTAATGCTAACCAACAATATGTAACTAATTTTTTGTTTTCGCAAACACTTTTCTAGTGGACGCTCCCCCTCCCTCTTCTTTTTTCCTTTTTGTAAGTCCTAGTCTTGTGGGTATTGTATGTACAGTGTTTCCCCCTTCTTTAATACTACAAATACAACCTGCGGGGTCTAAAAAATTTATCTAAAAGCTATAAATTATTGGCCTTGTGTAATAATAAATTAAGATGCTTGCGTAGCTACTTTGTACCTATAGTTCTCAATCGCGATCTCTTGTTCCTGTTGACAACCAATTAATACGGGTGGTCGCTATGTAATTCATTACTACCTCCGTCCCATAATAGATGTTGCTTTGACTTTTTACTTGCAAAGTTTGACCATTCGTTTTATTTGAAAAATTAGTGTAAATATTAAAAAGGTCAAGTCATACTTAAAGTACTTTTTATAATAAAATAAGTCACAAACAAAATATATAATAATTCTAATTTTTTAATAAGACGAATGATCAAACATTAAAAAAAGGAAAAAGTACGAAATACCCCCCTGAACTATAGTGGTCGTCCGAATAACCCCCCTAAAGTCGAAAACCAGATATTATGCACCCTCAACTACTAAAACCGGGTAGTTAACCCCCTTGAGCCGAGTTAGAGGCTGTTTTGACCGGTCCATGGCCACGTGGCAGTACAGCGTGGCGCTGGGTGCACAGTCAGCAAAACAACATGCGGGTATAACCAGCGCGTGTCTCTCTCTCGCCATCTTTCTCTCTCTTTCCCTCTCAAAATTTCCCCTTTCTTCCCAAAACCCTAAATCGGGCGGTGACCGGGGCGACTCCGGCGAGGGTTCGGTGCGGCGGAGCTGGGCGGCGCTCTGGGGCAGCGAGGGCGGCACGCTCGACGCCGGCGCGCTGAACTGCGACGAGGGCACGACGATGAGGGCACGGCGACGAGGGCGGCGTGCACCACAGCGACCACGACATGCCGAGCTTAGGTACGTCGAGGGGATTGGTGTCGTCTTCTTGGGCTGGAGGTGGTGAGCAAGGAAGGCGTCAGCCGCCTGTGCCATACAGGGCGGGGCCTCTACATTATGAGCCGCCCGTGTTCTGTGATTGCAAAGTGAAGGCTGCTCAGTGGATTTCGTGGAGTCCGAGTAACCCCGGGAGGAGTTATTTTATGTGCTACAATGCGCGTGTGAGTGAAAGTTTGTGCATTTGAAATTGGTTTTGCGAATCTGTTTAGTTTCCCACTGATTCATTCTCATTTCCATTTTTTATATAGTGTGGTGGTTGCGGATTTTGGGAGTGGTGTGATCCTGAGGCAGATCCATTTATGAAGCAATTGTTGCTTGATCTGACGAATGCTGTGTGGTCTGCAAGAGAACAAAATAAAGCCCTAGAGGCTGCAAATCGGGACAACTGGATTGAAGGTCAGCTCAACATCCAGTCAGCCACTACTGAGGACAGTGTCGAGGGAGGCCCCTCGATAGCGGGAGGTCGTGAGACCCCCCTTTAGTGAGTTCAGCCGGGGGAAGAAGCTCGCCTCTTAGAAGTCACGTATCCGCCCCTGAAGTTCCTAACTAACTTGCACACAATCGAGTTATACAGGTTCGGGCCGATGTGGAGTGTAATACCCTACTCCTGTGCTTGGGATTATGAATGAGCATTACAAGGGATCCTTTACTCCAGAGAGCACTCTCGCCCTTCTTCTCCTAGAGTTCAGTTTTTCCCCCCTTTTTCGGTGGGCAAGGTCCTCCTTTTATATCTCAAGGGGATACCACATGCACTGTTTGTACCTACTTCTTCTTTCGGGTGGGGGCCCACCCTACCTTGACCGGAACTCATCCCGTGCCTTCTCTTGGAAGCAAAGCCACAGCTTGTCCTTGAGTAGGGCCTAGCGCCGTCCCTCGCCTGACACGGGGGATAGCCCTGTCATTGCCCCATTAAGGGATGAAGACTTGTGGTGGCCGCCGTCCGAATGACCCTCCGATGGGACGGGTCATACCTACCCCTCCTCCGCTGGGAGCAGACGCGACGTGGGAGCTCGGTCGTCGGTCTAGTCAGACGTGACCGGCATCATGACCGGTCACAGACCGGTCATTCTTTGATTATGGCGCGTCAGATCCACACGCCGCACACCTGCCTCACTGCGTTAAATGCAGCAGGGGGCAGTTGGGGCGTTGTGCGCATTAATGGAATCTCAGCCTGGGCTCCCTACTGGCTAGCTTCTCCCGCCACATGGCGGCTGGGCGAGGGCCTCGGGGTAAAGCGGCGCAAGGGCCCGAGGGGCGCGCCGTGGCACCCCGAGGCCCCGAACCCCCTAACCGCCCCCGCGGTTCGTGGACGGCGGGGGGCAGGAGCAAGTCACAGGGACACGTGGCAGGATTTGAAGGCGGATTGCTCATGCTTCGCATACCCCCGGGCCCATATCTCCGACAGTAGCCCCCGGCACCATATCGGTCATTGGCCTCGTGAGGTCGGTCCGACGTGGTGCCTCACGACTTCCTAAGCTGGAGTTGCGGGCCCGGCAAGGAATCTGAGCGGATACCGCTGAACGACCAGGCTGGCGTGTCAACCACGGCAGCGATTTGACCGTCACCGACTACGCTAATGATGAGGATGCGTAAGGCGCGAAAACTGGGGGGGGGGGGTCGGTTAGACCACTCCTCGATTCCCTTGCCCGCTGCGAATACAGCGGTGCTGGTTATCGTTCGCCCGGATCGCGCCCATGACCGTTGCACGCCCCACACCAGGCATGCCGTTGTCAGGCGCATTAAATGTGGGGCGTGGATTCAGGGGGCGACGTGATGAGTGGGCGCGGGAAATGATGAGGCAACCGCGCGCGCGAGAATCATGGGGGCGACCGTGTGGGCGCGAAACGAGGAGGCGAGCACGGACGAGGCAAGGATAAAAGGGCATGGAGGCGAGAACTTTGCCTCCTTCCTTTCGCCAACTGCTCGCCCGCATATACGCTCCCCAAGTCCTAACATTTTCGCCGCACCACGCTACTCCACACGCCAAGCCCCCCGCCGTTCCTCCGCCGGTCGTCATGGCTCAAGACGCTGGCGACGCTGTGCTTCCGGCATCGCGTATCACGGCGGATAGGCATCTTAGCCTGTCCCGCAAGATTATGCAAAAAGGTGCCGCTGTGAGGGCGGGGGAGTCGCGGCCACGGCCGCGATACCCGGAGCAATCCGTGCACCTTCTGTCCTTCGCTATGGCGGGGTTGATTCCGCCATTCTCCAGGTTCTTCCACGAGGTTCTGGATTTCTATGAAATCCATGCCTTACACCTTGCACCCAACGCCATCTTCGCGCATCTGTGCGAGATGTTCGTCGGGGTGCGACTGACGATGCGGCTATTCCAGTCTTTCTTCGTCCTGCAACTACTGCAAGGCGCGGTGGTGGGGGGATGTTACTTCGAGCCCCGCCTAGGCACGGCGGCACAATACATCGAGAGCCATCTCCGCAAGAAATGGGAGGACTAGAAGAAGGACTGGTTCTACACCACGCTGCCGGACCACCCGCGACTTTGGCTTCCCGCTGGCCCTCCCGAACGATCCGCCGCATGGCTGGCGGTTTCGGAGTTGGGTCAGGAGTACGACGCGGTGCGGGACCGCCTCAGGGGCTTGCGAAGCCTGGGCCTCACAGGGGCAATGGTTTTCGGCGACTACTTCCGCCGCCGCATCGCGCCTCTCCAAGATCGATCCCGTGGCGCGTGGGAATACGCTGGACCTAACGACCCCATGCGCATGCATGTGGGCGAATGCTGGGACTGGGGCGAGGAGGACGCGAAGACGGTGATTCGGCGGGTGCTGGGCTTGGACTCCGCCAAGCAGACATTGATTCCAGACGGGATCCTTCCCCTCTGCTGCGACCGCGACCGGGAGAGTATACTGGCCGTAATGTTGGCCGTCGGCGCCAGCAGGAGCCGGTCCCGCCGGGGCGGCGCCGGAGGTGGCACAGCCGGCGTGAGCGGCGGTGGGGCGAACGCGGGCGGGAGCTGGAACGGCAGCCCTAGTGGGGGTGGCAGCTTCAGGGCACCTGGTCCGAGTCGCGGACTCGGGGGCGACTCAGCCAACGACCCGAAAGGGAAGCGGAAGGTGTCTGAATCTCGAGCGCCTTCTCCCCCGCACGGAGGGGGCGCCGAACGCGTGGCGGACCGATCGCCGGCGGCCCACAAGCGCCCCGCCGCGCCCGAGGCTGGACGGAAGAAGAATCGGCTTCGGAAGATAGGTCAAACTGAGCCGTGTCGGGGGAGCTTCATTGAGCCCCCGAAATGGACCTTCAACCGCCCACCCTGTAGGTACGAACGTCAGTACCCACTTCGTTGCTTTTTATTTATTTATTTCGGTCTCTTGTCCCCTCCTCGCCTTTTTCTTCGTTAACGTGTTCAGGGTTCTTTTGTAGTGACATCCCTTCCCAGGGGATCTTGGGGTCCGACCCTTTGCAGATGTCCAAGTCCGAACGGTTGGAGCGGCCCGGGCCTAGCCGATCCAGGGTCACGGGGCCTTCACAGCCTCCCGGCGGGGCCCACAGACCACACGCCAGGCCCGACCCTAGGTTCACCTCAGCTGGGACTCGACCCACCACCGCGAGCGACAGCGGCGGCGGCGTCCCTCCCGGGGGCGACTCTGAGATCTGGACCCATGCGGAGCGCCGCCCGGGAGCGGGGGGCGAGGGAGGGCGCGGCCTAGAGGCCGAGGCCGAGGGGGGCCCTGAGCCTGAGGCCGAGGCTGAGACCGGGGACGGTCCCGAGCCCGAGGCCGAGGCCGAATCTACCCGAGGGTCCGAAGCGAGGGGCGAGAGGGACCGTCGCTTCCCCTTGCACTTGGGGCGCCCTCGAGGCCGGTCGCGCGGAAGGGGGGGGGGGCGAGAGGAGCCCCCAGTATCGCGGGGGATCAAGCAGCACTCTGTCATCCTGGGGGCGGACCGCGACCTTTTCTTCCCCGACTCCGGCTAGCATGGAGCCATTTCTACAGGTACTCGCCGCCGCCGACTCCATCATCCGGGAGGGGCTCAATGCCCAAGTTCAGGCCCTGGTGGAGGAGCGGCGGCCCTAGAGGCAAAGTGGGCACAGCTCGCGGCGGACCGTGCGCGAGTTGACGAGGGGCGCCGCGCTGTGGACGACATGGTGACGGCGGGGCGCAAAATGCACCGAGCACGGCTGGCCGAAATCCAGGCGCGCGAGGAGACGCTGGACTCCGTCATGCGAGAGACGGAGGAAGAGCGGCAGGCATTGCTGATTGCCTCAAGCGTCCTGGACGAAGCGCTGGGGCGACATCCGTCTATAGTACGAGGCCCATGCCGAGGACCTGGCGAGGAGGGTCAAGGACACCCGCAGTATCCTCGACGCAGCTGCTGCCCAAGAACGGCGGGTATCGGAGGTCGACACCTCGCTACGAGCTCGGACGGCGGCGCTCGAGGCCGAACGCAGGGCCTTGGATGAGCGTGCCCGCTCCGCGCAGGAGTTTGAGACTGCGATTCGTCGGCGAATCGAGGTTCTCGACCGGAGCCAGAGCGAGCAGAATGCGCGCAGCCAGGAGCAGGCGCAGTGAGCCCAGGAGCTGGAGAGGCGGACTCAAGCGCTGGAGAAACAAGCGCGCCTGCTGGATCAGCGGGAGTCCACCTTGGCTGCCCATGAGAGGACGGCGGCGGAGGTGGAGGCCTCCCTTCGCCTTCGTGAAGAGGCCGTAGCCGAGCGTGACCGGGTCACCCTCGCCGTGAAGGCTTCAGCGGACCGCCGTGCGGAGGAGCTATGGCTCCGGGAAGAGGCGTGCCGGGAACGGGACGCCGCACTTGCCGAGCGCGAAGCCGAGGTGAACCGTCGCGAGGTGGCCTCACGCCGGCTGGCGAGCAACTTGCGAAACACGAGGAGGCCGTTACCGGGCGTGAGGCTCGACATCTGGAGAGCACTCGCGCCGAGCGCGCGGCGATAGCGGCGAGGGCTTTTGAGCTGGAGGCCCGGGAGAAGGGCCTAGCGGCGGGCGGGCAGCCCGGCAGCGCGGAGTTGGTGAGCCAAATTGCCTCGGCTCAGAGCACTCTCGCCGACCTAGAGCGTTTGGTGCAAGACCAGGCAGGGGAGATTGCGGCCCTCCGCCTCACCAACGAGATCGGACCCGGGCAGCTCTCCGACGCCGTTGATCGGTTGGAGCGCGCGGGGCGCCGAGTCGGCATCTCCGTGCGCCGGGATAGTAAGCTTCCGCGCACACAGCCGGCACTCGCGCTCTGGCTGGACGGGCTGGCGGCGGATCTGGAGAGGCTGGAAGAGGAGATCGTTGAGACCGTGAAATCGTCGTCAGCTTCCTTGGCGAGGGCTGCGGTAGAACTGGTCCTCGCGAGCCACCAAGCGCGCGACCCCGACTTCGTCCCGTGGTGCGCACTCGAGGATTTTCCCCTAGGGACCGAGGCAAAGGCTCGGGAGCAAGTCCGGGAGGCGGCCGACGCGATTGTCTCCAACTTCGAGGGGTCGGCCCCCCGGTTCACCTTCGGGCTTGCCTCGGACGAGGAGAGCGGGAGCGGAGACGATGAAGACGATGCCAGCGGCGAGGACTGGGACGACGTCATTAGTGGTGCCGGCCTCGGGGGCCCGGGCACTCCGTGATCATCCGCGCTTTTGATTTCCTTTTGTTGCGTGCCTCCAGCAGACACTTCTTGTATTTAGGCCATCATGCCGTCTTGTCCTGTCTGTAATTAAAGCTTTCTTTTCGTACTTTGCACCCCTTTGCTTTCTCCATTGAATGCCTGTGGCACAGAAGATAAGAGCAAAAGCATATAGTTAATTTCACCGTGATCGAAATGCCGCTTTTACCTCATTCTCCCCCCCTCGGGCTCGTTCTTGTAAAAAGATAGATTCGCGCTTGGTTTGCGGTATCTAAGCGGCGAGGGGCAAGACCGTTGAGTTGGGGCAGTTGTGCCTCACGGTGTTAAATGCAGCAGGGGGCAGTTGGGGCGTTGTGCACATTAATGGAATCTCAGCCTGGGCTCCCTCCTGGCTAGCTTCTCCCGCCACATGTCGGCTGGGCGAGGGCCTCGGGGTAAAGCGGCGCAAGGGCCCGAGGGGCGCGCCGTGGCACCCCGAGGCCCCGAACCCCCTAACCGTCCCCGCAGTTCGTGGACGGCGGGGGGCAGGAGCAAGTCGCAGGGACATGTGGCAGGATTTGAAGGCGGATTGCTCATGCTTCACATACCCCCGGGCCCATATCTCCGACAGACAGCAATGAGGTTGAACTCATGAGAGTTGCTTTAGAGAAGATATAAGCTGCAAATAGTGGATTAGTTGATAGGATTAACAAATAACAGACTTGTATGATGATGTTGGTGTATGTTGTAGCAGCTATAGTTGTTGTTTTGGTTGGTAATATGTACCTAAGTTTCTAGTTTATGCTGCCAGTTAGTTTGAGGTGGTAGGATTGGACTACAAAAAATGGCAGGTGCTTTATGTTTTATATGTGCTGTAATGACAGATGGAATTAATGGAAGAAATAGAACTATGTTATTGTGGAGCATAATATTGCATTTAGAATCATGTAATGTGATGACAATTTAAATGAAGGCAAGAAATAGCACAGAAGGTAAATAAGGTCCATAAATTGGCACATCTTGATCCCATTGTGTTTGATTACATCAAGCACACAAAATATGCAAGTTGGAGTCACATATTAACTTCTAACTATAGTCTGCCATCATCTTTCTACACAAAAGATGTTGCACTTCTAACTATAGGCTGCCATCATATTTATACACAAAAGAGGTTGCACTTCTAACCTTACTCTATAATTTCTAGAGTATTGCAAGAGGTACTAAACAAAAGTTGGCACTTAATGCCACATGTCTCATATTACAGAAATTCCATGCCACATGTAACTTTACAAAAGGTGGTGATCTTCTGCCTAATGCTAACCCAGTAAGCATGTCCAAAAGTTTTATGTTCTTCATACTGTATTCATCCTCTCTTCAGCCGAGGAGATATCCTAACTTGTAACTTCTGTCTTATAGCTAGCTTTGTAGGTGTTGAAGCCTTTCTCTTTGCAAGTGTGGATGCTGAACCCTGCCACAGCAAATGGTTGCATTTAAACACATGCAAGAGTTACATGTTTGTTCACCAATGTTGCAAGCAAATTGCTGGGCTTACCTTGGCTGTTCCTTTTTTCTGAACCTAGGAACTTCTTGGCTAAGATCCTTGTGCCTGAACCTGTGAAGAGCTGGGCTGAGAACCTTGTGCCTACAAGGTTAAGGAATATTAGTCAAACAACAAGTTTGCAGCTGTAGGTTTGAAAATGAACAAAAGTTTCTTATTACCTGCACATTGGCATGTTGCTGTGACCTCTTGTGACATGAAGTCTTGTTGTGTCCAGGGAGTTTGCACAACCTGCAAGTCATCACAGAACCAACCCTAGACACCCTTGTTGCTTTTGGCTCTCTTCTCCTTTCTTTTTTGGAAGGCCTTCTTGGCATCTTGACATAACCTGGAGCCTGTTGACTTGGCCTATCTGATCTAGGCCAGCTTTCCATCCCATCAATTGGTTCCAAACAGAAGCTGTAGGTTTTCTTGAAGGAATATATTGAGTAGCAAGGTGCAATGTAGCTGTCCAAACAGTTTGTTCTAAAGTGTATGCAGGCTATGGCATGGCAACATGGGAGCCCAGACAACTCCCAATATCTGCATGAACATGTTTTCCTCTCAAGATCAACTGTGAACCTATGAGTCTGATGCATAACTTCAAACTTGTCCATCCCATTACAGATTGCATGACAGTTCCCTGAATCTATGATGTATGCATTCAATTTCTTATGTATGTTTGGACAAACTGATCCTACCCATTTGTCCATCAAAGTCCTATGTTCTTGTATCCTAACCATCACCTTCCTTCTAATTGCTTCCAACATACTTATAGTGGGTAGGAATCTATCCTGCACTATCCATTTATTGGAAGTCTCACAAATATTATTGTCTACGGAGTCACAGTTTTAGCCAAACCTGAACCAAGCCCTGCTCCAGTGGGAAGGATCTGTGTTCATGATAGCCCTTGCACCTTCTACAGTCTCATGTGCAAGTTTTGCTTTAGCTAAGTTGAAGAGCATCACATTGGGAGCTTTGGCACACCTCCAAAACTTCTTCTGCCACTTTTTGTTGCTAAACTTCTTCCAATTGGCATAAATATGCCTTGCACAATTTCTGTGCTCAGCACTTGGTGCCTAGTGATGGACTGCATTCACAATTCCCTGCAAGAGTAGGCAAAGCAGCCAATTAATTACCAACAAGACAGCAAACAGTTACAAAGATAGTTAGTGCAAAATAATATAACTAGTGATAGAATATTATACCTTTTGCTGGTATGATAAACACCCAGCCATCACCCTCACCAACTCCCAAATCCTTGCAAAGTAAGTCACAGAACCAATCCCATGAATCATTTGTCTCCTTTTCTACCACAGCCCATGCTATTAGGTACATGCAGTTGTTGGCATCCCTACCAACAGCACATAACAGTTCCCCATTGGTTGATCCTTTGAAGAAGCACCCATTCAACCCAACAACCTTTCTACAACCAGCCATGAATCCATTTTTGCAAGTTGCTAGGCAAATATAGATTCTTTTGAACACAGTAGTTGGTTGGCCTGTGTCTAGCTTTACTATCACTGTACTCCCAGGATTACTCCTCAACAACTCCAATTGGTAGTCAAATATCCTAGAGTATTCACCTATCCTAGACTCATATATCTTCTTCAAGACATATGCTTTTGCTCTCTTGCACTGAGATGCACTAACATTTGCAAACATTTGCTCTGAAACTGTGGACTGCATGCTCTGTATACTCCAAGTTAGGTTATCTGTGATCATCTTCTCATATTTCTCAGCAATCCTCTTATAGGTCACAAGGTGGTTATCCTTCCTTGGTGGACAAGTGTGCTCATCAACAAGACTTGCTACTTGCCAGCTATTTGTCCTGCTGTTTTTGGATAGCAAACAGTTCCATGGACAAGTTCCCCAATCACAGGTAGCCCTTGTCCTATAACCTTCATCATTGCGAAACCTAATAAATCTTTTATTCACCAGTGCAAGCTTTATGACTGCCTCCTTGAACTCTTGCTTGTCATCAAATTTCATCCCAAGAGCAAGCCTAACATGCTGCTGGTTGGCATCAAATCTAGGGTATTTGGATTTCTTCCTGACCAACTATCCATCACTATTCTCCTCAAATGAATCACCATCTGCAGTGCTGTTCTCATATGTGCTACCTTCTTCCTCACCTTCCGATTGAACCAAAGCTCTATCATTAACCTGTCTTGAAGACCCCATATAAATCACATCATCCAAATTTTCATCATCACCATACTTTAGCTTCTTCTTAAACTCCTTGTATGCCTTCCTAATTTCCTGAAACTCTTGATCCTCTTCTGATGAACAAGAGTCTCCACATATGTAATTACTGTCAGAGTCAGACAAATCAGCACACTTCACCCTCTTTTTGCATACTACCACTGCTTTCCCCTTATCATTTGGGCTAGGGGTACGAAAAGGTCTAACTTTTTCTAAATCACTCTTTGTCTTCTCTGGTGTAGAGTGAATTACAAGAATAGGCTTGCCTGTATTGAAATTCCCCCACATCATCATCACTTGCATCATCCCATTCATCATCGGCAGGAGACATTTCCTCCATTTCATCCTCATGATCACTGTCCTCATTGCTACCAGACTCATTGTCCTCCTCTTCCACTACTGTCTCCACATAAATTTCAGCCACACCTACCTCCACAACACACTTGGACATGTAATCACATACCTTGTCATCAACCAAAACCCTAAGCCCATCTACCTTTTCTTTGCCAGGAAAAAGCCAATGCAGCAGCATACTGCTAAGGAGAACTTCACAGTGCGACCAGTTAACTCAGGCAAAGAAATCTTATCACGTTCAATGTACGACATGCCCTCAGACCCACCAACATAACATGTTTCTCTCCCATTGTTAATGAATTCACCGCCAAAATGAAATCTAACAGATAAATACTCAAGAGGATCCATTGTACTGATGGTAAGTTGTCCTAAAAAAATGTTAACTGTCACATCCTGATTTTCGTTTCAGGATTTATAAATTATTTAATAAATTATTATTAGAATTTATATTAAATGTTCATTAATTTACAAGTGAAGTTAAATGTGGGAAATAAAATTTCCTAAATATAAACCATGGCTGGATTTAATTTTTATTAAATTTTCCATGATTAATTATACTCTCTGGAATTTTCTCAGATTTTTCAGAGCTCAATTACTAATTTTAATCATACAAAGAATATTTTAGTAATTAGTTAATCAATAAAATAATCATTAAATGATCTATCTGTAATTTTGGTTAAGTGCTTTGCTTGTTTAAAAATCCTTAAATTATAAATTGAATTATTATAATTGATCTTAAAAGCCTAAAAGAAGGATCTAAGTTTAGTTTGATAAATCTCAATATAAAAATGGGCTAGATAAAATTTTGATAAATACTTCTCTTGTTTCCATAGTTCCTAGATTTTTCTGGGATTTATTTGAGCCAAGGAAGTATTTTTAATCAACGAAATAGTATTTCATGAATTATTCAAATAAGAAAAAGTTTTACAAACCTTCCCTAAGCCGTTGGGCTGTTTTCAGCCGAACTGCCTCCTTTGTGTGCGCAGCTGTGCAGCCGAGCTGGCCCAAGGCCGAGCCGCCACCTCCCCCTTCTCCTTTCTTTCTCTGTTCTTTTCTCAGCCCGGCCCACAGAGAAAGTCTACTTTGCATCTTCAACCTCAGGACAGCCGAACTGAGACCGAGTTGGCTTGGTTTTTCTCCTCGAAATGCGGCCTTTTCTCTCGTGTATTCCTAAAATTAGTTGAGGGGATTTGTTTCCCTTATCCTTTTCTATCTCTTCCCCTAAAAATCCTACTTTATCCCTTCGAATTCGACGTGAATTTGGATTCGTTTTCGAGTTTATCTCTCCACCAAACCCTAGGTTTTCCCGGCACGATTCCTTGCGTTACAAGCCCAATCTCCTTTCCCCGTGCCTATATAAAGGATCCCCTAGCCACCCTCTTTCGTTTGCCCCAAGTCCCAGCCGTCGCCGTCGCCCGTAGCGCCCTAGCCGCGTTCACCCTAGTGCTGCCGTTGTCGCCATTGCTTCAGCCGCGGAGCGCCGCCGTCTCAGCTGCCGCCTTCGGTCGCCGTCGTCACCACCGGGTTCGCAAGAAGGAGCCGCACACCGTCCACCCCTTGGCTGAAGCCGAAGCCCACCGGAGCACCGCCGATGCCGTCAAGCCGAGCTCGCCACCGCCTCAACCTTGTCGCCGGCCGTTTTCGTCGTCATCCTTTCGTCGCACCGCCCCGTGGTGAGTTCCCCGCGTCGTGCTTGTCACGTTGGTGCCCTCTGTTCACGCCGCCGTGCCCTAGATCGCCGGTAACCGTGATGTCCCGAGCCGCCGGTGATGATGTCATTGATGATGTCATAAAGTGTTTTTCCTTTTAAAAGTAAATCGTAAATCCTTTTCTGTTTAAGGCTAAAATCAGTTTAATCTTAGAAAATTCATATCTAATTCATTGTAAATTGGATTAATGTGGTTCAAGTTGTAAAAGTTGTATAAAATAAATATATATATATTAAAATTATATATATAAATTGTGTTATAAATTTATTTAGTTTATTTAAATAGATTTAATTGGATTAATCTTGTAAAATTCATAACTAATTCATATGAAGTTGGAATGAGGCCATTCAAGTCTCTAAATTCATTTAAAATCATGATATACATGTTTGTTTACTTTTTATGTACTGTTTATTTGGAGTTTCTTAGTCTTTTTCCCTGTTTTGCGTGTTAATTTGTCGTTTCCGTCGTTGCGAAGGTTCGCGAGTACGTCGGAAGTGTTCAAGAAGACTAATTGAAGGCCGATTATTGCAAGGCAAGTCACACAGATCCTAAACACAATCCTTTGAGCATGTTGATCCTATATTTAAATTCTCTATTTATTTCAACTGTGCATTTATTTTCTAATGTTACCGGGTGGTGTGAACCTATTCCTTTGTTATGGCCAATTTGCATTGATTACCCTATTCCTTGATACCTTGGGTTATAATCTGATTAGCTTGAATCTTGTATATTGGTTTGGTTCAGCTAGATGCTTATAAAGATGCTTAGCCATGCTTAGAAACAATAGCTCACTATTGGGATGATTAATGTTTCACTATGACTTAATGATGGATATTTAATGGTAGCTCATGATGGTCAATCATGATTGGTTATTAATTACTTGTCAACTAAAACTTGATTAATGGTGGGTTGTGAGCACATGGTTTTGATGGTCGTGCTCATGACAATTAAGGACCGGTTCGCGAGCTACTGTTGTGAGACATTAACCGTACTAACCACAAGCCAGCATGGGCAACGGCTGGACACTTTGTATATCAAGGCTCATTGTGGTGCGCCAGACTGAGAAGCGGCGAGAAGTCCGTGGGGGTTGCTGGGGAGCCCATGCCTCTGGTTATAGAGGGGGTGATTATGATCCAGAAAGGTGCGCTGCTTTGAGTTGAGTTATGCGAGGGGTCTTGTCACAATCACTCGCCATGGTGACGTGTCTGCGCGGACACGGTGACATGATGGTGGGTTTTGTCTTGTGGGTAAATTTGTACACCACTGGCCAGAGTAAAACTATTCGAATAGCCGTGCCCGCAGTCATGGGTGGGTTGAGCAATGTTTTTCATGATTAGTCTCACATCTCTCACAATAATTATTGATGCTATAACTGGTAATAATTTGCTTAGCTCCTGGTTTGGAGTTAGATCTGTACAGCTGGGTATGGTTGTTCAAGATGATTGGGCCTGAGCAGCATGGGTGTGCTGTTCAATGTTGATTAAAATTGATGATTAATTACTCTACTGTTTTACAATTCTCAAATGTTTGCTAAATGCTGCTTTTGCAAATGAGCCTATATTGTGCCATCCTTTGGTATCCTTGTGCACTTGCATACTTGCTGTGTGGCTTGCGGAGTATTCCATATAATTACCTTGCAATAATAAATCAAACCTCAGTTGAAGAAAAAGGATCCAGAAGGAGAAGACGTTTGGCTTATACCCCAGTTGAGTTGCCTGTGGGAGTGGAGTCGGAGCTTCGCTAGATTTTATTTTTCCATTGCAGTTTTTTTCGTTGTGAGGACTAAGTGCCTCTTCAGTAAGTATTAATTGCTTTAGTTGTTATGATGGATTTGTATATTAAATTGTCATTTTGTGTACCTCGGCTGATTTCTGGACGAGGATTTTATGCACAAATAAGTTCGGAAATTACTAGCGAATTTATGGGCGTGACATTAACCCTAAAAAAAATCAATCCCAAATGCATATGTGCTCTAACATTTACAGAAATAAAATCAATCCGAAATGCATATGTGCCCATAACATTTACAGAAATAAAATCAATTCCATGCTGCATCTGGGCCCTAACATGACCTATAAATAACAATCCCATTGCCTCTTGCTTATATCTAGCATTAACCCAAAATCCAACACCAACCATTTCACCCAAAACCCATGCTGCATTTTGATCTACATCACATACCTCAAATCCCGCCTAGTTCATCATTGCTGCCTTGCAACGCGATGTCATGGTCGCTGTGGTGCGTGCTGCCCTCGTCGCTGTGCCCTCGTCGCCGTGCCCTCGCCGCAATTCAGCGCGCCGCCGTCGCCGCCGTCGAGTGTGCTGCCCTCGCCGCCCCAGAGCGCCGCCCAGCTCCGCCGCACCGAACCCTCGCCGGAGTTGGCCCGGTCGCCGCCCGATCTAGGGTTCTGGGAAGAAAAGGGGAAATTTTGAGAGGGAAAGAGAGAGAGATGGCGAGAGAGAGACACCCGCTGGTTATACCCGTGTGTTGTTTTGCTGACTGTGCACCCTGCGCCACGCTGTAGTGCCACGTGGTTGTGGACCGGTCAAAACCGCCTCTAACTCGGCTCAAGGGGGTTGACTACCCGGTTTTAATAGTTGAGGGTGTATAATGTCTGGTTTTCGACTTTAGGGGGGTTATTCGGACGACCACTATAGTTCAGGGGGTATTCCGTACTTTTTCCTAAAAAAACTCAAAGCGACAAGTAATATAGGACGGAGATAGTACGCTCTACACTATCTATTATATACTAAAAATCCACTAATCTTCCTACAAACGCTCTCAATCGGCCACGTGGCTTCCTAAAAGTGCTCTCAAGCCGCCACGTGGCACCGTAATTAATTAGAGAAAATCCTACAAATTCTGAGAAAAAAAAGAAAAACATCTAGCCCTTGATTTTCACTTAAATTGATGGACCCGATATTTTAGGCCATTATATTAAATCTATTAAAATCATTCCTTCTAATATGGATCTGATGCAGATGGATGGAGAGGAAGATATGATGTACTATTGTACTATTTGTAAACAGAAAAAAAAACCAAAAAAAATCCTATCCGATGCATATGGATGGAGAGGAATGTAAATATCGTAGGATCGTAGAATGCATATGGATCCTACCCTATTATCTCACCTGCTTACTATTTTATCCAAATTTTCTAGCTCGCTGCTCAGTACATAAACAATAAGAAATGCTATATTACTTCCTCCGTTTTACAATGTAAGTCATTTTAGTATTTCCCACATTAATATTGATGTTAATGAATCTAGATACATCAATATGAATGTGGAAAATGCTAGAATGACTTATATTACGAAACGGAGGAAGTAACTATCTATTATATAGTAAAAATCAAATAAACTCCGTACAAACGCTCTCAACCTATCACATGCATGGTGTGCTACAAACGCTCGTAAGATGCCATATGGCGCTCAAGTAAATTAAAAATCCAAAAAATTTGATAAAAAACAACCATTGATTTTCCTTTAAATAGGTGAACCCAATAATTATAACTACTACAATAAATATTTTTTAAAAGAATTTTTCTATCTATATTGATTCACATGCATAACTAATTACATATATATGAGAAGTAATTAAACAGAGGGCTAGCAGGATGGTAAAAAAAACCAATGAAAATTTGTTGAGATTTCTTCACGAAAGAGATATATAAAAACCACTCAATTCAAAATAGAAAATATGTTACTTTAATTTTAATTTTAATTTGTTTTGTTAGAACTATTTTCAAAACAAACTAATGTGCATGTCCGTGTAAATGCGCAAACTATCTTCCTAGTTGACAAGAAAAAACATGCAACGGACTAGGTAGCCCACCACCGGTCAATAATTCTTTCACGTACAATCCCCTGATGTTGTCACTGTTAATGTAAAACATTGATTATCTTGCGAGGCTAGTGTACCAATAATTGCAGAGCCATGCAAATCATTTACACTTACAACTTGTGCAATTGCCATCGTAGAGCAAGACTGCATGACACGACTGACTAGCTTGACTACTGCTTGACCCTTTCGTCGCTGCTTTATTTTGTTCGGATTGTATTTAGATGGGTACTCTCCAGCTTAGTCATTTGATGAAACCTTAACCAATTAACATGGACAGATTTTTCCTGGCAAAATTTTACTCTCTCATTTCACACAGTTTAATTTGCTATGCAACGTTGGATATTTTGGGATAGAACAGTTATTAGATACCTACTACGACTAAATGCAATTGATCTGTCTATTCCACAGTAATCACATGCCCAATTGTGCGACGACTGGCAAGTCGTCGTTGATCACAGCAGCCCACAATAGTTTAAATTCAGGGGGACCCCAATCGAGTCATGTCCATCACTATGAACGTAACAGTGTAGCTACGCTCATTTCGCTATTTTTTTTGGTTAACTGGATTCATGCCATTGCAAGCAGCAAGCTCAATTGAAAAATATCATTACTGATATTAGCTAAAAACCACTGAAAGTTTATAAAATTTGAACCATACCATTGCATCCATTTTTCCGTCATCATGCCCTGACGAGCTCCGGCCCCGCTGGCAACTAGCACCGAGGTCGAGGTCCATGCCGACGCAGCTTCCATGGCTCCTGGTAGCCCAATTCGTCTCCGAGGACGACTCGACGAGCCTTCGTACGCGTCTGTCGTCGCATGGAGGTGTTCCACAAGGAAACCTTCTCAACAAAAAAAAAACAAACTTTACAAACTCCAATTATATCAAATTTGAACTCATTCGACTATGTATCCCATACACACAATATCTTTATCGTATATCATATGGAATCTTCACCAACCACGTACATTGATCTTTGACATAAGCATCTCATATGATATCCTGATTGTCCGAACATCATCTTTTCCCAAGTTGACCCCCAATCTATCACTGGTAACGCTCTCCTGAGACATCAAGACTCACCTACACATGAATAAAAAAAGAAACCATATCCGAGTACAAGTTCTCTCCAACTTGACTCAACATTAGCACACAACAGTATTATATACGCATAATATCCATCTAGAAGCCATAAACATGAATTAATTACAGATATCCAAAGAAGAAAAAAGTATGAATTACCCCCCTCGAAGTATCGTGTTCGACTGAATTACCCTCCTAAATTTGAAAACCAGACACTCACCTAGAACTTTCAATACCGGACGAATTACCAACCTCAACCCAATCTAGAGTGGTTTTGTCCAACGTGGTGTACGCGTGGCAATCCAGTCAGCATTTTCTTTTAAAAAAATAGTGGCACCCACCTGTCGTACCTCCTCTTCACCTCTTCCTAATCCCTCTCTCTGTCTCTCACGGGTGCAGGCACGCACGGCGGCGCGCTGGGGTGGGGGGTGGGCGGTGGGCGACGACGCTAGACGAGAAGGGTGAACCGATCAGAGGGCTCCAGACAGCGGCGGGCGGCATGGAGGGCGCGCAGTTGGGTGGCTCCGATCGGTGGCGAGCGGCAGCGAGAGTGGCTAGATGGGTGAGGTGAGCGCAGCGGGCGGCCGGAAGGGTGCTGCAGCGGGCGCGGCGCTGCGTTGGGAGGCCGCTGAGAGAGAAGCTGGGCACGGAGGAAATGGTGAGCAGCGGACGCGAGAATGGCCTCCTCCTTTGCCGCCGCCTCCTCCTGCTTCCGCCTCTCTAGCTCCTCCTCCTCCTCCAGTCCTCCCAGCACCGCTCCAGCCGCAGCGGCAGCTGGGGAGCAGCCATGTCGGCTGCGGGATGCGGCGAGGAAGACAATGCAAGATTAACGTGTGTTTTGATTCTTATTCTGTGATGAACAATTGGCATCTGTGCTTATTGGTTTTGATATTTGGAGATTATCGTCGAAGTGGTTTTGGAGATAATTGGTTTTCAGGGGATGAACAGGGTTTGCTGTTTTGTCGGGACCGGTCAGACCGGGAGGTGGTTGCCGGTCAGACCGGCGCTATGTGAGGGGTCAGACCGGCCGGCCCGCGGTCTGACCGGCCGACTCTGTGTCGGTTTCGGTTTCAGGTTGTTTATTTGGATATCCGTGATTGTTTCATGATTATGGCTTCTAGATGGATACTATACGTATGTAATACTGTTGTTTGCTACTTATGAGTCAAGTTGGAGATAGCTTGGTCTCGGAATATGGTTTCTTTGTTTGTTTCATGTGTAGGTGGCTCGATGCCTCGGGAGAGTATTTGCGGTGATGGACCGGGAGTCGGCTTGGTGGTAAGACGATGTCCGTGGTGATCAGATATCATGCGGGAAACTAAGGCTAGAGTTGATGCAGTAGGCTAATTTGAGAAAGAGTGATATCAAATTCTCTTGGTTGTTTTGTGCAGTAGGCTAATTTGAGAAAGAGTGATAAATGCAATAGGTATATGTGTTTAGTGTTTATTTTTCAACCTATGTGCTTGTTAAGATGTTGCATTATAAATCGTATGAAATCATGAATTTTGATTGTTGATTCAAGCTTAATTGTAAAATTTTTGGTTCATGGTTATACTTTAATGCATGCTTGTTATGTTATAGATGGGTTCATCTTCTTTTTATTGCAACACATGACATGATATGCTATATGTATGTTAAGCTCTTATACATTAATAAACATAATTCCTATGCTTGATGAAATCATTGTCAAAGGTGAGAGAAGAGATGAATTTTGGGGAGAAGAGATGAGTTTTGGGACAAGAGAAGAGTTTTTGAGAAGAGCATGTTTTTGGTTCAATTGGGAATTTCTTTCTTTTGAAAAGGGGGAGAAGTTTTCTTTTGGATTTTTGAGCACGATGTGTATATTTGTACGAAGTGTGCTTTTTACCACTTTTGTTTTTATTTTTTCCAAACAACAAAACATTTTTAATGGGTTTGCCAATGTGTTCATCAAGGGGGAGATTGTAAGATCAACGTGTGTTTTGATTCTTATTCTGTGATGAACAATTGGCATATGTGCTTATTGGTTTTGATATTTGGAGATTATCGTCGAAGTGGTTTTGGAGATAATTGGTTTTCAGGTGATGAACAGGGTTTGCTGTTTTGTCGGGACCGGTCAGACCGGGCGGTGGTTGCCGGTCAAATCGGCGCTATGTGAACGGTCAGACCGGCCGGCCCGCGGTCTGACCGGCCGACTCTGTGTCGGTTTCGGTTTCGGGTTGTTTATTTGGATATTCGTGATTGTTTCATGATTATAGCTTCTAGATGGATACTATACGTATGTAATACTGTTGTCTGCTACTAATGAGTCAAGTTGGAGATAGCTTGGTCTCGGAATATGGTTTCTTTGTTTGTTTCATGTGTAGGTGACTCGATGCCTCGGGAGAGTATTTGCGGTGATGGACCGGGAGTCGGCTTGGTGGTAAGACGATGTCCATGGTGGTCAGATATCATGCGGGATACTAAGGCTAGAGTTATGCACGTGGTTGATGGAGATTCCATATGGCATACGATGGAGGTATTGTGTGCGTATGGGATGCGGAGTCGAATTTGGAAGGAGTCCAAATTTGGTACGATTGGTTATGTAAAGTTTCTTTCTTGTACTAGAGGGTTTCCTAAGGTGTTTAGGACTCTTAGTATGAGTTTGGTTCGTGGCTTTAGGCTGCCTACCTCGTGTATAAATAGAGGGGGAGCGTGAGGCTTCATGGTATCGCTTTTGTATCGCTTTTGAGAGCAATTGAGTTGCTAGTTTAGTTAGGGTTTCAAGTTTAGTCGAGATTTTTGTAAGGAGTGCTATTGATGCACTTTGTAAACACAAAAAGAAACAATAAAGTTGTCATCTACTTGTGTTTCATTGGGTTTCGGTGGTCTAACCGGCGACATACCGGCGGTCAGACTGGCGGAAGGCGACGGTCAGACCGACGGAGGAGAGGTGGTTAGACCGGCAGCGACTTCAGGCGCGGCAGACGATCTTCAAGCGGTTGGACCGAGTGATCAACACCGGTCAGACCGGCGGCACAAGCTCGGTCAGATCAGCGGATCAATCTCGATCAGTCCGATCTACATCGAATTTGAGGGTAACTTTTATTTCCGCTAAAAGTTTGGGTTTTTGGGTATACCAACCATTCACCCCCCCTCTGGTTGGCTTAGTTCTTGTGATTCGATCCTACAGACAAAGAAGGGGGTGACCGTGGGGGTACCGTCGCCGAGGAGGTCCAAATCGGTTGCCATGGGCGTAGCTGGGAGGAGGAACCAGTTGCGCGGCTGGGCGGGCTCAGGCAAGGCTGGCGTCACCCACTGTCGCCCCTCTTCCTCTCTTCCCCTGGAGGTGATGCGGACACCCGCGAGGCAAGCCTCACCGCTCCTCATCCCTCCCTCCCGCCACCACCCCCTCCTCCTCCACCACTGCCTCCTCCTCGGCAGTGGCTATGGCAGCCGACGTCCCGTGCCACCGCCCACCGCCCGCCCCCGCGAGCTGACCACCCATGCCGCTCACCTGTACTCGTGCCTGACGACATCCAAGAGAGAGAGGGAGAGGGAGAGGGGGAAGAGGAGAAAGAGGGGGTGAGAGTATTTCATATGGCAATTGTTCGTCACAGAATATTAATCAAACACACTTTGATTTTACAGCAGTCGCTCCAGGACTCGCTCATGCCATACTCCTACTTTGACGTGCCGGAGTTCCTCGGCTCCGCCGTCATCGAGCCCAACACGTTGTACCGCCACGTCCAGCTCTATCTCCACCGCTCCCTCCTCCTCTCCTCGTCATTGCCTCCCCACCACACGTTGTCGTTGCCGCGCTCAATCGCTGTCTCCAGCGGCACGCGCATGACGCGGGAGCGGCCATGGCGACATTGTCCTTATCGTTCTCCTCGAACCACTCGGTGGCCAACACCTTTAACCTCCACCGCGTCGTGTACACATCATGCCGACACGTTTCAGGACTTCCTCGTGGAGCGGAGGTCATGTGCTACCGAAGCGGTACGCCGCGGCGATGCTCCAAGTGTACCTAGCCCATTCCAATCCTCGTCTCTTTAAATTCTTTGATTTCGAGGCTGCCGTACCAATTGAGTGGGTGAATTATAGCCCTTCATTCTAAAATTTTTAGAATTCGAATTTTATTTAAAAAATAACAATGTAATACATTTAAAAGATACCTTTTATCACTATAAACTATCCTTACTATCCCTATCCCTTGGTTCCATTGTTCTTCAGGCCTACACAGGCCCGGCCCAGGGCAGGGCAGGCAGTGTGGTTACCCTGGCCCCCAAGAGCCAGAGGCCCCACATCAAAGCCCATATACCTATATATGGCCTGCCCGTGAAAGGCCAATGCGCAACATGTACGCAAACGTGTTCTCGTGCATTTCTCTAGAGAGAAGTAGGCCTTGTGGGCCATCTCTAAAACGCTGGTTTGGGGTAGTCCGCGTATGATCCTACCTCCAACTCGAAAAGCCTCGAGATGCCCTCTAGAGAGCGCTATAACAACGGTTGCTATTAACCTCCCGTTCCATATCCGTCGTGGGCGTGTAGTTAGACAGTGCGATGTCGCCTTGTAGTTGCTTTGAACTTTTTACATAATTCAAATAACTTCAGCCTAGTTCTATAGGCCAGATCCAACAAAGCATTCTTAGCATTGCACTAATTTCATCAAATCCATGTGCCTTTGTTCCTTAGTCCAACCAAATCTTATATTGGTGTGTGATGAATTATTATGTTTAGCTATTGCAATATTATGCTCTAGAAATGTTTACAAGTTGGAAAACTTTTTTTTGGTCCCACTGAGAACTTATTTGTTTAGGCTTGAATGCAATTATTACTTTGCTCTTTTATTAGTTTATTATCCAAAAAAGGCTTAAAACGTTAATGTAAAATCAAAGGTGTTTTTTATTATTATTCTGTGATGAACAATTGGGCATTGGAGATTATTGGTTTTGTTATTTGGAATTTATTCACGAAGTGGTTTTGGAGATGATTGGATTTCACAGGTGAATATACATGTACTGCTGTGATTTTATGTGGGACCGGTCAGACCGGGCTTGTGCTGCCGGTCAGACCGGCGTGTAATGCGCGGTCAGACCGGCGCAGCCTACGGTCTGATCGGCCGACACTGTGTCGGTTTCGGTTTCGGGTTGTTTATTTGGATATCCGAGTTTATTCCATGATTATGACTTCTAGATGGATACTATACGTATGTAATACTATTGTTTGCTGCTAATGAGTCAAATTGGAGATAGCTTGGTCTCGGAATATGGTTTCTTTATTTGTTCCATGTGTAGGTGACTCGATGTCTCGGGAGAGTATTTGCGGTGATGGACCGGGAGTCGGCTTGGGGATAAGACGACGTCCGTGGTGGTCAGAGATCATGCGGGATACTTAGGCTAGAGTTGATGCATGTGGTTGATGGAGATTCCATATGGCATACGATGGAGTTATTGTGTGCGTATGGGATGCGGAGTCGAATTTGGAAGGAGTCCAAATTTGGTACGTTTGGTTATGTAAAGTTTCTTTCTTGTACTAGAGGGTTTCCTAAGGTGTTTAGGACTCCTAGTATGAGTTTGGTTCGTGGCTTTAGGCTGCCTACCTCATGTATAAATAGAGGGGGAGCGTGAGGCTTCCCGGTATCGCTTTTGAGAGCAATAGAGTTGAGTTTTGAGTTAGGGTTTTGAGTTTAGTCGAAATTTTTGTAAGGAGTGCTGTTGGTGCACTTTGTAAACACAGAGAGAATCAATAAAGTCGTCATCCACTTTAAGAGTTCTTCGATTTGTGTTTCACCGGGTTTCGGCGGTCTAACCGGCGATCTATCGGCGGTCCGACCGGCGGCATTGCGGCGGTCAGACCGGCGGCGGCGATAGGCGCAGCAGGAGATCTCGGCGGTCAGACCGGAGGTACAACACCGGTCAGACCGGCGGCATCTACTCGGTCAGACCGGCAGGACAACTTCGGTCAGACCGCGATCCATCGATTTCGAGGGTAACTTTTATTTCCGCTAAAAGTTTTCGGTTTTTGGGTATACCAACCATTCACCCCCCCTCTGGTTGGCTTAGTTCTTGTGATTCGATCCTACAAGATGAAGTATGTTGAATAGTCCCACATTGGTTGTGGAAGGGCAAAGGACCTAAGATATAAGTGGGGGAGCCCCTCACCTCAATGGCTAGCTTTTGGGGTGGGAAAGGCCCTTTACGATCCTACAGTTAATATACGGTTACGTTATTTTTCGGTGGTCATTGTTGCTTAATAAGTTGGGCCCATCATGTCAAAATCCTAGCTCCGCCACTACTTCTTTTCTAATACATTTATGATAATATTGATGTGCACATTGTCACCAATTAGTATGAAATTAGGTTTCATGATGATTAAATGTATCACCTTTGCTCCTACAACAAAAAAATTTCCATTAATACCTAGATTTAATCACAGGCCTCCATTTTTAGCTCGCTCTAGGCCTCGAAAAGTTCAGGACAGGCCTTGCCTACACCTGCCTATCTAAGAAGATAAACAAATCTTTCTACCTCTGTCTATAATACCCATGTCATCCTCTAAAAATCATTATATTTTGAGACTGAGGAAGTGCTTGCAATATCTTCTTTTCTAATCCTAAGACGAAAGGCGGAAATGTCCAAAGGACGTCGCAGTTGTCGATGGACCTACGCTGTCCAATTTTTCGGAGGTCCCTACATTGTCCAATTGCGATGTTTCAACAAGTCGTTGATCATTACATTTCTGACTAGTCAAGGGAAATCGATTTATTTGTTACAGAGTGGCCTAGCATAACGGTGTATAATACAGCTGCCTCTTGTAGAGAAACTCAACACAGCTTTAGAGCCATCCACTCCCTGGCAGCTTAGAGCCAATCCTAAGCAAACACTGACCTTGGCAGGCAGCTCCATCTTGGCTGGCCAGCTGAGATCAATCATCGATGGAGGTGGCCGTTGGTGCGGCGAGCTGGCTCGTCGGCAAGGTGGTGACGCAGCTGTCCGATAGCTTGGTGGAGGCCTACGTGGCCAGCACCGAGCTTGGCCTCAACATGGAGCAGATCAAGAGCGATCTCATGTTCACGCAAGGGCTGCTCCACGAGGCTCAGATGAGGAGGGATGTGAGCAACCCTGGCCTGCCTGGGCTTTTGGAGATTCTCAGCAAGAAGGCTGACGAGGCTGAGGACACGCTGGATGAGCTCCAGTACTTCATCATCCAGGACCAAATTCATGGCACCCATGAGGCCACCCCGGTGGTAGACAGCAGCATCCGTGGCCAGGCACTCCATGGCCACCATGTTCTTCACCGTACCGTTGGTAACTGCCTTTCATGCTTTTCTTCTTCTTCTACACGAGATGGTGCCGGTGACCATGTTGGCAAGTTGACATTCAATCGAGTAGATATGTCAAAGAAAATCAAATCAATAATAGAAGGCATACATGCCGCATGTAACCATGTATCCAATTTGCTCAAAATTATCCATCCTACAGTAGGAAGGGTTCTAAAGCGACCTCCCAGCAGCTCAACAATTACACAGAATGAATTATATGGGCGGGAAGACATCTTTAACCAGACTCTTGATGACATGTGCACCATTCGTACTGAAACACTATCAGTTCTTCCCATAGTTGGCCCTGGTGGAATCGGAAAGACTACCTTTGCCCAACACCTATACAATCACAAAAAAACAGTGGCGCACTTCTCTAAAAACAAGGCCTGGGTTTGTGTGTCTACTAATTTTGATGTGGTTAGGCTCACCCAGGAAATCTTGAGGTGGCATATGTCAAAATGGAAATGAGGGAAGTAGTGAAGCACATAAAACATCCAACTTGGATCAGCTCCAAAAATCCATTGAAGAAAGACTGGATCCTAAAAGATTTTTACTTGTCTTGGATGATATGTGGAAATGCAACAGTGAGGCTGAATGGGGAAGTCTACTAGCTCCATTCAAAACAGGAGAAGCCAAAGGAAGTGTGGTTATCGTCACAACTCGCTTTCCATCTATAGCACAAATGATGAAAACAACCAAGCCAATAGAACTGCAAGGTCTAGAGGATGATGAATTCTTGACATTCTTTGAAGAATGTATATTTGGTCAAGACAAGCCTGCATGTTATGAAGATGACTTCATTGATATTGCAAGAAAAATTTCCAAGAAATTGAAGGGTTTTCCACTAGCAGCCAAAAGCGTTGGTCGATTATTGAAGAATAACCTTTCTCAGGAAAGTTGGATGGAAGTTCTTGAAAGAAATGAGTGGAAAAATCGGCAAGGTGACGATGACATAATGCCAGCACTACATATTAGCTATGATTATCTTCCATTTTATCCAAAAAAGTGTTTTTCTTATTGTGCCCTTTACCCTAAGGACCACTGGTTTAATAAATTAGAGATTACTCATTTTTGGGAAGCATTAGGCATCCTATGTTATGGATGTCAAAATAACAAAGATACTGATATAGGATTAAAGTATTTGGATGAACTTTAGGTAATGGTTTTCTCATGAAGGAAGGTGATGATAGTAGGCCATATTATGTAATGCATGACTTATTACATGATCTAGCACAAAATATTTCGTCACAAGAGTGCATCAACATAAGTTCATATAGTTTTAGGTCTAATAGCATCCCGCAATCTATTCGACATGTATCCATCACCTTACAAGATAAGTATGAGGAAAGTTTTGAGAGAGAAATAGAAAAATTCAAGAAAAAAATAGACATAGGAAATTTACGGACATTAATGCTTTTTGGAGAAAGCAATGCAAGCATGGCCTTTTTCAAAGACTTACTAAAACAAACAAAATGTCTTCGTGTTCTGTTTATGCATGCAGACTCACTCGAATCATTCCCACACAACTTCTCGAAACTGATCCACCTTCGATATCTAAAGTTGAAAATACCTTATAACGTAAAATTGTCTCTACCAAACGCAGTAAGTAGATTTTATCACTTGAAACTTTTGGACCTAGGGAATAGAAATTGTATTTTGCCAAAAGACATTAATCATCTAGTCAATTTATGCCTCTTTCTTGCTTCGAAAGAACTTTGTTCCAACATTCCTGGGATTGGCAAGATGAAGTATTTGCGGAGGTTGGAAGAGTACCATGTTAAGAAAGAGGGTATTGGGTTTGAGCTGAGTGAGCTAGGGGATTTGACAGAGCTTGGAGGTGAACTGAAAATATTTAATCTTGAGAACGTGACAACAAGGGAAGAAGCTAATGAAGCCAAGTTGATGATCAAAACAAATCTGAAAACATTGAAGCTAGTTTGGAGTGTGGTGCAACGGACAACACGATCTGATGTTCTTGACGGTCTCCAACCACCTCCTAATCTTAAAACACTTGTCATAATAAACCATGGTGGTTCGGTTGGTCCTAGTTGGTTGTGTAGTTATATTTGTGTAAAATACTTGAAATCATTGCATCTAGAGGGTGTCTGTTGGGGCACTCTCCCACTTTTTGGTCAACTGATGCAGCTAGAGGAACTTACTTTGAAGAGTATTGCAGGTATACATCAGTTGGGACCTGATTTTGGTGGTGTAACACAAAAAAGTTTCTCACACTTGAAGAAAGTTGAACTTATTAATATGCCAGACCTTGTGGAGTGGGTTGGGGGAGCTCATTGCCATTTGTTTTCGAAGATTACAAGCATCAAGTGTGAAAATTGTCCTAATTTCTCTTCGTTGCTGCGGCCATCCTCGGAGTGCTCTGTCTCTCATATACAAGACATAAACACCACATGGTTTCCCAACTTGTGTGATCTTGACATTAGGAGTTGCCCCAAGTTGTCCCTGCCCCCCATGCCTCATACTTCCACGCTGACACGTGTTAGTGTGAGAAAAGGTGATGAAACACTCTTGTATTTACGGGAAGAAGAGCTGACAGCATACCATTATGATGGTGCTTTGGCACTCCACAACCTGGGTAAAGTAAAAGCTATGGAAATTGTAGATATGCTGCATTTTCCATTGGCTGACCTCCAAAATCTAAACTGCCTAACACGACATTCTTTCGAGGATTGCGATAACATTGACAATACTGTTGTTCTCCATTCAGTTCAGTCGCTCTATCTCGATGATTGTCATCTTACTGGAAAATCATTGACAATGGTATTAAGCATTTTTCCGGCTCTTACCTACTTCAATTTGAGAATGTTCGGTGAAAATCATGACATAGAGGAAATAGTGCTGCAGGCCCCAATCACCTGCTCATTGTGCCATATGTCGATATCCTCCAGCAAGAACCTAGTTCTGCCAGTTGAGGACGGAGGAGGTCTGCAGGAACTCTCCTCACTCCAGTCACTCAGGATTTCAGATTGTGGCAGAATGTTCTCTCGATGGTGCATGGTCGATGCAGGAGCTCGTACCAGCAAGCCCCTCCCTTCTTCCCTCAGGGAGCTCAGTATTTGTAGAGAGTCAAGCATGCAGTCGATGGCTCTGCTCTCAAACCTCACATCTCTCACACATCTTACACTATTGGAATGTGAAGACTTAACAGTAGATGGATTTGATCCTCTCATTACACTCAACCTCAAGGAATTGGTGGTTTTAAATAATTGTTATGAGAACAATTATACTTGTTCCATAGCAGCAGATTTGCTCTCAGAAATGACAAGGACCAAAGTATTATCTGCTGGTTCCTTACAACTGGAAGCACTTAAGGTGGACAATATCTCAGGAGTGCTTGTTCCCTCCATTTGCAGCCTCCTTGCTGCCAACCTCCACAAGTTAATTTTCAAATCTGACTTGCAGATGGAAAGCTTCGATGAAGAACAAGAGCAGGCGCTTCAGCTTCTCACCTCCCTCAAACAACTATATTTTGCCGACTGCCTAAGTCTACTTTCCCTCCCCGATGGGTTGCATCGCATTTCTTCTCTCCAGAAATTGCACATATATAATTGTCCTGAAATTGGATTCCTACCCAAGGAGGGCTTCCCCTCTTCATTGAGAGATCTGGTGTTATCAGAGTGTAGCGTCGATCTACAAGATCAATTGAAGAAATTGGAGACATCAAACCCAGATTTATTTGTACACCACATGAGGTAAAAAGGAAAGAAAAAGAGGTGTTCTCTCAACTACTACTTATTTCAGCATCCATCTGTAACCTTCAATACTAAACTAAAACTGCTCTGCTTTGTTTCCTACTTTGCTGTGAAGGATGGGCCGAATCAGTCTGGAGATATAGCGGACTATCTGCATCCGCATGCGAGTAACACAATAGCACATGCGGGCCAAAGGATCGATCGGTTCTTCCCTCTGCAACAATCTGGAAGGTTCTTGAAAAACCAACTTTTTTTAATTTTATGTGGTCGGGAATTTATGATCTCCTTTTTTTAGTGCATGCAAGCGACCACTCTGTTATTCGCCCATGTAGTTCATTGCTTCCTTCACCTAACCAATGTTATATTAACTGTCAGACAGTTTTGGTAACCTTGGCTAGAGACTCAGCATGGTGATAATGCATGCAGCAGGCTGATAGCTATGCGGTAAATTTGAGACGCGCCTTGCCCTGGTCTGACCTCTACAACATCAGTTACACCTAGGTGGTCAGTAACCTCTCCTCAACTCATCTCGTCTCTCTCTCTCTCTCTTGATCTCTCCAAAATAGGGAAGTTAGAGGATATGTCCTTTAAAACTACTCCCTCTGTCCCGAAATAAGTTAATATAATATGACATGTAATATTTTCAAGTAAAGTATGCTAAAAAAAACAAGTATGCTAAAAATGACTCTAAAGTATGTATAGGGTAAAAGTATTCTAGGCAATTTTTAAAATGCCTCTAAAAGGTGTTTACACTTTTGAACTCCCGAATTTAGAGACAATTTGAAATTCTCTTCTACAAAAGTGTCTCAACATAAGGTTTTTGTTATAGTGTGAGCTTGGCATTGAGTGTGTATTCTTTCTGTGGAAACCTATCAATCCAAAAGCTTGTCCAGAACTCATCAGTTTGACATGGTACAGTAAAGTTCAGACCTGCCTGCCAGTTCATGTAATCATTTGCTCTTTAGCTTATTAGCCTTAGCGAAAATTTGAATTTCAGAACTTAATTTTAGGGTTGATTTTATTAATTGTTTTCCATCATAGTTTGTTTTCTGGCATTGTGTCACGCCCACGCCTACCATCTTTCATTGGCAGCTTACAACGGACAAATGAAGAACAATAGAACATCATTGCTTAAAATAAAGACAGATGATGATCAAAAGATCACCACAGTTGACATGAGTTCTGTGGAGCATCGATTCCATTTCATCATCTGGTATGTTCATCTATGTAAGCAGTTTTAGATGACAGCATCAGGCCCAAATACGAATTATACCCTTACATACTCTTTTGTCCTTGCTCTAAGTAGAAATTTAACAAATAATATATTATGATTGAAACAAATGAGTTTATATGTTTTACAGCCCATCTAAACTTTTCATTGAGACTGGTCCCACCAACTCCAAACAACATAGACCACACAGCTCTACTAGACTACTAATAAACTGGCAATGGATTCTGGTGTTGGTAACAGAGGCATATATGGTCTTTCTTCTTTTTTTTTTAATTGAAGAGGTGCATATGGTCATCGATAGGAGAATCATTTTGAGCTTATTAGTTTGTTAAGTCCCATTTAATCATTCATTATGGAATGCTAAACCGATTGCACATAATACTGATATAACTGGAATGATATAATATTTCTTGACTACTAGATAATACCCCGCGCGTTGCTGCGGACATAATAAATAACTTTCAAACATGCAATATGTGCATAACATTTGAGAAGAAAAAAGAAAAAAACTACTTATTACCATATAATTGATGGAGTATATACAGTGGTAATTATAACTAAATATTACATGATGGAGTATCTCCCCAGGTAGCAGTGGTTGGCCAATGCAACTAACAGAATTACAACTCAAATATATGGCTGTTGACCGGATAGAGCAAGTATTAATAAACAAAATTGAAGGCCACTAAACATTACTGGAAAATGAAAAATATACACCATCAATAAAATTACCCAAAATTATGTACTATGTGTTTATGAACATAGCATGTATGAAAAATAACAGTAGAAAAGCAAGTAAGGTGTCATACTGTTGTCCTCGTTAACTTGATAGCCTTTATTCAGCATGACATTTTTCCTAGTACCGCTTCCCTCGCTGACCCATTGATCTCAGTTTTGGAAATTCTGTAGTTAATCTTGCAAATGAATGCCAATTGATTCATGAATAAGGTGCTAGAATATCATAAATAATTGTGGTAAGAAATGTTTATTTAACTGGAAGTAGCAATTATTATGCATATCTTATCGTATAAATATGCGATGAACATTAGGAGCGCATTTGTAGTTGCATAGCTGATCAGGAATGTAGTCAAGTCATGTAGCAAACCTAGGTGATGAGTGATGACTACTTTACAATTACAAAACTGATAATAACCATAACTGAAACATCAATATTTTATATTTTTAAACATCTACAAATATAGTCCAATTATCACTGATAGCAAGGAAATCATAACTAAGGTGTCAAACTATTATATAATAATGGTAGAAAATTTTCATGCTTGAGTAAGATATGGGAAGTTGGGAAAAGGATTATTACCTCGTATATATAATTAAGTACTCATCCTTGATTAACTCTTTGGAGTGATTTTAGCTTTCAGAAAACTCCAAAAATATTTATATCACCAAGCTAATTCAAGAGTGACAAAAGATACTTAAAAACATATCTAGAGTATACATGATCAGAAAATAAAATGAACTTTGAGACGGAAGACAACCTAATCTATTTAAGAGCAAACCTGTGTGTCTGTGTGTGGAGAATCTGACATCATTCTTGATGAGGACCTTATCAAAAGTGAAAAGCACATCAACGACATAGATGTACCGAGATATATATAGCTTCACCAGTTAAAGACCATAATTAAAATACCAAAAGAAGAAAGCTCCATCCGCTTAGCAGCCCATATGATTGTTACTTAGCTCGATGAGTTCTTAGATCTGATCGCGTGACGACAAATCAACCAATAGATGCATATTTGCCACGTCTTCAACCACTTAAGAATGAGAAGTGGTCTATAATTCAGGATAAATAAAGAATATGAATCAACTAAATCAGTAGCCAAGAACCTGAAACCTGGAAAAAGAGGATACAGCAACAATAAAATTCTCTGCTGGGTATCAGATTTATTGAAGATAAGGAAAGGGGAAATCGGTAGGTAACCTGTGTTAGATCATTGAAGTAATTGGAGAGGATCGACCAGGTGAGGGCTGCATATGAATCCAGCAAGCAGAGTTGCAAGAACGGTAGTAAAACGCCAGCAGCCTGGTAGAGTGTGGTAGATCGACGAATAAGCGAGATGATAAATTGGATATAGATGCAGAACTGATAAAGGGATAAGAGGAGAAGAAAACGCATTAAGCCATTAATGGATTTACTTGATAACAGCCGTGAAGTGTTTTCCTCGGTGGTTGTCGACGGTTTTCATTAATCATGGTAACCTAAAGAGGCGAACAACCTTAGACATGGGAGAGGAAGGGGAAGCAGCGCACGAGCCGCCATGGGGGCGACAGGAGGGGAAGCGCCACACCCTCATCCTGCCTCTGTGTGGCACGGGAGGCGGATGACATGCCAGCGCCGGTACGGGCGAGCACGATGCGGGAGATGGAGAGGATCACGGCGAGATTGATACGAAGGGGGCGGCGGAGCGAGATGCGGGAGAGGGAATCGATGCGAGCGTGCGAGGGGAGAGGAGAGGAACGATGTGGGAGAGAAGGGTTGATGCGCGTGGGGCCGGTGAAGCAGCGAGATGTGGGAGAGGAGAGGAGCGATGCGACCGCTTGATTGAGATCGAACGGTGGAGAGAAAATGGGGTGATGTGGAAGCACCAGGAAGCAGAGAATTCTAGTAATTGGGATGATTTGTATAGGTATATAGGATTCCTGCTAGGGGAAGGTAATAAACCTGTGATTCCAACCACACAATAATCTTAATTATCTAGACTACACAGTACAAACTGCATATGCAGATAATACTGATGTACGATGGATTGATGGCTCAGTACTAGCCTACGAAGGAACTTTTGATCTAGCAGATGTTTTTCGTCCTAACTCAATGCAAATGTTATATCTGGAGTTTACCATGCATTAGCCTCGTACTTTTTTTTTTCTTTCCAGGTGACTTCCAAGACAAAATTGGTGTTCCATCCAACGACAGCGAGTAACGCAACCTGCACTATCTGTCTCCATATCTTGAAAGAGGCAAAGAGCTGCTTCTTCGTTCCGGGCATTCCCCCTGCTGTTCCTACTGAAGATCACAAAAGAGATAGCCGGCGGTGGCGATGGTGGTGGCGGAAATTGAGAGCCGCGGCCTAAATGCGAGGCCGGCGGTGGCAGACGAGCGGAGGCGGCGGAAAATGCTCGTCAACCTGGTCCGCTGGGAGACGAGCAGTTTCCACGCGTGGGGTTCGGCTGGCGGGCGACGGCGCTCTGCTCTGGGTGGTGGCACACTGGAGAGATGAAACATCTAGAGGGAAAATGGAAAGAGGGGGAGAAATTTGTTTTGTTGCCAAAAGAAAACAAATTTCTTCGAGTACATATTATATATACAGTATATCAAATGGCTCTGATTTCTTCTTGTCTTGGAAATTACAGCCTGACTTATTAGCTTAGAATGAGGTCAATAACATAGCCAACTATTGGCTGCAATAGATGGGCACATCATCTGGAGTAGGATTCAGCTTATCTGACTTCAACCCTCACGATGGCAGAGAGCAGTAGAGGTCATCCAACTATCCACGTTCGATCGAACCGTCTGCCTAGGAAGCGCATCAAATACTCCTCGTCTGACCTGTATTTGTTGTGCTTCCTGGGCGGACGGTTCAATCGAACGTGGACGGTTGGATGACCTCGACTGCTCTCTGCCGTCGTGAGGGGTGAAGTCAGATGAGCTGAATCCCTGGAGTAAGCATTATAGCTAAGTGATACAATAGATATATCATATACTTACTGGAACACAAATATTCTTTTTGTTTTTATAGGCCCACCATCCCTCTACTCTCTTTCTTGCCGGAGGAGGAGATGCATGGGATCCTTCACGTGCTAAGGGTCTGTTTGGTTGCTACCCTGAGCACCAAGCCTGAGAAATTTGTATGCCTGTAGGCATCCGAGATGCTCATGAAGCTTGCCTGGCCAGGCCGCCTGATGCTTTCCTTGTTTGGTTTGCCACTCCTGCCTGAGAGGAAAAACTGATGTTGGGCTTGAGATTATTACTGCTAATACTGATGTTAGAGCCAATACGGTTGGGCTTGAGAAATTGAGATGATTAGTGTAGATGCTAATTGCAGACACAAATCATAGAAGACAACTGAAATCCATGGGGAAAAAATGGGGAAAAAAAGGGAAAGAGAAATAAGAAAGAAATCCCCAAATCCAAGCATGCACCAAATTAAATATTCCATGATTTCTCCCAGCCATGTAAAGCGATTCAATCAATGATATTTCTCTCAGACACACGCAGAGCACTTACTATCAACGAATCCAATGCTAGCAGCCATGGTGGCATCTTCTCGAGGCTGCAGATCTAGCAAGGCGGCCGGACTGCTTCGTGCGCGAAATCCTTTGAGACGACAGCATCGAGGGCTTCGCCCAGCGGCAGGGGGCGAGATGCTTTACGTAGCGGTGGGTTTAGCATGTTGGTGATGACTCACACGCCGGCATCGGAGGCAAAAGCGGCGGTGGTGGGGGTCTTCGCGCGACGACGCCGCCCGCTTTTTCTTAGCGATACTGCGCATGGAGCTCAAGCGACCGATTTTGGTCGCCTGGCTCACGCTAATGACATTACGTGTTTGCTTAGGCCAGGCAAGAGGAAAACAGACTCAGGGTGGCAACCAAACAGGAGGTAATCGAACTCAGGCTAGATCCAGGCCAGGCTAGTTTTGCTCAGGGTAGCAACCAAACAGCCCCTAAGTACAAGGACGAACATCAGTACATCATGGCCGCCGCGTTCATCCGGTCCGGCGCGTGCACGTCTGGCGCTGCTGTACTAGGAGACGACGACTGTGGTGGACGGGGATGGCGGCCGCTGCAAAGGCGGACGAGGGTGGTAGGACGGGTGTGTGTGAGGATGACAGGATGGATGAGGACGAGGATGGCGCGGCGCGGCGGATGTGGGCGAGGACAGTGGGATGGACGAGGACGAGGACAGCGGCCCGGCGCGGTGGATGCGGGCGAGAATGACAGGGTGGACACCGGCGACAACGGCAGCCGCTGAGGATGAGGACAGCGGCGGCCGCGCGGGCGACGATGGCGGCCATGGCATGGCTGATGTAGGCGGCCGGGCTGGACGAGAACCACAACGGCGACGGCCACCGCCGCCGTGGACGAGGTCCGCGGCCGAGGCAGTTGCGGTGGGCGAGGGCCACTGCCAAGGCGAGCAGAGGCGATGGAGACGACAGCCATGGCGGACGAGGGTGGCAACAACAGTAGACAAGGGCGATGGAGACGCCGGCCATGGTGCACGAGGCGGCGGCCCGGTGGAGCGCGACGACGGCAGATGAGGGCGACGGAGACGCTGGCCATGGTCGATGAGGCGGCGGCCCGGTGGAGCGTGACGGCAACAACAGGGAACACAGGCGGAGCGAACGCGCTGGTGGTGATACCGGCGGACGCGGGCGGAGTGGATGGTGATGCAGACGTGCTGGTGGGCCCCGCTGCCTCGGGGCGAGCGTGCAGTCAAGCGACTAATTAGGCCATCCCCAACAAAGAAACTATCTAGTTGGTTTCTATACTTGCCATGTCATATAGACACTATGTATTCAATGGATGGTGTCTTTAAATTAAACTAGCTGGGTGGCCCACGCAATTGCGCGGCTAGCACCCATACAAAATATTTATTTTTTAATATGATTTTACTTCATATTTATTAAATAACTATTTTGTTGTCTTAAGACTTTGAAAGGTCAAACCTTATCATCCCCATGTTTATGCCTTTATAGATTTTAAAAGTCACTCCTGTCGCTACTCCTATGTCTGTTACCTTTTTATTTGTTTGTTTGATCTATCACTATTTCTATTCATTCTTCTTGGAACATTTAAAAATTAGACTTTATAGTTTGTTTTTTGAGTTTATTGTCTCGTTGGGTTTTTATAATTTTTAGAAGTCCCGTCAAACACTGCCACTAACTCATCTATGGTTCGTCCGCTGCCGCTTCTCTTTATTATCATTGGGGTTTTATAAATTGAATATAATTATCGTTTGGGTTCAATTTTTTTTTTGCTTTTTAGAAGTCCCGCCAAACCGTCAACGGCTTTGCCACTATATTCCTCTACGGCTCACACGCTGCCTCTCTTCTTTATTGTTATTGAGATATAAAATCAAAAATGATTATCATTATTTTTCTTTACTTTCTATAAGTCTCAAACCTTTCAAAATTGGACCTCATAGTTTTTATAGTTTGTTGTCTCGTTGGGTTTCATTTTTATAATTTCTAGAAATCCCATCAAACGCGGCTATTATACCTCTCTACAGCATATCCGTTGTCTCCTCTATTTATTGTTATTGGGATTTTAAAAATCAAACATAATTATTATTTAGGTTTATTTTTTTGTCTTTCAAGAAGTCCTGCCAAACCATGAGCGACATTGTCACTATACTCCTCTACGGCTTGCTCGCTGTCTCCCCTCTTTATTGTCACTGAGATTTTAAAATCAAACGTGATTATCATTAGGGTTGATTTAATTAATCTCGTGTTCTACCCTATCTAGACTATTCTTTCGATATGCTTTATTTTCTATTTCAAATTTTAATTATTTATAAATTCTATTCCTATTAGAACTCTTCATTATTATTGGGATTTTAAAAATATAACCTGACCATTCTTTGGTTTTCTTTTTTAGTTTGTAGAAGTCTCGCTAGCCGTCATTGCCCATTTCCTTTGTCACCCTCGTTTTGTCCTCTTAATAATACAACAGAATTCTTTTTTTTTCTTTTATTCTATATGGTAGTTCTCTTTCAATATTTTTCTTTCTAATTCTAGTTATTTTTAATTGTATTCTTACTTGAACTTTTATTTTTTTTTAATTTGAATTTTATTTTATTTTTCATTTCCGAATTTGATTAATCTCACGTTATGCTCTAGATAGGCTGTTATTTAAATATTTACTTATTTTTATTTTGAATTTTAGTTATTTTTAAAAATATATTCCTACTTGAACTCTATTTTTCCCTCCGATTAATGTGATAATTTTTACTTCAGATTTCAGTTATTTATAAATTTATTCCTATTTGAACTTTCATTTTTCTTTTTCTAATTTTGTAATTTATTTTATTTTTTATTTTAAATTTCAGCTATTGATAAATTTTATTCATAATTGAATACAGTTAATGTTGATTTTTTAAAAGATAACCAAATACTATTTAGAAAACGAGCTTATCAGTTGCCCCTTGCCCGATTGGGAGTTCAAATAGATATATTCTTGTTTTGTTCTCGGGTACTTTTATATTTTTCTAGTATTTTTATAACTTGTGAGTAGGATTTGCCCAGTACTTATTTCTGGGCAATCGTTCTCAACCACTATAACATATGTCCACCATGAATTGGTACAGATTGTTCGTTAAAAAAATTGGTGTAGTTCTTTTTATTTTTCTTTTTATTATTTATTAATTTTGTAATTTTTAGATCTCCTTATATAATATTTGGATGTATTATTAATTGTATGCGCCATTGCTGCCTGTAGCGGGCAGATTGCCAATTAAGAGGATTGAATTTTTGGTTTTTTTTTTACAAAGTTTGAGTAGGACTCTTAATAATATCTGTCCAATCAATCTCAATGGTTAAATTATAGATCTACCATAATTCAATGGTGTAGATTATTCACTTTTTCTTCGATTAATGTGGGAATTTCTAGCCCCCACAGCGAACGTGGTGCCTCCTTTCAAGGCAGTTTTAATAATATAATAGATTCTCATCCAATCACATCTTTTCTCTCTTCTTTTATCAACATATTCCCATATTTTTATTCTTGGTTCTTGTGTAGAGATGGTTTCTTCATCTTTTTACCTCTCTTCTCGTTAACTTTTTTGCCACATACTCCCTCCGTTTCTAAATATTTGACGCCGTTAAATTTTTTACATATGTTTGACTATCCGTCTTATTTAAAAAATTTAAGTAATTATTAATTTTTCTCCTATCATTTGATTCATTGTTAAATATACTTATATGTATATATATAATTTCACATATTTCACAAAAGTTTTTGAATAAGACGAACGGTTAAACATATGTTAAAAAGTCAACGGTGTCAAATATTTAGAAATAGAAGGAGTATGATTTTTGCTTATGTGAGGTATTTAATGCTATGGAAACTAGATGGCATGGAGGGTTGGGATGGCCTTAGTCGTCCGCTGCTACTCTCTCCTCCATATCATAAAAAAATCTTACGTGGACCTTATATCGCCCATTATTGTAACCGCTCTTACGGAGAGGAATCACTAGACATGATACTGTTTGACACGCGACTGTTGATCAAATTAGTGCATCACTAAAAAACAATCTTTTCCGTACTTATGAATTGCTGCACGACAACAAAACCAATGTTTTCTATAATTACGAACAAAATTAGTTACTACTATTCCTTTTGCAGGATGATTATGATTTCTCGATTTGTCATGTAATTTTTTTTAAAAAAAACAAATCAGCACAAGATTGTGTCCACTCTATTACTAGCTACCTCCGCAAAAGAAATATATTTCTACCGAATTTCAGAAAGATAATTATACCACCTATAATCGTATCCGGTTTTGTCAGAAATACAACATAACTAGCTTCAGAAAAACTAACCGACGATATCCCGTACGGGGGAAGTGGGGACGGGATACATAATGAATGGTCATCGTCCTTATCCGTCTGCATCCTTTTCCGCCCGACTCGATCCCCAATCTCCTTTGTCGCTCTTCTCTTGCACCTACGCCTCGCATCCGCCGCCACTCTTCTCCTTCCTCTCCTCTTCTTCCTTGCCTAGCTACAAGCTTGAAAATGGCTAGAGCTCCTTTCTCCTGCTACACCTACCCTCCTGTTCCATCCCCCCTCACCATCAACGAGCCAAGGAGAGGGCTGCCAGCACCAGATCTAGAGATATCTAGGGCCTCCCCGTCATTGGATCCGCCTGAGCCATGTCAGTGATGAGGTGATGATCGCACCGGCCCATGTGGCCTCCACCTCGATGTCATGCCATCGAGGAGGATGCCAATCGATGTGAATCCTCCCACGCAACTGTTAGTGGTGATGAAGGGGAGACAAATGAAGGTGCTAGATTTGGAGTTTCGATTGACAATCGACGTGGTGTTGCAGACATCGTGTTGCTCGTCGACGTTGTGCGCAGGTATGTCGTGCATGTGGCGTATCACCATGGCTCAGCTGGTACCTACAGGTATCAGGCATGGTACCAGTGGTATCATGTTGATACCTACAGGTTTCAGGGCTGGTACCTATGGTATCATGGTTGATACCTATGGGTACCAGACCTAGTACTAGTGGTATCATGGTTGATACCTACAAGTTTCAGACATGGTAACTTTGGTATCATGGTTGATACCTACAGGTTTCAAGGCTGATACCTGTGGTATCATGGTTGATACATATGGGTACCAGACCTGGTACTAGTGGTATCATGGTTGATACTCACAAGTTTCAGACCTGGTACCTTTGGTAGCATGGTTAATACCTACAGGTTTTAGACTTGGTATAGGTACCAACCAATATCACATAGGTACCAAGTACAAGGTATAACGTGCGTCACTGCCGCTTGGGCAGGTGGTGAGCTATCGACCACCAGCGTTTTGTCTCGTCTTCTCCCTTCTATTCCTTTCCAAATGTCCATGCCTTTTCTTCTCAATCTGGTGTTGGTACAAGGGTCACCAGGCTGCTACAGCCTGCAGGGACCAACTTTGCCACCTAAGCCACTACTGGTACTGTGGCCTTCTCCTAGCGCCTCGCGCGTGCTCCTCCACCAGCTAGGGCGTGAGCGCGTAGGGCGGCGCTGAGTGGTGGACTCGTGAGTGGATAAAGTGGTGGCGGAGCTAACGTCATCAATATAAAGTATCTCGTTTAGACGGGATGCCGTACCCTAGCTAGCAGCCCTCTATAGCTTTATATGGAACGAAAATACCATATACCTAGATTTATATGGAAGGGTATATATATATTTGAGTATGAAATTTCTATTGGCTTAAAAAAATAATATGGGCATTCTACGAATAACATGTAAATGCCATTCAATATGTCAGAATCCGATCGATTCGTGTAATATAAGGTCTTATATGCTCCTATCCCACTTGTAGTTTTCAAGTTCTAATTGAACAGTCATACCCATATAAATACAAAGACTCCCATTGAGACATAGCATCAAATTATAAACCATAGCCATAAGCCAGATCAAACACCAACTAGCCATGAGGAAACCTAAAGCTAGCCGCCGAGGCGCCGACTACAAGTCATCGGATTAGTCCTCATTGAAGACTACTTAGGCTTAGATTAGTTAGCTTGCCTCTAATTTTATAATCGGTGTGAAACATCATCGAACGATACATATAAATTGGATTAGGGCTATTTACCTATCAAGGGGTCTGAACAAGCTAGTATAAACAATATATATTTCCGAAAACTGAACCAGTATATTTCTTGTCTCCGTGTCGACGGGGGATACCAGCACACTGGAAGAATATGGTATAGGGGTATGTTGGTACGAGGATCTACACGATACGACATCAAGCAAACCCGGAGACAAGGATTATACTGATTCAGACCCCTCATAAGGTAATAGCCATAATCCAATCTATATGAGATTGATATGGAAGAACCACGGATTACAATAGAGAACCAACGATTCCGAGATTACCAGCGAGATCCTTGTCGAGATGGTTTCGACGAGATCTTCTAGCGAGTAGGCTTCACGTCCTCCGGATTATAGGCTACAATGGTGGTGTTGGTGCTATGATTCGATGATCTAGACCCCTTAGGGGTGTGTCTTTTATAACATGAATCACCTTAGTCTCCAAGTAAAACTCGGTGACTATGGACCCCACACGATATAGTATAACCTAACCCTCTCCGAGTAGGACTCTGTTGTTCACTTGCTCGTGAGGATAATTTCTATAATCTCTTGTTAATTTCCTCATCGTATACGGAAATATATCGTACACACGAAGGTATGTCGTATCCATATATTCTATAAATCGTAGGATAGGAGATATACCTTATCCGTAATCATGATAGGCTAGTAGCGTTGTTTTGCCACGCCAGCCACGGTGGGGTGGCAAGAGGCTAGCATGATAGGACAGCACTGCCATGCCAGCTGCGCGTGGCGTGCCAAAGTTATTTGGCCAAGCCAGGCGGGCTGGAGTAGCCAAAAGGTTCAGATTCGGACATATTTTTTCGAAAGGTCTATTTATAAAATTAAAAAAATAAAAAGTCTAAAAAATAAAAAAATTTCGCAGGTAACTGGTGCCTCTTATTTCTTAACAGAAAAACTCTCGAACCTCTATTCTAGTGTGATAGGTATAGCAGTTCTTTCACTAGATGCTACCTTGAGACAATCTCACCAGAATAAGTTGATTGAACAGGTTTCTGGGTACTGCAACAGTGTTTTAGGAAAACAAATTCAGCCACACTCCATATATTCATTGAAATATCTCAATACAAATTCCACCCCCGGGAACTTGGGCCAGCCAGCAGGTTCTAGGTTCCATAGATTACATAGAACAGAACTTATCACACAACAGAGATCAAAAACTCAGGTTGTCCCATCAACATAGCAACATGTTTGAGAATTCAAGCATGGTAATTCAGAGCATTGTTCCAGATCCAACGCCCAGCAGCAAAGCAACACTTCGTACATCTTCTTGGTCCTTTATTCTCACAAAAAAATGTTTCCCATTTCATCACCCATATTACCATATAAAATGCCTATAAAATATGTCAGACAGCCAAAAAAAATCGATACTCATGTGAGAAGCTCCACAACAACCACCTCTGATGCAGAACAAACGTCGTGTGCAGACTGCTACGGCGGCAGTGACAGAGTCGGGCATGTCAAAGGAGGGAGAAGGCGCGCGCCAGGTGTGGGACAAAGACACGCCTGAGCTGAGGAACAGCGTCGCGCGTCGAGGAGCGCGAAATGCGGCGGCATCCAACTCAGATAGTCACATTTGTTCACGAGGATGAGGAGATTGCGTCGTTGCGTGCTTAGCTGACTGCATTACTTCATTTCCGATCACACCCTAGTAGATTGAAAGGCCGGATTTAGTTTAGTACCTGGTGGTACCATTTGTTGGATTGGAACACAGCTCATCTCTTTTGTCTCCGGAAGTACTTGACGCCTCTCCAGGTACTTTTGCCACCCTGCAAGTCACCGCCTTTTTCCCTGCTTCCTACTCCACACGCCACCTCTCATCCAGAGTTGACTACCATGCACCCAGCCATGTGAGGGATGGCATCTCGATGCATGACCACTTCATGGGGAAGACAAAACTAAAATTTTCCCTTTTGTTGCATTAGTTGTACACGCGAATGATGAATGGATTCCAGTAGTAAAGGAGCAAAGCCATCAGAGGGCGCAGGGTACTTCTCTCAAGTCTCAACTGCTGCATTCAGCTAGCATTGTACTTACTATCCACCAACACTCAAAACCAATTGACCCATCATCTTTCTCGCGGCCAGCCGGCAGAGGAGATCCATGGAGGTGGCCATCGGTGCGGCAAGCTGGCTCCTCGGCAAGGTGGTGACGCAGCTGTCCAATGACCTGGTGGCGGCATACTTGGCCAGCACCAACCTTGGCCTCAACATTAGGCAGATCAAGACTGACCTTGCATACACGCAAGGGCTGCTTAACGCGGCTGAGGGGAGGGATTTCAGCAACAACCACGGCCTGCGGATACTGCTAGAGGAGCTGGCCAAGAAGGCGGACGAGACTGAGGACACGCTGGACGAGCTGCACTACTTCATCTTGCAGGACCAGATCGACGGCACCCATGAGACAATCCCGGAGGTACATGATTGCCTCCGTGGTCAAGCCATCCATGGGCGCCACGCTTTTCACCACACTGTCGGTAGCTGGTTTCCATGCTTTTCTTGTTTCTCTACGCGACACAAGGCCAGTGGCCTCCATGGTTATACAGCCAAGTCACATAGTGATGTTGTTGACCATGTTAGCAAGTTGTCATTCAATAGAGTAGAAATGTCCAACAAAATTAAGTTACTGATAGAAAGTATAAATGCCTTATGTACCCGTGTATCCGACTTGCTCAAAATTAACCGTACAATAGGAAGGATTGCCACCCTAAAGCAACCACCCACTAGTTCAACTATTACGCAAGATATTTTGTATGGGAGGAAAGACATCTTTGAACATACCCTTAATGACGTGGTTAACTACACTATTCATAGTGGAACACTACCAGTTCTTACAATAGTTGGCCCTGGTGGAATTGGGAAGACAACTTTCGCCCAACACCTGTACAATGACAAAAGAACAGAGGCACACTTTTCTATCAATAAGGCTTGGGTTTGTGTCTCAACTAACTTCGATGTGCTTAGGCTCACACAAGAGATCCTCAAGTGCATACTTGACATCTTCTATTATATACTAAAAGTCCATTAAATTTCCTATAAACACTCTCAAGCTGACATATGGCATCCTCAAAACGATCTCTAGCTGCCACATGGCACAACAAGATATATAGGGACCCACATTTGCAGCCCCACTCAATGTATCGTGTATTTGTGTGTATAGAAAGCGAGGGCCCACATGTGCATTCCCGCACGATGCATCCATCTTATGTAGATTAGTTTGATGCTTCTTCCATATAAGATACCAAATCTATCTCTAAGCAAAAGCAAGCCAGATTAGTTACTCCTACGGGACTAGCAAATTATATCTCCTACATACAGGACGCTGTCAGTAAATTATATATCCTACGTAGCTCAAAGATAAAATTTGAATTTACAATTAAAATTCATATTCTTTCATCAATGGACAGATTCAAAATATTTCAAATCCTAACGCCACAAAAATTTTGACAATTTATATAAGGTGCCAATTGTTTTAAAAAGTCAAATAGATTCATTTGTCAAGTTTGTAATAATTAAAATCAAATAATCATATCCTAATTATTTTTTACGCACCCTAATTTTATCTTCATATCTATCTATAACATATTAAAAGTTTATTAAACTTTTTATAAACGCTCCTAAGTCGTCAATGTGACGCCCTAAAAATACTCCCAAGCCACCGCATGGTATTTTAATAAAATAGAGAAAACTGACCATCCATTTTTATTTAAATCAGTGGACCGATTATTTTAGAATGTTAGATATATCTTAAAAACCAAAACCTCTCAACGCCGCGCCTCCGTGCAGCACGCAAGTATTGCTTTCTTTTTTTTCATCGCAATCACAATTAAAATTAAAATTATCTTTATGGAAAAAAAAAGACCCACAAAAAGACATCATATGTCCACTAAACATACTATAAATGTCTCTAACAGTTGCGTGGCACTTTTAAATTACAGAAACATTAAACCATTGGTTTCCACTTAAATCGATGGACACATTATTTTACGTCGTTATTAGATTTTTTTTAAAAAAAATCCCAAACAATCAGGACATTAAAGTACGTAAATGCTTTAGTAAGCTGCTACTAATCTCGCTTAAATTACAGAAAGTCCTAATAAATCTGAGAAAAAAATAAAAACATCCGGCCATCGGTTTTGACTTAAACATCAACACATTATTTCAGATCATTAGATAAATATTTTTTAGAAGAAAAGATACATCCCAACCCTCCCTCCATCCCTATTCCTGCGGCATTACTTTTCTCTATTTATTCCATCTCTATAACAATTAAAATTAAAATTATCTTTATGGGCAAAGAAAAGACCACAATTTAACCTCCATATATTAGGTCCAGCTAGCTATCCCTATGGCCCTTATGATCTGTTTGAATTACCATATTATTTATGTGAAGTCAATAATTTAATACCCATATGGACTATATTTTGCTAACAAAAATTTACATTCTAGACCCACATCCATATTGAGGCCTCCACTAAATAAAAGAAAATTCTAAAATTTCTCACTAAAAATCAAAATATCCCACCTTAATTTTTCATAAAACTGGTAGACCCATTACTTATATTCCATTAGACATCTAATGACTTTCTATCTACTTAATTATATTTTTCCCTCAGCATGTATATAAGAGCTATTTACCCATACATTCCGATATTGATCTTTTATCAATAAATGATCTTTTTAAGAGATAAATAAATAATCTTAAGATGATCCTAGCATCTAAATTATATATGTGATATATGAAGTCGCGTAACCAGTTGAATATCATATTGATCGTACAGAGCACGTTGGTTGCACTAAGGAATCTTAACATTGAAATAACCATGATGTCGCCTTAGCAATATATAAGCTAATTCCATATAGGAATAAGAAAAATGTCCATTTAAACTTGATACGGTACATCATGAATTCCCGACATTTAGCATAGAACATTCTAGAAGCGTGTATTTGTTATATGACACTCCAGTTTAGTGGTAATTTGCTAAAAAACTATGACCTTTATTTAAAACTTTCTTACTTAATTGGAGAGAGATAATTAAGAATGGATACCTTTACCCCATGCCGGGTTATAGGATCAACCCACATATTTTCATCCCGAATTACAGGGATCAAAGCATTTCAAGGATGTTTCATAGAATGGAATTCTCCCAAAAAAAAAGAGATGAAAGGAAATGAAAATTGAACCAAAAATTATTAATTCTAAATAGAAACATTTAAACATTTTAGCAAGACTAATAAAATGAGTATATCTAAAAAAAAATTAAACATTCGAAAAACTAAATCAGCATTAAACAAGGTGCCCGTGCATGTGCACGGGCTACCTTCCTAGTTGATAATGAAGGAAGCAGTCGAATACATGAATCATCCAACTTGGACCAGCTCCAAAAATGTATTGCACAAAGACTGAAATCCAAAAGATTTTTACTCGTCTTGGATGATATTTGGAAATGCAGCAGTGAAGATGAGTGGAAATGCCTACTATCACCATTCACAAAGGGGGAGGCCAGAGGCAGCGTGGTTATTGTCACAACCCGGTTTCCATATATAGCACAAATGGTGAAGACAACTAATATGATAGAACTGCAAGGTCTAGAACACAATGAGTTCTTCGCATTCTTTGAAGCATGTATATTTGCTGATTGCAAACCTGAGATTTATGTTGACGACTTAATTGATATTGCAAAAGAAATTTCTATGAAATTGAAGGGTTTCCCACTAGCAGCAAAAACAGTTCGCCGGCTATTGAAGAAGAACCTTTCCCAGGAATGTTGGATAGAAGTTCTTGAAAGGAATGAGTGGAAAAATATGCAAAATGGCGATGGGATGATGCCTGCACTAAAAATTAGCTATGATTACCTTCCTTTCTATCTAAAAAAGTGTTTTTCATACTGTTCCCTTTACCCTGAGAACTACCAGTTTAATAATTTAGAAATCACCTTTTTCTGGGAAGCAATAGGCATCATAAATTCTAGTGATCATAATAAAGCTGAGGATATAGGATTAAGTTATCTGGACGAACTAGTAGGTAATGGCTTTTTAGTGAAGGTTAGTGATGATAAGAGGCAATATTATGTCATGCACGATTTATTACATGAGTTAGCACAAAATGTTTCCTCACATGAGTGTGTCAGTATACGGTCATATAGCTTTAGGTCAAATAATGTCCCACAATCTGTTCGCCATATATCCATCACCTTACAAGATAAATATGACAATGATTTTGAGGGTGAAATGGAAAAATTCAAGAGAAAAATAGATATAGGAAATATACAGACTTTGATGTATTTTGGAGAATACAATAAAGATATGACTATATTTTTCAAAAATATATTCAAAGAAACAAAGTGCATTCGTGTTCTATATATGTTTGCAAACTTCCTTGAATCATTCCCATACAACTTCTCAAAATTACTCCACCTTCGCTACTTAAAACTTGAATTACCATATGACTCGGAATTTTCTTTACCAAGTGCAATGTGCAGATTTTATCACTTAAAATCCTTGGACCTAGGGTATAGTAAGTGTATTTTGCCACAAGACATTTCTTGCCTAGTCAATTTGCGCCATTTAATTTCTAAAATGGAGCTATGTTCCAATATTCCTGGGATTGGAAAGATGAAGTATTTACAGTGGCTGGAAGAGTACCATGTTAAGAAAGAGGACATTGGATTTGAACTGAGTGAGTTGGGGAATTTGACAGAGCTTGGAGGAGAGCTAAAGATATTTAACCTTGAAAATGTGGCAACAAGAGAAGAAGCAAATGATGCTAAATTGATATCGAAAAGGAATCTGAAAGCATTGACACTAGTTTGGAGTGTGCAAAGCAACTCTCCATAGGATCTGGCGTTCTTGATGGTCTGCAACCACATCCTAATCTTAGAGCACTTGACATACGAAACCATGGTGGTTCCACTGGACCTACTTGGTTATGTGGTGATGTTTGTGTCAAAGGCTTGAAATCTCTCCATCTAGAAGGCTTATCTTGGGGAACTCTCCCACCTTTCGGGCAACTAATGCATCTGGAGGAACTTACTTTGATCAATGTTGCTGGCATACGTAAGTTTGGACCTGATTTTGGTGGTGTTACCCAAAAGAGTTTTTTACACTTGAAGAAAATTAAATTTGTTGGCATGCCAGAACTTGTGGAGTGGGTTGGGGGAGCTCATTGGCATTTGTTTTTAAAGCTTGCAAGCATCAGATGTGAAGATTGTCCCAATTTCTCGGTGCTACTGTTGCCATTCTCTAAGTGCTCTGTCATTTGCACACAAGACAAACACAGTATGGTACGTTCCCAAACCTGTGTTCTCTTGAGATTCGAAATTGCCCCAAGTTGTCATTGCCCCCCATGCCTCACAATACCATGCTAACACGTGTTACTGTGAAAGAAGATAATCAAGAAAAGCTGCATTTTGAAGAAGAGACACTGAGAATAGATGGTTATGGGGGTGCTTTGGCTTTCCATAACCTGGACAAAGTAAAAGATGTGACAATTGAAAACATGTTCCACATTTCATTGACTGATCTCCAAAAGCTGAATTCATTAACAAGCCTTGATGTCACAGGATGCAAAAGCATGTTATCCAGTGAAGTAGACAATGGTTTTATCTTTTGTTCAGTTCAGCAACTCAATCTCAGAGATTGTCATCTTACCGAAAAATCATTGGGTAAGTTATTAAATTGTTTCCCAGCTCTTACCCATTTCTTCTTGAGCATGTTTCCTGAATCTGAAGAGGAAGAGGAAGTAGTACTGCGATTCCTATCGCCCAGCTCATTGCACGTTACCTCAATCTCAAATCACAGGAATCTGGTTCTTCCAGTGGAGGATGTGGATGGAGGCTGTCTCCAACATCTCTCCTACTCGAAACACTCGAGATCAATGGATGTGGCAACATGTTTTCTCAGTGGTCCATGGTAGAGGCAGGAGCTCAGACCAGGAAGCCCTTCCCTACTTCCCTCAAGGAACTCAGTATTGTGGGAGAGTCAAGCATGCAATCGATGGCTCCACTCTCAAACCTCACATCCCTCACCAGTTTAACACTAAAGCACTGTGTTAACTTAACCGTGGATGGGTTCAATCCTTTCATCACATACAGCCTCAAGGAATTGGTGGTTTATAATAACCCCGAAAGCGGCAATAATAATCATCGGTGCTCCATAGCAAAGGATATGTTCTCAGAGGTGGCAAGGACCAAAGTTATGCCTGCAGGTGGCTCCTTCCAACAGCTGGTACGACTTGATGTGGACAGTATCTCAGCAGTGTTTGTTGAAACCATTTGTAGCCTCCTCGCTGCGACCCTCATCGAGTTGAGATTCACGTCTGACTTGATTACTGATCAAAGCTTCACAGAAAAGCAGGAGCAGGTACTTCAGCTCCTTGCCTCCCTCCAATACCTAGAATTCTATGGGTGTTCTCGCCTAAAGTCCCTCCCTAAAGGGTTGCATCGCTTTTCTTCTCTCTATGGACTAGACATCTCTTGATGTCCTCAAATAAGATTGTTGCCAAAGGAGGGCTTCCCCGCTTCACTGCAAGATCTAAGTATGGAGGGATGCAGCATCAATCTAATGGATCAAGTCAAAAAATTAGAAGCATCAAACCCACATTTAAAAGTACATGATACATCAGTGACTTATATCGTGAGGTTAGTTCATCGAAAACCAACTTATTACCCTCAATTTTTGTGATTTTTTCTGCACTAGGCAGTAGGTACTAGCTAGCAACCACTTTGGCTTTCAGCCCCTATAGTCCATAGAGTTCCTTGATCTGTTATCTAACCAATGTTACATTAGTTGTACAAATATGGTAGTTTACTACTTCCTCTGCTATTACACTTTTTTTCTTGAAACAGAAAGGTGAGAGCAAGATGTCTCAGGGGCAGAGGCACATTGACCCAGTATGGTCCACTGGGCACAATGTAAATTTGCTTCTCCCCTGTTGTCAGAGCCATGTGGATACATGATTTGCATTACCAGTGGGATCTCAACTCCTAAGCCGAACTGTCAGCAAGCCCAAGATAAACTCTTTATCTTGATCAGATCCTTTAAACCGAAGGTACTTTCAATTTCTTCCAAGTATTTCACTTTAGAGCATCTTTCCCATCCTTGAGGGAGTACCATGAGGTACCATGAAGTACGAGGTACCATGAGGTACCAATCTAATCTAACGGTTGATTTAGAAGGGGTATGATTGGACTAAATAAAGTTAAGGTGCCGCAAATCACCGCCCACTCAACCAATAGCGATACCCTGTTCCCGTCTCCTACCTTCTACCTCATCTCCGGCCGCCGTCGCATCATGGCCACCGCGGCCACGCGTCACACAAGCTTCAGCCTCCGTCACATCGAGGCCGCCGCGGCTGTGCGTCGCACACGCGTCTGCCGCCGTCGTACCGAGGCCGCCGCGGCCGCCGTCGCATTGAGGCCGCCGAGCAGCCGTCACATCGACCCCGCCACGGCCGCCGTGGCTTCAACGCCGCCGCATAGACGTCGCCGCCTCCACCCGCCGCATCCGCCGTCGCAGGCGCATCAACATCGCCGCCTCCACCCCGTCCCATCCGCCGTCGTAGCCACCCCGAAGACTCCGGCATCTTTTCCACCATCTGGTGTGGACTCTGTCGTAATAAGAACTAAATTTGAAATGTGCTTCATCTGGATTTGTTATTTGTTGGTACATTTTATGGTTGAAGAAGTGATGAAGGTGGTAAATTATTTGGCAGGTTCACTGTGCCGTGTACAGTGGAAGGTGTTGGTAGCAGAACAAATATGCTGTATGATGTTGTTGTTTGTCTAAGTTTGAGCTGAATTTACGTTGTATGCTGTGTGCATAAGTTGTTTCAACCATTGTTGTTTGTATCTTGTACAACTTTCATAAAGTAAGTACTTGAATCTTGTTGGTCTAAGTTTGATCTCTGTTCAAGAAGCAGCAGTGCCAGCAATTTTCAGTTTTCAGCATCAAAAAGCAGTACCAAGCAGCAAATTTAAATTTGTAGCAGTAATTCCAGCAAGAGAAGCAATAAGTTCAGGCAAACTGCAATTGTGACACAGTCAATTCAGCAGCATATATGTGTATTTCATCTCAGCAACACCAACTTCAGTTCCGCAGACAGCATCCACTAGTAACAAATAATCAGCAAGCATGCACCAGTAATAAATCTCGCAAGAAGCATCCATACAAAATGCACACAAACAGGGGCATCAATTATGCAAACCATACCACTAGAATTGACTGATAGACATATTACATCGGCACTTCAGTGAACAGAAACACACAAACATCAGCTTGCTCGAAAAGATTGGCTCCAACCAAAGCATTCCATCCAGTTGTGAGGGTTGCTCGCTTATCCTTGAATTTCATCAGTTTCATCGGCATCCAACCATCGCCGGCCTCCCGCCGATGCAGCGCCGCCGTCGCATCGAGGCCGTTGCCCTCCGACCCTGACGAATCGCCACCGCCACCGATGCAGCACAGCCGTCGCATCTAGACAGCCATGCCCGCCGTCGCCGACGAATCGCCGCCGCCGCCAATGCAGCGCAGCCGTCGCATCCAGACTGCCGCGCCCGCCGCCGTTGATGATTCGCCGAGGCTACCCGATCTAGGCCGCCATCGGGTCGCCAGTCCAACCTGCTCCCGCCGCCATCTATCGCCGCCATGCATTCTAGGGTTTCTTTCTCTCGTTGCTCTAGCCCGTCGAATACGCGGGTTCTGTTCTCTCGCCAAACAGAGAAGGGATGCTGCGTGTGTGATGCGGAATAGACGCGAAAGTACATAACTACCCTCCCACCCACGGTACCGCTTCAAGGCAGAGGTGCGGTACCATGAGGTACAGATGATTTTTGACCGTCCGATGAGGCCTGATCAACGGTCACGATTTGGTACTGCATAGCCTCAAGGACAGTAAAAATGCTCTTCACTTTATCTTCAGTGTAATCACAATTTTCTGTCCTGAGGACTTGATTGATTGCCCCCCCCCCCCCCTCCCAACTGCCCAAGTGGCACCGCACACCCACCCAAAGTATATAATAGTGTCAATATAGTTGGTATATGTCAGGGAATACAAGGCAGCGAATTGAAAGATTAAATGTACTCCCTCATTTTCATATTATAAGTCGTTTTGACTTTTTCTTAGTCAAACTTCTTTTAGTTTAATCAAATTTATAGAAAAACATAGTATCATTTTCAACACAAAACAAACATATCATCAACATATATTCAAAGTAAGATTTAGCGACCCCGCAAAAAAAAAAGTAAGATTTAGCGAAACCGATTTGATGTTTTAGACATTGCTTTTTTTAATAAATTTTATCAAATTTAAAAAGTTTAACTATGAAAAAAGTCAAAATAATTTATCATATAAAAGGGATGTCTACTTTTTCTTAGATGGTTAATGAAATAACCCTCGTGGTTAGATATTGTGTTTTGATGCTGATGGTGCTCATTTTATATGTGTTTTATTTTTTGAGAATACATTTTTATGTGTGTTTCGTACTCCTACTTTCAATAATGCACTTGCGATAGCGATACAATTATCTTGTTTTGTTGAGCATTAATGTAACATTTACAAATGAATGGTTCCTTTTGTTCTAGATTCACCCTGGCGAGCCTTTTTCAGCCATGTAATACGGCAAATGTCTGACGACATAATATAACTCCTCAAAATAACGTTAAATTAATTTGGGACTTGCTTTTGCATTTGCTTCCTCAAATCAAATTGTTTCCATGAGTTCAACCTAGAGATTCTGCAGAACAGTTATTACAGTCCAATGCATTGTTTTTTCCAGGTGGTTTCCAAGACAAATTGGTGTTCCATCGGACGAGTAATGCAGCCGGCATCTGTCGTTATATCTTGACAGAGCCGAGAAGGAAAATCCTCCAGAGATTAGGCACCATTTGCATGGTCAGTTGATTCTCCATTAGTCCATTACCCTACCCTTGCTGCTCCTATAGAAGCTCAGAAGCGCTTGTTTTGCGATGAACCACTTACACTGTATCTGTTCATCATTGCAGGCTTGCAGCAACCGGATGGCGAGCAAGGTTACAGAGACGGCGCCGGGGGCCCTCTCCAATGGGCTGTGGCTTGCCTGGGCCGAATGCGCTCAAACAAATCAGCCCATGTGTGTGTTTGGGGTGGCCCAGGGGCCAGCCAGACTCTTGGGCTTCTCCTCTCTCTACTCCTCCACGCATTGCAAGCAGAGAGGCGCGAGGTCTCTTCTTCCTCCGCGCATGACGCCTCCGGATGAGTAGCGAACTAACGATCGCATCCTGCATGCATCTCACAAGGGACGCCGCGTCGACGCCGATGCCATCCGCCGTCACGATCCGCAGAAGCATGCATCTGCTCAGGCGCCTCGCGCTCCCTCTGGCGCGGGATGATACGCTTTTGGATCATTGGATGGCAGCGGGTTTGTTCGATCGAGGGATAGGTTTTTGCTTCTCTCGAGGCTCGAGCTATCTCCCTCTGCAACCCTTCTCGCTTTGTTCGACGGATAAGTTTTAGCTGATTGGTGGTGTTGGCGTGGGTCGTTCAGTGGTGGGTTCATGTCTAGGCTTAGCACTCTCTGATCTTGCTTAGCGGTGGTTGGTGCGGCGTTAATTTTCTTTTATTGTTATATTAATATAAAACATCGTACTAACTTTGTAGTTTTGTTTATTTTAAAAGATGTCCAAACATGAGTAGGGATGGAGGCATGGAGCTACTATTGAGAGGGGGTGTCTGATTAAGAAATTTTTTAAGCTATATATAGTTCATCTATTTTGACTATATATGTATCTTTCTCAATGTAAATTTAAGAACCTGTATCAATTTAAATTTGGATAAAAAAAGAGTAAGGGAAGCATGTGACACCCCCTTTTCATTTTGCTATAACTCTGCCCTGAACATGAAAGAAACGGTGCGGAAAGAGATAATTTGCGTCCTAGAGTATCCGAAAGCTTTAGACACTAGATTAGTATGCATGCATAGGTTCGTACCTACAGTTCCTAATCTCTTATCAATGTTGACAACCATTATTGGTGATCACTATGTAATTCATATCATCATATGTGGTGGACTACTTCCTCCGTCCCATTTTAAGTGTAGCCAACTCACATGCCATTAAGGACCCCTGATGCTGTACTCTTAATGTAACAATGATTATCATGCTAGGCTAGTGTACCAATAATTGCAGAGTAATGCAAATCATTTACACTTACCACTTGTGCAATTGCCATCGTGGAAGCAGGATTGCAAGAGACGACTGACTTGCAGCCTTTCTTGACTACTTTACTTTGTTTGCATTTTATTAGTTTATTTAAAAGGCCTGATCACGGATTAGTGGTTAGTATGTGAAAACTCATCTGTATCGAGCGAGCAGCCATCACCGATGGGGTCATCTTTGTCGGACCTAAATAAAAACTTGTTACTGATAGGGTTTTACCCAGCGCGCGAGGCATCCTATAGTCCATCACGATGACTCATTCGTGACGGGCTCCAACTCTTACTCATAAAAGGTGACTTTGTCATCCGACTGAGTCTTGCTCTCCATTCTTGGTCCAACATGTGTTGTTGTCCTTCATGAATCCTCAACATATTAGATGAGGGTGCATATCTACTCTTCCGACAAACATCTTCTCATTTTTTTCAATCTACACATGAACAAGTCATAGATCCGTATTATGTACACATCAAAAATATCAATGACATAGATGGCCCCGTTGACCGTTACAATGGTACTGACAAACCATGCCTTACTAGTCTAGACTCTAGAGCCCACATGTTGTTATAGATCTAATTTCCGACCAAAGATGATACCAAAATATGAAGCAACTAAACCCTACAATGACATAGATGGCCCCGTTGAGAATTTGCTTTTCAATGGAGTAGCCATGTCATTGTCCAGCAAAATCAAGACAATTATAGAGAAGGTAGTAGGTGCGCGTGTTGTCTCTGTCTCCAACTTTGCCTCAAATAGACATTGGCAATAGTATTAATAGTAAGCTTTAATTGACTCCAAATGACATGACTTATTTTGTTCTTCCCATAGTTGAATGATATACGGAAATTCAATAGCGACAGTGGCTCGAAGTAGATCAGCTTCATTCATACAAAGGGGTAAACGATGGGCAACTCAATCTCCCATCTATATCACGTACTAGTACACATCCCGGCAGAATAACTGCTAGGTTTTTCGATCATAATTTTGATCATCGTGGTTTAATGGTTTAAATCTTTTTTCTGTTCTTTTATTAATGTGAGAATTTCTAGTCTTCCTAGTATAAATATGGTGGCTTCTTTTTAAGATGTTTTAATAATATAATGATCCCTATAATAAATAGATAGATTGGTAGTACCACCGATTTTTTTACATCTAAACATATGCAGTCCAATAATTACATATGTGAGCACGCATTGTTTGGAATTCTAATTCTAACAAACCTTCACACAAGTACTTGACCACTGTCAATATCGGGTTGACCAAGAGGACCTAATGAAGTAGTATATGGGGGTTTTGCGGTCTTGTTTCTAGCACTATCGTGCGAGCAGCCCAATAGTATTAATCCTCTTCTTTTTCTTCAGCTAATAGCAATAGTTTTGGTCTCATAGCTCACATTGTATTGTAGAGCATATGTAAATAATGTAAGAAATACATATGCTACAATGAGTTGTAAAAGGAAAACAACACAATTAAACCATGCATGCTCCCGTAATGATGCATTTGACCAATTGGTGATGTGGGTTATTGCGCTAACGTTCTTAATTCAGCGGCCCATTAGTCTGTTGGTCAAGTGGTTCAATGGAAGCACCGTGCTTCATGTGAGCATCTTGCCTATGCATCTAAATGTGGTTGTTGCGTGCTTATTTTTGTAATTACTGGATTGCATGTGCTTACATCTAAAAAATTCGGGTGATACCACCACTTAACTATACTAATGCTCCAGGTGGATACTTCTATTTTTCGAGTAGTGTCAATCAACAAATTCCTTTTATTTTACGCTGATGAACTAATATCATTAGACCACATTCACAAATCAAGGGGCTCCTCATCTTCGTCACCACCAGGCTCAGGACTATTTAAAACAAATCGATGCATCTTCTTCCATATAAACTAAATAATCTTTTTAAAAGAGAAAAAAACAGAACAATCCATGTCCTTATCAAACACAAAAGATTGGTGGTGGCAATGGACAGTATTGAACAACAAGATTTTGGGCAGAATCAACACATAGCCATGTGACGAATGCCATATTGATGCTTGGGACGTCATGAGGCAGACATCAAACATGAGTAGTTTGTTTCATCAAGCAATCAAGCCTGGTACAGATAGAATCATCAGGGACTCAGAGCCAATCTGAAGTCTGAAACTTATACGTCCAGCACCAAACACTCAATAAACAAGGGTTGTTTATTTGCATGCGTCCCAGATCCCGCATCAAGCAATAAAGGTGTATGACCTGACAATTCTCTATTCAGAGCTTTGACTGTTGCTAACGGGAATTTCACTTCCCAATCCGTGCTCATAAGCACCCTATCCAACTTCTCAAAAGTTTGATTTTGTAGAGCATTCGCCCACGTAAATTTACGTCCAGTGAGCTCCAGCTCTCTCAAGTCTAAGCTATCTATGACAGCGTTAAACAAGAAAGGCCACTTATCACTATACTTGTCATTGTTTTTCTCGCTAGGGTTTCGAATTATATTGAAATCCCCTCCAATTAGAATCGGCAAAGACTCTTTTCTACAAGATCTGACGAGTTCAGTAAGGAAAGCCTCCTTATACTCCTCTTGTGCAGCCCCGTAAACTGCTACAAAGATCCATTGGAAGGCATTTTCCTTATTCCGCACATGAAACTTTACATAGAAGTCTCCTTCATCAATACTAGAAACGTCAAAAAATTCCAAATTTACTCCCAAAAGAATACCCCCAGATCTCCCTTTTGGTCTAGTCCAATGCCACAAAAAGTCTTTACCTCCACAAATGTTCTTAAGGCATGCATTTGAAAAATCACTTTTGCATGTCTCCAAGAGAGCAATAAAGTCTAGCTTTTGCTCCTTGGTTATGTCCGAAAGAAATCTGAATTTAGCCAAGTCCCTAAGACCTCTGCTATTCCAAAAGATCCCTAATTTTGATCGTCGCGGTTTAATAGTTTAAATCTTTTCTTTTCCTTGATTAATGTGAGAATTTCTAGTCTCTGTAGCAAATATGGTGGCTTCTTTTTAAGATATTTTAATAATATAATAATCCCTATAATAAATAGATAGATTGATACCACCACTTAACTATACTAATGCTCCAAGTGGATACTTCTATTTTTCGAGTAGTTGTGTCAATGAACAAATCCCTTTTATTTTACGCTGACGAACTAATATCATTAGACCACATTCACAAATCAAGGGGCTCCTCATCTTCGTCACTACCAAACTCAGGACTATTTAAAACAAATCGATGCATCTTCTTCCATATAAACTAAATAATCTTTTTAAAAGAAATAAAAAACTGAACAATCCATGTCCTTACCAACCACAAAAGATTGGTGGTGGCAATGGACAGTATTGAACAACAAGATTTTGGATAGAATCAACGTATAGCCATGTGACGAATGCCATACTGATGCTTGGGACGTCATGAGGCAGACATCAAACATGAGTAGTTTGTTTCATCAAGCAATCAAGCCTGGTTACTGGTACAAATAGAATCATCAGGGACTCAGAGCCAATCTGAAGTCTGAAACTTATACGTCCAGCACCAAACACTCAAACCCAATTAACCCCAGCTGCATCTGGCACCATCTTTCTCGATCGGCAGGCGGAGGAGATCCATCCATGGATGTGGCCGTCGGTGCGGCGAGCTGGCTCCTCGGAAAGGTGGTGACACAGCTGTCCGATGGCATGGTGGCAGCGTACGTGGCCAGCACAGAGCTTGGCCTCAACATGGAGCAAATCAAGACCGATCTTGCATACACGCAAGGTCTTCTTGACGCGGCCGAAGAGAGAGATGTCAGAAACAACCATGGCCTACGGGTGCTCCTAGAAATCCTGACCAAGCAGGCTGACGAGGCTGAGGACGTTTTGGACGAGCTCCAGTACTTCATCATCCAGGACCAGATCGACGGCACCCATGAGGCCACTCCCATGGTAGACGATGGCCTTCGTGGTCAAGTGCTCATCCATGGCCGCCATGCTCTTCATCATACCACCGGTAACTGGCTTTCATGTTTTTGTTGTTCCTCTGCACGAGATGACGCGGATGATCCACATGATATACCCAAGTCCCATAGTGATGTTCCTGACCATGTTAGCAAGTTGACATTCAATCGAGTAGACATGTCCAACAAAATCAAGTTGGTGATAGAGGGCATACATGCCTCATGTACACCTGTATCCAATTTGCTCAAAATTATCCATCCTGCAGTAGGAAGGGCATTACCACCGAAGCGACCTCCTACCAGCTCAACAATTACACAGGATAAATTGTATGGGCGGGAAAACATCTTTAATCAGACTCTTGATGCCATGACTAACTTTACTATTCATAGTAGAACACTATCAGTTATTCCTATAGTTGGTCCTGGTGGAATTGGGAAGACAACTTTCGCCCAATACCTATACAATGACAAAACAATAGAGGCACACTTCTCTATAAAGGTCTGGGTTTGCGTGTCTACTCATTTTGATGTGGTTAAACTCACTCAGGAGATCTTGAAGTGCATATATCATGCTGAAAATGAGGGAAGCCGCAGAGTGGATGAATTATCCAACTTGGATCAGCTCCAAATAACCATTGCACAAAGACTGAAATCCAATAGATTTTTACTTGTCTTGGATGATATGTGGAAATGCGGTAGTGAAGCTGAGTGGGGAAGCCTACTAGCTCCATTCAGCAAAGGGGATGCCAAAGGTAGCATGGTTCTTGTCACAACTCGATTTCCATCCATAGCACAGATGGTAAAAACAACTAAGCCAATAGACTGCAAGGTCTTGGGGATAGTGAATTCTTCACATTTTTTGAAGAATGTATATTTGGTCATGATAAGCCCGAGTATTATGAAGACAACATAATTGATATTGCAAGAAAAATTTCTAAGAAATTGAAGGGTTTCCCGCTAGCAGCCAAAAGTGTTGGTCGATTATTGAAGTATCGCATTTCACAGGAACGTTGGATAGAAATTCTTGAAAGAAATGAGTGGCAACATCAGAGAAATGATGATGACATAATGCCAGCACTACAAATTAGCTATGACTACCTTCCCTTTTATCTAAAAAGGTGTTTTTCTTATTGTGCCCTTTACCCTGAGGACTACCATTTTAATAATATAGAGATTAGTCATTTTTGGGAAGCATTAGGCATCATAGATTCTGGAAGTCATAAAAATAGAGCTGAGGATATTGGATTAAAGTATTTGGACGAACTAGAAGGTAATGGTTTTCTTGTGAAGAAAGTTGATGATAGGACAGGGAGGCAATATTATGTAATGCACGACTTATTACATGAGCTAGCACAAAATATTTCATCACAAGAGTGCATCAATATAAGTTCATATGATTTCAGGTCTGATAACATTCCATGGTCCATTCGTCATGTATCCATCACCTTACAAGACAACTATGAGGATAGTTTTGAGAGAGAAATGGAAAATTTTAAGAGAAAAATAGACATAGGAAATTTACGGACATTGATGCTTTTTGGAGAAGGCAATGCAAGCATGCTTATCCTTATCAAAGATTTATTAAAAGAAACAAAACGTCTCCGTGTTCTATTCATGCATGCAAACTCGCTCCAATCTTTCCCGCACAACTTTTCCAAACTGATCCACCTTCGGTATCTAAAGTTGGAAATACCTTATGACGTAGAACTGTCTCTACCAAATGCAGTAAGTAGATTTTATCACTTGAAATTTTTGGACTTAGGGTACAGTAAATGTATTTTGCCAAAAGACATCAATCATCTAGTCAATTTATGCCTCTTAAATGCTAGAAAAGAACTCTGTTCCAATATTCCTGGGATTGGCAAGATGAAGTATTTACAAAGGTCGGAAGAGTACCATGTTAAAAAACGGGACATTGGGTTTGAACTAAGTGAGCTAGGGGATTTGACAGATCTTGGAGGTGAATTGAAAATATTTAATCTTGAGAAAGTGGCAACAAGGGAAGAAGCTAATAAAGCAAAATTGATGTCCAAACGGAATATGGAAAAGTTGGTGCTAGCTTGGGGTATGGTGCAACGGACCACAAGATCTGATGTTCTTGAAGGTCTTCAACCACCTTCTAATCTTAAAGCACTTGTCATAAAGAACCCAGGTGGTTCCATTGGTCCTAGTTGGTTGTGTGGTAATATTTGTGTAAACTACTTGAAATCTCTGCATATAGAAGGTGTATCTTGGGGCATTCTCCCACCTTTTGGTCAACTTATGCAGCTAGAGGAACTAACTTTGAACAATATTCCAAGCACGCGTCGGTTTGGACCTAATTTTGGTGGTGTTACACAAAAAAGTTTCTCACACTTAAAGAAAGTTGAATTTGTTAATATGCCAGAACTTGTGGAGTGGGTTGGGGGAGCTCATTGTCATTTGTTTTCAAAGATTACAAGCATCAGGTGTGAAAATTGTCCCAATCTCTCTATGCTGCTTGTGCCATCCTATGCACAAGACATAAACACCATATGGTTTCCCAACCTGTGTTCTCTTGAGATTGAAAATTGCCCCAAGTTATCACTGCCCCCTATACCTCACACTTCCATGTTGACATGTGTTATTGTCTCAGAGCATAAGAGAGATTTGTTGTTCTCTTCAAAAAAAAAAGAGAGATTTGTTGTGTCTTCAAGAAAACAAGCTGATCTCACATGGATACAGAGGTGCTTTGGTCTTTGATAACCTGGACAAAGTAGAAGATATGAGTATCGAAGAAATGCCACACGTTTCATTGACTGATCTCCAAAAGCTCAGCTCCCTAACAAGACTTGCCGTCAAAGGATGTGAAAGCATGTTATTTAGTGAAGTTGAAGAGGGTGTTATCTTCCCTTCAGTTCAGCAGCTCGAAATCAGTGATTGTCGTCTTACCAGAAATTCATTGACAAAGCTACTAAACCGTTTCCCAGCTCTTACTGAGTTCCACTTGAAATTCTCTTCATTTGAGGTTGGAGAGGAAGCAGTATTGCAACTCCCATCCTCCAACTTATTGAGCTATGTCAAAATCTGGTGCTGCAAGAACCTGGTTCTTCCTGTGGCGGATGGAGGGGGTCTCCATGATCTATCCTCACTCCAAGAAGTCGAAATTAGGGGATGTGGCAAGATGTTCGATCGGTGTTCCATGGTAGAGGCCGGAGCTCGGAGCAACAAGTTCTTCCCTGCTTCCCTCAGGGAACTCAATATCAGCGACGAGTTGAGCATTCAGTCCATGGCTCTGCTCACAAATCTCACATCCCTCACTCATCTAACACTGATAAACTGTGATAACCTGACAGTGCATGGTTTCGATCCTCTCATCACGTGCAGCCTCAAGGAATTGGTGGTCTACAAGAAAGCCGATGACGAAATTCATCTCTACTCCGTAGCAGATGATTTGTTCTTAGAGGTGGCAACAAGGATGACGAAAGTAATACCTGCGGGAGGTTCCTACTTCCAACAGCTGGAAAAACTTGAGGTGGACAGCATCTCGGCAGTGCTTGTTAGCCCCATTTGCAGTCTCCTCGCTGCCAACCTCCGCGAGTTGCGATTCAGGTATGATTTGTGGATGGAAAGCTTCACAGAAGAACAGGAAGAGGCACTTCAGCTCCTCACCTCCCTCCAATGCCTGAAATTCCGGAAGTGCCTTCGTCTGCAGTCCCTCCCCGAAGGGTTGCATTGCCTTTATTCTCTCTATAAACTAAATATCAATGGATGTCCGGGAATCATGTCGCTGCCCAAGGACGGCTTCCCGGCCTCATTGGAACGTCTAAGAATACGGGACTGCAGCATCGATTTAATGGTTCAAGTCAAGGAATTAGAAGCATCAAACCTAGATTTACATATACGGCTCCGCTAGCTAACTGACCACCCAAGGTAAAACAAGGTGCTCTCCCAACTCCTACCTCTCTTTTCCCCATTTCGTCTCTAACCTTTCGAACTAACTAAAACTCATTTTTGTATTGTTTGTTGTTAATGATCTAGCTATCCAGCACCATTGCCTCATCTGGAACCTTTTAGTTCTTCCATCATCGTATAGCTGACAATCTAAATGCGAATTACACGACAACACATGAAGGTAAAGAGCTCTGGATGGAAGAGCATTTTTTTGTCCTTAATGCTGTGATTTCTTTTCATGTGCAAGACTGCAAGCAGCCACTTTGGCTTTCAGACATAATGGATGTCCTTTATCTATTATCCAATTAATGTTATATTGATCATTAAAATTTTGGTAACTTACGTTCTCTGTCATTACACTTCTTTCCATCTCAAACTGCATGGTGTCATTTGGCAGGTTGCAGCTGTGTGATTTCGAAACCCACCTGGCACTTGTATGATCTGTACAGATCCAATAGCAACATTTTGCCAATCAGCCGTGCTAGTTTTTTTAGAAAATGGATTAAACTGGCCTCTACACCCAAAATGGATGCATGTACACAGCCAAGCCGTGTTGGTTACTAAATATGCTTATGTCATTCTGCTTTTTTTTTTTTCCTTCCTGGTCTTACTTTCTGCTTATTATACACTATTCTGATGTCAGACTTAACGTTGGATTGTTGGTTTCACCACCTTCACTAGACAATTAGACATACACTGTATGAATTCTTCATTGACAGACTTCAGTTCTCAATATCAAACAAAGAGAGGAGGTATATGTCAATGTCACTATTTTTTTAACAGAATAACTTTAGCCTAACTGATGAAGCTGATACCATCCCTGTTGTGTTGAGCATTTGATTTTTTTAGATAATGGATTAAACCGGCCTCTACACCCAAAAAAGGATGTACACAGCCCCAACGAAACTTACAAGAGTACATAGACTCACACCCTTACACAAGGTTTAACACCATCACAAGCAACTAGACCCGAGCACTTAGGCTCTAGCAACAGCAATTCTTAAAAAGTTAGTACAAAGTTTCAACAATACCACACAAGAAAACAAGATAGCATTAATCTCCCAATCTTTTCCTTAAGTTCCATCCCTTCATTGCGAAAAAGCCAGAAACGCTCTTCTCTAGAATCAAGCAACCTTCTCTCACTTTTTGGCCATCTTCCTCCTTAAGTAGCAAAGACCATTGTCTTGCCCAAAAAGTCCCCCTGAAAATCACCTGCAACAGAAAATTAGTATTGGAGCCATTAAAGACTACATCATTCCGGCATAACCAAACCGCCCAACACAAAGTTGAAATCCCCACAAGGATTTGAGCTCTTAGCTTGGGTTGAACCCCCTTTAGCCAATTGCCGAACATACTAGCAACATTCCTAGGCGGGTGAATTCCAAAAGATATATAGACTGCATTCCACATGAATCTTGCCAAAATACAATCAAAGAAAAGGTGTTGAATTGATTCGTTAGAATCACAAAAACAACACTTAACATTACCCTTCCACTTCCTATTGGCTAAATTATCCTTTGTTAAAATTACTCCATTCTTTAAGTACCACAAGAAAATTTTAATTTTTAGTGGTATTCTGAGTTTCCAAATCATGTCCTTTTTAGGAACGACTTCCCTGTACATAATTGCTTTGTACATTGAGTTAACTCAGAAACGCCCATTCTTTTGTATCTCCCACAAAAAGGCATCATTCTGCTCGGTCAATTTTATTGATATAACCTTTGAGACCACTTCCAACCAGCTTTTAAATTATGACCCACATTAGCCCTCCTAAAGGACACTTTTAGAGGTCTTTTACTCATAACCACTGCCACTGATTCATTCTTGTTTATCACAAGGTTGTATAAGGCCGGGTAACGAGCAGCAAAGGGAGTATTCCCGTTCCATTTATCCTCCCAGAATCTAACCTGAGTCCCATTGTGCACTTTTAATGATCCACAAGAAAGGAAGATGTTCTTAACCATCATGAGTCCTGACCAGAAATGAGAATCCCCTGTTTTTTTCTCTACATGAGTCAAAGTTTTCTTAGATAGGTATTTTCTTCTTAACAAGTTTTGCTAAACTCCCTCTTCATTCCAAAGTTTATATAACCATTTGCTTAGCATGCATTTGTTTTGTAGTTCTAGGTTCTGTATCCCAAGACCCCCACATTCCTTTGGCTTGCATAAAATGCTCCACTTAGCCAACCTATACTTCTTATGTTCTTCACATTGCCAAAAGAAACGTGACCTATAATAGTCCAGCTTCTTGAGAATACCTTTAGGTACCTCAAAAAAAGAGAGCATGAACATAGCCAAGCTGCTAAGCACCGAGTTTATCAACACTAATCTACCACCTACCGATAGATGCTTTCCTTTCGAACTACTCATTTTTTTCTGAATTCTCTCTTCGATTGTAAGCCAATCTTTGTTTGACAATTTTTTGTGATGCATTGGGATCCCTAGATATCTAAATGGATACCTATCGGAACCACAGCCAAACAACGTGACATACTCTCTCTCCACTTCCTTAGCCCTACCAAAACAGAACAATTCACTCTTGTGGAAGTTGATCTTTAGACCCGCTAACCTCTCGAATGTACTTAGTACAAGTTTGAGGTTTTTGGCTTCTTCTAGATCATGTTCCATAAAGATGATTGTATCATCTGCATATTGCAAGATAGATAGCCCATTATCTACCAGATGCGGTATCACCCCATGAAAGCTCCCTCGTTCATTTGCCCTTTTAATCAAGATTGCTAACATGTCAGCCACCAAATTAAAGAGGATCGGCGATAACGGATCCCCTTGTCTTAAGCCTTTTTTTGTTTGAAAGAAGTTTCCAGCTTCATCGTTCACCTTAATTGCTACACTACCCTCTCTGACAATCTTATCTATCCACCGACACCAAAGTGGTGAGAATCCTTTCATTCTCAACGTCTGTTGGAGAAATCTCCAGTCTACTTTATCGTAAGCTTTTTCAAAGTCGAGTTTAAAAATTACCCCTTCATTCTTCTTCTTATGCATTTCATGAATTGTTTCATGTAAAATAACCACACCTTCCATAATGTTTCTTCCTGGTAAAAAGGCTGTCTGAGAAGGTCTAATGACTTTTTGAGCTACTAGAGCTATTCTATTAGCCATTACCTTCGTGAAAATTTTGAAACTCACGTTCAACAGACATATAGGTCTGTACTACTGAATTTGCTTAGCATCCTTTTGTTTGGGTAATAAAGTTATTGTACCAAAATTCAAACTATGCAGCGGCAACTCTTCTTTGTAAAAGTCATTAAACATGGCCATTAAGTCATCTTTAATGACCTCCCAAAACACTTGAAAGAACTCCGTAGGAAATCCATCAGGACGCGGAGCCTTATTGTGTTCCATTTGGAAAATAGCCTGTTTTACTTCTTGTTTGGAGAATTCCTTTGTTAGGATTTCATTTTCCTCACTCGAGACTTGAGGAATGTCCTCTTTTCTAGACTCCATCATGGAAAAATTATTTTCCTCTGGGGGTCCAAAAAGGTTTTTATAATACCTTGTAATGTACTTCCTTAGTTGTACATCACCTTTGATTATACCCTCTTCCTGTTCCAACTAAAAAATTCGGGTTTTCCTATGCTTTCCATTAGCTATCATATGATAATATCTTGTATTTCTATCGCCCTCTACAATTTTCTTTGTTTTGGCCCTTTGGTACCATTTTATTTCTTCTTCTCTTAGCAAAAGTGCTAATCTATCTTTAACAAAGTTCTTGAGATTTAATTCTTGTTCAGACAAACATTGCACCTCAGCCTTCTTATCTAATTCATCCGCCTTTGCTAGCAGGCTAGCCTTTTCTTTCTTGTAGGCCCCACTTGTATATTTTGCCCAACCTCTCAAAAATTGACGCAGCCTTCGTAACCTTTTTTGCCACTTTTCCAACCTTGTAACCCCCCTAACCTCCTTTTTCCAAACATCCGCTACCATATCATAGAATCCATCTCTTAACAACCATCCAAGCTCAAACTTGAATAGTGGTTGTTTGAGAGAATTAACACCAGTATCCAACAATAATGGCGTATGATCGGAGAGCTCCCTACTCAAAGCTCGAGCAGTAGACAACGGGTATTTCTGTTCCCATTCTGTACTCATCAAAATTCTATCTAGCTTCTCAAATGTTGGTTTTGATGACGAATTAGCCCAAGTAAACTTACGTCCTGTGAGCTCCAACTCTCTTAAGTCCAAACTATCTATGACGGCATTAAAAAGGAATGGCCACTTCTCACTATAATTATCATTATTCTTTTCGGTGGGATTCCTTATAATGTTGAAATCGCCACCGAGTAGAATTGGTAGCGCCTCCTTATTACAAGAATTGACCAACTCAACAAGGAAAGCTTCTTTATAATCCTCCTGTGCAGCCCCATATATTGCCACGAGGATCCATTGAAAGCCATCATCCTTATTCTTAACATGAAATTTAACATAAAAATCACCTTCATCAACACTAGAAATGTCAAGAACCTCCTCATTAATCCCTAGCAAGATACCCCCTGATCTCTCTTTTGGCCTTGTCTAATGCCAAAAAAAATCTCTACCTCCACAAAAATTCTTAAGGCAAGAGTTCGAAAAATCATTTTTACCCGTCTCCAAAAGAGCAATAAAGTCTAGCTTTTGCTCTTTTGAGGTATCCGACAGAAATCTAAATTTAGCCAAGTCACCAAGACCTCTGCTATTCCAAAACATTCCTCTCATGATGACCCCTTTTTAAAAACAGCAATTTTAACCTTCTTTCTTTTGCTCCTACTCTCAATCCTTTTCCCAATGCCCTTAATGGGGAGATTATTAAAATCACAGCTTAGGTGACCATTCTCCCCATCCATAACCTCCTCCACTAAGCCACCACATAAGTGGCCAAGAACAAGGTTGTCTAGCTCCTCTTCTTCCTCCGAACCATATCCCTCATTATTTAACTTATTGCAATTAAAAGTCGAAGAACCTTTCAAACTCTCGGACAACCTTTCCTCTTCTATTTTTCTAAGGTTCAACACAGATTCTGAAATTTTGCTACAAGAGCCCCCAAGATCTATGCCTAGGTTAAGCAAATCTGAAACAATAGAATCATTTGAAAATGAAAGGAACGAATTATTTAAATTGTTTCATCCATACAGTGAGTGCAAGCCTTGTACCCTTTGTTGGACTGCCCAGATAGGTTGCTAAGTGCAGGCCAATCGTTGATGGTTACGAACAGCAGCGCTCGTAGGTTAAACTCCTCCTGTTTGTCCTCGTCCCACACGGGGACACCTTCCTTTTTCCACAACAGTTTAAGATCTTCGACCAGTGGGGCCTTGAATAATAATCGGCATCATTATGTACTTCCTCTTCATGCATAGCCAAAGGGGGAGGTTGTAGATACACATCGTAATGGGCCAAGTGCTATGGCCGCTGCTCATCTCTCCAAAAGGATTCATGCCATTCGTACTTAAACCAAACCGTATGTTTCGTGTGTCCTTTCCAAAGTCTTCAAATTTTCTGTCGACGTTTCGCCACTGCGAACCATCGGCGGGGTGTCTCCGCATCCCGTCCTGTTGATGTTCTTCAGCGTGCCAATGCATCATTCTAGCATTCCCCTTGTTTCTGAACAAAAGCCTCAGCCGTGGTATTATAGGGAAATACCACATGACCTTAGCAGGAATTCTCTTCTTTGTTGGCTGCCCGTCAACTTCAGCTGGATCCTCTCGTCTAATCTTGTATCGTAGTGCTTTACAAACAGGGCATGCTTATAGGTTCTCGTACTCCTCACCACGATATAGGATACAATCATTCGGACATGCATGAATCTTCTGAACTTCCAGTCCTAGAGGGCAGACTATCTTCTTAGCCTCATACGTTGACTCGGGCAATTTGTTTCCCTCCGGAAGAATGTTCTTGACAAGTTTCAATAAATCGCCAAATGCCTTGTCACTAACACCATTTTTTGCCTTCCATTGCAAGAACTCCAGAGTGGTATCCAACTTTTTGTGCCCCTGCTCGCAACCTAGGTACAACGACGTTTTGTGGTCCTCTAACATCCGCTCCAATTTATAGGCCTCCTTTTCACTTTCACAGTCCTCCTTTGCGTCCTGCAACATCTGACCAAGATCATCCGCAGCGTCGTTATCGCCAGCATCCCTGTCCACCTCGCCTGTTTGATTTCCTTCAAATCCAGCGTACTAAGCCCAGTCGAGAATGTTCTCGTCCTCCGCTTCATCTTCTTCCATTTCAACCCCTTGCTCACCGTGTGATGTCCAACAATTATAGCTTCGCATGAACCCCGACTCAAACAAGTGAAAATGAATAGTCCTGGATGCAGAATACTCCTTCTGGTTCTTACACTTATTGCATGGACAACAAATAAAACCGTTACGCTTGTTAGCTTCGGCCACTCTCAAAAAATAATGCACGCCCTCGATAAACTCTTTGGACCGCCGGTCAGCGTACATCCATTGCCGATCCATCTACATGAAATGAAAAAAAATCGTACATAAATAAATTTTCGTACAATAATGACAGTCACACAATAATGATAAAATATAATTATAAAATAATCCAACAAACAATTCTTATTAACAAATTTTGAAGTTCTACACTAATGTTAATGTTGTACTTCTCTTAATTTTCAATTCAGTTTGTTTTCTATTTTTTAAAGATTAATTTTCATCATATTTTAAACTATGAGAATAAAATTCTTTTAAGTAAACAAACAAAATTTCTATATATTTTTCTTCCCCACACAAATTTTCTCTCTCATCAACTTACATCAAAGTTTTGTAGACAAAAAAAAATGTGTGAAACATAGCTCCAAAAGTAATATAACAACAAAAAACATTGGAGGATGAACTTACTAACCTTTTAGATACCTCCGATTTGTATATAATCACTAAAAAAACTCCACAAGAAATTTGGGCATGACCTCCCCTCTTTCTTTGAGAAATTTTGAAGCTTGCTTGGGCTGGAGGAGGAAGAAGACATATATAAAAGGGTGGATCTTTAGTCCCGGTTGGTGTTATCAACCGGGGCTACAGATCGCCGGGATCTTTAGTCCCGGTTGGTGTTACCAACCGGGACTAAAGATCACATATGCCCGTTGAAGCCACCAACCGGGACTAAAGATCATCTTTAGTCCCGGTTTTAAATGGATCCGGGACTATTGTGGATTTCGGCCGACCGACCAAAGATGGTTTCTCCACCAGTGTCAAAATATGTGATTTATTTCACAATATATATTTCTTTTTTTTATGATTATAAGGTAATCTATGATTCTTATATACAGTAAATATAGTGAGATATGACTTCTTTTAGTATTCTTTTTACAAACAACAAAATAAATTGCCCGTGCATCTGCGCGGGTTTCCTTCCTAGTTCTTATAAATAAATGCTATAATTTCATCAATTACTCCATCCGGACATAAATATTTGAATTTTAGGACAATATTCAATCTAACTATTAAAATATTGACCATCACTTTTATATCAGAATAACGGGCCGAGCATATTTGTACACGGAAAATAATTTGTGAATAAACTTTTATATATGTGTTCTTAGTGCTCTAAAAGTAAAGGCTGAAAAATAAACTTTGGTGAAAAACCCCCCAAAATCAACTCCAAATTTTAAGATCGAAAATTCAAATTTTGGCTGATAAGCATAAGCATAAACAAAAAGATGAGGCCCTAAATTTATAAAATCAAATGAGTTTACAATAATGTGGTAATAATTTTGAAAGAAAATACATGCATACCACTTTTTTTAAAAAAAAGCTTTTGAGAAGTTATTGGTATTCAAATTTTCAAAGTTTTAATTAAATAATGTTCTAAACATCGAATATTTATAACCATTGGGTGAATAGGAAGCTGTTAAAAAGGCAGATAATCTCCATACCCAAACCTAGCCACCTAATTGGGCCAAAGCAGAAAGCACAGAGCATTACGAAGTCCAGAGCATGCAACCCATGGCAGGCAGAAGTGGCCCAAGATGTAGGTGGCATTTTGGCATTTATCTCCACAATTCTCATGTTTCGAAAGATTTGTATTCAATCAATTTTCTTGGCAGATAGCTGATTTCTTAGGTAAGGCGTACTCTTGTTAATCCAGACCGCCAAGGTTACATTTCTTGACACTTTCTAAAGTTTATAATTTTTGTAGTTTTCTTGACTATCAGAACGCCAAGAAAAGTTCTCTCACAGTTAGCTGTCAAGAAATATGGATTTCCCTGGTTCTCTAGCCTTGGCGGCCGGGTAGCCATCAAAATATATTGCCTTAACGGTTTTGATGCTATTGTTGGTGGTTTTTAGCCGTCAACAATCTTGGAAAGAATGCTCTGATCCAAGACCTGATGTTATATGCCCTTATCGCTTACGGAGTTCTTTTTTTAACTTTTTGCAATCAATTCCTTATGAAGTTATAGATCTTCGACATATACTGCAAATGTTTTGCAAGAACAAACAAGCATCTCCTCAATAGTAGACGAAATTGAGATCGTTTCTGTGCCCTCTTTCTCCCTTTCTTTTTCCTGCAGCAAAAAAGAGGTTGTCTTGTCGAGCTAAGAAGTGAACATTTTTAATCATTTATTCACTTTTTTTATCCTTTATTCCTCACTGTTAGTGTCTCTCTTTCCTTTTTTTCCTTTATGGATGCCAAATTTCAAAAGAACAAACCATGAAACCATAAGCATAGAATCTCGCCTCTTTTTTCTAACCGAAGTGAAATGCCATGAAAAAGGGGCATGAGTGATACTATGATTAGCCAAAGCAACCATGTATTCAAGTTAAATATGGTTTTTAACGTTGATACCACTGATAAGTGGGCAGTGAGAGCATACCAGATTATGCAGAATTCCCATGAGGCTTATGTACAGATGTAGTAAAGATTTTTTAGTACCCGTATGGCAGAATAAAGCAAATGGTTAGTATTGAAGAAAAGGCTTCCATGTAATCACAGGTACTCAACATTAACAATCTATGCAGCAGCAGACAGCAGTATGCAAATAGCCAACAAATCAACAAAGCAAAAGCAGTAAACAGCTGTAAAGGAGTGGCCAAGGCCAAGTTTGTTTTTATTAACGAGTCGCACAAGAGAGTGCGAAGTTCATAACGATAGAGCAAAAAAAATTTACAAGATTACAACCCTGGGAGGCCGTAACCAGGAAAGGAAAAAAGTATACAACCACTCACACAACGACAGCGCCAAACACCAACCCAGGAGAAGAAGCCTACCACCGGACCGGTCGCCGCTAGACCAATAAAGGAGCTACAACTAGGATCACCCAGAACCCAGCCCTTACAACCAACACAAAGTTGTACTCTATCCACATATGAGGGATTTAGGGAGAGAGGGTGAGAGAGAAGAATGGAACCGCTCTCCCCCCGAGGCCCTCCGATATGGCCAACTTGTATAAACTAGGGCGCCGATACAAGAGGATGTGACTCTAGAGCAAGCTTGCAGCAGAAGTTTGGGTGGTTCTGGCAAGGGTGCTGCCTAGACGGCGTCTCCAGGGAGAGAAGCGACGAAAGCACCGCCAATGCCGTATCTCAAGGTCTCTAGAACCTTGATTGGATTTTCACCTGGCAGCCCCACTAGAGGGGGTGAGACGGCACGACAACACCCTCAGGAGGGAGAGTGACGCTCAAGCGCCATCGTTGCCGCCGCCATCCACCGCCTGCCTATCCACTGTTGACGCACCAACACTCCATCGCTATCTGAACCTCCACCTGTGCGTGGGCACCACTGCACCAGCGCCCCCCGCCGAGCAGCCTCCGCATGCCACCATCAGCCACACCATGTCGCCTCTCACTGCGCCCGGGCGCTGCACCACAATGGCACAGTCCTCTCGACAACCGCAACCACTTCCTCCGCCGACCGAGCCTCCTCACGACGCGGCCAACCCCGTTGCTGCTGTCCGCGCCTCACCGGCCTACACAGCCACCAGCCATGTCGCGCCTCCGCGCCTCCTCGCGCCGCGGGTCCGTAAGTACAACAAGTAAATCTTAGCCATTGGCTAATTATATTTTTCTTCCTCGCAAAAAATATGTTTCTTTTCTAAGTAAACAAAAAATATGTGTGATTTGCATGCTCAAATAATAAATGACAGCATAAGGGAAAAAGTCAGCACATATATAATTGCCCATCCACACCTTAAGTATGTTCAGAGATAAAGTTTGTTGTAAGCTCAATGTCTATTTAGAGACAACCCTCGTATAACAGTGAAGACGACAAAGGTTTTTAACAACTAACCCACGGAAATAGTTTTTTTATTAGCTTTTTCCTTCATTCATCCTGATTCAGCAAAATTTCCTTTTATAAATCTAAGAGTTCATATTAAGCTATTGTTAAGCTTAACAATGATGTTTCTTGCTTCTTTCTCCTCTCTTCCATGTCAGCCCGTTGTCAGCAAACATGCCTTATGTTACTAACCCTCATAGTCTACTATATATTAATTGTTCTTATAATTGTGCCGCTGAAGTTTAGGGGCTTGTAAATTATCAACCACTTCCAAAGTTGTTTAATGAGATTGCGGGCAATTTGTAGCTTCGATTTTATTTTTTATATGCCTCGGTCAAAGAATTTTTCTCCCAGCCTTTCCCTGCGTAGTGTGTTTAGCTTCGGCCATGGAGAGCCCCCTTGATTCACGCTGCACATGCCGGAGGTTGATCGGACAGCTAACGGCAGTGTTCTGAGCTTTAAAAAACTTTAGTCAACTTATTTATAACAACTGTAGTGGCATGCATATCTTGGCTTTTATAATTAAGTCAACGCCCAATCTGGCTTTTATGAGACTTGTTAGTTTCTTTTTCGCCTATTACTTGCCAGCTAAACCCACTATCCGGCCTCGACCTACCCATGTGAGTGATGGCATCTTAGAAGAATGGGTGATTTATGAGGAAGACAACACGGAATTTTATTTCGTTGCGTTGCTAAGATTTCTAGGTTAGCAAATATTAATTTTAGGTCAAAATAAATTAAAATGATTTAGGATATGGCCAGTGAAAATGTGCATCCCTAGTAGTTGTTTATTGTTGGACCTTTTACGGTCCTCCTTACATCCAGGGAGATAAAGTATGCAAGTGCAGAGTAAATCTTAGCCATTGGCTAATTATATATGTTTGTTCTTCGCATCTCCTAACAAACTCCAACTGAAGTGGTTGCACTCTCACCATGCAGGATTATTCAAATTAGTCAACAGGAACTGTAGTAGGTATGTTACGATTTCGTGGGGAAGCAGTGAATTGACAGGATGAGGGGACCTTCCTTCATGAAAATATCTCTATACATTTACGTCTTACAATGATGCTCCTAGAAACAAGTTTTTCTCTTCTTTGTGTTGTATTAAAGAGAAACACAAGGTTCTCAAGGAAAAAAAACTCAGGCTGTAAAATCAAAGTGTGTTTTGATTCTTATTTTGTGATGAACAATCCGCATCTGAGATTATTGGTTTTGATATTTATAGATTATTGTCGAAGTGGTTTTGAAGATGATTAGATTTGTAGGTGATGAACAGGGACTGCTGATTGTTTGGACCGGTCAGACTGGACAGGTGCTGTCAGTCAGACCGAAGCTATGTGAGCGGTCAGACCGGCCATCCCGCGGTCTGATCGGCCGACTCTGTGTCGGTTTTAGTTTTGGGTTGATTTCTTGGATATCCGTGGATAATTCATGTTTATGATTTCTATATGGATACTATGCGTATGTAATACTGTTGTTTGCTAACAATGAGTCAAGTTGGAGATAGCTTGTGCTTGAATCTGGTTTCTTGGTTGATGCATGTGTAGGTGGTCTTGATGCCTTTGGAGAGTGTTGCCTGTGATGGATCAGAGTCAACTTGGAGAAGATGACGTCCGGACGATCAGGATATCATACGGGATGCTTAGGCTAAACAGGGCCGGTCCGGGGGTTTTGGGGCCCCAAGGCAAAAAACTTATGCATAGGCCCTTATTGACACGAGCGTGGCTACTGGCAAGCCACGATTTGTTGTGTCCACTTGCCGTTTCCATTTACGAGACACCGAGAAGTCGCCGCGAGCGCAGGAGCAGTGAGTGGCGTGATGTGATCGAGGCGAAGCGACAAGAGTCAGATGAATATCGCTTCGGTTTCGCTGAAACATGCCTAGCGATGGACTAAAATTCATTTTCTGAATTAGGCTATCTAGCTGTCTAACTTAATATATAGGCCCATAGCCCATGGATTAAAATTATATAATACGTAGTGTGTGTGTGTTTGTGTGTCTATAGACACACACACACTATATGTGTATAGGGGCCCTAAATTTTGGGGGCCTCGGGCGGCCACACGGCCTGACCCCCCTAGGGCCGGCCCTGAGGCTAAAGATCAATGCACGTGGTTGGCGAAGATTCCATATGGCATACGATGGAGATATTTTGTACGTATAGGATGCAGAGTTGAATTTGGAGGGAGTCCAAATTTGGTAAAATTGGAGTTTGTAAAGTTTGTTACTTGTACGAGAAGGTTTCCTAAGGATTAGGACTTCTTTTACAAGTTTGGTTCGTGGCTTTAACCTTCCTACCTCGGGTATAAATAGAGAGGGAGGGTGTGTCCTCCTGATATCACTTTAGACAAAGTTGAGTTGAGGGAATAGTTAAGGTTTCGAGTTTAGTCAAGATTTTTGTGAGGAGTGCTGTTGTTGCACTTTTTAAACACAGAGAGAAGTAATAAAGTTGCAATCTACTTTGAGAGATCTTCGATTTGTGTTTGCTCGGGTTCGGTGGTCCAACCAACGGAATGCCGGCGGTCAGACCAGCGACGGTGTTAGGAGACAGAGGAGACTTTGAGGCTGTTAGACCGGGCGATCAACACCGGTCAGACCGGCGGCATAGGTGCGGTCAGACCGGCGGACAGACCGGCGGATCAACTCTGATCAGACCAATCTACATTGAATTCGAGGGTAACTTTTAATTCCGCTAAAAGTTTCAGTTTTTGGGTACTACAACCATTCACCCCTCCCCCCTCTGGTTGGCTTAGTTCTTGCTGTTCGATCCTACAAGTGGTATCAAAGCCTTGTTTTCTTCTTTGGATTTTAACCGATCTAAAGTTTTAGCCATGGCTAATAGGTACAACTAAGCCACATGTTTTCAATGGATTGGATTTTCCTTATTGGTGTAACAAGATGCAGTCTTACATTATGGCTGAATATTATGATATTTGGAAAAAGGGGGCTAATCCTTATGTGATTCCCGATGAAATCAATACTGCTGCTTTGAAAACTAAATTTGAAAATAATTGCAAAGCTCGCAATATTTTGTTGAGTGGAATTTCTCGTTCGGATTTTGATCGTGTGTCACATCTTAAAACCACCAATGAGATTTGGAATGCTTTGAGAAACTTTCATCAAGGAACTACAAACCTTAAAGAACTTCGTCGAGACCATTTCAAAAAGGAGTACACAAAATTTGAGATGAAATCTAGAGAGGCTTTGGATGATTATCTTAGTAGATTTAATAAAGATTTTGAGTGATCGATCTTAAATATGTTGATTCTGCTTATGACACTAATTACTCACAATATGAGATTTCTCGTCACTTTTTGAATGGTCTTGATATGTCTATTTGGAATATGAAAGTTACATCTATTCAGGAGTCTGTTGATATGTCCACTTTGACTTTGGATTCACTTTACACAAAAATCAAAACTCATGAGATGGATATTCTTTCTCGCAAAATTGATTCTAAGTCTATTGCTTTGGTTTCTCCCTCGACTTCTTTGGATGTTGGTGCTTCTTCTTCTTCAAATTCTACCGCTCTTGCTTCTATTAATGTCATGTCCGATGATCAACTCAAACTATTCGAGGAGGAGGATTTGGCTTTGGCTATTAACAAGTTGTCTCGAGCTGTGAACAATGTCGGTTTCAAGAAAAGAGGAGGTCGAACTCGTTGCTTTGAATGTGGACAGCTTGATCACATCCGTTCGCATTGTCCTAAGCTTGGAAGAGGCAAGAAGGAAGACAATGGTGGAGACAAAAACAAGGATGACAAGCCCAAGCCCAAGATCACATTCAGGGGGAGGAAATCCAAGGAGACCCTCAAGAAGGTGTTGAATCAAGTCTACGCCGCTTTTGAGCCATTGAGCGATGTAGATGGTGAGAGTGATGGAGATGAAGACAAGGGAAAGAATATCTCCGGTGTTTGCTTCATGGCACGTGGTGAAACGGATTCAGAGTGTGAGGACAATGAGGTAAGTCCTTCTAGAGATTATCTTAAAGAATCAATTTTCTTTCTAAATTCCAAAAATAAGAAGTGTGAGAAGATGTTTAAAAAACAAGAGGTTATGATTGAATCTCTTAATTCTGAAACTAATAGATTGAAATCTCGTATTCCTGATGATGATGATGATTGCAAAAATTGTGATATTTTGATGAATGAAATTTCAAAAATTAAAGATGTCAATGTTTCACACGATTTGAAAAACAGATCTTCTCTTGCTCTTGGATATGCTTTGCACACACGCACAATAAAAAGAAAGTAACTTGTCACGACACTAATAGCAAATCTATTGTGAGGGTAAAAACATAAGTCTATCTAGAAATTAATGTAATCAACATATTATATTATAGAACTAACCAATAAAATAAATTGTTCACTGAATATCAAAAAAATTTAATCAAATCTAAAAGTAATTTATACATATGATAAAAATAATTTACAACATATATATATATATTTATTTATTTATTTATTTGCATCAAAATATGATCATGTACGATCTTGTTATAAAGATTTAATTACAAACATAATGGTATAATCGGATATGTAATTTGAAAGAAAAGTTTATTTAAAGTTTAGCTATTAGGAGTATATTTCCTTGTTGTTGTATGCTTGCATACTCTCCACGTGGGAAAGAGATAACTAGTTATGAAAAATATTGGGTCTCTGATTTATTAGGTTATCAAGAGACCACAAGCTGTGTAGTGGTGTCCATATCCTTAGTTGTGCCGCCCAAGTTTATGGGCTTGCAACCACTTCCAAAGTTGTTTAATGAGATTGCGTGCAATTTGTAGCTTGGAATTTATTTTTGTACTCCCTCCGTTTCAAAATGTTTGACGCCGTTGACTTTTTAGCATATGTTTGACCGTTTGTCTTATTAAAAAAATTTAAGTAATTATTAATTCTTTTCCTATCATTTGATTCATTGTTAAATATAGTTTTATGTAGGCATATAATTTTACATATTTTACAAAAGTTTTTGAATAAGACGAACGGTCAAACATGTGCTAAAAAGTCAACGGTGTCAACATTTTGAAACGGAGGGAGTATTTGTTAGGATCGATCCCTGAATGAGTATGCCTCGGTCAATAATTTTTCTCGTAGCTTTACCCTGCGTAGTGTGTTTAGCTTCGGCCATGGAGAGCCCCCTTGATTCATGCTGCACATGCCGGAGGTTGGACGGACAGCTAACGGCAGTGGACTGAGATTTAAAAAACTTTAGTCAACTTACGTATTACGTATAACAACGATAGTGGCATGCACATGTTGGCTTTCATAATTAGCACTTCCTCCGTACTCGGAAAAGAAGCCGTTTAGAACAATGTTTAAATCAATCTTTGGGAATATAAATCATGAATAAATCTCAAGTTGTTGAGTTTGAAAATGTAAAAATTATATGAATAGATTTGTCTTGAAAAATACTTTCATAAAAGTATACATATATTACTTTTCAATAAATATTTTTATATAAACATGAAGTCAAAGTTATGTTTTGGAGACCGTGTCGCTATCTAAAACGACTTCCTTTATGAGGACGGAGGAAGTAATTACTAAGTCAATAGCCAATCTGGCTTTCATGAGACTTGTTAATTTCTTTTCGCCTTCTTTCTTGCAAGCTACCCACGTGAGGGAAGAATGAATGGGTGATTCATGAGGAACACGGAATTTTTATTTCGTTGCGTTGTGGAGAGCTAGCAGCGACCGGTGAACGGATGATCAGCCTAGTATAAAAGGGGGTCATCAGGGCTTTCTCTGAATTAAGTCTGAACTCCTGCAGCCAGCATTATATCCACCAACACACAACACGCGCGCGTTAACCTAGTCGCCGGCCGGCACCATCTTTCTGGGACGTCGGAGGATGTCCGTGGAGGCGGTTGTCGGCGGCGCGAGCTGGCTCATCGGCAAGGTGTGGACGCAGCTGTCCAATGACTTGGTGGCGGCATATGTGGCCAGCACCAAGCTAGGCCTCAACATGCAGCAAATCAAGAGGGACCTCCTGTACACGCAAGGGCTACTGCAAACGGCCCAGGGGAGGAAGGACCTCAGCGACAACCCTAGCCTACAGAAACTTCTGGAGGATCTCAGCAAGAAGGCCGACGAGGCTGAGGATGCATTGGACGAGCTCCAGTACTTCATCATCCAGGATCAGATTGACGGCACCCATGAGGCCATCCCAGATATACAAGGTCATCAGGCCCTCCATGGCCGTCATGCTCTTCACCACACCATTGGTAACTGGTTTCCATGCTTTTTCCACCCCTCTGCACGAGATGATGCCAATAACTCACATCATACAACCAAGTCCCATGGTGATATTAATGACCATGTTGCCAACTTGACATTCAATCGAGTAGGCATGTGCAACAAAATCAAGTCAGTTATAGAGGACATACATGCCTTATGTACCCTTGTATCCGAATTGCTCAAAATTAACCATGCATCACAAGGAAAGGCTGCATCACTTAAGAGGCCGCCCACCAGCTCAACAATTACACAGGATAAATTGTATGGCCGGGAAAACATCTTTAAACAAACCCTTGATGACATGACTAACTGCACTACTCCTAGTAGAACATTGTCAGTTCTTCCCATAGTTGGCCCTGGTGGAATTGGGAAAACAACTTTCACCCAACACCTATACAATGACAAAAGAACAGAGGTATACTTCTGTATCAAGGTATGGGTTTGTATCTCTACTAATTTCAATGTGCTTAGGCTCACTCAGGAGATACTGAAGTGTATACCACACATTGGTAGCGAGGGAAGCAATGTAATGCACGAATCATCCAACTTAGACCAGCTCCAAAAAACCATTGCACAAAGACTACAATCCAAAAGATTTTTACTTGTTTTGGATGATATGTGGAAATGTGGCACTGAGGCTGAGTGGAAAAGCCTACTAGCTCCATTCACAAAAGGGGAAGCCAAAGGCAGCATGATTCTTGTCACAACTCGGTTTCCATCTATTGCACAAATTTTGAAAACAGCTGAGCCAATAGAATTGCAAGGTCTAGAGGATAGAGAATTCTTCACATTCTTTGAAGAATGTATATTTGGTCAACACAAACCTAATTATTATGAGGATGACTTGATTGATATTGCAAGAAACATTTCAACGAAACTGAGGGGTTCTCCACTAGCAGCCAAAACTGTCGGTCGATTGCTTAAGAACAACTTTTCCCATGAATGTTGGATGGAAGTTCTTGAAAATAATGAGTGGACAAATATGCAAAGTGACGATGATATAATGCCAGCACTAAAAATTAGCTATGACTACCTTCCTTTCCATCTAAAAAGGTGTTTTTCGTATTGTGCCCTCTACCCAGAAGACCACAGATTTAATAATTTAGAGATTACTTATTTTTGGGAAGCAGTAGGCATAATAGGTTGTAGTAGGGCTGAAAACAATAAAATTGAGGACAAAGGATTGGAGTATTTGGACGAACTAATAGGTAAAGGTTTTCTCATGAAGATAGGTGATGATAAATGTTGGTATTATATAATGCACGATTTACTGCATGATCTAGCAAAAAGCGTGTCATCACAAGAGTGTATCAATATAAGTCCACATGGTTTTAGGTCTGATAACATCCCACAATCTATTCGACATGTATCCATCACCTTTCAAGATAGCTATGGGCAGAGTTTTAAGGTAGAAATGGAAAATTTGAAGAGAAAAATAGACATAGAAAATTTAAGGACTTTGATGTTTTTTGGAGACTACAGTGAGGATATGATAATATTTTTCAAAAATATATTCAAAGAAACAAAATGCCTCCGTGTTCTATTTATGTTCGCAACCTCTCTCGAATCTTTTCCATATAACTTTTCAAAACTAATCCACCTGCGATACCTAAAAGTTGAAGTACCTTATGGCATAGAGTTGTCTTTACCAAGTGTAGTATGTAGATTTTATCACTTGAAGTATTTGAATCTGCTAGAGCATAGAGATTATATTTTGCCTAAAGACATTAGTCGTCTAGTCAATTTACACCATCTCATTGGGAGAAAAGAACTTCGCTCCAATATTCATGGGATTGGAAAGATGAAGTATTTACAGAAACTGGAAGAATTCCATGTCAAGAAAGAGAGTATTGGGTTTGAGCTGAGAGAGTTGGGGGATTTGACAGAGCTTCGAGGAGAACTGGAAATACATAATCTTGAAAATATAGCAACGAGGGAAGAAGCTAATGATGCCAAATTGATGTTGAAAAGGAATCTGAAAACATTGAAACTAGTTTGGGGTGTAGAGCAACAGATCACCGGATCTAATGTTATTGATGGTCTCCAACCACACCCTAATCTTAGAGCACTGGACATAAGAAACCATGGTGGTTCTACTGGTCCTAGTTGGTTATGTAGTGATATTTGCCTAAAACGATTGAAATATCTACGTTTAGAGGGTATCTCTTGGGGCACTCTCCCACCTTTTGCGCAACTCATGCATCTGGAAGAACTTATTTTGATCAATGCTGGCATTCAACAATTAGGACCTGATTTTGGTGGTGCTACGCAAAAGAGTTTCCTACACTTGAAGAATATTGAATTTATTGGGATGCAAGAACTTGTGGGATGGGTTGGGGGAGCTCATTGTCATATGTTTTCAAAGCTTGCAAGCATTAGGTGTGAAGATTGTCCCAAACTCTCCATGCTGCTGCTGCCATCGTCTGAGTTCTCGGCCTCTTCTGCACAAGACATAAACACCATATGGTTTCCTAGTCTGTCTTCTCTTGAGATTAAAAATTGCCCCAAGTTGTCATTGCCCCCGATGCCTCACACTACCATTCTTACCCATGTTACTGTGATAGAAGATGAAAAAACATTGCTGTATTTTGATGAAGACAGGCTGAGAATAGAAGGTTACGGCGGTGCTTTGGCATTCCATAACCTGGACAAAGTAGAAGATATGACAATTGAAGACATGTCACATGTTTCATTGAATGATATCCTAAAGCTGAACTCCTTAACAAGCCTTCATGTCATAGGATGCGAAACTATGTTTCTCAGTGAAGTTGAAGAAGATGTTATCTTCCGTTCAGTTCAGCAGCTCAGTATCGCTCGTTGGTATGATCTTATCGGAAAATCCTTGACAAAGCTATCAAAATATTTCCCAGCTCTTACCGAGTTCACGTTGAACATGTCTCCCGAAGGGCAAGGGGAAGAGGATGTAGTACTGCGAGTCCCATGGAGCTCACTGAGCTATTTCCAGATCTCAGGTTATGTGAACCTTGTTCTGCCTATGGAGGATGGAGGGGGTCTCCAGTATTTATCCACACTCCAAAAAATGGAAATTTGGAGTTGTGGCAAGATGTTCACTCTGTGGTCAACGGTAGAGGCAGGAGCTTTGAGCAGCAAGCCCTTCCCTCCTTCCCTCAGGCAACTAGATATTTCCGAAGAGTCAAGCATGCCGTCGATGGCTCTTCTCTCAAACCTCACATCTCTGACTAATCTGAAACTAGTAGAATGTGTTAACTTAACAATTGATGGGTTTGATCCAATCATCACACGTAACCTCAATGAATTGGTGGTTTATAATTATTCGACAAATGATATCAATAACCATCGCTGCTCCATAGCAGAAGATTTGATCTCAGAGGTGGCAAGAATGACCAAAGTAATACCCGAAGCAGGTTGCTTCCAACAGCTGAAAAAACTTGAGGTGGACAGCATCTCGGCAGTATTTGTCGCACCCATTTGCAGCCTCCTCGCCACCACCCTCTGTGACTTGAAACTCATATCTGACTTGCGGATGGAAAACTTCACAGAAAAACAGGAGGAGGCGCTTCAGCTCCTCACCTCCCTCCGGAACCTAGAATTCGAGGAGTGCGTCCGTCTACAGTCCCTCCCCAAAGTATTGCATCGTCTTTCTTCTCTCTGCAGTCTACAAATCAATCAGTGTCCTCACATCAAATCGCTGCCCAACGAGGGCTTCCCAGCTTCACTGAAAGATCTGGTTGTTGAGAGATGCAGCACTGATCTACTGGATCAAGCCAAGAAATTACGGTCATCATACTATAATTTAAATGTATACGACACATCATCGCAGTATTTCTGGAGGTCAGTTCATGTAAAACCAACCCGCAATGTTACATTAGTTGTTGTACATATATATAATTTATAGATTTCCTTTATTTGTTATCTAATCGATCGTTACATTAGTTGTCGTAGTACAATTTTATGTAGCTAACCTTCTTTGCTATTACTCCTATTTTCTTTTCTGAAGGTCTGCCCGGAGAGCTTGGGTCGAGGATATTATGTCCTGGTAGGTCTAGCATGGTTCCCGGGACGGGGTAAAGTTTTTTTGTACATGAGCCCTTTTACAGTACTCCATGCATGAGGCCTTTTACATACATATATATATGGCCGGGACAATTCTAGCATAACTGATGGAAACGGACACCGGGAATAACCGGAGACTAGCTAGTGGTCAGACTGCGATTGGCTTTAGCATTGTGGCCTGGTCGATCAAGAGGGGGCACTGCTCCGTCGATGCCAGGGCCACACACTAGAAAAAAAAAAGGGAAAATCTGAACCATATGCCACACAAATTTTGCAAAATTTGTGATATGCCACCCTAACCCACATGTCATTGGCTCATATGGGTCCTACATGTCATTGAAATACGGGTGGCATATCTCAAATTTTACAAAATTAGGGTGGCATAGTTCCAACAAACCCTATATAAAAACCGCTCCCTTTCCCTGCACCACCGTACAAGACGCCGGCGCCGGCCACCACCAGAGATGAACTCTTTGTCATTCGATTCGATCCTTTAAACTCAACAAGGTACTTTTAATCTATTCCAACTACCTCAATTTATCTTCAGTGTAATCCCTACTCTCTATCGTCAGGATTCAATTTAATGGTGCTTACCCCCTAAAACTAGTGTCAGGCCATAGGTTATCAATTTCCAATTTGATGAATACAGAGAAATTGATATGCACGCATGTGGTACAATTGAGCGCAAGAAACACTGTCAGGTAAGTAATTTACGATTTATTGTTTTCACTGTTCTATCATGTAAGTATATGATGGATAGTTCGAATAATCTGGATATAGCAGGGCAATAAAACACAACTAACTGAAGACAAAAAAAATGTAGTGTATTTAATTTATGTTCATGCAATTAACCATTTGTCCTCATTTTTACAGGCTATTGTGGTCAGATTTTGCATTTTATTGCCGATGGTGGTCGTCTCTATGCGTTTTCGAACATTATGTTTCATCCGTGAACTTTTGCTACAATGACTACAATTGGGTAAGTATTTGTTTTGGTGAGTATTGAATATAACATTGCTTATTTGCTTTACATTGAGAGTACCAGAGGTTTGGTTGTGTCAAACTGATTTGCATAGGACGCTTGTAGGGGTATATCCGTATATGTATCATCTATTCTATTCTATTATATACTCCCTCTATCCCATAATATAAGGCATGGTTAAAATTGACACGGTCTCTAAAACTAATGTTTACCATATAATTTGTCATATATACTATAAAGTTTGTAGCAACAAAAATTATAATCATATGAAAGTAAATTTAAATCTCAATCTAATGATATAATTTTTAACAAATAAAATTCATTTCATATTATACTAAGTGTTCGCCAAATGTTTTAAAAGTTGAATCTTAAAACACGTGCACGCCTTATATTATGGTACGGAGGGAGCACTAAAAGTCTATTAAACAATCTACAAATACTCCCAAGCCGCCATGGTGCACCCTAACAATACTCCCGAGTCATCACGTGGCACTCTAATAAAATAGAGAAATCTTATCATCGATTTTCATTTAAATAGGTAGACCCATTATTTTATTTCGTTAGATCTATCTTTAAAAAAAAAACTCCCACCGTCCCTACCTCCGTGCAGGAGGCACGCATTGTACGCTCCCTCTGTTCCTTTCTCTTTTTTCCCTCTGTTCCTTTCTTTTTTTTCTATCCCAATCACAATCAAAATTAAAATCTATTATATCTATAAAGTAATAGAAAAAGAAGAACATGAAGAAGCCTCCACGTTCGCTCTCACGGTCTAAAAAATCTCACGTTAATCGAAAGAAAATAAGAAAAATAGAAAAATAGAAGGGTATTAGGATTAGGTTTTGTGTAAACGGATAAAAAACAAAGATTGGGTATGGTGTAAACGGACAAAAAAAAAAGTTGGAAACAGAAAAAAAATTGCAAACGGACAAGAAAGATAGAAAAAAGTGAAAACGGACAAGAAAAATAGAAATTCCAATGTTAATAAAAAAGAGAAAAAAATAACCGTTGGGTCATAGTAGATCCAGATTATAACAGTTTAGATTTAATATAGGGTGTGTTTAGATTCCAAAATAATTTAGCCAAAAACATCACATCAAATATTTGGACACATGTATGGAGCATTAAATGCGAACGAAAAAAACAATTGCACAGTTTGCATGTAAATTGCGAGATGAATCTTTTGAGCCTAATTACACCATGATTCGACAATGTGATGCTACAGTAAACATTTGCTAATGACGGATTAATTAGGCTTAATAAATTCATCTCGCAGGAGGAATATGTAATTTGTCTTGTTATCAGTCTACGTATAATAATTGAAATGTGTGTCCGTATACTTTAAAATTTTTACACCTAAATAACTAAACACGACCATAGTATTGAAATGTGTGTCCGTATACTTTAAAATTTTTACACCTAAATAACTAAACACGACCATAGTAGTTATATAACTAATATAAATCTTTTTTCACGGAAGCTTAAAATAACTATAGGAATATAGGAATTGGAGTAAAAAAAGCTTGAGATGGAAACGACCAAATAAACCACATGCACAAAGTTAATTTGTAATTTAACCAATTGGATTAAGAACTAATCCATTAACTTATTTAAGTAATAAGGGCCTGTTTAGATCCACTGACAAGTTTTTTCACTAGTCACATCGAACGTTTGAACACCTGAATGAAGTATTAAATATAGGCGAAAAAATAACTAATTGCACATATTGCGACTCATTTGCGAGATGAATCTTTTAAGCCTAATTGCTACATGATTTGACAATGTGGTGCTACAGTAAACATTTGCTAATGACGGATTATTTAGGCTTAATAAATTCGTCTCGCAGTTTACAGGTAGATTCTGTAATTTGTTTTGTTATTAGACTACGTTTAATACTTTAAATTTATGTCCGCATATCCGATGTGACACGCCAAAACTTTACACCCCTGATCTAAACACACCCTCCTCCTCCTTGATTTAACTTTGTCGCAACAAATCAGCTAGCATCTTCTTCTTCAAAACCGCACGGGGAGGACCTGGGAGCAAGGGATAGGGAGGAGGGTGGCATCGGCGTCGACGTCGACGTCGAGCAGGATGGGGTCGTTGCTGGCTGCGTAGTAGTGCGAGGAGGAGGGCGTGATGGGTGGGAGGCGGAGGCGGATGCGGACGACGACGACGACGATGACGCCGCCTCGGCGTGGAAGCCAGCAGCCACTGGAGCAGCAGCAGCAGCCGCCGCCACGGCGGTGGAACCAGGGCCGGTAAGGCGCCTGCCCGCCCTCGCCGCAACGTCGAAGCCCCGCGGACCCAACCGTCGCCCGCACGCCCTCGCCGCGGCCGCCGCCGCCGATAGGTGGGTTTCACGCCCTCAGTCCCTATCCATTCTCTCAAGGGTACAAACGTAAATTCATATTTCCTAAAACCCTTTTTTTATTTCCTTTTGTATTTCTTTAACACAAAACGTGGGACCCACCAAACGGCTGTTACAATAAGGTGTAGACAGCTGGTTCAGATTCAAAAATTAGGGGTAAAACTGCAAACCCTAAAAAGTGAAAACAGCAATTGAGTTTGAAAGTAGGGGCATAGATGCAATTGTCCCTTTTTTAAAAACAATCCCAAACCATCTTCCCTTCCTCTCCATCCTTATAGGCATTAAAGTACATAAGTGCTTTGCTAAGCTGCTACTTGTCCCGCTTAAATTACAGAAAATCCTAACAAATTTGTGAAAAAAAAACATCTAACCATCGGTTTTGAATTAAACATCAACCCATTATTTTAGGTCATTATATAAATCTAGTCATACGGCAGCACTGCGTTTGAGGACTTGTAGCATCATAGCTGACAATGAGTATGCCAGTTAAACCACTACAGGAGGGCCAACAATCTGGAGGTCAGCTCTCATGGAAAACCAAATTATGGTTCTCAATTTTGTGATTTATTTCCTGCTGCAAGCAACAAAATATTTTGGCTTTCAGTCCATATAGTCCGCTGATTTCCTTTATCTGTTATTATCCAGCCAGTCCATATAGTTGTTGTACCATTTTGGTAGCTTACGTTCTCTGACATTACACTTTATTTCCTTCTGAAACAGTTTTCATGTTGCAGCTGCGAGATAAATTTGAAACCAGCCAACACTGGTATGATCTGTACAGATCCTAACAGCACAATTAGACCGTGATGGTCAGTAACATCTCCTCTTGTTTCGTCGTTTGTTTCTTGTTCTGTATTTTTGTTGAAAGTAGTACTATGATGTTCCTTTCTTTGTCTTACTTTCTAGTATTGTACTATTCTGTTGTCGGACAGACTTGTGTTCGTTTGCCAGTCTCACCACCTTCACTAGATGTACAGTTGTATTTTCTTCGTTGTCAGACTTCAATTATCAATGCAAAACAAGCGAGAAGGTATGTGTCCGTGTTACTATCTTTCACTCAATAGCACTAGTTTGGTTTACTATGACAAAAATAGCTTTAGCTGAACTGATAAAACTTGTACTACCCGTGATGTCTTGGGCATTTTGAAGGTGATATTTCAAGATTTTGTGCCAAACAAATAGTCCTATTCCGTTGTTCGTGGGTATTGCTCATGAACCTGTCATTGAGCAAAGCATAAACATGTTACAGAAGCTTGTTCTTTCTGTGGAAATACCAAGCTAAAAGCTTTTCCAGTACTCATCAATTTGACATGCATCCTGGTACAGCGCAGTTCAGATTCCCCAGTTCATCTATTAAAATTTAAATGTCGAGAGGTAAATAAACGATGATGTACCTTGTTCTGGTTCAACGGTTCAACCTGGTCTTTTGATGGAACCTACTTCATGTAATGTACGCCTGCTAACTTCAAAATCTTCTTCGTTGCATAGGCAAAACCTGTCCAGATATATTTATTTAAGAAGTTTGCCATGGAACATTTAGAAGTGGTGAGAAAGGTAAATCTTCTGGTTGTACACTTCTGTTCTGTTTCATGGAAGTAATCAATTAGTAGTAGCTCTATATCTGCCATTTATCGGCGCATTGAGTCACGCCTATCTTTGAATGGCAGGTAGGCCTGCAAAATGAAGGACATTGCTTGAAACACAGGCAGAATATGTAAAGATCTCTACAGCCGTACATCGCTCACAATGAATCAAAGGTGTTCTACTGTTATCTTCCTGCAACGATAATTTCTTATGTTTTCACGAATTCCACCATTATTTCTATGCCTCTCAAGTAGTACTAAATGACTTCTGGAATTGAGTTTCGTAGCGTGCAAATTGCTTCAGAAGTGTTTAATTTCAAGCAAGGATTAATGCTAGGTTTACATGATCGATGACTCTTTCATAACTGAGGGGCATTATTTTTCCTAACATATCAGGTCGTGTCCAAAGATGCTTGGGCCATCAAAACAGTCATTATGCAGGGAAATTTGTTACACTATTCATTGTCCTCCCTCTCCATTAGTAGAACGTGGTAAGGACTAAGCCCCTGCTTTTAAACTCAGAATAATTTTCCCTTCTATAAAAAATGCACTTGTAATTATTAGCAGTGAAAATTAAGTCAGTGATACAGCTTATAACCGTTTGGGATAACAAAATTAACAAGCTTTCTTAGAACAAAGATTATGAAAAAAAAACATGTGATTTGGAGAACTGGGATTCAAAATTAAGAAAATTACCACCAAAGCAGAGCATCCCGATTTGGGGAACGAGGATGGGAGGCAGCGACAGCGCCCCAATGGCTGAAGAGAGGCCGGGACGAGACGATGCCCGTGATGCGAATCGGGGCTACGAAGACGATGCCGGCGACGCGGATCGAGCCAGTATGAAGCTGGCGGCGGCGAGCGAGCCGGCGAGTGTAGGGAGGAGGGTCGTGGTCGCGGCGGCGCGAGTAGATCGGAGAGCAGCGAGGAGGGACCCAACAAAAATTCAACGGAAAAAATTACCAGTGTGACGGGCCAGGTTAGGAACCCTATCCCCTTATCCCCTTACATGTAAAACGCTCTTTTTACAAGAACCACTTAGGTGAAGACAGATCTCGCTCCGCAGCAATAAACTTCAATTTCCTCCAGGAACAGGTGCAAGACCTCACAGATCTAGAGGAACCTTTTTCGGAAGACGAAATAAAAGAGGCAATCTTCCAAGCACGATCAGACAATGCCCCCGGTCCCAACGGCTTCACAGGTGCTTTCTTCAAAAAGTGTTGGGACATAATTAAGGAAGATATCGTCATGGCCGTAAATCAGGTTGCTAATCACCACACATAGTCGATGGCTATTAAACTCAGCCTACATTGCCCTTCTACCGAAAAAGGCTGATGCTCTAAGGGTAGGTGATTACAGGCCAATCAGCCTCATACATGCTTTCGGAAAGCTCTTCTCCAAGTCACTAGCAAACAGATTGGCCCCAAAATTGCAACAGATGGTCTCAACAAATCAAAGTGCCTTCATAAAAGGCAGAAACATCCAAGACAACTTCCTATTCGTAAACAACATGGTGCGTGAGTTCCAATCCTCCAAAATCCCCGCGATCCTGCTAAAACTCGACATTGCAAAAGCTTTCGACTCGATCAGCTGGCCTTATCTTCTAGACAGACTCAAATATTTGGGATTCGGAGACAGATGGATTGGATGGATTATTTCCATTCTAGCAACGTCCTCATCAAAGATCCTCCTAAATGGGAAGGCAGGAAACAGCTTCTTGCATGGACGAGGATTACGTCAGGGAGACCCTCTATCACCCATGCTCTTCATTCTTGCGATTGATCCTCTGCAAAAACTCCTTGCCGCAGCACAGGAAGCAGGTCTCCTCCAACCGCTCCACAGGCGGACTGCTCGTTTCAATATGGCCTTATATGCAGATGACGCTGTAGTGTTCCTTAGACCAGATAAACAGGAACTCCAAACGGTCCAAATGATTCTTCAAAATTTCGGCCTCGCGACAGGCATGGTGACCAATTTATCCAAAAGCGAAGTCTATGCCATTAGATGTGACACCCTCGACTTACAGGATATTCTCTCCCCCTTCCCGGCACAGATGAAACACTTCCCTTGTACCTATCTAGGACTTCCACTCCACATCAGGAAACTCAGAAAATCAGATGTTCAACCTCTCATCGATAGGTTCTCAGCTAGGCTCCCAACATGGAAAGGAAAGTTCCTAAACAAGACTGGCTGGACGGTTCTGATAAAATCTACCCTCTCTGCCCTCCCGACCTATCACCTCACTGTTTTCCCCCTTAAAAATGGGCTGAAAAAAAGATCGACAAAATTCGTAGGGGTTTCCTCTGGACAGGGTCAGAACATGCACAGGGGGGACACTGCCTAGTTAACTGGAAGAGGGTCTGTAGACCAAAAAACATGGGAGGCCTTGGTATAACAAACCTTGAACTTTTTGGTCGCTCTTTAAGATTCTGCTGGCTTTGGCAGGAATGGACCACCATCGACAAACCTTGGCAAGGATCAAGTCTTCCTTGTGATGAAACAGATAAGCAGCTGTTCAGAGCTTCGACCATGATAACCCTTGGAAATGGCAACAAATCAAAATTCTGGCATGACAGATGGTTGAACGAATCACCCCTGAAAGAACTTTACCCTTCCCTCTATCAGTTGGCCACGAGAAAGAACAGATCAGTGGCACAGGAGATACAAGGGAACCACTGGTTGAAACAGATGAGACGAATGAATACCACAACACAGGTTAGGGAATTCATCCTTCTATGGCACCAAATCCAATAGGTGGAGTTGCAGGAAGGCATAGACGATGCGATAGCTTGGAGATGGACTCCAAATGGATCATACTCAGCAAACTCCGCCTACAGGATCCAATTCGTTGGAGGCATACAAGACAATAGGTCTGATTTCTTCTGAAAGGCGAAGGTAGAAAACAAATGCAAATTCTTTGGTTGGCTCATGATCCACAGAAAGATCTTCACAGCCGACAAACTCCAGCTTCGTGGATGGGACAACAGCCACGTTTGTCCTCTGTGTGGAGTAGAACCGGAGACAGCAATGCACCTCCTCATGGAATGCGCCTTTGCTAAACAGGTATGGAGACACATCTGGCAAAAGGCAGGGCTCCACATGCCGGTGGCTTCCACCTTCAATGGAGATATGCTACGATGGTGATCAGCCTGCAGAAGAGAGATGGCCAAAGAACAAAGAAGAAATTTTGATGGCCTCTTCATCTACACAGCTTGGGGCATTTGGCTACAGCGCAACGCAAGAATCTTCAATGGCACTTATAGTACAGTGATGCAAGTGGTTGATTCAATTATCGCTATGTGCAAAGCCTACGTTGGAGCGCATGTTCTAGATGAGTAGTGCCCGTATCCCTGGTTTTGCCTTGATAGAAGAATGCTTGGGATCCTTGCTGTAATCTGGGTTTGTAAAAAACCTTTGTTGCCTTTTCTCTTCTCTCCTTAATGAAATTGGCAGAGCTCCTGCCGTTTACCCCTCAAAAAAAAAAAGAAGCGATGATTCACTGTAACTACTACCTATACTATCTCTTGTAAAAGTACTTACCAAAACCTCTTATATTTTAGACAGATGGAGTACTAATTACACATACTCTATATAAGATACTTATGTGTTTTACCTGTACTAGCTGAATACACGTGCTTTGCTACGTGTAAAAAATATATATTATAATATTGGCTGAAAAAAATATATATTTTTCATGAAATGTGTTAGCCATCCTCTTTTTCTATAGGAAATATTCATCTCAAATTGATTTTATATGTGATTATATATCCATTTACATTTGATTGTTTTAAAATATTTAGAAGTTAGAGTAATTTGCAAAATTTATAGTGGGAGTAGGCAGGGTGACAAATTCACTGTCACAACCACTACTCTTTTTAAGTATTATAAATACACATTCTAAATTTATTCGAACAATGATAAAAATCAAATCGGATGGGAGAAACCAACCAAGAAATTGCTAGAACATGTTGGACAATCACCATCTTGTCTTACTGTGCTCTAACAAGCCTAACCTTGGCATTATGGAAACTTTGCAGAAATTAGATCGTGGATGTTCTGTACGTTGCTTTATTGGGAGTGCTGACCAAACCATTTGCCACACATAGCTTGTTTTTTCAAGAGAATTACAGTTTTGATTAAGGAGCAACACCCCACAAATGCTTGTGGAGCTAGCCTCGTTGTCTCTATTTCATCATCTGGTATGTTCATCTATCTTAAGCAATTTTAGATTTAGATGAGAGCAACTGTAATTGTTTATGGTTCTGGTAACATAGTTACATGGTCATTGGTAGGAAAATTCTTTGACCTTATTAAATTGTTCCATTTCAGCAAAGCATTGTGAAATGGTGTTTTTTAGCCTATTCAGAACCAGTTAAGGTAAAACATATTGGACAGGATACTGACGTGGTTATTTTTTCATGGGCTCTTGATCACTTATACTATCACCTAATTTATGTTAGGGACAAAGCATTTATTCTGGGGTATCAACCCCTCCATCTTGTACATACTGCAGAGCATTATCTACATATCCAGATATACTGACGTTGGCTCAGTAGAATCCTGCAGAGTTTACCATCTAGAAAACGTTTTACATCCTGCATATTTCGGAAATCTTTGCATTAGCTAAATCTGCTTTCCTTCAGTTCAATCTACAGATTACAGTTGTTGCAATCTGATGCATACTTTCTCCAGGTACTTGCTTCCAATACAAAAGTGGTGTCCATCCAAATTGCAACGGAAAAACAGTTCAAATCTTTATATATTATTAACAGAGCCGAGAAGGAATCCTCCATGTACCATCTGCACGGTAAGATGGTCCTCCATTCCCCTTCTTGTTCCTACTGAAGCTGAAAAAAAGAAAAACTGATGACTCAATAATCTTGTTTTGTGACACTTTGTGATCTGTCTCATGTGCCATGTATGCGTGCAGATGATCCAGTCATGCATGTAATTGTCCGGAGGAAATCATGATTCTCAACGGAGTATCATGTCATTGCGGCACCGGAAAGGCGGCAAGGTTGGCAACAGAGATGGCCGGCCATGCTCCCCCAAGCTAGCCGCCGTGGTAGCTCGCCGTCGTTGATCCGGCGGGCTCGAGCTTGCCATTACTGAACCCGGCGAACCTGGCATCGAGGCTGCTGGCTAGAAGAGGGAAGAATCACGATACCATTGGATTGAAAACCAGAGCATCAGTTGACTGATGAATACTAGCAAAAAGATAATGATATGTTCAGACCATATGTTATCTGATATCTCATATGTGAACTATATCACTGAACATGAGTATATGCATTGGTTTGGTGACTATATATGACAATGTGTAATTGAAGCGTGTATCGTTTCTTCTTTTTTTTTTTTTTAACACACTTACACTGAACATTTCTGTAAACAGCTAGCTACCAAAGTATTAACAGCCCATGTTAGTTGACTGATAGCAAAAGGATAATATGCTATGTTCAGAGCATATGTTTTCTCAAATGTGAACTGTATCACAGATTGTGCTTGCCCAAGCATATCCATGGGTTGGTGACTATATGACAATTTGTAATTCAAGCGTGTGTTGCCATTTCTTTGGTTACCTGGAACATTTCTGTAAATAACTTCTATAAACTTCTCTCCTTTATTAATGAGCTAGGCAATCCTTTAACCTACTTTCAAAAAAAAAAAAAAAAAAAAAAGGTCATCTGGTACTACAGGTTTTTTACATCAGTCACAACGCACACGGTCATCTAAATTCATATAAATAAATGAGAGAAAAGTTATCAATTACTTCATCCGGTCATAAATATTTTATATTTGAAGACAAGATTCAGTCTAACTATTAATTTTTTTTACCATAAATTTTATATTAGAATAAATTGAATAAGTTGAAAGCAAAAGTATGCATACCTTTTTTGAAAAAACAAAAGCATTTGACAAGTTATTGGTGTTTAAAGTTTTAAAATATTAATTTAATCTTGTCTTAATGTCGAATATTTATAGTTATTAATACAGATCTGTTAAAAAAGCAGAAAAAACCTAGCCAAGAGTGGGCCCCAGTTGGGCCAAATCAACAGCACAAAGCAGTGCGATGTCTAGAGCATGCAATCCATGGCAGCCAGAAGTGGCCCAAGATGTAGCCGGCATTCGGGTATTTTTCTCTCAACAATTCTCACATGTTCCGAAAGATTATATTGGCATGTAACTAGGAACGAATAAAGTATGATGAAATTGACTGGAATAGCAACCAAGACCTGATTTACAACATCTACTACAAATGTTTTGCAGGAAAAAGAACAACATCTCCTCCATATCAGTGTTTAACGGAGGATAAAATATTAATCGGCGACGCTGAGATCGTTTCTGTGCCCTCTTTTTCCTTCTTTTTTCCCAGCCAAAAGAGGTTGTCTTGTCGAGCATGATTAGTAAGAAGTGAACATCTTTAATCATTTATTCACTTTTTTAATCCTTTATTCCCTCACTGTTAGCGTTTATCTTCTCTTTTTTTTCCTTTATGGATGCCAAATTTCGAAAGAACAAACCATGAAACCATAAGCATAGAATCTCGCCTTTTTTTTTCTCCAACATGGGAGTGAAATGCCCTGAAAAGGGGCATGAGAGTGATTAGCCAAAGCAACCATAGTATTCAAGTTAAATATGGTTTTTAACGTTGATACCACTGATAAAGTGGGCCAGTAAGAGCATACCAAATTATGCAGAATTCCCGTGAGGCTTATGTACAGATGTACTAAATATTTTTTTTCTAGTACCCATATGGCTGAATAAAGCTAATGGTTAGTACGTATTGAAGAAAAGGCTTCCATGTAATCACAGGTACTCAACATTAACAATCTTTGCAGCAGGAGACAGCAGTATGCAAAGAGCCGGCAAACCAACAAAGCAAAAGCAGTAAACAGAGGTAAAGGAGTGGCCAAGGCGAAGTATGGACCTAACCAAAGAAGCTTCGGCACCAGATATGATCCAGACTTGACAGATAAATGCCAGGAGGATGTAGGAATCACCAAGCACAAGCACATGACACAGGAAAGTTATACCCTCAAGTGCACTGCCTTAAAAGAACACAAGCATGAAGCATCACATGTACTTGTAAGGTAGCCGATGTCGAAAATAGTCAATAATCAAGAAAAGAAAAGAAAAAACTGGACTTCTCAGTTAAGCAAAGAACCTTGAATCCTTGAATGCTTCAACACCCCTCAATCCTCATAACTCATGAGGGCACAACAAACAGTTGTCCTATCAACACTCCTCAATCCTCATAACTCATGAGGACACAACAAACCTAACACAGCAATTCCAATCGGCTGACAGAATACAGACTTACAAGCATTCCATCCATCTCTAATGAAAAATCCATTTACAGGTTTAGAGGTATGACGTCTATTAATTGGAATGTAGTCCAACACGTCCAAACGAATTAACAATTAGTATCCTAGTAGCCTGAAACATAGTCCATTTCGTCATAAAGAATGATTAGTGCCCTAACAAAACCGGTGAAAACTGGTATTTGGTCAAAACTTCTGTACAGGCAACAGCAAGTGACTTGATGATTCCTCAACCTCTGGCTAGGTACACTTCGAGTTGCTTTCCTTTGCCACTCTGTAGTGAGCTCCCAGAATGGTAACTGTGCCTCCTGTAATCCATTGCTGGAGATTTGCTTCCAAAGGCAACTTGATGCAGCTGCAAGAAAGCAAACATACTTACAGCAAACGCTGCAGCGTTACCCAGAGCACTACCGATTTTGTCCACTCGAAATGAGTTCTTGGCCAAAGATAGACTACAAGATAACACATTCCCCATAATACTTGAACCGTTGCTCCCACTGTCCATTACATCCTCCCCTGACTGGTTATGAGTTGCACGAACATCTTCCGGTGAGATGAATCGACTCTTGTCACCAACTTCGCCTACAAACGCCAAGGCCTCATCAATGACTCTATACTTCTTCCCCTGATGTTCAGCTAGCCTCATGGCAAGGACTAGTCGGCTCTGTTCCAATCTAGCAATTGCAGCATCCTGCTCTGCCCGCTGTTGTGATTGAACGGTCTGTGGAGGAAGAACAATATTAACGACTAAGAAACACAAGCTTCATAACCATACCATTAAGTAGGAAAGATAGAACTGAATTAGCTAAACACACAGGGGACTGTGCATTGCCTATATGTATGCACAGGTTTCCAACCCACCACTCATAAAAGGACAGTTAGGCACTTGAGAATGTGGAAACTTATTTACAACCGTAACCAAATTATGCTCAGAACTAACTAAAATGGAACATGACAAAGCAAGAGCTACTTCACTCTGTTTCATTCTGGTAAGGTACTACAGCAAAATTAGCCTCTCTTACATACCTTGGCCAATGTTATGCTGAACTTTTAACCAGTGATGAATGATTATAGAACAAATAATATCTTCAAGTATCATATTAATCATGGTTTTATGCTATGAACTTTTATCCAGTGACAAATGACTACAGAAAAAATGATGTTTTTTCTTGCCTAGACAAATAGCAAGCATCAACTAAAAAAACAACAAAAAAGAGAATAAAGCCATGTGGACTATCACTTTTTTAACATCCACATGCCTTCATTTCCAATCTATTTGCGCCTTAATTAGCAAATTTATAGTCAAAAGCATATGCACAACCAAACACCCAAAGAAAAAGGCCAAAATCCAGCACCCATGACATGATATTAACAAACCACATAATTCAGCATAACTCATGAGCAGCAACTCAATGATCCTACCATGCGAATAGCATGATGCAATCAACATCCAATCGAAACATCAAACGAAGCGCCAGGTGGATAGCAACAGAAGCTAGCTCCCATGAAGAAATTGAAATCATTAGCCCCATCTCAAACTACAGTCTACAGGCCGCGCAATGAAAACGAAGCTAAATGATAGCCGCAATCACGTGAACAACGCACTCTCCCCCAGCCTGACGAGGATCCATTCCCCCCACTCCCCCATTCATTGCAACAACTCATACGTGGTCCTCCAGGTAACCAATCCAGAGCAAAAAAAAAAACCCTAGAAGAACAGAGGAAGGGGATAGAGGCAAGCGCAATCTCACATGAAGGAACTCGAGGTGCTCCTCGAGGTCCTCGAGCGCCGTCCGTATGGCGTGCAGGCTCCTCGCCTCCGCCATCGCCTCCGCCGCCGCGGCCTTCGCCGAGCCCACGCCCACACCATCCCCCACCCCGCCTCCTCCTCCTCCTCCTCCCCCCTTCACCCCCTTCACGAACACGTACCCGTTCCTCCCCTCGCGCGCGGGCGGCGCCGACGGCTGAGACGGCGGCGGAGGCGGAGGAGGCGGCGGGAGGAGGAAGTGCGCGCGGGAGACGGCGAGGATGGCGTCGCTGAGGCGGTCGTGGAGGTCCCAGATCCGCTCCAGCACCTCCTCCGCCTCCGCCGCGTCCCATCTCATCTTCCCCCCGCTCGCCGCGCTAGGGTTTGCGAGGTCGCCAATGGTGGAGAGGAGGAGAGGAAGCGAAGCGAAAGGGAGGGAAAAAGAAGAGGAAGAGGAGATGTTGATGGCGGCACGACCGATGTGGAGAGGAGAGGAGAGGGGAGAGAGCTTCGCTTCTTTTTTTATTTTGTTGGGTTGCTCGATGGGGGAGGCAAATATAAATATCGCATTTGTTTGGATGCGTTTGATTTTATTTGTTTTTAAATGAAATAAAACAAAATGATTTGGAATTTCAATTGACAATGAAAGGTAGAGGTAAGAGTAGAATAATCGTATGGACATTTTCCATTGCAGGAGTTTTATTATGATTGAAATTCATGTGGTTTTTTTTGTCATGTTATGTGATTCTTTTTTTGCGGTCCGAAAGAAGTTTTTATGAAATATTCACGGAATGGAGGGGCCTCTAGGGTAGATGGATGGATTCGTCGCCCCCAAAGAAAAAGGGTGGAAAGTAGTACCATTTCGTTGGATCTGAGCTGATTTGCAGGCAGGTAGTTGGAGGCATCATTTAAAATATTCAAAACAGGATTAAATATATTACTATCGTATAAATATTGCAGAAAATTGTGCCACGCTTGCTGATATTTAACGTTGTGGACCTCTGTACACTTACGTGCAGGTTTGTGCTCATCATGACCCAACAAACACCTACAACCCCACAATTCAAAAGCAAAAAAGAAAAAAAAACACTTTTGAAAGAACTGTAATCTAGTATGTTTAACCCGAAATTTTAACATTTTGACCCTTTCGTAGAACTTATTTTATAAATAAACCATGACAAAAAATAGGAAAAAGTGCACCTAAGGTCCCTCAACTTGTCATTGAATTACAAAATCGTCCCCCAACCACAAAACCGGATATCCGGCGTCCCCCAACTAATCAAAACCGGTCATAATATGTCCCTCGGCGGTTTTAACCCCGGTTTTGTCCTATGTGGCGGCTGACTCAGCGTGGGACCCACGTGGGCCCCACATGTCAGGCTACCACATCAGCCTTCTCTCTCTCTTCCCCCTCCTCTCTCTCCCTTCCTCATCTCTCTCTCTCTCCCTTCTCTAACTCAGCCGGCGGGAGGAGGACAGCGGCGGCAGCCGGCGAGACGGACGACGTGGGGGGAGGAGCGGCGCGCGGGTTCCTCCGCCGGCCGCCACCCACGAGGCCCACGAGGCAGAGGAACGGCGGCGGGCGACACGGCGGCGATGGCACGGCATCGGCCTCGTCGGAGGCGAGCGCGGCGGCCCCACCCTCCTCGACCACGCGGCGCGCGCGGCCACCGAGGCGCGCGAAGAGGGCCCCCGCCGCAGCGTCGAAGTTGGGCGTGGAGACAACGAGGTGGGCGGCGGCAACGGCGGGGGGGGGGATGGGAACGACGGTCGGCGAGGGAAGGGGAGGGGAGCAAATCGAGGGTGGCGCGGGAGAACGGGACGAGAAGCGGAGCGCCGCCGATGGCTGCCGTCACGCGGGGAGGACCGTGGTGGTCGTCTGCCTTCCCTCCTCCCCCACGTGCCGCGCGGCGCCATTGCCGTGACCTTACGTCATCATCGGGGTGAGGCGGCTAGCGGCTAGCGAGGGATGAGCGTGGCAGAGAGGAGGGCAAATGCAGTGGCGGCGGGGTCACCGATGCGGCGGGAAAGAGGGACAGCGCGGCCGACGGGGAAGGAGAGGCGGAGAGGAGAAGGAGCGGCGAAGAGGGTCGGCGCGGCCGACAGGGAATGAGCGGCGGGGAAGGGGAGGGCAGCGGCAGGGCAAGGCAGCGTCGGCAGGCGTTCGCGGTGGTGGAGAGGCAGCGGCCGCAGCAACAGCAGGCGAGCGTGGCTGCGGATGGGGAGCGGCGGCGCCGACGACTCCGCGCCGCTCGGCCTCATCGTCGTCGGCGGCTTCGGGTGGGGGCGCCAAGCCGCCAGCTTCTTGTCACTCGTCCGCGGCGGGGCCGCCGCGCCGCCGGCTTCTCATCGCTTGTCCGCTAGGCCGCGGCCGGACCGGAGTGGCGAGCGTCGACGACGACGAGGCATGCAAACTGGTGAGCGACGCGGACCTCTTCATCGGTGGCGACATCGACGACGAGGGCGAGGGCGTCCGCACATACCTCCTCCACCTCCCCCGCCAGCCACAGCCGCGCGCCGCCATCGCCGACGCCGACGGCAGCAACTTAATGGCGGCGTCGTCGAGTCGATCTCCGCATGATGGCCGCAGCCGCACACCGCCATTGCTGACCGCACTAGGGGGACGGGGAGGCTGGCGAGCCTGCGCGCCGCCACTCAGGAGCCACCGTCGCCGGCCGCGCGCGTTGCCGCTCGTGCGAGAGCAGAGAGCGAGGGGGAAGAAGGAAGGAGAGAACACAGAGAGAGAAGAGGGGGAAATAGAGTATGTGCTGATGTGGCAGCCTGACATGTGGGGCCCACGTGGGTCCAACGCTGAGTCAGCCGCCACATAGGACAAAACCGGGGTTAAAACCACCGAGGGACCTATTATGACCGGTTTTGGTTAGTTGGGGGACGCCGGATATCCGGTTTTGTAGTTGAGGGATGATTTTGTAATTCGATGACAAGTTGAGGGACCTTGGGTGCACTTTTTCCTAAAAACTATAACCAAAAATAGGCCTTTACCTCAGTGTCATGGGTCGCACTGAGGCCCAACATCCTAGCGCCATGGGTCTTAGTGTTAAGATTAAAGGCTTAGCGCCATGTAGTTCGGTAATATCTAGGATCCATCAAAACACCACTCACCACTATGACACACAAGATATCATAAGCATTTACATTTATTACTCATTTTATATTGTATTTCACGGCCTCAGCACCAATGGGCCTGACGTTATGATGTTAGGCATTAATGTCAAGGCTCGTGACTTTGAGGGGAAGGCCTATTTTTAGTTATAGTTTTTGTCAAGATCTACTTATAGAATAAGTTTGTCAAAAGGGTTAAAATGTTAAAATTACGGATGTTTAACTCGATGCATTCTAGGTTCAACTAGTGTTTGTAGCTAGAGTAGCATGGACTGGTATAGTCATTGAGGGTATGCCTAACAAATTTAGAAGAAATCTTAACACGTCTAGTAAAAAGCGTCATTCTTAGATGGAAAAAAAAAAGAAATTATCCCTATGAAGAAAAGAAAATCTTGTTTAGAGAAAAAGAAAAACATTTGAAATGGATTGATTTCAAGGTCCATTTGATATAGCATCTTAAGAATTGTTCCTTTTGTCATAAAGATGAGACAATTTTACATTTGTTTTATGAACGTATACCCATTTTGTGTGGTGCACTATACAAGTGGCTACAGGTCTCTTCCCGCCTCGTAGTATATCCAACATGTTTAGCAATTGGCTACAGGGAATTAGGAAAAGCCTTAAGTTGCTTATCCTATTAGGGGCAACAACTATTTGTTGGTCATTGTGGCTTTGCGGGAATAATATGGTGTTTGACAAAAGAAAAATCTCGTCCCCTTTACAGGTTATATTTTTAACTATCCACTTCCTTCGTACATAGGCTATCCTTCAGAAGCATGATTCAAAGGATTTGGTTGCAGCGACGTGTCAACGCTTGGAGCAGGTGGTTAGGGAGTGTTTTACCCATGGACATGGGTAGCAGTCTAGCTTGAAGATTGGTGCTCCATAGATTTTACTATTTTCCTTCACTTGTTACAAACTTTTTGTGGGTGTGGGTGTATGTTTTGGCTGTGTGCATCATTGCCCACATACATATAGATGTTAATGAATTCAAACACATATGTATAGATTCATTAACATCTATATATATGTGGGGAATGCTAGAAAGTCAAACGGAGGAAGTAGTTATGTAGAAGCCGAGAGTTTTATTAGTATGGTTCTATCAACATGTAATCAACTAATATTAATAAAGGCTTCCTTTATAAAAAAAATCCTAAATTTAACTCTAGAAGTTGGGTCTGGAGTGGAGTTGTGGAGCAACCCAAATCTAGCTCCACCTCTCTAGTTCATTTAGTGAGAGTGAGCTATCCAGCTCCACTCTTATTATAGGTGGAGTTCAACCTGTTTGACTAGGCTTCAGCTGCAGAAAAGGTGAAGGTTGCAGCCATATCAATCAAATCCTAAGATACACAAACGTCGTTGGGACCTTACTACTACGAAACTAATGGGCCCCAGCTCACTTAGTACTTGTATAGTGTAGCCGGAATAAGTTTACTGGAAGTCCCTCAACTTAACAACGAGATTTTTTGAGGTCCCTTAACCACAAAATCAGAAATGTGTACCCATAAACTCACACAAACCGTGCACATAAATATCCTTTGGCAGTATATATGGGTGGTATATACGGGTGGTTTCGCTGACGTGGTATCCTGGTCAGAAATTTTTTTTAAAAAAAGTGGAGACCACTTCTCTTCTTCGCTCTTTTCTCATTTTTTTTCTTCTCTTCAGCTCCTCTCTCCCAGGGAGGCTGCTGACTGGCGGCAGATGAGGGCGAGGCGAGCCCGGGCGAACTCAGCCGCTGCCGCCGCGCTCGCCCGCCGTCGCCCCACCTCGGTTGTGGTGGCAGCGGTGCGCGGAGTCGCTGGCAAGGGGAGAGCGACCAGCCGCGCCGGCGTGAGATGGGGGAGAGGAGGGCCGAGAGAGGGGCGGAGCGGACGGCGGTGGAGGGCCGATGCCTGCGCGAGCTCATGTCAGGAGGAGTCCCAAACGAAGACAGTGGCAGGTCGAGCAGGTAGCGACGGGAGAGGGGTGAGAGGCAGCGGCGGCGGCGGCAGCAGTAGCTAGTACCGCCTGGAGAGGGGAGAGAGGAGGCCAACCGAAGAGGGAGCAGATGAGACTGACAGGAGAGGGGACGCCGGCGGGAGAGGGGGAAAGAGGTGGCCGCCGCTCTCTCCCGCCGCCTTCGTCTCCACCTCCCCTGCTACCGAGGGCAAGGGCGGCAGGATCCGTGCGTCGGCGGTGCCTGTCTCCTCAATTGCCGCCGCTCCCGAGGGCGTGGGGACGGCAGTGACAATGGCACTCGTGTGGAGGACGGCGGGCGAGTGCGGCGACGAGCAGAACAGCGATGGGCGAGCACGACAGCAGAGCGGCGGCGAGCTGCGGGCGAGGGACCTCATCCTGCCACCGATCAACGCGCGCTGGGAGTAGAGGAAACACGACAGCGAGACGACGAACAAAGAAACCACATTGGAGCACTCGTAAGTCGACACGTTGCTCGACATCAAGCTCCCTGACAACGGCAACCGCACGCTCACCGACAACGAGATCATCAAGCTCTGCTCCGAGTTCATCAACGTCGGCACCGACACGACGTCCACCGCACTGCAGAAGCGGTGGAAGGAAGTCGCTGGCGACGAGGTGGAGTTCATCGAGAAGCGGGAGCAGCAGTGGGTGAGCAGAGCAGCGGTGGGCCTGAAGAAGAGGAGAGAGAAGAGAATGAGAAGAAAAGAGAAGGAAAAAGATGTGCAGCTGACATGTGGGCCCCATATACTTTTTAAATTTTTTTTCTGACTAGGATGTCACGTCAGCGAAACCACCCATATATATTGCCATAGGACCTTATGTGCACATTTTGTGTAAGTTTAGGAGTACACATTTTTGGTTTTATGGTTAAGAGACCTCAAAGAAATCTCGCTGTTAAGTTGAGAGACCATATGTGAACTTATTCCTAGTGTAGCCTGCTGCATCTGGGCTGCAGCTACAGCCACAAGCCCACAACGCCACTCAGATTGATGGTGTTTTTTTTTTAATGACTACCTATACATATTTCTATACATATTTATGACGTTATAAATCTATATGTATATTTATACCTATTTAAGTACTTGTCTATCTATATTTATCTCAAAATAGCGTTGACTATAGGAAGCAAAGAAAAATAAAAAAAAATAAAAGAGTAAGAAATTAAACACATGACCGAACTGGTAGTAAAATGAACACTTTGACTTCGAGATTCTACAAGAAAAACTTTATTGATATTTTTTGCATAACTCTTTCTGCCATTACTGATAAGATACGATCACACGAAGAGAGTGAAAGCGAGAAAGCACAAGTGGTATGGTGCTGAAATCGTTGGTGCATAACTATCCATCAGGTTCAAATATGTAGTAAGAATAAATTTGTGCTGTTTGGTTTAGTGTGTTTGGGGCGTATGTTAAGTGTAGTGTTAAGTGTGTAATGGTGCGTGTGCGTCTTCCATCTAATCAAAATAAAGAAAAAGCTAAGAGAGTGAAAGCTGTTGAATTGCAGAGTAAGCTCCCGATCATCCTCGATCTGATAAGAAACTAAAATTCAGTCATTGAGATAGTTGGCTAGGCCGGCTAGGCTTTTTTTGCAGGTTACAAAAAGGATTTGCCAAACGTGACCATTCGGAGGCCGTCCTAGCTCAGTGGTAGAGCGCGTGGCTTTTAACCACGTGGTCGTGGGTTCGATCCCCACGGACGGCGTTGGATTTCGTTTTTGCGTTGCCGCTTTACATTTTCAGTTTCAAAGCTATAATCTTTGCCACATCATATATTTTGCCCGTTTCTGTACTGCAGGCTCACTAAATTTGCGCCATTTGGCGACAATTCACAAATAGCGTGATGACAGAAGGAAAGAACATGTCCTTCACCATCGGGTCTCATCAAGAGTATTTTCCAATTTCCAGTAGAACTGCAGGTTGGACTGTGCTGGGTTTAACCGAGACGGACTTCATTGAGGTGAGGCTTCAGGCCCGATCACGAACACATCCAAGACTGGTATAAAAAGCGGGAGGCACTGCCGCCTGCTCCCTCATCGGGTCAGCGGCTAGGGTTCCAAAAATCCCCATTGGAAGCCTCCTCTCCCGGCGAAAGAAATCCTCAAATTCCCCAGTAGAGTCGTGGTGATCGATGGCAGATAAGGATGCGGCAGTTATTGCCGGTAAGGAGGAGGTGGGTGATGAAGCGACGGCGTCGGCGACCGTGAATGGCCCTGACAAGGGTACCCGTTGTAAGGTGCGGGTGATGGTGAGCGTAGTGCACGAGGTGAAGGCGGCAGAGACGGTCGGCGAGGGGCATCCTCCGGTGCCACAAGGCAAGATCCGACTCTCGCAGCAGACCATCGATGTGATCCTCGCCACGAAGACGATGCATTATTCTACAAATGCCCTGGAATACTACCGGATCAAGAAAGATTATGAGATGCTCCGTCTCATGCACAGCTGCATGAGGACGCATGACGAGTTTCAGAAACGCATTGTCAAGCGTAAGGCATGGGTCCGTTGTGAGCTAGAGAAGAAAGGGTACGTTGATATCGACGAGAGTAACGCTGCAACCTTCACTCCTATACATTGGAGGGAGGAGCTTGTGACAGAGGATGAGGAGAGTGACAGTGATGGGGATGATGAGGACGATTTCAGCGAGGGCGAGGGGGAGTCTGAGGACGACAACGATGACAATGGAGAGGATAAGGAGGAGGTGTCCAACGACGATACTACAGAGGAGGAGGATGACCTTGAAGACGATGACAAGTTCTCTTCTGATGATGATGAGGCACCAAATGAAAGTAGTACTACTTATTAGTATTATTAGTTAGTTACTCCATATAATAGTCACTAAGCATGTGTTTGGTTTCGAGAAGTGGTGGGATAGGTTAGATGATCATTCTTTTTTTGGATGGATTGGACCTAGTTTCTATTTGGTTGTAGGGATGGAACGAACCATGTATTTTTTTTGTTTGGTTTGAGGGATATGATGGGTTAGAATGGTTCTATCCTTTGTTTGGATGGAGGGTTAAAGATGTGAGGTTACCTCTCACATGAAATTGTTTCTTGGATATAACTACAACATTAACACATTCATATCACTATCTCTACTGCTAAAAAAAGACCGTAATGGTGGTCGTGATTCCTACAACTTTTATTTCTGATACATCTAATTTGTCTATTCTTTGCCTACTGTTTAGTAATAGTGTATCCAATAAAATTTTTGTCTTAGTGAAAAATTCATATAACAGAAAAAGAAGGTCCTCAACTCTTCCATAATATCCCTATCTTGCTTAATATCTGAGTCATGCAGAGATCAATTATATTTGTTCATTGCTCATGTTGACTTCAACTCACGCAAGGAATCACTTCTATATACATGATGCTTTGTTGACTGGGACTTGACTGACAGTAGAGATTACAATTTCAGAAACCTAGCAATCGAACTAATATTGAATTCTATAGATTTTGGTTTTTAGGAGTTGGGACTTTCAAATTGATGGTTGTGAGCAGCGGTTTTCATTTGATAATTCAAACCTCTTTCAAATCTATACATGAATATTTTAAATGTATGAAACCTCCTTAGTAACCTATGCCTTTTACTATATCGAACCCCTCCGCCGGCCAATAGATGATGTTGAAATAGATGGTGTTGCATCCCCAATGTATTGAATTTTCCATTTTTCAACTTGTAAACCCACATGTTTTCACCGGACGAATTCTTCTTTTGCTTTTTTCTGTTCCCAGATTGATGCTTTAAGGATACAGCTCCAGTTATTCAGATTTTGTGAACCCACATGCTATAATCTCTAGGTGAAAACCTAAACTCTTGATTGCTATACCTAACTCTGAAATCAGACAACACCTACTATCTTACCCATGTCAGTTGTTCACGGTTATTTAATTTAAGGTTACTTACATGTTCTCCTATGGTCTTTAGTATTGTCATGCATATTCTGCTACAGCAGAACTTTTCTCTTAATAGACATGCATATATAAAATATAGGCATACATAGGGATGCAACATCATCTATTTCAACACTGAAAGTTTCTGAAAAATATAAGATAGGTAAGTCTGAAAACTTATTGTCACAACATGGGAATAATAGGGAGATCTACGGCTCTCAATTGCCTCTGTTCTATACCTCTATATGATTCATTTCTCAGTTAGTTTTATATATCACCACCAAATTTATATACACTTGTCAGCTGCATCCCCTGCTTCTACGGCCTTTCAAAGTCCTTTGAGGACAAGGCCTTTGGCACCTTGCCGATCATGATGTTGTTCAACAAGTCAATCAGGCGTTGCACCTCCTGTGTTTAACTGTATAGTTGATGCAAGGAAAGGGAAGAAGAGTGCAAGCCAGATTGAGAATATCCACCAATTACGCCTGCTATATAATAGATGCCTGCAGTGGCAGTTTGTAAATGCTCGTTCAGAAGATACACTAACCTTCCAAAAGAGTAGCATAGAGGTATGCTATATTGGTTTTGCTCCTGTCTGTTCTCTAATTGCTTTGCTCAAGTTTGTGCCTGATGAAGCCATTGTTTCTTAGTGGGTGCATTCTCTTTATTACTATTTTTTTCATTGGGCAAGCAATGTTCAACTAAGATAGTATTTCTCTCCTCCCATGTAAAACAGAGTATTCTTTACAGTGTGTGGAAAAGTATCGTGCAGCTGCGGGATTCTGTTACAGTAAGAAGAATTGATGTTCAAGTCCTGCAGCAAGAGCTCAAACTGTACTACGTTTTAAAAGAGCAGGTACTTGGTTGAAATTTTCCTCTAAATATGCTTCCTTTAAATTTGATTCGAAGTCATTCAGAATCTGAAATTTTCTTTTTAAAAAAAGAATCTGAAAAAAAATGTGGTTTTTAAATATGGGGCTGAAAAGAACAAAAAAAGTTGGTGATTGGGTAATACCGTCCCTCTAGAAAATCGTGTTCTAATTTGGTTGACATTTATTCAAATTCAGGGAAGAAGTACTGTTTTTTAATCTTTCAGTAATTTTTGTGGTAATCATGCCCCCTGATTCTTTTTTTTCTAAATTTATTGAATTCATTGAAAATTTTCAAATTTTGATTAAAGTACGGATATTTGGTGATTTGGGGTGTTTAGCTCATTTCAATTTTTTTAATATCTAAAAAAATCCTTGATGGGTTACTTCTCGCCATATTGTTGTGATTCAGATTGTTTATCTTCAACATTGGCCGGAACTAGAAGGAGAGAACGGTAGTACTTTGATTGGGGCTATTGAAGCTTTACAAGCATGCACAAATCTGTGAGATGACATTTTATATAGTATAGTCTCACCATCAATTTCTTTTGTAGTGGATCTGAACATGTCAATGAAGGATATTTATAATGACTTGTTTGTTTTCTGCATTTTAGTTTCAACTTGTGGTTCCAGCTGAAGCAATTGGAGATTTATTAAATCTAAGGCTACATGCTAGGCTGCTATGGAGGTAATCTGAGGAATTCAAATTTATATATTTATATGTCTGGCAGTACAATATCATGTTCATACTGCTTTGTTCTGGAAAAATATCTGACAGTTTAGCACCTCAAGAGATGACATTTGTAATGCATTATTACTCCTGCATTTCCTTTTTCCTCAAGTCAGGAGTACTCACATGAGTTCTCCCCGTGCTAACGCTATGATTAAATTTGACAATACATTTCAAAAATCAAAATGCATCCGAGTTCAGGAGGATTCACATGAGTTCTGAATTTCTGTTGTAGTCACTGAATTTGTGTTCAACCCTTCAGAATTGTCAAACATGTTAGGATCAAGTATATATGTCAGCCATTAGGAAATGTGAATTTCTATTTTTTGCTACCAACAGCTCCATGTGAATTCAGGTGCATGTAGATGATTTTATTTAAGTTTTAAAACCTACTCATGCAAGTTTTGTCCATATTTAGTCAATATAGTTTAGCACATAACTCGGTCTCGGAGTTCACGGTCGCTCCCTCCTCAGCATCCAGAGTTCATGGTGGCTTCTGCTGGTGGCGATGGCGGCTGTGCCGGCCCCGTTCTTCGCTGTGGACCCGGGTTCTCTCCTCACACGACGCGCAGAAAATATAGGTAGCCTCACGTTCTCCTTTAGAGTTACACCACAAGTTGACCGTACACCAGTTCAATGGCATCATATGCAGGTCTTGACTGCATGCACAGCCGTTGCATCGCCAATAAGTACTCCATCCAACCAAAAAAAAAAACCCAATCTAAGAAAGAATGTGACCTATCCTAGAACAACGAATTTAAATAAAAGCTTGTCTAGATTCGTTGTCCTAGGATAGATCACACACTATCCTAGGTTGGGTTTTTTTTTTGGAACGGAGGGAGTAGTGTGTATTGGCTCGTGATGAAGGCTTGGTGTTATAAAATGGTATTCTTTCCTCATCTGCTCCTCCATTGTGACGAACCCTTCTCTGCTGCTTCCTTCCGATTCTCTAATTTGCCCTTTCTCCTGATGTTGTTCATGATTTCGATTGTCGTAGCTTGAGGTTTTGAGGATGATGAAAGGTATAGTGCTTCTTCCATGTCAGTAGGGATAGCAGATTGTGTTGTTTATGATTTTGTTTTTAGTCTGATTTAATGTAATTAGAGAATGCATTTTAGGATTTTCAATTCAAAACCAGCATGTGTTCCTTCTTCTTGATTCAAAAGGTTTTCAGTGAGGACAAAAAACCAAGATATCATTATGTTGCTATTTAGAAAAAGCCAATAATTTACGATCTCCGTTCTGGTTTATGTTTTGTTAGTTAAACCCTGGCATCATTAGCCCGGAGAAATACACGAGGTGCTTCAGTCTGAATGTTTTGGTTCAAGATACATACTACCTCCGTTTTTTAATAGATGACGCCGTTGACTTTTTCTCACATGTTTGACCATTCGTCTTATTCAAAAATTTTATGCAAATGTATAAGATATAAATCACACTTAAAGGACTATGAGTGATAAAACAACTCATAACAAAATAAATTATAATTACGTAAATTTTTTGAATAAGACGAATGGTCAAACATGTGAGAAAAAGTCAACGGCGTCATCTATTAAAAAATGGAGGGAGTATTTCTTAATGAGATTTTGTTCGGTACTTTTAAATTACAGAATTGTCCATTTTGTGTTGTAGTTCATCATCTTTAGAATATGGACTGATGGCCATTGTCAAAGCCTCAAGTGGTAAGGAAGGACCAGTGGTATTAACCTTGAGAATTAAGAAAATAAATGTATGCACCACTTGTAGATCGCTTCAGAACCAATGATATTAACCTGGAGTATTAAGAGAATTAATGCCTGCACCACTGGTATATTTATTTATGTCATGCATGTTCCACTGTTGACGGCAACTATTGAATAAATATGGTCCAATATCTCATGAACCCACCTTTTATTTTCAGAATCTTTTTTGTGAAAAGTTGAAACCAGCTCATTATGGTAGTGCCCGAGTTGTGAAGTTACTAGTGAAAACATTCAAACTGCATTTGGTTGCTGCATTTAGGATGTCATCGGTATTTTCTTCTGAATCTCTCTCATTGATTTGGTTTCATTTCATTTAGGTAGATATTGTGCTAAATTTATTCCAAATCAAAATTATCCCTTCCCCATCAGGATTGTCAAGCTATCTGCTCTCTCCAAGGTGAGTATTGGAAACCTTCTCTTGTGACAATTTCATTCAGCTGACGAGTTATCCTTTGATCATGGCCATTATAAATGAAATATAAATTGAATTGCACTATCTGTATAATATAACTTCTACAATTGGATTATGTTTTTCTGAGTTTGGCATATATTGTATATGAATTTCATATACTTGGACAACCGTGTGTTTCTGGTTTTTCTTTCCTTTTTTTGGGGGGGTGGGGGCATGTTTCTGAAATTTACCATCTGGGAAAAAAATTCTGACATATTGTATACTAAGATTTTCCACAAAAATACTTATGTATTTGCCAGCCTTCTAGCGCATGAGTTTGGATGCTTGTTATTGCCTGACATAATGATAGCTTGCAATCGGAATACAAACAATGAGTATAAAAACAAGCAGACTTTTGTATAAATAGAACCATTTGTGTTATTAGAGTGAGGTTTACATTTGGTCAATATTATATTCCCGTTTATGCTCATGGAATTCATCTTATTGCTGTTCACTGTAGCACAATCCAACTATCGATGCAGGTCAATATCCACAAGGTCCTTACATGCAAGTAACATGCGCTCACATCCCTGCAAGTTTATTCTGTTCATTTATAGTCAAATTATGTAATAATCGAGTCCATATGCCTGTGAGAAATATAGTTTCCTTACTGAAATTGATGACTGAGTGTACAGAACATGACTCACATTTTGGGATTTGAACATATATTTCCTATATTAAGAAATTGTGCATTCTTACTTTAGGGATTTGATCTGTTGGTTTGTTTAACATTGCAGTACTCCCTTATTGATTCCTTCCTCGCTTATGAACAAAAAGGACTCTGAGCTGATACATTGAGTGCGGCAAAGGTGAGTCATGTGCGGCAAATTTGGTTGTCTATGTGTCTATTCATTTTCTAAGTAAGCTGTAAGTACTACCAGCATTACTATGTAGTCATGCTACACATCATCTGCACTATTGACCTCCTTATGCTCATGCGACGGATATTTTTTCAGATCAGTGCAGTACAATCCTACTTTTGATTAGTGATAAATAGAAGTTTGGTTGTTGAACTGATCAATACAAGATCCTTATTTGTAAGTATCATCTTTTGCACCTAATATCTGCTTACAATGAGCTATGAGATAACAAAAGAAGTTTATGAAATTGAGGTGCTCTTAATTTATTGCAAGGTCAGTTTATCCTTTTTCAAATTTATACATGTTGAGTTTTGTGTATTTTTACTTTGTTTGATTGGATCCTATAATGCTATACTGAATTTTTGTAGTTGCTGCTTTCCTTCCTAATAATCCATCAAAATAAATTTCTGAATTTTAAATCAGTGGAGACCTGAAAAACTGTGGTCAAAAGCATTTCTGAACAATGTGTCATGATTATCTAGAATATGGTGGTCAGAAGCACTTGTATTATATATACCATGCATTATTTAAAATTGGTTCCTCTAGGTTCTTGTTCAGGTGTTTGCATATTGTTTTATAATGCCAACTGAACCTATCTGAAATCGATTCCTCTAGGTGCTTGTATGCCCGTGCGTTCATTGCACTATTGTGCAGTTTGCTACCAAATCAATCTCAGATTTTTCTAGCAAGCCCGGTTAATTAATTTGTCTATGGTCAAGTGTAGCTTTAATTTGTCAGATATGGTGACCTTTAATTTGGATTTATTTATGATATTTCCTCAACAACCTCTATAAAGTTTATCTACTTTCTTTTTATCTATGTGAAAAGTTAAACAGATGGTTCCTTAATTTGCAGTGAATTTGGTTCCCCATCTCTGGTCCTACGGTCCAGAGATTGACATTTCTCTGTTTTATGAGGAATTCAGAAAATGTTTTTGCTAGGAATGCATACCAGAACAGTACGACCATATAAAGGGGGAGCTGTGGTCGGCCTGGTGAGTGTGGACCTCACGGCTAGGTGCTATCGCTATCTACAATTGCACAGACGTGTATTATCCAGAATTTTTTCTTCTCCAAAACCAACACAATGCCCTTAAATGTTAGTTCTCCAGATCCAACAAATTTGTGCTGCTCTTGTATAGCTGGATTTGGGACTTCATTTGATTTGGGGTTGATATGTGGTTATGTTTCTTAGATTTGAGTGGGAATTTTTGTTTTGGTTCAATCAGAGGATGGAGGATAATATGATGTACCCAATCAAGGACCAAGAAACCATGCTGTGAGTTGGCCAATCTCTGTTCTCCTGCAATTACATTTCCCTTTTTGCAGTAGATCTTGCTTCCAATTGATTTTGCAGGGCAGTACCAATGGACATGAACAGGCAGCAGGATACAGTTTGCTCCAAGGAAATTTTGCAGCACCAAAACAGTACTATACTGGCTAGCATCTCTTGTTTATTTGCATTATGATATTTTTTTTATCCTGTAGGACAGATTGATCTAGGCTACGATCGAATGCCACAATATATGTCAGGCATATAACACAGGGGAGTGCAGAAATCCTGCTATTTTCACTCTAATTCTTTTGCTATTCTTTGTCTTGGCAATGTACTGGATTGAAATTGAAGATGTTTATTGGAGCATATATATTATTTTTGTTCAGGGTTACAGGATTGAAATTTAAGTATACAAGATTACAAGATTGAATATAACTAAAGGATTGTAGTGATCATCTCAATTTTCATTAAATTTTATATAAAGAGGTAGAATTTCTTCTTTTTTCAGAGAATTTAGGGAAAATAAGGCTCTTGTCATTTTTTATTCTATTACTGAACAGAATGGAAAGACAGGGTTGGTTATTATTCATCTACGAATATCCAAATTTTAACTCCTAATACTCCATAAATAGTTCAAATTGGATAGCAGCAATAATCAATTTTAGCGTGAATTGTTTGTAGGGGAAGTCTACCTTTTTTTTATGCATTGAACACACGCAATTTCTTTTCCTGAGAGACGGTCTGCAATTTGTCTAGAATTAAAGCGTGCAAGACCTGCTGAGCTGTGTCACCATTGCATTGCATCTGATCTAAGTTGGCGTTCTTGGTTTAAATTGTTGAGCGGTGTCAATGCTAAACTTTTATGCCAGATAAGAGTTAAAATAATCTTTTACCAACTTTTTACGCATGGGCACTTCCTGGATGCCCTGATCTTACGTTCGTTTAGTGCCTTGAAGGAAAACTAAAGCATTGCTAGGCTTACTTTGTTGCGTGATGATGGAGATGTGTTTATAGCACGGAAATAATAAAATCATTTTCCATATGTTCTCTATTAAGGAAATATTAATTCTACTATTTATATATTTTGCCTATATTAATTTGATTTTTTTAAACAATTTTCGTATAGAAACTTTTTGCAAATAAAACACGCAGTTTAGCAGTTTGAAAAACATGCACGTGACAAAAGGGGGAAAAGGGGTGCCGAACACACCCTTAGTACAGCCTATTTAGGCCCAACCCAGTTTAGGTGCTGCGTGGTTTTTGACGCATCTTCGTAGTTTCTTACTATTTCAGATCAGGATCATCCAAAGCATCCTCTTTCGTGCACAAGTTACCTACACATATCAACTTAACTCACTACTCGAGGCACTAAAATTATCGGATATAAACAACGGTGGATCCATGCAACATCAAAAGTCTTGTTAAAAATGACTAAACTCGAGCCATCAACACATTTATTGCTCTCCCTTATGTTGCAGACAGGATTACGTCCGTCTTAACACAATCCGGATTATATACCGTGCGGCATGCATCTTAATTTGAGGTTCATCAGGTCTACCACAATTAAATTTACTCCCTTTTAAACCGAGATGTCACCAAAAACACAAAGCGCTCAAATCTTGTCATCAAATGATTATTATTATGACCGGAAGGGATACTTATCAGCTCTACTACTACTACTACTATGGGAGTGTTTATTTCACGCCAAAATTAAAAGTTTGGATGAAATTAGAATGATGTGATAAAAAAGTTAAAAGTTTATGTATATAGGAAAGTTTTGATGTGATAGAAAAGTTAGAAGTTTATGCATATAGGAAAGTTTTGATGTGATGGAAAAGTTAGAAGTTTATATATGTAGGAAAGTTTTGATGTGATGAAAAAGTTGAAAGTTTGAAGAAAAAGTTTGGAACTAAACAATGCCTACCTCTACTATTTCACAGGAAGAAAGTCGTTTGAAACTTTTTTGACTGACAAGGTGGGAATAAAAACAACAATGACCATTTGCATCGGCCCACAGAGAAACCGAAACCGTCATCGAGTCAGTAGTGCTGACGAGCACCAACACACACACAGAGAGGCAGGCAAGCAGGCGCAATAGTTGTCACAAGGACAAAACCACCGCACGTCAGAGAGCACATGCCAACCAGTCACAGGCCAGCTAAAAAAGAAACAGAAAATGAACGAATCCAGCATGCACAACTTGGCACCAAATCATGGAATCCAATACAGCCAATCGCACCACCAAACAACGATCTGATTGATACCACCCCCATCATGGACAGACAAATCACTCCAAACCTCCTAACATCTCACCTAAAATGTTAACAATCGTCGCCATGGCTAAATAATAAGTAGAATTTACCCTAAACAAGCCAGATGAAGGAAGAACAAGGGATTAGAAGAGCTTGTAGGGAGAAGAAGCATCCAGTGGATGGATTAGGTAGGTGAGCACAAGAGCCACCAGCATCAGGATGTATGCGATCCCCAGGTCGATCGATGTGCCTGCGGAAAGCAATTACAGGAGCAAATGCACATCATTGTCATGGTAAATCAAAACAGCATATGGAGAAAGTTATCGAATAGATAGCAAACCAACAGCATGTGGCAAATTGCAACTAGGTTCTTAACAAAAAAAAATAGTGAAGCTATGTTGATAGGAAATGGCATATCACAGTTACCACGTTGCTTTTTTAATTCAATTCTTGCGAACAGAGAGATATAACAAGCATATCATACAAGGTGATCACAAAGATAGAGAATTGTTGGCTGTGAGGCCTAGAAAAGTAGAAAATGGAATTAAGTCTCTTGCATATACTACAAAATGTCACAGGTTGTTCTTGTTTACAGTTTTGTTACCAAGACTCGTAATAATAAACCGAAGTTAAAACAGATTATATGTCAAGGTCATAACTAAACAAAGATAAGCCATTTGCGGCGTTCAGTAATACAAATGGCGCATCCTTGTAAAGTTGTAATACCTGCCACCTCCACTAATCAGTTGTTACAGATGGCACATTTTGATAGAAATTGTGGTCATTTTCAGGCTACCCAAACTGTAACATCAGTCAGAGACGTGTAAAGGGGTGGCAACCAATATCAACTGAAAGCTACTCCAGGAACGGGAACCACCAATAATAGTATAAAATGACAGGCAAGTGTAAGCTGCCTGCCTCCACTTGCAACAAAAAGGTAAACTGTGGATCTATCCAGCACGCCCAATAGATCAACTACTCCTGGACATCATCTAGTAATTGGAAAACAAAACAAAAAAAGATCGTTCTAGTATACGTCTCACTACAACAGAGATATGGTATTTGCATCATATAGCATTTAATTCGTGTAATGCGCTGCAGAAATTGCCAAATGGAACTGAAATTGAAAGGAAATTTCAAGGACGTCACAACAGAGATCCGAATCTGCCGAAGATTTTGAATGATTTATAGCACTAAATATATGCTCGGTCCAATACTACTATACTAGAATTATTAATAACGTCTAAAATTAGAAAAAGAGGGATCTAACGCAAGCTATAGCTGCTGGTGCTGAAAAAAAAAAGGTTAATGCGTACTACAATTCAGGCGCAGGTCGAAAAATCAAAATTAAATCTACTCTTAACGAGAGGGCATTAAATTTCCCCTTTGGTGGATCGACGAACAACTGGGGAACAACCAGGGAACCAGTCAGCCGCCGCACGGTGCCAGAGAACCAGAATGCGCAAGGCTACGGAGCAGACGAGAACTCCGGCGCGCAATGCGGCTTCGGAGAGGGAGAGAGAGAGAGAGAGAGAGAGAGAGAGAGGCGGGCAACGATCTCCTCACCGTCGCTGACGGGCGCGGGCGCCGGGGCCTGCGCCGCGGCGGGCATGAAGATGCCGACGACGAGCACGGCCACCACCGCCACCACCCCGAGCGGAGCCCTCGCAGCCACCGCCATTTCTCTCGGCCGCGCCGGCGTCGGAAGAGGAGAAGCGACGGGCGGCCACCGACCAACGCCTCTCTCTTTCTCCCTCGCTCGCCTAGGGCTCCCCGCGACCGCGACTATATCCCCCCTATATACTGCAATTATTATTATTATATTATATTATTATTACATAGCCGATGACACGTGGGCCCGGAGCTAACGTGGAGCCCGCCTGCAGCGGCCCACGGGAGATTTTTTCCCCTCTCCCTTATTAATCAATGCGGCCGCGCGCGCGTGACCCGGGCCGGAGATCTTGGAGTGAATGACAGGTGGGCCCATGTGGTCAAGCACGTGGTGGTCTCGTGGGTGTGCCGCGCCATGTGGAGGGGAGGGGTAGTGCGGGGGCATGTGGACGGACGCGACGCGCCAGGCTGGTAAAGCGTGAAACGGCCCTGGTTTGTTCTTTTTTGCACCGGGTTCTGTACCCGGTACGCACGCTGACAGGTGGGGTAGGATGGTACGTGGGGCCCTTTAGTCAGTGGTGGTTAGTTGGGGTTGTGCCTGCACCCGACATTTTACCCTTTTTTTTTGCTGTGCGGTGTCGCGTGCCCACACGTTGCGCCGTCCGTCGTTGCTACCCACTCCGCTGGTCCCTGCAGCCAATGGCAATGCGGGCCCACTAACTGCTGCACCGAGTAGTATCATGTTTGGTGCAGGCCATGCGCTGAGATTCGTGCTCTCCACCTCCCTCTGTGCTGGGATGTAAGGTGCGTCACACTCACACGGAGGGTATTTTTAGTCAATTCAATTTTCGTGACACAGGGACATCTGGCTCCACTCCATCCAAAGGTAATCCGTATCGAGATGCTAAGTAGGATTGGAATACTAACAAATTTTAGAAAGTACTTATTTTTATATTATATATATATATATATATATATGTGTTGTGTATAAATTATAGTATATAGTATTGATTTTGATTTTAATAAAATTAATCAGTTTTATGTAAACTTAAGCATATTTATTCATATTATTTTTAAAAATATTTTGTAGGATTATAAAGATCATAGAAATCAATGTAATATCTAAGATTCCATAGAACCGTATGAAAATACTATGTAAACTAATTTAAATATTAGATGGGATCGGTATCGTTTTAATTTGGTAGAATCATAGTGTTGTAAAATATTACAATACAAATGGAGATACAGCCTCTTCTATTTAAGCATCTGTATCATAAGGCTTACTTTGTGAGTTCGTGTACGCGTAGTTGTATGAGTATGCACTAATTTGGAAAAGAACTGAATTGCGTAGTAGTAGAACTGTTGGGGCATGCACTAATCGCTAAGGTTTAAATTATGTTGCTAATTAATATTACGTATATACAAGTATGTTTTAAACAGGTGTTAGTCTGGCCAGTGATTACAAAGCGGGTGCGTCAATTTTGATCGGATTTCAGCGAGTTCATGGAGTACACGTCGATGTGCATTTTAATACGAGGGAAGGGATTCAGCGATGGCCTCCGGACCCATGCATCGGTGTCTGCTACTGCATCAGCAATACTACAGACAATCCCCACTGTATTACAAGGTGTACTCGTGTATGTGCACATATAATTAAAGTTGCATTTATCCCCTAATGGGTTTTGGTGATTAATGACGAATAAGGTTAAGGGACTAATGTGTTTATTGAGACTTTAAGGTAATTAGTCCCATAGTTAACTTAGGTGATCAAGAGATGCTTGGAGACCCCCAACAACACTCATTCAAGCGGATTTGAAGCTCGAAGGTCAATAGGATAGTTTAATTTTTAAAATCGAGTTTTAGGAAAAACCGTACTATTAAGAGGGGGTTCCAAGTGTTGTTCTGAGATATAAAAAAATGCTCTTAGTGGGTTCCTAGTGATAAAATATTTTTGAGAGCCATTTTTTCAAATGGGTCCAGACCAAACAGAGAAGGCTGGCAGGAAGTTCCGGTCCCTGGACCCGGAACTTCTGGACCTTGCATTGGCTGAAATTTTCCTAATTGTTGGCCGGTCAGGGTCAGGAACTTCCGGACTTCTTCCAATTCAAAATTGTGAGTAACGGCTAGATAACATCACCTAGCCATTATATATATCCAAATCACACCCAGCGCACCTTTTGGCCATTTCACTTCAGTTCTTTCACACCCTAGGTTGCTCTAGCCTCTCCCAAGATCCCTTTGCTTCCTCCACTCAAATCTAGAGTCTTTTTTGTGAGATTGTGAGAATAGATGAGAGTGTAGGAGTGATTTGGAGAAGCTTTGAAGACTGGTGTGGTTGAGTACTTTGGATATCTTGTGGGCTGTCACTTGAGGCTTATTACTCGTGGAGATCATCTCATAGACGGTTAGGTGTCGCCCGCGAGCTTTCAAAAATCTTGTGGATGTCCCGGGAAAGTTTGTGAAAGTTTTCCTCACCTCCACAAGGAAACGAGGTAAGTGAGTAAAGATTCTTGTGCTTAGATTTCAGAGGTTCTCCTCGGTAGAGCAACTTGCACTTGTGGTCTTTTCTAGAAGGATTTGTGAGTTGGATCTGGTGGTCACTCAAATTCTAGAAAATAACCTAGGAGTGTTGAGTTGAAGACCTTGGACTTCTTCTGGGTTCTTTGCACAGGTGAGGCAAGGGATTAATCGAGACCCGGCTCTTTGGAGCACCTCAACGGAGAGTAGGATCGAAAGATCCGAACTTCGGGAAAAAATCGCCTTTGTCTTCTCTGTGATGATTCCATGCATGTTGTTGTGATTGTGTATCTGCTCTGTCCTCCTATAGTTCATTTCATGCAATTTAATTTAAGTGTCCGCTAGTTTTACATGTTTTTCTGTTGCTCGGAAGTTCTGGTGTTTAGAACACCGGAAGTTCTGGACAGTCTGAGCAGACCGGAAGTTCCGGTGTTCTACACCCAGAAGTTCCGGTCCTGCTGAATTTTTCCGCTGCGATTTGTTTGTGAATTTCAATAAAGCCTATTCACCCCCCCCCCCCCTTCTAGACTATATCTTTGCACGTTCAATAATATCCGCGCATAGTTATGTATGTGTATGTGATTTTTTATATGTAATTGAAAAAAATATTTACTCCCTCCGTTTTAGGTTACAAGACATTTTAACTTTGGTCAAAGTCAAATTACTCTATGTTGGACTAATTTTATAGGAAAAAAGTAGTACTAGTATTTTTAATCCAAGACAAATATATTATAAAAAATTATTTAATTTTAGATTTAATGAAACTAGTATGCTAGTGTTGTAAATATTACTATTTTTTATATAATTAATTTAGAGTAGTTTGACTTTAACCTAAGTAAAAACGTCTTATAACAATGGCTTCTACATTCTTTTCCTCTGTTTTCTTTTCTCTTCTCGAAAGGTAAGCGAAATCCAATTGACGATAACCCTGTAACCGCCGTTCTTCAAAAAAAAAAAAAAACAATCATACTTTCTTTATAGTTGACACTCGCTCACAACTATTATCTCTTACTCAAACATGGTACACATAAATATTTCCAATCATCATCTAAATATGTCATATTATCGTTCAATAGCAATTATTATTCTATAGCGATTTAAATCTCATCTTACTCAAACATGGTACACATAAATATTTCCGATCATCATCCTCACGTAATTTTTATAATATTTTAACATATATTTATATATAATTTCTATAATATTTAATACAAATTTATCCATACATAATGTGAAGCACGGGGTATCACTTAGTATGAGTATTTCTTACTACTACTGTAGTATCAATAAAGAATATACTGTAGTGGCCACCGTGAAATGACTCGCCGAAGGGCCAAAACTACTGTAGAGCACTGAAGCTAACTAAGTACAGGCCCATCAAATTTGCAGGGCCAGCATGCACAAAGCCACAAGACACTGGGCCAGGTTACCACATGGGCTGCCGCCACATATCATTCGTCAATAGTCAAACACATGCGCCACATATCATTCGTCAAGAATTCAAAAAAGGAAAATGTGGAGAGTATTTTAGTCATTGAAAAAGGAGGTTGGCTAAGGCTAACAGAGAGAGGAAAATAAGTTAAGCGTTTGTAGAATCAACTTCCATATTGGAATTTTGCAGAACTTGTGCTCTGCTGAGAAAATATAATGAGATTAATTTCTCTTTAGCATTTCAAAGTTTTGTCAAAGTGAATACCATATTCAACATGGTTCACAAAACCAACAATTATAATTGAAAACAATGGTAATTAGTTGAATCGCTCCCACATTGAGAAGCCACTCGATAAACTGGTCAAGTTTTTTAAAAAAATCAAACAAAGATTATTTTATTCGATAAATTCAGGCGGTTACTGCGAAAACAGAAGAAACCCCTTGGGAGCGGTATTCGATCGGCAAACGATTTTTGAAACCTTGGCATTCAAACAGCTCCCTAACCTTGTCACACTCCTTTGCTATATATGCATCTGAATCTAGAACGGGAACAGAGGATGGTGCACTACACAATCATTGTAAAGCTGTGATGAACAGGCAGGCGCACCGCACAGTGCAGTGCAGGGCAATTTTGGTGGTCGAGCGACCGAAGCGAGGGAGACAGATGCGTTGGAGGCCACTGTTGGGATTTGGGTATGATGCAAATAATTAATTATAATGATGGACAGTTGATCAGGAGAGAGAGAGAGAGAGAGATGCAGAGACTGTCATTATCCTCTTCACTCCAAGTGCTCTCATCACATCTCGATTGATCGAGTTTCTGGTGATAAGAAAGAACCATATGTTATGTTTACTGACCACGACCTCGCGAGTCAAGTCATTAAGTGGTTTGTAGATTTCTCTATAAAAAAACAGGAAATGGAGGCGGAGGGGGACCGTCAGACGCCTAGCCTCCTCCGCCAACTTTTTTTATTTACGGTTATCCAATTAATCAAGTAATTAAGTTAAGAAATATTACCTTTATCTTAAAATATAGCAATTTGTATGTTATGTATCTAAAAATGTTCACAAGTTGTTATATTTTGTGATGGAGAGAATAGTCTTTATTTAGACTCTTTCCCTATATATCTAAATCCTTGCTTTGACATTGATAGTAATCCCAAGGTTTAATTTGAAATGCAATAAAAGTTTTATTTAGACAAATTCGATCCATCATTTTTTCAATATCACTCGCATTCACTTTCAAAATTGAGAAATATTTGTTCACACTTGAAAAGGATATCAAAGTGTCGGGTGCGTCCAATTAAACTACTATATTAGAGAAAGTAATTTGTAACTACAAGATTTATGAACCAGGTCCGTAACGATAATGACACGGATAAGATGATGGTACCACTTGTGAATTACGGTGCTGGCCGCCTCCACACAAAAAGGCCGGCCAACCTTGTGTTATTCGTGACATGACATTGCACAAATTATTGGGAGTAGGAGGAACAGGAAGCCGCATGATAGAACGAGCTATTGAGCACTTAATTTGTGCCTCAAATAATATACCAAGAGGGCAGGCACATCACCTTTCTAATTAATCCCTTTGGTAACAACAGGGGGTTGTAGGTTTGATGGGATGTGCATGCAGAATCCAACAACCTTCCAACATGCATTGCACCCAACAACCTTCGAACATGCATTGCACCCCGGTTGAATTTGATGCTCATGGCAGGCATCAACCTCACATGCATAAATATGAATAGGAAAGTACGGGACAAAGCACCTGTCAGTCATACCACATGGAAACTATAGTTTGGTGTGTGTCGGTTAATGATGATCCTAGGTTTGAACCTAGAACCAAGCCTGTTTTCATAGAGATTTCTTAGCACCTTAATTTAAATATTTAAATTTCTTATACTCGTAAACTTAAATAATTTAAAGATTATTAGCTCCTCGGCTCCTCCTAGCTACTCCATCCGTTTCAGGTTATAAGACGTTTTGAATTTGGTCAAAGTCAAACTACTTTAATTTTGACTAAGTTTATAGAAACAATAATAGCATTTTCAACCCAAGACAAATTTATTATGAAAATATATTCAATTATTGATTTAATGAAACTAATTTGGTATTATAAATATTATTATATTTATCTATAAACTTAGTCAAACTTGAAGTAGTTTAACTTTGATCAAAGTCAAAACGTCTTATAACCTAAAACAGAGGGAGTATTATCTTTCTCGGTAAAAAAAAAAGTCTGACCATACCACTACAGAAATTCTAGTTTACCATTTAAATTTTAATAATAAGAAGGAACACTTAGAGCAAGTACTACTAGATCAGATTTTTGTGCTACCTCTAAAAATGCCACCTCTAGAAATGCCATAAAGAATTATGTGATAAGATGGAGAAGAGAAGTGAGAATAGAGGGTGAGACACCACTCATGCACAGAGCAACCTTTATACAAACACCAAAAATAAAGTGAGATAATGTGAGAGTGAACCAATAAAAATTATTGGAGTTTGTGTGTAGTAGGTAAATTGTTTTACATGTTGCCTCTTAATCAGTGAGTGGATGATGCAACTAAAACTGGAGATATAGTTGCCATCTCCACTATAAAACTTGCTCTTATAATGATAAATGATAGAAAACAACTGAGTTTATCCCTATTATGTGTTTCTCAAGGGATTCTTTGTACTTTTCTCTTAATTCAGAAGCCCATAAAAAAATGAGTGAGTGATTGAGTAGTGTGGACATTTAAATTTCCGCCTAGGATCGGTTCTCCGATTAAGAGCATTATTGTAATTTTTAAGCTTGAGTGTGGAAGCTTCGTCTAACTCTATTGGTAAGTAGAAGTACTAAGGATTTCCTTACTTCTATATATAAATATTCACCACCTTCTTAGCTTCAATATTAAATAGGACTAGCAACGTGTATGCGCGTCGCAACGGGAATAAAACATAGGAAATTGAGGTGAGAGAACGTGATCGGCCGATGATCAAGTAAGATGACTATGTTAAAGCAGTGGCGAATCTATGCATAAATTGTGGGATCCACTGACCCACAGCATTTTAAACAATACCCCTGTAGACCTTGATTTTTCATGTATAAATCTAGAAAAATTAAAGAAATGACCTCACTTAAATACAAACCAGTGCTAGTAACTAACCCGACAGGATTAAATTCCTGACTCCGCCACTGCGTAGAAGGATTAAGGGGTGGTCATTCAACAATAAAAAAGGTAACATTATGGAGAGGCGAGAGGAAATGAGATTTTAAAAAAGTTATACTCCCTCCGTCCCTAAATGTTTGACGTCGTTGACTTTTTTAAACATGTTTAACCGTTCGTCTTATTCAAAAAATTTAAGTAATTATTAATTTTTTCCCTATCATTTGATTTATTGTTAAATATACTTTTATGTATACATATAGTTTTACGTATTTCACAAAAGTTTTTGAATAAGACGAACGGTCAAACATGTTTAAAAAAGTCAACGGCGTCAAACAGTTAGGGGCGGAGGGAGTAGTATTTGTATGGATTTGGAAGAGAATTTGTATGCAAGTCAACTACCCTAGTACGGATTATTCGAGCACTTTTTTCAAAAAAAAAAAAGAAAAACAAGATACTACCAGTATTATTATGCGTATTAAACGTACAGTTTGGATTTCATGTCGGACTAAACGGTCGGTCTCGATGAACCCGGGCACTGCCAACATGCCAGAAAGCGAATCTACTGCACGTGGCAGATGGAGATCCGTACATCGGTAGATCTGAGCCGTACGGTGGATCGTGATGGTGCGCCTGCGGACGCCTCGGATCAGTAGGAGCATTTGTCAGCGGCAGAGCGATGCACGACAACTGACGGTTGCCACTTGCCGGCTTGCTGCCGTTGATTCATGATGGATCCGTCAACGTTGACATGAGATATACTCCCTCCGTTTCTAAATATTTGATATCGTTAACTTTTTAGCACATGTTTGACCGTTCGTCTTATTCAAAAACCTTTGTGAAATATGTAAAACTATATGTATACATATAAGTATATTTAACAATGAATCAAACGATAAGAATTACTTAAATTTTTTGAATAAGACGAATGGTCAAACATATTAAAAAAAGTCAACGGCGTCACATATTTAGAAATGGAGAAAGTATATATAATTTTTGAACTGTAAATAAGACAACATGATGAAAGTCAGATGGTGGAAAATGCGATTTTAATCACGTCAAAATGTTTAAGATGGCGGTGGCGGACCGATGTTTCTTTTTTTCCCATTATACACGGACAACAATATACTTCCTCCGTTTCACAGTATAAGTCATTCTAGCATTTCCTATGTTCATTAACATCAATATGAATATAGGAAATGTTAGAATAACTTACATTATGAAACGGATGGAGTACATACAAATCAGTATGGGCTTGGGGCTCCTCTAAAACAGAGGATTCGAAAAATACACCAATAAAGAAAACACATGAATACAATACCATGTTGTGTTAAATCTTGTAGAAAATTGAACCATGGGAATTTGCAACGAATACCATTTAACAGCACCAGAAAAAAACATTGAAACTTCAAGACTCAAGGGAGAGAAAACATAAGGCTATATCTTTTGTTAGTTTACCTCACAATTCTTATGAAAATGGGTCATCCTACAGGAAATTCAAAGGATTTTGTTGAGGCTAATCCTTTGTTCCAAAGTAGGCTAATCCTTTATATCACCTTTATATTTTTCAAATTTATCATTTTTCTCAAATATATATATAAACATAATATTAAACTATTCATTTTGTTTCAAAATAGACCAACTTAAGATACGATGTGACATACCTAGTACAACAAATTTGGACATGCCCCTATTTATACTAAGTAATGTCATATCCTATCCTAGACACATTTAATTTTGGATGGAGGAAATAACTAATAAAAATAACTAAATGCAAATAATTGGAATGTAGCTAAATGACAAAATACTGGTTAAGAAGCACTGAATACATGGATATATGGTGATCTCTCTTTGTATTAACGAGCAGCTCGTGAGTTGGCTTGGCTTTACGCTCATGAGCTAAAAGCCCAGTCTGCAGGGTGACTGGCTCGACGCATTAAAACTACAAGTTCAAGCCAATCCAAGCCATTCGAGTTTTGAGTTTTTTCCCCACCCCTATTCTAAAGGGCCTAGTAGGTTTTTCATATTATCACAATACCGTAAATTTCCTTCATTTTTTCTTCAATACCCTATTTCTAATGGCCTAGATTTCTTTTTTCCTACATATGTACCTCCCGCTCAAATAGATGAAGACTACCGATAAATCTGTCATATACACCTAACTCTTCTAGCACACTATGGTGCTTTCTCAATAATAAGCCAATAGTTAATAGCGTACCCACAATGTCACATAATAACATTGTCTTGGCCACGGTTGCGCCAACATGCCTTGATCGCAACCGACCAGTACATATAATTCTTCAACAGTTCAACAGTAATCGTGTTCAGTTAGTAAGAAATACGAAGCCCCCACGTGAGAGAAAAATACTATTCAGGATGCCACTAAAGCGACCCATTTTTTTTTCTAATATAACGGCGATGTACACTGTGCTCTACAGTAGTTGGGGCATAATATTCTTTCTGATAATCTAATCTTCTTGGATTAGCTGCAGTACCGGTGTACGGACACAAAGGATAATTTCTCGTACGGTATCGTAAGCGCTTACGTATGATGCTATCTAATCTCTTGGCTACTTGCGCTTTTTGATCCGTACTATACCTTTGAAAAAACGGCAAAATTGTCCTTTGCATGGGTGTACCTCAAAGGCAGTCAGGCAGAAAAATAACTGAAATAGTCATATGCAACCCCATCGTCTGGTGGAATAAACCAAACGGCATATTTGCAAACGAAAAGTGATTTTGAATAAAACTTTTATATACGGGTTGTTAGTGAGCTAAAAGCAAAGGCTGAAAAATAAACTTCGATAAAAAAAAATCCAAAACCATCTTCAAATTTAATGTTGAAAAATCAAATTTTGGTTGATAAGTACTCCCTCCTTCCAAAAGTCTAAGTTCTAGTATTTCTTTTTTACCAAAACCAAGGTGTAGTTAACTCATTCATCATGTCACAAAACCAACGAACATACAACTAATAAGTACTAAAATGATTTCTTGGGATCTGATCAAAAATTTAATATAAAACATAATAATTACAAATAGGACTTAGACTTTTGGAAAAATCAAAGAATAAAATAAGACTTTAACTATTCATCAAATAGTTAAATATCTCTTTGGAATGAGGGAGTATAAAAATAAGCGAAAAGATGAGGTCTATAGTATATAAATTTATTAAACAAATAAATAAAATGTTCCCTCAAAAAAACAAATAAATAAAATCAGAGAGGCACTGTTTAGAAACAATAAAAATACTAGGGAAAATGATATTTGCAGCCCCAATGTTGTGAAGTACCGGATTTACTGTGTGATAAAAGAATCTGTAATAAATCTGCAGCTGCAAATATCTTTTTCCTGAACAAGTAAAAGCTTTACACGTTATTATATTAGCAGGGGATCCAGCCGTAAACATAACAAGGAATTCTTAATTTGGGAATAATCTCGAAGAGAAGTTCTTTCCGATCAGAAGAATTGGGCAAGTAAACATATAGGGAAATGCACATATATCTAAACCTAATAATTCCACTGCAAATTTGTTCAAGGTGCTATATTCCTCCAAAATTAAGTGGAATATTAGCATGAACATATCTATTTAAAAATATAGAATTCCATTCCTGCATATCATTCAAAAGGTCGATGAATAGACACTGAATATTCCACATTTCCACTGAAAGAAACAAGGCTTCAGGATTTGGGGATATCATGCCATTCTATTGAAAATTCCCAGTAGCAATAATGTATAATATATTCTTGACGCGTCACGTATCTTTGTGAGCTATTAGGGAACCAGTGAGAACGTTTCTTGACCTAACTAACATCAGGTACCAAAAGGTACATCCTGTTTGTTTTTTTTCCCTTTACTGTCATTATTCCTTCATTCGCAGTTAACTAGAATGGATTGCAATGTTTGCTTGGATTACATGCATGAGTCGTTCTATAGAAAAACTTTAGGAATTCTTTTTTTTAAAAAAAAAATATGCATGGGTCCAATGGTGGTTGTTGAACATTAGCAAGCCGGAGTTTTTTTTTCCCTGAATAGCAGAATGATTTGTGATAATTATTTGAGGGTTTAATTTAGTCTTGTGATCATGCATTGATCAAGCAACATGTATATATGTGCACACCTCGCCCATATATTTGGTTGTGCACTCTATTGACAATTAAATCAAACTAGGCCATTGTAATTGACTAATTACGCGTATATATAAGTCAACAGTGTGCACTGTGCTGCCTTCTTTAGCGTATAAGAAAAGGCATGCATGCATGGGACTATATACGGGAGCATATATGCATACTCCCTCCGTCCCATAATATAAGGGATTTTGAGTTTTTACCTGCAACGTTTGACCACTCGTCTTACTAAAAAAATTTAAATATAAAAAATGAAAAGTTATGCTTAAAGTACTGTACATAATAAAGTAAGTCACAAATAAAATAAAAATTTCAAAAAAATTGAATAAAACGAGTGGTCAAACGTTGCAAGCAAAATCTCATAATCCCTTATATCATGGGACGGAGGAAGTAGATGAAAGCGTTGACCTCACCACTTGCACATAAATTTACGACTTCTTAATGTCTTGCATTGACAAACTACCGGGCTCAATTCAAGATGTACATGAGAATCCCCAGGACAGAAATTCATTGCAAATTAAGCAAAGACTGGTCAAGCTTATTGATTTGAGAAATACGACTAACCAGGCTTCGCATTTCAAGGTCTTGTTTCCAAAAGGGCGAATGGTCAATCTGGTAATTCAAGTTTCACCAAAGATTTTTTTTTCTTTTTTGTTGAAAGATCGAAGTTTCACCAGACTGAGATTAATCAGTATAGTAACAAGATTACGCTGTTTGCAGCAAAGATTGATCGACTACAGCCATGAATTGCTATTGAATAAAGGAAATTATGATGAATCAACAATGATCTATTAATTAATAGAACTAACAATCCTTTCATCAAGAGTTGAGGACCAGCCCTAGCGAACAATATCCCTAAGAGCAGGTACAATAGCAGGCTATAAGCCAGCTACAAACATATTTTAAAAAGATAAATCAGGAGAGAGAATAGCAGCGGGCTACATATTCGTAGCCAGCTATAGCACGGACTCCAAGACACAGTGTGTCTATGACAAGTGGGGCTAGGTATTAATAGTGTAGTATGTAACTATTATATGAATAAGCTATTAGATTGGCTATAAATAAATTAGAGTTAGTAGTTGGCTATAGTATTAAACTTGCTCTAACAAAAACTACCATCAACAACAGCTGCCAATAATGGATGCCAGGAGGAGAAAAAGCCGTACACGTGGTGCACACCCCCCCAACGTCAGCATGACGCGCACCCTCCACAGCACGATGTCCCCACATGTCAGCGAAGTGTCCAGCCAGACCACGGACGCGTGTGGACCCCACATGCAGCCACCGCTACACCGGCGTGCCAGCCTGGCAGGTGGGCTCCACACAACCCAGCGGAATTGAACGAGTCAAAGGGTGCGACTTTCCGCAGGTCCACGTCCGCTCACCTACCACACCCAGAGTCAGCCACACCACCCACTGACACGTGGGCCCAAGGGTACAGACCCCACGTGTCTGCCTCCGTACGCAAAAACGCCACCGGTATCGGTATCGGCGGCCCGATTTCCACACGGCTTTGAGATTCGTGCGGGCTCCCCCGGTAAGCCGTTCCGACCTCCGTTAAAGCTGACCGGTCAACGTCAAATACGGATTGCGGGGAGCACAACGTGCAACGGGTTTGACCTTGCAGGAGGTGAAGAACAGTGTCGAGTCCGTGTCTGGCTGTTGAAATTCCGTTCAACTTGTGATAACTGATAACGTGTCAGGTTCATTTAGTAGTATTTTTTTCTCTATGCGTTTATTTATTATCGATCTTTGGGGTCCTAATTAATGAAGCCCATCGATCGCCGGCATGCCATCACGAATTTAAATTTAAGCTTGCTGATGGAATTACGAATTTATAATTCGAAATTATTGGACACATGGCCTGCCCCCCATGGCCCATTGTGTTTAGAAAAACATTGACGACGTGCATGGGGTGTGTGATTAAATTAAACGTGCACCGATTACCTTGTTTCGTGTGGTTTCGCCGTTCGCATTATCTATTATATACTAAAAGTCCATTAAACTTCATATAAACGCTCTTAAATCATCACGTGACACTTCTACAAACGTTTCTAAGCCGTCACGTGGCAATGTCTAATCACACCGTCGATTTTCACTTAAATCGGTGACCCAATAATTTGGACCATTAGATTAAATGTATTATTATATATTTAAAAAGAAACAAATACCTTACTGTTCACCAAAAAAAGAAAACAAATACCTTACTGTTCACCAAAAAAAGAAAACAAAAGCACATGTACTCCATATATCCATATATAGGTACGTACGTAGTACCTAAAGACTAAAAAACAATCAATAATCTTACCTACTGTTCATCATAAGGAAAAAAAAAAGAAAATTTCACAAAACTACATATACTTTGACCAAATTATCGCAAAACTACAGATTTAAGGCCGTATATCATAGAACTACAGATTTAGTAACAATTTTATCACAAAACTACAAGTTTAAGACGAAGTATCACAAAACTACATATTTTAGAATAAAATTATCACAAAACTACATATTTTAGGATTTAAATCCTTTGCACTAATGTTATGTTTGAGTTATAAATATCTAAGTTTGGTGATTAAATTGACATTAAACCTGTATGTTTGTGATAACAGTATTACTAAATCTGTAGTTTTGCGATATTTTACCTTAAATCTATAGTTTTGTGATAAAATTAGTATTAAATCTGTAGTTTTGTGATACATCATGTTAAATCTGTAGTTTTCCGATATTATGGTCAAAGTATATGTAGTTTTGTGAAATTTACTAAAAAAACTACACACAGAGACTTACTATAAAAAAACAATAAAGCCAAAAAAACGTACGTACGTACTACCATGAAAAAATCGATTAATTTTAAAATAGATTTTTTTCTACTTAAAGATAAAACCTATTACTCTATAAATTTAAGCAAATATCACTGTCGATTTTGACTTAAATTAGTGAATCTAATATTTTAAACCATTAGATTAGATGTACTTTATTTTAAAAACTAATACCTTATTACTCTGTGTACGTAAACGGGAGAAATATATAACTGTTAGGCTAGAAAAAGAAAGAAAACATATAATCTCATCATCGTTTTTCACTTAAATAAGTGGAACTAATAATTTAAACCATTCGGTTAGATTAGATGTATTTTATTTAAAAATAAACTAATACCTTACTGTTCACCAGAAAAAGAAAAAAAACAAAAGTATATACTCCATATAGGTACGTACATACGTAATACTAAAAACAATCAATCTTACCTACTGTTTATAAATAAAAAACTATGCACAGACTTACTAAGCTAAAAAAATATACATACATAGTACCATTAAAAAATCAATTATCTTTAAAAATGGAGTTTTCTACTATTTAAATATAAAATCTATTACTCTATAAATTTAAGCAAATATCACGGTCGATTTTCACTTAAATTGGTGAACCCAATATTTTAGACCATTAGATTAGATGTATTTTATTTTAAAAACACCCTATTACTCTATGTACTTATACGGGAAATATAAGTACTTCCTATGTTTCACAATATAAGACTTTCTAGCATTGTCCATATTCATTTAGATGTTAATGAATCTAAACATATATATGCGTTTAGATTCGTTAACATCTATATGTATATGAGCAATGCTAGAATGTCTTACATTATGAAACGGAGGGAGTAGTCAGTACGTGCATATGACCTGGGAAAAGAAATGAAGTTTACCTACTGGGAACCAAGAAAAATATTATTTACAGTGGTTTTCTGAAATAGTATTTTCAAAATCACGGAAAAAAATGTGTATCATTGGAAAAAAGATCGATGGTCTTTTGAAATAGTATTATCTACTATTTGAAGATAAATATATTGCTCTACAAATTTATTTATGTAAATATACGTGGTTAAACTAAATTTATATTATAAATATGAAATATCCCATCAATGATCTTTATTCGTTCTATCTTAACATACAAGACTAATATATATAATAATTAATGCTATGGTATTTTTTATTTCATATCATATTTTAGGGTGTCAAAGATCACTTGATGAATATACAACGCTAATTTAAATCTATATTTGTAAAAATGAAAACAACACAATTTAGTTGTTTTATTTTTCACAATTAGATTAGATTTATTATTGACAAATAATACAATTCTTCTATATACGGATACATGAAAATTATATAACTGTTGACCAGAAAAAGTACTCCCTACGTACAGATAATTGAAAAAAAACAATAATGCTTACATATCATCTGACGGAAGGACAAAAAAAGTACTTATGATAAAGTAAAACAATCAGAAGTCTTTAAAAAAGATTTTTCTACAATTTAAGGATAATACCTAAAAAACAATTTAAGGATAAAATATAATAATATTCAAATTTACACAAATGTAAATATAAAATATCCTATTTTAAGCGTTCTATCTTTTAAATTATTTTAAAATTATATATCCAATTTGTGATTCAGTTGTATTCCTTTAAATAAATAAACTATTAATATCTATAACCCTAAATACATCACAAATATGGAGTCGACATGTAATAATTAATGTTATGATAATAATTTCACATCACATTTTAGTGTAAGAAACCACTTGACGAATATATAACGCTAATTTAAGTATACATATGTATTAACCAAATTACTAAAGGTGTCTCATGTGATTAGAACAATAGGTGTTATAAACAAAACAGACACTGAACTAACATGCACTACCCTATAGATATTTGTCAAAGTATGATACCGTACTTTGGATTATCGTGATAGTATTTAAAAAATCACTTTCTCTTAGTTACATATAAATTCTTCTATTATTTTGGGATAAAAGTTAACTCCTTCGATTTACGTGACGGTGGTAATATAAGTAATATAAGTCTATGTTTGATTAGATGAAGTAGTATCATTAGCTATATTTTTAATAGAAAATATCTTTCATTAATATATAGTAAAATTAAAATGTTACTTAAAGTCATCTATAACATACACAATAAAAAATGTTATATAAAGTTGGGAAACTCCAAAAATTTAAAAGGAAGAATCACACATAATACAAATTGATATGAACTAACTCCATTATTGTGACATTTTTTTAATAAATTTGAGGATATACATTTTCAAGTAATACGCCCAAACCAGTTATTGAACATACGTCTAAAATAGAGTAAAAAAATATTTCAAAAATATGATCCACACGTAAACATTCGTAATAAAAGTGCAAACAAGATTAAACAACATGCCTGCGCGTATGCGCGGGCTACCTTCCTAGTTTTAATTAAACTCTATAATAAATGGGACGTGACTAGTTTAACTATGTTAATGTGTTGATGGTGTATGTATATTGGTTAATTAATTTTATGAACTGGAGCACTGATTTGCAAAACAATCTCATGTGGCATGTCCCATTTTTAGATAATGTGCTTCTAGTACATTCGCCGACTGTGAAGGTGTGTACACCCAAATCAAATTTTCTAATTAATGTAGCATGGAAGGTGTAGTGTCCTGTTAGACCCCTCTTGTCTAGCTCATTCCATTTGCCAATGCATTTTACCAGAAATTGAGAATATCATGGGCATGTTTTGTGAACCAAACAGTAGTTATTATTGATCAGATCATAACTAAGGAGAAAAAATAGCTAGCCAATCAAATAGCCAATATATCCAGCATTTGCATGTATTATAACAATTTTTAGGTAAGGTGTGTATAGACAGTCTATTTTTGTATATACAATACAACATGAACCAAAAAAAAATTAGTTGCAAAAAACTGACCGACACCAATGTGTTCTCGTCAGCAAACAAGCGCACCCCCCCCCCCTTTTTCAATCAAATAGTACCATTTTTGTTAACTTACATTATTATTAGTCCTGAAACTAATATGTAATTCCTTTTCCAGGGACATCCCTCGAGATGGGTTACCTTTAGAGTCAAGTCCAACCCATTCGAGTCGGGTCTTATAAAATTCTAGTGCGGGTTCATTTGCTCATAGATGTAAATCTACATATATCTCACATAGATTGTATTTAGTTAGCATAACACATTTTTTATTCAGCCTAGGTAGCTCGTAAAAAAAATCCAGCCTAGCTAATTAATAGAGCAAAACAAAACAGATTTGGAGAATCAGAATTTACTCAGCTGGCAATAACTAGCAAGGCAGCTCGAGTTTATTCCTAATATTGACTCCACACGCTCTCATGGTGTATCGGAACAAAATCCAAAATAAGCCATAGGTACATAGAAATGAACCTTCAACAAAAAAAAAAGAAGAAGAAGCAACTACTCCCATGCTTTAGAAGCCAGGAATCATTTGAGCTTTAATTCTAGTGTGCATATAAAATCCAGTTTTGCATATGTGAAAAGCGACAAAAAATACCATACAAGTGTGCTTTTCTTTATGTGCCTATTTGTACCTCAGAACAAAACACATTCCCAAATATACTGATCACCTCCCATTTTCTTAAATCCAATACAGGAGGTATACATTTTCTCCAAGAAAAGTCCAAAAAAAATCACAGTGAGCTTTTCCCATTATACCCCTCCCACCCATGGAGTATCCCCTTTCTCACCCCTTTGACATGCTGCAAAGTCAAGTGGGGGTGTGCTGCCCCCACACCCCTATAAAACCAGCCTCCCTCCAAGAAGAAAAAGAAAAAAAAACCCAAGAAAATAGACCAGTAGCCCTCACTCCTTTTTAGGGCAGGATCCAATGCCATCACCACCATTCCTCCTCTCTCTCTCTCTCTCCTTTTACCCTTTCCCATAGTCTCCTTCTCTCTTCCAAATCAATCAATAAACTAGCAAAAGTCAGCGCCTCCCTCTTATCTCCTCTCTAGAGCCCAAGAAACCACCACCACCACCTCCTCCTCTTGAGGATTTTCTTGATTTCTTCTCGACGGCCATGGAGGAGGAGCTCTGCGGCAACAACTGGGACCTCGACGCCGTCGTCCGCCTCGGCTGCTGCCGACAGAGGATCTCTCCGGCGGCGGTGGCGCAGCAGGTGGATCCGTTCGCGTCGTTCTTGCAGCAGGGGGTGGCGATGGAGGTTGCGGCGGAGAAGGAGGTCGGGGTGGAGGCTGCGTGGAGCTTCCCGGAGCTGACGGTCAGGGACGGCGGCGGCGGCGGGCTCGGCCGCGACGCCGACGAGCTCCTCAAGGCGTTCTGCGCCGCCTTTCCTTCTTCTTCCTCGTCGAAGTCGTCGCCTCTGCCGACGCCTCCTCCTCCTCCTCCGACGCAGCCGCAGCCAGAGCAGCAGAAACCGGTGACGGTGCAGGAGAATCTACCGGCTCCGACGACGGCTCCGGCGAGGGCGTCGCAGCCGGCGGCGGCGAGGCAGGTGCCAGCTGGCGGCGTGCCTAGATCCAAGAGGAGGTGAGCGAGCTTCTCTTCTTCACCTCGCCAGAAATGGCAGCAGCTGAACTCCTCATCTCCTTCCTAATCAATCCGACAAAAAAGATTAATTCTATTAATTCCGAGTTGCTAAACTCTGCTCTCGTTGCTCCAGGAAGAACCAGCAGAAGAAGGTGGTGCGGCACGTGCCGGCGGACGGCGTGTCGGCCGACGTGTGGGCGTGGCGGAAGTACGGACAGAAGCCCATCAAGGGCTCACCCTACCCAAGGTCAGTCCCCTCTTTCTCTCTCTCGCCGGCGCCGCCGTGAAATGGAAGGAAAAGCTCACCGGAGCTATGGTTTTGTTGCAACAGGGGGTACTACCGGTGCAGTAGCTCGAAGGGGTGCCCGGCGAGGAAGCAGGTGGAGAGGAGCCGCTCCGACCCCAACACCTTCATCCTCACCTACACCGGCGAGCACAACCACTCGGCGCCCACCCACCGCAACTCGCTCGCCGGCACCACCCGCAACAAGCTCCCTTCCTCCTCCTCCGCCTCCGCCGCCTCCGCGCAGCCCCAGCCGCCGCCGCCGTCGGTGGTGGTGGTCGGCGCCGGGGGTGGTGGAGCCGAGGCGGCGGGGCTCTCCCCGACCACGCCGCTGCGGACGCCGTCCATGGAGGAGGACGAGGAGGAGGAGGAGGAGGAAGAGCTGCTCGTGGAGGACATGGAGATGGCCGGCGAGGACGAGCTCCTCTTCCTCAACGGCGGCGATGACAACGCCGCATTGGATGGCACCCCCATGTCCTCCCTCTTCGACATCGCCGACGAGCCCTTCTTGCCCTCGCCATGGACGGAGCCCACCGCCGCCGGCAGCTAGCTCGCACAGATCGCCGCGCCGTTCTTAGCTTTTTTTAGCTCATCAGCTCGCAAGAAAAAGGAAAGGGAAAGGAAGAGGGAGGAAGAGATTAGAGCATCCAATTAATCCGCCATTAATCATCGTCATCATCACCATCAGCAGCAGCATACTAAAAATTAGTTGTTTAGCAATGGTAGCAGTAGGAGAGCATCAAATCCTTCCAGTTCTTGGCTGATCAAAACAACCCTTTTTTTCTCTCTCTTTTTATATTTCCTAGGCAAGCTTGAGAGAGACTTTGCATCTCTTCTTTTCTTTCTTTTTTTTTTCTTTTCTTCACCTTAGGTGTCTGGTTTTTTTTTTTTTTACATTTGTAAATAGAAAGTGGTAGATGATGAACCAACAAAAGGAGATGAAACAAAAGGGGAAAAAAAAGATGATGGTGTGTATCATGTAGTACTATCTCTCTGCATGGATGCAGCAGGGGTGCTTTGCTCTTCTTGGCTCTTCCTTTCTCTGTTCAACAACCTAACCTTTCTGCATGTAGCTCCCTTGGGATGTTTGTAAGCTTGAAGAAGAGAGAAAGAAGCTCCCTCTAATGGCAAAAAAAAATCCAAACTTTTTGTTTTTCAGGATTGGGATCTCAATTCTCATCACTCATCACTCTTCTTGCATCCCCAACTATTGATGGTTAGTGCCTTTTTTGGTTGTTGATATGATGTTCTTTTTTCCTCATTCTAGATTTGTGTGTGTGGTTGCTGTTGCTGTGTGTGAATGGAGCTTGGTGGTTTGGCTGCTTGCTCTGCTGGAGGAGGATGATTGAAAGGGTCAAATCTTTTTTAAAAATATTTTTTGGTGTTAGTATTTTTTTTCCTTGGTTTTGTTTCTATCTCCTCTGACTTTTTCTGGGGACAGAGGAGTGTTCCCATGGAATCCATGAAAGCTTTGGGGAAAGTCAAGGAAAAGCAAAGCAGAGTATATTGCTAGGGACACCCACATGAGTACACCTAGCGTCTGGAATAAGGAAATTGCATCAGCCAACAAGTGGGCCAAGAAGAACACGTACTACTTGAAAGTGTGATGCCTAATAGTGTTTAGACATATTGGTTATATCTCTCGAACCCTCGCCTGCTACAGTTTTTTCCCCTCTCCCGACCCCTCTTCCTCCTCGATTCCGGCGGCCTCGTCGCCGGCGGAGGGAGGGAGAGGGGTTGTCCCCCCTCCCCTAGTATAGTATAGTAGCCGGGCTAGCCTCGTTAGGTCGGGTTCTTCTTGTTTTGCTTCTCGTTGGTGTGGTATGGAGGTTGGAGACGGCGGCGGTGTTGCGGATGTAGCCAGTCTCGGTGATGGCGACGCGATTACGACCGAAGATGATGGCGGCGGCGCGGATCCAGTCCGCGACGATGGCGGCGGCGGCGGCTGCTCGGATGCGGTCCGTGGCGGCGGCGGCGGCTCGGATGCGGCCCGCGGCGGTGGCGGCTGCACTGATGCTGCCCGCGGCTGCGCTGTTGCTGCCTCTGGCGGCGATGACTGCACTGTTGTGGCCTACGTCGGCGTCGGTGGTGTTAGTCTGGTGCTTCTGCTCCACCTTGTGCAAGTCCGCTCTTCCCCAACGTTGTGCTATAGAGAACAGTTCATTCGTCGATGGTTGTGCTCTTCACTGCATCAGGGTGGCTGGATCTGGGATCCTTCTTCCTCTTTGTCTCCGGGCAGTGGCATCCACGCTGGGTGTGCCATTCGGGTTGAGCTCAAGCTCCTCAGATTCAATGGAGAACTCCGTGGTGAAGTTTGGTTGAGTCCGGTGAAGCTTCCACCAAAATCTACGGCTAAACAGCAAATCTCCAATTTGTGCAGTTTCTGTGGAGGCGACCGAAGGGGATTAACGGTTCGTCAAGCGGTCTGCATGCTAAAGGAGACCCAAGGTTGCAATCGTCACGGCTTTGCCACTGCTCCCTGTCGATTCGCGCCTTCTGCACTGTCTAGTTTCAGGAGGTTGTTTGTGTTCTTGTTCCAGTTTTCTATTCTGTGCATCTTGCTGTCTCTGTTGACGATGTTCGGGGGCTTGCCCTCTTGATCTGTTGCTCTAATATATGTGTTTAAGTTTAAAAAAAAGACATATTGGTTATATTAGTATTAGAATATTATGTTCTTTAATATGGGCATATCTAGGTTAAATTACTTGGTTTAATTTGGTTGTTTAGTTGCAACTAGTCGTGCTACTATTATTCATGTCTATCAATCAGAATCATTTCAACGCTAATAATATTAACGCACTAGAATTGAGTGTGTTTAAATAAGACAAATTCATGCCAGTTAATATATATAATTACTGCACATGCATCCTACCATGTTAATTTATTCAACATGCTGAGTTGTTTATGTTGATGAATCCAAATCATTTTGCCATGTAAACATCAATTCACTACAATTAAGTACGATTAAATAATAGATACCACAAATAGTATCATAAAATCCAAAATTGAATAGTATCTTGATATCTTAGCTAATACTACTCCATCATAATTTTTTATTAGATAACTATACCAACACAAATGCTTCGCTATATAAGTAAAATCACCATCAAACACAGCCAACCTACTACCACAATAATTTATTCAGCATGGTTCACCGTATTCTAGCCAACCAACCAAGCATACACCGTATATGTGTTACCACGCATGCTCACCTACCCAAGTGGCCTCACTCCAAGTTTCGTATTAATCATTGCTTATTTTTCTCACATGGCTTCATGTAAAATATAGTGAAAAAAATTTTGCCCACAAAATAAGAGACGCTGCGAACATTCCACCAGCTCAGAAAACCTACGAGCCAAAGGCCCAAAGCGAAAGGAGAGGAAGTGTTTTTGCCTTGGCTTAAGTGTGGTTGCAACCGTGTGCACCAAGGGATTTCACTTCCCTCGGGTCCAACCCGTGGCCCTCGTTCGCCTGCCCCAACCCCCCAAAAGGTCAACACGGTTTTGGCCTCTGCCTGCCTGCCTGGCTCGGCTGCCTCCCCCCACACTAAACACTTTTACCACTAATCCAGTAGGAGTAAATTAATCACCACGAGGGGTAAAGTTTGAGCACAAGTGGATTAATTAGCGGTCAGCACAGTAATTAGCACGCGGTTTAAGGGAGATGTGACAAGCGTGGGGACCACGCGTCGGACGGTGTCTGGTGGCCGTCGGATCCGCGTGGGGCTCCAGACTGACACGCCACCTTCGGGACCAAATCCCGAGGCCCCTCCCTCTGTGTGCCGCGGCGCTTTGCTTTTCGTTTTTTTTCCCTTTTCTTTTCAGGGGTTCTTGGAAGGCTGGCTGAACTGAGATTAAAGAAGGATAATAACATTAAGGTAAGCTAACTAAAAGGACACAAATACTTTCTATGAAGCTAGCCGGAATACTTCTGGGTGTTTCTTAATTACTCCTTCCATCTACTTTTGATAGTCATATTTCCAAATCTGAAAAATTTATTTTTGATAGGCATATTTCAATTCAACATCCTATTATCTTAATGACTTTCTCGGATTTAATGCATGACTCTCCATTCTTTCATATAAGATTGGCTACATGGGCATTAAGAAATGTAAATATTAATGAATCGCTTATTTACGAGGAATGATTAGTAGCATGTTTAAATGGATGATAAGTAGAATAACTTATCCTTGGTCTGTGTGCCTAGATGAAAATATGACTATCAAAAGTAGATGGAGGGAGTATAAGCTAACTACTCCCTCGTTCCCAAATTGATCATCATATAATGAAATTTAAAATTTCTTAAATTGATCATCATGTAACCGCATAGACACGGATTTCATCATAATACAATTAATGCAGTATGAGAGAACATGTGCATGCTAAAATGTATAATTGACATGGTGTTTTAATCGATGCATGCATTGTGGGAGAATATGTATATGGTGACTTCATTGATGTGATTTAAATTATCCCTTAGTCTCGGTACATAAACTTATATGATGATCAATTTGGTACGGAGGGAGTATAAGCTTATGTGGAAAACTTATAAGCTAATTATAAGCTTATGTGAAAAAAAAAGAGATAAACGAAAGTAAGAAGTGTTGGCTTTTATACAATAGCTAGTTATACACATGCTCCAATATATTTACATTAAATTTATAGTGAGATAAAGAGAGAAGAGAGAAAAAAATAGAGCCAACATTATAGTGTTAACCTATTATACATGTTAATTGTAATATGGGCCAATAGCCAATACTCCCTCCATCTACTTTTAATAGTCGTATTTCATCTTGGCACACAGACCAAGGATAAGTAATTCTACTTATCATCCATTTAAACATGCTACTAGTTATTACTCATAAACAAGCGATTCATTAATATTTACAGTTCTCGATGCCAATGTAGCCAATCTTGTGTGTTAGAAAGTCATGCATTAAATCCGAGAAAGTCATTAAGAGGATAGGCTGTTAAATTGAAATATGCCTATCAAAAATAATTTTTTCATATTTGGAAATATGACTATCAAAAGTAGATGGAGGGAGTAGTTAGCTATACTATCAAACTTTGCTCATACAATACTCCCTATCTCAAAATATAAGACACAACTATTTTTTTCCCATGTCTCATAATATAAGGCGTGCATGCATGTGTACATTAACTATCACCTTTTAGTTCTTTAAATTTGGTTTATTTTAAATCCTTTACCATTAAGCCCTCCAATCACATTGCTTGCATGTATGGATGTGATCTAATTAAGGAGGTGATTAAATTCTTTCTTAATCCTTACTCCCTTCGTACTCGTAAAGGAAGTCGTTTAAGACAATGTTTGAGTCAAACCTTGGGAATATAAATTATAAATAACTCTCAAATTGTTGAGTTTGAAAATTTAAAAATTATATGAATAAATTTATCTTGAAAAATACCTTCATAAAAGTATATACATATCACTTTTCAATAAAATTTTTTATAGAAACAAGAAGTTAAAGTTGCGTTTTGGAGATTGTGTCGCTGTCCAAAACGACTATCTTTACGAGTACGGAGTGAGTATGTTAGGAGTGGCTGAGTCTTATATTTTGAGATGGATGAAATAGTTTAATATAACTATATACTACGCCATTATATTTGGCTCACCTCTCATGCGCATCCACTATCTTGGAGCTCATGTTGTACATGGCTATAAATTTATGGTCTGTTTTTCTTCTCTCTCCTTCATATGTGTTTGTAGCTAGCTTGTAGACTTCTACTATTGTATTTGCTCTTAAATATAAGTACCTTTTAACTTCTATTCTCTCGATTTTCACATGTGAACTTCTCAAACTACTACTTCCTCCAGTTCTATAATAATTGACGTTTTGGATAAGGTTGAGGTCAAACTTTTATAACTTTGACCATCAATAACTTTAAAAATATTTAGTTTAAAGAAACTAGAACAACATATATAGATTTGTCTTTCAAAAACACTATAATAAAAGTAAACATGTATTTATTTATTGTGTATATTATAATAGAATAATAAGGTCAAATATATATTTTGTAGACCGTGTCATTGTCCAAAATGTCAATTAAAATGAAATCGGAGGGTTTACGTAGTAAACAACGTATTTTATTAAAAAAAATTATAGAAAAGTTACTATAAAAATCATAGTAATCTAGTGTTATGGTTTATTTAGCTAATACTTGAGTAATTATATGCTAATCCATCATTTCGTTTTACTCGTTGGAGAGGAAGGGTTTCTAACACCTCTAGACAATAAACAAACACAGCCTGATTTTTAGCTAATACTTAAATTAAGATATGCCATCGGTAATTTGGAACCATGCCATTATAATTTTGTAAAGTTTGAGATATGTCATCGGTATCTCAATGACATGTAGGACCCACATGAGTCAATGACATGTGGGTCAGGATGGCATATCTCAAATTTTGCAAAATTATAATGGCATGGTTCCAATTTTCCCTAAAATCAATTATGTGTTAATTAGTCATGCGTTAAGCTATGTTCTTTTTTTCTTGTGCGACATGATGTGCCATTTGGACTTTGGTTCGTTGAATAACGATCGATGGGTTGTGACGGTGTCACCGATCGATCGTCTACCTACTTGTGCTTGTGCTCAGTGGTCTGCGAGGACGGTTAACAGGTTACGGAGATGACCGGTTTCACACTCTGGGCCCACTGGTCAGTGTGCTCAGCCAGCCACTAAACTATAGCTTTATGTTGTACTTAAGTTGTTGAGCCAGCTTCACCATGGGTCCGGCTAATAGGAGCAACCACTAAATGGTCTTGCATGCATCTTGAAAAAGATAAATAACTCAATAATTAATCTTCAGCCTAGTCATGGTTGGGTAAGAAAATAAACTCACGACTATAATGCGAGGCGACCATATCGAGATAAAAGATTTAAGATAAACTAACTAAGGTGCAGAATATAAGGTAATTTTTGTTACACGACAAAATGTGTACTGGTAAACATAAAAAAAAAAGTGCCATGGCTAGAGGCCATCCAAAAATGGTATTTTGTCTGAAGAAATTTTTAGCCTACATGAAGAGAGATATTATTTAAAAAGACGAGGATGCCTTTGGGGCCACAATATTTTAACCTAGCGCTGGAGCAAAAAAAAAAAATGAAATTACGCAACTCAAATGTCATCACTCTGAGTAAATTGCTAGCATACACATCATATATATCCCATTTTCACTTAAGCGTCAGGTTGTTAGAAGCTTGTAGCCCAAGGGACATTCTTCAATTGGATCGAAAATATCCTTTGGAATTACCGGTTTTGTAGTTGTCCTCTACCGCGGCACTTTTTATGATGTCCACGACAAATTATAAAAATTGTGAGTATCCTATTACAAAATTTACTGTATAATATTGGTTCTTTTTAATAATAGTTGCCGCTTCAAATAGTACCATATGAAAAAAAAAGGCCATATGTATCACATTTTTAAAGTTGCAATACCACCCCCAAAAGGTAGGTATGCATAATTCATGGTTTTTGAGTTCGGCCATTCTCCACCTTTTGTGACCATGCATGTTTGTGAAGAATTTAGATCAATTTAGCCCTCACATGGTTCAGATAAGCCGGTAACTTTCTTGAACGGATAACTAGCTACTAGGAGTAGTGTAGTATATCTTCATAAATATTAATCCGAAATAGCACTTACCTAACTTTATACAGTTTTATAACATGATCTATCCTTTCTTCTAATTTGTAAGGTCGAGTAGACATGCATCTTCGTAAAAGTACATTATATTCCTATGGACATCCTCTAGCATGCATGACAACACAAGGCATACTTATGTTGCTAGCTAGGGTGCTAGGCATGCAATATATATTACAGTATAGCTTGTTATTTTAAAGAGTGAAGTGTATGGGCAGTCCTTAAACTTGTACGGATGTGTTATCTAGATCTCTAAACTCTCAAAATATTTTTGGGTCTCTGAACTTGTCATGAGTGTCATGTAAGTCCAAACGGACTCCAACCCGCTCCATGAGATGACGTGGCATGCCACGGTGATGCTTACGTGTCAATGGGATCCACATGTCGTTCACATAAAAAAATAAAATTTAAAAAAAGAGGAGAGAGAGAGAGGAGAAAAATGATGTTTTTAATTTTGAAAAAATAAATGAAAAAAGAGAGGAGAAAAAAATGTTCTTAATTTTTTCTATATATAACTGACATATGGATTCTACTGACACATAGGCGCCACCATGACATGTCACGTTAGCACACGGAGTGAGTTGGAGCCCATTTGAACCTATATGACACCCAAGACAAGTTGAGGGGCCCAAAAATACATTTTGAGAGTCCAGGGACTTGGATGACACGCCCACACAAGTTTAGAAACCACCCGTGCACTTTACTCTATTTTAAAACTTATACTTCTATACTCCCACACTACTAATCCTCACCGCACATACACACGATATAATCCTTTTACTTCTAAAACCCTTTAGCAAAATCTTTAATAAACGCGTTTTAAAAAAAGTATTGTTAAAAGTGAATCTTTTAGCCACGTCACCAGTCGAAACGATACGAGTAGTGTGACGCCTAAAGGGTTTAATGCTTTGAATGCTATGTGCACTAGGAATGTCTAGTAAGACTAACTATTGTTGTTGGTTTCATCATACAAATTAACATACTCATTGATTTATGCGCATGGTTAACATATATACTCCCTCCATTAGTAGAAAAAAAAATCAACTTCTAGAGATGAAATCTGAATAAATACATGTTCAGATTTATTTCTACAAGTTATTTTTTTAGGACGGAGGGTGTATATAGTCTGAATTTGTGTCCTTCATGTAATCGAGAAAATCATACTAGAATACGTAAAAAAAAAAGGTATTTCAGCGTTGTGGATGTCCTCTGCCGCAGAAGACCCCACGCCGACGTGTCAACGTGCTCGCCGCACAGCCGGACAGCGACGGAGCGGCCGGCCGGCGGCGACAGGGACGGCTCGGCAAGGCGGCCAAAAACTTGGTTATGGTCGCCATCCCGGACAGCGTGCCACTGTATCTCGCTGCTCTCGCCTCTCAACTAATTAACATTATCTTCCTCGTGTCCCCCCTAATTAATAACCCCCACGAACTAGCAGTAATTAGTAATTAATTAGTCACGTCTTAATCCTCCTCCTGATCCTAATGGCTGATGCAATTAGCTGCAAAGCGCAATTAGTAGTACTTACAGTAATTGGGGGTGATATATATGAATATGATATCGATCTATGTGATCTCGCTGAGTCGACTGCACTTTCTCCCTTTTAGTTACACACACGTATTACTACTAGGTGCTCGAGATGCACTAGGAACAGTAAGATTCAATTCTACTGGCTTTGGTTTGGTCAGTCACCGATCGATCGAGTGCGCCGCCACGATTGCGGCTACGTGTTTGTTTACGCATGTGTTTTTGCTGTTTTAGTGCGGGTTTCAGCCAGGATAACACAGATACGTCTTAATTTAATCAATGTTTTGTTTTTGGGATTTTGGGTTGTTAGGAGGAGGCAGAGGGTACGACGATTTCGGAATTCGTAGAGATGGATCCTCTACATTCGATCGAATATGGATGGCTTGAATTAGTTGATATAGTACTAGCTGTACACCACATTTTGACATTGTAGTAGAATTGTTTTCACATTGGCTTGTTTTGAGAGCTTCTATCAACCGTGGTTTCTCTTATAATCATTCGATCCCTCGAACAATCGATCTTTTACCGAGGCGGCTAAAAATCATAAGCTATATAATTTTAAAATAAAATAAAAACCAGAATCTAGCCAAAAGCCGAAAACCATTTTTCCTACCACCAATTGCCTCTATGAATCTCGAGCTCTCAAACAGAGCTAAACAGTAGTATCTTACAAACAATAAATTGTACGAAATGGGTGATATTTTTTTAAAATTTTCTATGAAAAAAAATTGTTTGAATGTGATACTCCTACAGAATTATCGCGAAATTCTAGCAGTATTCCAGAAGCTGAAGGCAGAATTTTGAATTGATCTAGTGTCCTGTAGCTGCGCCTGCGCGTATCGTATGCATGCGTGATGGGGACTGATGCATGCGTGGTTTGCCACCATCTGAGATCCCGGCCGTACGCGTACGTGACGCCCACGGGCGCGCTGCCTCTGCTCTGCGCTCCCGTGTCGGCTCGCCGCCGTCCGCCGCGCGTGGCAATGGCATTGGCACGCCACGCCACGGACGGACACAGCACACGCGCGCCGACACCACGAGCAGCGCGACGCACAGTACACCCGGCAGCGGCATGTGCCCCGCGGCCGCGCGTGGATGGATCCGTGCAGTGCAGCACGCCACGCCACGCCAGGCACAACACCAGTCAATACACACTTCATACAAATCTGCAGTTCTTGTGTCTTACCAAAAGTTATGTTATGTGGAGGCACACATGTTGCGCAATTCCCAGCCTGTCAAACACACGGATTACATAATGCAATGTCACCTCAGCTTAATCACTCTGATGATCTTGATTCACTAGATCTCAATACACCGGCTCCAGTTCTTTTTACCATGACAACTCTTGACGATCTTTTATTATTAACTAATCTGAATACACGGCTCCAGCTTTTGCACAAGGACGAGAGCGAGGAAGAAAAGGAAGCTTGAGAAAATGGGATGATCTCTGAATCAAGCAAGAAGGGTAAAGGGTAACTAAACACAAGCGCAGGGCTGGGCAGGACGGGGAAGGGTTTTCTGGTGTGTTTTTTTTTGGTCAGGCGTGCATCGTCGCCGTCTTCTTGAAGTCGATCTTGTCGACCTTGACCTCGCCGTCGATCAGCTCGTACACGTAGACGACCACGCGGAGGCCGTCGATGTCCATGAGCACGAAGCTCGGGTTCACGTCGTAGGTGATGCTGCTGTAGGCGCCCGTGGCGGAGCCGGGGTTGATGACCACTCCCCCCTCGTGCTTGTACGCCTTGAACTGGTGGGTGTGCCCTGTGACGAGGATGTCCACGTCCAGCTGCCGTTGGAGCATCGCCAGGGAGTCCAAATCGCCCCATGGAACAACCTGATGATTGCATGGTCAGAGAAAAGATTAGGATACACTGCAAAACAATCTCAAGTTTGACACTGACTGATCAGACTCTTTGGCATGTACTAACAAAAAGCAAGGCAGATTATTGACCCAATATGGCACTTGTGTACAGGGATTCAAGACAGACAATAATTCACAAATGAATGTGCTTGCGATACTCCCCTCCCTTAAGCACGTCAACTAAGATAGTTTCAGGTTCTCATACATAGTGCAAGACATGGCTTACTCAAATTGTTAGTGGTGCGCAAGATGTAGTGCAGAATATGGTGAACGCAGCAACGGATACAGTGAACCAACATCGTGAATGGTTCTGCACAAGTCAATGTTCAAGATACAGCACATGGGTTTGTTTTCTTTCCTGGTGGTGAACATGCTTATGTCCCCAAGGAGGAAGTATCACGTCACTTTAAGGATATGGGTGCTTATGTCCCCAAGGAGGAGGTATCACATCACTTTTATGGATATGGGTCAATGCAAATAGGTTCAACACTTCAATTTACTGTGACTATCCATGAAGCCTGTTGCTTGATGAGATGCTGCAACATGTGGAAAGCAAATATACACACACGCTCATCCACTACCCTGCAGTCAGTGGGAAACCACATAACATCCATTGAACTAAATAACATCTTTTTTGCATGAGCCCTAGACCATTTGACTGCTGAAATATTGCAACATCTCAAGTTGCCAACCATGTGTCTTCCATACATGTACGGTGTACCCACATAAAAATAAAAAATGTGATATGTGTTTCAATCCCATAAATTGCAAACATTTCCATAAGCTAACAAAACATCCCAACAAAGAAACTAGCAATTAACATGGAGAAAAACTTAGCCGTGTTTTTACAAGTACCTTATGGGGTAAAGTAGACATCTGAAGCTATAGCAATTCCAACTAAAGGTACGGTGGAAATGTCCTTGTTGATCACTAACTGAATTTAGAATCGATAGTAGTAGAATATTTCCAGAAAATAAGCCGCAATTTTGCCGCGATGGAATGACCTAACATAACGCGATGTGTTAAAGTGCTTTATCTCGCCGCAATCATGCGAGGGTGTAAAGAACAAACAGCACTCCCGGTTCAAGGATGCAAACCATGTAGTGCCTGGGTTACAAACCACTACAAATATTTAAAATGTTTAGCCCAAACTCCATTGGCATTTGAAGAAATATAAGCGAGAAGGTTGCTATAGATACTAGCATTGTTTCTTTATTTATAGAAACAAAAGAAGCAAACATTCTGGTTTAGCAAGAATAAAATATTCTTATATTCATTCCTAGTAGTGTAACATTTAATTAGCATGGCCTCATGTGGAACAATATATAATCACATAAGAGCAAGTACTATGGGCCTCCAAGTACAAGCCCTAAGATGCCACATAGGACTAAATGGTGCGGTGGAGGAGAAAAGGTGTGTGTGTGTGTGTGTGTGTGTGTGTGTGTGTGTGTGTGTGTGTGTGTGAGAGAGAGAGAGAGAGAGAGAGAGAGAGATACCCCTCATGCAAGGGGCAACCTATACACAAACTCCAAGAAAAATGTGAGAGTATGAAAAGTATTGGGGTTTGTGTGTTAGAGGTAACACGTTGTACATGCTATCTCTCAATTTATAGGTTGATGATGTGGACTAAATAAGAGGTAGCAGCCACCTCTACTATAAAACTTGCTCTATGACTGTTCTAAAAAAGTAGCATATTAAAAGTCTAGTATCCCTGATTCATGGTCATGAAGCTCATACTAACAAGGCAAGTAATAGTTCTAGAGTCAAAAGCAAACCTGATGACCATGGCACAGCCCTAGCTTGAACTGACCAATAGTAAGTGTCTTGGTCTCTGGGTAACGAGCATCCTCATCATATTCACCTCTGGTTATATGGAGATCAGGACAAAGGCTTTTCAGGTAGTCATGAACTTCCTATAGAAAAATTACAAAAAAATAAAAATAAAAATCAGTCTGCATTTCATCAGACCAAAAGATAAACAGTTCCATACAGTAAGTCTGTGTCAACAAATCAGTAGATGAAAAACAACTACCTTAGTATCGTCCTGATAACATGTTAATCCAATACAAAGTTCAAAAGCAAGAACAGTCCAATAAAAGAAACAGCACAAGGATCAAGAGCCATTAATCATGCAAAGAAGCTGATGAAAACAGGCAAATAGTTCTTCGGCTGTTATTTCATCATGGCCCCACAATTTTGTGGCATGGATCCTTAATCCTCTAGGAGAGCTTCCTATTCTTCACTCACTTTAATATGGTTTATTGTGCAGCCCTCTAGTATAAACAATTTCAAATTGCTGTCAACAGAACTGATGTAATCTTTTGAGCTTCGTGTGCTTGGCATCTATAAAACCCTATCACTTTAATACGGTTTATTGTGCAGCCCTCTAGTATAAACAATTTCAAATTGCTGTCAACAGAGCTGATGTAATCTTTTGAGCTTGGTGTGCTTGGCATCTATAAAACCTACTGTATGGTTTACACAACTCAACATCTTGCACCGCTGGTATGTAACAGTAGTCCTTATTTAAAATAACAATTGTTGGCCTCTTTCACCTGGCTGCAATTTAACTTCATTTAATGGTTGTTCATAGCTACAACTAAACCACGCAGGTGGAAGCTTGAGCATCTCCTGTGAGCTTGAATCTTTTACTGTTTTTTGTACTAGTATCATAAAATAAGCTGAAAGCAGTGCAAGCATGGGCAAACAGGTTAATTATCATGGTAATCACTCTATTTGAAAATATTGATTATGTAGCTTCTAGAAGCCAACTGTTTACATTTAAACTTCTAAAGTGTGAATTGATCATCCAACTTGTAACAGCACAAGCATAGTTCTGAGTAGACACGATATTTTGGCAGGCAAATAGAGTTCCTTTAATCATGTACCTCGGCAGTACATAAATTATCTGGGAAAAGCTCCTCATAGTATCAGAGAAAAGTTCAGTGAAAACAATCTAATGAGAGAAAGTTCATTCGAATTCAATTTGAACATTAAATTCAATGTACAGTTGTACATTGAGAGTTTACCCCTGAATTTCTAACGAGAAATGGAGATCTCTGTCACCAAGATGTGAGATGACAAGAGTCCACTAATAAATTGGAGAAGCTGTTACTTTTGAGAAAGCATCAATAGTGGGGAAAAGAGTGACCCTTGCAAAGATGCCACACAAAAGGTAAAATTTAAACATCAGGAAATAAGTTCACCAATCATAACACTAAAATTTCTTATCTCAAGGGAAGAAGGATACTGACTCTATCTACTCTAGTGCAACTATCATGAAGTGTCTGTTGATAGGACAACCTAGATCCCCTTAACACTCTGTTAGAAGAAGTTTTACTATATGTGGTGACCAATTATTTGTTTCCAGAACACTTCAAAGTAACAACTGCATTTTCTTCGAGTCGACGAAATTCATAAAATTCTCTGTGAACGTATTGAACAATATAATAGAAAAGTAGGGATTAAGAATAACGGTTGCATAGTTCAAGTGGGGGATGGGATTGCTCGTATTATAGGTCTTGGTGAAATAATGTCAGTCGAATTAGTCGAATTTGCAGAAGGGAGTACTAGGGGTATTGCTCTGAATTTGGTATCCAAAAATGTTGGGATTGTATTAATGAGCTATGAGTTGATGATACAAGAGAGCAGTTTTGTAAAAGCAACAGGAAGAATTGCTTAGATACGCGTGAACAAGGCTTACTTGGGTCGTGTTATAAATGCTCTATCTAAACCTATTAATGGGAGAGGCAAAATTGTAGCTTCGGAATCTCGCTTAATTGAATCTCCTGCTCCGGGTATAATTTCCAGGTTTTCTGTGTAATGTTCTATGTGTGTCTATCAAGGACCAAGTGGCACCTCTCGTGTAACTTGGTGAGAACAATGCAAGCGTCACCAACTGGAATTTAAGCTCAACCTCCAAAAACCAGGCCCTTTGCTAAAATCAAAACCAATGGTGCTCACCAATCATCAATAGGTTTTAAGATAATGAAGCATCACATTTGGCCCCGTTTGTTTTCTTGTTCTTCCTCTTTCGGAATTACATTTGATCCCACTATCTCTTCAAATATGTACATTTGATCCTAATCTTTGATCCATGTAAGCTCACGTAGTGTTAATGGTATTCATCCCCACATCATTTTCTCCCTCCAGTACTCAAAGTAGTTATTGTACCTCTGCTTTAGATAAACTGATAAACTAGTAGTACTAGTCAAAATCATACGACCAATGAACCAAAGGTAATCTCAGACCAAAATCGGCGTTCTCTGATTCCAACGAGAGGGCGAATACCTCAACAACAGATTCGCTGGGCAATGCTAAACAGGACGCTACAAACAAACTAGTCAACCATGATGGGGCGCGCGCCAAGCACGAGAAACCGCGGTAGGGAAGGGAGGTAGCGGCCGCTAACCTTGATGCAGAGGTTCCCCGTGCAGATGATGTGCTGGATCTTGCCCGGGACGAGCATGGACTTGAACTTGGCCGGCAGGTCGGCCGCCCGGTGCGGCACGTGCAGATCCCCGAGCGCGAGCACCAGCACCATCTCCTCCTCCTCCTCCTACTACTCCTCCCCTCCTTCCCCCGAACCGGAAACCCGCTCCTCTCGCCGCCTCAGTCCGCGCCCCTTCGAGCTCGCCGCGATCCGGCTCAAATCCCTAGCCCCCCACCGCCGCGCCCCCCGAGGTGAGTGAGAGGGGGGGAGAGCTCGATCGATCCTGCGGGCGATCAGGAGGGGATCGGGAAGAAGCTCCCCGCCGTCGCCGTCGCCGACGCCGCCGCCGCCGCCGCGACCGCCGATCGGATTCGGAAGTTGTGGGGGATCTCTGTTTTTTTTTTCTTTTTTCTTTTTCTTCCTCGCTTCGAGCGTTGGATGCGGAGAGGAGGAAGAAGAAGAGCACGTGGGGATACGAATCGGATTCTGATTTATATTGAGGAAGTCAAATTGGACTTCTCCGGTGGAGAAGCATCGATGGGGTGATTGATGGGCTTTGGGCCGGAAATTTATGGGCCTCCATTGTTGTCACGTTTGTCATCGATGGGGTGAAGTTCCAGTTCTGCTGTTCTCCTTGTGATCTTCTTCTACCTGTTGTTTCTTGGTACTATTCTCTCCATTTTCAAAATTTCAAATGTATAGCAATTTTTCTTATATTTGATAATTCATTTTATTAAATTTAGTGTAGATATTAAATAAAATCATTTTTAAAGTACTTTTGACAATAAAAAAATTCACAACAAATAAATGATATACTTACGTAGCTATGTAGCTTTTTTTAATTAGATAAATGATCTAACGAGTACTTAAAAACTTGCATTTAAAACGAATGCGCTAAAGTCTTAGTGATATGACAAGGATAATTTCTGCGGCGCTGCCTAACAAACGTGTCTCTGGGACACCCGACTCAACCAGCTGATTTCCTAGAAACTGAACTTGGTTGACTTCGCAATGCCCTGCATCATTCCTGCCCCAGTTTTCTGCTAATTGTAACTGGATTTGAGTAATTCAGATTATGTTTTCTTGACCACTGGAGATTTTTTTAAAAAAAATTAGGGAGTAGGTCAACAAGGGATGAGGAATTTGGCTCTTCATGAACAACACTTGTCACACTTGTACGGCATAAGACAAAAGGGATCGTTATTCGTGAGCGACTTTTGTTTCTCCGGTAATCTGATTACGCAAAGTGATCTAAGCAATTAGGATTACGTCTGATTCAAGTTGATCTAAACAAATTAGTGTCCTATCGAATTATATACGACTTGTTCATCAACTAGAACACCTTGTATTGTCCTTTTAAAAAAAGCCTCTATGCTATGCTTTTGTTGCAGAATGTGTTCGTGTTGGATGATGTGTTTGCCTCTAATTATCTCTCTCAGGAATTGATTGACTCCTCCGTCTTTAAATATTTGACGCTGTTGACTTTTTTAAACATGTTTGACCGTTCGTCCTATTCAAAAACTTATGTGAAATATGCAAAACTATATATATATATACACACACACAAAAGTATATTTAACAATGAATCAAATGATAGGAAAAAAAATTAATAATTACTTAAATTTTTTGAATAAGACGAACGGTCAAACATATTTTAAAAAGTCAATAACGTCAAATATTTAGGAACGGATAGAATATAATTGGGTAGCTGTTTGACCCTCCAAGGTTCCGAATGACACAGTGAACTGATCAAGGTTTTTCTTTTTCTTTTTTTTTTTTTGGCAAGACTAATAATTGATGAAGAACATGAACCAATCAGGCACTGCTTGTATCACAACCTTAACCATCCAATGCTGCACCAACAAATGCATGCATACGGCTATCACAATTCACAAGTGGCTATGTTTTCTACTCCTTTTCTTGCAGCTACCGTTCTGCTTTGAGAATTCGCGTCATGGGCATCCAGTATTGCTGATCACTGTTGCTGCAAACAGTATGTTGCTAACAACTATTGCATCTTTTTTTGGATAGAAAGCATAGCGCTGACACTTGAGATCAACGAGAGCCTAGCGACCAATAAGTTTTTATTACATGGTAGATGCACAAGCATGCACATCACTGTATACATAACACCATACATGTACAATCGTAAATACACCCCTAACATAGGTAAAATTCCTCCATTCATCGATGCCTACAAGAGAAAAACTCTCTATAGGCACATAAACATGTGGTTTATTTAGATATTGTCACAGTTTAGGTAGCATATGTTTGTAAAATAAAATATGTAGTATTTTGATTTTTTTTTTCATGTGTCCCATCTAAATACCTCTCTCTTTTTTAATATATAACGTTGTTAACTTTTAAACATAAGTTTGATCATTCGTCTTATTTAAAAAAGTATATGTAATTATCGTTTATTCTGTTGTGATTTGATTTGGTTCTTTTAAGTATGACTTATAGATTTTTCTATGTCTGCATGAAAATTTTAAATAAGACGAATAATCAAACGTATATAGAAAAAGTTAACGCATCATAGATTTAGAAAAACGGATGTAGTAGTAGTATCTTATAGTGTACTAGCTAGTGCATAAATTAGTTTGGAAGTTTGACCAAAGTTTTATCTAAAAACAATAGATCTCATGACAAACATCCGAAGAAGGCAGGCACTAGCTAGTGTGATCCATGCATAAGGAGCTTGAACTGACAAAGATCAAACTAAACTATTAGTAACAATTTTAACACACCAAAATTTAGCCTAATACATTGCGTGAAGGATATGGCTAATTATGTGCAGCCTAATATTAGGCTAAAAAAACCGTCAATGTCATGGATCACATGCCGCCACCGGCTTGTAGTAGTTTCAGCAATGGTAAAAAACCGGACCAGCTATTGAACCGATCGAAGTGTTGGTTCACCGGTCCACCGATTGGACCGGCGGTTCGCCGATTAAACTGTGGTTTGCAAACCTTTGTTAGGTTTCATATTCTCTCTATGCCACATGGCCCACATCTAGTCCACAGCCTAGGTCACTAGAGGAAGCTCCCATCGCAGTCACCCATGATAGAATCCCATAATTGCTCCTATTTTGACCTCTTTTTTCCATAGAAATGTGCCTTCAAAGCCTATATTTGGCCTTAAAGTGGCCCAAGTTCTGGTGCAGAAAACGTTGAGCCGGCCGGATCGGTCTCCATCGGCCACGATTCACTAGAGAAATCTATTGGTTTTGGCCTTTTTTTTACTGGTTCAATTGCAAGGGCGGTCTTGGGAGCAGGTAACGGAGCCGTCTAAAGTACTGGTTTTGGTTTTTTCGGTTCAACCATGGTCCGGTACGGTTTTTTCCACTAGGGTCTTTTCCGGTTCCACCATCGGTCCGATCGTTTTTTCACTAGGATCCTAGCAGCAAACACACGGAAAAGCTAGTTAGCGCACGCACGCCGACGGCGCGCGTTTCAGGGCCAGAAGGCCCAGCACCGTTGCGCCGGCGCGCGTGCGCCTCCTCCACGCTTTTTTTTTGTTTTTTTACCCCTTTTTTCCCACTTTTTTCTGATTTTTTTTATCTTTAGCATGTTTTGAGTTTGAAAGTTTTTAAATTTTGAGTTGAAAATTTTCAAATCTAAACTTGAAAGTTTTTAAATCTCGATTTGAAAATTTTCAAATCTGGATTTGAAAGTTTTCGAATCTCGAGTTGAAAGTTTTCGAATCTCGGGTTGAAAGTTTTCAAATCTTAAGTTGAAAGTTTTCAAATCCGAGTTGAAAGTTTTCAAATCTCGAGTTGAAAGTTTTTAAATCCAAGTTGAAAGTTTTCAAATTTGAGATAAAAATTTGAATGTTTTCAAAAATTGACTTAAAAAATTCAAATTTCAAGTCAATATTTAGATAACTTTCAAATCATATTTTAAAAATTTTCAAGTCAATATTAGAAAAACTTTTTACTCAAAAATTCAAAATCAATTGTTTCTATTTTTATTGAGAAATTACTGTAGCATTTCGTGATTAGTGCTAATTATTTAGATTAGCAATATTGCGCTATTTTTCTTCCAGAAAAGCGCTAAGCGCTTGAGGCGGAGGCCCGCGTGCACGCGACTTAAAGTATACGCGCGAGCTAGCCACCCCCGCAAACACAATCGATCCTCATCCTCATTCCTTTGCATGACCAGTGACCACATATATATATATAGGGTGTGTTTAGTTATTGAAAAAAGTTAGAAGTTTAGAAAAAAAAAGTTGAAAGCTTATGTGTGTAGGAAAGTTTTGGATGTGATGTGATGTGATAGAAAGTTGGAAGTTGGGGTGAACTAAACACGGCTAATGCGTGGTTTTCGATCAAACCACCCATGGAAGGAACATGTGGTTTAATTCAGGGTGGTATCGCACTTCACATGGGGAGAAATGCTATTAGGGCAAAAGCTGATTGCATGTGAGAGGCAGCCTAGCTGGGACGGGGCTAGTGGCCACACTAGCTATCCCAATAATTTTTGCGAGGGTATAAACACTATTGGCTGATTGGTTGATTGGCTTTCCCCGACAAGATATTTCGTAGCGGATGTGTTGCTGCCTTCCAAATCGATCAATAATTCAGCAATTCAATTAGCGATCGGTCGGTCGAGCACAAGCTGTTTCTGTCTGCTCATTAATTTATTAACCAACTTGCTTTTCGAAGCGTTCGTGGTAATGCTGCTGCCCTGTCGACTTTGTCCATGAGATCAGCCCGGCCAATGTTCGAATTTGTCGGAGTCCAGAACACAGTAATTTGCGCATTACTTCTTTTCAAGCTTGTTTTCTCTAAATAAAATGTAAATCGTGTGTCTGAAATTTAGACACTCATTATTTTAAAAGCTATTTATACATTTCATCTATAACCATACAATCTGAAACCAAAACCTAGCTAGCGTCCCTATCAACCCTAAAAAAAAAAACCATCTCCATATCCCTTTAACTTTAGTTTTATGCCACCACTTTTAATATGATGCTACCTGTGTCATATAATGTAAGCGATTTTCCCCATGTAATTCTCTCTCGGACACTGTTTCGGTACACTTTAGACTACTAAAGGAAGGTAGTGGTAGTAGAATTGAAATCTAACTATAGATCTTCATGAGTATATAATTTTTTATTCAACACTTTTTTGAAAAATATTTACCAATTCATCTATTTTAACATTCTCTACCGAATGTTAAAACATATGAATTTATCACAGGATTATATATTTTAATTCCAAATTTAGCACTACAACAAAACGCACCATCCTCGTCCCACTTTCTCCTATCTATGGTTCCTACAGTCTCAGATAAGTGTGTCTCTCTTTCTTGTCTCTAGCTATTGTTAGACCGATCATCTCCTAAACATTCTCATCATCATCGCCTACATCCATCTTCTAGTATCATTCACCCTCTATTGGCGTATGAATCCAACGGCGCCACCACTGCCTTGCCCTTATCATCTAGCTATGATTGTTCCAACCTTTCGCTAATCAATCTTACATGAAAACCCCCCAACCATGGCTAATTTCTACCGTACTTATCTAGACAACTGTGCGAATCAACATAAATTCTATGCATCGTCCAACAAAATTTATGAATTCAATTGTTCTATTTTTTGAACGAAATTATTTTGGTAGAGCTATGGGTTTTTACGCCCATTTAAAGTGAGAATAACTTGCCCAACCAAAATTGACAAATTCTGGTCAAAGACAACAGGAATAATAAAGAGATTATCATATTAACCTATACCCTTGTAGATAACTGCATGACCGACTAGTCAAATGAACCATTGAGAGTTATGGTAGGGGAAAAAGACCAAGACCGAGGACCCGATTGAAATAATCGAGACCGAGACAAAATTTCGCTCTCCCTACTCAACTAACTGAATTTCCTTCGACCAATTCGGTTAGAGTCCTCGGTAGCTGAATTAACCAAACTCTAAATCCCCACTTAATGTTCGACGATTCCATGAACACACGCACCCAAGTAGTAGTTCATTTGCAGCCTTGCACGATTGAGCGTAACCACACCTCTTGCTCGCATGTAACGCCGCCTCTGCCTACATCTCACTATCGCCAACCACATCTCGAGACAACCTGCATCGTAGGATGCCCCGACCGTCGAGCCCACCCCTCCGCCAACCGCATCAACCCCGTCGCCCATTGATTGCGTCGCGCTCCCCCGCTTTGATGGGCATGGGTGGCACTTCCTTTACTTGGACGACGATATACGATAACTTCGGGTAACACCTCCACAATGAGGTTGACTATGACGAAAGGCCAAGTAGCCAATGGCCCACTGCCCGATCTGAGATTTTTTTTCCTTGTGATATTGGTGAGTTTTTTAGGTGTACTATTTATTCATGATTCGTGTGTTTTCTTGACCTGCTGAAATTTTAGTCATCACCAAGACCGAATTGCTCGGTATTTACTATTTTACAATGCAATTTGGTCTCCAGTTTTAAATGATGGAAATTTTCTAAAAGATTGAAGACGGTCTAAGGGCATGTTTAGATCCTCCAAAACGGCAAAAGTTTTATCATTTTGGAGCACTTTTTGCCATTTTAAATCTAAACACTAGTAACAAAAGTTGGCAATTTAACATTTGGCATTTGCTAGTCCATGGTAGTAAATTTTGCAAAAAAGTGTTCCGGGACCACACCATCTCTCTTTCTCTCTCTCTTTAGTGCTAAAATGATAAAACTTTAAGATGCATTTAAACACCAACTAGTAGTTTTGCAATGACAAATTTTTTGCCATCAAAACTTTTGTCATTTGCCATTCCAAATGGATCTAAACAGGCTCTAATTGAATGCCCACCACCTAAGAGCAAGTTTAATAGTATAGCCAACTACTAGCTCTAATTCATCTATAGCCAATCTAATAGCTCATTTATACAATAGTTATATACTATACTATTAATATCTGGTCCCATCTATCATACACACGCTACGTCTTGGAGTTCGTGCTACAGCTGGCTACAAATCTGTAGCCCGCTGCCCTTTTCTCTTCTTATTTATCTTCTTAAAATATGTTTGCAGCTGGCTTATAGCCTACTATTGTACCTGCTCTAATTGAGAGGGTAAAAAGTGAAACAATACCTGTGTAAAATAATAATATAAAAGGATTTCACCAGTCTACTTGGACACACTTTTGGCATGCGTGGTGTGATGTGCTGTTGCTGTAAAAGCGATGGCCAAACTGGACGAGTCCCTCACGGGCTGCAACCGCTGTTTATCAGCTTGCGTGCAATGTGGACCCGGGTCTCCAGTGACTGGCCGGCCAGCTTTCAAACGGCTCTTTCCCAGACCACAGTGACCTCTGCGCTGCGCATACGAGGTTTTAGTATTTGGGGTATTGGGAGGGACGAGCGGCTTTGCTTCCGTGTGCAAAAGCTGTTAGGCCTATTGATTCTTTAATTTGTTTTCCCTTCAAGTGCAAATTAAAGCTCAAGTTGCGCTGTTAATATATTAAAAAGAGGGGCTCAAGTTGCAGTTTTCATATTAACCGATAGATAGATTTTCTCTTTGATTTGGAATAAAAGTAGAAGGAAAAAGTACGAATTACCCCCCGAACTATCGCGGTCGTCCGAATTACCAACCTAAACCCGAAAACCAAACATCCTTCACCCTTAACTTTTAATACCGGACAAATTACCCCCCTCGACCCAACTTAAGCGGTTTTGCCCTACGTGGCGTACGCGTGGCAGTACAGTCAGCATTTTATTTATTAAAAAATATGGGGCCCACGTGTCATACTCCCCTCTCTCTTCCTCTCTCTTCTCTCTCTCACTCTCTCTCTCTCACTCTTCTTCTCGCTTTATCGCTGGCGGCGCAGACGGGGGATGCGGCGGCGGAGGCGGCAGCGGGTGACGCGGACGCAGCGGCTGCGGCGGCGGGGGACGAGGCGGCGGTGTCGGCCGCCGCCACGACGAGCAGGCACCCCTCGGCGCGGGGACAGATGGAGGCGGTTGCGGGCGGCGGCGCGGGACGCAGAGACGGAGGCGGCGGCGGCGGCCATGACGAGCAGCCGCCCCCTCGCGCGCGGAGTCGGACAGAGGCAGCGGCGGCGGGGGACGCGGAAGCGGCGGCGCGGCGGGCGGGATGGACGAACGGCGGCGGTAGCGGCGAACCACGCGAGCCCGCCACCGCTGCTGGCCTCCTCCAGGAGCTCGCCGCCGCGCGACGCCTCCACGGCGAGCGCCGACACGAACCCCACCATCGCCAGCCGCCCGTTGATCGGCTCCGGCGCCGGCCCGCTGAACGCCAGCACGTCCCACAGCCCCGTGCTCGCCGCCGGCTTCGCCTTGGGCGCCGCCGCCACGGGGCTCGGAGTCGGGGTCGGGGTCGACGATGTGGTCGTCTCCTCCTTCGTCGGCTCCACATCCAGCTGTAGATCGATCGAACGACGATGACGAAGTCGCCCCAAGTTAGCACACGAAGCAAATCACCAGAACACGCACAGTGAAACCAATCAAGAACGCTCAGCTAACCTCGGCTTGGGCCCTAACGACGAGCGCGACAGCACGCCGGCGAGGCAGGAAGCCAACCGCGACGCGGCCGGCGCCGACGACACCACGCCATGGCGCGCCACCAGCGGGGGCAGCGGCGAAGGAGGAGCTCAGCGCCATGGTAGCAGCCGCCATTGTTGCTAATAACTCAAATTACACAGCAGATGAACTCAGGCGAGCTAGTTAGATCACTCTTTTTTCTTTTTCTTCTTTTGCTGCTGCTGCTGTTGATGATGAGGCGGGTGACGAGACGAGTATAAATAGGCGGGGGATCAAGGAGGAGGTCACGAGGGCACGCGGCGAGGTGGGGAGTGGTGGTGGTGGTGGCAGCGGCGGCGGCCACGTCGGCGAGGGAGGAGGAGGCGGCGACGTGGAAGACGAGAGGTTCCGCGCCGAGGGGGTGGCTGCTCGTCGTGGCCGCCGCCGGCTCCGTCTCCGCGTCCCGAGCCGCCGCCCACACCCGCCTCCATCCATCCCCGCACTGAGGGGCGGCTGCTCGTCGTGGCCGTGGCCGCCGCCGCCTCCTCGTTCCCCGCCGTCGTCGCTGCGTCCCCCGCCTGCCGCCGAGTCGCGCCGACCGGCGAGAAAGCGAGAGGAAGAGTGTGAGAGGAGAGAGAGGAGAGAGAGGGGAGTATGACAGGTGGGTCCCATATTTTTAATAAATAAAATGCTGACTGAACTACCACGTGTACGCCACGTAGGACAAAACCGGTCTGGATTGGGTCGAGGGGGGTAATTTGTCCGGTGTTGAAAGTTGAGGATGAATAATGTCTAGTTTTCGGGTTCAGGGGGTAACTCGGATGACTGTGATAGTTCCGGGGAGTAATTCTTACTTTTTCCAAAGTTAGAAATGGATGAATCTTTAAACAATTCCAGGACGAGAGCTTAGGCAATTGGTAATCCACTAGCTTTAGCTTGAGCTAGCTTCAGTGAGATACATTGTTAGGGCTAAATAAGGGCACATGAAAAATATATAAATTAGCTGTATATAATTCTTGCCCATGTCATCGAGCCAAGTAGACAAGCAGTGGATAACATAATAGATAGACTTCCATCACTTTATCTATCCTTTTTCCAATGAGGCTGCACAACTAGCACTTTATTTTTCTTTTCTCTTATTTTCTTCGTAGATGAGAAGCATCAATGAAACAACTTTACAATGACGTGCGATATCGACTCACAAGAATGGCCAAATAGCTCACTACAAGGCCACTATACCCCCAACCTGCAGGCATTCGTCACTAGTTTTAGCGTCCCACACGTTAGTTGGTGCTCCATATTACCGATGTCATGCATGTCTTTTGTTCTAGCTAGATATCTGCAATAACTTGTAATGTCCATATGCACTTTTATGATTTAAAAGGCCAAATCCGAGAAAAAGGTTATTTTTTCTCCTTTTATCCATTTTCATAATGAAATGTATATTTCAATCATCTTAACTACTATTTTCAATATAACTACGACTATTTATTTCACTTTGCATATTTTTTTGGGGCTTCGAGTCTATTAAGAAATTGCCAAAAAAATCTAAACCACAATTTATTTATCATAAAATATATGCTTAATAGTGATGAAACTGACATGATATGGTAGCACTTTGAGATGTGATTCAAATTGATTTTTTTTATATACTAAACATGCAAACCGTTGATCAACATATACAAAGTTTTACTTCCCAAATACGTTCATTTTTTTCATTCATCCCACATACCAATATAAAATAAAAAATATATAATATCTATACTTTATCAAACCCCAATGCAGTTATTTTTCTTTATCTACTTTCAATGCATTTACCCTCTACTTTTATAAATTTCGATATAATGATGGCTAAAAAACAGTGGGATAAAAATATATTACTACTATTATGGAACAGATGTAGCATCTTTTTATTTGTTGATTAACCCTTTCACTCACTGTTCTTCCGCATTAATATCTTCAATCATCACAATCCAGTTCTTGCGTCTTCCGTCCAGACCATCATTGAGCATCCTAACGAAAAGGTCAATAGCACATAGAGAAACAATTCAATTTCACCTGCACATGCCATCATAATTGAAATAATAATCAAGAGTTAACACTGGTAGAGAAACCATCTTTCATCGGTCGGGCTAATTCCACAATAGTCCTGATTGCAACAAAAACCGGGACTAACAACAACCGGGACTAAAGATCATCTTTTGTTCCGGTTCAAATGCTGTCAAGTTTTGGCAGGCCCCCCCGGATCTTTAGTTCCGGTTGGTAAAGATCGTAACTTTAGTCCCGGTTGGTGTTACCAACCGAGACTAAAGATCCCGGCGATCTTTAGCCCCGGTTCATAATACCAACCGGGACTAAAGTCCCACCCCTATATATATGTCTTCTTCCTCCTCTAGCCCGAGCAAGCTTCAAAATTTCTCAAAAAAAGAGGGGAGGTTATGCCAAATTTTCTAGTGAATTTATTTTGGTGATTATATACAAATCGGAGGTGCCTAAAAGGTTAGCAACTTCATCCTCCAATGTTTTTTTTTCATATTACATTTGGAGCTATGTTTTGCACACTTTTTTGTCTCCAAAATTTTGTTGTTAGTTGATGAGAGAGAAAATTTGTGTGGGGGAAGAAAGAATATATAGAAATTTAGTTTATTTAGTTGAGAAGGAAAATATAGTGAAAGTTAATCTTCAAAAATAGAAAACAAACTAAAATGAAAAATTAAAATAAGTACAACACATTAAAATTAGTTTTAAACTTTATAAATAGTAAATATATAATTATTTGGTGTAATATTTCATAATTTGTGTATGAATAATGATATGTCATTATTGTGTGACTGTTGAAAGAGTTTATAATTATTTTATAATTATTATATGACTTTCATTATTGTACGAATAATTATGTGTGTACGATTTTTTTTCATGTCATGTAGATGGATCGGCAATGGATGTACGCTGACCGGCGGTCCAAAGAGTTTATTGACGGCGTGCATTATTTTTTGAGAGTGGCCGAAGCTAACAGGCAAAAGGGTTTTATTTGTTGTATTTCCCTATAATACCACGGCTAAGGCGTTTGTTCAGGAACAAGGGGAATGCTAGAATGATGCGATGGCATGCTGAAGAGCGTCAACAGGACGGGATGCTGAGACACCCCGCCGATGGTTCGCAGTGGCGAAACATCGACAGAAAATTTAAAGACTTTGGAAAGGACGCACGAAACATACGTTTGGTTTAAGTACGGATGGCATGAATCCTTTTGGAGAGATGAGTAGCGGCCATAGCACTTGGCCCGTTACAATGTGTATCTACAACCTACCCCCGTGGCTATGCATGAAGAGGAAGTACATAATGATGCCGATTATAATTCAAGGCCCCAAGCAACCTGGTAACGACATCGATATATACCTAAGACCATGGACCTCTCAAGGTCCCTCTATTCCGGTGCCAATGGGCTAGGTTGACTGGTGAAGGCGTAACGATTGATGACAGTAGGATGGCATCGGTTGACCTTAACAAGGTTGGATACTCGGACGAACCTTTTGTCCTTGCCAATGATGTAACCCAAGTTTTTTACGTCAAGGACATGTCTAGCAAAGGAAAAAAGGGCAAAGGGCCTGACGAGCCGAAGCGCCACGTGGTTCTCCCAGGAAAAAGAAAAATCGTCGGAGTGGAGGACAAGACTGACGAGGATTACGATCAGTTTGATGGGCAACCCCCTTTCACGGTGACGATTGACCCTAGCATCCTCCTATCAAATGAAGACACCCTTTACTCACGTAGTGATCACAAGGAAGGAACAATAGTGAGGAGAAAGTACGTGCGGTCAACCGTCACCGCCGATGTATTGCCGTAATTGTTCTGTACACGATGTAAACTATATTGGATGTACTGAATATCCATACAAATCAATTGTTGTATGGCATATGTTAATTATGTATGATTATTAGAATTTTTATCAAATTGAAATCATCCATATGCTAGTTATATATGATTATTAGATTTTTTATTAATTATGTATGATTATTAGAATTTTAATCAAATTGAAATCATCCATATGCTAGTTATATATGATTATTAGAATTTTTAAAGGTTTTAAATCATGCACGTGGTATTTACATATGTTAATTAGAATTTTCAACAATTTAATATCATGATATGCTAGTTATATATGATTATTAGATTCTTTATTAAAATCATGCATGTGTTATTTACATATGTTAATTAGAATTTTCAACAATTTAATATCATGATATGCTAATTATATATGATTGTTAGATTTTGTATTAATTTTAAATCATGCATGTGCTATTTATATATGTTAATTAGAATTTTTAACAATTTAATATCATGCATATGCTAATTATATATGATTATTAGAATTTTTAACAATTTTAAATCATTCGTGTGCTTATTATATATTATCCACGTATTCTACTACATACAACAATAATTTTTTGAAGGAGAGGGGAACGAGGATCCAAACCAGTACTTAACGAGGAGGGGAACGTGGAGAGGGATGCGGAGGGGAACGAGGAGGGGAACGATGAGGAGGAGGCTAGTCGAAGTCATCCCTCCGCTGGATAGAAGAGGGCACGCGGACAACGAGGTATATTCCCTTCAAGAACTTATCAATCAAGGTATACTCGTAGTTTGATGATTTTTGACTTGTACATTCCGCAAGTTGCTGCTTAGGTTGATTACTAATAGATAACCTCTCATCACGTGAAGGTGGCGTCGGGAATGGCCATCCCAACGGACCCTTCCGGGACTTACCACTGCAGGCCGATTCCAGCAGGATACTCGAGGGTCGAAGTTGAGCTGGTGGAAGCCGCGTACGAGGACCTCGAGTTGGACTACCCAGGAGGAGACGGTGAGACGCATCTATGAGACACAAGCCACACCATCATAGTATGGCGCAAGCGGTACATCATCCTTCCTGGGCGACAAGCGGCGTCTCGTGCACCATCTCCTCTGGCTCCGCCATCTCCTCCTGCACCATCTCCTCCGGTTCCTCTGCCACGTCCTCCTGCACCATCTCCTCCGGCTCCTCCGCCACCTCCTGCTGCACCATCTCCTCCGGCTCCTCCGGCTCCTCCGGCTCCTCCGCCTCCGCCTGCACCTCCCAAGACGAGGTCTCGCCAAGCTCCTCCGCCTGCCCGTACAAGGGCAACGAAGAAGGCGAAAGTTGACGCCACCAAAAACAAGGAGCCACCGTACGATTGTAGTCAAGAGGAGCTTGATGCTTATGTGGCAGGAGAGGTGAAGAGGCAACTCAAGCCTCGGAGTCCTGAAAAGAAGATACCTATTGACCCGAGCGTGAAGAACTTCTTCAAGGGAATGTCCACAACAAACAAGGAGGCGTTACAGATATTGGACTATGACCGAACACTTCAGAGAGCCTATCACAGGAAGTCCAAACCAGTCCCTCGGCTTGGAGAACAACCAAACCAAGAGGTCGAGCCGTTGGTGACCGGCGAAGATTTTGGCATAACGGAATTCATTTCAGACACCGGTCTAACTGTGGATCAGTTGGTTGGAGGCGCACCAATCCCGAAGGCGGAAGTGGCATACAAGTTTGAACTCGGTAAACCGCTTGTCAAACCTGAACAGCTGCAGTCCCTACCGACACAGATGTACAAATTCCATGAACGGTACATGGAAATGAGCGCCGAGGGTAGAGTGATGTTCGGAGCGAGGATCAGAAACCCCGACTTCTTGCAAGGAGAAGATGTTCTCTGGATCCATTTCAAGGATCTCTTCGATCTGTACTAGTTGGACGCCCTCGACGTCTCTCTTCTGAGCGCATGGATTTTGTGAGTATCTTTGAGTTCGATTTGTTTCGTTCAATAATTATCTCCTAGCATATATGTAAGCAATAATACTTTTCTTTCATCGTTGTAGAATGGAGATTCAAAGGGCCTGACGGCGGAGGGTCTACGATACTGGGTTCATCGACCCTCGGAAAATCAACACCGAAATGATCGACAAGTACGAGAAAGACACAGAGGACAATCTCGTCCATCTCCTAACGCATCAGCATTTCAAGACGTACATACTATTGCCGTACAACACAGAGTGAGTTTTTATTGTTGTTCGAACAAATTTCGTTCCCATACATATAGCATGTACATTTTCGATCATATATATCTCATCTCACGCATATTCCAGATTCCACTGTGTCCTGTTATTCTTCGACTTGGACGCATGCAGAGTCACTGTGTACAACTCAATGAATAAAGAGGAGAAGATTTTTGACAAGGTCTTCAAACTGATAGACAAGTAATATAATGCCATCTATTCCAAAGTCGCGGGGAATCTATTGCTATTATGTTGATCTCAGGTAATAATTAATTAATCATAGCTTGCAACTGCATATGTAGGGCTTGGGATCGGTTCCGTCAATTGGTCCGCGGGACTTGGAAAGAAAAACTTGGACTGAGGTTTCATTTTCCAGTGAGTACATGCATGATCCAAAATTATATTGAATTGAATCTCTAATTATAGTTAATATAAAGAGTATATTAAATCTCTCATCGTTTCTCATGTAGTGTGTAAAGCAGGACCAGGGAACTAACTTATGCGGCTACTACGTATGCGAGTATGCCCACTGCCTATCAAACCAAATATGCACAACACGAGAGCTCGATGTACGTATACATAAACCATTCAAAATTTCATTGCGTATCGATTTGTTAAGTTGTTTATTAATTTCATATATTGATACGTCATTATTTTTCGAACGATAGCGTATTCACATGAGGGATAATCTCCCAAACAAGGATTTTATCACGGCTGTTCAAGAACAACTGATGGGATTCATCAACGAAGAAGTCCTTAATCCCGACGGTGAATTCTACTACGACGGATCGACAATTCATAACATCGTTCCTTCCTCTTCGGACATAATGCCGGCGTCGAAGTTGTAGCTATAGCTACCGAGCAAATGAATTTTACTATATATGCATGTATATATATATTTATATATGTACACATTTTTTTTGTGTTAATATATATTTTGGTAACATATATATATGCACATAAAATGTTAAGTGCTTTAAATTGTACATATGTGTGTGTAATATATGATTTATTCGTATGCATATATATATATATATATATATATATATATATATATATATATATATATATATATATATATAATCAACCATGCAGCGAACAGGGCCATGCAAATAAAAAAATGGTGCACCGATCTTTAGTCCCGGTTGGTAACACAAACCGGGACTAAAGATGGTTTAGCCGGCCACGTGGCTGATCGATCTTTAGTCCCGGTTGGTAACACGAACCGGGACTAAAGATCGATCTTTAGTCCCGGTTATTTCACTCGGGACTAAAGATAGCTATCTTTAGTTCCGGATTCGTAGTCCCGGTTAGAAAACCAGTTTAGTCCCGGTTTCTCCACCGGTATAACACCCAGCCACAAAATCACCATCATAGAAGATATCCCCGGATCCAATCCTTCCAGAACTTTCAAGAAAAAAAAAGAGAGAAAAAATAATCCACACCTCACAAAAAAAAAGAAAACGAAACCCGATAATAATAATAAAAAAGAAACTAAGAAACCCCTCAAAACCAAGCTGATGTGCTGTGTTGCCACCACCACAGTACAAGAATGCCACAAGGATAACAGTTCTAGAGGTAATTAAAATAACAAAGAGTTAAAACAGCAACAGAATCGCCATCACAGGAGATATTCCCCCCCGGATCCATCCTTCCAGAATTTTCATCAAGGGAAAAAAAGAAGAGAAAAACATAATCCATGTAAACCCCAAAAGAAATTTAAATGAAACCGGATAATAAAAAGGAAACTAAAAAAAAAAACACCTAAAAACCAGGCTTACTGCGCTGTGCTGTGCTGCCACCGCCACTGTGTGGTCTACCCGCCTGGGCAGTGAGAGTGCATGAGACGGGCCAGTGGGCCCCACGCCCGCCTTGTATTTTCCCGAAAACTATATATACCTCCCCGCTCCCTCCCCTCCGCCTTTCCCTTTCCTCCCCACACACCCACCCACCCCCACCCCCACCCCTCCCCTCCCCCTCCCAAGCCCTAGATGTACCCCACCCCCTCCGCGTCGCCCTCCTCCACGCCCCGCGCCGCCGCCTCCGCCTCCGCCCTGCCCCCGCGCCGCCGATCCCCCCAGATCTCGCGCCAGCCGCCCTCCCTGGCCTCCCCCGACGCCCGATTCGCCGGTCGCGCGCCCCGAATCGGCGCCGATTTGGGGGGATTTTGGTGAGCTGTTGTGAGGGGGAGGGACCTGGCCGTCTAGGTGAGAGGGGGAAACCCCCGGCGGTGGATGGATGCCGTCGAGCTGCCTCTTCCGGCCAAGGTGGATTTCGGGAAGATTTTGACTCCCGCTGCGGTGGAGGGGCTCGAGGGAGGGGGAGGAGGAGGAGGAGGCGGCGGCGGGGGCGGGGGTGGGGATGTTTTGAGGCGCTGCGCAGATGCGGATCGACGGCACGGTGGTATAATCTCTTCTTTGATGCTTATGTTTTGCTCGGTTTTGCCATGTGGTGTGGTGGACTGGATGGTGGAAGCTGGAAGAATTGGGTGTGATTTGAAAATGTTTATGGGGGGAGCCAGCTTTGACTTGTCCTTGGGGTGATAAATCGAGTGAATTCTCCCCACGCTCGATTTGGTTTGATTTGTGGAGTTTAGTAGGGATATGCTATGACGAGTGAATTCTCCCCAAGCTCGATTTGGGGATTTTAGTGGGGATATGCTATGACAATTGATTGCACTAGGGAACAATTTCCATTTTCCTTTTGGAGAGGTGGTTTTGCTGGTTAGGCGTTACAAGATTTTGTCGTTTATGCTCGGTGGCGATGCGTGGCTTGGTTTTGTGCAAAAACGCTTTTGGTCGTGTGTTGATCCCCCCGCCGGTTCGCTGATTGCGTGCTGCTTCGACATGCTCTCCCTTGTCGTGGTTCAGAGAGTGCCACAAAAATGTGTGATGATGTGTTTGCTGTGGAACGATTAGGAAGAATTTTCTGTAATGTTTCAATAGCTTGAGTGTTGGTGCATGGGTGCTCACCTTCTGTTTCAAGGCGCAGGGTTTCTTGTTAGCAGGTTATTGAATTGTTATCTGAGAAACTAAGTGGTAGCTAGAACATTCTAGCAGGGTATTGAATTGTGATTCGAGAAGCTAAGTGGATGTCTCTCGATGAGGATTGCAATGATTTTGGTGTTATGGTTGTCGACAATTTGTTCCTTGATGTGTTATTTGATGTTCCCGGCCATTGGTGATACGTAATTGTCTGTAATGGTTAATGTGGGGTGTTCCTTGTTTTACTATTTTGCATGCGGCTCTGTGTAGTGCTCCTGTTCCTGTCAACTCATACCGATATATTGACCTACGTATTGATTTGTGAAATGATTATCATTGTTCTGATCTTGTGCCTTTTTCCTTTGTTAGAGATGATTTGGTAGCTGTGATGACTTAGCTACTTGATGAATATGCATATTCTCTTGTTTTCCTCTGAGTATTATTCAGTGGTCAGTGGTGTAACCAAGCAGAACATATGCGATTTACTACTATTAGGTTATATTTTATTTTGTTATTAGTGTATAATATATGCTAGTCCCCGAATCCTATTTTTAAGAGTTTGCCGAAGTCCGACTCGGACACTGACTCGTGTCCGACTCCCGGTAACACTGCTTGTGATGGGAAACTTGGCCACGCGAACATCTACTGTCACCTGTATAATCATTATTATGTTTGTATGTTTGATTATTTGAGTAGGGATACAAGAAATATGTTCAGTTTGGGATTGTGATGTGAACAATTCGAGGCAGTCATGGGCACATGGCTTGTAACTTTGGATGTGAAACTATGAATTGGTTCTGTAGGCATCTCCCTGTATGTCATATGACTAATAAATGGGCCATGGCTTAACAAAAGGGTCTGGTACATAGCAGTTTCATCTGTCTTATATTTAATTAAATGGGCCAAGGCCATTTACATGATGACATGAACATACCAGGTATATGAGAGTGCTCGAGAGCAATATATATGGGACAATGCCCCACCCGATGAGCAGTACTTTCATCGGTCAATTGATTACATGTGGAAAGAAATTTCGATCCCCATCCTGAAATGAGGAATTCCCTTGCATGGAAGAGGGCATTGTGCCCCATTTCCATCCCTAGATAGTACTGTGGCTAAAGACCAGCGTGTTTTGTTATCCATGAAAATGGATAGTTCCTACTTATCGCTTTAAACTGATGTAGTGACCCACATTGTTCGAACAACTATCATTGTATCTGTAGACCACACATTGGGTATTTGAGTTGCAGCAGTTGCGTGAAAGCTGCTTTGTTGTTGTGTCTGGGAAATCTTTTGTTTATTATTTCTTTACCCTATGAATCATTAAAACTTCTTGTTACTGAAGTTTGACATACTTACCTTGTGAGTTTAAATTATTTGAACGCCTTGACCATGTTACCTAAAAATTTGATACGACTTTGCTGTTTGGCCTAAGAAAGAGAGTTGAACCTACAATACAGAATTGCAGATAAATCTTTCTAGAAATATGAACCTTCGTTCTTCTGCTAGTTGGGGGAGTTGCAAAAGAGAAGTGAATTTACCTTGTGTTTATGTGGATTTTTGATTTATAAGAAGCATTGCATTGGTGCTGTTAAGCATGCAAACCCACTGCATGCATGCTTAATCTTCCCAGGTGTATGCAGCTATTAACTATTCATCTCTTCAGAGCTTGGACATTGCAACATTGTTTCCTTTTCCGTGTCAAAATTAACTGATATCCTGTAGACTTTAAACATTCATGTTACCTTCAAAGTAATAAAAACAATTTGTTTGTTCCCTGGAAGGTTCATAAGATCCTATATTCTTTTTTTGCCACACGCTTTATCTGTCAACTGGTTTTTGTTATATACATTATTTCTTTATTTTTGACAACTGATTTACTAATCCTCAAACGCATGTATTGGCAGATGTGAAGCAGCACAATCAGAATGTAGATAGCATTTCATCCTACAGAATTAAAGGGACTTCTTCAGAAGTCCCTATGCAGAAATCTCTTGCCCTTGGCATCAAGTCTGAAAACAATGGTAAGCGGGATTATATTGGAACTGAAACTGGTCAAGCCTTGCATAAGCAAGATAGCAAAGTACTGACGAAAAAGACCATAAAGTTGGATGCTCCACCATGTTCGAAAAGGCCAAAGCTAGAGCCAGTACAAATCACTAGAGAGACTGAATCAAAGAGCCATGATTTCTTGTTGCAGAAAAATGTGCCTGAATTGATGCAATGCACACCATCCGGTAAGTTATCATGTTCCATTGAAATTCTCTGTCAATAGTTTGGAGTGGTATTCCCTTCTCCTTCACCCAGGCAATTCAAGTAGCTTCTTAAGTTCGTCTTAGTGGGGTTGGTCTTCTTAGGAGACATTGAGTTATATTCTGACTAGCAGATTTGCAACAATGCTTACAAATCTCTAGCACTGCCCTATCCAAATAGCATATTCATGGGGCTCTTATCCATTTTCATCCTTTATAGTTCCTTTCTAAATGTTCATCATCCTGGCCAATGTTTCCGTTCCCATATTCTAATGCGATAGACAACTTACCATGCTCTGAATAAACCAAATCTTATTTATGTTAATGCACGCACTACTGATCTAAATCCAGTTTAGTATATGCATCTGGCTAGATCTAGTCTACTACTAATATTCTTGTTGCTATAGTATTCAAGTGATTAAAATGTCCTAGAAACCATGTTTTGTTATATGACCGACCCTTATTGGTTCTGGTCAAGTGCAAAGCTTTTGATATATTAATTGTATGTACGCACCATGAGGGGGATTCGTGAGTGTTATGTTATATATAGCTCCATTTGATGGCCCATTTTGGATCACAACATGCTTTTTACCATTTTCCTGACTTGGCTTTCATAATCCATGTTTGATATAATTCTACTTTTGTCTGTGTGGTCATTTGTTTAGTTACTATAGTTCCAGTGCTTCTATTAACTTCTTTGATATTCTGACAACAAATGCTTTTGCTCTTATCCTAATTGTACAGAAAAATCTCGTCTGCTGAAGCAGAAGCGCATTTATGATCCAAAGAGAATTGATAAGAAGAATTTTAGGTCTGGTGTCAGGTCTAAATATGATTGTTTCACATCAAGGGCCAGTTTAGGAAATTTTGATCCTTGCTTGGGAAACAACACGCTTGGTATGTGGTAACTGGTTGTAGCTACACTGTAATTTTGTTTATTTATGCATTCTACCTGTTATTATTCCTTTATTGTCTATATTTGCTATGCTGCACTCTCTCACGGCAACCAGAGTCTATTGATTCATTAGAGCTCTTATCAATTAAAACCTGTCAAACATCAATTAGTTAAATATAGAATCAGATATTCCTGATCTGAGACAGTTATTCTTCTAATATGTTTACACACATATGAAATTTCAAAAAATGATTCGAAGAAACATCAGGACTTCAACTTGAATATTTGCTTATGGTCTTCTCAGGTGAAATGGAGTTCATTTTCCCTTGAAGCAATTCCCCCCTTTTTTTTTGTTTCATCTACCCTTGAACTTTTTCTAAAAAACGGTGCATATTTTCCTTCCTGCTGTGCTTCCTTTTATCTGAAGTCATTGTTTGTGCTGTCAAACTTCTGACACTCAATCTTTCACAGACCATTGTTTCTAATTTTGTTCTCGAGTAAATTGCACTGATGGTACATTAACTTGAGAGATGGGTGCAATCTAGTGCATGAACTTGTAAAACACCCATTCTAGTGTACGAACTTACGTAGTGCGTGCAAACAAAGGCCAAAATGGTACAGCACTGAGTAGGACGCCACACGTACGCTCACAGGGCATTGGGCACGCTATATTTGAAAATAACTGTATTGGATTTATGTTTTATCTATTCTACACTTCTATTCCTACATTTTTTTATTTTATAGACATATTTCTATGCACAGTAAAAGTACTTTATGGATGACTGAACAAGCATGCAACAATGTAGCATCCTAATCAATATCCAAGCCAGAAATATGTTTATAAAAAGAAATATAAAAAAAGATAAAAGAGAAATCCAATACATATAGTTATTTAAAAATATAACATGTCTAATGCCCTTGTCAGTGTGCGCGCAGCATCCTAATCAGCACCCACCTCAGCAAGATTACCCATGTTGTACCGTTTTGGCCTTTGTTTGCACGCACTACGCAAGTTCGTACACCGGAACAGACGTTTTACATGTTCATATACTAGATTACACCCACCTCTCAAGTTTGTGTACCACCGAATTCTCTTTGTTCTCTCTCTCTCCTTACTCTTGATTTCCATTTTTATTACGTATCAACTTACCATGTTGTCAACTTTGTTTTCTTCTATGTCTGATATTCATTTTTGTGATCTACGCCCCCTTTGTATTTCTTTTGCATCTCTTTAGCTGCACATACTAATATAATAATACACCGCTTCCATATTTAACAATTTTGTTTAAAGTTGTAGATTGATGGCCTGGCTGTGACTTTTGCATTATAGGACATCTCTCAGTTTCATCTGATTAAGTAACCTTAAGAATGATTGATAATGTATTTTACAATGTTAATTCCGCACGTATTTTTATTTTAGTGTGCAATATTTCACATCATCACATCACATGGCATGTCAGTGCCATTTGCGTTGTAACACCACAACAGTATCTCTTCCAATTTCGTCTCAAATGAACAACCTTCAGAGGGAGAAATATCATAATGTAATGGAGAAAACTGTTCCTCTTAGTACTTTTCTGGGTCATCAACAATATGAAATCCATGTCTGTTTTTGTTGATCCATTTTCTTGCCTGGCACATAACGGTGTCTGACCTCTTATTTCAGGGACTCATGGTCTTAGATCCGATATCCGTGACATCACAAATCACATTGAGAACCTCTCATTGAGTGAACTTCTCAATGGAACTTACAAATATTCCAGCTTAGGAAGAGAAAAAGGAAAGAAAGTTTTGCGCACAAAAGATGAACTTCTAGTCTCTGTCAGAAAAGCTTTTTCCATGCTATCTGGCAGGGACAGTTATAGTAAGGATCCTAACTTCCTCCTGAGCCCTAAACTTCCTACAGCAAGCACGTCCAGCTGTGATGGCAAAGACCAATGTACTGACAAACCAATGAAGGTAACTGAAATGATTAATGTTTTTATTTGAATAGTAGTAATTTATCATGTTCTCGTCTTTGAGTTTAACTGAGTGTAACTACTCAGGGCCCTTCACAAATGGAGGTCTGTGATTCCACAATTCATTGTCCAAAAGATATCCTAAACCGTTTAACACTTCCCCAAGGACAGGATCTAGACTCTCTTTTATCACCTGGATGTGAGAGTTCTGCTGCAGTTAAGCCTTCTTTACCTTCCGTGACAACTCATGGAGCTAGTTTGCCACCATTTCCTTGGTCGCACTCACAAGCGGGAGGGTATCGACCAGGTGCTGACTGTGGTAAACATGGGTCGAGTAGGAGTAACACCCAATGGCAGTGGGTGAGAGTTGGAAGCAATCTCACTGCTCTAGATAGTGAAGATCCGTCTGTGCATAAAATTGATGATCTTCTTCAAGAAATGGATACGGCAAAAACATCTATAATGGATTCGTATGGCAAACAATCTAGTTTATGCTGCACGGAATCAACTTCTGGTTCCCTTGGACAAATTATTCAATCAAGAAAAAAGTTGAATGGGCATAATCCACAGCAACTATTCTCCATGGACAATGTAGATTCGTCAGATAGCTTCCAGAAGAATGATAACGAATCTTTTCTTCTAAGAACACCTCAAGGTATGCAGTTCATGAAGGAAAAAAGCTTTTAGCCATACCAATTTCCTTTTGATAAACTCAAGCCCTTCTGATCAATTTCAATTGTATTAATCTCCATGAGTTCTTGCTATGAGCTTGTCAATTGTATTAAGTTCTTGCTATGAGCTTGCTGTTGACATGTTATATTGGAGAAGCATAAAAGCTTTACTGGAGTGGTGCTTCTCTGTCATACATCACTCTAGCAAAACCTAAGAATGTGGGATTTTTTTATTCCTTTTTTTTTTCTTTTTGACACTGGAGCTAGTTGCATGTAGGTTTTACTATCAACCTTAATTACTAGTAATTGCATGCTTGATATACTTAATTTAATTGTTACAATTTGATGATAAATTGCTGATGTGGAGCTTTTTATGAGCAGCATCACCAAAGGTATTGCAGGCTGCTGAGATCCTATGTGACATGAGAAGCAGCATGGATGTTTGGAGTCCGCAGGTATTCAGCAATGGGACAATCAAGTGGCCAAAGTCACCTTCTGAGAAGGTTATGAAGGCCCGCAAGCCTTCATCCCCATTTGGTACAGCCGAGAGCTCATCTGGATCTCGGAATAGTGATGCAGCTCGTGCCGGAAATAATCACTCCACCAAGAAAATAGTTGATAGGAAGAATGATTCTGTACGCATGAATAACCCTGGGAAAGGATCTATTAGGTGGCCTGTTCCTATTGAAGATGGCGTATCTCCTGTCAAGTCTGAGAGAGGGCTTGTGCTTGATATGAGGCAAAACCATGTCAATGCTGCAAGGCATCCGAATCAGGTGTCATCGCAGGCAAAGGAGTATGAGAACCAGCAGAAGCTGAGGAAAGCAACATTGACCTCATCTCTAGGATCTGCAGGAGATTGGAATAGGGACAGGAACAAGAGAATGTGAATTGTACATTATTCCCGTTGGAAACCATAGTCTGCGATATATATTGTCTGGGGGCAGCGTAGCCAGACAACTGTTACATAAGAGGTAACAGAACATTGGGAGATGCGATAATTTAGGTGGCGCATGATGTATTTATCGGGGCATTTGTTGGTACAATTGTTGTAACAATTGTAGTTCTTTTTATTTGCCATCTTACCGGAGGTCTCTCCCTGTCTCACCATTTTCATTGTGTATTAGTATGTCTCGATCAACTTTCAGCCAAAGTAATAATAGCACGGGTGGTTAATTCCATTGAGGGAAATATTCATGCAATATATTGTCTAATTCAAGTTTATATGTTTCATATGCATTGGCTTTCATGGAAATTATCGGTCAAATCTTGATCACCTCAATGCTGTAGTTTTTTGAAGTTGTTGGCAGTTGCTGTGGTGAATCTTGAGTAGAAATAATATGTGAATCATCAAGATCTATTCACATTCTCTGTTCAAGGCTTATCCCTTTATCTGCACAAAAGGGATCTGTTTATCCAAGTAGAAAGATCTGTCTGAGTTGTGGATTTATTATTTGGGACTCATCTGCAGGCATGTTCTGCATGTTTGGTTATGCACTTATCTGAATTAGGGATGTAAAATGTTTTTTTTTCTTATTTCTTTTGCCCCACTAAATAGTTAAATATGGAAACTTCCAACTGACGGATAATCGTTCCGGAAGAAATGATATTGTTTCTGACCGTTTTCCTCCCTTTCTGTACCTGATGTTGTTTATCCATGTTCCTTGTGCATGCCCAATGTACTGTACTCATACCGCTCTCATGCTTACAATCTGAAATGAGTGTTTGGGAGGTGAAGGTGACCATGTACATTCTGATGAACTTCATAATTTTTCTGATTATAAGGACAGAATTTGTGTAGTTTCACTTCATAGTTATTCTGTTTAAGAACAGGGAATTTGTGTGGTTTCACTTTGTTTACATTACAAGCATGTACAGAGACACTGAAGGGGTACTACCAACAAGCCACTGCCTTGATTTCTTAATAGCAAATTATTTAATCTCATACTATTCACTTACATGACCAAACCACTTGCTACTTACCACACCTTAATCCGCTTGTCCTATCCCATCTACGCTATGTTTCACTTTGCCTCGCTCTCCTACCTCTTCTCCAACCTCTCTTGCATTTCATGCGCTCCACCACATGGACACCGACGACGCCGCGAAGCCTCCCTCGCCGCGCCTCCGCGTCGCGCTCCTCGCCTGCGGCATTGCGTCCGCCGCCGTCGCCGCCGCCGTCCTGCTCGCCGTGACGCTCACCGTCTTCCGCGTCCGCGAGCCCGTCATGACGATGAACGCCATCTCCGTCAAGGGCTTCGGCGGCGCGGCGCCGGGAGGAGGAGGAGGGTCGTCGCCGCTGTGGATGACCGTGGTGGCGGACGTGTCGGTGAGGAACCCGAACGCGGCGTCGCTGCGGTACGCGGGGAGCAAGACGGCGGTGTACTACCGCGCGGCGAGGGTGGGCGGCGCGTCGGGCCCTCCGGGAACGGCGCGCGCCAGGCGCACGGTGCGGCTGAACGTGACGGTGAGCGTCGCCGTCGGGGCGCTCCTGGGGGACCCGGGGTTCCTCGGCGACGTCGCGGCGGGCGCCGTCGCGGTGACCACGGCCACGACGGTGCGCGGGCGCGTGGCGGTGCTCGGCGGCGTGGTGCGCCGGCGCGTGGTGCTGGAGATGAACTGCACGGCGACCGTCGCCGTCGCCGACATGTCCATCCGCAACCAGAGCTGCCTGCAGAGAGTGTGGTTGTGATGCCGTGCACTAGTTGATAGTACTCCGTACGTGATAGCCACATTGGCATGAACTCCACCGGCCGATTGTTTGATGAATTCGTACGTCGCGGTAACAAGACATTGTTTAGATTTAAACTTTTTTCTTCAAACTTATAATTTTTCCGTCACATCAAATGTTTGGACACATGCATGTAGTATTAAATGTGGATGAAAAAACAATTGCACAGTTTGCATATAAATCGCGAGATGAATCTTTTGAGCCTAATTATGCCATGATTTGACAATGTGGTGCTACAGTAAATATTTACTAATGAGGGATTAATTAGGCTTAATAGATTCATCTAGCAGTTTACAGGCGGAATCTGTAATTTGTTTTGTTATTAGTCTATGTTTAACACTTCAAATGTGTGTCAGTATACTTAAAAAAAAATTGGCACACAAAGTAAACACAGACAAGTGATGTGTTTCATCGTCGTACTTGGTAAATTTTTATAGGGTTTTGTGAACTTAAATGCACTTTCCACATAAATTAAGCGTCTCAACTTTGATCGTCTAATTGTTAGCTTATTAGCGATTTCGAAGTAAAAAACCATTTCTCACCGGTTTACCGCAATCTGACCGAAAACCGGTAAAAACCAACGACTTTCGGTCAACGCCGTACGAAAACCGGCTTTACCGACCGGTTTTCATAAACCGAGACCTAGCGGTTTTAAAAATCCGATCGGTTTTCACGAAATTCCATTGGTTTTCTGAACCAAAATTCATTTTTTATAACTTAATTTTAGAGTTATTCTAGCATTTGTTTTAAACCGCAAATGCCAAAGGTATAATTATCTTAATTTTTTGTTTAATTTTTCACAGCTAATCGGTCGTAGCTTAAACTATTTGGGTTTTAGCATGGTCAAGTGAGTTTTTTCCAATAATCCGATTACATAGAATACACACACTATTACACACGCACATATCCACAAATATGCTCTTAACACACGCTAAAAAAACGAACTACTACCTCCCTCTCAAAATGAATGTATTTTTATAGTTCAAATTTTGTCTAAAAAATTGTATTTTTTGCTAAGGTGGCACGGAACCTTCCTTTTAATCAAGATTAAAATGGTAATTAAGTGGGCTTATTGCCTCAATATTCCTTTTAATTAAGTGTATGTATGGAATGTGTGCATGCAGTGTATTCATTGAATTGGGTTATAGCGGTAAATTGTGTTTGTTGTTAATTTGTCTTTAATTCCCTAAAAATGTAATTATTCTATTACATATGCATGTATCCATAAGTATACTCCCAAACACATACTAAAATAACGAAGACAATAGTCTAATTCCTTGACTATCCATAGACTCTTTTTAGAAACACAGTATAAAAAACCGGGATGGCATATCATGATGGAGTATTAACAAAGTCATCATGAACACCTTGCCTACCACCAAAAGAATAAATAATCATAACTGCAAGCACATGTGTATATTCTAGAACTTAAGGTTGGTTCCATCATGACAAATCTAACCATGTGAGTTACGCTCACTTTACAATTTCTACACTTGCTAATTTTAATGGACACAAGAATGCAAACTATGATAGGTGGAATCCATGGCTCTATCATCACACCTTCGATGCTTTTCAAAGGTTAGAAATTTAACACTGTTCTCCAATCCCTCTAAGCATAAATTAAACGTGCACCGACGAATGGACATGTCTTCCATATAATCAGGAAGCGGTCTCAAAGGGACCATGAACTTAATGAGTGGACACAAAACCATATCCTCTAGCAAGATATGCCATCAATCTCCTAACAATCTTTAGCTACAAAAAGAAACACTTTTGTGCCCTGCCAGGTGCCAAACGTGTGTTAGCTTAGCTGGGTAACCCTAACACTTAACTACTCCTCTAATCACCCCTCTCTGTCTCTCTGTCCAACCCCAACTCGCCACGTGGGCAGTGTGGCCTCACAGGAAAAAAAAAAAACACAAGCCGTAGCAGCTAAGGAAGAGAAGAGAAGAGAAAGCCAAGCACACACACCACCAGCTTTGCTCCCGCTAGTTCCCGCTGATCGATCTTTTTTCGGGAGGGCGTTGCTTGCTCGGATCGGCGGCCATGGCTGAGCCCGCTGGGGAGGCGGCCCCGCAGGCGGACGGCGTCTCGGAGGAGGCGGCGGCGAGGCCGAGGGGGTTTAGGCTTCTTGGGGAGGACAAGTCCGTGCACCAGGCTCTCGGCGGTGGTAAAGGTAAGTGTGAAATTCGTGCGTTTTCTTTGTCTCGGGGTGTCGATTGCTCGTTTAGGGCAGGAATTGTGTCCGGATTGTGTGCTGTTCCTCTCTGTGTTAATCAGTAGGGTCTTGAGGTGGATATAATAATTGCGTGGCTTTGCCTTTGATTATCGAGCTCTTGAGTAGCGGGTAGGTAGGTATACTTCAGTTGAGTTGTTGGCGTATAGGCCTGATTAACCAAATTGATTTGGATGATTATCTCAGAAGCAAAATTGGCTTTGATTCTGAAGAATTCTAAGCTGAATTAGCTTCTTTCCCATCCTAGAATTAATGGTTATAGTTGTTTGTTCTTCTTGAAAAGCACAAGGGCCATGTGAACTCCTCAAACTTTTCTTCTGTGTTGGTGGAAATTAATCTTCGTTTTGTTTATGTTGTTATTTAATTCCATGTACCTGATCAATCATATACTGCTGGTTGAAACGGAGCTAGTTATGGTGATTTAATCAAACGGCGGGATTTTCCTCGCCTGCAGACAGTATTTGTTCACAAAATCATCGGAGAGGGAGTATATTTTGTGGCTTGGTTATCCGGTACAGAGTTATACCAATAACCATCTGAAAGCTTCTAGAAAACATTAAAATTAGGCAAACCATAATAAATTAGGGAAACCATAAGTGTATGAATATTTAATCGGCGTCATACGGACAATTTGTCTTGTGTTCATAAACATAAGAATGTTAAGTTACCAATCGTTAGCTCCTTCCAAACTCCAGAAGTTCTGTTACTTTCATAAACCAAATCATGAATCACTAGAAAATACAAATGAAAATGGTTTTAGCAATTTGGAATTTTTGAGCAAAGAGTTCAAAGGGGAGAAATTCATTGTCCTGTTAGATGTGTTTCATGATGGAGGATAGGATGACAATTGTGAATTGTAGGAAAGGTTAGAGAGCATATCATGACTCTCTTGAAAAAAAGAAAAGAAAAAAGAAAAAAAAAAGAAGAGAAGAGATAGACCATACCATTGCTCCCTGCAAGAGATAGACCCTACCATGTCATGATAGATGGAGGCTGCTTTGACAAAAGAATCGTCTAATGTGCATCCCATAAAGGCATAGATGATCTTTCATATGTAAAGTTGTTCAGAGTAGTATTCAACTAACCAAATGTCTTCTAGTAACTCAGTTGCATTGCGTAGGTTATCATGGTTCCTTTCATTATATAAATTCATCTTGTCTCTATATTCCTCTGTGCAGCTGCTGATGTACTTTTGTGGAAAGACAAGAAGATCTCTGCTGCAGTGATAGGTGGCGCAACTGTGTTGTGGGTTCTCTTTGAAGTTGTTGATTACCATTTCCTCACTCTGATATCTCATGTCCTGATCGGTGTACTGGCCATCTTGTTCTTATGGTTCAAGGCAACCATCTTCATCAAGAAGTGAGGAACAAATATTAAGATTCTTATGTGATTAATACTGCTCCGGTTTATTGATGACAAAGTATTCTACTTCCAGGAGTCCACCTAATATTCCAGAAGTGAAGATATCTGAAGATCTTGCTGTGAATGTTGCACTAGCACTGCGCACTGACATCAACCAAGCACTTCACTTGCTTCGGGAGATTTCTCTAGGGCATGACCTGATGAAGTTTTTAGGCGTATATCCCTATTTACAGAATCAAATTTGATTTGATCCACACTGACAGGTTACTACCTCATTCAGCTTGTCTAAGCTTACATTACTAACATTTCAGGTGATCGTTGCTCTCTGGATTCTTTCTGAAATTGGAAGCCTCTGTGATTTCCTGACCCTGTTTTACGTTGGTAATGATTCTTTCAGCTCCTTAAACTCTCTTGACTTAATTCTTTAAACTTCCAATGTAGTTTACTAAACAAAAGTTTTTTTTTCCAAACAGCTGTCTTGATGCTCCATACAGTGCCGATCTTGTATCACAAGTATCAGGACAAGGTTGATCATTTTGCTGGGAAGGCGCATGTGGAACTCAGCAGGCAGTACTCTGTTCTCGACGCAAAGGTTCTCAGCAAGATACCTAGGGGTCCAGCAAAAGATAAGAAGCAGAACTAGAAATGAAACACCATATCACCCTGGAACCTGACTTGGGAGTGTTGGCATCTCACATCACAGCATATGCATGAATCTTGAGTCCTTGACTTGGTTTGGCCCTTGTTGGTGCTTGGTACATATATGACCTGTCTGTAGATTTGTGTGTTGGGAGTGTCTTGTGTAGTAAACTGTCGATATGATGTGGTTGGTGTGCAACTCTGCAATGTTAATATACAAGATCTTGCTGCAAGCCTGCAACCATATATGATATACGTACAAGGACTCCATACCTATAATTTACGTTAGTGTGGTTGTAATGTAGATCGTGCTCAAGTAATTGTAAAGTGCTGTGGTTCTTTCTTATATCGCTCCAAGTAATTCTCAGTTCTTGTTACTTTTAGTTTGGTTAATTGTTTCCGGTTCTCAAATTCTAGGCCCTCTACTTAATTTTAGCATGTCAATTGACTGGCTGCTAAATTTGCTCAAATCTTATCAGCTGCTAATCTTTTGCTGACGTCCCCTCTCAATTAGCTCGACCCCTCACAGTTGCAAAATTAATTTGAGACCTTTTTTCCTTTCAAAATTTACCAACAAGAAAATAACCTTCAAAAATTAGACAGAGGTGATACATTTTTTAAAATTAAATCTCAACTTCGAATTCGATTTGTTTTGTATTCTAGATTTATTTTAGATAACGGGAAGCATCTATTTCAGATGTATGCCGTCAAAAAAAACAAAAAGAAAACGTAGCACATGAATACTTCCTCTGATCCCAAATATAAATCGTTTTAGCCTTATAAACTTTATAAACTTTTTAAGTTGTTTTATGACTTCTAGACAATTTCTCAACTACTTTTTTTTTGCCCTTGATAAATAAATGATATATTTCTCACAAATAAAGTGATCCGTATTTCCCAATGCAATATAAATAAATGTTTTTTACTTCTTCAAACTGAATTCTTTCATTGCTATCAAAATTTCACTTATCTGCTTTACCACTGTTTCGTCTCTACTAATTTCTCCTTTGCTATTACCATCGGTCAACATTAGTTGACCACCATATTTGCCCACCAAAATACCATCATGCCCTTATGTTACTAAAAATTATAAGAAATTATAGAAATGCGTTTTTGAAGGTTGCATAAAAAAATATGGCATAAATTTTTTTAGTTAGCTTAGAATGTTTCTACATGCAGCTTAAATGAAATTGAAATGGAAAACAGTTTGCTACTCCCAATACTCAAAAGAAATTGAAATATCCATGTGTATAGTTATTCACTATAAATTATTTTGTGAAATTTTAGTATCTTTAAAGTGAAAAAAATAGTTTAATTAATGTTTTGTGGTATCTGTTAAAATTCTAGTGTTATTTTCTTTTGAAACATTTACTACCGCATAATGGTGCTTTAGAAGCAACCTTAACGGTGAACTAATAATATTGAGCAAACAACGGTGGTGAAACAAAAATGCATACTAACGGAGGAATGGTAAAAGAGAAAAGTGAATATATATATATATATATATATATATATATATATATATATATATATATATATATATATATATATATACTTCATTTTTTACAGCGGAAGAGAGAATACGGTTGCAACGGATGCTGAAAAAAAAAAGGGAAACCAAGTCTGATTTTCTTCTTGGGAAACGGCCCATATTTGACATCACGTGTTATATCGTATAACGGCTTATGTATAAAAGTACAAGGCATACTATTTCTTTTGTTCTAAAACCAAGGAGGTATTAACAAATTTATACCGATGAACAACTATATTTTTGGACATGGAACTGATAAGTAGTACTCCCTCCATCCCAAAATATAATAACTTCTAGCCTTTATAATTTGTCTCAAAATATAATAACTTCTTCACCAGCAGTCTTTTCTCAACCAATCACAACCCTCCACCATTCAATTTTTCTACCTACCCTCACTTCTACTCCAATCGCAACACTCCTCCCATTTAATTCTACCAACTTTCTTAATAACTATGTCCAACTCTAAAAATACTTATATTTTAGAACGGATGGAGTAAGATGTTTGCTTGAATTTTAGTCACCAGTTTAATTTAACACATATAAATTACTACATCCGTTTCAGAATATAATGAACTTTAGAGTGGAACACGGTTATTAAGAAAATATGTATAATTAAATGAGGAAATGTTATAATTGGATGAGAAGTATAGGTAAATGAGGAAATTGAATGGTGGAGGGTTGTAATTGGTTGGAGAAAAAATATTGGTGAGAAAATTATTACACTTTAAGATAAATTCTAAAATGTTAGTGTTATATTTTGGGACGAACAAAGTAAAAAAAAAAGACCATCTCATTATAAACAAGAACACAAATTCGTAACATCTACTTCTAATAAGCACAGTTATGGTCCAGAAAGACTGAAAGAGAGAGAGAGAGAAAAAAGGAAAAAGAATAATCCCCTTTGTGGACAAGATAGATACGAGGTACTATTCAGTTCCAACGATGGATATTCATTGAAGATACAGCAAAAGGATTTGGGGTTCTCCCCTTGTCGCCGGACGAATTGAAGCTCGCCGCCGCCGCCGCCCCCGCCCCCGTCCCTGCCTCACCTTCTTCCTACTCCCTCTCTCGCTATTCCGGCGAGGGGAGGGGATCCGCCTCGGCCGCCGCTCGATCCGCACCCGTACCCGCTAACTCCTCCCCACCCCACCAACCGCGACCAAAGAAGGCGACCCGACCCGATATTGGTCATTGGTCTTCCTCCTCCTCCCACCCCCGACCGGCGTCGCCTCGGCCTCGCCGCCGTCCCCTCCACGGAGTTTACGGGTCAATCAGATACTCGGAATTTGGATACAAAGCCAAGCACGTATCAACAACCACTTGCCATTGCCCCACACCCACCTCCTCGCCTGCTCCCCCGTCTTCCCCGGCAATGGCGGCCGCGGCTCAAGGTACTCGTATTTCCCGGTGTCTCAGGCGAGCGCCGATTGAGGCATTGCCCGTCCTTCTTCTGACTGACCCCGATTTTTACGGGGCGCCATTTCTTTCTGTTTCTTTTAGCTCCTATAATCTGAACTCTCTCTCTCTCTCTCTCTCTCTCTCTCTCTCTCTTTGCAGCGACGGTGGCGCCATCAATCTCGTCAGTAGCCAGGCAACCTCAGCGATTCCCTGCACCGAGTACTAGTGGTAAGAATCGCGAATCGGTGCTTCTCCTCCTCCTTTTGTGCATGTTGTAAGTGCTAGAAATGGGTGGGTTGTGCAGTTTTGTTCTTCCCCAAAATTGATAGTACTTGAAAGGGGGAAATGAACAACACATTTGAGATGTTAAGCCCAGGGTTACACTGTATATTTGCATGATATCTATGATAAGCAATGGGCAAAGGTTGTATCTTGTAATGCTACAGTAACAAACTACCTTGTCGAATTTCAAGTAAACTGTACCATACATGTGTTCTGGGGAAAAAAAAATTTGTGCGCATACTGTTTATTGTGCACAAAAAACAGAAGCCCCTTGTTATTTCCCTTTTAAGTAACTAACAGTCTCTCGACTACATTCTTGGCTCGTATCGAAAATTATATAAGTTGTACCCATCAAAACTGTACTGTATATCGTGGACAAAATCTTGTGCCATCACTGTGCCCCTTGTTTTTTTCTTAATTAACTAACAATCTCTCAGCTACATTCTCACCTTCCTCGTATGCAGAGATTATATAAGTTGTACTTATTTAACTAATTTGTATATCAAGTATCAACTGCTATAAAATTCTGTAAGGTCAGTACTTTTCATTCACATTATTTAAGATGCTGACAGACTTGGTTTTCTTAATCAGGGAATTCGAAATTTCCTCTATTTAAAACATCATGCTTGGCAATGAGCCATGGCCTTGTATCCAATACTGCTGTGTCTTCACGACCAAATGATGGAGCTGCTAAACTCATCCAGCCTGTAGTCAAAATGTGTGGCATCACATCAGCTAAAGATGCAGAAACGGCTTTGGAGGCCGGAGCTAAACTTATTGGCATGATACTCTGGCCAAACTCCAAGCGTTCTGTTGCGTTAGCAGAAGCAAAAGAAATATCAAGAGTAGCACAGTCTTATGGGGCTGAATCAGTTGGTGTCTTTGTGGATGATGATGAAGAGACCATCTTACGAGTGTCTGATTCATGTGACCTTAATCTAGTGCAGGTTTGATTAAACTATGTTATTTCTGTTGTCATGCACTACTTCAGTTTTTTTTTTTTTTTTTTTTGCGCTGTGCTTATTACTTGCATTATTTCCCCTATGCAGCTTCATGGAGATGAATCTCGTTCATTACTTCATGTGCTATCGAAGAACAATCGCATCATTTATGTTCTAAATGCCAATGACAACGGAAAGCTTATCAACGCTCTTCCTGATGAAAAATATGAGCTTGATTGGTTCTTGGTGGATAGTGCCAAAGGTGGAAGGTCAGATTTTGCTCTTATTGCTTCTTCTATGGGAAGTAGAAAAATTGCTCAAGTGCTGAAATTCTCTGTTTATTCCTTAATATGAGATCATGGGATTTGTAATGAATGCTCAAAAGAGTAAAAGTTGACTCAAATAACCTCTTACATGTTTGTGATATACCAACTTAAACATCAGCACCTTGTAGCACTATCATATATATGCTAGTAGTTCTTGAGTTCAATATTCTACTTCAGTTCTTTATCTTGCATAATGCATACTTACTAAAAGTTCTTGGAGTACATGCTAATTTACTTGCATATTTCCCTGCTAGAACAAATATATGGCTGACATCTACATCTTGCTCTATATGTTTATAGTGGCAAGGGATTCAACTGGCAGAAGTTTCAGATGCCGTCTGTTCGAAGCAAGAATGGGTGGCTTTTAGCTGGAGGCCTTCACGCTGATAATGTTTGTGATGCCTTTTATGCCCTGAAACCAAATGGAGTGGATGTTAGCAGTGGAATATGTGCTCCTGATGGTATCAGAAAAGACCCCACGAGGATTTCTTCTTTCATGAGAAATGTTAAATCCTTGGGCAGATCACAATGATTATTCTGGTGTTTGGAGGTTAACCTCATTTTGTTTGCTTAATGTGGAGAATGAAGCAGAGTCTCTTCTGAAGCAAGCTGTTCATTTATTCAGCATGGTAGTGGTAAATGCCATTGGGGTTAAAGTCGAAATAGTGACCAAATTTCTGAGGATTTTGCTAGTGATGCAGTAACTAATAAGTGCACTCTCTGTGTCTCAAGTCGAAGGCAAAATAAATTGCAGAGTTGCCATAGTTAGAGTTTGATGTACTATCAATTGTATGTTTTGATCAATGCAATAAGGCTAGAGTAATTTTCACCTTTTCCATTGGGCTTTTCGTTAGTTGCCTAGGTAGAATACAACGCGTATGTTTCTTAATATACTCTGGCCGGCATCCTTTTGCCGGCCCGGCAAAAAAAAAAAAATACAACGCGTATGCAAGTACACGCAATTACAACAACAGACTTTGCATTATTTGAATTATTTCTCTAGTTTTTCATGCTAGTGGAAATTTGGATAGCAACAGAATCCGTTATATTTTCAATTCATCAAACTATAATCAAGTTCCTAGACCAGCCAACAAAGCATAACCATGAGCAGCAAAACCCGCCATGTAGATGTGGTTCGCAAAACTGAAGAGAAAATGCAGGAAAAACTCTTTAAGCTCTCACACTTAGTCAGGAGCATGTGTATCCTCTGAAAGAAAGGGTTATCCGAAAGGATTGCTTCATTGGTTGACATTCTGTGTATTCAATGGTATCTGATTAATATCGGATGGAAGTTGGCGATTCATGTCATATGTTTCATAGTAGTAACAGTGTCATCTTGAGGATCCAATAATCTGGAAGTTGGATAACGTTTTCAGACAAATTACACGGTGTGATATTAACCAAAATCTTTTTTTTTTCATACAAATTACACGGGGTAATGTTCACCAAACCGAAGAACAAATCATCACAGAAACTAGTACTACAGAGCCATGCCAAATATTTGAGGAACGATCCCGTTACCAGCTTTGGTAAATGTGTTCTGAAATCAATACTAACTTCAGCAGATTACAAAATTAACGTTACATATCTAAAATACCATCACCAGATGCACAGATACAGTTACAAGAAGCCTTCTTCAACAATCCCTCAAATTAAGTGACAGTTGATCTCATTTAAACGATAGCAGCATCATATTCCAATGGATCAGACTGGGCATACTTCATATGCTTCTTAAATAAAAGCCCAAAGAACACAATCAGTGGTTGCCCTCAGGAGGTTGTGCATAGGAGAAAGGAGCCTGTGGAGGTGCTGCTGGAGGTGGAGCAGCAACCGGAGGTGGAGCACCAGAAGTTGGGCCTGCAGGTTGCGGTGGATTTGTTTGATACATGGCTGGAGGTGCCCCACTGTTGGGGATGGGGGCCCCTGGGGCTCCAGATGTTGGAGGTGGTAGTGTCGGAGGCCTTGGGAGAGGTGCCATCTGCATAGGCATAGAACCAGGTGGCATAGAGCCAGGCGGCATGGAACCAGGTGGGGCGCCTGTTTGTGGCATGGTTGGAACATTTGGAGCACCAGGATAACCTGAGGAGCGTACACAGAGAAGTCACATAAATAATATACTCGTTATTTGGTTTGATCAAGTGAAATGGATTAATAAATGGAAAGAACATCAGTCCATGATTAGCGTGCATTTTCTGTAAGTGTATGCAATGGCAAAATGATAACATTAGCAGTAGCGTTCCTTTGGTAAGTGGTAGCTCATCTTCTGTGGCACTGCGGAATGAATTGAAGTACCATGATAGCACTGGATGTAGAGCTCATCTCACCATCCATCATCCACTATCTGGTTTATACAATTCCATGATGAAATATAATTTACTAAGCTACAGTGAGTCAATTAAGCTATTCTAAAGAAATAAATTAAATAAGAAGAAGCTCATAGTTTAGTTAAGTTGTAAGATAAAAATGATGCCCATATTTTCCAAACCATGTCACCAGATCAGTGAAAGTGGTTTTTATACTCAAGGCCTCTACTTTAATAATAGTTGCACATATTTAAAAGTTGAAGGTCGGCTTTATTTTTGTTAACTAATGTGTTTCAAAACTGCAACTTTGGCCACTTATTTCTATTCTGATTTTTTTTTATCAAACACGATATGCTATGGAAGTACTTTTTGAGACAAATCTACACATGGTACCCCATGACCCAATCTAAATAGCTAAAACAATACTAAATATCAGATGATCAAATGCTTAGACTAAGAAAAAATACTTTTTTTTGGATAAACTGTCTATATTTCAAGACCTTAAAAAATGAGTACAGAAAGGTTTGCATTTATCTATAAACTATGATTGGCGGTTAAAACTCAATAAGAGCTCCCTTAGTGTAACTTGGAGGATCAGAAATTTTATTTTGATTAAGAAAGTATTCCTTGAGAGTATCCAAGTCAGTTTTACTATGGTCAAAATCATCAAGTCATATAATTATGGTCTAACATGTGGAAGGCATAGGGTTTTGTTCTTAATCTATACTCCTTTTAAAGAAGGCAATGCTGCTGCAGGTGATCGAATTCCCACGTCATTTCCCCTACACTACAGATGTTACAAATCACACTATGAAGTTCTTCAATAGTACACAATAGACCTTTCACACATTGTTGTTTTTGTATTTGGCCTTCAAAAATACAAATTTAATACAGAAAAGTTACAAGATGACTTGAACTGTCAAATATATGTGGTATACATGTTAATGGTAAATACTGTCAAGTGATCTTTCCAATAAGATTGTGATGGGTGTCTTCATTGCAAAATTGAAGTCACATTCTTTCGTATTGAACAATATTAGCCTATTAAGACATGTATGCTTCATTCTTGTCCGTGTGATACATTAACCCAAATAATGTAGTGAACATAGCCTGAACATACTGAGCACCCAGAATGAAGCTATGGAAGAGTTTGTTATCATTATTGCTCCACTTAAATATGTATCGCATTCCTTGTTGAAATCCAATTGGTAGTTTTTTAGCTCCAATGGAAGGAATGAACTATATAAGCTATCAAGATCAGGAAAGTACACACCACAGAAAAAAAAATATTCGCCGGGTCACACCACAGAAAAAAAAATTCGCCGGGTCACACCACAGAAATTATATGCCATATAATTTGAATGAGAACTTGGTTAATGATACTGTAATTATGAGCAACAACGAAAATGAGTTGTGTTACCTGGAATACCAGGAGCTGGCAAAATAGGAGGCCTAACGCCTGGCATCAAAGGTGCACCAGGTACTTGAGGAACACCAAGTGGCATGCCAGGTGTTGGCAGAATTGGAAGACGAGGACGAGGCACACCTCCTGGAAATGAGAGAAGATGTTGATTGAAAGGAGCACCAACTTGGAAAGCTGCAGCTTGTCCAAGATGTTCTTTAATTCTTTGATCAATCAAGCTTTGAGTTTGCTGCTCCTCAAATTGTTGATAGTAGGTTCGAACATTTGCCTAGAAATGTTCACATGAAAAGAAAAAGGTCATAACATCTACGCAGATGAATGAGAAAAAAATAGACACCAATTACAAACTGGAATTATTAAGATGAAGAGAATTAATATAGATACCTTATGTTTGTACCCAGCATTGTGCTGTTTACGGACAGATGGCTGCAGCATTTTTTTTAGAATAAGTTAACAGACATATCAACTATACAAAAAAACTATATATCTAGAACAGAATGCACCACAGAGGCACATATAATTACAAAAGAATTGGATAATCGTCATGGGATTTATAGAGCTTTCAACACTAATCACATACAATCCATGGTATTTGACAGTCTCAAAAGCAACAAAATGATCTATTGAAATTTACAGAAGCAATAAGTTGAAAGTTCGTAAATATTTCACTGCATTGAAGCATTTTTATCTTAAAAATGATGTTATGTAGTTTGCATATATCTCACTGCACATTGCATATACGTAAATAAGTGGCCACCGAGTGCTTAATTGTGTGTTTATTTAGGCTAAGCAATCCAGGGTAAACTAATATCCAGTTACACATTAATTATATGAAGACAACATTAGTTACAGCTATTCACATGTACTTGGCACAAAATTGATTGAATGGCCATGATGGTATTCAGTGGCACAGGAATATCTTCAGAAACAGGCATGAATATACTGTAACATCCTCCCAGTAAAAAAGAACATGTACTGTTGACAGGGAACTGATCTTTAACCACTTCAGCAACAGCATTATACTTGGTAACGCCAATCATGCTATGATTATTTTACTGGGCATAATACTATAGTAACCTAAAATCAAATTAAAGAACTGGCTATCTATAGCAGTGCAAAGTGGAGGGGGAGGGGGAGGAGGAGAAACTCACAGAGTCATGGGTCAGATAGGTGTCGCAGTAGTCGCAATAGTACCTGCAAAAAGAAAAAGTTAAAACGAGTAAGAGATAGAACAATTAAAACAAGAATAAACACGTTGAAACGGAGCGCCGAGGATGGCAGCAACAAGTAGCAGCAGCGCAAAGGCTCCCCGCAGTGGGCAAAAAACGGCAGCTCTCTCCTCGACTTCTCTACCGCAAATCCCCAAACCCAACCATACACAATACGCAATCCACCAACGCGATGTACGACCTAACCACAAGATTCACGGCGTTCTAAGCTAGGGTCTCGAACCCGAAGGCTCAAACATCGAGCTACGTATACTATCTAGGGTTCGAAACAACAGCCTTCCCACCCACCGCCCCCCACCCCCCATGTTACCTTCCGCTGCGCCCCCAACAGGAGGAGGGACAGAGACACGGATACTCACCGAGGCATCGCGGCGGATGATGTCGTCGGCGACGGCGACGAGAGCGATAGGGATCCCTGCCGCGAGCGGAATCGGAGCAGACGACCGCGGCAATGGTGGGGGGGAATTTCGCGATTCGCTCTAGCTCGATTCGCCCTAAAACCCTCGCGAATTCCAGAGCATTTCGTGGGCCGGGCCGGTCACTGACATTGTGGGCCCTGTCCAGTTTAGGCCCACGCGGCCCGAGAGGAGAGTCATAGGAGGAGTCCGAGTTGGGCCCACCGTCAGTGTGAAGCCCTTCGACGCTTCACTCCCCTTTCGTCCTCGTCGTCGCCGTCCGCCGCCGCCGCCGCCGCCGGTGGCCAGGGATGGCGAGCCGCGCGCCGTGCCTCCTCGCTTCTCGGGGCATCGCCTCGTCGCCTCACCTCGCGCGGAGGTTAAAGCAAACAGGTGATGCGTGGGGTGGGGTGAATTTTTTTTTTATCATTATTATTTTTTTTGTTCTCTTTCAAATTCAAGAATGATGCCGTCTCTCTCCTAAGATTACGTTGTGAGCGTGGTGGTAACCTGTCGATGTGAGTATGTAGCTCCTGGTGGTTGATTTAGATTTTGAATGGTGTATTAAGGGGATGGGTTGATTTGGATGTGGTTCGGTTAGTGGTAATGGTGAAGAGCGTGTGAATTATACTAGCGAGATCGTATTGTGAGCTTCTTTTGTTTTGGATGCAACTTATTTTGGATTCCGGGATTGCTATCTGTTAACTGCGAAGAACCTAGAGGTTCAAATCAGCTTTGGATGGTCTGTTGAGTGAAAAAGAATTCTTCACTGATGTTGTTTAATCATGAAATGGGAATGCTTGATTATTTGAATGGTTAAGTCAATTTCATTTTCTAGCAGTAGTACCAGTACCAGAATACATGAGTTCCTTCAAAATTTGTTCTGAAGTGAATTGTGCCCCGCACTGTTTTTGATCCTGTATGTAACACTATCTGAAACGCCATGCTCAAGCTAATTGCGTTCTTCTTCTTTTGTTTAAACAATTTTGACTTGTTGGAATGCAGAAAATGAGATTGTTCAAATGTTCCGAACCCCATCTCCTCGGAACGAGGATGCGGTAGCAGCTCTTTCGCCAAGGTACACAAATTCCGTTCGTGTGTTGGATGAGAGATTCATTAGGATCCTGAAAATATTCAAGTGGGGCCCCGATGCTGAGAGGGCATTGGAGGTACTCATGCTGAGAGTTGATCACTGGTTGGTACGAGAGGTTATGAAAACAGATGTTGGGGTCAATGTGAAGATGCAGTTTTTTAGATGGGCTGCAAAGAAAAGGAATTATCAACATGACACATCCACTTACATGGCCTTGATACATTGTTTAGAGCTAGTGGAGCAGTATGGTGAAATGTGGAAGATGATCCAAGAAATGGTACGGAGTCCTATTTGTGTTGTCACCCCAATGGAGCTTTCACAGGTAATTCGGATGCTGGGGAATGCCAAGATGATTGGCAAGGCAATTACAATCTTTTACCAAATCAAGGCACGGAAGTGTCAACCAACTGCTCAGGCATATAATAGCATGATAATCATGTTAATTCATGAGGGGCAATATGAGAAAGTGCATGAACTTTACAACGAGATGAGCAATGAAGGCCATTGCCACCCAGACACTGTGACTTATATTGCACTCATTTCTGCTTTCTGCAAACTCGGTCGCCAGGATTCAGCAATTCGTCTGTTGAATGAGATGAAGGAGAATAGAATGCAGCCAACTGCTAAGATATATACCATGATAATATCTTTGTCCTTCAAAATGGACAATGTTCATGGAGCATTGAGTTTGTTCGAAGAGATGAGGTACATGTACTGCCGACCTGATGTGTTTACTTACACCGAGTTAATCAGGGGCCTTGGTAAAGCTGGGAGAATTGATGAAGCATATCACTTCTACCATGAAATGCAACGAGAAGGCTGCAAGCCAGACACAGTTGTCATGAATAATATGATAAATTTCTTAGCCAAGGCTGGTCGTTTGGATGATGGTTTGAAGTTATTTGAGGAGATGGGAGTGTCGCACTGTATTCCAAATGTGGTGACGTACAATACTATAATAAAAGCACTTTTTGAATCAAAATCCCGTGTTTCCGAGGTTTTCTCATGGTTTGAGAGAATGAAGGGAAGTGGGATCTCCCCTAGTCCATTCACGTACTCCATTCTGATTGATGGATTCTGCAAAACCAACCGGATAGAAAAGGCCATGATGCTACTAGAGGAGATGGATGAGAAGGGCTTCCCTCCATGTCCAGCAGCATATTGCAGTTTGATTGATGCTCTTGGAAAGGCTAAACGTTACGATCTTGCATGTGAGCTTTTCCAGGAACTAAAAGAAAATTGTGGTTCCTCAAGTGCTCGAGTGTATGCAGTGATGATAAAACACTTGGGGAAGGCTGGCCGTCTGGATGATGCTATAAATCTTTTTGATGAGATGAGCAAACTTGGTTGCACTCCTAATGTTTATGCATACAATGCTCTCATGTCTGGATTAGCGAGAGCATGCATGCTCGATGAAGCTCTTACTACAATGAGAAAAATGCAAGAGCATGGATGTCTTCCTGATATTAACTCATACAATATCATCTTGAATGGACTGGCCAAAACCGGGGGGCCTCATCGTGCAATGGAGATGCTTACTAACATGAAAAATTCTACAATAAAACCAGATGCTGTGTCATATAATACTGTTCTTAGTGCGTTGAGCCATGCTGGCATGTTTGAGGAGGCAGCTGAGCTGATGAAAGAGATGAATGCATTGGGATTTGAGTATGATCTTATTACATATTCATCTATACTTGAGGCAATTGGAAAGGTTGATCAAGAATAAACTGAAAAATTCACTGAAGAACTGGATTCTTTGCTTTTGTTCATGTTCACAAGAAAAAATCTTGATCCAAGGCTTCTTTTGCATCACAAGTTTTACTCTAGAATTTCTTCTGGCTGATATACATCAAAAGTTATGCCTCCTCGTCTCCTTGAGTGCAAATCTGGCAAACCATTATTGGAGAAATCTTAGAAGACAGACTTAGAAGGTGTGTATTTCATTATTTTGAGTATCTTGCCCTTGATTTCCTATAGTCAGCTTGTTTACTCATTTATAATGTGAATGATTCCATTATTGTGTAATGGTGCAAAGAATATTAGAGTTTTCGCTGAAAGTTCCAAACATTTAGGTGTAAGGTTAACTAGTGTATATTGAGAGTTGTTTCTTCAGCAACCACTGTTGGAACATCGATGTGTATCATTTACCAAGTTATGGTCGTTTCTTTTGGACATTCTGGGTATTTTTAAGCTGTAATACAATGCAAAATATAAGGATTCAGAACCAAAGGATGAGTAGTTGCGCCGTTATCATTTATGTACACCCGGTTTAGCGAGCTTATAGGATCCCCAATATACTGTTTATTATAGATCTGGTAGGTTAACAACCTTTTAATAGTAGTTCTGACCTTATTAACACATTCTTATCTTTTATAGGAACTTACTCAATTTTGGACAGTAGTAAGCTTACCAAATCGGCAATCTGGCACTACCAATCCAAGAGCAACTGTGCGGAACATTCTCAGTCCAAGTGTCCAGATGGGGCTTTACATATGGATGGCCATTGCTTCACAATGACGGACCTAGGAATTTTCTAGAGCTTGTGCAGAAGCATGCGAAAGCAATCTACAGTGGAGCTATCCACCGGTGGTGAGCCTCGCACAGCCTTGGATCCACCCTGTGCTTCATGGCAAAGTACTTCTCGCTTATAAAAGTGTCATATAATTTTGGAAGTTCAAACATTATAACAGCATCGAAGCTTGTTTTTCTGAGGACCAAAGTCAAGAATCCAGATGTGGTGGACATGTGCTCCATATATGTTGTTCTACCTTGGTCTCGAAATATAAGGGAACCAGATACTTCTTCAAAATCCCTTATATTTTGGATAGAGGTAATAAAAATTATGTATAGTGGAGATCTGAGATCCTCAAGAGTTAAGGTTCTTGTCTTGTTGTATGATCTGTTTCTCGCTGGCCCCCTGTCTGTGCTCTTTTGTCATTCTATAGAAAGATATCATTCTTGTGAATGCTGTCGCTGTTGCACCTATAGCTCAACTGTACATGATAAGGGCATCATGTGTAAACTATGATCTTTTTTATAAAAGGTGAACTGAATGTCATCACATGCAAATGTTTATGTATCTTTCTCAAAACATGATACTAGCTGGATCAGCTATTTGAATATGAAAGTAACGTGGAAGACTTCCTGAGGAAGTAAATGTGATTCTTCTCGTCATTTGTATGTGGTTTTATTCCCCTGATATTGTTCTTGTCAAGGGTATTTAAGTCCGTCTTTTATCTTTGGTATCACACAGCTTTCGGTTGGTTTCTCATGTAATTTATATCTGTTGACGTTCAATCCATATTTACAGTATTAATCTGAATCATGTTACTATATATTTTCATTTTTCTGATGTAAAAGTTGCTGTGTCAGCTTCTCTTCGCTGAATGGGAAATGAATCATCACTTGATAGGAAGACATTAGGATAACTTGCGTGTATTACCTGGACAAGGACAAGACTTTCATCACCTCTAAAAGATGCTTCGTAATGCAAGAAATGTATTTACAAAGGCTTATATACCTCAATGGGAATAATAAAGAACTACATGCGTATTAGTGCTATTGTAGAAGGGCATAAATCTTACCTACCAATGTGAATAGATACAACAGAAAGAATAGCCAGCAAAAAAATTGGACCAAATCCCACTATTTGATTCCATCAAAATCCTTGAACCTGACTGAAACTTTGTCTGATGTCGATGAGCTTCCAATTATAACCAAAAATTTGTCTCCAAATTGGTTGGTGTCACTGCAACTGCCGCTGTTTGGAGATCTGCTTAAGGCCAGCTTCCAGGTCTTCCAATGTGATTGTGATCATAGTATTCGCATCGTCGCAGTTGAAATCAAGACGTAGATCTAGATTCTCACGGGCATTGATGAGCAGCGTGTCTACAAGGCCACCATTCATCTGTTTACGCCGCTGTTCAGTTGTCTCCCTGGCAATCAGCTCTCCAACGACCTCGATGCTGCAGCTTGGGTCCAGCTTGAACCCATACAGCAAACTGCTCTCAGTTGGGTTATTCATCTTCAGATGTAAGATCTCTGCTAATTCTGTTGTGGTGAAATCGTCAAAATAAAAGAACTTTGTGACCCTCCTACAGAAGCCGTCGTTGGAGGCGATGACGCGCTTCATTGGCTCACAGTATCCAGCAAATATCACAACTATCTTGCCATTGTCCATTACAGACATTATCTCCTCCAAGGCCTCCACACCGTAATCCTTATCATCAGATTTTTGCATCGGTATCAACCTGTAAGCTTCATCCACAAACAGAATTCCACCCTCAGCATCCTGTATCTGTAGAATGTATACACATTATGATGTATAAGTTAATTAAGTAGAGCAATGACAAATTTAATCATAATAACTCCAAAGTCAAATCTACCCATGTATTTATCCAATGTCCCTAAAACCTACTCCCTCCGTCCCAAAATATAGCAACCTAGGACCGGATTAGACACACTCTAGTACTATGAATCTGGACAAAGTTACTATATTTTGGGATGGAGGGAGTATTTATTTCCAGATTTAACAATTTTTTTCTTTTCCACTTTATCTCAAATTGATAATTGAGAAACCAAGTCTTCTGACAAAAGCAAGTATTTGCAGAACATAAGAATCCAAATACTAAGGACCAGTGTAAGAAATAAGAAATAGTTTGCATAACTAGTAATAACAGATAAATAGTTGGAGCTTTAATACTCCGATTTCCATTTTTAAGGATAGAGTTTGTATAGTCACACGGGAACAAAATTCAGAACTCAATTGAACAGAGAACATAGCTACCTTTCGCCTAGTTTTTGGTCCAGTGTGCCCCACAAATTCTCCAACAAGATCAGTTCGCTGTACTTCAGTAACTTTGTCGGTAGGGAGAACCCCAACCATATGAAGAAGCTTTCCAAGAATCCGAGCAACCATTGTTTTACCTACATTAGAGGTTGCAATATTATATAGCTGGCTTTAGCACCTAAACTACAAACACTTGAATGATTTGTATGGCCTTGTTTATTGTTTTAAAACTTATTTACCCAAGCTTTGGGAGAAATGCTTTCAGCATGCATCAAAGCAAGAATCACATGCAAGAAGTTCACCAAGCATACATATTTCTTAATTGTACTGTTCCAATAAAATTCATCGGTGCACAAAATAGTAATTATGACCGTAATACCATGATGATAAATCATGCTTTTGATTATCAAACTGAACATAATTGTGGTACCTGTTCCTGGATTGCCAAGAAATGCCATATGGGGAGCCCTTCTGCTAGCAATCCCTAAGCCCATAGCTCGTCGTTTCTCATCAAAAAGCATTCCCCTGGCCCATCTACGCAATTGCATTTTGAGGTCCTGTAATCCTACAATTTGTGATATTGCTTCTTCAAACTCCGCCATTGCTTTTCCTTCACGGCATGACATGAGGGCTTTCCGTTTTCTTTGCTCTTCCATATGGCGAGTGAGGAGTTTCTGCAGCTTCTCATTACCAGCTCCTCCAGGAATATGATTCGAAGGGATTTTGCCTTCCTGGTGGGGCAATGTGTGATGAGAACAAGATTCAGTACACTAAAGTTGTTGTAAAGAAAGCAATTTACCACAATAAGAATCAAGTGTCTATACATTGTCTTTTGCATAGCAATCCGCATTGTAGCTTAGCAACACGCTTACGGTGCTACAATCTCCAGATTGAAGTGCATGCCAGACAGCTAAATGCAATGGTGCCATGCCATTCTGCAACAATGAGTTAAAACAGATTAAATATGAATACCCACAAATAATACGGGATAGAAAGAAAAGTAATACTAGATAGACAGATCCTACATTTGCTTTGGCTTCTATATGTGCACCACGTTCAAGTAGCAATTTTGCTGATTCACAAGAACTGTTTTTCACAGCCATGTGCAGGGGTGTCTCTCCATACTGCAGAACAACAGAAGCAGTAATTTATATCTTAAGCTCACAGCATACAATTAGTGTCGCAGAGGTGCCAATAAGGCTGCAACAAATGCCAGATACTTCAATTACCATGTTCTTTGCTTCCAGCTCAACTTTATCCGTGCCTTGGAAATCAAGCAAGAATTTGACTATGCCAGTGTTATTGTAGCCAGCTGCGACATGAAGCGGTGTTTGGGACATCTGCATGGTACATTGTCAAAGAGAAGGTAAGGAACACAATATTATGCAGTACTGCACAATATTATGCATAGCAATTATGCACTACAAAATTCTAGTCAGAAAACAAAAAAAAAATTAAGGCCTCAGTTGTTTAGAAACTAATCAAATTCATCATCGTGCAATTCAGGTCTAGCCTTCATGTTATCTCTGGCAGGAATTTGGTGTGTTGTGAACTGAGATATACGCAATATCCTTTTACTGATCTATTTGCAAATTGTGCGCAAATCAAGATTGCAGTGGCAGCAACATTACAAGATATCCAAATCTTATCAGTTCACCAAACATAAACGTCTAAATCATCTCGAAATGCAGAGTTACAAAGTGTATAAGAAAGCGACCAATCTGAGAGAAGTCGCAAACCATTTCAAAGAGGAATTAGAGAAACCTACAATTGCATAAAACTAAATTCCACCGAAAGAAAAATTGACAGTTTGAAAACCATTGCTGCAATAGTCTGAAATTCCACCTAAAGAAGAACCGACGTCGGAATTAAACGAATCTAGAGGAAATTTTGCAAACTCTTGGCGAGAAAAGAAACTTGCATCCATATCACAAACCGAGAAAGAAACATCAGAGCAAGCAGGAGGATGGGGAGAAAAAATATTCCCCCAAAGAAAGCACCACCTCAGCATCCTAAATAAGGAACGAAATGGGGGAAACCGCCAACATGGGGATAAAAATCCAAGAACCAAAGCTCATAGAAACCAAGAAGCAAGCACAAAATCCGATCAAACCAACATTTTTTCTTCACAACGAAAGAGACCCCATCTCTTGCGAATCTCGAATGCTCACTCCAGTCCACTCCACACTGCAAGGAGTGTCAAACGAAACCGCGCAAGAAGCAAGCAAAAGATCGAAATTTCTTTAAAAAAAACTAAATTAAATGAACAAGAAGCAAAAGGGGGGGGGGGGGGGGGAGCAAGGCGCGGGCACGCACGACGGGGTTCCGGTCGTTGATGAGGGCGGGATTCTCCTGCAGCTTCCTCTGGACGCCGGCGAGGTCGCCGGCGCGGGCGAGGCCGTGGATGGTCTCCGCCTTCGCCGGCCTCGGCCGCCCGTTCTGGCTCCCCGGCACCGGCATCTCCTCCCTCTCCTGCTCCCCTCCCTGTGATAGTGTGTGCGCGCTCGCTCGAGCAGCTTGCGCGTGTGAAAAGGAGGAGGAGACGAGGAAGAAAGGGAGGCGACGGGGGGCGAGCCGACGGGGACCAAATCCCTCCTGCTGTGCTGTGCGCTTTAAAAATTGGATTTTTTTTTTTGTTTCTGGATTTGTTCTTGTTTTGGTTTAATTTTAGTTTGTTTCTTTGGAGCTTTATTTTTGGCATCTATCCCGGGGTTTTCTGGCTTTGTTCGTTGTGAAAAAAAAAAAAGAACATTTTTTCTCGTTTTCTTTCCCTGCTTATCGCATGCAAAAACCAATGATTGACACTAATTTGCTTTACGTACAGCCCTTATAACCAATGATTGACACTAATTTACGTTCAAACTTCCAGCTTTTCTGTCACATCAAATATTTGGACATATACATAAAGCATTAAATATTAAAAAAACTATAAAGCATTAAATATTAACGAAAAAAACCAATTGCACAGTTTGTATGTAAATTGCGAGAGGGATCTTTTAAGCTTAATTACACCATGATTTGGTAATGTGGTGCTATAGTAAACATTTGTTAATGATGGATTAATTAGGTTTAATAGATTCGCCTCGCAGTTTACAGACGGAATCTGTAATTTGTTTTGTTATTAGTCTACGTTTAATACTTCAAATGTGTGTCTGTATACGTCAAAAAAAGTTACTGTCAGGGTTATGGATACCACATAACTAATAGTAGTTGACTAAATCTTGGCAGGACCCACCATATACCATGTCTTATACGGAAACAATCTTCAGATATAGGAGAAGTTCCGTATGAGGAAGAATGAATAGAGTTCTACATGGAAACGACAAGGACTACGGCCATAGTGCAGAGAGTATTGTTGATCCTTTGTACTTCCTCCGCCCCCCTAATATAAGGGATTTTGACATTTTGCTTGCACTGTTTGACCACTCGTCTTATTCAAAAAATTTATACGAATATAAAAAATGAAAAGTTGTGCTTAAAGTACTTTGGATAGTAAAGTAAGTCAAAAAAAATAGATAATAATTCCAAAAAATTTTAAATAAGACGAATAGTCAAATAGTGTAAGCAAAATGTCAAAATCTCTTATATTAGGGGATGGAGGGAGTAACATTTTAGGTGGCGTTTCTCCCGATGAAGATGAAGATTAAGTTTTTTACGTAAAACGATGTTGTATTAACGTATGATTGATTATTTTTAACTATTGCAAACTTGAAAAATAGATTAATATGATATTTTAGAGCAACTTTCATATAGAAAGTTTTCGCACAAAAGTCACCATTTAGCAGTTTGAAAAGCGTGCCACGAAAATCTTACATCCAACCCTTGTTGGAGAAAAGAACGGGACCTTGAAAGCACAAGAATATAACGAAAATACAGAAAATCATGGAACATGAAGAAAATGATGTTTTAAATGGCACGTTGAAAAAAAAAGTGAATATGAAGAAATAGGAAAAATGGAAAAACACGTTTTGATTTCCACAAAATTCCTATGGAATAGATTGTTCCGTATGCTTTCAGGTATCTTTCATGAGCTAATCATTTGTTTCAAAAGGACTTGATATTCATTTTATCCATATGATTTAAATCATAATTTACTTTTCTTTGTTCATAAGGGGAAAAATAATCAAGTGATTCTTAAACACTCCAAATTTTTTATTTGATGTACTAAAATAGTATCATCCTTCCAGTTTTATCGAATTCAATCATTTATCAAGAGTGCACAAAAAGACTATGTAGCATTACATGAACGAGTAAATGTGCCACAAAAGGGCATCAAACCAAACAAAAAGGAAAGGGGAAAGGAGAAAAACATAGAAAATTAATTATAAAAATTGTTTTTTAGCGCATCTGCTTACCCAACATATTTTTTGGATGAATGTTTTTGTAACAAAGATTTTCGAATGAAAATTTTCATATGAAAGTTTTCCTGATGAAAGTCTTCAGAAGTTATCGAAAAGACTTTTGATAGAAGTTAATAGTGCAGTCCTTCCAATTTTATCAAATTCAACCATTTATCAAGAGCACACAAAAGGACTAAGTAAGAGACGAGTAAATGTGCCACAAAAGGGCAACAAACCAAACAAAAAGGAAAGGGAAAAGGAGAAAAAAAAGAAAATTAATTATAAAAATTCCTTTTTTTTTTGGATGAATGTTTTCGTAACAAAGATTTTCGAATGAAAATTTTCATATGAAAGTTTTCCGGATGGAAGTCTTCGGAAGCTATTGAAAAGACTTTTGATAGAAGTTAATAGTGTAGCTACATTTAAAAGTTTTCCACCTAAATACTTACAATAGTTTTTTAGTAGTCCTAATTTAGAATTACTTGTACAACAATATAGTTTTAACTTTTATCCGATATAATTAAGAATTTGTTTATTGTAAATGGGTTATATCCAATGTGTTTTATTTGATAACAATATATTTGAGGCCATCGACCTAGCTTGCTGACAGACTCTTATTCCAGAGATGGACGACATGATTTGTGTGACATACTTGCATCAAGAAGAGGACTAATCGATCTTACTTTGCATCTATGATTTGAAGAAGCCAAGCTTTTGATTTCTTAGCAAAAGAGCCATTGTTACAGAGCACCTCACACGTTTACGTCGATATGCTAAAAGAAAATTATATTATGTTGGTAACATAGGATCATTTTGTAGTGATGCCATATAAAAATATTGTTAGTGTAAAAACTTATTCAAATAACTTATCTAACTACCAAATTTGGTATAGTTGAACTAAAAGCTAAATATTGAAGGCGTGAGGAAAAACTTACATGAAACTAAACACCTGTATGTTACTAATAGTATTTCTATTTTGAGTCTGATTAAGATACAAATTTCGTTTTTCAAGTTGTCAATTGGTGTGTTTCGTGCGAAAACATTCTTCCGTACAAGTTAATATTAAATCTATTTTCGAAGTTTGAAATAATTAAAACTTAATTAATCATGTGCTAATGAATATTTCGTTTTGTGTGTCCGTACTCGAGACATCTATAGCTTCTCCCAATTATTTGTATTTTGTAAACGCAATAATACAATGCAATTTGTTATTCTTCCGAGTCTGATTTAGGGCTTGTTCATTTTATAGCCATTTTCAATCTTTCTAAAATTTGGTATTGCCAAAATCTTAGCAAGTTAGCAACATTACTAAGTTTTGGTAGTATAGGTTAAATATATTATTGTCAATTCTCTAAGTATGACAAATATTTGGTAATAAACTAAATATTATCATGCATTTGTTAATTTTATCAAATAATGGTATGGTTTAAAATATCATAAATCTGAACTTGCCCTTAAAAGTAATCAGTTTTTCAAGGACAAAAGCACATATCAAAACCTCTAGTACTAGTACCAAACAAGACCAGCACAATAATGTAATTGTACAGCCAGCATAATTTAGCTTGAGGATAGCGTAGATCTACGCATAAGATTGGATTAATTTTGGGCTAGCATAGCTATATTGAGGCAATGTTTTTTCAGTTTGGGATTATTATAATCTAAATTATTGAGTCAGATTACTATAAGCTAGATTGTTATAATCTATAGTAGAATAAACGGTTAGTTGTTTCTTTCCTAGATTATTAGATTTACAAGTCTACAAAGGGAGTGGGGTGGCATGGTGGGTAATTTTTACCCAATAATCTGAAAAAAGCTCACCTAAATGAGTATATCAGATTATAATAAGCTGAGCTCCAAATTATAATAAGCTACTTCAATAAATTATCTGTTTTTTTCAACTTGCTCCTAATAATCTAAATTACAATAATCCTAAACTTAAAAAAATAAGGCCTGACTCATCTGGACCCGCCCCCGTACGGACCCCAGTCCCCAAGTGATGCAGGCAGCAGGCTGTCTGTCGGCCAGCACGTGGGAAGCCGGCTCCCCCGCGCCCGCGTCGGCTCGCACGCGTGAGTGCGTGACGCATCAGCTGTTCCGCATCTCGCTCGCTCACTGCCAGTGCCAGCTCCCCGCCGCCGCATCGCATCGAATGCCAGCGGTGTTACGTCTTACGTGTTCAGAGAGAGTGATTTTACACTGTTCAATTATTAGTATAGATTTACATGTCATTTAAATAAATAAAAAAATAAAAAAAGAGACGATGGATATTTCCATATCACTCGAATAGTTATATTTTCTAAAGGAAACGAGACGATGGATTTACATAAGTTAAAATTCAATTTCTACGGGATTAAAATCAAATTAAATTATACTAACTAGTTAACATATATTTACAGTTAAAAATATTTATTCCGTTGTAATATGTATAAGTTAAATTTGGCCTTGCATATTTACGAAGTGATCAATCACACATTAATCTTATCTTGTTGATATTTTTGATTTTTTCATAACTATTTAAATGATATGCAAGTGCAATCATAAGGGCAGTAGCAATGCAAGCTACGCTATGCATGTCTCTTGCCCATGCAGAGCATGTTACCTCTTTTGTGTGGCCTTAATTGGGGTGAGGTACTATCGAAGCCACAAAGCCCACAATACTGGTGACCAAAGCAAGGAAAGTAGCCCAAGGAATTAATTCCCCCAACTAATCTTGACGAGTCTCTCTTGGACGCATCGCATCCCTCAACCCGTCGCCTCCAGGTCCACTACACGCCTCCCAATCCACCACGGCGCATCGCTGACCACCATATTCCGCCGCGAAGGGTTCATGGCGATGGAGCTCTGGAGCGAACTGGTGCTGCTTCTAATTGGATATACCCCATCTAGGCCGACAAGAGTGAGGGCATGAAGAAGAGGGGCAAGAAGGCGATGGTAGTCGTCAAATCCTTGCACTGAGAGATCAGACTTGTCAATTGAGATGTGGACCGAACCTAGGGTCTAGGATGTGGTTGACATTGATGTTCTAGCTCGTCCACTTCCAACCCCGTTAACTGTAGAACAGGATGTGATGGCGGATGCGGTGCTGGCTCCAGCTCCACCTGTAGCAGAGGCTTCTTGAACTCCTCCAACAACCAAGTCAGCTCAGGTAATGGATCTCAATCCTAGGTTTTTGTAAATTTGGGTGTCCTTTGGATATGAATCATATGAAGTTGTGCTCTTGATTTAATGGCATGAATCGGTGGGCACGTGAGAGCGATTTTAGGGATTCCATCTTCGGTGTGGCGTGAGGGGAAAACGACTCGGAGCCATGCCCTCCACAGCGCAGGCGCGATGTGTTTTCTCGGCCGCGAGTGGACTCACAAAGGGCAAAGAACGTGTCTCTCTGTGTGGGGGAAAGAGGCTCAGCAGAGACGCGCATTTAGTCGACACATAAGTAAATATCCGAGCTGGCAATACGAAGTAACTTACCGCATCCTCGCATGGTAAAGGCCTAAAGGGCCTAGGGGCACATCCTCTCCGAGAGTTTTCAATAGTTTTCCCCATTTTCTCCATGCTTGGGCGGTTGGGCCTCCATTTTTCCTCTCTCCGTTGGCTTACGCCTCCTATTAATGGGCCTAATATCGGCCCATTTCATGGGTCGGCCCGTGCATCGGTGCATGCCACCTCAGGCCCATTCGCTCTAAGAAAAAGGCCCTAAAGTCTAAAACCCTACGCGTCCGTTATCCCAATCCCCTCGATTCTCCGGCGACTCCGGCGATGATGCCGCTCCTCCTCCTCCTCCTCCCCGTCCGCTCCGCCCCTCTCCGGCGCCTCCTCCTATGCCGCTGCTCCTCCTCCTCCTCCTCCGCCGCCGCTGCCTCGGCCTCGTCATCCGCGTGCCCCGTCCCCGCCTCCTCAGTCCTCGCCCCGTACCACCGCGCCTTCGCCCGCCGCATGGCCCTCGCCGGCGTCCACCCGCACCACCGCGTCGGTACGAATGCGGCGTCGCTTTATTGGTTTTCTTGCTGAACGAGTGGCTCTGAGGCATGGTTGGTTGGCTGGTTTGCAGCGGTGGGGGTCTCCGGCGGGCCGGACTCCATGGCGCTCTGCGTGCTCGCGGCGGCGTGGAAGAAGGCCGGGGAGGGGAGGGAGCAGGAGGATGAGGGAGAGGGCGGCGTCTCGGGATTCGTGGACGGGCTCCTGGGGGTCGTCGTCGACCATGGCCTGCGCCCTGAGAGCGCCGACGAGGCGCAGCTAGTCCGTGATCGGGTGCGCGGCATGGGTAAATCTTACTTATGGATTAACACTGTATAATTTCTTTATTTTAATACAAATTTACTCTGCACCTGCGCACATAGAAAATTGCAATGATGATTGGCTTCCGTTAGGTCTGCTCCTTGAGTTGCATTTGAATGGGACCTTTTCTTTTGAACTGTTTTTTTTAATGCGACTTGATCCACAAAATAGACATTTTGAGGTGCCACAATTTTGTTGTAGGTGTTGTTTGTGAGATTGCTACATGTGAATGGCCGAATGGGCGACCAAAGCTGGGGCATATTCAAGAGGCTGCCCGTGAAATGAGGTGTGCGTCTCCCTCTGCCATGGTTCACTACTTGTCAAGGATAATGCTATCTGAACAATTTGATTTTCTGCAAACTTAGTATTGTGGTTGATATGGCCAATTTTTTTTTATGTCTCATCGATTTCCAAAACTTACATGCATGCTGTATGGATATCTGAAAAAAAATGTACCTCACCTACTAACAACTTTGTATGAAATTTGTGTAGACCATTTACTTGCACAAAGTGTTAGGAGTTAAGGGGCTTTCCCTTCTCTTTACCGGCACCTAAGGCATTAGATTTAGTTGTTTGTTATACTTAAGAGGGCACATATGTTAGTATTTTGAACTGTGGGTTGTGTAGGCGTGTGTTGTATGGCTTTATTTGCCACTTCTCTTATATGAAATGATACATAGCTCTCCGGCATGTTCAAGAAGAAAAATAATGAATATTTTGTTTTGTTTAGTTAAAACTCTGAACCTTACATGTTGGTATTAGTGCATTATTCTCACAATGTATTGGCGCTGAGGGTATCAGGAATGTTCTTTAGGATTCTTCATGGACATTACCTCCTGCACAATGTGCATTTTTTTTTTCAATTTCCAGTGTTGAGAAGCTGTAAACTTGCCACTTCAAAAGTAATGAGTGACATGGTTCACACTGACTACTAAAATATATGGAAATTTAGTATGCTATGGCATTGTGAAAATGAATGCTATGTTCTTCATGACTGTATATATCTACCTGATATATGCTCTGCCAGTTCCATACCAATTTATTCACAAACACAGAAATACCTTAGTGCATTTTAACAAGACTTCACATTTTAATAAATTCAGGTACCAAAAACTGTTGGACATTTGTATAAAGCAACGAATAGCAGTCTTGCTTATCGCACACCACTCTGATGACCAGGTCTGTTAAATTGAGAGATGTATTTTTCCTTTTTCCCTTGGTTTTGAATGAGTGTTGCCCCACTTATGGAATTGTGAGTTAACACATAAAATCCTTGTTATGTAAAAGCATTGAGCCAAATGACACCTGTTATCATCGTCAAATAAGCGGTGCTAATTTTTTCCTCTTATATTTTAAGTTTTTGTGGACTTGACAACTTGCATATAGGGAACTATTATTAGATATGATACTATTGTGCCTTCATGTACTACTGTATCTTTGTTTGTGCATTTACTCTCTAGGCTAACATACATTGTCACATGAATATCTGATATCGGATTTAGTGGACCTTGCACTGATCCTTGAATTTAGACATGGTTACCTTCTAATTGTCGTAGTATCCAATGTGGTATTGAATTAAAGATTACTGAATCTAATGTATACTAACATCTTTCTACCATTCTATGTTATGATTTTATGCCATTATAGTTACTGCAGATGCAGATTATATGTTTTCTCTGAGTGAATTTAGGCTTATAAATGCAGGCCGAACTCTTTGTTCTGAGACTATCTCGCAACAGTGGTGTTTTGGGGCTTGCTGGTACAGCCTTTGTATCTCAGTTGTTTGCGCCTAATCTAAAATATGATGGAGATAACTTCAGTCGTTATGGTGTTATTCTTGTCCGTCCCATGCTTGAATTTTCAAAAGATGACATGTATAAGGTAAATCATGATCTCATGATATTTAGAATCAGCCTTGCATTTTACTTGAGGAGCCTTATCTTACTTTTATCTTTCAAATATAGTCAATATTTCATCATTAGACACTTAATTTGAATTTTGATTTCCCAAAATTCATTTAACATGCTGTATTTAATGAGTTCCGCTTATGTATGTTTCTAGAAATTCCTCACCAATATTCCTAATTTCTCCTGCTGACTAGCCTTTCTCTGAAAAAGCAACATAGCCTTTTCTTGTAGGAGACTTTGATGACTTTGCTTCGAGCTGTCATTTTTTTTTTTAAAAAAATGATCATATTTGTGTAGCTGTTACTGATTGATCTGTCATACTTGGTTCTCCACAGATATGTCAAGGAAGTAATCATTTGTGGGTTGAAGATCCAACTAATAATAGTTTGCTGTACGTTAGGAATCGAATCCGGGCATCTTTGAGAAGTTTATCCATAGAAGGTTCACAATTGCACTTAAGCTGTTGCTTTTGAGTGATTTTAGAATCATCATGTTGAATCCTTTGTCTTCAACTTTACCTCATTTATATCATAATATAGATCATTCACAGATGATGATTGATGAAAGGTGATGTCCATAAACATTTGACAAATGTATAAAGCTTGATTGAGCATGCGTACGTTTTACTCATTATAAATTTCAATGAATTTTCCATCACTATTAATTATCAAATGCCATGTTTGGTCACAGGAACAACTTGTTCTATTGACCATCCGCAATTGGGTAATTCTGTTGAATAATAACTGACTATTGACTGTAGATACACCATCTTCTGGAATCAGCATAAATGTTTGCTTGTGTGCACCAAATTGTGATTTTTCATGTTTCTTGTCTAGGTTGGTCTGTACACAAGGTCTACTTATTTTATAGTAAATAAAAAGTGTGTCAGACTATCAGTGGCCCAGAATTCATGGGTATCTAGCTCAAGAGATTGTATTTAGTTAAATTCACTTGTGCAAGTAGGTCACAGAATTTGTAGCAAATGACAACATTTTCACTGTTTCACATGTTGCCAATTCGTGGCCGAAGTTATTTGTGGCAAGTCCTAGCTCCAATTGGTATGTGTGAAGCTACATCAGCTCTGGCCAGCTTGTCTGCAGTTGTAAATTTGCACACGCTATCGCCTTATGATGAGCGATGAACGAATGCACATTCAGCTGACAAATTTTGCTTATCTACAGGTACCTTTCAGTCAGAGCTTCACAAACTGATCTATGCGTGCCGGTTGACACGAGCATTTATAGATAATGCCTGCAGTATGGTTTTAAAGAAGTCTTTAACAATAATGGAGGTATACCCTTTTTCTGTAATTCGATGTCTCCTATATCATGCCATTACTAAAATTTATATACTAACTCTTTTCCCCCGTAAAATTCATTTATCATTCTGCAGCATGGATATGCTGTCATTGACCTGGAAAAACTTGACCCACATAACGTTGATGATCTTTTTCTTTCACGATATTTAGCATATGTATTACAGGTACGTCTTTTGGGAGAAAAAAATATTCTGAAGTTTGAAGATCTTAGACACCTTATTGCCACGGGACATTGATTCATTTTTTTCTCCATTGTAGTTTGTTTCACAAAGGCATAGGCCACTCCGTGGTAGATCTGCTCAATTGCTCATAGACTACATCCGTACCATCCCCTGCAAGGTTCCTTCTAGTTGATGTGCATGTGTACTGCTTACATCCTTAAGTTTTTATTTCTCTTGTGTGTAATTTTTTTGGTAAATATTACTGTTGTTGATTGGAAGCCCAATCAACTTGAAATGAAAACAAGCCCTAAGGACCTGTTCAAAGTTCACCCAAGTCTGGTCCAAAGTCTGAATTGAAAATTAATATGGACATTTTATACTTCCTTTCCAGATCAAAGATGCTTACATACACATACATATATTTTTCTATGCTTGAAATAAGTCATTGATCTCTCTTAGATTCATCGACATAGCCATCTGATGATGACGATAGCGAACTAGTAATTCTTACGTAGCACATAGGCATGCAATCTGAGTTTACTATTATTTTGTGCAGAAAAAGATTTTCTTGTACGTGTTGGGTTATCTCATTTGCTGAACTGTACGATAGCATTTCATGTGCTAACTTATGGATTACCAAATCCTGGTCTAGCACCAAATAAAGATTACTCATTGGTTCCCCCAAAACATGGGTTAAGAATCGACCTATGGAGGGTGGGCCCTAGGGGCCTCAAATCACGGGTTAAGGCCTGATCTGTAGGGGGCGACTCCTTGTGTACGGGGGACCGTCTATTGTGACCTTTCTCGGCCCCTGTTGATCAGCGTATAACGTTGCTGCACCGAGACCAAGAAACCAAATCAATTCTGCATGCACATCATTTATAGCTAATTCTCCCTAATTAGCATGCAGCTCAACGGATTTTTTCTGCATGCATCTCAACGCATGAGACTTCAAAAGACTCTGCATGTACATGCATAGCATGCGAGGCATTTACTACAACCTGAGAAAACGCTAGTACCTAGTTTATACGCTGATCAATTTGGAATATTTGAAATTTGGTTAGGCGCTGATCAAAAGGGAATGGAGGGAGTATAATACATTAGGGAGGTCTTTCCCTTTGGGGCCGAGTTCTTTCTCATCTTTTTATTATTATTATTATATTAGAACCATAGAAAATACTGTTATATATTAAGAAGGTTTGTGAAAATATTGTTGAAGTATTTGGAGATGGGTACCTGAGATCTCCAAAGAATAATGACACAGCTAGATTACTTGCCATTGCAGAGCAAGGGGGTTTTCTCGGAATGCTTTGGTGCATTGATTGTATCACATATTAATAATTGGAGGATAGGGGGAGATAGAATAAATGAATCATTGATACAATCAATGCTCCCTAGCATTCCTGGAAAACCTCTCTACTCTCCAATTGGAAGTAATCTATCTATGCCATTATCATTTGGAGATCTCAAGTACTCATCTCCGAATACTTCAACAATAGTTTTCATTCACAAACATTTTAAGCTTATGACAGTATTTTCTCCAATTTCAATATTGATTATCCATAGCATCTCTTGGTACTACATAAGTTCGCATTCAAAAGCTGCTGTACACTTGTGCAAAAGATATAACCCAAGACCTCCAACAATATATCTTTTTTTGCATAAGATACTCATCATGTTCTTCTACAGCACATACTATGTAAATACTCATCATGATCTCTCTATAGGAGTACTATTGGGTAATTCTGTACTTTAGCAAAATAAGATCCTTCATGGTTCATTCAGTTCTGCTTGAATCTCATGCAGGCTGCCCTGAGTGTAGCTGGTTGTTACCTTTGTGCAGTTCCAAGGTCCAAAGGTACAAAAGTACTTGTCTGTTGTTCTGTTGATCTGATGGAGTCATCTTCTGTTCATATGTCCTATAAGTGTTCCTATGTAAAGCAACCACCACCAGTATCCGAGATCAACCAGATAGTCACTGAATCACGCATATACTCTGATCAATTTCGACAGAACTGCCCAAACACACCTTTTCCGAGTTCTAAATTTTCAACTGATGTGCTGAATAAGGCAAAGGATCTCAAGCTAATAGGTGATTGTACATTAGAAAAGCTCAATTATTTGCAAACAGATGAACACCAAAAATTCATTACAACAAAAGAGCATGGACAAGAACAGTACTTGGAGAAAACAAGCTTTCCTTATTTAGAAGTTCTAAATCTCTGGCCTGGTGAAACATGCCACTTTATGGGCAGGTTCTTGATTACATGGAGAACCTCGGAGGTTGTTGTGAATGGAATGTGCTTGCATGACAGTCAAAAGCATACTTGCCAGTATTGTATGGTAAATCAGGATGGAAGTCTTGCTATTAGGCATATGTTCGATACCGATTGGTTGTTCCTTGCTGAAGTTTGTAAGATCCATTCTTTGGAAGAGAATAAGAATTATTCAAATGCTCTCTGTGACAAGTTGGAGGATGCTAAACTCGTGCAGCACTCTAGATATTTGCAATTGTCAGCAATGAAATCTCTTCAAATCCTGAGATCTATTCCAGCACCTGCAAGACGAATGCTACCAGTGTTGACCAACTCGCAAGGTGCTGTATTGAGTATACCGGTAAGGATTCCACTCAAAAGACATTATTTTGTTTTCATTTTGTAATTTTAATATGTTCTATTTTTTTAAGTACTTCATTAATCCGATGCATTGTTTTTTTAAATCAAACGTGAGCTACCGAAAGCTAGGTAGTGGTGAACTACTCCAAACCTTCTAATTGCATGAGGTTAGCACAGCATGAAGCACACATGACCTAGCTGCCCTTGCATGCATGCCTTTTATTTGTTAGCTAACTATGGAAAACAGCTGAATATCAAAGTTGGCACTTTGATATCGATTTACTATAATATGGTGAGTATGCGAAACTCCAAGAGCAGTACTGGCCATGCGTGGCATAGTTCTCAATTCTCAAATATTGAAAATAGTAAAACCTGTTTTTGGACCTGGCAACTGATTAGGAGATCTGACTTCCTAGTGATTAGCCAATTGCTTCAGTCTGTCACAATTTTTAACGGGTTCAGTACCAACTGAAATAGCAGGTGACTAGGAAATAGGAATATCGTGCAGCCAGTGACTTGGCTTGGAACAGTGACAAACTGAAGTTGTTCATAACATGGAGTAGAAGTCCTAGGTAGAAGTCTATAAACCATCTGGTTATCTTGAAAATTGACCAGAGAATTTTCATGTTGATTTCTTTTCTGTCCAAAACCATACTGTCATTCTATTACTACATGTAGTTACTGAATGCACAGTTTTCTATAAGATCAAAGGCTTCATGATTCAGGTGGCAAAGAAAATTTACAGATATGAAGTTCTGGGAGATATTATATGTAGTCTTTCTGGAACTTGCATATTTTGGTTTGACATACTCCTAGCATCGTTTATCAGATATTTGAAAGCATGTAGACAGTGAATGCATTTACTCCTTCAGAGAAAGGCTTTACTCCTATTGTGCTAATACTCTCTCTTTTTTCCCTTCTTGTTAAGAGTATTGGCTTCCGATGTTGCCCAAGCCTATTAATTGAAGCAGTATTCAGTCCAAGAGTACCACTTGGTGGAGGATACACTTCATATTTGTAAGTGGTTGATATCTATTGATGACAAAACATGAAACATCAAGTGTATAACTGCTGTTGAGATGTAAGCAGCCGCTGGTAATACAAAACATCTGATCAATCTTCTCCCTCAGTCAATCATTATATGCGAGCTGCTAATGATATATACTAGTATCATGTTTGTCCCGTATAACTATTTCAGGTGCTGAATCGCTTGCAACAAACCGTCCAATCATTGCCAAATGCGAAACAGCCTTAGCTTGCCAACGTCGTTGTGCAGTTAACTGATGTTTCGTGATCCCTGGTTCATACATATGATGATTTGACAAGCTTGACAAGAACGGGATTTTTACACGACATTTGCGGATTTGCCAGTTTGCAGGGATAAATCACTACAACAGTTATATGCCAGAACAGGCCCGATTCTGCACTGGTTTCCATCTCAACACCTGTCGTTGGACATCAGGGTGATCATGGCTGAAATCTCGTAGCTTCGCTTTGCAGTGCCAACCAGGTGTCGCTGAGGCAATAGCAACTTTTGGCACTAGGCAAGTGGAAATGAAGGTACCACTAGATCACTGTGAGAGCAATTTTGTCAGCGCTGGAGGTGGCTCAAGTGCCTAATCGTTAAGAATTTTAAATAGGAGGATAGATAAATATATCAAGTACCTGAGCGCTGGAGGTGGCTCAAGTGAGATTTACCTCCCCAAGAATGCATCGCCTAGCAGACTCCCAGTTGGACATCAGCCTGTAATTTGAAGCCAAGAATCGTTTCATGTGAATTATTCGTCAGACATTCTTACTAGAAAAGCAATGCTTAACTCTACTTACGAATACGATAACAGTGTTCAAGCAGTGACAGACAAAACACTGTAAATGATTGTTCATGTCTTGGTATGTATGCCTTCTCATTCTCTTCACATCCAATGGGTTCGTGCTTTGTTCGCACGGACAGGACATACCACCCTCCATATCCAACAGCGATTCGCTGTCAGAATCCGAACCACTTGTGCCTTCCAGAGTTTGGTTCATATTCAGATTGGTAGCTGATGTGGGACTTGCTGCTGCAGCTGATCACAGCATATGAACAGAGTAGTGAGCAAGAACAGCTAAACATCTGAACATTGTGCCCCATCATTAGATGCAGTTTTGATGCAGCACATAACACATTAATAACTACTGTCCATGTATGTCCATTGCTGGAATCTCCATGTGCTGAAAAATCCCAAGTTGACAACGTAGAAACTCCTGTTAGGCTGTTAACCAGAAAAATGATTTCTCATCTTCCCATGCTTAGAATTCAGGGTTCCCTCTTACCAGGCAATTCGAATAAAATTCCTCTAAAACATGAAATAAACGTTCGTTTGTAGACTAAAATTGTGCGAGAAAAAAAATATACTACTAGTCACTATGAAAAAGTTACTGAAGTAGCAAAAAATTGGTAGAGGTTGAAACAGTCTTCTACTTGAAAGGTAGCAGGAGGCAGGAGCTGATCAGTAGCAGTAAATGAAATTTGAAGACATGAAATTGCAGTCAATTATATATGGACCGTGCTACTACAAGCTACTTCCGGTAAAACTATGAAGATTAAGTTGACACATGTAAAACGAGAAAGATATTAATATATAATTAATTAAGTTTTAATTATTATAAACTTAAAAAATGAATATATATTTAATATTTTAAAGCAAACTTGATATAGAAAATTTTTACACGAAACACATCGTTAGTAGTTTGAAAATCATACTAGCAGAAACCGAGGTGAAATGTAAATCTTAATTAGAAAAGAACAGTTAATAACGTTAAAAGTAATGATATTTCACTTGTGAGCGAGGGCTTCCACTTATTTTACACCTCTCAAATAAGCTTATGAAGTTGGTTTAAAGTCAAGCTCAAAGTTTTCTTTTCCTGCTGATTCTGTCAAGCCCATTCCTTAGCTGTGGTTTTCTTTCTTTTTTTTTTTTCTAATTTAATTGAGAAAAAAGTCTCATCTTTAATTTTGGCTACTCACCAAACGAAAGGAGAAAAAGAAGAGGAGGGGAAAGCTGTTTTGGTCCATCCAAACGCCCCAAAAGCCTCCCCCACCGCCCCACGTCTCTCCTTGCCCCTCCTTCCCCTCCGTATTTGCAACACTGCCATTCCGTTTCGTTCAAAATCTGACTCAAGCCCTCGTCCACGTCTAGTACTGCAGCGGGGAGTATTTCGGGGAAACTTGGGCGCTGCTAGTTTAGGGCATATTTGGGTTGGAGAGCTTTCAGCTGCTGTAGCTTCTTTTAAAATCAGAAGCTCTTTAAAATAGTCCAGCTTTTGATCTAAATTCTAAAAAACTATAGTAGTATAATCTAGAAAATAAACTAAAAATTAGAAGCTGAAAAACTTAGGTTTTCAGATTCCAGCAACCAACTGCTTCTTGAGCAACAGACCCTTGGGAGTTGATTCGGATCCGCACCACGCACCGACCTTCCGCGACATGACGGCGCAACACGTTGGCTGCCGCGCGATGTCCTGCATGCGCTCTGACACTGGGGTCCACCGAGCGGGGGCCCATCTAGGGGTGGGACCTAGCAAGGCGCATCCTTGGTGGAGACTGGAGAGCCGTGGAGTCTCTGCCTGTGTGCACGGGAGGCGGGCTACGTGTCAGCTTGGCGGGATCTTCTGGGGCATGCCGGCATGTGGCCGGCCACAGGTTTTGCACGATGAGTGGTGGTGAATGGACACGAGGGGATAGATGATGTACATGTATATGAGCAAGGTCAATATTATAGCAGCTGATGGTTTTAATTAGTGTTCATGTTATCTATAGTAGACACTATAGTTAATATGTACGATAAAGAAATTTTATGTTAACTGTGATATTTTATTATTTTTGTGGGTCCCACAATCTTCTTCTATCTCTTCTCTTTCTTTCTTTTTTCCAGCTTCTCTTCCTTTCTTTACCTTCTCTTTGTTTCTTTTGCCTGCAACGAGGCTTGGAGGCTGGTGACCGCGGCGGACGCATACGATGGCGGGCGCAGGAGACGGTAACAGCGACGGCCATGGCGGACAAGGCGGACGCAAACTGCGACGACGGCGAACTCAGGCGATGACAGCGGTCACGATAGCTACAACGGACGAGGCGGATGCACGCGACGATGATTGCTGCGGTGGATGATGGCGGACGCAAGCGACGGAAACATATGCAGTGGACCAGGGTGCCGGCCATGGCGGACTACAATGGATAGGCGACAACACCGATGCGACGGCTGCGGAGGATGGGGCCGAAGTTCGCGGCAGATGCCGAAACCGACGCCGACGATGAGGCGGACGTCGGCGGTGACGCCGGCTGTGGCGGACGCTGGCGATGACGCCGGCCGCCGCGAACAAGGCGGACGTACGGTGGACGACGGTGATGGGTGCGGCGGCGATTGCGATGGACATAGTCACGGACCATCGCTACAAGCGGGCCCCACAACCTTGGGCCGCGCGTGGAGCCGGGCGACTAATTAGTCGCCCGCTCACGCTCGCGCTCCACCGCTCTCTCCTCCATGAAATTGCAAAATCCTAGCTGGAGCGTTTATCGCCGGTCATTGTACCGCTCTTAAAATTTTATACTCCCTCCATAAAAAAAAGTATGGGACACTGTTAATTTATAATATAAAATAAAAGGAGTATTTATAATAAGTTTTCGATGTTTTGTATAAACAACATCATATAATTTTAAATGTAGATAATACTTTATTATAAAAAAAATCGGACAATTTTACGATGGAGGTAGTACTCTATTACTCTTCGGACATAGACAACGGGATCCGATCACCGGCGGCTGGTTGCGAATTCAGTCGCGGTGTGGTGGGTAGCGCAGAGAATCCAAGGGAGGGGAGGTGTCCACGTCGGGTGATGCACTCCGGCCAAGTTGGCATGATTTGTCCTTGTCCGCTAGCTATGTCACTCCCCACCACCTTCTCACCAAACTCCTTTTCATCTTTGTTGCCCCTTGTTTACAGCAAATTAATTTACCTATGTTTAGCAAATCTGTGGCGACGGCGCAGTGCAGAGGCCGGTGTCTTGGCCATTCACAAATCACAATTACTTGAAGCACAAAGAAACCACACTAAATTATCGCCTTTAATTGTTCAGAAACGTAGTATTCACTCCAGAGTAAAATTCATTTACCATATCCCCTATCAGATGAAAACTTTTGGACCGTTTGGTCACTTACCTGAATTCTCCAGGCTCTCACCAAGTGGATCATGGATTCAGAAGGCAACTGCAATAAAATCAGAGAAAAGCTCTAACCTCCACAACATTTATACTTCATAGTTTTTCAGTCTCTTACCAAATACTGTGTACTATATATAGCTAGTCAGTTCTATTACAGGACGACACTTGACACGACACGAGGACTCTGAAAAACTCAAGTCCGTTCACTTGGGACATCACATTTTTATACGTAGCTGAGCTGACAAAGCAGTAAGAAGTAGTTTTCACTTGGACATGGCGCCATTGGAGTGGTTGTCCCAGCCCCAGGCGTCACCCACCTCGCCACCGCCGGGCATCTGCACCTGCTCCGGCGGGGACAGCCCGGTGAAGGGGTCGTCGCCGGCGTAGTCCAGCCCGGTGAGCACGTCGGGGACGCGGCACGCCCCCTGCCGGGGGTTCAGCGCCGGCGACAGCCCGCCCAGGTGGCCGAGGCCGCACGACAGCGCCCCCCGCGCCACCATGTCCTCCGCCATCTTCACCTGTACAAAACTCGGGGACAGCTTCAGAGTTCAGAAACAGCCGAAATGCGTGATGCCGATGTGATGATGATCAAATAATAATGCAATGCAGTGTGCAGAGATGAAATGCATGATCACCTTGACCCGGAGGGCCTCCACGTCTGATTTGAGGATTCTGTTGTCCGTGACCGCCGTCGTGAATTGCTGATTGGCATCTGTCAACTGCTTGAAAAGCGATGCGTTTTCGCCCCGGAGCTGGTCAACCTGACGAAAGAGCACACGAATTTTGAAATCTGAATAAACCCAGAGACCATCACTCAAAATTACAGTACCAATTGGCACAATATTTTGTTACTCAATCTGATATATGGATGGTGCTGTTTGAATTTTTAACATTAGCAAAGGCGCAACGGGTACAAATCAACTCAGTTTACCTGCGTCTCGAGATCAGCTAAGTGAGCTTGCTTTCTCTTCCTTGATCGACGAGCAGACTCCCGGTTGGAAACCATCCTGTAATTTGAAGCCAGCAACCGTTTCATGCAAGTTCTTTGTCAAATATTCCTTCTGAAAAGTAATGTTTACTTCTACTACTAGCGAATACGCCCATAATTTTCATGCCGTGACAGACATAATGCTTGACATAATCGCTGATGTTCTTGGTGTACCTTCTCATTCTCTTAACGTCCAGTGGGTTTGTGCTTTGTTCGCATGGACCGCCCTCTATATCCAACAGCGACTCACTGTCAGAATCTGAACCACTTGTGCCTCCCAGAGTTTGGCTCTCCTTCATGTTCAGAGTGGTAGCTGACGTGGGACTTGCTGCTGCTGATCACAGAAAATTGAACAAATAGTGAGCAAGAACAATTAAAGAACTGAGCATTGTTTGTGCCTCATCATTAAATGCAATTTTGATGCAGTAACAGCACTTGTACTGTACTACTGTCCATGCATGTCCATTGCTAAAATCTCCATGTGTTGAAAACTCCAGGTTGCATGTGTTTTTTCAGTGTGCAGTACAGTAGCAAATCATTACATACATGGATGAGTGACTGTTTTTGGTGTGCAAACTGCAGTCTTATTAACTGATGAAAATTGTGGAAGAGGACGTGTGTTAGGCCATACCACAGATTGATGATTGCGACTCAATTGTGTAGACTGCAGGATGCCGTGCGTTGAGGCTCTGGGACTGGGGCCATATGTGATTGGGAATGACCCCAGTGATGGTGCTCTGCTTGAAAGAAAAACAAAAGCATAATTAATCGAGTAATCAATCATGCATATCAAGAATCAAGTACAATTTAAGATAAGCAACCAAAACTTGTATGTATATGCTGCTACTTATAATTAGTTGTCAGTATGTACTAGTACTAACAATCATCTTCATTACCTAAATAACTTACTTATCATCAGTTCTCAATAACAAGTTTTTTTTTTTTCGAGGATGTTCTCGATAACAACTTAATCAACCCTGTCATGTAAACTCTCCTGTTAGGCTGTTAACCTGAAAAATGATTTCTCCTCTTCCCTTCCCATGCTTAGAATTCAGGACTCCCTCTTATCATGCTATTCAAATATTTTTTCGTGAAACATGAAACATCGTTTGTTTGAAGTTTGAAGACTAAAATTGTGTGTGGTGTGTGAGCGTGTGTCTCTTCTATATGATCTAAAAGAAACATCCTTCATTTTTTTTTCTCTCTTTTTTTTTCTTGTTCTCTGCTTTCCCGCTGTATTTACTCCCCTCCAACTTAATACAATGATACGCAAAAGCTTATGCTTATTCGCGCCAAAAAAAAAAGAGTTTTGAACTAGCAAAAAAAACTGGCAAACAGTCTTCAATTTGAAAGGTGTTGCAGGAGGTGAACAGTAGCGATTAAAAATTTGCAGGCAACAAATTCTAGTCAAGCATAATATGGACCGTGCTACTACCAATAGAACAAGAATCTTAGCCGCTCTTTAATTAAGCACACGAATTAATAATACTCCACCCGTTTCGAAATGTTTGACACCGTTGACTTTTTAGCACATGTTTGACCGTTCGTCTTATTCAAATTTTTTTTTGTGAAATATGTAAAATTATATGCCTACATAAGATATATTTAACAATGAATCAAATAATAGGAAACGAATTAATAATTACTCAAATTTATTTTTTGAATACGACGAACGGTTAAACATGTACTTAAAAAGTCAACGGCGTCAAACATTTCGAAACGGAGGGAGTAAGTAGTACTCCACTCTTTTAATCAAGCACAAGCATGATCAACAGAATAATCACTCACCGTCACCGAGTCCGCGAAGCCGAAGCTGGAGAGGTCGGCGGCGGAGAACATGGCGAACGGCGGCGGGTGCGGGCCGCCGCCGGGCTTCTGGTCGGCGGCGGCGTCGGCGTCGTCCTCCCCCCTCTCGCCGTGGAAGAACGCCTCGAAGTTCAGCTCCGACGGGCACTTCTTCATCTCCTCGTGTGGTCTCTGCTGCTGCTGCTGATTCTTCCAGCGGTGGTGAATTGATGGTGGTGAACTGGTGGTGGTGGCGTCGGAGTCGGATGCTTTTAGAGATGCCCCAGCGAGGCAGATCACCGAGGGAGGAGAAGGAGAAGGAGAAGGGAAAGCTCCTCTTTTTCGCCCCCCACAAAGCTGAGCTGCCCACCCGTGCGCGGCTGGAGCGGTGTCAGTCCGGCGTGGAAAGAGGCTAGAGTATCATCCTTGCCCCTCTTTCCCCCGCATATTTACCACCCCCTGCCATTGGGGGTCCTTCTCCACGTGTACTCCACTCGCAAGCGGTACTTGTTAGGAAGGTACGCTGTAGGTGGTCTCTTCCTACCTCCCTAGTGGCCGGCTCCGGTGCCGGCCGTCAGATCTCCGATGCCGCACACGATGGGGAGGAGGCGGCGGCAGCACGACCACTGCCACATGAGGAGGAGGAGGAGGATGATTTGGCGGCGGTGACGTGCGGCACCGACCATTGCAACGAGGAGAGACTGCGTGCAACCGTGCGAGGAGGTAGCGGAAGCGTGCTCCGCGAGGGAGCCACGTGGATTCTAAGATTTATTGAATCATAATTCACATATTCAATAGAGAAATATTAGTAAAATTTTACAGATTGCTAATATTTTAAATCTGCTTCGTGATTGCTCTAGTAAGCTTCTTCAACAACTCGTGCGGCCTTGTTGAATAACAACAAATAACGATCAATCATGCCTCTGAGATTAATAAAAAAAGGTAGCAGCAGCAAGCTTCCAGGATCGATCAATTAGTTGGCAAGACAGCGAACGGCGACGGCGTCCTGGTTCTGGGCTTGGAACCTTGGCAATCTCCTTCCCCACCTCTCCTCCTACCTCCAAATCCTTTGCTTAGCTTCTAGAGTCTTTTAGCCCCTTGTATCCTTCCACCTTCCACCTCAAAACCTTCCACTATTGTAATAGAAATCAGTGGCTTCTTGTATTGGATTCGCACTGCTACTTCTGAGTTTGTTATTGTTCCAAGCGAGATAACTGGGATCCTAACAATCTGGTATCAGAGCCACCATTCCCCCACCAAATTCCACCATGAGTGACCAAGAGTGCTTGGAGGCCAATCATAGGCTAGAGGAGAAGATCGATCTGATTTTGAAGAAGTTGAATGAGATAGAAGCTAACAGGAGCAAGTTCTTCGAGGAGATGAGCGCCTCCATCAAGGCGACCACTACTGTCCTCACGGCTGCATCACATCCTCCACTCTAGGCACCACCTTCTTCGACGCCCACCACCTGTTTGATGAAGTGCTCCAACGACGATCGTCCTTGGGCGACGTCGAGCTCAGGCCACATTGACAAGGAGACTGCTCCAACAGTTGCCCTGGACCTTGGGGATGGCGAGGACAAGGTTCATGACCCCTGCATCGTCACCAAGGACTCATCCAAGGTCACGCCCACCATGTGTTCGATGAAATGCTCCAGCCCCGATACTAAGCTCGATCTCACCATGGTTGCGGAGGTTACCTATGCCAGTGCAGCCACTACCTCTATGGAGTTGGTAACTGCTCAGGAAGCCATTGGTGCCATGTACAGCGACACCTCTGACCATTCCAAGGTGATGCACACCAAGTGTTTGACGGTTGTCCTCGATGCCATTGGTGACATCGGTCAAGCTATGGTTGTGTTCCAGACCTGGACAGATGCATTCAAGGACGATCCAACCTCCGTTCAGTTCATGGACTTTTTCTCATCAAGTATGATGGCTAACATCAAGTGGAACACACCAATGCCCACTAAGTGTTCGGTACAGTGCCTTGGGCATGGTAGCATGGCATTGATGCCTACAAACGCTTTTGATGTTAATCCATGGCCACCTCCTACTCTAGAAAAATATAGAAGTCAAGCAGTTGTGCATATGTTGTTATTTGAGACACTATTCAATGAGGAGCTAAGGTTGGAGAGAATTGAATTGAAGCCATGGCCACCTCCAACCTACGATGGAGTAATTAGTGGATGGGATTCACAGCCTATGGCTGGTCCAGAATTCAAACTCTATTGGGCAAGAGTACGTCGTTTGCCACCTTGGCCGCCACCTATCGAAGTAAGTTGTCTTGCATTGGTGTGTCATGACAATGTAATGATTTTCACTGAGCTGAAGGATATTAATTTGCATTGGGGTGAGCTGAAACCATGGCCCCCACCAAGTCAAACAAACTTTAAAAATATTATGGTTCAGCCCGAGCAATGCAAGTATTGGGAAATTAGAGTGGAAATGAGTATATTTGCTAGGAAGGAGAAGTGGAATTTACTTAATCAGAAAAGTTGCACAATGGTTGCAATATCTAGCTTGAAGGAGCATGTCAATGGGCAAGAATAGATCTGGTGTAGACCTTGGAATCCTAGTGACTACAAGGTCTCCCCTGACATAATTATGTTGATTACTTCGTCCGTACTGCACCCCTATCATTTGGACCATATTGTTAGCCTTACATATCCTGAAGGTTTGGACACTCTAGTTAGTCATAAGGTGGTTCAGTTTGGGAGGGCTGATACTGCATGCAGTCATCAAAATAAACATACAATTGTTAGGACAATAGGGACATTTGTTAGGCCTGAGCTTGGTACTGGGAATGGTACACACATATTACTTGTTTCAGAGGCAGAAGCTGGATATGTGTCCATGAGGAATTTGCTTGAACTGACAAGGAATGCTAGGCAGTGGCATAATTCCATGGTTGAGTATTTGTCATGGTTTGTGGATGCATGGATGGTTGCCAAACATGCAAGTAATTTTGGTTGGTATCTTGGTTGGGCTTCCCAAATTAAAAATATGGTGAAGAATTTGTTGCGACAGGCAAATAGGACCAGCAATTTTGACACTTCTATACTTGAGATGAACACACATGTTTAGAAACATTCAGCTTATACTCAAGTGCATAGCAGAGCTGAGGTAGTTACTGTTAAACCTGAAACAAAGGAGCTATTGAACCCTGAACTCTAGTCCTTTGCTATGCTTGTCAGCAACAAGATTGAGGAAAATGATTTTGTATTGTTGCTTCTGAAACATCTCACTTCCTTAAGATTGATAGCTAAGATTGCATTGATCATGCCATGGGATCTAGCTGAAAGCGAAGGACAAATTTATAAAGCTTTTGGGACAGTACAAGTGTGCAATATAAATCAAGAGTGGAGCTTTGCAAGTTCAAAAGTTTATTTGATATCGACTTGCGGACAAGTCGAATTTCAAGGAGAGGGGATTGTTAGGATCCGTGGGCTGTACGTGGGCCAATTCAGCTGCTACGCTTACAAAGGCCCAATCATGTCTATGAGATTAATACAAAAAAGGCAGCAGCAGCAAGCTTCCAAGATCGATCAATCAGTTGGCAAGACGGCGAACGGCGACAACGTCCTGGTTCTGGGCTTGGAACCTTGGCGATCTCCTTCCCCACCTCTCCTCCTACCTCCAAATCCTTTGCTTAGCTTCTAGAGTCTTTTAGCCCCTTGTATCCTTCCACCTTCTACCTCAAAACCTTCCACTATTGTAATAGAAATCAGTGGCTTCTTGTATTGGATTCGCACTGCTACTTCTGAGTTTACTATTGTTCCAAGCGAGAGAACTGGGATCCTAACGTAATCTTGACCATTTAGGGTCCTAGGTTAGGGTCATAATGACAAGAGGGTCAAAAAAGGGGGAAGATAGAGGGGGGGAGGGGAGTCGTTGGTTCTAGAGGGATGACCGTGGGTGTTGGAGGACTGACGGTGGGATGCACCATCGGCGCCGTGGGGACGGAGGAGAACGATGGGTCAGCGTCGGTGGTAAGGGCTAAACAAAGCAGTTGGTTTGGAGCTAGGTGGTGATAGATCATGCGGTGGAGTACTTAATGGAGACGTGAATTAGGGGAGGGGGGAGGGGCTCGCCGGTGTTGTTTGTGCCTTCTGGCCAACCAATGATGCTTGGTGGCGGCATCAGTGCTCGAGGAAGTGTGCGGGGGCAAGCTCGCGTCACGCTTGTGCTGCGTGCGGCTAGGGAAGGAGAATGGGAGGAAAAGGATAAGATCATATTGTTACGTACGAATCTTAAAGCATATAGTTGTCCAAAATACGAAAGACATGAGCTACGATTTTATGTCATAAGATATACTCATCTCTAGCTCATTCAGTAGTATAGATTAATGTCCTCCGTTTCACAATGTAAGACTTTTTAACATTGCCCATATTTATATATATGCTAATGAATCTAGACATTATTATATATATAGATTTATTAGCATCTATATAAATGTGGATAATGCTAAAAAGTTTTACACTGTGAAACAGAGGAAAGTACCATTTTAAGCTGATGATGCGTTCTTAATTAGAAAACCACTAGTTGACTAGTTGTAACGAGGCTATATATAGGAATTGAAGATGGATTCTCGTTCAGACCAGATTTCGGCCCATCCACGTCCAATGTTAGGTGGTAAAAGTTCAATTTTCATCCTTCAACTCTATATCGAGTTTTATTCGTGTCCCTTGTCTAAAAAAAAATCTACCTTACTGAGTGGTTTCGATAATAGTTTTATCACATATGATACAGTATAGGTTTAACTGGACCCAGGTATATGTGAAATCCTCCCTTTCTTCTACATCTTTGAATGACGCGAGTGACAGTAAAATGCATAGATGTGGCGATAGTGCTACCATATATTGCATCCTGTGTCGCCATTATCACACACGAACGATAACCATATATTGCATCCTGTGTCGCCATTATCACACACGAACCACAACGCAAGTGTGACAAGGGCTCCATGGTCTCCGTCCCATGCTTTGCCTTATTCTATGTCCTCGTCGTGACACTAGACAACCTTATCGACGAGATTGACCATTTGGAGGGCCTCTTCTCTTCGCCTCATCAAACAATTCCTCTGTTTGCACATTTTTACCACAATCAGCCACCCAGTTCCCTGATCCCCTCACCTATTCTCATTGAAAATAAAACTAAACAAAACTGACGTATTACATATTATATTCAAAACATTTAATGGGTAGCATCAAAATTCCAACAAAAATATGAATTATTGGATTAGTAAGAGCAAGTCTAATAATACAGCCGATTGCCAGTGACAGTAGTATCCAGGTCATCAAAAACCTTCATAAGAGCTATCAAATACAATAACAGTTATAATAGGATGGTCCACCATATTATCTAAGAGAATAATTAACTCTGACAAAAGCACACCAAACCTTCTCTCTCTACCTTGTCTCCGTCGCGCCAGCCACCACACACCATCCATTTATTTCTGATATCTTTTGTGTACTCTCCCATCTTCTTCCTTGTTTTTTTATGAACACAAGCAGCAGGCCAAGCTTGCTCTTGAGCTTATCATGGGCTGTCTCCCGAGTCCTTACACGTGGATGCTGTGTCAGCCCGCGGCACCGCCTATCGCCGCCATGATGGCATGTCCTCGAGCTCCTCTAGTCATCTTCATGACAACCTTGAGCTTCACGGGTAAGCTAAGAAGCGGTCGCAAGTGAGTCCGCCCGCTGGAGGTCTGGAGCAAGCTAAGCAATGGTGTGACGGTAGCGAGCAAGCAAGGAGATGACGACGATCCCGCGGCAATCTTTAGCTCCTTCTCTCCTCATCAACGTCTTCATATGGGAAGTTGTGCTGTAGTCGGGTGATAGGATAGTCGCCGGCTCACATTCTCTCTCACTCCCTCTCCCTTCCAACCCATCACCACAGTCGACGTGGTCTCCTTTTTGCCAGTCCACGGTGTCTTATTATACCTGCTCTAATATTTGATAAGGTAATGATGTGATTTAAAAAAAAAACAAAATTCAGTTGCAAATGCACAGGCATTCGTAGACCAATCCTACCACGCCGACCAAACACTACCTTCCCCGCCACTAGCTTATCCTCCTCGTCTTCCCTTCCATCCCCCAACCCAACCCACCACCGCCTCGCCGCGGTCGCCGGCGAGAGGCGCCGCGCCGCGCGCGTCGAGAGGATCGCCTCCTCCTCCTCCTCCTCCGGCAGCCATGTCCTCCATCCACTTCTTCCCGGCCACCTCCCAGGCCGCCGCCCCGTCGCGCCGCCCCCTCACCAAACCCTCCCCAAAACCCCCCGCCGCCACCGCCGCGTACCACCGCGGTGGAGGCAACGAGCCGGTGCTCTTCCCGCGCCTCTTCCTCAGGAGGCGTGCCCGGCCCGCCGCGGCGCCGGCCGAGGCGCCGCCGGTGGGCCCCGACGGCAGCAGCAGCGGCGGCGGGGGAGGAGGAGGGGAGGGGGGCGGGGGCGGAGGGGACGACGAGGAGGATGAGGGGACGAGGAAGGGGCTGCTGCCGGAGTGGCTCAGCGTCACGACGGACGACGCCAAGACGGTGCTGGCCGCCATCGCCATCTCGCTCGCCTTCCGCTCCTTCGTCGCCGAGCCGCGCTTCATCCCCTCGCTCTCCATGTTCCCCACCTTCGACGTCGGCGACCGCATTGTCGCCGAGAAGGTCCGTCTGCTCTTCCTTGACTTCTTTCCTTTTTGTTTTTGTCAACAGAGGATTCAGATTTTACTTAAATGTGCTGATTACTGAGTTCCGGGTGCACACATTTGCCTAATGTTTCTGATAAAATGTGTGCCTTTTGAATTTCGACTTGGGTAAGTAATCAATACAGCACAATCGTAGAAATTTGTTCACGTACTTGTTACTTGTTGGTTTGCTTCCTGGTTGCGTAGCATATGATGATCACTGCCAAATTTTGTTTAGACGATAACCTGGTATAAGCATTGGTAAAACAAAATCCCCAACATACTAGAATTCCGCATTGACATCAGCAAATAGGCATATGGACACATGACACATGTTCACATTATCATGCTCACCTCTTCAGGCAATGGCTGATCTTTTGCATATTGTTTTGTCCAGCCATCAGTCAAACAGTCATATATAGCTTGAGTTAGCTATAAAAATTATGAATGAGCTGTTTTAAATGGGTTTCACAGCACTTCTAAGTGTAACAGGGAAGCAGGCGTAGACAGTCCGATTGTTGGTTAACATTTTAGGACATATTTTTTTTTTCATTTTTGTGTTAAATTGTAAGAAATGATCATCGTCTAGTTAGATAGCATGCCTTAATATGTTCTATGCCTCCTGTTGGCAGTAAAAAGTTCTGAAATGAGGCTATTTATTTTGTAAAAAACTGCCTTCACAAGACTTGTTCATAATCTCAATAGACTTTGATCATATTGGGGATATTTGGAGTAATATACGATAACCTACATAAGTATAGAAAACAATGACAATATTCCACATAAAAAAGAGAGCATGACAATATGCACCCTTTGAATTGCATTAATCTTTCTACATAATCCTTAGTCCAAAGTATGTGCTTGTTGTCATTAACAGAACTAGCACGGTGGCCCACGCAGATTGCGCGGCTAGCATCACTATATTTTCTCTCATATAATAGCATATATGTTTTCTCATTATATTATTTAAATATATTAAAATGACAACATAATTTTAAATTTTGCAATAACTTTACAAAACTACTAATGTGTAATATTCATATTGTATTTTATATACGTGTTAGTTATTAATTATTTTTAATATCAAATTTTAGTTATTTGTAAATTATATATATTCCTATATGGACTCTAGACTTGTCTTTTAATATTTCTTTTTTTAATTCTGAATTTTCTGTAAATTGTATTTCTATATAGACTCTATGCTCTTCTTCCAATATTATTTATTTTATTTCTGAATTTTTATTATTTCTAATTGTATTTCTATGTGGACTCTAAACTCATCTTTCAATATTCTTTAATTTTTAATTTCGAATTTCAGTTACTTCTAAATTGTATTCCTATATTGATTTTAAACTCTTCTTCCCATGTTTTTCTTAATTTCGAATTTTAGTTATTTGTAAATTGTATTTTTATACGGACTCTAAACTCTACTTTTAATTTTATTATGTTTATTTCAAATTTTAGTTTGTTTTAAATTCCTATATGGACTCTATACTCTACTTCTAATATTTCTTATTTTTTAATTCCGAATTTCTATTTTTTTTCTTAATGTATTTCTATATGGACTCTATACTCTACTTCTAATATTCCTTAATTTTAATTCCGGATTTCAGTTATTTCCTAATTGTATTTTTATATGGACTCTATACTCTACTTTTAATATTCCTTATTTTTATCTGATTTTAGTTATTTCCTAATTGTATTTCTATATGGACTCTAGTCTCCTCTTCTAATATTTCTTATTTTTTAATTCCTTTCAACTATTTCTAAATTGTATTTATAAATGGACTCTAGTCTCCTCTTCTAATATTCCTTATTTTTTTAATTTCGAATTTCAGCTATTTCTAAATTGTATTTCTATATGGACTCTGCCTTTTCTTTTTCTCCGATTAATGTGAGAATTTCTAGGCCATGAGAGCGAATATGGAGGCTCCTTTTTCTGTTCCTTTAATAATATAATAGATGTCACAATTCTCTCAAACAGTTCCTAGTACATCTTGGGCACAGGGTTTGACCTATCGGAACACTGATTTGTATCGGGGGTCACCGAAGTTCTAAAATTTCGGAAATATTGCGGAAATTTTGGACGATTTTTTTTTTAAAAAAATGAATTCAAATTTAAAAATTGTGGGCGAAATTTCCAAAAAAAGAACAAAAACAGATAGCAACACTCGCTCTGTTTGGCAGCCATACAAGCAGCAGCTGCTGCATCACAAATTTGCGGCAATTCTTAACTACTGCAGCTGTGGCAACCAAGCTGGAAAAATACCAAGCTGAAAATGCACAAGGAAATATACCAATCTCGTCCTAGAACCAATAAGCCCAACCATTCTTCCATCAACTTCTAGAATATGAGATGCACATGAACAGAACTAGCTGGTTGTTGAAGAATATACTGAGAACAAACAAATGTGAAGAAGAGGGATAACCAAGCTGGTTGTTGAGCACCATCACCTTCACCGGCAGGTTCTCGACGTGGATCATGGCGAGCTCCTGGATGTTCATCAGGAAGCTGCCGTCGCCATCGATGTCGACCACGGTGGCGCCTGTGTTGGCCACCGCGGCACCGGCGGCGGCCGGCAGGCCGAAGCCCATTGCGCCTAGCCTGGCGGATGAGAGCCACTGCCTGGGTCTCCTGTAGGTCTAGTACTATGTCGCCCACATCTGGTGCTGCCCGACGCCCGGCTGGAGCGGCTGCAGGCGACGGCTGGGGGCGCCGGTGGTGGGCTGCGTCGGGGCGGCGAGGCGGCGACCGGCGTCGAGGCGGCGACTGGCGACTTGGCGAGATGGCGATTTTTTTCGATCTGGGTGTGGTGCGGCGCAATGAGGGGAGGCGGAGGGGGGGGGGGGAGGGGAGAGAACGGCGATTTAGGGTTAGGGGAGAAAATCGCGTCAAAATTTTTTTGGCCGAAATATTTGACCAGAGCTCACTTACAATCGGGACCCACCGAAACGCCCGAAATTTCCGAAATTCCGAAATTTCCAACGCCGCTTCGGCATAATACTGCTTTGTTTTATCCAACTACCTTTTCTAGTTGTGATGATTGATTAGTCCATTATTAATATTTTAACTACGATGAATCAGGATACCAAATTCATTGTGGTTGTTGCTTATTTTCATTTGCTGAATTCCAACCTTTAGTGTCTTTATAAGTTCCAAAATTTGTTTAAATTTGCAAGATGGTATGATGGACCACTATTAAAGGTCACCTGCATGGGTGTATAACTTCACCCTATATATTGTTATTCATGTTGAGTTTGTTTATATTTCTGTCAAAAGATGTCTTTTTATATCTTACTAAGCAATGTATTCACATCATATCATAAATTTACCATATGAATGCTTTTCAGGTTACATACTACTTTAGAAAGCCATGTATAAATGACATAGTAATCTTCAAAAGTCCACCAGTGCTGCAGGTACTTGCATATTAGCTAAAAGTGTGGTGTTTTGGGAATTTGGATGATGTATGCTGTTTTTCTTGATATCACTGTGAATGTTTCTGTTCAGGAGGTCGGTTATACTGACAATGATGTTTTCATCAAACGAATTGTTGCCAGGGAGGGAGATGTTGTTGAGGTTGCTTTCAAACTCAGAAACTTCTTTTTCATGTGTATAACTATATCTTGTAATCTTCACTTAATTAGTTTCTTTTTCTGTCTATGAATTCCTTCCTGCAGTCTGTGTGTGTTAATTTCAACACCATGAAATTCTTTGAAATTTTTTAGGTAGTCCAAGGAGTGTACTAAAATTGGGAAACGTTTACTCCATACTGTTTAAGCATTGGAGAAATCATTATGTCTATTATGTGATCACAAAATAGATTTGTGATCTTTCCATCTTCCTGTGCTCACTTTGTGCCATGAGCTGCTTCATGGTCTCTTCCACATGGCATGATACTCCACGTCAGCTGCACCAGGCTCAAAGGCAAGGCCCGCTATGGCAACTCCTCAGCCACATGGCAGTTCTACTTTGGGGATGGTGGCGTCAGTCTTGCAGGAACGGCATTGATGTTTGAGATGCTGAGTGTGGATGTGAATGCTGGAGCAGTCTCACTCCCACTTGCAGTGGCTAGGGCGGTGATGCTGTCACTGATGATGAGTCTTGATATCTTGTTCTCGTATGTTAGCCTACAATGAGTCTGAGGTCTTATATTCTTCTATGTTAGCCTCCGCTGCCACTTTCTGCCCTCTTCTCCTGCATTGTTGTTCTTCAGCACTGTTCTTCCAGATCAGTTGTTTTGAGCTAGAATTTGCGACAGGATGACATGTCTCATGGAACTTTAGTACTTGTGAAGTATAACATAAGCAATAGAAAAATCCTTACCCTATGAATTGTTTGGAGTGACCTACTTACTGTGCTCAAGTATTAATTTAGGTTCTTTCTTTCTTTCTTTCTTTTGAAACACTGTGACATCCTCAAACAACAAAATACTTAATTTTCTTTTCATCTTATTGCAGGTTCATAAAGGAAAACTAGTTGTCAATGGTGAAGTTAGAAATGAAGAGTTCATTCTTGAGCCACCTTCTTATGACATGAACCCAGTGGTAAGATATTACTGAGCCACCCATGAATGATACATGAGCTCAATAATGTAACAACCAACCAAATATAGTTTGAACCACATTCCCCAGTTAAGGCTGATGAGCAATAAGAGGATTAAGAAAACACAAATGGTTTATTAGTTTTGATTCACTGACACTACATATGTGGATGTGTCAGTGGAATGAATGGAGACATTTGAAGAAACAATCTTGATTAGATCCCTTACTGTTACTGATTTTTAAATACTTTATCTGCATTAATAATCAGACGTATATCATGACGAATTACATATAAAAACTTGCATTTTGCGTGTGGTATACCTCCAAGTTAGCTGAAGACATAAAATTTCTATAGAATCTATTGAATAGTGCTCACTAGCCACACCTAGGTGGATATAGATATGGTTACCACTATTTATAGATACATTATTGTGTATGGTTTCTTGTGTTGTGTGCTGTGTGCATATTCTGTACATATGCATGAACATGAAGTTGTCAACAACACTTCATACTTGATTTATGTTTCAATCCTTGTAGAAGAAAAATGAACATGATTCTTTTCTGGGTTATATTTTTGTGTTTGTTGATACTATGTTTTTCATGACAGCAAGTACCTGAGAACTCAGTTTTTGTAATGGGAGATAACCGAAACAACAGTTATGATTCACATGTGTGGTAATACTCTCTGCTGATTTTCCCATGTTACTTACTATTAACTTGTTTTGTATCTTAATTGAATTGGCCTGTACAATACTGCTATTATTTTCCTCAGGGGCCCTCTTCCTTCTAAGAACATATTGGGGAGATCCATTTTCCGGTATTGGCCTCCTGGCCGAATAGGGAGCACTACTACTGATTGCCTCATCCCTGAGATAAATCCAAGCTCGCTTATTGATGTCAAACTGGCAAAGTAGAAGTTCAGGCATTGATTATTGCAGTGTGAAGTTTGCGCTTCATGTAAGCTCCTATTCTTTAATATTCCCTCTCTCCTGGAAATTCGGAGGAATATTTGACAGCAGGCCACGTAGAAATTAGAAAGGAGAACACATTTGGTTCTCCTTGATGTCACAAAGAATGCTAGCAACTAGCATGAGCATAGAAACCATTTTGTTTCAAGGTTTCTGCGACTCTCGCTCTTTGTTGTATATTAAGACTGTAAGGATGTTGCCTTAGTGATTCGCATCAAATGATTCTTCTTGTACATCACGTTTTGTAGCACCACGTGTGTATCATCCTCATACAGTGCTTGACAAAAGATGTGTAACGCGTTGAGCCGGCAGTTCACTTCATTGCCTTACATGTTGCTAATGCTGACAGATTCTTCAGAATTCAAGTTACTGCCATCCTTTTGGTCTGTATGAACAATTGCTCCCCCGTGTCGGTGTACTCATGGATGGCATATAAATATTTAGGTTTAAAGAAGTGGATTGAAAAATATATATTGGTTATCAACAATACAATTTCCCAAACTATATATGATGATTCTATGAGCAGGGATCCTGCATATTTTTCAGACGGGAGAAATCTGAAATCTGTGCAACCTATATATATATCAATCCATCCACGCGGCACGTCCCTTCAATATCAACACGGTGGCGTGCACAATACACAGTCGCACAGAAGAATAACAAACAAATTGGTGGGTGTTAGTTTCCCTCTACTGACTGAAATCGCTTGCTTGCTTTAGTTTAGTCGCGTTGGCATGGAAGTAAAACCCATATGTAGTCAGATTAGATTCCCTCCTCACGCAGCAATTGGCAAATGCTTGGTTGGTTCGCAAACGCACTACTAAGAGTGAATAAACAGTCACTGCAACATGGCCCAGCAGCAAATTAAGCAGGATAAGGCCATCATTTCGATCCAAACCGGCCAACCAAGCAAGAAAACCAGCAACACGTCTCGATGTCATCACATGTACATGATCTCCAGCGATATAGAGCGCGCGCGGCGACGAGTCACGACTGCAATTTGCGACGCAAGAAACCTCCTCCCTTTAGATCGCGGCAACACATACGTTATCTCTGACAAACAACCGTGAAAAGAATAATGGCCGTTTCGGTAGATCGATCTCCAATTGACGATCGAATTGGGAAGAAGCACCTCTAACCTTACTGCTCCCTCTGATGTGGTGTTCACTGATATATAGACTCACAAGCTATGGAACCGATATGCCAACCACTCAAAAACAGAGAAAAGTAAATTAGAGATTCATGAGCTGTGAAAAATAATTAAGGGCCGTTTTCTAGCTGTCCTATTCATGGATATGATCAGTTGGTAAGTGCCTGCAGGCACCTAGCCAGAGACTATCCCGCCGTATTATTTCGACCAAATTCTCCAAGCAAACATGGGAAGATAGATACGTACTCCTACGCGTGTGCCGTGGCCGTACGTACGTGTGCCTGCATCTTCACCGCAAGTCATGCACATGCGCATGTGCTTCATCCTAGCCTACGTTGCTGTTCCCGCTCGCCACACACTTTCGCCTTTCTGACTTACACGCGCGTATATATACACGCAGCACGTCTGCACCGGCCGTTTCACCATTCCTCGAACACCATCATCCACAAACACACAAGTACATCTCGATCGAAGCTAGCTAGACTAGAGCACGCACACGTACGATCCATCGTCCATGGCGGGCGTCGCTCGCATGCTCGCGGCCGTGGTCTGCGCGATCATGGCGGCGGCGGCGATGGCGGCCGGCGGCGTGGGCGCGCTGGAGCCGAGCGGGTGGGTGAGGGCGCACGCGACGTTCTACGGCGGCGCGGACGCGTCGGGAACCATGGGCGGGGCGTGCGGGTACGGCAACCTGTACGCGCAGGGGTACGGCACGAGGACGGCGGCGCTCAGCACGGCGCTGTTCAACGACGGCCTCGCCTGCGGGCAGTGCTACAAGCTCGTCTGCGACCGCAAGACGGACCGGACGTGGTGCAAGCCGGGCGTCTCCGTCACCATCACCGCCACCAACTTCTGCCCGCCCAACTGGGACCTCCCCAGCGACAGCGGCGGCTGGTGCAACCCGCCGCGCCCCCACTTCGACATGGCCCAGCCCGCCTGGGAGAAGATCGGCATCTACCGCGGCGGCATCATCCCCGTCATCTACCAAAGGTAAACAACACAATCACATATGTCTAGTGGTTGTTGCAGTGACCTGAATAGCACTCTAAGGTTCTAAGTTTAGATCTTCATAGGAGTGAATTTCAGATTATATTGTTTGAGGGACTGAGTTTCCGATTCAAGACGATTTGAGAGGCTGGATAAAAAATACCATTCTCTAAAAAAAATTATCACCTTCGACATCGCAACATCGATCAACCATTGATGATTGATTCTACTGGGTGGCGGAGTCAGAAAAACATTCACATATAAGGCTGAGCTAATGAAAGTTCAAATATTTTCACAACCACATAGTATTTTTTAAGATTATAATGAGAGCTATGGATCTAGGCATTAGGCTCGAGTCCTGGCTGCCCCATGCCTGATGCCGCCTCAAATTTGTACTACCACCGTAAAAATCACTTTATTTTTGATGTTTTTGTGTAGGGTTCCTTGCATGAAGAAGGGCGGGGTGCGGTTCACCATCAACGGGCACGACTACTTCCAGCTGGTGCTGCTGACCAACGTCGGGGCGGCCGGCTCGATCAAGGCCATGGACGTGAAGGGCTCCAAGTCGCCGGACTGGATGGCCATGGCGCACAACTGGGGCGCCCAGTGGCACTCGCTGGCCTACCTCACCGGCCAGGGCCTCTCCTTCCGGGTCACCATCACCGATGGCCAGACGCTCGTCTTCCCCAACGTCGTTCGCCCCGGATGGAGGTTCGGCCAAACGTTCGCGAGCAACCTACAGTTCAAGTGAGCCACCGATCGAAGCTTCTATATAGGCGCAGCTAGCATCGTCGTGCATATGCGTGAAGGATTTAATTTGGCGTCCAAACTTTATATATACTTCTTTTCCAAAATGATCGATCACTCTCTCAATTTGGATGCTGATGGGGGTTGATTTACTATGGTATTGTGTAATTAATTACCAGCCTGAAACCAACATTTTCATTGGGCTTTTGTATGTATGTGCGATGTACATAAAGAGTTCGATCTAAATGATTCTTATGGAAGTATGATTTTCACGCGATTTGAGTAAACTCCAAATTTGGTGTTTAGTTGAGTAGACCATAAGTTGGATTCCCTTGAGGAGATAATTACAAGGTTCTTAATTAGTGTGTTAAATTTGTAACACCTTCTGGTATATAGCTATTTTGGTTCAAAATCCGTAAAAAGATCTCAGATAATAAAATTGTCGAACGATCAACTTGTTGGAAAGTTTTTGTAGGCAGTGGCGAGTTACATTGGGGTCCAGTAGATCGTGTATAGTTGTGCTTGCTTGTTAATACTACCTCCGTCTAAAAAAAATAAATAAATCAAATTTAACTTACGAATATGGACGGATGCTTATTGAGATTCACAGCGAAAGAAATCAATTTTAACTTATGGATATGTTACAACCGTGCGCGTAAGTAAGGTCGATCTACACGCGATGACTATACTTTGTTTAAGATATTCGCAACGGGAAATATAACCTTGAAGCTAGCTTACCTTGTGCGAAAGATTATTAGTCAAAACGGTGAAGTGCATATGTGGGTTTCCAGCGTCAATGCACCTAGCTAGAGGCAGCTATATGTATATAGCTTGAACAGTAAGCGTTAGACTCTGCAGCTAATTCAAGCAATGGCGTTGAGAATTCGTTCCCCACAACATCCCTCACATGCATATGAAGCTACTACGTACTTGGGATTTCGTACTAACGGTTCAGTTTTCTCTTCTTGCCGGCCCAGTCCACTTCCTCTTCCGTTGAAAAACGAGATTTGAAGGAAGAAACGTCTCTCTATTGTGTTGAGGATTGAACAGGGGACTTTGGTATTACTACTACACTATAAAGTGTATCTGGCTTCGTCTTCCATTTGTCTTATCGCGATAACCGAATTGAGCTAGATCGAGCGTAGGCGATCGAGGTGCCCGGTGCCGGCAAACGATCAAGCTTGGGGACCAACATGATGGATGGGAGTTGGGTAACGAGAAGACTCGCTGTCGCCGACACTGAAACCTGCTACGGCGGCGCCACCGTGCGTCGTCGACTTGGCTAATTGCAACATCCACAAGAAGCAACCTGTCACAACAAGTACTACAAGTCTCTACCTGATGAGCCCGGCAAGGTGCACCGCTGCAGCTACCTCCTGGTGCTCCGCGCGCGCGGTGAGCTGCTGCTGTCCAGCGTCCTACAGGCTACAGGACTCCGGCTGCACCGGCCACGAGCGCCCCTCTCGGTGTCGGCGCACGTACGCTTTCCATTGCGACACAGCCTTGCACGCGCTCGATCACGATCCGGACGACGACGAGGCGCCGCCGCCGAGCATGCATGGGAGAGAGGAGAGACGACATGCTCGGTGACCACGTCCTCTTCCTGTGTTACCCGTGCAGCTTCTAACTAAACGTTAGGCAATAAACGATAAAAAAATAATAGATCAATCATAAAAGATACAAGATTTAACGTGGAAAACCCTTCCAAAGCAGGAGAGAAAAAAACCACGAGCGCCAGCCAACAAAATATCTTCACTATATCGGGGTGAGATTACAACACCGAACGACGGCTTAAAAGAGATATATATATGATGGTGGAACCCTAAAAGGGATGATGATCCGCTTCGCTCTGGCTCAAGCCTCCGGCGACAGGCCTCCGCTGCGCTCCAGCAGAAGCTAGCCTTTATTATGTGTAAATGAATTTGGACCACAACTCAACAGCTTCGCCGCGGACGCCGTGCGGTTTGGCTGGGACGTGCGCCCAACGGCAGCGTTGACTTCGTTGTTAGGTCGGAGTCAGTGTAGGAAGAAATAGAAGGGGTTTAAATAAACTAGATAAACTACTTCCCCTTTCCATTTACATATAGTAAAAGATTTTAGTAGGGGCTTCATGAGAGCTCTCATGGTCCTTGCCCCAGTATTAGAGGCTCGAGACCCTGCCATATTCATGCTAGATCCGCCCTTGGGTCAGACCGTCGGAGCCTTGCCGCGTGTATAGGTACAACTTCACGTGGATGCATGGCGGCAGCGGCGGCACGTGACACTGGTGGACATGCTGCCCGCCGAATGGAACGACAAGAGATGCACGTGGTTCTTTGCTGAGCCCGACATTAATGCGAAGAAGAAGAAGAAGAAGAAGAAGAAGAAGCTCCAGCAAGCCAGCAAGCCAGCAGCGCCGAGACCTGTGGATCTACGTTGTCGATCTATCCCCGAAAGTGGATACGACAAGCACAAAATAAATTTCCTAAGAGGCTAGGACTACCTTAGGCAACTCTCGCAATTTCCTAAGACTAACCACAAAATAAATTACTTTTAATTGAAAAACCATATCATATCATTTGTGTGTAGCACTAGCAACTTTTGTTCGAATGGTCAGACCGTTGCTGACGTTTTATATAAAGAAAAGGGTATCCTATTTTAAGGAGAAAACGAGACCAAACTTTACAATGCATAGTTGGGAAAAAGTGAAATTAAACCACAACTACAACAAACTCTCCAACTACGACGGCAACAAAAAGGGACAGCCAAGCACAACACTCAACAAACGTTGCTCAACATGTGAACAACAAGGGGCCAATCAACAAGCTAGAACAAAACAAAACTCCTACACTGGTCGGCGTCAGATGCGGCCCTAGAAGTGAAGGCATGTTGGATCTGGGGCATCCACACCTTGGTCCGGCAACTCACCGGCTCGGCTGGTGATGATGGCGGCTCCATTTATTGGAGGATGTCGACAATTGTGGTGCAAGAAAGTAGGCCACCTCCATACGCTGTGATGGGCTAGGGCGGTTCCAAACACACCTGCGAGCGAGCGCAACCGATAGTGGGATTGCTCTAACATTTGTAGCTCGGTGAAGACCAAGGTGAAAACTTGAACGATGATGTCTGTGGGCGTCGTTTCTTTCTTGGAAGCATTTTATGTGTCTCCCCGTCCAGTTGTATTTTGATTCTCTGGGTTAAAATCTAGCACAATTCTTGAATCGGCGATGAAGACGCATTCTAGCATCATGTCCTTCTTGAAGTCATCATGGAAGAAATCCATGGTAGTCCCTAGTTTTACCTTGCATTGCATGAAGAATGGCATTTGGGAAGTCTGAGCTGCAATGTTGAGGCATTCGACGAGCTTGGCAACGATGACTCGAAGCTTTGCTTGGTTTCATTCAGGGTTTGTCTGTTGTCCTTTGAGAAGTCAGAGCTGCTGCGCGATTGCAAGCTTGGCAACAATGACCCACATCAGACCACGTCAGTCGTGTTTCGCTCTTGTGTGGGGTAGCAAGCTTTTCAGTTTTCATGGCTTGTCGGTCTTGCTCACCCGTGCACAAGCAAGACTGGTGATCGTGAAGTCGGAGCTACGACATCGACGAGGTGTGACGTGTGACAACGATGACATGAGTCCTTTTGAGTTATGCTTCGGCATGGGTCGAGGCGTTGTCCTGACTTGTTCTTGACGAAGGTGTTGGAGTCACCTGATCACGTGGGTGATGGTGTAATGACGAGCACTAGCAGCTTAAACCTGCCATACTTGAGCCACACACATGTGACAGATGGTATTCGTACCCCATCACAGACCAAGTCATTTGTGAAGGGCAATAAAACACAATAGGTGAGTCATGTGAGGTTGGAATTTCCACCCGGTTGATCATAGGGGTTAACTCTTGGGACCCTGTTTAGATGGGACTAAAACTTTTAAGTCCCTATCACATCGGATGTTTGGACACTAATTATAAATATTAAACGTAAACTATTAATAAAACCCATCTATAATCTTGGACTAATTCGTGAGACGAATCTATTGAGCCTAATTAATCCATGATTAGTCTATGTGATGCTACAGTAAACATTCTCTAATTATGGTTTAATTAGGCTTAAAAAATCTGTCTCGCGAATTAGTTTTCATTTATGTAATTAGTTTTGGAAGTAGTCTATATTTAATACTCTAAATTAGTGTCTAAATAGAGAGACTAAAGTTAAGTCCCTAGATCAAAACACCACCTCATAAATTCTTGCGGAATGTGACATTGGATCTATAAATTTTCTTTTTAACATAAAAAATTTCACTATGATTTGTGATAGGTATTTTATACGGACCATCATTGTCATATATCACTGATGGGTCTCACCTCTATTACAATTACTAGGATCCTACCATCACACTCCCTCCGTTCTAAAAAAAAGGCAAACTCTGGCTGTGTAGATATGATGCATGTCCAGATACATAGTTAGAGTATACTTTTTTTTTTGGACAGTGAGAGTACAATTGTCGTAGTGGGCATCCTCAATGTTTGTGGTGTAGTGTAACCTTAAGGTGGGCCCTATGAATAGTGAGCCATTGTTAAAGCCATACCCACAATGCTATGGTTAGAATTTAGCCGCAAGATGGGCCCACATAGAATGGAAAAATAATTGTTTCATCTCTTGTTCATGAAGTGAATGAGAGAGAAAAAATATTTTCTTTTTGCTTGTGGTAGACCTTAAGCATAAGGTGCACCCTAAACTAATGCTACTTTCCACAATGTATATAGCTCACTTTACAAGTGCAATCATTACCTTAAGGTCACCTTTTTCATACATTGTGGTTGCCCTAAAGCCTTAGAGGGTAATAAATAGCGTTTTTCGCATCGGGCAGGCCCATGCATGATGCTTGTAGAGTCGTAGTTGAGTCTGAGCCCGACTTTGCGATGAGGCTGGCCTTGTGCAACCATATCACCCGGTTCTCCCTAATCAGATTTATCGATTACAAGTTTATTATAGACTAGAAAAAGTGCCCATGCGTTGCAAAGGGAAGAAAATTAAGGAAAATCTCCTTGGCGGATCCGACCGTTTGGAGCAGAGGGACGCAAGCCGCCGTCCATCTCGAAGGCCCGTCCATCTCGAAGGTGGAGCAAGGAGAGCGGAGCCGATAGGTGGCACTAAAGATGACATATGTTTTTATGATTTCGGGTGTGTTAGGTCTTGGATACGACTCATATGTTCCTCTTGTTGCTGTGCTCTTTTTTGAGGATTTTTGTTCTGTCACACCCTCATTTTCGTTTAAGGGATTTGTAAATTATTTCTAAAATTTATATTAAATTTCATTAATTTACAAGTGAAGTTTAATGTGAGAAATAAAATTTCCTAATTAAAACATGTCTATATTTAATCATTTTTAAATTATATATCCATGATTAATTATACTCTTAGGAATTTTCCTATTATTAATTTTAATAATACAAAGAACATTTTAGTAATTATTTAAACAATTACTCCTTCCATCTATTTTTGATAGTTATATTTCATCTTGGCACAATGATCAAGGATAAGTAATTCTACTTATCATCCATTTAAACATGCCACTAGTTATTCCTCTTTTTTTTCGAACACGCAAAAGGATTGCACGTTAATATATTAGAGGAATAGAGTTTTTGTTACACAACGCAATCGGCCAAACCGGCCTATGCCAGAGAAGGAAGAAAACAAAGCCAAAAACAAGGAAGAAAAAGAAAAATTCGTACGACGGGTAACGCTACTCCAAACAACGAGAGGGGGCAGAGCCACGCTACACTCCCAATAAGTCCCCAAAGGAAGCAACGCCCGCTATCGACCACGCAGCCGACCCTCCGAAAGGACTCTAGAACCACTGAGACCGAAGAGAGCGCAGAGTCAAACATCCTAGAGTTACGTTCCTTCCACAGCTGCCAAGAGACCAGGAGGACCAGGGGGTCGAAGCTGGCACGGAGGTGATCAGGTAAACAAGCCCTAGAAGATGGCCACCAGTCCTGGAGCCAGCTGCCACGGGGTTGGGGGGGGGGGGAGGGCAGTCCACCCAAGAGGTGACAGCACCCATAACTAGACCCGACGAGCGAACACGCAGTCGAGGAGGATGTGGTTCGCCGTCTCAAGCTCTTGAGCGCAAAAGGGGCAAGCCGAGTGGCTATCGATGCCACGCTTCTAGAGGAGATCAGCCGTTCAACAGCACTGCTGAAATGCAAACCAGAGGAAGAATTTGTATTTAGCAGGGCCCTTCACGTGCCAGAGAAGATTGACACAAGCAAAGGAGTGCTGGCCAAGGAAGAATGCCTGGTACACCGAACGCGCCGAGTAGCACTGGTCACTCGTCCAACACCAGACAAGACGATCCCCGACACCCGACGAAAGCTGAATGTGAAGCACCATGTCCCAGACAAGAAGAAACTAGGAGATGACCGGGACAGTGAGGGCGCTGTGGATGTCAAAAATCCAAGTGTTGTTCGCCAGGCCAGAAGCAACTGTGCACGAACCACACGGCCACTGATCTGGAGCTAAGGAGGCAACCGAGCGGCCATTGATCCAGTGGGCAGACCAGAAAAGAATCGACTCACCATCACCCTGCACGAAGAAGGTGGATGCCTGAAACATGTCAGAAACGGCTTGCTTGGCTGGGGCCTTTAGGCCGTCCCAGTAAGGATGCCCTGAGCGCTGGAGCCAAAGCCAACAAACTCGCAGGGCAAACCCTACCAACCCGAGGTCAGCAATTCCTAACCCACCGAAAGCTTTGGGATGATAGACGTTCGTTCTAGACACTCGGCACTACCCACCATGAACCGAGTCCGTGCCCGTCCACAAGAAGGCGCAACGCTTCTTGTCAATGGCCTTGATCACCCAGGTTGGAAGACCGATCGCCATGGACACATGGACTGGTAAGGAGGAGAGAACAGACTGGACCAGCACAGAGCGGCCAGCCAGAGTGGCGAGTCGTCCCTTCCAGGGTGGAAGACGATGGGAAACTTTATCCACAAGCGGTTGCAGGGCTGCCTTCGGCAACTTGCGAACGGACAGCGGAATGCTGAAATAGGAGCAGGGAAAAACCGAATCTTGTGTGGAAGAATGAAGAGTCATGCATTAAATCCTCATAAACAAGCGATTCATTGATATTTACATTTCTCGATGCGCATATAGCCAATCTTGTGTGGAAGAATGGAGAGTCACGTATTAAATCCGAGAAAGTCATTAATATGATACGTGGTTGGATTGAAATATGCCTATCAAAAGTAAATTTTTTAGATTTGAAAATATGCCTATTAAAAGTAGATGGAAGGGAGTATTAATGATTAAATGGTCTAGATAAATATTTTGTTAAATACTTTGAGTGTCCAATTATTTTCATTTTTTTTTGAAATTATTTAAGCATTGGAAGTGTTTTTGAAAATTGAAAGATCATTTCAGTGATTAACATTGACGACGGGTGAGGAGACGCGATGGTGCATGTCGAAAAGAGCTACGTCCACGTACGCTAGCTCTCTCGAGAATCGAGGGTCCAGAGTCGGACTGCTTGCACGTATCCATGCCCCAGCCGCAAGCAATATAATCGGACACTATCTCTATTTCTACTATTAAGATGTTTTTGCTGGTGGTTTAGTAAGTCGTCCGTATCCGAATCTAATTGCCATATGCTATCTTCGATTCAAAAACTACTGACGTGATCCGTGGGAAGCAGTGCCATGTCCTCGTCCGATTCCCACGTACATCGCCATCGAATCCAAATATGCTCCCGTTGCCTTTTTTTTTTCTTAAGCATGTCCAAAGCACCCCCTCCGATTCGGTTTTACCATTGCCATGAGCCCACGATCAAGCGAGATGAACTTGGCTCTGTACTCCGTAGAGATTGGAGAGATGTGCGCCTGGTTAGATTGGAAGGAAATACCGATGGAGATGGCCTGCATCTAATTTTCGTCCGTGTTTTCGTCCATACACAATCCGATTTGGTTAGCAATAGCCACAGAAAAAAACTACAAAAAAAAATCGGTCATCGCCGAACCGCCGTCGCCGCCGCCGCCGCAGGGACGCCTAGCCGCCGGCGGATCCCCTCCTGCTAGATCCGGCGGAGGGAAGAGCGCCGCCGCTGCTGGGACGCCGACGGGCTGCCGCCGCCTCCCCTCCCGCTCGATCCGCCGCCGGTGGTGGGGGAGGGCGCCGCCGCCGCTGCCGGTGGTGGGGAAGGGCGCCACCACCGCTCGCGGGAGGAAGGGCGCTGCCACCGCTCGTGGGAGGAGGGGCGCCGTCGCCGCTGCTCGGGGGGAAGGGCGCCGCCGCCACCGCCGCTCGGGGAAAGGTCGAGAGAGAGGGAGAGAGCATCGGGAGCGCGGAGGGGAGGGCGGCGAAGAGAGAGAAGGGAGGGAAGGAAATGGGATAGGGTTTTTTCGGCGGCTGAGGAGAGGGAGGGGGGTTTGATTCCCCGATCTCGATACTCAGCTGTCCGATCAAAACCCTAGAGATCGGACGGCTGGCGTCGGCCGGGCTGAAATTGGCCCAGAGGGATCGAGAGCGAGGCCACTTTTCCGGCCCAAGCCTAGGTTGCGGCCTGGAGAGGGGAAGTGCGCCCGCGCGTTTGCAAAAGCCATGGGCCGACTAGCAAGGGCCGGAAAGAAGTCTATTTTAGGTCCCTCGGGCCGAAGAAAAAGAGAAGTTCATTTTAGTACTTTTTTTTTCCAGAAGCATTTACGATTATAGTTATTGAATGTGTTTATTTCTGAGCAAACCTAAAAGGAAGGATTTTCTTTCTTTTTCCAATTAAATAATTGTTAAATAATATTTGTATTATTAAATTAGCAATTAAGCTCTGAAAATTCCAAAGAGCGTAACTAATTCTAGAGAATTTAATAAAATTAAATTTAACTATGTCATTTTATTTCTCAACTTGCTTTACTTGTAAATTTATTTAATTATACACTTACCTACTTAACAATACCAAATATTTCAGCAAATTTGTAGTTTAATTAATTGCATATTTTTTTATCTGTACGCTTCCCGTTGCAACGCACGGGCACTTTTGCTAGTCCCTCATAAAGTATAACTTATACTACTAGGATACTACAGGGAAACTATTTTAACAGCTCGTGGATGTCCACTAGTTTATTGCATATCATTTAAATAGTTATGAAAAAAATTGAAAAAATATGAATAAGATAGATCAATATGTAATATGTAATGTATCAATCCACAAACATGCAAGCTAAAATTCAACTTCTACATATTGTACCAAAAATAACAAACAAAACTCAAATTAATATATGTATGTTGATAGTTAAATTTGTTGTTTTTTTTACAACTTGTAGGAGTTGAATTTGAACTTTAATGTTTGTGGAGTGATATATTACATATTGATTTATCTTATCAATTGTTTTAAAATTTTTTCGTAACCATCTAGTTGATATGCAATAAACAGGTGGATGTCCACTCGAGTTATTAGAATCCATTCCCGTTTACGTTTAGTTTCTTGTATTTTGGTACGATGGGAGTATGACCAATTACATACTAGGACGATTGGTACGTAGGCACGCGCGTGTACGTCTTTGATCGAGATCGAGTTGCTGTTCCCGGGAGATCGATCGATCGATACACATCATGACGTTAATCTCAGACCTCCCACCGGAGCTGCTCCCCTGCATCGCCGGCCACCTCCACGCCGCCGTCGACGTCGTCCGCTTCCACGCCGTCTGCAGGGAGTGGCGCGACGCGCTCCGCTATCTGCCGCGGCGCCCTAGCTTCCTCCCGTGGCTTCTCGCGCCATGGCCGACGCCCGACGACGACACCGCCGCCGCCGGCGGCGCGTGCCGCTGCGTCTTCTCCAGGACGACCTACCACGCCCCCGGCCTCGGCATCCGGGACAAGAGGGTGGCCCACTACGACGGCGGGGCCTCCTGGTTCGTCGGCGGCCTCTTCGTCAACCCTCTCACCGGCCGCGCCGCCGCCTGCGCCGTCGACGACCCGTATCTCTCGGACTGGATTGATAACGAGGGCTCCCGCTGCATCTTCTCCGGCGACGGCACCCTCCTTACGTGCTGCTTCTACGACGCAGGGCCACCCTTATCTATCTACGGTGCCATTTGGTGCCCCGATTACCAACAGGTATGGAAAAGACTCGGCGACGCCGCGACAGTGACGAACGCGCCTGCGCCGTCGCCTACCACGACGGCGCCGCCGTGTGCGTGGACTTGGCGAGATGCTACGTCCACGAGATCGGAGGTCCAGCAGCTGGGGATCAAACCACGTTTCTGCCGCTGGCTGATGAGCCCGGCAAGGTGCGCCGGCGCAGCTACCTCTTGGAGCTTTGCGGCGAGCTGCTGCTGGCCAGCGTTCTACAAGAAGCCGGCTGCACCGACGACGACGACGACGACGACGACCGCCTCTCGGTGTCCGTGCACGCGTTCGATCTGGTGGCTGCCCTTAACGCTCTCGATCAGCTAGATGCAGCTGTGGACGGCGCCGGCGGCGGCGACCCGCCATCGCCGTCAGTGTGGGAGAAGATGGACGGCGCAACCGGTGACCACGTCCTCTTCTTGGGCTACCCGAGCAGCTTCGCCGTGGAGGCCGCGAGGTACGGCGGGGAGGTGCCCGGCGGAAGCGCCTACTTCGTCGGAAGGTCGAAGCCGTGCCGCGTGTACAGGTGCAGCTTCGAGGACGACGGCACGGCGGCGACGCTGGTGGACACGCTGCCCGCCGGATGGAACGACGAGAGGTGCATGTGGTTCTTGCCCGAGCCGGACATTGCTCCGGTGATCGGAGCACGGACCTAGGAAGAAGAAGAAGTAGAAGCTCCGTGAAGCCTGCGGCGGCGGCGAGACCTGAGGATCTACGCCGGCGATCTGCCACAGAAGATTTATAGATCCAGGCGGCGGCGAGTGATGTTCATCAGGCACTGGAAGGAGGTGTTCCTTGCGTGTACTCCAATGGAGATGATCTACGCCTTATGTTTTGTTGGCCTCCTCTTGTTTTTTGGCTCACTATTTTGTAGGCTGATTTGCGGTTGGTTTTTTTAGTTTTGCTATGTTTTAGTGTACTAGCAAAAGGATCGTGCATTGCACTGCATGCATAACGACATGGTGAATGAAGTTTGACCTTAACGATTTATCAAAACACCCAAGTATATATGATTACTAGGTGAAACCCCGCAAATAAAAATAACGTGTAAAATAGCTAGATAACATCAGATTAAGTAAATTAATGTGGTTTATAATAATTTAAATTTAAATAGTATGTAGAATGATGATTCAAACGAAAAACTAAGGTGGCATGACTTTATGGAAGAAGAAAAGTAAGGAGATAGTTTGGACCGTAGATTAATCATCTAAAGGCAAAAACAATTGATGTGATATGATTTAATTAGAGGAAAAAAGGAGAAAGATAATTTGGACCATAGATTAATCATTTAAGCACTAACTAAGTGAGGATGAACTATATAAGTATATAGGATATCATAAAAGATAATAAAGATATACGTTGAAACATTATGTGAATTATATTGGATGATAATTTAACATGTTTGTATTTGAAAAGCTCTTAAATTATAAAACCTATAAAGATATAGCATATTTGCATGATGTTTAAATGTGATGATTGTTAGTGGATGATGATGTGGCATCTTATTAATTAGTGGATGATGATTTGACATCTTGTTAGTGGATGATGATGTGTCATCTTTGCATGTTAAGCTTAAGGAGTTAGTTAGAGGAAAAAAAGGAGAAAGAAAATTTGGACTATATATTAATCATTTAAGCACTAAGCGAGAATGAACTATATAAATATATAGGATATTATAAAACATAGTAAATATATACATTGAAACATTATGTGAATTATGTGGAATGATAATTTAACATGCTTGTATTTTAAAAGCTCTTAAATTATAAATACTATAGAATTATAGATAATATAACATGTTTGCATGATGTTTAAATGTGATGATTGTTAGTGGATGATGATGTGGCATCTTGTTAATTAGTGGATTAGTACATAATGATGTGGCATCTTGTTAGTGGATGATGATGTGGCATCTTTGCATGTTAACCTTAAGGAGTTAGTAGGAGATAACTTTATAGTACTTTATATTTATAGTAAGATAGGATAAGTGGACAATTATTACAAAGGTATATTTGTGCTTGACAATTTGTACGCTATACACATGTGGAATGTGATGATGCTCCGGACATATGGGCACCATGATTATTGTAGCGCCCGTTCCGTCTTGGCGCCTAGCGGGAAAACTAGCTCTTAAAAATCCTATTTGCAAAATCCGTTTCTTTGCTTGTTGTCTAGTGCCCGTGCCATCTCAGGTCTCAAATCCCCGATCCATCGTCGAGTTTTATCCCGAATCCAAATCCTTCCCAAATCAAATCCCTCCGCAAAAGTCTATTTCGCCTCCCTAGGGTTCGATGGGCCGAATCCCTCTCGGCCCATCTCCCCCTCCTTCCCCGGGCTCTCTCTCTCTCTCTCTCTCTCCCTCTCCCCCGCTCTGCCCGAGCGCTGCTCGCGCGAGCCGCGCCGCGCCGAGCCCTCCCTCCTGCTCTCGCTGCCATTCCCGCCGACGCCGCCAAATCGTCGCCGCGCGCCGTTGCTTCCCGCGCGCGCGCGCCGTGGTGGCCGACCGGCCAGTCGCCGCCGCCGTCAGCGCCTGCCGCGCCTGCCCCGCGTCTGCCGCCCGTGTCGCCGCTCCACTCCAAACCGCCCCCGCCGTCATCGCCGTCGTCATCGGCTCGGCCCCGCCACTCCCCGCGCGTGCCTCCATGGGACGGAGGCAGAGCCCGCCCCCCCCCCTCAGCCGCGTCGCCCCCCCTCTCCCTCCTCCTTTTCCCCGAAACGGCAAGGAGGCAAGCCCCCTTTTCTCTCCTCCTTTTCCCCTTTTTCTCATCCCGCCGGCGTCATCCTTCCCCCACCTCTGCGCCGCTTGACCGCCGAGCGCTGGCTCGCTCTCCTTGACCGCCCCAAGGTCGGTTTCCAAACCGACATCGCCGCCCTATAAACTCAAGAACCCTCCCTTCCTTTTCCCCTCCCAAACTTTCCCCGTTTTCGCCCGCGCCATTGCCGTCCCTCTCGCCGACCGCCGCCGACGCGTGTGCCGGAGGAGCCGGCACGAGCAAGGACGCGGAAGGGGACTCCGGGCGCGCCCTCTTCTTCCTCTTCCCCGGCCCGAGGCCGGAGAGATCGCTCCCGTGCCATCGGCCTCTCGTCACTGCGCCCCTTCACCCCGCACGGTAGTGTCGCCCTCCGTTCTCCCTCCTCGTTCCATCTCCTCCCCTTAGCTTTGAGTAGAAGCTCGAGTAGCCTCCCCGTAGCTAGCTGGCGCCGCCCCGACCGTTGCCGCCGCCCGCCGTGTGCTCGCCGCCGTCGCCGCCCGAGCTCGAAAGCGCCTCTCGTCGCCGGCCTTCCTCGATGCAATTCCGCCCAATCCGACGCTAGCAACGGATTCCCGTAGCCGCGTAGATGCTCTCACCGCCGGGAATCGACCCCTCGTGACCTCGTCGCCGTTTCCCCCTTCCCTCGCTGCTGGTTGCCGCCGCCGCAATCCGCCGCCGTCGAGCATCCCCCGGCGAATCCGAGCCGTTGGCTCGTCTCCTCTCGTCCCGTGCAACCTCCCGGTGTGCTCGCTTTCGCCTGTATCGCCATGGCTCGCTCCGCCGCTCGCCGCCGTCGCCCGCCGTCCGTTCCGGCCGGCGTCGTCGTCTACCTCCCGCCGGCCCGCGTGGCTGCCACGTAGGCGCCACGTCAGCGCCACCTCGACCGCGACCGGATCGGCTGACCAGGCCAGCCGCCCCCTCCGTTTCCCTCCCCGTGCGCGCGGTCCACCGCGAGCCATGAGGCTGCGCGTGGGCCCGCCGCACCGCGTCCTCCGCGAGCCGCGCGCATGCGCCGCGCCTCCCTCCCCAAACCCTAGCACGCCCCGCGTGCACCTCGCTCACGGTGAGCCGAGTCGCTGACAAGCGGGTCCCACCCGGGACCACGCGGGATGGACCCGGCCCACCGGCTCTCTCTCTCCCCTCCCCGCCCGCGCGCGCCTTGGGCCGCCTTCTTGGGCCGGCCGGCCCATAAAGCTTGGCCGAGCCGCCCCTTTCTCTCGGGCCGCGCCCTAGCCGCCCGAGGGAAGTCTAATTACCCTCCCTCCTTCTTTTCCTTTTCTTTTCTTTTTCAAAAAGGATTTAAATAAATCCTTTTCCTTTAGACCACAAATCCAATAATCTTAGAAATTCAATATCTTCCCAACCGTAAGTCCGTTTGACTCCGTTCAACTTCCAAAATTCCTCAAATCTCGAGATCTATCTAATGGCACGCTTAGAGGTCAATAATAGGGCTTTATTTTCGCCGTTTGTTGAGTTGTCCCGTTTCGCGTGTAGTTTCGGAGCCCGATGACCCGCAGTGCGAGGATTTCGAGGATCAAGCTCAAGATCTCGAGCAAGGCAAGCCACCTTTGAACATCTTGAGCCTATATTTGAACTTAATTAATTTACTTGCAAAATATTATGCATTGATAGGATTGCACTTAATCTGTTTGCCCCGTCTGCAAGGCAGACCGGTGGGCCTACCCAACTTGTTGCATCTGATCCTTCCACTGTTAATTGTTATATCATGTTCCCTTGTAACCACCTAGTTGCGCCTCGATATTCGTGCACTCTGTGCGAGTATCGACGGTCGCCTTCAAACTTGAAATCTGAGAAACAACTTGGATAAAACTTGGGTTTTACAAAAGACTTGGAAAACCCGACACCTGGGTCGGTGCTTGCGAACTAAATGAATTTCCAAAATCGCGGACCGGGGAACGTACCGGGAGTACGGTTTCCCGCTCTTGCACTTAAGAACCGTTTCCTTGGAATTTCATCCGAACATAAGACAAGTACGACCACATGGGTGGAATGGGACACCCCTGGCTGAGTAATTAGCTAATCGGGGGAGCCTTGATGCCAAGAGACATGTGGATTCGCCGGGGTGGTGTCGGGGAGGACCCCTGGGCTTCCTGGCACAGTATGGTCTGGGACCTAATCTGGTGTTGGTCTGGGACCCCTCTCGTTGGCATATGGTGAACCTGTGTCGGCTTTCGAAATGCCTTGTCATGAAAGCCTTAAGGTCTCTAGTCGTGGCCGTTCTGCACGGGCTGGATGATCTGGGTTAGTAATGTCATGTGGGTAAAGTGTACCCCCTCTGCAGAGGTTATTAAACTGTCCGAACAGCCGTGCCCACGGTCATGGGCGGATGTGAGGTGATTCCTAGCGTAGTTTTGTTTGACTACTGCCTTGTGAAATTTTGCTGTTGTGAAATGGGTTTGATGTTTGGAAAGTCTGCGGCTGATGGGACCAGCCAGGCCCGGGTGGCCGTTTGAAAGCTATTGGCCGGGTGCCAATCTCGATCAATTCAAAAGACTGATACATTGCACAAACTCCGACCGGACGAGACGCACTTTCTCATCCGTGTCGTTTGAGAAGCACTCACTTAGTTGTTTCAGGAAAAAGTTCAAATAAAATCAATTGCAAAAACAACAGCCCTTCTTTGAAGCCTGCATTAAACACTTATTTCCCATGGCTTGCTGAGTACTCTCGTACTCACCCTTGCACCATATAAATAATTTCCCCCCCAGTTGCTGAAGAAGATGAAGCGGATCCCGCTGACGAGGAGTTCCTTCAGGAGCAAGCCGGCTACGATGAGTTTTAGGGTTTCGGCCTAGTTCCCAAGTCGCGCCTGTGATATGTGGTCCAAGTCTTGGCTTCCGCGTTCCTTTCGTAATGCAGTTGTGAGCTCGGGATCTATCCGCAGCCCAACATGACTGTACCCCTACTCTATAATAAAGAGACCTCTGTTGCTGTGATATTCTGTCTTCCTATTATACCAGCACTGTTTCCTGGGACTGGTATCGATTAACAGGTTAATTTGGAGCGTCACGGGCTAGTTCCGCTCGGGACTAGTTCGGGGCGTGACAATTATAGCATGGGAGGAATGGCGGATGGGCTAATGACTCACCTTTGAGCAGGAGGCGATGATGAAAATTTAGGAGATTATTAAATATTTCAAATTACATTTCTTATGAAACTTTATAATATTTTTTTCACAATTGATGATTTTTATGCATGTGCATTGATTATAATCACAATGCAATAGGTCGAAAGTTGGTTTCTCCATGTGTATGATCTCTTGTTGATTCGGAGCAGGTTTGAAATTTCAGAAACTCCGCCCCCACCGGTAAGCTCAAATCTCACCCGAATTTTTTGTTTTTTTGTAATTTTTTTATGAATTTGGTCAAATTTTATTCAAATTCATTTAAATTCAGTCAATTTTTCAAATAATTTCGGCTAGAAATTTCTGAAATTTTGGTGACCCCGATATAAAATTAAATTTTGAAATTGAAAACCCTGAGTCGGCGTCGGAGTCCGACTCTTCAGTCTTCACCCGGCCTGATCGAGCAATATAATCAGATTGATCGATTACGACGACGATTGATTAGCAATATAATCAGATTGATCAATATTACGTACGTACTCACGTGCACGTCTTGATCAAAGATCGATCGAGCTGCAGTACGTTCCGGCCCTCCGGGGGAGAGATAGATCGATCGATAGGTATATACCTACATCAGGACGTCAGTGTCCGACCTCCCACCGGAGCTGGTCTGCCTCATCGGCAGCCGTCTCCACACCGCCATCAACGTGGTCCGCTTCCACGCCGTCTGCTCTGATTGGCGCCAATCGTTACGCCACATTCCGCCGTCGCCGCCGCCGGCCGCCGCCTTGCTGCCGTGGCATCTCGCGCCGTCGTCCGGCGACGACGCCGACGCCGCCGCCGGCGTGGCGTGCCGCTGCGTCTTCTCCAAGACGAGCTACCACGCGCCGGGCCTCTGCTTCCGCGACAGGAGGGTGGCCCACGCCGACGGCACGGCCTCCTGGTTCATCAACGACAAGCTAGTCAACCCTTTGACCGGCTGGATCAACGTCGGCCGGGTTAAGAAGTATCCATGGATGTGGCGATGGGGTGAAAACGGTAACGGTAATTACTGGCCGACCGGCGTTCGTTTTCGACTTTCTACCGGCCGAGCCATATGGAAATGGTAATCGACCGAAACAAAAATGGAAATGGTAAAAAATATGGAATGAAAACGGAAATGGTTTTGCTGTTATACCGATCGTTTCCGTATTTACCGTATTCTCGCGGAAATTACCGTTTCTTATAATATGGTAATTACCGTATTCTAAATATGTCGATATTATAGGACATGTCTATAATTGACCCACAACTTATAGATTGAATGACTCTTCAATAAAATCTCTAACTTTTGTACATGGCTAAAATGAAGTTAATTTATAATTTATATAGTATAAGCTTGAATTTATGTATATATATATATAACATACTTATGTAAAGTTAAATATATGTTTTTATAGTTTAATGTTTCCGTATTTGTTACCGGTTTCCGATCTGTACCGACATGTTTCCGTCCGTATTGTTCCGTTTCCGGTTTTCCGATATTTCCGATATCGTTTTTATTTCCGACTTTACCGTTTCCGATTTCGTTTCCGAGAAAAATATGGTTACGGAAATGGTTGAGGCTGTTTTCCGATCGTTTCGGACCGTTTTCATCCCTATATGGCAGCAAGGGCTTCTTCCACTGCGTCGTCTCCGGCGACGGCAGCCTCCTTGTGTACCGCTTGTCGCCGAGGTGGCGCTCTCCGGACAGATTATCTATCACGCCTACCACGGCGGCGCCACCGTGAGCGTGGACTTGGCCAACTGTTACATCCACAAAGAGCCACTGTTCTGGCTTCTCCGCACGCCCCTATGCCGCTACCTGACGAGCCCGGCAAGGTGCGCCGACGCAGCTACCTCCTGGAGCTTCGCGGCGAGCTGCTGCTGGCCAGCGTTCTGCAGGACGACGACGACGACGACGACTGCCTCTCGGTGTCGGTGCACGCGTTCGATGTGGATGCAGCTGTGCACGCGCTCGATCCGAATGCCGCCGAGCCGCCGGCGGCGGCGGCGCCAGCCTCGCCAGTGTGGGAGAAGAGGGACGATGTCCTCGGTGACCACGTCCTCTTCCTGGGCTACCCGGGCAGCTTCGCCGTGGAGGCCGCGCAGTTCCACGGCGACGTGTCCGGCGGCAGCGTCTACTTCGTCGTCAGGTCGGAGTCATGCCGCGTGTACACGTACAGCTTCGTGGACGCCGCCGCCGGTGGCGGCACGGCAGCGGCGACTCTGGTGGAAACGCTGCCCGCCGGATGGAACGACGAGAGGTGCATGTGGTTCTTGCCATTGCCCTGTATTGTTGATCCGGTCCTGACAGAAGAACAGGAAGAAGACGCCGCTGCTAGGGCAAATCTGCAGCGGCTGCATCGGCATCAGCAGCGAGACCTGAGGATCCACGTCGGCGATCTGTCGCCGAAGGTGGATAGCCTCCAGCTGCGGGAGATGTACAGCGAGCACGGGAAGGTGGTGCGGGCGAGGGTCGCGTACGACAAGCGGGGGCGATCGCGAGGGTTTGGGTTCTTGACCATGGCGACGCAGGAGGGTTTCGACAGGGCCCTCGGCCGTTGCAACGCCGTGGAGAAGCCTGATCATCCCCTTTGTACAACGGGGATCGTCTTTGGCTGGTGTTTGCTTGTCCTGCTATTGTTTTTAGCTTTACTATATTATCGGTGGCTTTTGTAGGTTGATTAGCCGTTGGATATGTAACTTAATTCCTGTTGGCCAAATCTTATTGCCCACACGTGTATACTTCATCCATTTTTTAATAGATGACGTCGTTGACTTTTTCTCACATGTTTAACCATTCGTCTTATTCATTTTTTTTACAAATATATAATATATAAATCACACTTAAATTACTATGAGTAATAAAACAACTCATAACAAAATAAATTATAATTACGTAAATTTTTTGAATAAGACGAATGGTCAAACATGTGGGAAAAAGTCAACGGCGTCATCTATTGAAAAACGGAGGTAGTATATTTTTACGGAATCGTTATATTCGTGACGACATTTTTTCCCCTCAAATTACAGTCAGATTTCTAATCGTTCAATCTATCTATTATATACTAAAATTCCATTAAACTTCCTAAAAACGCTCTTAAGCCGTCATGTGGCGTTCCTACAAATACTCTTAGACCGCCACATGGCACTATTTAATCTCACTGTCGATTTTTATTTAAATTGGTAGATCCGATATTATAGACCATTAGATTAGATGTGTTTTTTATAAAAAAGTAATAATTTCATATCTATACTATGGGCCTGACAAAGAAACAAAACGTTCCGTAAGTAATCCGTGTACGTACATACGTACATCTTATCTCCCTGTTCACCGGAATAAAGGAATACATGTATACCGACTTAGATAAAAGCGACTAATAAGTAAAATACATAATTAAAGTAGGTACGTAGTGCCACTAAAAAAATTGATGCTCCATAAAATATGATATTCTACTATTTTAAAATAAAATATATTACTCTATAAACTTATACATAGTTAAACTAGATCGTTTACAATATAAAAATAAAATATCCTATCAATGATCTGAAAATATCCTATCAATGATCTTTAAACATCCTATCTATAAATTATTTTAAAATCATATATCTAATTTGGATCCAGTCAGATCTTGGAATTAAATAAACTATTGATGTCTATGTTTATAAATACATCATCACACATGAGGTCGACATATAATAAATAATGCTATAATAATGTTTGAAAAAATAACGAATTACCCCTTGAACTATTACGGTAGTCAGAATTACCCCCATAAATCCGAAAACAAGACACCTATCACCCTCAACTATTAATACTGGACGAATTCCTCCCCCCCCTGACTCAACACGGAGTGGTTTTGGTCCTACGTGGCGATTCAGTTAGCATTTCCTTAACAAAATGGTGGGACCCATATATATCATATATCTTCCTTACCCCTTCATCATCTCTCTCTATCTTCTCCCTTCACATCTATCAATCGGCAAGGCTAGGGGCGGTGAGCGGCGGAGGTGGCTCCTCCTTGCCCTCCACCGACGCGCGCCTCTTTGACGATCGCGTGGCTTCTCCTCGACCTCCACCGGCGTGTGAAGAGGACTACAACGGCGGGGCAAGGGAGCTCGAGCGGTGGAGGTGGCTCCTCCTCGGTTGTTTCGGCAGCCACATGCGCACTCCAGTGGAGGCTATCATCTCCATAATTTCCGTTGCATATCATCGTCACGTGACGAGAGTTGTAGCTGCCGAAGGTGAGCACTTGCGCTGGTCCTCAATGGCCAGGTTCGGCTACGCTCCCGCCATCGAGAACTCGCCCAACAAATGCGGCCGCAGCTCTGTCTACCATAGCGTGCCGTCCCACCACAGTTCTTAATCGATCCCCACCACCAATGCCTTTCTCCTAACGAGACAACGAAGTGGATCAATCAAGCAAGCAAGAGCTAGGGAATAGCCGAAGGAGGAGAGAAAGAGCGGCGAGGTGACGGCGTGCCTGCCTGGCTGGCCCCAGCAACAATGGGAGGGAGAAGAGTGAGGCTGGGGAATGGGATTGAGGTAGAGAGGGAGAGAGAGGGGTGAGAGAGGAGGGATTGAGAGGGTAGGGATTGTGACAAGTGGGCCCCACCTATTTTATTTTTTTAAATGCATACTGGACTACCACGTAGGATCAAAACCACTTTGGTTTGAGTTTTGTGGGGGCGGAGAGGGGGGGGGGTAATTCATCCGGTATTAATAATTGAGGGTGAAAGATGTCTGTTTCCGGGTTTATGGGATAATTCGGTTGACTGTAATAGTTATGGGGTAATTCGTACTTTTCCTATTTTAAATAATTTTGCATCATATTCCAGGTGTCAAATAACACTTGATGACTATATAATGCTAATTTAAAGCTACATATATAAAATAATTGAAAACAATTGTGTATTTTTAAGTAGATATGATTTAATTTAATATATCTGAGATTAAGATTCTCATTTTTTTGAACTTTTAGAACTATATGATAATTGGGCAACATAAATGTAAAAAATAATTATGAAAAATATTTCAAGCCAGTGATCTTGCTATGAAACAACTATTTAGTCCATCATGAGATTTATGGTCATATATGTATGCTTTTCTCTTTGTCAAATAGTTTTGATAACAAATGAACAATCAAGTAGCATACGCAATAAACTACTCATGCTATATTTTCTTATAGTTGAGGAATTCCAATATATCAGGCATAATTTGATGAATGTATTTCATGCACTCTATTGATGTGACAATGAAGTATACTTCAATCAATTAGTTATTATAAATAAGTTTGGGAAGATAGATTCATTTCCTAAATTAATTAGTAAAGGTGTCTTATGTGATTATGAAGAATAGGTGTTGAAAAACACGAGACATAAAATTATAGATATTTGTCAAAATATAACCAACAATATGATCCGTTAGAGATTTTATCCTGGTGGTATTAAAAAACACTTTATTTAGGTTAAAAAAAATCACATATAATACAAATGGATATGAAACAACTCCATTATTCCATTATTGTTTTATTATCGTGACACGTGTTGTTCTCATAAATTCATGTCATTATCATAAATTCAAGGCTATATGGTTTCATGTAATATGTCATAACTAGATAATAACTAAAACATGTTTAAAATAGAGTGAAGATCTATTTTGAAAATATAATCTACATATAAACATTTATAATAAAAAAATTAAGCAACATTAAATAAATCCCCGCGCATATGTGCAGACTACCTTCCTAGTTGGTTTAATTTTTCGATTTGTGCTGACCTAAACCGAACCCATCTCATCATGTCCGTAACCAGTCCCTTGTCACGTTGACAGGCCCATTAAAATAGCGAGGCCAAAAATGTTTGAACAATAGCATTTCTCAACTTAAAATGTAGGTGAAGCTAAAATTACATATGTAATTTTGAAACTTACATTAATACACCAAAATTATATATGTAATTAAGGAACTTACATATGTAACTTTGGGAATTACATGACAATATACTAAAATTACATATGTAATTTATGAACTCACAATGTAAATGCACACTGACCATTTTTTCATGAAAAATATGACGATATAAATATAAATTCCATTATAAATTGAAAATAAAAATAATAAAATCAATTCTATTTCAGTTTTCTGATGCAATATGTGATATTCAAATTTTGGAATGTCACAAGCAGACATTTAGTAATTAAGCAATGGAAACATGGTTACTTTCCCTAATATAGTGGATTAATTTCCATTAAAGGATTTAAAGTGTAATAAAAAGCATTTATATCATATGATGAGGTAAGATAAAATATATTGATGAGTAGGATTTCCCAACCGGCACTACGAAGACGGCATTGATGAGGAGGACTCAAAGGTGCCGATTTAAAAACTGGCATCTTTGAGGTATACGGTTTGCAAAACACAAAAAAGCCATCGAGTCGAGCCAACAGTTCTGAGTCAAAAAAAATAATATAAAAAAAATCCCCCACCCAACGGTGCCGTGGAACAAGAGGTGGAGGGCACGATAGCGCTGTGGCGTTGTGAGGTAAGGGTGGCGAGGACAGCGACGGTGCCATCGTGCAGGAGGATCTGCTAGGGGAGCTCCTACCGAAGCCTGATCTGTCGTGGGAACGGCCGCTGAAGCAGCATTCGCTGCAAGAGCCCCCGCTGACACCGCATCCACCCGCTTCCGACGCCGTCGCTCATGCTGCCGCTGACACTGCAGGATCCATTTCTGCCCGCCGTCACTATCGTCTCAGCCGATCGAAAGGGGAGGGGGCGGAGGAGGGGAGGATGAGGGGAGAGGCTTAAGGGGGAGAGAAAGAGAGATGGCGAGAGGGGGCAGGGAGAGTGGATAAGCCCCCTCTCACCCCCTTTGCGCCAAAAAAAGAGGAACCTGACTCCCGGCTCGGCTCGGTTTTCCCGAATGTCGGTTTTTTAATATTTTACAAGTGTCAGTTGAATACCTATAATATATTAAAGATTTCCTTTAAAAAAACAGGTATCAATTGTATAGGTGTCGGTTCTTCTCTAGAACCGGCACTTATAGTTGCTTAAAGGTATTGGTTTTTTTTTATGTATTTTTAGCTTGTGGAGGTGGGAAAATATTTAAATGTGCCAGTTTTAGTACTTCCTGCATCTACACTGCCGACCTCTATTTGCCTTTCTGTAGTAGTGATAGGAGGAAGGCACAATGTATTGTTCTCTTTACTGAAATTTTGTTTACAACAGATACTTGATACAGAGCCAGTACAGAATTTCGGGGAAATTTAACTTGACTCGTGATCAAGAGTTATATAGGCCATAGTGTGTCGCTTTACCAAAAGTGTGAAATATTTCCCCTGTCCCTTGTGGTAAATTTGTACGAACAAATATTAGACTGGCGAATGGAGAGTAACCCGCAAATAGTTAAATTTCCTTTTTACAGTACTCCTGTTACCGGTGTCTCAGAAAAAGTGACACCTACAGGCACGCGGCACGCCATGGCAAGTGCAATATTGTGATGTCAAAATGCGTACTACGTACTAGTATGTGCAAAGGTCGTTTGATTAACCAGGAATTCCTCGTCTGCCTTAACGGTGACTCAACTTTAAAAGTTCGATCTATACCAACGAATATTATTAATTTATTATTATACCATTACACGCCGTTGGGCGCGACTGATGCTGTTGGCCAGGTGCATTTCAGCAGTAAGATTCAAGGAAGAGACGACATCCTTACCTCGACAAGGGAGTACACCGAACATGGAATAATCTCTGCAAATAATTAAGCCGTCCATTTCACCATTGGAAGTAAAGCAAATCCAAGATATATCCTCTCAAATTAAATCAAGTTTGTGTCAAGGAAATCAATAGTTTGGACAATACGTGTCTGCGTGTTCGTAACTTCGTATAAAAATCTACCGATTAATTAACCCGTAAGCTATGCTGCGGCTGCACGGGCACATGGCACGCTACACGATTCATTAACTTAAGGTGATCCTTGTTGAATTAATCCAAAGAGGCTGTAGCCTATATATATTTATCTAGACCAATCATCCCATCATCATCTCACAATCATCAGAATCAAATCCACAGCTGAATCAAACGCACACCACACAGTCTACAGCGGATCTGCTTGCAGAGCTACAACTTTCAGCGCCTACTGATCACGACGACAGACATGGCTTCATCGCCTCGAGCTTTCGCGTTGGTGTTTTTCGCAATCGCGGCCGTCGGCTGCACTCAGCTGACCACGGCCGACGACGCGGCTCCGCCCGTGTGGCAGAAGGCGCACGCGACGTTCTACGGCGGCGCCGACGCGTCGGGCACCATGGGAGGCGGGTGCGGGTACGGCGACCTGTACTCGCAGGGGTACGGCACGCGGAACGCGGCGCTGAGCACGGCGCTGTTCAACGACGGCGCGTCGTGCGGGCAGTGCTACAAGATCGCCTGCGACCGCAAGAGGGCACCGCAGTGGTGTAAGCCCGGCGTCACGGTCACCATCACCGCCACCAACTTCTGCCCGCCCAACTGGAACCTGCCCAGCGACAACGGCGGCTGGTGCAACCCGCCACGGCCGCACTTCGATATGGCGCAGCCTGCTTGGGAGAAGATTGGCATCTACAGCGCGGGCATCATCCCGGTCATCTACCAAAGGTACATAGAATATACATTGACAGAAAAAAAAATATTGTTTTCGGACATATTGTACCTATGACATGACGATAGAGCAGATTTATAACATTTTTTGGTAATGTTTTTAGGGTTCCATGCATAAAGAAGGGTGGGGTGCGGTTCACCATTAACGGGCACGACTACTTCAATCTTGTGCAACCACTGGTTCGATCAAGTCGATGGACATCATGGGTTCCAACTCAACCGACTGGATGCCAATGGTGAGAAACTGGGGTGCAAACTGGCACTCACTATCGTATCTCACGGGGCAGACGCTCTCCTTCAGGGTGACCAACATGGATGGCCAGACGCTTGTCTTCAAGAACATTGTGCCATCTGGATGGAAGTTTGGGCAAACATTTACAAGCAAGCTGCAATTCAAGTAACCAATTCCCAGAAATTCAAGATTGGGTTTCTATGGCCTGTGACGGATTTGTCATGGATATTTGTGCTGTGTATATATACACTGTAAAGATTGTTGGATTGTGCTTCGGTGCTCGGTTGTTCACGGCTACACAACTGATTTCCATGGTTTATATCTGATTTATTGATGTATATACTTATGTTCATATCCATGTGTAGGGGTGGATACTTGCACATGTATATAAAGAGATGTCCATCCTCTTCATTGAATCAAAATATCTTCAAATCAATTTGTGCTACTAGTCTCATATAAACTTGAACCGAACTTATAAATAAATTAAAACTATAGTTCATAATTAATAGGAAAACATCTGATTTACCACTCACCGGCTCTTGCCAGTCCAATTCAACCCCATCAACTCCTCCAAATCACCACACAGTCGCGTGAAACAGGCGGACAAGTGAGCCCATCACATCTGGGGCCAGATGAATAATAAGTTGTCAATCCTTCCTCCCCAGTCCCAAGAGGAACAAATGTAGGCAGAAGAGGCCTTGCTGTCAAAATCGTCCCAGGATGGTGGTAAGAGTACAGGTTGAAAAAATTTGTGGGTGGGGGACCGGGGGGGGGGGGGGGGGGGTGTTAAAGATGTAGAGATGATGGATGTGTGAAAAAGCAAGATCCCGTTGAAAACCAAACATTTCATGTATTTGGTGGGTACCATCGATCTGCTATGCAGTTCGTCTGTAGGAAATGGAAAGGGGGTGATGAGAAATGCAACTTGTGTCTGAATGGAAACAACTAAGCACATCATGTTTAATTGTCCAATTGTTAATTTATCTTATGTACTGTTAGGGAAGCACTGGAGTTAGATAATATCCCTAGGGAGCTGTGGGGGTGCATTTATGTGTTCAAACACAAATTTAAGTCCAAATTGTGGGTGTTTTTTTTGTTGATGCTTTGTGCTGGTCTATGTGGTTAACTAAGAATGAATACGTGTTTGAAAACATTTTGGTCAAATCTCCATTGCAGGTGGTGTACAGGGCCGTATCCTTGATGCAAAGATGGAGAACTTTGCAAAAGGAGGAAGATTGCGCTCTGGTAGATAAATGAAAAGAAATAATCCTGAAGATGGGGTGTCTTTGACAAGTTGGTGTTTTGGTTGAAGTTTTGTAAAATTGGGTAGTGTGAAGAAACCATATTGATCCCTCGAAGTGATATCCCCTCTCTCGTTGTTTGCATGTTACTTAAATAGTTATGAAAAAATTTAAAATAAATTTAGAAGTTATATTAACACGTGATATATTACTCCACAAGCACATAAGTTCAAATTCAACTTCTACACCTGGAGGCTTTCTTGGTGTCACAGCCTCCGTGTAGGTGTTGTTTTTTCTCTATAGTCATTGTAGGCCCGATGATGACTGGCCACGCATAGCGGCGGCTGGTTTTGTGGAGGCTCCCCTCTTAGTGGCATGTGTTTGTGTGGTAGATGAGTAGCTTTTATACACATACTTCGGTACATAATAAAACTCGATAGCCTTGATGATAGTGTTTCTTGTAACTCTTTTTTCTTTGATCCTAATATAGTTTGGATGGCCTTTCCTTTTGTCATCCCGACAATAAAAAATACTTTTCTGGCGAATTCTCCATTACACGCGATTGGACGCGATTAAAATTGCTGGCCAGATGCAGAATCACCCGTACGATTCAAGGAAGAGACGCCATCCCTTTCTTAAACAAGGAAGTACCCGAACATGAATAATTTCTGCAAATAATTAAGCCGTCCATTTCACAATCAGAAGTCAAGCAAATTAAGAGATAGTCCTCTAATCGAATATAATCAAGCAAAAGTTGAAGCAAAGATCGGCGAAAAAGTACACAGATAAGAGAATAATATATAGTTTGGGCCATAATACGTGTCTGCGCTTACACAAATCGTTGGATTAAACCGCAAGCCACGCTGCGGCTGCACGGGCACGCACATGCATGTGCACGGCTGCACGCCATAAGCTTCGTTAATTAACTCAAGGTGTCATCGGTAGTCCTTGTTGAATTAATCCGAAAAAAACAGGCTATATATATCTAGGGACCTAATCATCTCACAATCATATCAGATCAGTTGTTTAGTTAATCATTAGAACCAAAAGTGACATATATAGCTAAATCACACAACCATCTTGCAGCTGCAGCTTTCAGAGCTACAATCTTTCAGCGCCTATTGATAACGTCCATGGCGGATATGGCTCCAGCTCGAGCTCTCGCCTTGGTGTTGCTCGCAGTTGCAGTCGGCAGCGCGTTGCTGGCCGCGGCCCAGGACGCGCCGTCGCCACCGACACCGATGGCTCCGTCTCCGTCTACCGATGAAACTCCGCCCGTGTGGCTGAAGGCGCACGCGACGTTCTACGGCGGGGCGGACGCGTCGGGCACCATGGGCGGGGCGTGCGGCTACGTCGACCTGTACTCGCAGGGGTACGGGACGCGGAACGCGGCGCTGAGCACGGCGCTGTTCAACGACGGCGCGTCGTGCGGGCAGTGCTACAAGATCGCCTGCGACCGCAAGAGGGCGCCGCAGTGGTGCAAGCCCGGCGTCACGGTCACCGTCACCGCCACCAACTTCTGCCCGCCCAACTGGAACCTCCCCAGCGACAACGGCGGCTGGTGCAACCCGCCGCGGCCGCACTTCGACATGGCGCAGCCTGCTTGGGAGAAGATTGGCATCTACCGTGCTGGCATCATCCCGGTCATGTACCTAAGGTATATAATTTAAACTGAGAAAAAAAAACATATTGTTTTTGACATATAGCACCTATGGCATATTTTAAGTTGTAACATATTTGGTGATATTTTCAGGGTTCCGTGTGTGAAGAAGGGTGGGGTGCGGTTTACCATCAATGGGCATGACTACTTTAATCTTGTGCTCGTGACAAATGTTGCAACCACTGGTTCGATCAAGTCGATGGACATCATGGGCTCCAACTCAACCGACTGGATGCCAATGGTGAGGAACTGGGGTGCAAACTGGCACTCGCTGTCGTATCTCACCGGGCAGATGCTCTCCTTCAGGGTGACGAACATGGATGGCCAGACACTAGTCTTTAGGAACATTGTGCCCTCTGGATGGAAGTTCGGGCAAACATTTGCAAGCAAACTGCAGTTCAAGTAATTTAATTCCCGGAAAGATTTGGGTTTCTACGGCCTGCGACTGATTGGTGATGAACATTTGCATTGTGTGCAAATGTAAGGGAGCGTATCCTATGCACACAGGCCCTCGCGTGTACACACCGTGTACACCAACTAAAAATTATCACAAAAAATTCTAGAAAAATTCATACATGTACTTTCAACAGTATTACATCTACGTGGAAAGTCGCATCTTCAAATTCATTCTACATAGAGAATAACAAAAAAGATAAAATTCTGACAAAATTACAACCTTAAAACTGTCAGATTTTTTGTTTTTTTTGTTACGGCTAAAATATAATGAATTTGACGTTAAGATTTTAACCCTATGTGTAATACAATTAAAAGTATGTGTATGATTTTTTCTAGATTTTTTGGTGACATTTTTTAGTTGGTGTGCACGTGTGTACACGTGAGGGCCTGTGTGCATATGATATGTTGCCCAAATGTAAAGATACATTAATTGTAAAGATTGTTGAATTGTGTGCTTTGGTGCTTGGTTCACTGTTGCACATCTGATTTTTATTGTTTATATTTGATTTATGGATGTATATACTTATGTTCATATCCATATGAACGGGTGGTTACTTGTATTTAAAAATATCTTTAAATTATTTTTTACTACTCTCGTTATCAACTTCAACGTAAACTTATCAAATCATAAATAAAAGGGGAACATCCGATTTACTAGGTCAGTACATCAGGTCTGGGAGACTGGGAGACTTGTGAGCTCATTGAGGCTCGGCTCATTTCAGTTACGAGCTCATTTGCTAATCCAGCCAAACCGAGCCGAGCCATTTTTTTTTAAAAAAATAGGACTAAGGCTTTACAATTTGTTAGTGAAACTTATAAAATTTTCCCTAATGAATGTTTTCTTAGTTTATAGGTGGAAGTTTGGGTGTGTCTAGATCTTGGGTGCCTGATTCTTTTTTTTTTGAAAATTTTAGTCATTTTTATGATCCGTTAGATGAAAATACAATGTTTCTCATCAATGGTTAAACAATAAAGTATTGTAATAATAAATTTACAAAATTAAATGAAACAAACATATAACTCATAAAAATCTACAAAATTGTGTGTGTTTTGGATTATGCAAAGGCCATAAGTATGTATGGTTCTATCAACTTAATGTAATCGTCTGATATTAATAAAAGCTTTCCTTTATAAAAAAATAAACTTAGATAAAAATAAAGCATAATAATATATAAAAAAAAACTGCAGTTAAAATAAAGGTTGCAATGAGTAATGCTGCTATTAAGACGGGTGGCCGATGAAGTTTCATATCAATGTATGGGTGGTGCCTAAACACGGGAAGACTGCAAGGATAAAAGGGTTAATTTGATCCGTGCTATTATAAATGTCTATTCAGATAAATATCATTACAATTCGTCTATTTGTAGCTGTGCCACTCGAGAAAAGGGAGAGATACAAGCTCCTTGAGATGACTCATTTTGCTATTTCGCTGAGCAATTCTGGAAAGTTTGGCAGAGACCATGTAAGGGTCTGTGTTCATGGATGCTCCATCCCCTGCTGCAAAAGGTTGAGTGTTTTAGCTTGTGTCAAACTCCTGCTGTGATAAAATTCACGTTTCTGGTAATAGAAAACGGAGGAGGGCGGCCTGCCCTCTCTTGCTAAAAAATAACCCTAAAATTGCATAATGCACAAGCACAACACTGTAATTTTAGGTTTAGTAATATGTACTCCCTCTAGTTCTATATTTCATATTATAAATCGTTTGACTTTTTTAGTCAAACTTGATTAAGTTTAACGAAGTTTATAGAAAAATTTAGTTATATCTAGAATATCAAATTAGTTTCATTAAATCTAACAATTAATATATTTTGATAATATATATGCTTGTTTTGTGTTGAAACTACAACTATATTTTTCTATAAACTTGATCAAATTTAATTAAGTTTTACTAAGAAATAAGTCAAACAATTTATAATATAGAACGGAGGGAGTAATTTTTAGGTGCCTGAAATATAGCAAATATATGCAAGTGTTTCTATAGGAAAATTTACTTTTATAGACAAAACTGTTGAAACGGCCAGCTTACGAGAAAAACAGCGTCAATGGAAAAAACTGCACAAGATATTTTTCTACGTCTAGGTATATGTATGCATTGTGGTTTAAACAATTATATAAAAATTTTATATAAAAATTTCATAAAATTTGACAAGATAAATTATGATGATATAAGATACCAGACAAGTCTAATTTTTGTCTACGATATGAAGAAAAAAATTACAAAATTTATTTCTGTTCAACAAGTACTTTTCACCATCTGATTTTATTAATTGTTTGTCTAATTGTAAATTAAATTTAGCTTTACAGGTTTGTCTTTAGAATTATAAGATTTCAATTAATGTAAAATTTTTCCTTGACCGTTCAAGTTGTATGCAAATAATGGATACCATTGTACCAAGTATAGAAAATCCTTGTCCGCCATGGCAAATGGGTGCAATTGCAAACACGCACCTATGTTCGGATTGATGCCAGTAGCAACCAAATATTCTTCTTCGGTTTGGAATTACTTTATCTTTTTAGATTTAGCTTTGTCCTGTCATCAATCTATATAAAATTTAACAATAAAATAAACTAGTAAAAATATTTCCCACGGTGAATAAAAAAACCTTATGGTGTTTAACTATATAAATTTATGGTCAACATTAGAAATGTTTAACTTGGTACAAATATAAAACGATAAATAATTTAAAAAGGAGAGCACATATATAAATGAAGATAGCAAAGCATGTAAACCTTTTACACCCTAGAATTTTTCTTCTTGCAGAACATGCTGTACTCATATCTAGGTAAGTTCTATAATATTGTTCAATATTACTCAATACTTATACGTGTTGCTTAGGCAGGAGAGAACAAGAGCAGAGAAACGTCAAAAGGCGTTCATTTGTTATATAGTATTATCTCGCACCAATTAAGGAGGAAAACAGAAAGCAATACAAGCGCGACATACTTACGTCTGCGGCGGCCGGCGGACACACATTTATTCGGATTAATTGGCGAGCAAGTTATAGTAGTACTGCGGCTGCGGTGTGGCTGCGCACGGCCGGCGATGCATGCACATGCGCGTCGCCGCGCGCTAGCTTCGTCCCGTGGCTTTCCAGAGTTCACACTACTTCATTATTGGGATTTCATTAGCCACTAATGCAGCAATCCAACAATGACCGAGCGATGGCTATATATACCCATCCAATCATCAGGAGATCACCAAGCAAACAGACATCACATAGAAGATCAACACAAAGCAACAGAGCAGTGTTGCTTTCAGAGATAGATAGCTCCAGATAATTAACTCGGTCATCAAGTCTCAAGGGCCTAGTTACAGAGTTATCCGATCATGACGACAGACATGGCCCCAGCTCGAGCGTTCGTGTTGGTGCTGCTCGCAGTCGCCAGTGCATCGACGGCCGCGGCCAACACAGCGACGACGACGCCCACAAACCCGGTGGATGCGCCGACCCAGTGGCAGAAGGCGCACGCGACGTTCTACGGCGGCGCGGACGCGTCGGGGACGATGGGCGGGGCGTGCGGATACGGCAACCTGTACTCGCAGGGGTACGGCACGCGGAACGCGGCGCTGAGCACGGCGCTGTTCAACGACGGCGCGTCGTGCGGGCAGTGCTACAAGATCGCCTGCGACCGCAAGAGGGCGCCGCAGTGGTGCAAGCCCGGCGTCACCGTTACCATCACCGCCACCAATTTCTGCCCGCCCAACTGGAACCTGCCCAGTGACAATGGTGGCTGGTGCAACCCACCACGGCCGCACTTTGACATGGCACAGCCGGCTTGGGAGAAGATCGGCATCTACAGCGCAGGCATCATACCGGTCATCTATCAAAGGTACCAATAAAAATGCATACTCCAATTGTTTTGGACATTATGGAGAGAACAGTACATATCCTGACCGCTGCTTCCATATGAAAATATCCTACTCTTGCGATGATTTCTACAGGGTTCCTTGCGTGAAGAAGGGTGGCCTGCGGTTCACCATTAACGGTCACGACTACTTCCAGCTAGTACTGGTGACCAACGTCGCGGCGGCAGGGTCAATCAAGTCCATGGAGGTTATGGGTTCCAACACAGCGGACTGGATGCCGATGGCACGTAACTGGGGCGCCCAATGGCATTCACTGGCCTACCTCACCGGTCAAGGTCTATCCTTTAGGGTCACCAACACAGATGACCAAACGCTCGTCTTCACCAACGTCGTGCCACCAGGATGGAAGTTTGGCCAGATATTTGCAAGCAAGCTGCAGTTCAAGTGAGAGGAGAAGCCTGAATTGATACCGGAGCGCGCGTTTCTTTTGGGAGTAACATCTCTGGTTGCCTAGCAAACATATGATTGTATATAAGTTTCGTTGTGCGTTTATTCTTTCTGTGTGTAAAATAACATACATGCTTTCCTGATATTTTCTTGTATATATATATATACACACGACAAATCCTTCCATTTCTATTATTATTGAACAATTTAATCGATCGCGAGGGCAAGTACTTGTCTCTTTACTTTTTTTTTCAGATGGCATTTTATAGTTTAACCCTTCATGGACAGGCGGTAGTTTTAACAATGAATGAAAAGAAATCGTAGTCCACACCACGCAGGGACATTGTGGTCATTTTAGACAAGACGATTTGATTATTGTCTTGTATGATATGGTCGATAGTGAGAACTAACAAACATATGGCATATTTTATTACCGGCGAGTTAAACAAATTTATGTCACATTAATAAACTGCCTAATAAATGCACGCCGGAATATATAATGATAAAAAAAAAGAAAAGATACATAAGTCCATTGCTTCTACTTTTTTAAAAAATAAATCCAACATTTTCTATTTTTTGGTAACTAAACTTGGAAGTACTAGTTGGATATGCAAAATCATCTAGCTTCCATATATTTCATCAATTTGTTTACTTTACATATGGGAGAGGATAGTATGTCAAAGAAAATGACAACAAGCTTACAAGTTTCTTATTTTAAAAGTTCCGCTAACTTATCAAGCATAGTGTGCCACGCAAAACTGACAACAAACCAACAAATTTAAGGAACACCTAACTTATCATCTATGACATACCGCACAAAATGATAACATAGTAGAGAAACTTTATTGCACAAAAGGAAATTTATCCATAAGGCAAAGGAACATCTTATATATACATTTACCAACAAGCATTGTTTGTATTACCCCTAAAGCGCAAGACATGTCATCCATGAGTCATAGTGTGTATATCTCAACATTGCAAAGCTACCTTTTTTCTATTATACTTTTCGCATTATAGGCTAGATATTATCTATACATGTCAACAAACTCTATCCCTACGTCATATCTGAAGATTCTTTTCTTCACTATATAAGTTGGCTTCCCAGTCATTGAACTCACATCAACCAGCCCAAGTTTCCAATAACATCCTCAAATAGCTATGGCGACCATAGCTTTCTCTCGGTTATCTATCTACTTTTGTGTTCTTCTCCTATGTCATGGCTCTATGGCCCAGCTATTTGGTCCGAACGTAAATCCATGGCACAACCCTCGGCAAGGAGGTTTTAGGGAGTGTAGATTTGATAGACTACAAGCATTTGAACCACTTCGGAGAGTGAGGTCAGAAGCCGGGGTTACAGAGTACTTTGATGAGAAGAATGAACAATTCCAGTGCACAGGTACATTTGTCATCCGACGTGTCATTGAGCCTCAAGGCCTTCTGGTACCTCGATACAGCAATACTCCTGGCATGGTCTACATCATCCAAGGTTTGTATAGCAGAATACATTGTTCATATGGCTACAAATTATGCTTCTCCATGTTACAATAATGTCATTTTAGGTTATATCCACCTGACATGGACATTTCTAACTTTCAGGGAGAGGTTCTATGGGATTAACTTTCCCCGGCTGCCCAGCAACCTACCAACAACAATTCCAACAATTCTTGCCTGAAGGCCAAAGCCAGAGCCAAAAATTTAGGGATGAGCACCAAAAGATCCACCAATTTAGACAAGGAGATATCGTTGCACTGCCAGCTGGTGTTGCGCATTGGTTCTACAATGAAGGCGATGCACCAGTTGTTGCTCTATATGTCTTCGACTTAAACAACAACGCTAATCAGCTTGAACCAAGGCAGAAGGTAACTAAATTTCTTCACCATTTTTGTTTCTCATTGTCATATATATGAATATGTTGCAGTTCATGTGGCAAAACTTTATCATTGATTCCCACTGATAAAAATTTTAGGAGTTCTTATTGGCGGGTAACAACAACAGGGAGCAACAAATGTATGGTCGCTCAATCGAGCAACACTCTGGGCAAAACATATTTAGCGGTTTCAACAATGAGCTACTAAGTGAGGCCTTAGGCGTCAATGCATTGGTAGCAAAGAGGCTACAAGGCCAAAACGACCAAAGAGGAGAGATCATACGGGTAAAGAATGGCCTTAAACTGTTGAGACCTGCTTTTGCACAACAACAGGAACAAGCACAACAGCAGGAACAAGCACAAGCTCAATACCAAGTTCAGTACAGTGAAGAACAACAACCATCTACGCGTTGCAACGGTTTAGATGAGAACTTCTGCACAATCAAGGCGAGGTTGAACATCGAAAATCCTAGCCGTGCTGATTCTTACAACCCACGTGCTGGAAGGATCACACGTCTCAACAGTCAGAAGTTCCCCATTCTTAACCTTGTACAATTGAGTGCTACTAGAGTAAATCTATACCAGGTATTTATCAAAGTGGAGTTTTGTTCACTCTCCATCTCTCTCCCCCTATCTTTCTATAAAAATAGTTTTATCTGTGCCACCATTTATATATAACATTGTTCTCTACTCTCTACAGAATGCTATTCTCTCTCCGTTTTGGAACGTTAATGCCCATAGCCTGGTGTATATTGTTCAAGGGCATGCTCGAGTTCAGGTCGTTAGTAACCTTGGAAAGACGGTATTCAATGGCGTTCTACGTCCAGGTCAATTGCTGATCATTCCGCAACACTACGCTGTCTTGAAGAAAGCAGAGCATGAAGGATGCCAATACATTTCATTCAAGACCAATGCAAACTCCATGGTGAGCCACCTTGCAGGGAAGAACTCAATATTCCGTGCCATGCCAGTGGATGTGATCGCTAATGCTTACCGCATATCGAGGGAGCAAGCACGAAGCCTTAAGAATAATAGGGGAGAAGAGCTCGGTGCCTTCACTCCTAGATATCAACAACAGACCTACCCAGGCTTCTCAAATGAGTCGGAGAACGAGGCTTCAGAGTGATGTACTAATGAAATAGTATAGGTGTATCAAAAAAATAAAATGCCACAAGTATGTGAAACTTTGTGGCGGTTCTGTTCTAAGTTTATGAAGCACTAATAAAATGCTACAACTGTTTTATTCATGCAAATTTTGCTACAGGACATCGTGACTTCGCGGTTTTAGCTGTAGGACACTACACGAAGTGACTTTTGGGAAAAGACACTACGTAAAGATGGAAATTAGCTCGTGGACAACACGCCTATTCGAATATTCATCTTTAATTGAATAGGTGAGAGAAACCGCATGAAAATATTAAAATACCCCTGGTCCCAAATGCCAAGTCTTGCTTCTCTCTCTGTCTATCTCTCTCACACAGAAGCGTCTCAACTAGCACGTTGTACTGCCGGGAGGTCTGCCGCCTACACAAGGATGGGAGGAGGCAGAGCACCTTGACCACCTGGTCCATGAAACTCAAAATCACATTACCTGCATGGGCTGCCGCTACTAAGCAATCAACTGTGGACTCATAAACACTTGAACCAAATGCATGATCCGCAGTCCCCAATTCGACAACCCCAAAGCGACATTCCCAACACTGATGAGAAACGATTTAGAAGACGACCCATCCGATGACGAAGACACTATCGCCGCCCTACCAGGGAGAAAGCTCGACGGGATCCATGGTCAACCCGCCTAGATCCAGGCCAGCGCCATGGATGGACCCCACCCCACCACCACCGATGCAGCTGACGGGATCGGGACCCCTATCTAGCTCACTCCCTCGAGGCGGCCGCAGGAGCGATCTCTCACCAGGAGTCGCGTCGGGAGGAGGAGGGATGCCGCTCTACACTATTGACGCCCTTCAGTGCTAGAGAGATACAAATAGAGAGATGAAAGTGCTGACTTGTGGGCTCAGGGGTATTTTAGTACTTTCATGCAATTTCTCCCTCCTATCCAACTAAAAATGAATATTCCAATGCGCGCGGTCTCCACGAGCTAATTTCCACATTTACAGAGTGCTTTCCCCCAAAACTCACTTCGTGCAGTGTCCTACAGCTAAAACCGTAAAGTCGCGATGTCTTGTAGCAAAATTTTCCTTGATTCATTTGTTCTATCAATATAGATGAGACCGTGTTATGGCAGTTTACATAAAAAGATTGGGGCAATTGCAAATTTACCACTCCTTTGAATCGTTATTACGAGACTGTCACTAGAAAATTGCAAAAATACCACTAGAACTATCATTCGAGTGACATCCTTGCAAAATTGAAAAAACCGGTGGCAAATTTGCAAATGCCCCAAAAAGATTTGCCCATACCAGATACATCTCAAAGAAGATTTGATGCAAAGTATGACTTGTTAATGCTACATTTTAATCTCAGAATTATTATAAACGGAAAAAGAAATGTTTATTATCTAAAAGGAAAATATGGCGTGTTTCCCCTAAAAAAAGGAAAATATGGCATGTGGCCTAGTTACGTAATAACATATAAGGACCGATTCCTTGGAGAATCTTATCCAAGCATCTTATAATGTGACCATATGAATATTTGATTCCCCTGGCTAAGGCTCTGTTTGTTTCAGCTTATGATTATTATAATCTAGATTATTAAACCAGATTACTATAAGCTGGATTATAATAAGCTGACATAGAATAAGCTGTGAGTTGTTTGTTTGTCCGGATTATTGGAGGTATGGATTATTGGGTTTGAAAGGCTAAAGTCTATAATACCCTCAGCTATTTTGGATGCCTTATTCATCCTTGTCACTGTATAAAACAAATAAGTAATTTTAAATAATGTCATCTATTAATAAATAAAACATTCATGAATATGTTTTTTTTTACAACAGACTAAACAATAAATTATTATCTCCTAGCAAATAAAGCATCGGCAATATTATCACGAAAGATATTTGCGTCGCCCTCTTCATCTCCCAATTGACTAGAATTCCCTCGAGATGAAGGCATCGGCATATAGTTTTCATCGTTATCACACCGATCGAACTCCTCGTCACTCAATTTACTATCTCGAATGAAATTATGAAGCGCCATGCATGCATGTATTATTTTTGTTTGCTTGGGCATTGGATAACTCGGTAAGTCCAATAGAATTCTCCATTTCATCTTCAAAACGCCAAAGAATGCTCAATCACGTTACAAAGAGATGAATGTAAGTGGTTGAACACCTCCTTCTTGCCACTAGGACGTGGACCCGCTCGAAACTCTGGTAAATGGTATTTAGTCCCTTTATATGGGGCTAGAAATCCCATTCGATTTGGATAGCCCAAGTCAACAAGGTAAAATTTCCCTGTTGATATAAACATAAACATACTCTATTAGACATCACTTTAACACTGAAACTAGTAAGAAAAGTGAAAAGATATATGTGAAATTACCTGGTGGAGGGTGAGGGAAGATAGCGGCATATTTGCGTAAAGCATCATTAAACACTCTCATATCATGTGCCGATCCGGGCCATCCCGCAACAATGAATGTAAACCTCATATCAAAGTCACAAACAGGCAAAACATTTTGAGTGGGATACTTGTTCCTACCCACATGCTGAACCACCTTTGATGCGGGCACAACAACTGGTATATGCGTCCCATCTATTGCACCTTTGCAATTATTGAAATGAGGCTCAAACCGATCACCAAGTAGTCTTGGGTGAATTGTTGTGAAGTGTGGATCTCTAGGTTTGACTAGATCTTTTGAGAGAAGGTAAACACTCTGCAACACTTCCTCAAATTTCACGCTGATTGTTCCTTTTGATCTCTCAAATCGGTTTTTAACTTGAACAAATGACTGTGGAGCCCCAATAGTCCATAAAAACATTCCCAACGCTTCAATTGAATCCATCTTACTAGTTGACCTCAAACCATAAGATGTTACCAACAAATTATGTAACCTCTCAAATAGTGGCCTACTCATTCTAAACATATCATAACAATCTTGTGGGAAATTGAGGTTTCTCATAACCCAATCATAACCAGCTAAAGTAGCTTCTCTATACTTTGACTTGTTCAAATAAGTTTCAGCATATAACATACCAAATGTTGTCAATACAGGTCCAACTTTTCTCATCATGTCTAGTTGTCTGCTAGCAACAACAAAAGTTTCATCCTCATCCTCATCATCACTTGCATACAAGCCAATCTACAAACAATGCAACAAATGATATCACACAAGTAGGCACATAAAAGTTCATGCATTCAAATTAAAGCGTCATATTACATGGGCAATTCATTAGTTCATGCATATAAATAGAAGTTGTCTTGCTAATACATATTGTCTCACAAAATTTAAACATAGATGATAAGTTCATCCATATAAATAATTAGCACTATCCTACTCCAAGCCTTCCTTCACGCACCACCTCTTCAACCAACTGAGCCTTCCCTCCTTGGTGGTAAAAGTCTTGAACACGTCACGATGTTCAGGTTTCACAAATAATTGTGTAGCCATGAAATGCTCGGCACTTCCTTCTGCTGCCCCACACTCCACTACCAAGTCCATCACTTCCTTAATAGAGTTGTACCTAAATTCACCTTGCATCACCTTGTTGGCAATACTACAATTGGTGTCCAAAGTGGATTGAATATTCTTCATCACCTTAACCATGGGGTTCTTAACCTTCTTCAGTGGACTATTTTCAGTGGTAATACACCCTCGTTTCACTGATTTGTTATTCGTTGTGTCTCTATGCAATGAGATGTCCACTAGTGTGTCATCAAGGCTTTGTACACCAGCCCCTACAACATCCTCTCCAGGTGCACAGGAAGAAGAACCATCAATAGCAACCTCACCAAACATTTGACTCAATAAATCTTCACAATCCGGGGGACCATGTTGTAGCTTCTTCCATTCAGAATGACCCTAGAAATAAAGGAACAGACCATGAGTACTAATTATTGCAAACACTAAAGACAATTTCATGAAAAGGATGTATATTAGCCCCGAATAATTTATTACCTTAGTGACTTGCTTCCAATATTCATCACTTGCTGAAACTATTTCTTTTGTACTATCTCATCCAAGCCCTGTATCTTTGAGGAGGCCAAGCCAAAAGCTATACAAGGCTTTTAGTATATCTCATCGGTTCTTCAATTGCATCTTGCTGTGTCGTAGCCCTATTTTTTGCAAGTACTTGACGTACAGCAATGTTCTGGTACCCCCTAGTAGTCATTATCCCGATAGGCCTATTGCCGGCTTCGATTTGTTCTACGCATAGTTCACAAAATATCCTAGTGTTTGTTGTAGACCATTCTGCTTTGTCAAACTCCTCCTTCTATTTGATAGAACAAACATATTGAGATTCAGTTTTCAATGTTGTCGTACATCTATAGCTCTAACTAAAAAAAACATGACTATTTAGAGCTCCAGAGCACATGAATAGTATTTTATTATAGCTTTTAGATATGAACACTAGTTAATAATTATATCTTTATTATTTGTCAATACGACCTACCCTTTAGCACTGAGAACAGAGCAACACAAGCATTATTAACAACAGTCATAAACCTGGTTTGCTTCTTCCCATGCACTAGTCAAGATTTTTTTGGACTCTTATATGTCCACATGACATTTCTCACTGGTGTGACAAGAATTATAAATCAAATATGTAATAAATACAACCATAAGAGAGACATACCATTCCACTTCCATTAGATGTCTCACTGTCAACAAATCCTTCTGCGCAGAGATTGTCTGCACCGGCCGTTACCTCGGTAGCAGCTCCACTGCTCGATGGCCGTGGCTGCTTGTATGGCGCCTTCCTCGGTCGACCACCACGTGCTGCCGAGGATGGTGCACTGCAAATCGATTGTGTGGTGGGTCTCTTCCCACGTCCACCATCATGCCCGCCGCGGCGCCCACGACGTGCAGCCGAGGATGCATCCTCCACCACTTGGAACGAATTGCTGCCATGGAGTTCGGGCAAGCAATGATGGCCATCTTCTTCATCTTCTTCAACCACGCCATGGATTCCTCTGGATTGGGTTCGGTTTCTTACCAATTGATCGCGGTACCGCAGGGCTTTGGCGACACTGTCCTCCGCATTTGCAGGCTCCATCTCCACTGATTGTCTCACTGCATGGAAAAAAAAGCATTGTGTCGTTCTGTAATTTGAGCAAGAGCTAGCAATAGATAAGCACCTAATCCAATGCAAATCTAACTGATAAATCTACCTAATCTCAACTAGCACTTCCTATGCTCCTGTCTGCCCAAATAAAATGCTGATTTGCATGTAACTTCGCCGTTCAATCCCGTTGAAACGCACCTGCCATTGTGTGACAAATCGTCGGGTCCCAGTGGACTGAAAAAATTCAGTAATTTTCCTGATTACATCATCAGCTGTGAGACACCCGCGTGCAGTACATTAAGAAAATTCAGTGTTTGATCAATTTCATCCATTCATTCATTCAGTACAGTAGAAAATATCATCCATTCATTGTTTAAGAAATTTCACATATAGCAACCTACAAATGAATGTGCTCTCAGGTGATACACACATATGTAAAATCATGTGATGAAAAGCAACATAAAGGGAAATTCAATTTCTTTAGTTCCATGGCATGGGACAAATTTCTGAGTGTGAAAATCAAACAAATCAATTAGTGTTGAGAGAGAGAGAGAGAGTACTGCATCCAGGAGTTGGGGCCGCGTCGCCGCAGCCTGGGGACGAAGGCAGGGTATGGAGTGAGGGCAGGGACGGCAGTGGCGCGGTCCAGGGAAGAAGACGGGACATGGAGTTGGGAACGCGGCGGCGCGGCCGGGGGTGGAGAAGGCTGCTCGCGCGCCGGGGGTGGAGAAGGCGGCGCGATTGGGAAAGGAGGAGGTCGGATGCGCGCGATTGGGAGAGGAGATGGCGGCGCGACCGGGAGAGGAGGAGCCGAGTTCGCGCGCTCGCGTAGAGAGGAGAGGGCTATCTGTTCGGTTGATGGCATAGGTGGGTAATATTTTTTAATTATCTAGGGGTAGTGGGTCTTTAGCCACTCAATAATCTGGAAAAAGCTCTTTTAGAGCAGCTTATTAGATTATGATAATCTAGCTTATGAATTATAATAATCTGCTATAATAATCTACCTGTTTGTTTCAGCTTACTCCTAATAATCCAGATTATCATTATCCTAAGCTGAATCAAACAGGGCCTAAGTTATATGACAATAGTTGTGTGTTTGTCTGAGACACTTGTGCAAGGAAGGAAGACGATAGCCCTTGAATACCTAGAATTTTTTTAGGGGCCCCCTTGAGTACCCGAAGTCTTGCGTATATATTCACTAGATGTGTATATATATTGGGTACATTGTGGATGGGGAAAATAGGTATAGACCTAGGCAACAAAATTGGAGAGGCTTTAGGATGTTGCTGGGCTTTAACGGGACTAATCGTAGTCGAGATCGTAGTCGTTTGTCTCGATGAGCCTATGTGTTTATACCTCCTAGGTCCTCCATGTTCATCTTGGGCTTGTAGGGATAAAGAGAAAAAAAGGCAGATTTTTTTATTTTTTAAACTTTTAAAATTTTCAATTATGAAAATAAACCCTTTCAACACGTAATTCCAAGAACCGAATCTTTTGGCCACGCCAGCCAAATTGGCATAGCAAAACTGCAAAATAACAGTGTCACAACAGTCTGGCTAGCGCGGCAGCATTATTTGGTCATGCTGGTCTAGCTAGTGTGGCATTGTAAGTTTTAGTTCCAGCTAGAAGAAGTCCTACTCGAACATAACTTGATCGGCTACCTTACAGAAAAAGAAAACTAAACAAGTCCGATTCAAACAAAATTTGATTGGCTCAAGACTCCATCTATAGAAAATGAAACTAAAAAGAAACGTTTCCTAATACGGAGGCTAAAATAAAATAACTCTAAACTTGATACACTTTCCAACTGAATCAAATATAATCACATCATTAGTCACTCCATTGACCCGATCTTGACTAACAGTAGTTACTAAATTTTGCCGCTAACAGGCTGGTATTCCTTATTTGTTTGGTGCTGTACCGGTTTGAGGATAACCTTCTGGTAGAACAATAGGTAATATATGCGTGAAATTGTGTTTCCTAGGAGTGGGGCATGCCATATTTTACACACTGACCACCATTCTATATGCATATATGTAACAAATATACGATATACCTCTAACATGGAAATCGGTTATATATATACAATTAGTTGACAAGTTTGGAACATACACTTTCCATGTTAGATCAGCTGGTTTCATCTTTATTGTTATACCGGACATGCCATTTTGATTTTTTTTATGTTTTAAACTTTTTTACTTTTAAATTTTAAAAATAGACCCTTCCAAAACTTATTACTAGAACCTGAACCTTTTGGCTATGCCACCCCGTCTGGTGTGGCAAAACAATACTGACACGCCACACACAATGGGCGTGACAATTTTCTCCTACCATGCCAGCAAGGGTGGCATGGCCAAATATCATTGACATGCTAGCCAGACCAATGTGACCAAAAAACAATGGCACACCAACTAGACTAGCATGACTAAATAACGTTGCCACGCTAGCCAGACCGGTGTGACAGTGTTGTCTCGTGGTTTTGCCATGCAAATTCGGCTGGCGTGGCCAAAAGGTTCGGATCTTGGAATTATGTGTTGAAAGGATTTATTTTCAAAATTAAAAATTTTAAAAGTTTTTTTAAAAAAATCTTTGTTTTTTCCCTTTATCCCTACAAGCCGAACATGGAGGACCTAGGAGGTATAAACACATAGGCTCATCAATAAAAATGACTATGACTAGTCCCGTTAAAGCCCAGCAAAATCCTAAAGCCTCTCCAATTTTGTTGGCTAGGTCTATACCTATTTTCCCCATCCACAATGTGCCCAATATATATATACACATCTAGTCAACATATACACAAGACTTTGGGCTATTACTCAAGGGGGGGCCCAAAACCAATTCTAGGAATTCAAGGCTATCGTCTTCCTCCCTTGCACAAGTGTCCCAAGACAAACACACAATTATTGTCATATAACCTAGCCAGGGGAATCAAATATTCATATGATCACATTATAAGATGCTTGGATAAGATTCTCCAAGGAATCGGTCCTTATATGTTATTACGGAACTAGGCCGCACGCCATATTTTCCTTTTAGATAATAAGCATTTCTTTATCTCTTCATAATAATTCGGAGATTAAAAAATAGCATTGACAAGTTATACTTGGCACCGAATCTATTTTGAGATGTATCTACTATGGGCAAATCTTTTATGTAAACTACCAAAACGTGGTCTCACCTATATTGACACAACAAATGAACAAAACAGTTGTAGCATTTTATTAGTGCTTCATAAACTTAGAACAGAACCGCCACAAAGTTTCACATACTTGTGGCATTTTATTTTTTTGATACACCTATACTATTTCATTAGTACATCACTCTGAAGCCTCGTTCTCCGACTCATTTGAGAAGCCTAGGTAGGTCTGTTGTTGATATCTAGGAGTGAAGGCACCGAGCTCTTCTCCCCTATTATTCTTAAGGCTTCGTGCTTGCTCCCTCGATATGCGGTAAGCATTAGCGATCACATCCACTGGCATGGCACGGAATATTGAGTTCTTCCCTGCAAGGTGGCTCACCATGGAGTTTGCATTGGTCTTGAATGAAATGTATTGGCATCCTTCATGCTCTGCTTTCTTCAAGACAGCGTAGTGTTGCGGAATGATCAGCAATTGACCTGGACGTAGAACGCCATTGAATACCGTCTTTCCAAGGTTACTAACGACCTGAACTCGAGCATGCCCTTGAACAATATACACCAGGCTATGGGCATTAACGTTCCAAAACGGAGAGAGAATAGCATTCTGTAGAGAGTAGAGAACAATGTTATATATAAATGGTGGCACAGATAAAACTATTTTTATAGAAAGATAGGGGGAGAGAGATGGAGAGTGAACAAAACTCCACTTTGATAAATACCTGGTATAGATTTACTCTAGTAGCACTCAATTGTACAAGGTTAAGAATGGGGAACTTCTGACTGTTGAGACGTGTGATCCTTCCAGCACGTGGGTTGTAAGTATCAGCACGGCTAGGATTTTCGATGTTCAACCTCGCCTTGATTGTGCAGAAGTTCTCATCTAAACCGTTGCAACGCGTAGATGGTTGTTGTTCTTCACTGTACTGAACTTGGTATTGAGCTTGTGCTTGTTCCTGCTGTTGTGCTTGTTCCTGTTGTTGTGCAAAAGCAGGTCTCAACAGTTTAAGGCCATTCTTTACCCGTATGATCTCTCCTCTTTGGTCGTTTTGGCCTTGTAGCCTCTTTGCTACCAATGCATTGACGCCTAAGGCCTCACTTAGTAGCTCATTGTTGAAACCGCTAAATATGTTTTGCCCAGAGTGTTGCTCGATTGAGCGACCATACATTTGTTGCTCCCTGTTGTTGTTACCCGCCAATAAGAACTCCTAAAATTTTTATCAGTGGGAATCAATGATAAAGTTTTGCCACATGAACTGCAACATATTCATATATATGACAATGAGAAACAAAAATGGTGAAGAAATTTAGTTACCTTCTGCCTTGGTTCAAGCTGATTAGCGTTGTTGTTTAAGTCGAAGACATATAGAGCAACAACTGGTGCATCGCCTTCATTGTAGAACCAATGCGCAACACCAGCTGGCAGTGCAACGATATCTCCTTGTCTAAATTGGTGGATCTTTTGGTGCTCATCCCTAAATTTTTGGCTCTGGCTTTGGCCTTCAGGCAAGAATTGTTGGAATTGTTGTTGGTAGGTTGCTGGGCAGCCGGGGAAAGTTAATCCCATAGAACCTCTCCCTGAAAGTTAGAAATGTCCATGTCAGGTGGATATAACCTAAAATGACATTATTGTAACATGGAGAAGCATAATTTATAGCCATATGAACAATGTATTCTGCTATACAAACCTTGGATGATGTAGACCATGCCAGGAGTATTGCTGTATCGAGGTACCAGAAGGCCTTGAGGCTCAATGACACGTCGGATGACAAATGTACCTGTGCACTGGAATTGTTCATTCTTCTCATCAAAGTACTCTGTAACCCCGGCTTCTGACCTCACTCTCCGAAGTGGTTCAAATGCTTGTAGTCTATCAAATCTACACTCCCTAAAACCTCCTTGCCGAGGGTTGTGCCATGGATTTACGTTCGGACCAAATAGCTGGGCCATAGAGCCATGACATAGGAGAAGAACACAAAAGTAGATAGATAACCGAGAGAAAGCTATGGTCGCCATAGCTATTTGAGGATGTTATTGGAAACTTGGGCTGGTTGATGTGAGTTCAATGACTGGGAAGCCAACTTATATAGTGAAGAAAAGAATCTTCAGATATGACGTAGGGATAGAGTTTGTTGACATGTATAGATAATATCTAGCCTATAATGCGAAAAGTATAATAGAAAAAAGGTAGCTTTGCAATGTTGAGATATACACACTATGACTCATGGATGACATGTCTTGCGCTTTAGGGGTAATACAAACAATGCTTGTTGGTAAATGTATATATAAGATGTTCCTTTGCCTTATGGATAAATTTCCTTTTGTGCAATAAAGTTTCTCTACTATGTTATCATTTTGTGCGGTATGTCATAGATGATAAGTTAGGTGTTCCTTAAATTTGTTGGTTTGTTGTCAGTTTTGCGTGGCACACTATGCTTGATAAGTTAGCGGAACTTTTAAAATAAGAAACTTGTAAGCTTGTTGTCATTTTCTTTGACATACTATCCTCTCCCATATGTAAAGTAAACAAATTGATGAAATATATGGAAGCTAGATGATTTTGCATATCCAACTAGTACTTCCAAGTTTAGTTACCAAAAAATAGAAAATGTTGGATTTATTTTTTAAAAAAGTAGAAGCAATGGACTTATGTATCTTTTCTTTTTTTTTATCATTATATATTCCGGCGTGCATTTATTAGGCAGTTTATTAATGTGACATAAATTTGTTTAACTCGCCGGTAATAAAATATGCCATATGTTTGTTAGTTCTCACTATCGACCATATCATACAAGACAATAATCAAATCGTCTTGTCTAAAATGACCACAATGTCCCTGCGTGGTGTGGACTACGATTTCTTTTCATTCATTGTTAAAACTACCGCCTGTCCATGAAGGGTTAAACTATAAAATGCCATCTGAAAAAAAAAGTAAAGAGACAAGTACTTGCCCTCGCGATCGATTAAATTGTTCAATAATAATAGAAATGGAAGGATTTGTCGTGTGTATATATATATATACAAGAAAATATCAGGAAAGCATGTATGTTATTTTACACACAGAAAGAATAAACGCACAACGAAACTTATATACAATCATATGTTTGCTAGGCAACCAGAGATGTTACTCCCAAAAGAAACGCGCGCTCCGGTATCAATTCAGGCTTCTCCTCTCACTTGAACTGCAGCTTGCTTGCAAATATCTGGCCAAACTTCCATCCTGGTGGCACGACGTTGGTGAAGACGAGCGTTTGGTCATCTGTGTTGGTGACCCTAAAGGATAGACCTTGACCGGTGAGGTAGGCCAGTGAATGCCATTGGGCGCCCCAGTTACGTGCCATCGGCATCCAGTCCGCTGTGTTGGAACCCATAACCTCCATGGACTTGATTGACCCTGCCGCCGCGACGTTGGTCACCAGTACTAGCTGGAAGTAGTCGTGACCGTTAATGGTGAACCGCAGGCCACCCTTCTTCACGCAAGGAACCCTGTAGAAATCATCGCAAGAGTAGGATATTTTCATATGGAAGCAGCGGTCAGGATATGTACTGTTCTCTCCATAATGTCCAAAACAATTGGAGTATGCATTTTTATTGGTACCTTTGATAGATGACCGGTATGATGCCTGCGCTGTAGATGCCGATCTTCTCCCAAGCCGGCTGTGCCATGTCAAAGTGCGGCCGTGGTGGGTTGCACCAGCCACCATTGTCACTGGGCAGGTTCCAGTTGGGCGGGCAGAAATTGGTGGCGGTGATGGTAACGGTGACGCCGGGCTTGCACCACTGCGGCGCCCTCTTGCGGTCGCAGGCGATCTTGTAGCACTGCCCGCACGACGCGCCGTCGTTGAACAGCGCCGTGCTCAGCGCCGCGTTCCGCGTGCCGTACCCCTGCGAGTACAGGTTGCCGTATCCGCACGCCCCGCCCATCGTCCCCGACGCGTCCGCGCCGCCGTAGAACGTCGCGTGCGCCTTCTGCCACTGGGTCGGCGCATCCACCGGGTTTGTGGGCGTCGTCGTCGCTGTGTTGGCCGCGGCCGTCGATGCACTGGCGACTGCGAGCAGCACCAACACGAACGCTCGAGCTGGGGCCATGTCTGTCGTCATGATCGGATAACTCTGTAACTAGGCCCTTGAGACTTGATGACCGAGTTAATTATCTGGAGCTATCTATCTCTGAAAGCAACACTGCTCTGTTGCTTTGTGTTGATCTTCTATGTGATGTCTGTTTGCTTGGTGATCTCCTGATGATTGGATGGGTATATATAGCCATCGCTCGGTCATTGTTGGATTGCTGCATTAGTGGCTAATGAAATCCCAATAATGAAGTAGTGTGAACTCTGGAAAGCCACGGGACGAAGCTAGCGCGCGGCGACGCGCATGTGCATGCATCGCCGGCCGTGCGCAGCCGCCTTACTTCTATATCTTGCTCGCTAATTAATCCGAAGAAATTTCCGGTTTTTCCCTGGTTGGCGCAAAATGACGCAAAACACACGCGTTTATGAATGTACAGTACTACGTATATCACACGCGCGGCGACGTCCAGGCTCGCGCCATCGCAAGCAAGCGCATGAAGGCAACGTTCAACGGCGGCGCCATGAAGAATGGGGTGGCGTGTGTTGTGTGTGGCCGGCGATCGAGTGAGGCATCTCTGAAGTCTGAACTGAAGCATCTCGAGTGTTTTGGACTCGTTTCTTTTCCTGGTGACGTTATGAGGTGTTTTTTTTTCCGGGGAGACGTTGTGATGAGGTGTTGATCAGAATTCATCACCTTGTTAGAATGTCAACAAGAACAATTGACGGAAGAAACAAATAATCGTTTTAAAAGTTGACAAAATCATCGAGGGAAAAAACGTTTTCAATTAGACAAAACAATTGACGAAATTCCGTTGTCAAGTAAACAAAACAATCCACGGAAAAGACAATCTATCTATGATATACTAAAAATCTATTAAAATTCTTACAAACACACTAAAACCGTCACGTGTATTCCATGGCACGTTAACAAACCAGTGGACCTGATATTTTTATCTATTAGATTTTTTTTAAAAAAAAACCAAAACAAGTAGTCACGTATTTGATGGGGCCCACCCTTCCACCGGGCGTACTCACGTACGTGCTTCCTCCCTCCCCTCCTATCCAATCTCCTTTTTTAAATTATTAACATTTTTGAACAATAACAAATCTTAGATAACCACAATTTTCCTATAGTTATTTGTGTTCTTTAACAATTAAAAAAATTAAGGTGTTCTTTAACCTATAAGAAATATTTAATTTTTATCATATCCAAAACTTTACATATCACTTTAAACTGTTATGTAAAATAGGGAAAATTTGATAATGCTGATTATATGATCAATTCGCCAAATATGCATAAATAAATTAAGTTAGATCTATTATCTCTACTATTAAAAAATTGAATATATTTTTGCCGGTACTTTGGTACGTTATCCGTGCACGAGTCGGTTTTTAAGTTTGTTCTTTTTGGAAATACGGATCCGTATTTGAGTCGGTTTTTAAGTTTGTTTACTTTTGTAAATACAGAACGAATCGTATAATAAATCTCTTTAAAAAAACTCACGTGCTAACTCGAACTCCTAATTACAGCTCATGATTTTCTAAAAAAATATATATAGGGCTTTTCTTACGTATCACTTCTATGTCCACTTTTCTTATGTATCAACTAGTTGGGTGGCCCGCGCAATTGCGCGGCTAGCACCTAAACAAAATCATATATTTTTCAGTATGATTTTACTTAAAATTTATTAAATAGCTATCACGTTGTCTTAAGACTTTGAAAGGCCAAATCTTATCATCCCTGTATTTCTAATTATATAGTTTTTTAAAAGTCACACCAGCAACTACCCCTTACTTATGTCATATCTCTTTTATTTGCTTGCTTGATCTACCACTATTTCTATTCATTCTCCTTAAAACCTTTAAAAATCAGATCTTATAGTTTTTATAATTTCTAGAAGTCCCGTCAAACACTGTCATTATACTCATCTACAGGTTGTCAACTGTCTTTTCTCTATATTGTCATTGGGATTTTACAAATCGAACATAATTATCGTTTGGGTTCATTTTTTACTTTCTAAAATCCCGCTAAACCATCAGCGGCTTTGCCATTGTTTTCCTTTATGGCACACCCGCTGCCTCCCTTCTTTATCGTCATTGAGATTTTAAAATCGAACATGATTATTATTGTGTTTTTTTTACTTTTTAGAAGTTCCAAACCTTTGAAAATTGGACCTCGTAGTTTTTAGAATTTATAGTCTTGTTGGTTTCATTTTTTATAATTTTTAGAAGTCCCGTTAAATGATGTCACTATACTCCTCTATGGCCCATCCGCCGCCTAATCTCTATTGTCATTGGAATTCTAAAAATCGAACATAACTATCGTTGGAATTCATTTTTTTATTTTCTAGAAGTCCCGCCAACCGTCGGCGGCTCTCCTATACATCCCGCCCGCTGCTTCTCCTTTTTATTATCATTGAGATTTTAAAAATCGAATATGATTAGCATTGGTTTTTTTTTTAATTTCTAGAAGTCCCGGCAACCGCCTTGATCGATTGCTTCATGGTCTACCCGTCGTCCTTCATTTCAATCGTTATTAGGATTCTATTTAGTGTTTTATTAACAGTTTTTGTATGTCATATCAACCGCCACCACTCTACTCCTTTATAGGCATGTTACTTAATTAATCTCGTCATGTGGTTTAGATGGTATTTTCTTTCAATAGTCTTGATTTTTTATCACCAATTTTAGTTATTTATAAATGGTATTCCTACTATTTTTCTTTTTCTAATTTCAGAATTTATTTTATTTTTCGTATTGTGTTCTTTTGATATTTTTATTTTTTATTTTCAATTTCAGTTGTTTCAAAATTGTATTCCTACTTTAACTCTCTTTTTAATTCACCTAATTTCTGATTTCTTTTTATTTTTTATTTCGAATTTTAATTAATCTACTATTAGGTTGTTATATGTACTCTTATTTTCAGCGCTGCTTATATTTAATTTCGAATTTAAGTTAATTTTAAATTGTATTCCGAACTCTTCTTTTCTTTTTTTCTAATTTTGATTTTTTTTTTAATTTTTTATTCCGAATTTTAATTAATCTTATATTGGATTCTTATATGTACTCTTATTTCAATATTTCTTATTTTTAATTCCGAATTTCAGTTATTTTTAAATTGTATTCCTACTCAAACTCCTCTTTTTTCTTTTTCTAATTTCTAAATTTATTTTTTTATTCCTAATTTTAATTAATCACGTATTGGGTTCTTATATGAACTCCTCTTTCAATATTGCATATTTTTAATTCCGAATTTCAGCTATTTTTGATTTTATTTCTATTTGGACTCTTCTTTTCTTTTTCTCCGATTAATGTGGGAATTTCTAGCCTCCACAACAAACGTGGTTATGTATTTTTGGCTTGGTTATGTATTTATTGGCATGACAATACTGATACAATTTGGAAACGGCAGAGTTTGATTCGGATTGTTTTGTCTTTCAATGTTTCTAAAAGTGGTGTTAACACGCGTATTCCCAAAATATTGTCCGTTTCTAATATGATTATGTTTTTCTTTTCTTTTGTTTTTTTTTTGTTTTTGACCGATTGTACATTACGTTTCCAGTAGATTAGGTTTTCCCTTTTTTGTTTGTTTGTTTCTTTTTTTTGACAGATTGTCTGATTCCGTTTCCAGTAGTATGATTAGGTTTTCCTTTTCTTTTTTGTTTTTGACCGATTGTCCAATTCGAGTTTCTTCATATGCCTTTTTTCTTTCTTTCTTCAGTTTTTAACTAATCCTAATCTAGTTCTATTTTTTTTCTTATTTTTTAGATTAATGTGAGAATTTCTAGGCCATGAGAGCGAACGTGGAGGCTCCTTTTTCTATTAGATATAACTAGTATGGTGGCCCGCATAGATTGCGCGGCTAGCATCATTATATTTTCTCTCATATTATATCATATATGTTTTCTCATTATATTATTCAAATATATTAAAATGACAACATAATTTTAAATTTTGCAATAACTTTACAAAACTACTAATGTGTAATATTCATATTGTATTTTATATACGTGTTAGTTATTAATTATTTTTAATATCAAATCCTATATGGACTCTAGTCTCGTCTTTTAATATATTTTTTAGTTCCGAATTTTCTGTAAATTGTATTTCTATATAGACTCTATGCTCTTGTTCCAATATTATTCTATTTATTTTTATTTCTGAATTTTTATTATTTCTAATTGTATTTCTATGTGGACTCTAAACTCATCTTTCAATATTCTTTAATTTTTAATTTCAAATTTCAGTTATCTCTAAATTGTATTCCTATATTGACTTTAAACTCTTCTTCCCATGTTTTTCTAAATTTTGAATTTTAGTTATTTGTAAATTGTATTTTTATACGGACTCTAAACTCTACTTTTAATTTTATTATGTTTATTCCAAATTTTAGTTAGTTTTAAATTCCTATAGGGACTCTATACTCTACTTCAAATATTCCTTATTTTTTAATTCCAAATTTCTATTATTTTCTTAATTGTATTTCTATATGGACTCTATACTCTACTTCTAATATTCCTTATTTTTAATTCCAAATTTCCATTATTTTCCTAATTTTATTTCTATATGGACTCTATACTCTACTTCTAATATTGCTTATTTTAATTCCGAATTTCAGTTATTTCCTAATTGTATTTCTATATGGACTCTATACTCTACTTTTAATATTCCTTATTTTTAATTTCAAATTTCAGTTATTTTCTAATTGTATTTCTATATGGACTCTAGTCTCCTCTTCTAATATTCCTTATTTTTTAATTCCGAATTTCAGTTATTTCCTAATTGTATTTCTATATGGACTCTAGTCTCCTCTTCTAATATTTCTTATTTTTTTAATTCTGAATTTCAGCTATTTCTAAATTGTATTTCTATATGGACTCTGCTTTTTCTTTTTCTCCGATTAATGTGATAATTTCTAGGCCATGAGAGCAAACGTGGATGCTCCTTTTTCTATTCCTTTAATAATATAATAGATAGATTATATGTCACATTCAAACTTATGTATCATTTCTACTTATAATTAAACTGCTATTCACTAATCGTTGAGTCAGGAATATTGATGACGTGATTGTTTATTAAATTGACTATTCGAGATTCGGTAAATCTATGCTGTCAAGTGGTAAAGAAGAAAGTTAACTTGCAATATAGATTAAACACAAACAACAGAATAGGTCAATCTCATGAAATAAAATAAAGCAGCATCGTAACTTTTTTAAATTGAAAAAACATGTATATGACAATATGAAAAAAATTGAAAAAAATCCATAACATACACCCTACATATAATCAAAGATAATCACGGCTAATCTCATTGCAATATAACCTATGTATTTATTGATTCATTAAAGCATATAATCAATTGGAGAAATTATTAGATTTAAAACTCATCCAAGTGTGTTAACAAATTGAAAAAAAATATTTGAGTTATTTCACCTGTAGTAGCAAGATATCGTAGGGTGCTCAACATTGTAGCTAACGAGGAAGGAAAATTACTATGATACCCGCTTATTAACTAAGGGTTAATTTGATTCGTGCCATTGAAAAATGCCTATTCAGATAAATATCATTACAATTTGTCTATTCGTAGCTGTCCACTCAAATTTTACAAAATTCGAGTGCCATCTTCGTTACGTTTTCTATCTTCCTCCTCATCTACACGTGGGACCCACCTGTCAGATTGATCATCTTTTTTTCACTCTCGCTTATCTTCTTCCTTCCCCATCGATCTCTCTGTCACGGTGAGGAGCGACCAATGCGGGCAAGACGGGAGGGGGTCAGTCACGGCGTACATTAAATGGACGGTGGTTGGATAGAACAATTGTACTTTAGAGTCACTTATATTATGGGAAAAAATTGAATCTATGGTATACAAGAAAAAATGTTATTTAATGTAAAAAATATGCTAAATATTAACAAAAGAAAGATACATAGTGCAAATGATATATAGTATAATTTATAGAAACCAACTCAATTGTTGTGACACCATATACTTTCTCATAAATTCAAAACTATACGGATTGATGTAATTTTAGTTTAGAATTTATATGTTGCATGGGTAACTACAAGAAAATCATAACTACTTCCTCCGTTTCATAATGTAAGTCATTCTAGCATTTCCCACATTCATATGGATGTTAATGAATCTAGATGAATATATATGTCTAAGATTTATTAACATCAATATAAATGTGGAAAATGCTAGAATGACTTCCATTATGAAACGGAGGGAGTGACATTCAAAGTAATCCCTAGCAAATTAGAATATAGTCAAAAAGTATTTCAATAATAATCACCCACAAATAAACGTTGGTAATAAAATTTTAAACACATTAAATAAGATGCACACGCATGTGCATGTGCTACCTTCCTAGTTTAAAGGAAATCGTCGTAGTGCCAAAAAAGACAATTTAAAAGAAATTGTCGTAGCACAAAAAATGAATTAAAGGAAATCACTCCAAAAATAAACTAAAGGAAATCATGACAAAAGAATCGACCCAATTTAAAAGAAATCGTCGTAGAGCCAATAATGAACTAAAGGAAATCGCGCCAAAAAATGAATTAAAGAAATCGTGACAAAACAATCGACGCGAAAATTCGACCCAATTTAAAAGATATTGTCGTAGCACCAAAAAATGAATTAAAGTAAATCGTGACAAAACAATCGACCAAAAAAGTCGTAGCGCCAAAAATTGAATTAAAGGAAATCTTGACAAAACAATCGACCCAAAAATTCGACCGAATTTAAAAGAAATCGTCGTAGCGCCAAAAATGAATTAAACGAAATCGTCATAGCGCCAAAAAATAAATTAAAGGAAATCGCGCCAAAAAATCAATTTAAAAGAAATCGTCGTAGCGCCAAAAATGAATTAAATGAAACTGCGCCAAAAAATGAATTAAATGAAATTGAGCCAAAAAAATGGATTAAATGAAATTGCGTAGCGCCAAAAATGGCCAAAAAATATGGAAAAATTTATCAGAGCCAGGTTTCGATCCTGGGACCTGTGGGTTATGGGCCCACCACGCTTCCGCTGCGCCACTCTGATTGTGTTGATTATTATCATTATTAAATTTTATTAGAACAACTCCTAACAATTTGGTATTGCTTTGTCCAATATATTTTGTGTATTCAGCCTTCAATGTTTCAGGATTCTAAATCCCTTTTTTGCTAGTTGTATGGGGGTACCGAATAAAATTTCGGTAATTTTGATCCTAAATTATTTGAATATTTTAACACAATGGCTAAATTCATAAAAAAATAAAAAATAAAAAAAAGTTCGGGTTAAATAATTTCGTACTTGGGAATGGGGGGTGGACTGATAGACCCGAAATTTTGCAAGAGTATAGAATATAGAACGAGATTAATTACAACGGAATGACTGTATGTACGACCGTGTCTGTATGACCTGCATACGACTGCACATAACAGATTTTAACTTGTTTTGATTGGGCCCCCGTGAATGTTATAAACTCATGTGATTGGTTGGTTTGGTGCAGTCGTATGAATGTCGTATGGCTCAGTCGGATGTATAGCACTACTCTAATTACAATGCTTTGTACCATTGAACATTTGATGTGGATAAAATAAGTCACATAATTATGATTTTACAAGGGTTCATGTGCCATTTCTATTAATGAAAAACAAGATTAAGGTGTAATTGCTCACTATGAATGCGTCAGAAATCGTCCCCACCAGCAATTCCGTCTGAAAATACAGAGATCAAACGAAATGGGTGTATACATGGGTCATCTTGACCGCTCATCCAAATCATGCACATGATGTTGCCAAACATGAATACTCCTTGAAACCACGCGATTCATCTGTTGAATAAAAGGGACAGGTCCGATTTAATTCAATTAAATTCCCTAGGCCCATAATTAATATTAGTGATAATAATACCATCTTAAAAATTTTAGTGGAGAGATCTCATCTTAAATAGAGAGACAATTATGACTCCCTGTTGACCGGTTGAGAAGGTGGGCGGACTGCCACGTGCGCGCGCACGCGTTGGCTGGGCCGAGGCCGTGGCTTCCGTCTTCCCTAGCTTTGATCTCTTGCGCGCACAAGAGATTAGGACGAGTAGAGCCTCCGAAACTCTGTCCGTCTGAGTTCCTGCACGGGTAGGCGGGCAATAAAGTTTTTGCGGAGCGTTCTTCCGTCTGAGTTCCTAGGTTGAGTTCCTGGTTCCTATTCGTCATCAACGCTAACATGTCGACAGACGACAACGCCAACGGTGCAGCCGGAGGAGATGTTGGCAATGGAGGAGGCGGTGCAGGGAACGGCTCCATCAACGGAGGCAACTATGCCTCACACTCCAGCGAAGTGCCATTTTTAGGGTATGTCTCTATTCCCAACACGCTAATTTCTGATATACTACTATTAAGCGTAATGTTTTTGTTACATTGCCATGTGATGAATGTTTATGCTTATTCTATATTAAGCATGATTTGTATGTTGCTCTTGATTAGTATTCACACTAGTTTATTCCCTAAAAATGTCATGCTTATTGTCTTAATGATTTGGATTAAAATATGCCGAATTGCGACCATATTTCCAACATCATCTTTGCCTCAGAAGTCACATGGCTGGTATAGTGGTATGCTTCCTTGGGTGAACAATTCTTGTGACAAATCTGTTGAACGTGGACACACAGCAGGCGCCTCACTTGTTACAATGCATAGTTGTGCTAGCAATCGTTTTAGCTGCTGTGTTATGCTAGGAGAGCTCATCTGCCATTCCACCATCGTTTAGTTGTGCTAATAGGCTTGGTGGCCTAGTAAATCCGACGTTTCCCTTCTACTGATTATAGGCCCGCGTTGTAATTGTTTTTCTTATTTAGTTTAGTGAAAGTATTCAGAGAGGTGACCTGTTCGGTTTTCTACACCATGGTCGGTTATATGAGAAATCTATTTTCAGAATGAACGATTTTTACGGAAAGGAAGAATTTTTTACGTGAAAATGGAGGAGAGAGGGATAGGAGGATGACTCCCTCTCTTATAAGATATTTACAATTTTATATAACTTTAGTTGAAGTTGATACAAGTGTAATGAAAATTAATTTGAATATATTTTGATTCAATGAAGAGCATAAACATCTTTGTATATACAAGTACCCACCCATACATATGGGATAAAGACATAAGTATATACACCAATAAATCAGGTATAAACAATAAAAAATAAAAAAATAATATGTGCAATAGTGCACAGAAGCACAATTCAATAGTCTTTACAACGTATATATACACTGTGCAAATGTCCATCACAAATAATCAGTCAGGCAGTAGAAACTCAATCATTTCAGGATGATCACTTGAACTGCAGTTTGCTTGCAAATGTTTGCCCGAACTTCCATCCTGACGGCACAATGTTCCTGAAGACAAGCGTCTGGCCGTCCATGTTGGTCACCCTAAAGGAAAGCATCTGTCCAGTGAGATACGATAACGAGTGCCAATTTGCACCCCAGTTTCTCACCATTGGCATCCAGTTGGTTGAGTTGGAGCCCATCACGTCCATCGACTTGATCGAGCCGGTGGTTGCAACGTTGGTCACAAGCACGAGATTGAAGTAGTCATGCCCGTTGATGGTAAACCGCACCCCACCCTTCTTCACACATGGAACTCTGAAAACATCACAAAATACATGTTACAAATATGTCTTATATATTGTCATATAGGTGTGCAATGTCAAAAACAAATACGATTTGTGTTTGTCCGGTGTAGGTTAATTATGTACCTTTGGTAGATGACGGGGATAATGCCGGCACGGTAAATACCGATCTTCTCCCAGGCCGGCTTCGCCATATCGAAGTGCGGCCGTGGCGGGTTGCACCAGCCGCCGTTGTCGCTGGGGAGGTTCCAGTTGGGCGGGCAGAAGTTGGTGGCGGTGATGGTGACCGTGACGCCGGGCTTACACCACTGCGGTGCCCTCTTGCGGTCGCAGGCGATCTTGTAGCACTGCCCGCACGACGCGCCGTCGTTGAACAGCGCCGTGCTCAGCGCCGCGTTCCGCGTCCCGTACCCCTGCGAGTACAGGTCGCCGTACCCGCACGCGCCCCCCATGGTGCCCGACGCGTCGGCGCCGCCGTAGAACGTCGCGTGCGCCTTCAGCCACACGGGCGGAGCCGCGTCGTCGGTCGATGGCGACGGAGCCATCGCTGTCGTCGTCGTCGCCGTCGCATTGGCCGAGTCGTCGGCCGCCGTCAGCAGAACGAAGCCGACCGTGACTGCGAGAAACAGCAACGCGAAAGGTCGAGCTGGAGCCATTTCTGTCGTCGTGGTCAGTAGGCGTTTGCTGAAAGTTGTAGCTCGCTAGCTCTGAAATTACGCTGCAGCTGCAAAGCAGATCGAGATGCTGTAGACTGTGGTGTGCGTGCGATTTAGCTGTGAATTTGGTTCTGATGATTGTGAGATGATTCGTGGGATGATTGGTCTAGATATATATAGCCTGTTCGGATTAATTCTACAAGGATCGCCATGCGTGCATGTGCCCGTGCAGCCGCAGCATGGCTTATGGGTTAATCGGAAGATTTGTAAATGAAGTTACGAACACGCAGACACGTATTGTCCATTATCTTAGAAAAAAGACACGTATTGTCCAAACTACTGATCTGCTTGGCATAAAATTGATTTAATTTCAGAAGATACCTCTCTTGGTTTGCTTTACTTCTAATGGTGAAATGGACGGCTCAATTATTAATTTGCAGAAAGTATTCAATGTTCGGGGTACTCCCTTGTCTAAGAAACGATGTCATCTGTTCCTTGAAACTTACAGGTGATCCTGCACCTGGGCAGCAACATCAATCGCGCTCGACCAACGGCGTGTAGTGGTTAATTGGATGGAAACTAATTTTTAGAGTTGACTCATCATTAAGGCAGATATGAAGAGTAGCTAAATTAAGACGAATATTCCTGGTTAATCAAACGATCTTGGACATCACAATATTGCACAGCCATGGCCGTGCCCGTAGGTGCCACTCTTTTGCTTAGACACCGATTAGAGTAGTACTCCCTCCATCCCCTCCATTTCAGTTTATAAGACTTTGACTGGTCAAAGTCAAACTGTTTCAAATTTAACAAAATTTATAGATAAATATAATAATATTTATAATATTAAATTAGTTTCATCAAATCAATAATTGAATATATATTCATAATATTTTTTCTTGGGTTAAAAATGTTACTACTTTTTCTACAAATTTGATTAAATTTAAAGTAGTTTGACTTTAATCAAAGTCAAAACGTTAACCTCAAACGGAAGGAATAGTATAAAAGGACATGTTTACTGACCCTGTGTCAAGCTCTCTTATTACAGAATTTCGGTAAAGAGAATAATATAGTGTGCCTTCCTCCAAATTTTATTTTACGGATTTTATGTCCAAAGTTAGCAATTCCGTTACATATAGTCCCTGATCGGACGTATTTCGTCTTACCTCATCCTATGTGGCAAATGCCTTTTTATTACTCTTTAATTAGATCCTTTAATGGAAATTAATCCATTATATTAAGAAAACTAACCGTGTTTCCATCCCTAGGTTACTAAATGTCTGCTGGCGAAATTCCAAATTTTGAATTTTCCATAATTCATCATAAGAATACAGAACTGATTTTATTATTTTTATTTTCAATTTATTGTGGAATTTATTATTAGATTGAGTTCGAGAAAATTCTTTATACATCTCTTAAATTTCAACCAATCCCTTGTATGTTCATGAGTTTTGCTCGGTCTGTTATATATCATCTAATTTTAGTTTTGAATTTTTTATGCCCATACCTATAGTTGACCATTTAATTCATTTGAAAATATCCATTTCGCTCTTAGAAATGGAAGAAACATATAAATTTTTTTATGTATATTGTTGGAAGTATAAGTTTATTGTACAAGACTACTATATTTGTGATTTTATTTTTTTGTGCGAGGTACTATTCACGGCAAAGTTTATATTTCAGATAATGATAAAAAATAATTTTATTTTTTTAATTGATATAAGTGGGAGAGAAAAATAGATCGAGTAATGAAAACCAGCAAGCCTAGAAGATACAACAGCTAATCAACATACAAAAGTTAGCGAAAGTATAGTAAGCTAAAGACGATAGCAAGCAGGACAAGCAAACAAAAGCCAATGACGATTTTCGTCGGAGAAAGATGACCGGGTTTCTCCACGGCGTTGCAACGACCGAGGGCCCTGTAGAAACCCTCCTGCGTCGCCATGGTCACGAACCCAAACCCTCGCGATCTCCCCCGCTTGTCGTACACGACCCTCGCCTGCACCACCTTCCCGTGCTCGCTGTACATCTCTCGCAGCCGGAGTCTATCCACCTGCGGCGACAGATCGCCGGCGTATATCCTCAGCTCCCGGCGGCGGCGCCGCCGTCTTTCCGGAGCTGCTGCTGCTTCTTCTTCTACCTTGATCCAATCAATGTTGGGCTCAGGCAAGAACCACATGCACCTCTCGTCGTTCCATCCGGCGGGCAGCGTTTCCACCAGCGTCGTCGTCGTCGCCGGCGAGCCGGAGCTGTCCACGAAGCTGCACCTGTACACGCGGCACGGCTCCGACCTGACGACGAAGTAGGCGCTGCCGCCGGGCACGTCGCCGCCGAACCGCGCGGCCTCCACGGCGAAGCTGCCCGGGTATCCCAGGAAGAGGACGTGGTCACCGAGGACATCGTCCCTCTTCTCCCACACCGGCACGGCAGCTGGCTCGTCGTCGTCCACGGCTGCACCCAGCACCCGGATCGAGCGCGTGCACAGCTGCGTCCACATCGAACGCGTGCACGGACACCGAGAGGCGGTCGTCGTCGTCCTCGTCCTGTAGAACGCTGGCCAGCAGCAGCTCGCCGCGAAGCTCCAGGAGGTAGCTGCGTCGTCGGCGCACCTTACCGGGCTCGTCAGGTAGACAAATAGCCGTGTTCCTCAGCCATAGCGAATCCTTCTTGTGGATGTAACAGTGCGCCAACGTCGGCTACACGCTCCTCTCCCGAAATCGCTAATAAGCGACTAGTTGCGCGCGCGCGAGCGCGCGCGGCGAGTTCACCTCCTACTACTTCTACTTTCTAGCCCAACATTTTATCTGACTGTTTTCTGGGCCTCTAGTGGGCTTTCCCCTCTCCACCCGGAGGGTTTCCTTTTTCTTTTCTTTTTTGCCGTTTCTCTTCTTTTTTTTCTTCGTTCTCTTTCCGTTTTGGTTTTCTTCGGTTTTTTTTCGGTTTCTTCTCCTTTTTTCGGTTCTCTTTCTGCTTTGGTTTTTTCCTTTTTTTCGGTTTCTCTTCTTTTTTCGGTTTTTTTAATATGTACTTGTACAAAGTTTATATTTGTAGGTATACCAATTTTCATATTTGTACGTATACAAATTTTGTATTCATGTTTTTTCTCTCGGTTTTTAATATGTACATATACAAAGTTTGCATACGCGTATACAAAGTTTGTATACGCGTATACAAAGTTTGCATATAAAAAATATACATGTATACAAACTTTGCATACGCGTATGCAAACTTTCTATACACGTATACAAACTTTGTATTTTGTATACACGTATGCAAAGTTTGTAACATGTATATTTTTTATGTCAATTGTTTGGTACACATAAAAATTATATACACGTATGTATATACTTTGTATACACACGTATACAAAGTTTATACGTATGTATATATATAGTACATAATACGTGTGTATATATATACACACACACACATATATACACACACACATATATACACACACATATATATATATGTATATACATATATATATATATGTGTATATATACATATATATATATATGTGTATATATATATATATATATATATACATATATATATATATATATACATATATATATATATATATATATATGAAAATGCAGATTTGCACTCGGGTTCACATGTACCTACAATCTACACCGTTGATGTGTTCCAAGATTCGTGCTGCAAAATGTACCTAACCTTAACCAAATGAATGCCTCTTATAGGGAGAAAAGATTAGGATTATGTTGGTTCACAATATGTATAACATGTATGTTGCATTTTTTACCAAATATTTTTTTTCAATAACAATCATATATGACATTTATATATCCAGTGCATCGTATTTCTCTAACCCTTATTTTGTTTATAACATGATATTTAGTTAATATGAGAAAAAAATATATCTACCATATCACCAAATTGTCATCTTGCAAAAATGATATTTCCAAAATGATATATATCCTACCATCAAAAACTACAAAAACAAGGTAATTTATATAAACAAGGTAAACTACATAAACAAGTTTTGCATACAAGAAATATAAAAATTACATAAACAAGGTATTTTACACTTGTAAAAAATATAGTATAACGTAAACATCATACATGGTACATTTTGTTAGCACCTAATATGCTTGTCCTAAGATTCGTGCAAGCTATATATAGAGTATAGATTGTGGGTACATGTGAACTCGTGTGCAAAAAAATCCAACTCAATATATATATATATATATATATATATATATATATATATATATATATATATATATATATATATATATATATATATATATAGGGAAAAGAAGATATGAACCTAGGTTCTTCTGCACCACCAATCTGTACCATTGGAATTCTTTAAGATGTGTGCTAGCGAATAGTCCATCCTGTCAAACCAGTCTTACTGTAGGGAGCATGGGGCATGTACGGTACACAATGCTACTGTGCTTCCTCTCATCGCTTTTCAGTCTTCCAAGTTTGCCCCTGACTTGGTTCCACGCCATTTTTTATCTGACGCATATAAATTAGGGAGGTTAAATTATGTGCCCCTATGTAAACCATGTGATTTAGACCTTCCTGTAGTAAAACGATTTCTGCTAATAGAACTTACCATAGGTTGATATATCTCCAAATGTGCTTCAAAAAATGGCATTCCAAAACAACTAATAAGCCACCAACCAACTTTAGGCTGTGTTCGCATCTACCATATGGGAACTCCTTTCCTCCACACGGAAAACGAAACGGTTCATTAGCACGTGATTAATTAAGTATTAGCTAATTTTTTTTAAATGATTAATTCAATTTTTTAAGCAACTTTCATATAGAAATTTTTTTAAAAAAACACACCAGTTAACAGTTTAAAAAGCGTGCGCACAAAAAACGAGGGAGAGGGGTTAGGAAAAGGGGTGCCGAACACACCCTTAGGTAATATTGTAGACAAGGGTGAAGAATAAAATAGCCAAATATCTTCCCATAAGAAAAATAGTTTATTCTCATTCCACCGGTACAAAATGACGTTCACAAATGGTATTTTAATACCTATCTATATATGTCCATACTGACACTTGAAAAAAAAAACTCCATCTCCAAAAGGGCATCTATAAATGATGTATCCACATCAAAATGACATTTACAAATGGTGCATCTACTATATCTCCATTTTAAAATTTGAACTAATGGAACTATCTCCATTCACCCATGTGTATGTTGTCCAAAACGATTTAACTTGCAATATATATATATATATATACAGTTAATTTACCTATATAGTTCTAACAAAAAAAAAGGTTCAAACTCAGTTCAAACTTGATTAAACTTGTTAGTAAAGAAGTTAATGTTCATATCTAAACATTTAAAAAAAATCATACTCATTCAAATTGGGTATATACTCAATTTGAATCTTGGAGCCCATACTCCATGTAGGACCAGTTAATTTACCTATATATATATATATTTATATATATATATATATATATATATATATATATATATATATATCACTCGGTTCATATGTATTTACAATCTACACCGTTGATGTGTTCCAAGATTCGTGCTGCAAAATGTACCTAACCTTAACCAAATGAATGCTTACTATAGGGAGAAAAGATAATTAGGATTAGGTTGGTTCACAATATGTATAACATGTATGTTGCATTTTTTACCAAATAAAATTTTCAATAATAATCATATATGACATTTATATATCCAGTGCATCGTATTTCTCTAACCCTTATTTTGTTTATAACATGATATTTAGTTAATATGAGAAAACAATATATCTACTATATCACCAAATTGTCGTATTGCAAAAATGATATTTCCAAAATGATATATATCCTACCATCAAAAACTACATAAACAAGATAATTTATATAAACAAGGTAAACTACATAAACAAGTTTTGCATACAAGAAATACAAAAATTATATAAACAAGGTATTTTACACTTGTAAAAAATATAGTATAACGTAAATATCATGCATGTTACATTTTGTTAGCACCTAATATATATACTTGCCCTAAGATTCGTGCAAGATACATATAGGGTGTAGATTGTGGGTACATGTGAACTTGCGTGAAAAAAATCCAACTCCTATATATATATATATATATATATATATATAATCAATATTTATCTTAATGAACCTTTGCTAGCGACTCAGCCTTTAAATGATATTCACAACAAATACATCGGTAAAGTACATGGCATCTGCAAAAGACATGTCAATGAAGGGGTCTACAAATAATTTTTCTCTAATCAATATTCAGAGCCAATAAATTAACCAGATGATCAAGAGAATTTATTAAAAACTGTATATGTGATTTTTTCAGTTTTGCCATCTCAGTAAAAAGAACATGGAGAAAATATGTAAGGACAAAGAATTATGCAACGTTCCAAGCAGTAGCGCCTCTAGTTCGGCTGCATCAAATGTGAAGAAGTTCAAAAGCCAGACCAAAAGGCAGAAAACAAACAAACGAAAAATTGGAAGGGTTATATATCGCAGCAGCCTCAGTTTTTTCACAAGGAGAGAGGGCTTAGAGGGGAGTACTAGTTGGAGGGCATTTTGGGAAGCTACAGTACAAAATGTACCTATCCTTCCTGGCATTATAAAGAGAGAAAACGGGTGTGTATATTTTGACTCTAGTTTAGAACATAAATGCAGCCTCTCTTCCAACAAAAAAATGGACAGGTGTCAATCATATAATATGGGAGCACATACACCAAGGTTCTATATATCCAACTCATATATATATATATATATATAATATATATATATATATTAAATTTGTTTGGGGCTTCATGGTGCCCGGGCACCATTGTTAAAATTGAGTATATACCCAATTCAAATGAGTATGAAACTTTTTTAATTACTTAGGTATTAACATTAACTAATTTACTAACTAGTTCATAGCAAGTTTGTACTGAATTTGAACTTGTTTTTGTTAGATTTTGATTCTAGGTATATAGCATCCATACATATAATTAGTTAGGTATGTAATCATGGATTGTGAAATAAAGTTAAATTTGAGTTGTTTTGTTGATAGGTATAGGTATGAATCAAATTATTATGGCTAGATATATACTCACAATTTGAAAATTTTAAAAAATTTAAGTGATTTTGTGTATTTGGTACCATGGTGCTCAGGCACCATGGTGCCCTATACGAGTGTCATATATATATTATAGTATAGACAAGAGGATATAGTAGTATACAGACTAGAGGAAAGCAGCTGCTCGCGTGGCGTTGGAAAGAGTTAGGAGAAAGCCCACATGCACGCATTGGACTGGAGCCTGGAAAAAGGAAGTGAAGGCCCACACGCGCGCTGGAAAAGAAAGGGAAGGCCCACGCGCGCGGCAAGGTGCATGTATTTCGTTTATGTCGTCTTGCCCGCGCGCGCCGGGACGCGCGTTCAGTCGCGCAATAGCGACGCCCCTCCTCTCCCCTTTTTCCTCCCCTTCTTCTCTTTAAATTCAAATTTAAATCGGTATATAAACTTTTCACTTATAAACTTTGGGTCGATAAACTTTAGGTGTATAAACTTTAGATGTATAGAAATACTATATATAAAAATATTTGAATCGGATATATAAACTTTTGACTTATAAACTTTGGGTATCTAAACTTTGGGTCTATAAATTTTAGGTGTATAAACTTTAGATATATAGAAATACTATATATAAAAATATTTGAATTCAAATTTAAATTTGAATCGGATATATAAACTTTTGACTTATAAACTTTGGGTAAACTTTAGGTGTATAAATTTTATATGTGTAAACTTGAGGTGTATAAATTTTAGGTGTAAAAATTTACTAAAATAAGAAAATAATACGGTGTAAAAAATAAAAAAAAAGAAATCATGTGGGGGAGAGGGACCGATCGCTACCGAGCGATCGCTTGTTAGGACTTTCGGCATGCTTACGGAAATGGTTGGTTAAACGATTGATTGCTCCCGCACGAGTGCACGATACATTATGACACCACATTGTGCTAAAATTTGAGGATCGAAATCTATGGTATGATATTTCTATCTAATGGAGAAGGGATAAAAATATCATCTCGAGTTGGTCGTTCACTACATCCGACACTTCATCACCAGCAACATGTGGTGTCTCTCACTAAAAACAATATTCCTATACATGAACCTCTTTAGATTGCAAATGGACAGTAACTCGTCACGTTTACTAAGAGGCTGCACCGAAAAATCGATTTTCGGAAATAGGTCTCTTAAGTGGACTGCACGCAAAAAATATAATTTTTTTATCTCACTTTAAAAATTTCAATTCTTCTCTTTTCCTTTCCCTTTTATTACTCCCTACTCTCTCTCCTCTCCTCTTCTCCCATCCAAGTGTGCGGCGCGCGGGAGGCGGCCGGCTCGCGGCCGGGAGCGGGCGGGAGGCGGCGCGGTGACTAGCGACCGGTAGCCGGGCATCGCGGCCAGGAGCGGGCGACGCGCGGCTCGGGACCGTGCGCGACGGCCGGATCCGCGCCGCCCCTACCGCCCTCGACGACAACGAGGAGAGGAGGTGGCCTGGAGCGGCCCCGCAATGGTCCTATCTGCCGCCGTTGTTGCGACGCCTGGATCCGCCGCCGACAACAACGATGGCGAGGAGGAGGTGGCCGGGAGCGGGGCGCCGCGCTGCCGACAATGAGGAGGAGGCGACCGGGAGCGGCGCCGCCCTCCCCACGCGCGGCGGTGGCGGATCTGGCGATAGTGAGACACGGTGACCGTCGCACGCGCGGATACGACAATGGCCGCCCTCCTCCGCACGGTGGTGGCGGATCAGACGGGGGGGAGGCGCGACAGCGGCCAATCCGGTGGTGGGGAGGCATGGGGTGGCGGATCCGGCTCTGGCGACGGCGATGAGAGCAGGTGGACCCAGCGACAGCGACCACGAGGAGGGCGGCGGCGACAGGTCCTAGGGGCAGGGTTTCGGATTTTTTTTTATTTTATTTTTTCGGTTTTTTATTTTGGCGACATAAGCACCATCACACAAAAATAGTGATTTTTCCGGACCCTTTGGAGCGTGCGGCTGGCCATACCACACGCGAAAACCCTTTCTTGCCGCACGGAAAAATTGTTTTTTAGTAGTGTCTTGCTCTCCATGCTTACTTCAACATCTGTAGTGGTACATGAATCCTCTATGGATTAGATGAGAATGCACCCATGAACTCTAATTGAACATCTTCTTATTTGTGCAGTCCACACATCGACACATAATATATTTGCTCATCCTAATTTTTCTATCATTATACGCAAAATTTATGAATTCAGTGACTCCCTCCTATACTCTGGGATCAAAAGGTGAATATCGGACATCCAACTTCTTTTTTGAGAATTACACAGTACATGACTCCCTCCTATACTCTGGGATCAAAAGGTGAATATCGGACATCCAACTTCTTTTTTGAGAATTACACAGTACAACGCAGAACTCACAACGCACGCACGCAAACCCTATCCCTATGAGCATCTTCGAAGATTGGACCGGTAAATCCTGGAGATTGACGAAGTCTCTACAGGCGTCTCGCTGTCGATGGGTACGTCGCCTACCATTGAAAGCACAATGCTGTTAAATCCTGAAAAATTCGCTCCCATGAGAGTCGAACTCAGGATCTAAAGTGCTACTGAGACTCTTATAACCACTAGGCTATATGCCCTTTTGCATCGTACATCCAACTTTGGTCCATCTACGGTCAATAATATAAAACTTCTCTTTTCCTGGTGACTTTGTGTTCAGAATTCAGAATCGTGTTTTTTTTTTCCTTTTTTGCTGTGGGAGAATACAGAATCTTTTTAGAATGTCAACCAAAACAATTTACTGAAAAAAATATGAATAATCTTTTTTTATAAGGAAAGAAAAATATATTTATTTTGCTGTGGGAGAATTTAAATATTATTAGAATGTCAACCAAAACAATTCACAGAAAGAAATGAATATTTTTTAGAAGGAAATAAAAAATATATTATCAGAGCCAGGTTTCGATCCTGGGACCTGTGGGTTATGGGCCCACCACGCTTCCGCTGCGCCACTCTGATCGTTATGCTTGGAGATATAACAAAATACAATTAGTACTTGTTTGTAACAATGCAATTTTGTATGTTAAAAGGCCAATATGTGCAAATAACGGTTTAGTAAATTATGAGTGTGTTCACTGCCATGTGTAGCAATCAGACACGAAGCACACGGTTGTATAAACAAATGCATGCTAAGCAATTTTTAAGAAAGCACAGTAGAGAAGGCCTCCACAGTATATATATTAAATAAAACGTAAATCTAGATCGAGAAGACACTCGTTTTAGTTCTATCACGTGACGCGTCTTAGAGCTATCCGACCCCGTGTAGGCATATATGCGCATAGCATGAGGGGAAAAAAAGAGAGAAGTGCTACTACACATCTACACGTTCATGTCTTGTTTGTTATTATATCATACATGCCATTTTTCCTTCTAATAAAATTATCTCTTAATTACTTATTTGATCTATAATCCGACAATACCAATGTGTTCGTTGTAATTAAATGTTTATAACAAGATCTTACATGATTATATTATGATAAAAAAATATTTATGTTTGCAAATTACTTTTATTATATATGTAAGTTACTTTTATCATATATATAAATTACTTTAAGATTTGATTAAATTACTTCTAATACATTCATAATGCTTGTTGATTACTTTTATTATTGTTTTTAGTCAATTCCATAATTTGTGCAGATTAAATTTAATTTCTTGATAGACTCATGTTTTTATCCCTACAACAGATTCACTTCTATTGTTGTAGCAACTCAGTTCCATTTTGTGCTAAGTTACTTTTATGATTACTTTCAGACTTTATTAAACTTACTTTCATAAATGTATTTACATAAAAATCTTCTCTACACTTTGCTTGTGAATTTACTCCCCAGTTTCTTACTACAACTCAGTAATAATGTAATTGCCTCTAATGTTATATAGAGTTACTTCTAGTGTATATCTAAGTTACTTCTATAATTTAAATAAATTACTTTTATATTAATAAAATGTTTGAATATATTCGACATGGATCTCATTTTGTCACATATTTTGAATAGAGTACAATGATGTAAATAGATCGTAAAAATAATATGTGATTTAAACAATATAAGTCACTAAAGAAAGATGTATATATAGGATAGAGTGGTCTCCGGTTAGGACTAATTCACTACCGTGCACTATCTAGTCACATCCTAAATAAAAGGTTTATATACGAAAATTAAAACGATAACAAAACAAAAGCAAGACATAACAAATTACAAATATTCAATCCATGATTGCACCAATGGACGATGAGAATCCTTGAGCCTAGGTAAATGTAGGCTCAAATCTAATTTTAAACTTCTCTCCCAAGAGAGAACATCAGGCTACAAACCATTAAGAATCAAGTTATTTCTCTCCTTCCAGATATTCCAGGCAGCCAAGAGCAGAAGTTCTATGAAACAAGAATAGGAAAAGGAAGCACTCTAGGATTGAATCATTTGATTAAATTCATGTGTACTGATCCAATTCCACCCCAGCTGACTCCAACAAAGAGAACTAAAATCACATGAAAAGAAGAGATGTTCTCGAGTTTCCGTACCATTATGGAGGCAACAAGAACAATAAAACAGTTGCATGGGCTGGAACACAATGTTTTCTATCTAAAAGATCCCTTGTATTAACTTTGTCCATGGCTAAGCAAATGGTTATATAAACTTTGTAATGAAGAGGGAGATTGGAAAACTTGCTAAGGAGGTACCTATTAAAGAAAATTTTGACTCATATAGAGAAAAAAAATCAAGGTATTATCATTTCTGGTCGGTACTGTTAAAAACATCTCCGGATCATTAAAGTGCACGGTGGGACTCAGGTTAGATTCTAGGAGTATCAATGGAACGGAAATACTCTCTTTGCTGCTCGTTACCCAGCCTTGTATAACTTTGTGATAAACAAGAATGAATTAGTGGCAAGGGTCATGAGTAAAAGACCTCTATAGGAGGGCTATAGTGGGACATAATTTAAAAGCTTGGTTGGAAGTGGTCTCAAAGGTTATATCAATAAAATTGACCGAGCAAAATGATACATTTTTGTGGGAGGCAATGGGTGTTTCTCAGTTAACTTAATGTACAAAGCAATCATGTATAGGGAAGCCATTCCTAAAAAGGACATGATTTGGAAACTCAGAATACCACTAAAAATTAAAAAATTATTGTGGTAATTAAAGACTGGAGTAATTTTAACAAAGGATGATTTAGTCAAAAGGAAGTGGAAGGGTAGTGTTAGGTGTTGTTTTTGTGATTCTAACAAATCAATTCAACACCTTTTGTTTGATTGTATTTTGGCAAGATTCATATGGAATGCAGTCTTTATATCTTTTGGAGTTCATCCGCCTAGGAATGTTGCTAGTCTTTTCGGCAATTTGCTAAATGGGGTTCAACCCAAGCTAAGAGCTCAAATCCTTGTGGGGATCGCAGCTTTGTGTTGGACGGTTTGGCTATGCCAGAATGATACAGTCTTTAATAGCTCCAATACTAATTTTTTTTTTGTTACAGGTGATTTTCAAGGGGACCTTTTGGACAAGGCAATAGTCTTTGCTACTTAAGGAGGAAGATAGCCAAAAAATAAGAGAATATTGCTTGATGTTGGAGAAGAGAGTTTCTGGCTTTTCACAATGAAGGGGTCAAACTTAGAAAATGATTGGGAGAATAATACTCTCTTGTTTTGTTGTGTGGTTCGGTTGAAACTTGTATTAACTTTTTAAGAATTGTTATTGCTAGAGCCTAGTTGCTTGACATGTTGTTAAACCTTTTGTAAGAGAGTGAGTCTATGTACTCCTGTAAGTTTTGTTGGGGCTGTGTACATCTTTTAGAGACCGGTTTAATCAATTATCTAAAAATCAACAGTACACGGTGCTCTTTAATATGGATGTATATAAAGATAATCAGGCTGCCTTCCAACCTGCATATATTGCTGTTTGTTTAGAGTGAAGCTGCTGATTTGTTTCTATACTATCTTACCTGGTATTGGATAAGGTATGTTGTAAATTATATGGTTGCTACGTACTCCCTCTGTTAAAAAAAAACTAATCTAGTATCGGCTGTGACATGTTCAAATTCATAGTACTAGAATATGTCACATCCGATCCTAGATTCGTCTTTTATGAGATGGAGGGAGTACTCCGTCTGGATAAACATGTCGCACCCAAACAACTCTGAATTGAAAATCCGTACTATACTACCTCCATCCCATAAAAAATCAACCTCGTACTAGATATAACACATCCTAATATAATGATTCTAAATATATCACTGTCCAGATTTGTTGCATTAAAGTCTACATTCGTTTTTTTTAAGATTCGTTGCATTAAAGTCCTATATTCGTTTTCTTTAAGATTTTTTCTTTAAGACGGATGGAGTATGCATGTGACACTACTGATTGCATTTTATTTCTTAGGCCAGGTTTAGTTCCCAATTTTTTCTTCAAACTTTTAACTTTTCCATCACATCGAAACTTTCTTACACACGTAAACTTCTAACTTTTTTCTTTAAACTTTCAATTTTAATCAAACTTCTAAATTTGGCGTGGAACTAAACACACCCTTAGCTTCTTCCTGAGCAGCAGGAGTAACATCAATACACGTCACACTGAATGTGCCCATCCGTGGAATCTAAGGAAAAAAAGAATATCATTATTCTTCAACGAGAGAGCAGTTGCATGACTGAAACATATTCTTTTTTATATTACACTACCATACCTAATCATAGGCAATACACAAGCTCTGGAAGTCTTGATTACCAACAAGTCCGCAAACAAACTATAGACATGCAAGGCTGCGAACTGATAACCAATTAACCCCACCTAACAACCATGTCGAAGAACTTGACTGGAACAATATTAACCAACATATGTTGAGCTTTCAAGTCAAATGCACGTTGGTCATAGGTAGTCATTTCGTTCATGCGTACAACATTCAGGCCACAAATCTCGTACTGTCATACACAAACACATGCACTTAACCATGTCATTAGTAAGCCAGTGGCAACTGGAAAAGATTTTTCAGACAATCAGAACTAGAACTCCCTCTTAACCAAATAAATGAAGCGAATAAACTGTGTCATCTAAACCGTCAGGACAAACTCTACCTCATGAAGCTCCAACCAAGGAACGAAGTTCACACGCGCGCATTTGAATGGAGTGACAGCTTAAGTGCGTGCACAGCGTGATTTTGCATTCCCAGCCAGGAGAACTGTACATTCTACTATTGGATCCTACCCTTGTACTTACAGAAACCAGTAAACACGGGATTACAAGCGAAATCTGGGCACACGTAGGAGGGTTAACTTAGCTTCGACTAGATCTCATCCTGCTCCATTGGTTCTGCTCCGTTTCCACTATGGATAGAACTTGAGGCATTGACATGCCTCCTGAAACGACAATCTCTGCAACACCACGAAACAAGGTAATTACCAAAGCTATTCAAAGTTGAAGGGATGAAAATTCATTTAGCTTAGAAATAGAAGATGCGCATACCGATGCCTTCACGAACAGATAAGTTTGGTCTAATCACATCACTTGAGTTGACCAGAAATATGTCCCCAATGTAGAGATGGTTGGTTGGTACATATACACAGTACATTTGTTCCTCACTGGAATAATCCTGGCGTAAGGAAGTAAACGCGTATCAATATTTTGTCCATACGGTTAGTTAGCCAAAAGTATGCAACTAAGAAATGCTAGTGCAAAACCCTAATACATAGAAGAGCACATGAACATCCATGAAAAATATTCAAGTGCAACATATCAACTAATGCAGCTGCACTGCCTGTGCTAACAACTAAGGAAGCTCCACATATTTGGACAACAAAACAAATAAATTTTAACTCATTCACAGATAAATTGTTTCAGCAAATAAATTGACTAGCAGTTAACTCGTTCACAGATTAACAGTTTAGCTCAGAATGAGTATCACATTTTTTTTTAGTTTGTAAAGTTACTTATAATACTGGTATGAGAAAAAATGTATGGAGAACTGGCCAGGCACCTGTCTATTTCTAAGGCTGTGTACCGTGGCTTTGTTTAGTTCCAAACTTTTTCTTCAAACTTCCAACTTTTCCATCACATCAAAACTTTCCTACACATAAACTTCCAACTTTTCCATCACATCGTTCCAATTTCAACCAAACTTCCAATTTTGACGTGAACTAAACACACCCTGTGTTCTTCCCCCAACTTTCCCAACTCATCTCCATCGTTTTCCGCGCGCCCGCTTTTCAAACTACTAAACGGTGTGTTTTGCAAAAATTTTCTATACAAAAGTTGTTTTAAAACAATCATATTAATCCATTTTTCAAAAAAATTAATACTTAATTAATTATGTGCTAATGAGTCGCTCCGTTATCCATGCGGAGGGAATGAATTCCCAACACAAGGAAACGAACGCACCCTAAGTGCTTTTCCTAGGCCAATCCGAAATTTAAAACATTGGCACTCAGCATGGGATGTTAATATCAAGATTGGGAAAGGTCACTTGTTTTAGGAAAAAATAGAAATAAACACCCTGCACCAATAATTTCCATTATAATTAGCAAGATTAACTATCCTGCAATTACCATATCTTCATTATGTTCTTCCACTTTCACTAACAACCTCTTCCCCTTCTATATTCATACCTGTTTCTGCTATTTCAAAAAACCAGGTGCTACTGTGCTACTACTGCACTAATTACCACAGGGCACCCTCAAAACCATCACTGATACTTAAGTCATGCCTAAATAGAAGTCAAACCTCCTGCTGTCAGGTGTGAACATCACACAGCTATCCACCATGCATAGAATCACTAAACCGCTAGTTACAGTAGCACGCGCTCAATCATTATGTTGGACCACTATCACTTCAGTTGATTAGCTGCATGCATGCATATCTCATAATTTGTTAGCCAATTTTGTTAGTTGCTTTCGTCTGTTTGTGCAAAGTTCGATGACTGGCAAAAGGGTCCATGATGTTATCAGTGGCAGCTACTTTAAACAAAATGTAAACAGATCACCAAAACTTGGTGAAACAATCTCAATACAGTGATAACACACACAAATATAATGCATGAACATTAACTATGGTACTAGGAAATGAAGAGAGAACAATTGAATTATAATAGCTAGCACCACTCAAACCTGAAGTAGAACTTCCGAAGTGATGAATCCAAATGCATATTCGCCAATTCTGGGATGCCTTATAATGACCACTTCCTTGAATGCATGTTTGTTCTGATCTGCATGAAAAACCAAATTAGCGATTGACAATTAAATTGTGGTTTATGGAATCACATTAAGGTGGAGAATATAACCAGGTGAAATGGCAGCACTGATCTGCTTGGATGCATTGTAAATATGGCGAACAAATGGCATTCTCTTTATAAACCACTCTCCCAGACCGAGAATAGATGCCCCCAGCCAAGATGACATGAACACACCAACCACAAAAATGAATGATATTGAAGTTACAAAACCAAGTCCTGCAAATAGTGTGAAAATCGTCAACTTCAGAATCGAGTGGAAATCCATTATAAACCATGAGAAACCACAGTAGAAAGAAGGCACACACAACTACAGAAGAGTGGGTACCCAGAACAACCTATGAACAAAGTTGGCAGACGATGCACAATAAGTAGGTTATGATCTTTGAAAATTTTGCTATGGTATCTAGTTATATACTCTTTATTTCATAAGAGTACAGAGGTTGGAAAGCAAGTTTGAGGAAAAGCTTCAGTCAAACCTACATCTAATTTAAGGGCAGAACTTTTTTTTTTTAACAAAAGAAGAGGGTGTGGATTTGTGCATAAATAGCATTGAAAGGTCCGCCTGATTCTTTAAGAACAAGAAGCAATTGCATCACAAAATACTTCCTCTGTCCCAGAATGCTGGACGTTCAAGGATGGTTGAGCCAAATTAGTTGTGACTGAAAATGGCCATTTTGCCCCTAATTTATGAGATTAGAGCTAATCATGTGGATGCTTGAGTAGTACTAGTACACTGCCACATCTGCTATTTCATGGCTTGAGTAGTTCTAGTACACTGCCACATATGCTACTTTATGGATTAAACTAATGCAACCAGTCCAATCAATTCAAAACTTTTCACTTTCTTTATGGATGCTTTTCTAGGAGTCTGTAACTGTGTGCTGTTGGGGAAGTGCAGCGTCAACAAATATGGGACATTTGCTTGTGAGCAGAACGACCTCCTTTGTGGGATGGAGGGAGTATGAGGTAAACATATTTTAAATTACTGGTTTAATATAGTATGTAGGAAAATGATGTGCACAGTTGACCATGCAAATTTAAAACAATCATTAAATAAATCATGGTCTGCTTACAAATTAAATTAATGCCTATTGTACAGGAATGTATGGAATTAAGTTGAGAACAGTAATGAAGAAAGAACAACATATCCAATTAAGTATATGGGAATAAACAAAAAAAAATGAAGCTTTATAGCTCATCTAAATTATAATTTGAATGTCATAGACACATAGCAATCATAGGACAATTAGCTGTTCAAAAAACAACATAAGACTATCAACACAAGATAAAAGCTAAGGAGTGATGTCTACTAATATCATCTGTGTAAAGCAAAATACAGACAGTCAGACAGAGGAAAGAAGTAATGACTAATTAGATGGGACAGGCATTATACGAATATACGTGGTAACGTGAATAAAGGTCTTAGGCGTAATGGCAATAGTAGCCTATATGCTAATGATATTTTGGTGCATACACAAATTTATGGTACATATGTATTTGTGATAACTCAAAAGAAAAGTCCAGTGACTTGGAAGAACCTACAAACTACAAATGAAAGCAAATATTGCTGGAGTTGGTAAGGAATAAAGTAAACAAGAGTAGTTCTCCAATACTAAAAAGAAAAACATATTTCTAATAGGATTATAATTCTCTTGATCATCAACTAAGTAGTAATCTGGACTGACAATCATACAATAGTTCAAGTACTGTGCATACCAAATATATTGATTCCAAGATGAGCATATATTGGGGAGAAAAACCCATCCACAAAGCGAAAGAACCACCATGTGATATAGAATGTAACTGCAATTGGAAAGAGGATTACACTGAAACAGAAGGGAGAAAATCCCATTAGCAAATGAGAAATACAGGAAAAACTTTACAATGAAATCTCCAATGTTAGTATTAAGTTTTTATTTAAGTACACAAAACTGCAATAACATTTGCAATATGGCAAATAATAGCTAAAATAGTACACTATTTACTGCTTTTAAAATTATTTCACTTAGATTCTCATGCCCCCAGAGATATTTTACCAAAGCATAGTAGAAATAAAAGAAACGAAGAAAGTATCCATGCTATAATTGCAAACAACCAAATAGAAACTTAGATTCCATGCTGGCAGTCTGGCACTACGATTGAACTGTTGTTTTCCTTTCTGTAGCCAAAAGACCAATTATTATGATAGGCAATTCTATTCATGCTATTTTTATATTGAGTCCGTGATACATCCCTTATGAGGGAGATATTTCAACAAATATAAAGAAAAAAAATTGAATTTATGGGATAAATTGCATGAGATTAGGAAATGAAGTGAAGACTTCATGGATTAATTAAATTCAATCTTTAACTTATTTGACTCCTTTTCTCTCCAAATAGACCAAGTTCATGAAAGGATAGACTAAAGTCCCTCTTATCAGATTGAGATCTGCAATCATTTATGATAAACATCCAATCCATTTCATCATGTTCATTTATAATCTGCATCTATCAGATCATCTGACTGGAGAAATGCGACTGTGCACCATAATGGTATCAATTCAGTTTCTGTCATTCTTGCAAAACCAAAAAATTCAGAGCGAACTAGCGTATATTTTACTTTCATTTATACTTCAAGAAAGGATGGATATGACTGGTTGGGAAACACATTGAGCAGCTCAACTAGTACAGTGAACAGCACATAAGGGCAATCAGGTTCAAGGGGTCTGAACACCAAGATATGCTTGAATTAAGACAAGGTAAAATATTACAATTAAATTTAAAGTGGGAAAATGAAATTCTAAATGAAATTCTGTAAAGTTTTTCCAAGGTCCTAACTCCTAACATCACTATCAAAGTATCAACTGCTGTCAGCAAGAAAAACATGTGTGTCACCACGGTGCAAATTTCGCAATGCTGGCTGTCAAAACTTTTGCGGTTGAGCTACAGTCTCAATTGGCATAATTGAGACCCCAACTCCCAATGCTCTAATCAAGACGGCAACACCATTGGCATTATACACTATAAGTAAAATAGCAACATCATCACCAAACTGAACACGAGTAAGGCATGCATCCAGACTCAATTCTGCGGATCCCAATCTAACAGCAAAACCAACATGCCCACAAGTTTGAAGCTTGTTCGTTTTGTGTCCCAAAACTTAGACATCTAAGCTTAAAGAGACAATTTTTCCGACGCCACGAAACTCCCGTGGTAATCCACCGGTCCAATTTCGGATCCAAATTCTGAACCACGAAAGCAAAAATCCCTCCAAAATCGAGGAGCACAAAAACAGGCGACGTACCATCCGGTCATGAACTTCTTGGACGCCCAGCTATGCACAACCTTGTGAAACGCCTGAAAATCAACAAAACCACGAAGAAAAGGCGTCACATTTCGAAACACGCATTACAGCTTCGCCACGCCCTCCAGATCAAATCTGGCTCGATGCTACAAAAAAAAAAAAAAGATTCCGTGGAGGAAAGGGTGCCGGACCTCACGGCCGGTCTGCGCGGCGGCGGCGGCGGCGGAGGCGGAGGAAGGCTTGGACTCGTCGTCGGAGTCGGAGTCACGGCCCGCGGCCGAGGCGGAGGCGGAGGCGGAGGTGGCGACGGCGGCGGGCGGGACGAGCAGCAGCTCGCGGTCCCGGTCGCGGTCGCGGTCGCGCGCGGGCATCGGGATGTGCACCGCCGAGGGCTTCGCGTCGCCCATCGCCATCCTCGCCCTCGCCGAGCAGCTCTCCTCCAGCTACCTCTCCCTCTCTGGCTTGGCTTGTTTGTGTTTGGGAATTTCTTGTTTCTGGCTGCGCCTCGCCCTCGATGTTTGCTAGCCGGTCCATGGTATTGGACATTTTTTTGGACTAAACCAATGACATTTTCGTGAATTCATTTTTTTTTCTTAATATTTTGAGCTGAGCTGTTTCATGGTTTCACAAAAAAAGATAAATAATTAGGTCCGTCGTGTATAGGAGTATAAAGACCGGTATGGGCTACCAGCTTACGGGTCCATGTGTCAAGAGAGATTATAGTCCATTTTTTTTTGTTTGATTATATATTATTTAATAGAGTAAAATACACCAGCGGTCCTTAAACTTGTCAGGAGGTTTCACTTAGGTCCACGAACTTGCAAAGCGCATATCGAGATCTCTAAACTTGGTTTATTGTATCATCCAGGTCCAAAGCCGCGTAGACCGTGGTTTTGCCTACGTGGCACGCCACATGCACAATGACATGAATTTTTTTTTATTTTTTTCTCCCTTCTTCCATCTTTTTTCTCTTTCTTCCTTCTTTTTTCTCGATGGTGAGAGGCGGCACGAGCGGATGGGCTGTCACGGTGGTGCTTGGCAAGGCGCCGGCTGACCAGCGTGGCGGAGGAGGGGAAGCCGGCGTGAGGAGGCCGTGGCCGGGGTCGGAGGCGAGCTTGCGGCAGCGGCGAGCGCGCGGGGGCGGTGTTGATGGGAGGAGGACAGCGGCGGCGATGCCGAACCACCGCACGCCATGGGCGCCGCCACTGCCGCGGTTTCGCCGAGCCGCCGTGCCGGAGGCGAGCGCGCGACAGGAGGGAGACAGCGGTGCTGACGGGAGGGAGGGAGACGGCGGTGACTCGGGGAGGAGGACGGCGGCGCTGACGGGAGGGAGGGGGACGACGGCGACTGGGGGAGGAGGACGAGCGCGCCGACACGCCGCTGTCGCGTTGGCCACGTCGTCGCGTGCCGGCCGCCTCGCATGCGACCGCCCGCGCCACCGACGCTGTCCCGAGCTCCCCCGTGCCGGCCTTTCCCTTCCATCGCCGCCTCCCGTTTCCGCTCGAGCCGAGACGACGCCGCCGCCGAGCTTTCTTCTCCTCTCCACAGCCACCAGCTCCTCTCTCACCGCCACCCCGAGCTCCCCCATGCCGGCCTCTCCCTTTCATTGCCGCCGCCCGTTTCCGCCCGAGCCAAGACGACGACACCGTCGCGAGCTTTCCTCTCCTCTCCACAGCCGTCAGCTCCTCTCTCACCACTGCCTCTCTCTTGCGCTGCCGCTAGGTCGCCAACCCCGGCCATGGCCTCCTCGCGCCGGTCGGGCGCCACCTCTCCCTGCCTTCTTAGGATCTCAACCGAAAAAAAAAGTAGGAAGAAAGAGAAAAAAAGAAGGAAGAAGGGAGAGAAAAAATAAAAAAAATTCCATGTCATCGTCCACGTGGAGTGCGCGGCTTTGGACCGGGATGATACAATAAACTAAATTTAGGGACCTCGATGTACGCTTTGCAAGTTCGTGGACCTAAGTGAAACCTTCTAACAAGTTTAAGGACCGCTGGTGCATTTTACTATATTTAATACTAAAAGAATTACAACTCTAATCTTTTTCTTTCATGTTTGGTTATATATTAAACAATAATATAAATCACAATATTATTTTATGAAAAAAGAAAAGAAAAGAAAGAGTCAATCCATTCTATGCCATCGACAAAGCACGGCGCGGGTTCTACAATATGTCATTGATAAAGCTCAGTCCTACAATATATCTTCGAACAACTCATTTTCTTCCTTATATGCCATCAGCATTAGTAAATTGTTAGTCATACGCTATTAAGGGAGGAAAAATGTCAATTTTACCCCTAGGATAAAATTGAGATTTTGCACAACGCCATGTCTCATTAAATAATCTTGGATGATAAAAAGACAAGTGATTTTTATTTTTCATCAGTGAGAAGAAATAGTGGGTTGTAACCAATGAAATCCATGAGTGCGCATGATACCCTAGGGGCAAAATGGACGTTTTCTTCCTCTTAACGGAATTTGACTAACTATTCACTAGCGGTGATGGCATGTAAGGAAGAAAACTATTTGTTCGATGGTATATTATAGAACTGAGCTTTGTCAGTGGTACATTGTAAAATCCATGCCTTGTCAATGGCATAGAATGAATTATCTAAAAAAAAAGACTACCCAATGCAGGCTAATGAGTCTTCGTATTTAATTTCACCAACGAGCGCAGTAACGTGTTAGAAACTTGATTGGGCCGCACACGTGTTTGGGATTGTGATGTTTCTAAACAAGCCTAAGCAAGCACAAGGAGAGAAATACATCTATATATTTGCAGCAGCAACAACAAGTTTAGGAGGCATCGAAACAGAAGAGAATAGGCAGCAATAGCTTGGTTAAGGTAACTTGGCAAACGATAGTGGCATGCTGGTCCTAGCCAGGAACATTCGTTATCTCCTTTCCTAGCTCTCCTCCCGCCTTCAATCCTTTTCTTAGTTTGTAGGAGTAGAACCTTTTAGAGTTGTATCTCCTTTCTTCTTATTGCTCTTGAATTTCACTTCAACCATTCGATTGTGCTTGTGATTTGTATTGAAAAAGGTTACTGATATTTAAGCTGAGAGAAGATATCCCAAACAAACTAGTAGAGAGACACCAATCCCTACCAAGTTCGCCAAGCAAGCTACTATGGCAAAGTGAGGATATGGATTTACTTTTCAGGTGGATGGAGTCCGAGCAGAGGCAAGTGGAGACATATCAAAGAAAGAGAGATGTTCTATTCTATCTCAAGGCGGCAATAGAATTATAGATGCTAGAGTCCAGTAGAAGGTCAAAGACTTGAAATTTTCAGTTGAGAATGAGCAATCCAAGGTGATGCTCGCCAAATGTCTGATGAATTGCTCTTGCTTTGATGTCGAGCCCGATGAAGTTGTTAGCTGCTGAGGACATGATCGGTACCACCTATATTGACAACCTTGATCGGTCCAAGGTCACATATCAAGTGTTTGACAATCGGCCTTGACGTCAATGGTGGAACTGACTAAGTTGTCACTTTCTTCACCACAACAATAGAGACGCATCATTAGCAATGAGTTATTGATAGTTAAGATTGTAACAATGGACCGAACATGCCCAACGAAGAAATGCCAGCGGGAAGGAATCCATAAGCACAAACTTTATTGTCGATGATGGGATTAGTTAATGAAAAAGATGATCTCAACTATCGCCAATTCCTCAGTCCGTTCTTCTTTGGGCCAAAAGAATACTCAAATCTTTTTTTTAGATAAAGGATTATCAAATCTAGCCTCTACACCTTTGTGGGGGTGTACATAGCCAAATATTCGAACACGGGTACATAAGTGGGGTTTGGATGGGGCTAAAAAGTTTTAGCGCACCTATCACATTGGATGTTTGGACACTAATTAGAAGTATTAAACGTAGACTAATGACAAAACCCATTCCATATCCCTAGACTAATTCGCGAGACGAATCTATTGAACCTAATTAATCCATGATTAGCCTATGTGATGCTGTAGTAAACATGTGCTAATTATGGATTAACTAGGCTTAAAAATTTGTCTCACAGATTAGCTCTCATTTATGCAACTAGTTTTGTAAGTAGTCTATGTTTAATACTCTAAATTAGTACCCAAACATTCGATGTGATAGGGACTAAAGTTTAGTCCCTAGATCCAAACACCCCCTAAGACTCTCCCTAAAAAAAAGGTACAAACTACAGCAACTAACCTCTCCCATTACATGAGAGATGATAGCACAAAGGTTTTAAGAACAACAAAAGAAGAAAAAGACCAGGCTTCCAATTTTGTTCCAAGGTTCCAGCCATACACGGAGAAGAACTCCAACACACGCTTCTCTAGCAGCTTGCAATAGCTCTTAATTGTTTCTTCACCGACTCCCTTAAGAAGCAAAGACCAAGTCCTTGCCCAATGCGTTCCCATGAAAATGACCTGCAAGAAAGATGTAAGATTGGAGCCATTAAAGACCATATTGTTCCTATATAACCAAATTGCCCAAAGAAATACAGCTATGCCTACAAACAATATTCTCTTGAGCCTAGGTTCAACACAATTTCAATTCCTAAACATTTGAGACATGCTACACGGTTGCCTAATCCCAAAAGAATACTCAAATCTTATGTAGCCTGATTTCCTTTTTTGAGAACTTGTAGCCTGATTTTTGATGATTCTCTCATTCAACCCTACTTCACTCGTGTAGTCATGTCCTTAGATAAGCCGAATTCGCTGACGTGAAAGAGGTGGGTTGAGTTCATGCATGCACCGAATTCGTTGGAGAGAAGTAGCAGTATGCCGAATTCTCTAATAGGTTGAATTCTTTGATGGAAAATTACTGGGACAAATTCAGTGATAGGCTGAAACCATCAACGAGAATGTGTGGACGTGTATTCATTCCCTATTTATATGCACTTTAGATCTCTTAATTTGTCGTCGAGTTTGAAATCCATCTCTAAACCACAATAAACTCTAAAAACTAGTACAAATAAGGTCCTAGTTTGAATGATGGTTTCACTAAGATGGCGCCTACGTGGTACTTAAAGTAAAAAAAAAAGAACCGTGGGACCCATATGTCAGTGATTGTCCAATTATTAGAATAAAGAAAGCTGTAGTGGGACCCACGTTGCACGCGCCTCCTTCAGCACCCCACCGGTGAGCCCAATAAATTGGAGATCGGCAGTGACTCCTCCGCCGCGACCTCGTCCACGATTTCTGCTATAGTCTGCATCGCGCCACCGCCCTGCAGCACCCCAGCTCCACTCACGGACGTCCTCCGGCTCTAGCCATTCTGGCCGCCCGCTGACGCCGACTCGCTCTCCAAGGTGGTGTTAAGCGGAGCACGGTGTCGACGTTCTGGACACGCTCATCGGTGCTATACATTGAGCATGATGGTCAGTAGCTCACCCGTGGAGGCCTAGTCGAGCACCGCTGTGATGCAGTGCTCCAGGCCACGGCATGTCTTGGACATATTTTACTTTCATTTATACTTCAAGAAAGGCTGGATATGACTGGTTGGAAAAACACATTGAACAGCTCAACTAGTACAGTGAACAACACATAAGGGCAATTAGGTTAAAGGGGTCTGAACACCAAGATATGCTTGAATTAAGACAAGGTAAACTATTACAATTAAATTTAAAGTGGGAAAATGAAAATTTAATATTTTTCTTTCATGTTTGGTTTTATATTAAACAATAAATAGAAATCACAATCTTATCTATCTTCTATTATATACTACAAGTCCATTAAACTTCCTACAAACGCTCTCAAGCCGCCACGTAGTGCTCCTACGAATGCTCCTAGGCTGCCACGTGGCTCTATCAAATCTAACCGTCCATTTTCACTTAAATTGGTGGACCCGATATTTTAAACCATTAGATTAAATTTAAATCCCACCTCTCCCCTACCCCTACCCCTACCCCTACCCCTACCCCCACCACCTCCTACGTACTTACGTACGTCCGTCTGTCCGTCTGTACGTGAACAATGATGAACACGGGCCAAGTAGCTCGCATGTGGCTGCAAGGAATGTCATGGTGGCTTGGTGTGAGACGCTTCAATTCGATTATAACTATTAAGCTACTATTGTGAAGAAGAACTAGATGAAACCCTACGATGCTATTAGAGTATTATATAATATATCTGATTAACATTTAATAAGCAGATTTGGATTGAAAAAATAATAGGCCAATCCAAAATATTTCTGTTAAACATCAATTATGTTTTTAATTTGCTTAAATCAAGAGATCAGATAATACTAAATTAACTTATTGGAACCACATGAGAAAACCTACTCTTGATAAAAATTTTTTGTATTATTGCTGTCGTATTTGAAATTAAATACATTGCAAAAGAAACAAACAAATATGCGCAAATGAAATAAATTTGTTCCAACCGATTACTTCTACTTCGATGATTTGTTGGCTTATATAAAAACATCCATACTTAGTATCATTGGAAAAAATTGATGATATTTAAAATAGGATTTAATATTATTTAATGATAAAACATATTACTCTATAAATTTACATAAATATCACCATCGATTTTCATTTAAATTGGTGGACCCGATTAATATTTTAGAACATTAGGTTAGATGTCTAAAAGTCCATCAAACTTCCAAAAAATGCTCCTAATTCGCCATACGACATCCTATAAACGCTTCTAAGTTGCCATGTGATACTATAATAAATTAGTGAAATTCTTAAAAATTCTAAAATAACAAAACATATTTTCATTAAATTTGGTGGACCCATTATTTAGAACAATTAGATTAATTTTCTAGAAAAAATTCCTCTTCTAAACCCGGGCCCACCTAAGCCTGTATAAGTTACTTTTTTGACAAAAACAAACGTACGTATATACGCCTCCTCTTCCTTCAATTCATTTCTCCACTTTTCACTTATTCCTTCTGCTATTTTCATACCTTATTTGTTAGATAAACAATAATTTTGTGTTAAACAATTAAGCTTCTAAATCATACAACTAATTTCTGATCCACGTAAATCTTTAGATTATTTATAACTAAATTCACTACAATTTAGCTTTCAAAAAAAATGCCATTTTGGTTTAGATTTCCTGACTTTTGCATGCCATTCAAGCAATTATAAAAACATATAAAATAATGATAATAATATAGATTTTATCATCATACATAACTTCATAATAATTAAATTAGGTCTACAATCATAAAAGTAAAATGAATATACTATGAGTAATGTTTCCAAAATATGTTAGTTAGAAAGCAAAACTTATGCAAAAAATAAGCAATTATAACATTTAACTCACACAACTAATTTTTCATGAACTTATGTCTTTAGATTATTTTACATTTAAAGACCCATATCCACTGTAATATCGACTTTGAGAAGAAATATGTCACTTTGGGGCTATATTTTCTTATTTTTTTGTGTGCCATTTTAACAATCATAAAATTATAGAAAGATAATGGTATAGATTTTATCACCATATATTACTTTGGAATAATTAAATTAGATCTATATAGAAAAAAGTAAAATGAACCTAACTCTGAGGAATGCTTTAAAAAGCTACTCCCCCATTATAACATTTGAATAAGTCAAAATAACATTATTATTAGATTGTAGTATTCGTATTTTTAATAGCTACTATGAATATACCGGAAAAGACAAGTAAAAAGGATATATTTTAATCAATCAATAAATCTTTTTTCAATTTTTAGTTAAAAAAGTAACTGCAACTAAAACACTACAACCCGGTAAAAATAATTATTACAATTATATGCACGCGCAATCTCTTCCCTTCAAATCTCTCTTCCTCTCCTCACTCATTTAATTTCTTTGTCTCCTAATTCTTAATTAAGTAAAAAAATATCAATAATTAGAAAGCCAAATGATTATAATTCTTAAGTTAAATCATAATGTTAGCTATTTGAATTTTTGCTTTATTTATAATTAAATAGATAATTTAAGATCCATGTTACCCATATTTCACTCTATAAAAATGAAAATACATGATTTAAGCATAGACACTATTCCTTTGCATGGTAACCAAATAGAAAAAAGACAGACCATAATATAAAATGAAAATAAGTATTCTATTATCATAAATTATTGTACATCCTCTGAGTACACTTAAGGCATCACGTGTTAAGCCTTCAATAAAAATAAAACCTTACAAATTGGAAGAAAAATAATCTGACCATTAGTTTTCACTTAAATAGATAGATCCATTATTTTCAACCAATATATATACTTTTTAGAAAATCTTAAGCCGCAATGTGTCACGTCTTAAAAATTAGAAAAAATAACAAAAAAAATTGAGAAAAAAAAAGATCATCGGTTTTACTTAAATCATTTAGATATAAAAGAAAAAAACACCCCTTCACTTCGCCCTCCCCCAAAACATAAGCACAACACGGCACTATTCGTCACATCCCTTCTCGTCTTGAGCTCTCTACTCTGCCCCTTCCTGTTTATATAGCCAAAAGTAATCAAAAATATTAAAACATGCATAAATTTCAAGCTATGCATCTGATTTCTAACCTAAATATTGTTGTATTTATAATTAAAGCAATGATTTAAAGATCCAAAAAGCCTATATTTTGAACTGGTATAAAATTTAAAATAAAGTAGGTAATAGAAAATGTAATAAGTTCGTAAAAAATTGGGTTCTTACATTTCACTAAAATTTGACCAACCATTGCATGTTCCATTTTCATAACAATTTTAAAACGCTTATTCATTAATGGCCTTACACCTATCCTATATCATAGCATTATGAGTTTCTCCACATATTATTACATATATAAACCACACTAAGGTTCGCAATATATAGTTCTTTGAAAACTTATATTTGTTACTATTAAATTTAAAATTTTGGATTCATGTTAACTAGGTATATTCTTTTGAAAAAGATAGTATAGATCGCACAAATCAGAAGGTAGCGAGAAATATGACATGTCTTTATTAATTTATATGTAAGTATGTAACAACTTGCAACAACTTGCATCAACTTAAACCTACTAGAAGGAGAACTACTTGATGGTACAAATAAAACATATTTATTAACAATATAGTTCTTTAGAATTTGTAAAAAAAACAAGTTAAAATTCTATTAAAAAAGGGGCCAAACAACTTACTTCTAATTTACACTTGATTTGTTAGACATGTTTTCCAAACAAACTAAATCGAACTTCCTCTATATAATAAAGAGATCATAGATAATTATTTATACAGATGTAATAAATATGATATATTTTAAACCTAACAAATATCTTGGAAAAATTATCGAAGCAAAATGCCGAAGACCAGCGGAGGCTTCACCTGATGTGTCTTATTCAAATAAAAAAAAGTACTTTTAAACATGGGAGGTGTCAGCCGATTGATATTCTGTTTATATATATATGTATTTCAAATGCAATGTACAATCATGGTTGGAAATTTCGGTCATTTCGGACCCCTCCGATACGATATTATTTCAGCTGAATTTTTTTCATGAATTTTGGTATTATTTTTTCAAATTCAACTAAATTTTGTTTAAAATTTTGGACCAAACAGTTTAATCTTGTGTACAATATATGCCCACGCGAATGCGCGGGCTACCCTCCTAGTTTTATAAAAAGAGAGAAAAATAAAAGGTTGGCCAATGCAGATTAATGAGTCTTCATATCTGGTAGCACTAACGAGCACCACCGAGCGTACTAACGTGTTAGAAACTTCATTGGCCGCACACGTGTTTGGGATTGTCATGTTTCTAAACAATCCTGAGCAAGTATAAGGAGCGGCAATACATCTATATATTTGTAGCAGCAGCAACAACTTTAGGAGGCAAGAGAATAGGCAACAACAGCTTGGTCAAGTAACTTAGCAAACTATAGTGGCATGCTGGTCCTAGCTAGGAACATTTGCTATCTCCTTTCCTACCTCTCTTCCCGCCTCCAATCCATTTCTTAGTTTCTAGAACCTTTTAGAGTTGTATCTCCTTTCTTCTTATTGTTCTTCAATTTCACCTCAACCATTTGATTGTGCCTGTGATTTGTATTAAAAAAAATGTTACTAGCAGTAGAATCGTAGATGCTTGGAGTCCAGAGGAAGATCAAAGACTTCAAATTTCGGTTGAGAACGAGCAATCCAAAGTGATGCCCACCAAGTATTCGACAAATTGCTCTTATCCTGATGTCAAGCCCGATGAAGTTGTTAGCTGTTGAGGACATGATCGGTGCCACCAGTATCAACAATTCTAATCAGTCCAAGGGTCATGTACCAAATGTTAGAAGATCGGCCTCAACGTTAATGGTAGCACTTCCAGTCAAAAAAAAAAAGTTAATGGTGGCACAGACTAAGTTGTCTTCACGTTCTTGACCACAACAACTGGGATGCGTCATTAGCAATGAGATATCGATAGGTTAAGATTATAACAATGGCTTAGATAATCATTTGCCATGTCTAGTTCAGTCAAAGACAACATAAGAAAGAAAAGTGATAAGGGCCACATTAATGCTTCAAAAAGGAGAATATTTCAATACTTTAAAGTGAACAATGAATTTTGAGTGCTACAAATCTAAAATGGAATAATTCGATACTACTGAAGCAAATTTGCTATTTGGTAAGATCCAAATGACGTGTCATAAAACCAGCAAACAAGTTTATCTTACTTGCCACTAATTAATCCACCGTGTTGTTTTTCAAAATAATATGGACATGTTCGATAGACGAACACTGCGGCTACGTGTGTGTGATATTATTGGTGTCGGCTGTGGCGCAGCCACAGACCAACAGCCAAACAGGCCCAACGAAGAAATGCCAACATGAAGGAATCCATAAGCAGTTAAGCACGAACTTTATTGTCGATGAGGGGATTAGTTAATGAAAAAGATGATCTCAACTATTGCCAATTCCTGAGTCTTATCTTCTTGTGGGCCAAAAGAATACACAAATCTTATGTAGCCTGATTTCTGACAATTCTCATTCAACCCTACTTTATTCGTGTAGTCGTGTCTTTAGATGGGCTGAATTCGTTGACGAGAAAGAGGTGGGTTGAGTTCATGCATGGACCGAATTCATTGGAGGAGAGAGGAAGCAGGTAGGCCGAATTCACTAATAGGCTGAATTAGTTGATGGAAATCACTGGGCCAAATTCAGTGATGGGCTGAAACCATCAACGAGAAGTATGTGGGCTGAATTCGTTCGTAGGCCTAGTTAGTCAAGGAGGAGAATTAAGTGGTGGTCAAATTCAGTAGTGGGCTGAATTCCTCGATGGGAAAGCGGTGGGCTGAATTCAGCCATGGGCCGAATTCGTTGATGCGAAGTAGGTCGTCTGAATTTGTTCGTAGGCTAAATTCGTCGATAGAAGTTAAGTGGTTGAATTCAGTACTCCTGATTTTTTTTGAAAAAATAATAGTACAAATGCATACGCTTATAATGTACGTATACTCATCTATATAAACATACACACACTCTATCCCTGTCAACATCTCCAGAAGGCCAGACCAGTATATTTTAATATTAATAAGGTCACTACAGGTGCCTCTCTATCGACATGCATATCATCTATCACTGAGAAAATAATTAACTATAAATACGAGTAATTTTGTCAAAATCTAAAATTTAAGAGTAAATTTCATAAAACTACAAGTATTTTACACAATTTATCATAAAACTATAGATTTGAGAGTTTGTTTCACAAAACTACAGATTTAGTATCTTCATTTATCATAAAACTACAGGTATTTTGTACAATCTATCACAAAACTACACATTTGAAAACTGTTCACAAAACTATAGATTTAGTGTGTATTCGTTTGTCACAAACTACACATTTAATGTTTTCATTTATCACAAAACTACAGATATAGTGTCTCCATTATCACAAAACTACATCTTTTAACAATGCTAAAACATGTAGTTTTGTGATAAGGAAAACATATTTTTGTGATAAATAAAGATATTAAATCTGTAGATTTATGAAACTAGTTTTTAAATATGTAGTTATACGATAGATTGTACAAAGTACCTGTAGTTTTGTGATAAACGGAGACACTAAATCTGTAATTTTGTGAAACAAGTTTTTAAATGTGTAGTTTTATGATAGATCGTGCAAAGTATCTGTAGTTTTTTTAAATTTACTCAAAATTTAAATTTACATAAATAGATTACATCACAAGAAACGTAATCGTTGTTAGAGTGTCATCATGTATTATTCGTTCGATAGGAATTAACTAACCAAGGCAGTAGCAGTGTTGAATTTGTGGTAATTAAGGAAGTGCTCGTGTCAAGGAAGCATGAGAATAATTGTTATCGCAAAAAGACGCAGCTTGAAAATGCCATGTAAAGGTATCGTTCAGCAATGTGCAAATACCAATAAAATTTTTTTGATTAAGGCATTTTCATTTTTTTTGTTTTATAAGCATTGGATTTATCACCCAAAGCTAACCAATTTGTCCACTGGCTGATAAAGTTACAAATCAGCCAACTGGGTCACTTATATAAAGGATGATGACATCAACGTCAATAGTGTCGAGGACCTTTATGTAATAAAAATTTTACAAAGTTCTCGACGCAGATGACACTAGTGTCGAGGACCTATTTAAACATATATTACAATAAGTCTTATTTTTTTTAAAAAATATAAATAAATCTTCAGCACCAATATCATTGGTGCCATCCTTCTCCATATAAGTAACTTAGTTTCTTTGAGAATGTTAGGGGAACGGCGCCAATATGATGCCATTATGGCCCCGTTAGTTTCCACTGCAAGTTTGGATTTTCGTGGCACACTTTTCAAACTGTTAAATTGTGTGTTTCGTGCGAAAACTTTCTATATGAAAGTTGTTCTAAAATATCAGATTAATTTATTTTTCTAGTTATCAGAAGATTCAAACACCACATATGTTGGACCACGACATGCATCGTAAAAAATATTCATTTCCAAAATAAGTTTTTTTTTAAGGAGTCTGATTGTAAAATAAGTTCTCAAAATGAAAAAAAAAATCCAATGATACTGTGCATGAATATCTTGCTTTGTCCTCAGAGAATCCCATGGGATCCCCGATCTTATCCACAGCATGGTTGCCACGTCACTGCCACTCCCTTTGCCGATAGATTCCGTCAGTACTCGACATGCCCATTCCGCTGATCTAGGTAACCTACACGTGCCTTCACCCAGGAAACGTCCACAAAACTTACCCATGGCCATGGATGGATCACGTTTTCCCGGAGACCACCGTACTTAATTAGTAACTTAATTAACTACTAATACGGCGTGTCAACCAAGCTGTCATTGCCAGCACGATCGGAGATTCCATTTCAGAGCGCAACCATTGGACGAAAAGGAACGACTACCTTCTCTACTTTTATTTGCAACCATTGGAGTATGATTTATTATAAGATCTTTTCTTCTTTATATGCTGCGTATCATACGCCAATGATCGTATCAGAGGGAAGTTACCGTTGGTGATTTTTCTAAAAACATACTCCCTCCGTTTCAAAATATTTTTGACACGTTTGACTTTTTAAGTACGTGTTTAACCATTCGTCTTATTAAAAAATTTAAGTAATTATTTATTCTTTTTATATCATTTGATTCATTGTTAAATATATTTTCAGGTACACATATAGTTTTATATATTTCACAATTTTTTTTAATAAGACGAACGGTCAAACATGTGCTAAAAAGTTAACGGTGTCAAACATTTTGAAATGGAGGGAGTAGTATATATTTATAACTCCTATACGTTTGTCCCTATAAACACAATACATACAATCTACCCTATAAGTATCTTTGAAAAACTGAGCTACAATATCTTAAGATTTACGATTTACAAAGTCATCACATATATTCTCATGATAAATAGTATGTTGCCTATCAATCAAATAATAATTAGCGGTAAATACGAGCACTCGTGTTAAGTTAAAAAATTAAAACAAGATAAATCGGTCTCACCACAAAAAGAAAATCTTTTAGGTACGCTAATTACCATGGGTAATTTGGTTACGGTAATGATCACCGGCGCCATAGCCGTCGAATCGATTCATCCATCCATCACCAAAGCCGGCGAAGCACGCACGCTAGCTCGCATGTTGCGCTGGAGGGTGGAGCGGAAGTCGGAAGACCGGCTTCTCCAAGATAAGGTTCCTGCGTCCTAAAGGACACCATCTTTTCCTCTTCCTCCACTCTTCTCCTTGATTCCCTTCTCTCTTCTCTCTCTCCTCCATTTATTCTGGCTCATTAGCTGCAGCCGTGCAAGCGAGCATCGTCCTGTTCCTCGCGTTGGGGGAATCAAGAATCGGTAGGAATCGATCGAGGGGGTTGAGTGGTAGGTGCTCCTAGGAGGCGGCAATGCTGGAGGGGAAGGCGCGGGTGGAGGACACGGACATGCCGGCGCGGATGCAGGAGGCGGCCACCTCCGCGGCGTCCCGCGCGCTCGACCTCTTCGACGTCGCCGACTGCCGCGCCATCGCCGGACACATCAAGGCGGCAAGTTGCTCTCCCAAGAACCCCCATGGATTTGGTTGAATCGACCATCAATCAATCGATCGATGATTTTGGGTTCGATTTGTTGTTTGTTTGTTGATGCTGCAGGAGTTCGACAAGAGGTACGGGGTGGGGTGGCAGTGCGTGGTGGGCGCAAACTTCGGCTGCTTCTTCACCCACACCAGCGGCACCTTCATCTACTTCTCCCTCGAGCGCCTCTCCTTCCTCCTCTTCAAGGCCGCCGCCGCCGCCGCCATCGCCGCCTCCTAATCTTACCCCGGAGATCCATTCCCGGCGAACGGACGGCGACGTCCAGCCGTAGCAGGCGAGACCAACTTATGTAGTACTACAGTACGTGTGAATGTAAGCTCGCTGAAATGGTGCCCCTTTTGTACATATACACCATGTTCGTGCAATCTTTGCCTTCTCCTTCTTGATGCAGCTCATGTCACCATGTTCTTGCGACCTACTATCAAGCTTCCATTTTTAGTTTGACAGCGTTACATCTCCACGTTTCCTGGCCATTTTTAGTTTTTCAGCGTTTCATCTCCACTTCCGGCGGGTTAAAGAACATTCAGCTAAAAATCAGGAGAAATCTTTGGTCGGATGTGCAAGATCTTTTTCTTGCATTGCATTCAGTACTGACGTTTTGGATGGATGTGACATGTGAATTGCGATTGAGATGAACTTTTCCATGTACCTCTTTTTATTTTCTTTTTCCAATCAAAGTGGCAAAGTGGATCCAATAATTAATGGGTGCTTTCTCTTCCTTCCTATAGTAAATCTTGCGAAAACGAAAGCAGAACGCCCTGCCCCATGATTGCTAATGACATGACCACGCGTGTGTGAAGGAAAGAAAGCGACTTGCTTAATGATAATTGTAGATGATGAATGAAAGCCTGAAACTGGAGTTGGAGTTGGTCGTGTGACCAGCCAACGACCACTCTGTGAGTGTGATGGACTGATGGCCGATTCTATGAGCTCACTAGAACTGAACAAGTGCATCATCTATTCATCTTGTGAATATTTTGCGAAATATGATTGGTGCTGAATTGCATCATTCATGTTTGGCAACTCTGATCGATGAAAGAATAGCAACGGTCGTTTCGAAGCATTTCGCTCCACCAATTACCCAAGTAGATTGATGCAGTACTATCATATAGGTAAACTAGAGAACGGAAACTCTGATCTTTCGAGGAAACTCAGCTCTTTCCAGTCTTCCCTTCATTTATATTATCCTTCTTCGAAATTTAAATATTGAATAGATCACCCTTCTTTTGGAGCAACGATGACATGAAAAGAAAATATAGTCTGGCTAAGTGGGAAAACATATGTCAATCAAAACATCAGAATGGACTAGGTGTTCAAAACCTTGATATAAAATAAATAGATGCTTATTAAGCAAATTGCTTTTCCAGCCGGTTAACAGTGAAGATATAGCAAGACATTTTACCAAATACTCTATCTACTTTTGATAGTCATGTTTCATCTTGACACAATGACTAAGGATAAATAATTCTACTTATGATCCATTTAAATATGCTACTAGTTATTCCTCGTAAACAAGCGATTCATTAATATTTGCATTTCTCGATGCCCATGTAGCCAATCAGGTTCTGGAAATCCTGATTTTCCCAACAATGTTTTTAAATTGTCTAAAACTTTGTATGGTTTGAAACAAGCACCTAGAGCATGATATGATAGGCTTAAAGAACTTTTTGTTTGCAAAAGGTTTTCAAATGGGAAAGATGGACAAAACGCCTTTTGTTCTTTATCATGGTGATAATCAACTTTTCATTCAGATTTATATGGATGATAACATCTTTGGTTGTTCAATTCACGCTTTGGTTGTGGAGTTTGCTGAGACTATGCGCAGGGAATTTGAGATGAACATGATAGGTGAGTTATCGTACTTTTTAGGATTGCAAATTAAGCAAACACCTCAAGGTATATTTGTGCATCAAACAAAGTACACCAAGAATATTTTGAGATGGTTCAAGATAGAGAATTGCAAGCAAATTTCAACATCAATTGATTCTACAGCTGTGTTGGATCCCGATAAAGATGGTGAAACTGTTGATCAAAAGAAGTATAGAAGTATGATTGGATCTTTGTTGTATCTAACTACTTCTAGGCCAGACATATAATTTGCTATGTGTTTGTGTGCACGCTTTCAAGCTTCTCCTCGTGCTTCACATGGTCAAGCGGTCAAGTGAAATAATGAAGTATTTGAATCATACACTTGAGTTTAGAATTCGATATCCTACTTCATCTTCTATATGCTTAAGTGAATATTCCGATGCTGATTTCGCTGGCTGTAGAATTGATAGAAAAAGTACTAGTAGAACGTGTCATTTTCTTGGTACATCATTGATTGCATGGTCTTCCAGGAAACAACCTAGTGTAGCTCAATCAACTACTGAATCAGAATATGTTGCTGCTGCTAGTTGTTGTTCTAAGATTCTTTAGCTAATATTAACTTTGAAAGATTATGGTCTTGCTTTTGAGAAAGTTTCTCTTTTTTTGCGATATACAAGTGCTATTAACATTGCTAAAAATCCTGTACAACACTCACGCACAAAGTACATTGATATTCGATTTCATTTTTTGAGAGATTATGTTGAGAAGGGAGATGTTGAATTGATATTTTTGGACAAAAAGTTGCAACTTGCTGATATTTTCACTAAACCGTTGGATTCTTATCGCTTTCCGTTTCTTCGAGGAGAGTTAGGAGCTATTCATCCTTTTGGCATGATTTGAGGGGGAGTTGGTGCTCTTGGTTTTATCAAGCGAAATATGAAAATAAAAGAAACATTGAGAAAAGAAAGCTTTGTCTTATTCATATGGTATATTCTTGTGCATGCTAGCAATAGTATGAATATTTATTTGTCTCTAGCATAGCTTGTGTGTATTCTAGTCTTTTTATGAGGCTTAGATATTGCTTTTAAGGGAGATGATGCATGACACTTAAATTCTATACTTGAATTAAGCAAATATGTAATGTTGATGCTAGTGCATGGATTGGATGATAAATGCTTATGCATATGCTTTATTCAATTGTTATTCCTCAAATAGCTTTTTAATTGCTCATTGTGCAAAAGAATACAGATATATATGAGAGAAAAAAAATGAATATCAACGTTGTCATGCTCACTTGGTCGTTCTCGACAACAATCGAGAAGACATGGAGTACTCAACATTATTGAAAGAATATCAACGGTTCACAAGTGAATTTGAACTGAAGTCTAAACAACTGCCATAAACGAGCTAGAGAAAATTTCAGCGGCAATACAAATGAACGAGTTGATGTTCTTGGCCGAAGACCTTGGAACAACAGTTGTCGTGCTCGCATAACCGTTCTCCGACCGAGAAGGTACGGAGTATATGACTAAGTTTCTTGTCCTGCCGTAATCGAGAATTTGGGTTGAAGTCAATAATTTTCATCTCGGCGGCTTCATTCTGTAATCTTTGTCGAACTCCACCAACCGTTCTCGAGTAATTGAGTCACCCTGAAGTTCTTCCCAGGACTAAATTCACTTAAGAAATTGCTTCAAGAAAATTATTGCTTAAAGTCAAGAGTGAAACCCAAAAATATTAAATGCAAATGATAATCGGAATCGACACGTGGAATTTTTCTTGAGTTCTACATGTCAAAATATGCTAACAGGATTTTTAGTGGAATTTCAGAGCTCTGAAAATAATTTTAATCAATTAAAATTGAGCACAAGCATTTAATAATGCCCTGGAAATCTTTTTCTTTTTCCCCTCCTTTCCTTTCTTTGGACCGCTGGCCTGACTCCCTCCCCTCTCCTCGCGCGACCCAGCTGGGCCGGCTCGAGGCCGAGGCCCAGCAGGTCGGCTGCCCGCGTCCCTCCTCCCTCCGGGTCACCGACAGGTGGGCTCCACCTGTCGGGCCCGTCCCCTACCTCCAGCCGGCACCGCCTGCGCCGCAACCGCCGCCTCTCGCCTCTCCCGCGCCTCCCGCGCACGTTCGCCGCCTCCCGTGCCCACTTCACACGCCCTGCAACCACCTTCCAACTTCCCCCGCACGCCCATGCTGAGAAACGGTAGGGATTCAAACCGCTGGCCTCTCTCTCTCCACCTCCCCCACTTCGTCGGCCGATTCCCGCCGCTCCCGGCCACGTCTGACCTCCCCGGCCCTATATAAATGATCCCCGGCTCCTCTCTCTCTTTTTCGCTTTTTCACCGACCGCTCCCGTGCTCTCCTCCGCTCTAGCGCTGTCGCCCCCAATTCCGCCGCCGTCGCTCCGGTCGCTGCTAGCCGCTGCGCCATTGACGCCGTCGTGTTTGCCGTCCCGAGCGCCACCCCGTCCGCCGTTCACCCGGCCGATTCCGCCGCCGGAGCTCACCTTCCTCCTAGTGCCGGTGAGCACCTCCATGGCCGCCCCCTTCAGCCGGCGTCCCCGCCCTTTGTGCTCCCTCTCTCCCTCTCTAATTTTTCCCATTGTGTTCCCTAGGCTACCCCGGAGCTCGGCCGCCACCCGTCAACGCCGTTCACCATCGCCTTCCTCTGCGCCAGCCAAACCCTTCGGTGCGAATCGGCATCCCCTCTCCCTCTTCCTCTTGTAGCGCCGCTTCATGCCGCCGCATCACCGCCGCTCTCCGCCGCCGGCCGCTCACCGTCGCTCCATGCCGCGCCGCCGCGTCGCCATGGCTGCCAGGCCGGCTTAAGCCGCCCATGCGTGACGGCCGCGAGCCACCGCCGCTGTCCGATCTACCCTCGGGTAGATCGGGGCCGTGTATCTGCCACCCGCGTGGCTGCCCACGTGGACGCCACTTCCATGAGCCGATGACCCGTGCCACTTCCATGTGGGGCCCACATGTCGGCACCGCCTCTCTCTCTCTGATGATGTCATCTAGGGGTATTAATTACGCAATAAATCATTTAAGGATTTTTCTATTATAGTAAAAACACAGTGAATCTTCTAAAATTCATAGAAAATTCATCCGTGCTCCGTGTAAGCCCATTCATGTCTCAGTGAATCAAGAAAAATGCAAAGAATCCATTAAAATGTTTTTATTCTCTGTTTCAGTAGTCTTATAGACTGTTTGTATTGTTTGCTTTGTATGTCGCATAGATTCCGGCTCTCCCGACGCTCCGGTGTACTTTGAAATAGTCGCCGAGGTCCCTCTAGCCGCAGAGCAAGGAAAGTCATGCTTGTCACTTGAACATGTTGATCCCATATTGCAAACGCTCTATGTTTTCCTTTATAATTATGCATTGCTTTATAATGTTACTTCATGTGATGTTTACCTACTGTTCTTAGCCATATTATTTTTGTACCTTATTCCTTTGCTAGCTTGGGATGTAACATGATTAGATGTTGGATTAGGAATTGCTTAGCCATGCTTAGTTTAACTAGTACACAAAGGGGGAATCACAGTAATGCATAGACTTTGGTTTCTAGTATAACTTTGGACTACTGCCACCGCAATGGTGTTGGTTAATTAAAATATACTAAATAGTGGGCCGTGGGTACATGGTTTTGCTAGTCGTGCCCATGGCGATTAAGGACCGGTTCACGGGATGCCCTGGAAGAACTTATCGTACTTACCACAAGCCAGCGTAGGCAACGGCTGGGCTTGTAGTGTAGCTTTCCTCTAGCTGACGCATCCAGGCATGGGTGAGCGTGATGGAGTTCGGATGTGCTCTGCGACGCCCTATGCGGCTTTCGGATTCACTTAGGCACGAGAGGGGACTGCTCGCTGCCTGTTGAGAAGTGGGGTTGAAACCTGAGGTGTGGTGTGCTTGGTTAGAGGGGGTTATGCGAAGGGTCCCGTCACGGTCTCTTTCCGGTATGTCGTTGTGGCATGTCAGCACACGGGAACGTGTCGTGGGGCTGTGTCTTGTGGGTATCGTTGTACACCTCTGATCAGAGTAAAACTATTCGAATAGCCGTGCCCGCGGTTATGGGCGGTCAACCAGTTTCACTGTGATTATTCTCAACCCTAGTTTAGCTCAATGGAACTGGTTAGTTCAGGTGGTGGTTTGGGCCTGTCTCAACATGGTGTAGCGTTGAGCAGTGATTGGTTAATTATTGATTAATTACTACAACTGTTTTACTGCTTTCAACTATTGTTTATAAATGCTAGCTTTATGCAAATGAACCTCTCTAGCTCCCTTTGGTTATATCCTACATCACACCCTCCGTTCCGGTATGACTTGCTGAGTACAGTGAGTAGTACTTAGTCTTGCTCTATCTCCCAACCCCAGAGTTCGAGTATGTGTCAGATGGTGGCTACTCGGAGGAGTAGGCTTTGTCCGTGCCGTCGAAAATGCCTATGGAATGGTGTCGCCCGCTGCTATCCAAGTCAAGACCTAGTTCTAGTCTATCCTTTATTTTCCGCAACATTTATGTAAGACTTTTAATATGTTTGTAAGACGTGGATCTGTATGTCAACTTTGTCGTTTGTGTACCCTGGCCGGTCCTGGATAGGAGTTTTAATGCATATTCTGCTTGGAATTCTATTCAGGAGTTTCTGGGCGTGACATTGTCCAACCGTTCTCGAGTAATCAAGTAGTTGTAGAATCAGCGACAAAGCCCTAAAATATGACTTTCCTGAAATCAATACTTAGAATACATTGTTAGATACAAATAGCCCTCGAGCGAACGCTCAAGGGTAACACAATATAATATGAATTCGAAAATTGAAAATAAATTGAATCTGCACATGACAATAAAAGAGTACTCTCGCTAAAGTTGCCCTTAGCAATCGGAGTTTGGTACTCTTCCTAGCCCCCAGCTGTCTTTATGGAAAAATTCTTTTTTCACAAAGACAACTTAAATCTTATAACAAACCATGCTGCAGCTCACGAAATCCTAGCCCCCAACTGTAAAGTTGGGAAAACCAATTTCCAATTACACGGCTTAGTTAATATGCATTCAGAATAGCGTAAAGGAACAATAGGATCGACTTCAAGACAGGGCGATATAAAAAAAGAGGATCAACGGAAAAATATTGCAGATACAAACACTTACAGAGGTTGTCGGACAATCCATCTCTTGAACCCATCTCGTCGAAACCTTGAAGCACCAAAGTCCCCTACTTGGCGCACCACTGTCGACGGGGAATACCCGTAGACCGGATAAATAGGGTATTGGGGTACGTTGGTACGAGGATCTACACAATATGACATCAAGACAAACAGAGAGACAAAGATTATACTGGTTTAGGTCCCTCGTAAGGTAATAGTCCTAATCTAGTTTATATGAGATTGATATGGAAAACCACAGAATATATAGAGAACAGATGAATCCGGTGTTACTGGCGAGATCCTTGTTGAGATGATTTTTTTTGAAAGGAACACAACAGGGGAGGCCCCCGCTATTAATAAACTTTATTAAAATAAGAGAAATTACAAAAAACTAATCCAAGAAAAAAAATACATCCCTATCTCTCACATGAATTCTAAACATCAAAAGAAGAAGATCACCCTTTAAGAGCTGTCTCCAGGAAGACAAAGAAGGGGGTTTATGTTAAAAAATATAGCCATTTCTTTGCTTCTAAATATGCCAAGCACCATAAAGAAACTTATCCATAAAACAAGGCTCCCGATAAGCAGTTCTCGCTTGTGTCAGCATATCTTCCATACTCAAAGAGGTATTCCAAGAGATACCTAGCAGATTCCAGCAACTTTGTGCAAAAGGGCACTGAAAGAACAGATGCAACAAATCCTCAATAGGCGCTGCTGCACAAAGGACGCATGTCAGACTACAATCAGGGGGAGCACAGTGCTTGTGATCAAGCATAAACTTTGTGTTCAATCTGTTCATCAGCAGCAACCACCCGAAAACTTTCACCTTCGAGACTGCCTTACTTTGTTGAGATGATTCGACGAGATCTCCCAGCGAGAAGGCTTCATGTCCTCCTTCTTAATAAACTATGGTGGGTGGCGCTATGATTCGATGATCTGAACCCCTCAGGGGGTGTGCCTTATGTACCGTGAGTTGTCTTAGTCTCCTAGTAGAACTCGGAGACAATAAACCCTGCACGAAATAGAATAGACCCAATCCTCTCTGAGTAGGGCTCTATTAATCACCAGCCCATAAGGATATTTTCCATAATATCTTATAGATTTCCTTATCACGTAAGGAAGTATATCGTCTGAACGGTCAAAAGAAGTTCAAAAGAAGTTCACGTAAGGAAGACATGGAGTATTCGATAACATCAAAAGAAGTTCAACGGTCCACAAATGAATTCAATTTGAAGTCTAAACAACTGCCAGCAACAAGCCTCATAAATTTTTGGCGGCAATCTCTGTCCTTTCCTTGAAATGTGAACTGTCAAGCAATGCACTTATTTAAGGTGATTTTGGTATCCATTTCAAGTCCGTTTTAAGGAAACTATTATAAACTCCGACTCCTGTACGACTCGTATCGGCTTAACCAAAACGTACCCGAGTCTGATTCTTACACAACTTCACCGGCCCAGGTTTCCATTATTAAAATAGAAAGTAGGATACACTTTCCTTATCCTAGAAACTTACCAAAACTTAATCAAAATTTTCAATTGAATCCCCTAAGATCACGGCGTGAAATCCTTCTTTGACCTAGCCTTGACTAACAGAAATTGCCAAATTCCACCGTTAAAAATTACAAAAGTCATGTGGGGCATTTCTTATATGTGGTAATAAGATATTAAATATTTTTCACCTGACATTGTATTGCAGGAATACACATGAATCAGAGTTTGTTTTAGATAACGGTAGCACGCTATATCCAGCTTCTGTAGTATGTACCCAAGGGTGTACAGGGTTGAATTATTACATAGTTATGCGAGAATTCGCTTGATACTAATAGAAAGGGCACATAAGCTAAGTGATACAAGAATTATGATTTGTATGATATGGATATTGCTAAGACTTATTAGTTTTCCTCTTGAAATTACGCGGTATCTGAAACAAAGTCCTGGATTATAGTCCGTACTGCTACCGGAATCCTCACCGAGTGTGTATTATCGTCTAGCCATGTCAAGCTCCCAAATGTATATCCACCTTGTACTCTCTGCCTTGCTGTAAATGTGACTTTAAATGTTGCACTTTGACTACCACCTTTAGCGAAAGTGATCACCTGAGGCTCCACAACAACATTCACCCCAGCTGGTGCTTCAACCACCACCTTGTAATTTGCTTCTGACCCTCCAACGTTGGTGACAGTGCGCCAGACTATAACTGAGTCCTTGAGGTCTGGCACAGCGATGGATGGGAGGTTGAGTTGGTAGAGCTTCCCCATGTAGGACTTGCAGCCTTCCTGGGGGTCGAGGGAGCAGTTAAAGAACTTTGTATAGTCTTTTGGGTCGATGTCATACACTAGGCCAGGGTCGATTGCCTTGTTTGGCTCTATGTGGCCGCCGCCGAAGTCGAAAGGGTCGGCCACTTTTCTTGCTGATCCCTCAGCTTGAATTGGCATACCAAAACGGTCCGTCACTGATGCTGCAATCATCAGGAGTATAATGAGTCCTAATTAAGTTGAAAGTCATAAAGTTCTCAAAACATTTCGAGGTAGTATATATCTTTTATTCGTACCTGTAGTGACAATGGCAGACTTGATCATGGCAGGTGACCAGTCTGGGTGAACCGACTTGAGCAGTGCCACCACTGCCGAGACATGAGGGCATGCCATGGATGTCCCGGACATGAACTTGTAAGAGTCGCCCACAGCTGCCAGTATGCTGGCCCCGGGTGCAGCTATGTCAGGCTATCAAAAATATAGAGCACTAAAACTTTTTAGGAAGCAGTTCCATCATATGTATTAAAGATAAGAGGGCGTGACAATCTAGCATTTGATCAATGAATGTCAAGAATTGCAGGTCACCTTCAGTATGCCGGGAAACTTGGTGCCCGGTCCTCTTGACGAGAACCCTGCGACCCTTGGCGATAGCACCCCATTGCCGACCACGGTGACAGCCGGAGACACCTTCACGACGGGCATGCTGGAAAGTGAGAAGAAATGTCTAATAGTTAAAAAAACGAAAAGTTGCATACATAGTTCAACCTTGTTTCATGTTTGGGTCATCGTGTATGCTATTCTACAGATTATAAGAAATTGAATTTGTGGCTTTATTTTTCCAAATTGGAGTTTATATGAGAAAAATCTCACACTGTGTTACTGTGTACGTGGCTTGTCAACTAGTCGATCGATCTCTCACCTTGTGCTGGTCGCATAGGAGGCAATTCTATTTGCAATCTCTTTGTCAACAACCGCACAGGGCATTATGCCATTGCAGGCGTCCAGGATTTCAAGAACATTGACTGTATTGCCCTGCGCGAAGATGATGCCCTTGACGCCTTCCTTGGCCAAAAGGTTAATGGTGTCGTTTCTAATGTTGTACGGCTCCGGCCACAGCACGACATTGCCGGTGAAGTTGATCGCGCTGCAGTAATCCAGTAACAGTTAGAGTAATTAAGATATAAACAAATGAGAGTTATGGATAAGAATTAATGAAGATCTAAACACATGATGAGAGTTATGGATAGCAGTTAAATAAGATCCAAACAAGTAATAACTACTACTTGGGTTGAAATGATCACTGGTTTGGTTACCTAGATTGTCCATCAACAACTACAAGCGAATGAAATTTGATGCTGCTCACTGTTGCATTGTAGTAAAGAGATTGTCCCTGCATGCACGATATATATTACGATTAGTAAGTGCTCTTATAATAGTCTCTATTAATTGGCAGTAGAAATCAGTGTAGATCGTTCATCTTCTCCAACTGAATGGATCATATTTGTTCTTACTTTTCCCTTAGCTACTCGTAGTAAAATGAACTAATGAATCAATGCTGAGGATTACTTCGTAAAAGGAAAAACTACTAGTAGCCCACCGTAAAGATACTCTACGATTAAAGAATCCACATATATATCAAGCTAGCAGTGTAACTATTTATGTGTCAACAGTAAACAAGGTAATCAACAATTAATAAAATCATCCGCCATCCGTCCCTGTTATATGGATGTACCAGCCAGAAAAATAACAAAAAGATAAAGATAATAAGTGAAAAAAAATAATAACAGTTTGAACAACAAAAAAGCATTCCAAGTTATCTGTTATCATGACTAGGTGTCAACCCGTGCATGGCACGGTTTGTTATTCATATTTAAAATATTAATTAAAAGAGACTTTTTTTTCATGAATTAATAATTTTAAAATTCGTAATTAATAAATATTGAGTTGTAATTGGTTTGGTCTATTAGTTGTAGCTTTTCCATATTTCGATAAGTTTGAAATGGAAATTTAGAATCAGTAAAAACTAAGTTGTAAAGTTGTATATATTCAGTTTGGACTCTCAATTCCCACAACATGCGGAATAAATGGGTTTTTAATATGGCTCGTCGTGTCAAATCTATCTATTATCTATCTATCTTCTATTATTATATAATAAAAGTCCATGAAACTTCCTACAAACGCTCATAAGCCGCCATGTGTCACTCCTACAATCGCTCCTAAACCGTCAAGTGGCACTACAAAATCTAACCGTTGATTTTCCTTTAAATTGGTGGGTCCAATAATATCAGCCATTAGATCTAATAAGAAACAAAATTCCCCTCTCCAAATATACCGATCTCCCGTCCTTTGGTTGGTACGTACGTACTTAACTCCTTCTCCCCTCGTCTCTTTTTCCCTTTCCTAATCTCCAATCTCCAATTTAAGCCAGATATCTTATTTTTTTATTGTTATTTTATTTTTAACTAAATAAGTAATTTAAGATCTATACTGTTCTATGCGCCATATGCTTTATATGGCAACCAAATATAACAAGGAAATATATTTTAAGTATAGAAAAGTTAACAGCATATATTATTTTACTTTAAATAATTCTACAAACATGTGTCACTAAATTATATCCACGATATCCAATCTATCTATTATACAATAAAAGTCCATCAAATTTCCTATAAACGTAACAACATACCATGTGATGCACATATAAATATTCCTATAACGCCACGTGACGTTCTAATAAATTAGATAAGAAAACAAATTTTCACTAAAACAACTAGCTCTAATAAATTTATGTCTAACTGTTCTCTCATTATAACTAAATTAACAATACAAGATACATATGCCTATAAAATGCTATATAATTATAGCATTTGGGCACAGTTCACCTGTGCACTTTACAGCCATCTAAATACCTTAAATTCTTACAACAAATATTATATCACTATGAATCATTATACATTCTACAAACATGCATAGCTAAATTAAATCTATAGTATCGAAATAGAAATAAAAAAAATACATATTCAATTTGCGAATAGAAAAAGAAATAATTCAACAATACAAGTCACATCATGATATGTTTTGAAACATGCATAGCTAAACTCACACTGCATAAGCAAGAATAACTAACTGAAATATAAATAGTCTGAGCCACTGCATAAAAAAATAAGTGCCTTTAACTAGAGAAAATATTTTTTTTCTAAATGTGCTCAAATAATCCAAACAACCTAAATGATCTTCTATAAGTTTTGATTAATATTCTACCTTTATAAGTTTCTTAAACACAGTCTACGATTCATGCCCACGCATTCGCGTGGGCTACCTTACTTGTTCATATAAACGGTCATGATAATACACCCAAGGGTGGGGCAATTAGGGCTTGAACCCTAGGCTTAGGACCAAATTCCCATTAAAATATTATGTAAAATACTATGAAAAGCTGATGATATAAAGAGATTTGCGATGATATAAAGAGATTTGCTAAGAACACATCAAGTCAGCCCTACAGCTACTCGGCCCTAGGCGTGATCACTTCTTGGCTTCGCCACTGAATACACCCATCAAATAAGTTAATAACTCTGATGATAGATTTTCTAGTTAACGTGGTTAAGATAGATGGATATAAATTATGACCAATTACCAGCAATTTCTCATTGTTCCCGAGCGATATGGTGGTTGGAAAGGTCCGATCGATGGTGGCAGCGGCCACGGTGATGACCCATGGTACAGTGTTCTGCACCGACTGTGATGTGGGACCGTCGTTCCCGCCGGCGAATACCACAGTGATCCCCCGGGCCACAGCATGCAGAGTCCCGTGGATCTCGTTAGGCCCTCCTAACGACAGTGACAACACGTCCACACCATCGTTTATGGCGTCGTCGACGGCCGCGAGGACCGCAGCATCACCGAAATTTCCGCCCACACCCCAGCAAACCTTGTATACTGCTACACGTGCGCGAGGCGCTCCGCCACGCGCCACGCCGGCGCCAAGGCCACCTTGGTGGTGGCTCACGTTCCACACCTGGCCACCGGCGATCGTCGAGGCAGTATGCGTGCCATGGCCGTGGAAGTCTCTCGGTGACATGTACTCGCCCTTCAGCATATCGTCGGTAGCACCGGCAGAGTACCACCGTGCCCCGATGATCTTTCGGTTGCAATTCGTGATGTTGAATGCATCACCGGTCTGGCAGACACCTTTCCACCGTGCAGGCACAGGGCCATACCCATCGTCATTGAAGCTAGGTGATTCAGGCCATATCCCTGTAACATAGATATATCATTGAAATATTCGGGCAGCCGAATTATATATTAAGATTTTGAACTAGCCAGTATATGCTGGAATTTTTTTTAAAAAAATGTGTTTTAAATTAATTTTGAGCTAGATTGTGAGTCAATGCAATCACACCTGTATCGACGACGCCGATGATAATATCTTCCCCATACATAGCATCTTTAAGAAGACCCGATTTTTCATAGTAGTTGAGACCAAGAAAGTCCCAGCTTCGAGTCGTGTGGGCTTTCCCATAAGTGTTAGGTTTCACATTGATAACTCCAGGGTATTCTGTATCGGAAAACTCATCAGTTAAATGATCACGCAGCTAGCTAGTACTATAAGGCCATTCCCAACCCAATGACTAGGATGTGGTCCATAGTATTAAATAAGTTGCTACCTAGGATAAAAAATGATGTGGCAAGTGAATAAATGAGGAAATAGAAGGAAACCATGTCTTGCATGAGACATGGTTTCTACACAACATACAAGACATCATATGAGATAAGTAGCATTAAATTTAAGTATGGAATAGTGGTGTTTGCATTGGAAGAGTAGTGTCTAGTACTAGTTTCTTGATGATGTGGAGTTTATGGAAACTATATCTAGTGTCTTGGGTTGGGAATGGCCTAAGCATGTTAACTTTTTTTTCTACCCTTAAGAGCAAGTTTAATAGTATAGCTAACTACTAGCTCCAATTCATCTATAGCCAATGTAATAGACAATTCATACAATAACTGCTTACTATACTATTAATACCTGGTCCTATATGTCATACACACATTACGTCTTGGAGTCCGTGCTGCAGCTGGCTACAGATCTGTAGCCCGCTGCTCTTCTCTCTCTTCCTCTATCTTTTTAAAATATGTTTATAGCTGGCTTATAGCCTGCTATTGTACCTGCTCTAAGGTTTAACTTAGTGTTATAGCCTTTTCTTATCATATTTTTTAATCAGTTTATTGCCGTTTTTTCTTATCTGTTAGCTTATGCCTGCAATTATAGCATGGACATGCATATAATATATAAAACTACTAACTACAACTTTAGTATAAATGAATGGCAGAGTATTGTTTAAAGTGTAGGTTAGACTAATCTTTCTTTTCACAACAGCGTACAAGACAAAAACATATGAATCATGAGTATTGTTCTAGTGTGTAAAAAAGTGCTGCTAGAGTGTAGGTAAGAAACTTTCAGCCAATTGACAAATAGATTACGTCCTTTTTTTTATATGTAAACTTTAATTAGTATCCGACCGTTTCTCCACACTACTAAGAGCACCCGCAATGGTAAAGTAAATTGCTCTCTATAAAACATGTACATCTCAGTAATAGACTAGATTAATAGTAAACCACCTTAATAGTATGTCTACATGGGTATCTATAGCTCTCTAATGCATTGCCTCGTCTTTCTCTATAGACTATCTCCAGATTAGTAGATAGCTTTGCTCTCTCTCTTCATTTAATCTCTTCCAAGTAGGAAAATATGCTGACATGGATTTTTTGTAGAGAACATATAGATAATCATTGCGGGTGCCTAAGTACTAACATGCCAATGCCATTACGGGTGTGATGCTTACTTGCAAGTTCCTCAGCTTGGGATTCGGTGAGCATCGCGGCGAATCCAGAAAAACCATGCTTGTAACTGTACACAATAGACTTCATGGCTCCATCCTTACTGTTTCATTGAGGGAAAACCAGAAACCCTGAGCTACCATTTTTTTTCTCTAGCCAATAATGGTGTTCCATTTTGAATCATTAACAATCACATACCTCCCAATAACAAAAGTAAGGGCATCATGGTGCGATGCGGTAACCATGGATGGATCGTCGTGTTTCTTCTCCCCCATGTACACGATGTAGAGCTGAAATTTCGACAGCAATGATTCCAATATGATAATAATAGCATAATTATATTTCACAAACATAAAGCAAATTTACGACTCGAGAGAGGAAACTAAGAGCAAGTACTATGGACATCAAAACATAAATCTAAGATACCACATAATACTAAATAGTGGTGTGAGAGAAGAGAGAAGAGAGAAATAGACACCACTGCAACGGACAATCTCTATACAAACTCCAAACAAAATGTGACAGTGTATTATACATCTATTATGCATGTTAGTATCTCCTAATTTTTTGGTATATATATGACATGCATAAGAAATTAGAGGTAGTAGCCAGCACTACTATAAAATTGCCCCAAGCATGCATCTTACTTTGGTTGATGCGCTAGCTGAAAGGGGGAGCAAAACCAAGAGGACAAGTAGCAGCGCAGAACGACAGAAAGCTGATCTAAACTCCATGTTCGATATCGAGGAGTTGCTAATGTACGTTAAGCTTGCTGTGCATTGGTGACCTTGGGTTCTCGCAGCTGTGCCAATTTATAGCAGCCTAGCTGTTCAGAAACAACCGCGTGAGGACGTGCAAGAAACAGTCAAAAGATCGAACATCGGTCCGTAGCTTCTGCTTACATGCAGGTTTGTTTGTCCTTTTATCTAATTCTCCTTTCATCCTTTGACGTTTCATTCATGAATTATCATCTGGTGGTAATCTTCTTAATTTATTCTTCCTTTCCCTCTTGTTCCTCATTTCTTTACGCCACATGGATTTTTGGTAAAAATCTCTTTCTGACTAGTAAATTCACGGAATATTTTACGTGTTTGAAAAGAAAACGCGCAAAGACTAGCCAATCAATAGCTAAGATGAACATTAGTTGGGGTTTTGTTTCTTCGGCATGCTTTCATATATAATGACAAAATGTAGTCACCAGCTCATGCATTGCGCAGTTGTTTTTAATTATCGATACAAATATTAGAATTTCAATCTTATGAATATGTTCAATATTTTAATTTGGGTGAATAGCTAATTTAGTCCCCCAAGTTTCAGCGAAGGCTCAATTTGGTCCTTCACGTTTCATTTTGTCCATATAGATCCTTCAAATATTTGTTTTGACTTGAAATCATCCTTGGGTCCACTTAATATGCCATATGTCTATTTCTAGTCAATATTTCTATTAGAAAATATCTTTTTGCCCTTAATTTGTATACATCTATATACTAGAAAAGAGAAAGCCAACATGAATAAACAACATTACAGATCTAGTTCCCATTATTTCGACATGTGCACATAAAACTTAAGCAATTGCTATCGTATACACTTGCAAGTACATAATTTTTTTTTCGTTTTACATAATATACTATGTATTATCTATAAAAAATTCAAGCATACAATTTCTCTCTTATATATGTGAATGATGAGGGGTATAAGTGTCATCTATGAAGAGAGTTGTTGGTTCAAGGATAAGTTTGAACTAAAATGAAAACTTGAAGGACTAATATGGATATATTGAAACATCAAGACCTAAACTGAGTCTCAGATGAAACTTGGAGAACCACTTTGGCTATTCACCCTTTTAATTTTGTACCAACTTAGACTAAAAGAACAATCCACGTTACTTTTGAATTTCGGATTAAATTAATAAAATACTAATAATTCCGTTCAGGAAAAACTTTATATTATATTTATCGATTGTTTTCTTGATACAATCTACGCTGGTGGTAATATTAAAATTTTATTAATATCTAAAATTTAAGCAAATGCAAAATTTTTAATTTCGACACTCTATGCCTTCGCACGTGTTATCTATTATCTATTATATACTAAAAGTCCATTAAACTTCCTACAAATACTCCAAGGCTGCCATGTGGCATCCTATAAACACTCTCGAGTTGCCATGTGTCACTCTAGAAAAATAGTAAAATCTGACCATTGATTTTCATTTAAATTGGTGGACCAATTAATTTTCACCTTTAGATTTATCTTCACAAGAAAAAAAACTCAGTTCGGACGTGAACCCCCGTGCGCACGTACTTGCGGTTCCTCCAACCAACCGTTTCTCTCTTTTTTTTTAATCCCCATAATAATTTAAATTAAATACCTTTTTATGGGCCTACAAAGCCATCTAGCCAACTTCCTATATTCTCACCTAATAAATAGTTCAATCAACATCATATAAATATTTCTAAACACATGTCCAGATTCGATGTTCTCGCATATGCCACATTCTACTCTAAGTTGAGTTTTTATGGGATGGAGTGAGTATATAGCACTCTTAAATTAGAGAAAACCTTAAAAAAACATTCGACCATCGATATACATTATTTTAGGTTATTAGATTTATCTTTTTCTAAAAAAAAAAAATCCCAAACCTCCCTCCGCGCTCCCATGCGGCGTTAAAGCCCATCTTATAAACCACCCAGCACCACTCCTAAATTATAAATTAGCGAAAATCATAAAAAATTAAGAACAAAACACCGTTTCGACTTAAATCGATGAACATATCATTTAGATTGTTATTAGATTTTTATTTAAAAAACTCCCAAACTTCATTTCCTCACTCCCTGCCCCTACAATGTTAAAGACTTAAAAGTACATTAAACATTCTATAAATATTTCTAACTACTACGGGTCTCTCTTAAGTTAAAAACAAAACATCCGACCATTGTTTTCGACTTAAACATCCAACACATTATTTTAGGTCATTAGATCAATCATTTTTTTAAGAAAAAACATCCCCTGTCCTCATGTGATGTGTGTTGTTACTTTTCACTTATTTTTATATTTATGATAATTAAAATTAAAATAATCTTTATGGAGGAAAAACCACAAATTAACCTCCACATATCAGGTCTAGCCATGTATCCCACTATCCCTGTTCTTCTCTCTCTTACTAGCACTTATAGGAACAATATATGTAAAATATTTATAACTTTTCAAATCATATATTCAACTTATGATCTGTTCGGGCTATTATATTTTTAGTGAAATCAATACTTTAATGTTCATATTGACTATATTTACATGCTAACATAAAAATTACATTCCGGATCCACATCCATCTTGAGGCCAACAATAAATTAAAAAAGATACTAAAATTCGTCATTGAAAATCAGAATATCCCACCTTAATTTTTAACAAAGATGGTAGACCCATTAGTTATATCATATTAGACACCTAACACTTTCTATCAAATTTATTAATTTCTCTCAACATGTATATGGGGGCTACTTACCTATATAATTTGACCTTGGTGCTTTTTATCAATCAATGATCGATTTAGAAGATAAATAAATAATCTTAAGATGATCATAGAATCTAAATCATATATATGATCTATGAAGTCACTAATAAATTAGAGGAAAACTTTAAATGATATTGTTTTTACGTCATAATTTGTACCCCATCTAGCGTTAATTTTTTATAGACTACATAATAATGTGCATTTATTACATGACCTGTATTTTAATATTTCTTACTCAATTGAAGTGAGATAATTTAGAAGAGATGACTTTACCATATGTCAGGTTGTAGGCTCAACCCACTTATGTTTTTAACCCAAATTGTAGAAATCAAATCATTTCAAATATGCTTCATAGAGTGGAATTCTCCAAATTTCTTTAAAAAATGGACATGAAAAGAATCAAAATTTAACAAAATTTATCTTTTTTTAAAAAAATTGGTTTGAAAACCCATTCTAAACAGAAACATTCAAACTTCTAGCAGCGCTAATGGAATGAAAATATGTAAAACTTCAAATACTATCTAACAAAAAAAAGGACTTTTTGAGCAAATGTTCGGCGGTAAGATATCTCTGCGAGAAGTCGAAATAACCAAAATTTTCTCATAGGAACTACATCTATTGTTTCGACATAATATTTTCTCATAAATTGAAAAGTGTACGGTCTCAAGTAATTTTAGTTTAGAATTTATGTGCTGCAAGGGTAATCATAAGAAAATTATAACCATCACTCAAAGCAAATTAAATAAGTTCAATTTTTATTTATATAGAGAAAAGAATATTTTAGTACAAAGTCATCCACACATGGATATCCATAACAAAATTTCATGCATATTAAATAAGGTGCACGCGCATGTGCGCGGGCTACCTTTCTAGTTTTTATTAATACTTATATAATTTTCCATGCATGTTTTATGTACCATAAATTTTAAATATTTATGGCCATTATAATACAATCTACCTAATCAAAGTTCCGATATTTTTCTAACATGGGTGTGACTTAGCATACTTCATTGTTATTGATAGTGTAAAGATCTACCTGAACGTTTTCTTTTTTAAAAAATATTTTTGAAAGGATGGTAGCGCGGATGCCGATCAGGTATACCAAAACCCAGATGTAAAGCAAGATGTCTATCTACGATATTACTGAACCTGAAGAAGAAAACATAGCTGCGCTATCAGGTACTACGAGCCCTCTGCCCTAGGTATCTAACCAGCTCACGTGGTTTGCCGGTTCCACCGAATGTAAATATAATTAATTAAATTTAAAATTTAAAATAGTGATACTTATTATTTTATTTTGTAAACATCAAAAGAGCATTACTCGATTATTCTATCTAACATCGTGATGGCAAAAGTAAACTAATTCAAAATTGCCATGGCACGATATATATAGTTATATATTTGCGTCCGAACGATAGCTTCGCCTAATTTAAAGTGGTTTATCTTATTATATTGAAAAGGCTAGCATACATCGATTTGTTTTTATTATTAATTTTTTAATAGAAATGATTTACATCTTCTATGGGAACTCCCCTGAAAAGATAATCAGCTGAATTAAAAGGAAAGACAAATTACATAGATTCCAGCAAGTAATCTGTAGGCTGGCATACATCGTCTCAAACAAAATAAGATCATTGGCTACAAATTTCAAGAGTATAGCACTATTACGTATAGTATCCCACTCCTCATATGATAGCATGAAGGACCAAGTGTGGAGGGTAGTTGGCAGACATGAAGATAATATGTGTATGATTAGCCAATCTTTTATTATAAAGAACTTTATTATTCTGGTAACACCAAGTTGACTAATATTATATAATGGCCCTTACTAAAACCAATCATTTCTTTACCCGGGTATTCGCATAAGTCAAATTTTAAATGGTAAAATCAAAATCAAGAGGCTTCTATTTAGTCTTAATGGGAGACGCCACATACATCAAAGAATTACCACCACACATCTATAGATATGCATGTCTTCTTTGCTATTATGTCGTACATGTCTTTTTTTTCTTCTTATAAAATTTTCTCTTAAATTACTTATCTGATCTTAAATCTGATTACACCGTTATGTTCGTTGCAATTAAATCTTTATAAAAAAATATCTTACATGATTATATTATGATGAAAACATTATTTATGTTTGTAAATTACTTTTATTTTATATGTAGATTACTTTTACCATGTATATAAATTACTTTTAGATTTGATTAAATTACTTCTCATACATACATAATGCTCTGAAGATTTGATTAAATTACTTCTCATACATACATAATGCTCTGAGTTGATTACTTTTTATTGTTTTAGTCAATTCCATAATTTGTGCTAATTAAATTTTAATTTCTAGATAAACTCATGTTTTTATTCCTGCAACGGATTTACTTCTAATGTTGTAATAACCTACTTTTATTCTGTGCCAATTACTTTAATGATTTATGTAAATTACTTTTAGACTTTATTGAATTTACTTTTAACTGCATTTACTTTAAAAATCTTCTACACACTTTGCTTGTGAATTTACTCTACATAGTTTCTTACTTCAATTTAGTCATAATGTAATTAGCTCTAATGTTATATATAGTTACTTCTATTGCTTATCCTATTTACATCTATAATTTAAATAAATTACTTTTAAATTAATAAAATGTTTAAATATATTTAACATGGATCTAGTTTTATCACATATTTTGAGTAGAGTACATGTTAACAGTGAAATTTGGTAAGCCCGGAGTAATTATCGGCTCAGAGTCAGCATCGGCTTCGAAGTCCTGAGATTAGCCGATGAGAGTTATCAAGTCGTCAGTTGTTAGATTCTTGCTATATTCGGTTAAGAAAATTGATCTACTAAAGGAAGCTTATCCAGAAGAGATCAAGTTCAAAGAGAGTGCGGCATGGCAAGTTATCTATTAATTAGGAATAGTTTGTTAGTTTCCTTTTTATCTTTAAGAAAGTGTGTTTAGTGTCCTATAAGGACTTTATGTTTTCTTTTTATCTTTAGGAAAGTTTCTTTCTTGTCTTACAAGAACTAGTATCTACCCATGGGTATAAATATGTACACCCGGGGTTATTGTAAACTATCTTCACGATCAATACAATTCGGCGCATCGCCACCTTTTACCTTTTCTACTTTATTTTATTGTCCGGCGGGACTTGGCACCCGACGCGGGGCTGCATCGGTGTTCAATCTCCGGCGAAGGGATAAGTCCAATGTTCCGCCGGTCCAGGCAATTGTATCGTCTACGTCGGCGTCGTTCAAGGCTGCATCAGTACATTCGACCTCTTGGATTGCTCTAGTTTGGATGATATATTTGCCTACCTATTTATCATATGTCTCTGTTAATCTAGTCTTAGCATATCAATTTAGCTCTATCGGCTGCTTCTCGTTTTAGGGTTTCTGCCGGTATCGGCTAAATCGCGTTGCTAGATTAGATTAGCTTAGAGATCTACCACCCTGAAAACTCAGTCAACGGCTTGATTGTCTAGATATTATGTTTCTTTTCATACTTAGTGCTGCATCAGTTAAGTTTGATCTACTAAGTCGTGCTTAGAACCATAATCTCTAGCCTGCTTCTTGATTGCCAATAAGGGTTTCATCGGGGTTTCAACCGGTGAGTTATCTGGACGTTGCATCGGCTCAAAAGGATTGCATATACATATAAGTTAGATTTAGCCAATGACAACAAAGGCTTCACTGTTTAATCTAATCTTGTGGATTTCATGACATTGGACCTCCAGTCGATGTGTGCTTTGACCTTCGGATCGATGCTTATTTATCATATCATTATTTGCTGATTGGTTTATACTGGATTATATTGTTATTTCATTACATGGTCATCAGCCGATTGCCTTTATATCATTATCTACATTGGACATATAGCCGATTGCTTAAACCCTATCGCTATCAGTTGGTATTGGCATCGGCTATTATCGGCTATCGGGTGGAACTACTATTTTGTAACACATTCAGAGATGTGTTACTGGGGAATGCTATAGCAACGAAACCTTATGTGTTGCAATAAACGTTGTAACACATTTCCAATATGTTACAGTTGGTATACATATAGTAACACCAATTCATTGTTACTACCACCTATAGTAACTCTGTGTTGCGCTATGTAATTAAAACAGATTTAGTTTTGGATAATATATTGGTGCCTTGGTTTATTATAGGTTTATTTAACATAGTGATGTAACATTATCTAATCACATAAAAAGTACTAGGGTTGGATAATATATTGGTGCCGTGGGTTTATTTAACATAGTGATGTAACATTATCTAATCGCATAAAAAGTACTTGGGTTGCTTTCTAAAACAACTAACGTTGCCTAACAGAGGAGTTGAACTCCTAACCTCCTGTGTAAATATACAAGAATCGCACCAGACTAGCCAACTGGGCAAGCAAACATTTGTGTCATTAGTTGTAAATTATTGTACTTGTTTTTTTTTGCATTAATCAAAATTTAAGAAATTTAATTTTATACACACATGTGTACACTTTATTTTCAGGAATTGTGGTTTGATCAATGAACCAAGCATTCATTGGGTTGACCAATGCCCATTTTATATATAAAAAAAGGATGGCTGGACTCAAGTTATAAAAGTACCACAAGCACAGTGAGAAAGCATGCAGAATTTATAGATGAGGCTGTGGGCTTGGTTCATAACTCCTTGGATTTATTTTTTAATTTAGCGAGTGACTCTGATCCATGACATGTGTATAAAAATATTTAATCACAAAATTGCTACAATGTAGCTGAGGTATTTGCACGGAATCTTTTTGTCTTACATCATGAACTTAGAAAAAAAAAATGGAAGAATAATCATTTCGGCAATATGAAAGAATAATCATTTCAGTAATATGGTAAAAAACAAGATGCTAGAGAGATCACATAACCCAGACATGATTACAGGACTAATCAATATAGCAGTAGAAAAGGAAAAGCTCACACGAACAAATTTAAAATAATCTATACAGATAGACTACACTGGGAATTATTATTGACTACTGAAGACTGGCCTAAACTCATGTTTGCTTGGACTAGAACTGCCATATGTTGCTTAGTGACAGCTGCTTGTTCACTTTCGCTTGCCGAAAGAAACAGTAACACCCCGATGCCACCTGGCCATGTAGGAAAAGAAACCAAGTTCATCAGCAAAGACATGGCATTTCTTTTGTTGTTAAAGAAGACATGGAGATAGCGAGCTGATCAATAGAATCTAGAAAGACAGATACCTTGCCAATGTAACTGCGTCTGCATCAAAATAATGGACCTGAAACTAAACAATATAGAGCAAAGAATGGACATGAACATGCATGAACAGGTTTTAATCAATCAGAAATAAATATAAACACAACGATTATTGCTATCTTTTAATAGAAAGAATAGCCAAGGTAACCACAAATTATTCATCCACTACGCTTGTAATCATATTTCTCACAAGAACATAATGTAAGATCATACTTAACCAGTGGACCTAATAGTTGTACCGTACACCAAAAAGGCAGAAAAGTTAAATTAAAAGACCATAAATATTGTTGGATTTAGATGCATTTAGTTGGATAGAGTTTTCGATAGTTCTAAAACTGGAAGCACCTTTGCTAACAAAAATAAATCCATCAAAAGGTTTTAGATCAGGTAATTGCATATACCTTGAAGTAATGAAATAAATCATGAAAGAGTAACTATTTTCCTCTGTTATCCTTCATTATTCAAAGCATTATTATCAACATCTACTGTTGTTCCTTCAACATCTGTTCTAACCCATTGCTTGTAATTGTTTGCATTACTGGACATTCCACCAAGGTGTGAAACATGGAATGGCTCAATTTCTATGTCACCTGCCCATTCATCCTCACCAATGTCATATATATCTCTAGGTTTGTTCTTCCTTACCACAGACCACCTAGGATTCATTGGATCATCAACATAATAAACTTGATCTGCTTGATTGGGGAAAATAAAAGGCTCATGCTCAACTTTTTCTCCAGTATGTATGAGATGTGAGAAGTTAACTAGTGTGTAACCATACTTATCTTTTTTAACTCCTTTTCCAGAAACAACATCAACCCATTCACATTTAAACAGTATTACTGAAAATTGTCCAGAGTAATTTAGCTCAATAATATCGATGACTCTACCATAGTATGTTAGATCACCCAATATTGGATTTGTGTCACTTGATTTAGTATAACTGGATGTTTTTGCACTTAGGACAACTCCGCTATTCTGTGTCACTCCATCCAAATGTTTAGGCCTAAACCGGAAGCCACGGGTATTGAAAGCATGATATCTTTTTGCTGGACCAATCGGACCACGAGCCAGGCATCTATGATCATTCTTGACACTGCATATGCCATTTTTCCTCTCTATATCCATTATCTGTGTACATAGGATTATTTAGTCATGATTTTATTTGTTGATCTAAATGATAATAAAACGAAACTTACATGAGCTTTGAACCATTCATGGAATTTTTCATTTTGGATACGCTCGATAATCTTTGGGGTGATGCGGCCTTGCCGATATGTTCTTCTAATCTCATCAGCATGAGTTCTGTAAAAGGAAAAAGTGTCATGAAGTATGCTTTGAAGAAAATGATTAGTGATGAAGTGTATGATCTTGAGCTAATACCGAAGGTATGGGTTGACATCTAGACAGTTGAAGAGCACATATCTATGTGCTTGCATTTTAGTCAAGCCCCTAATAACATAACTTCTCGGCTTGCCAAGTGGTTTTCCAACATGAGGAAAAAGATATGGTGTGCATTCATCATCTGAACATGCAACTGACTCATCATTATCATCATTTCGTGTAGGCTGGTTATGCTTTGTCTCAAAACCTTCAAGATATCTTGAACAAAATGTCATACACTCATCTGCCAAATATGCTTCTGCAATACATCCTTCAGGATGTGCCTTATTACGCACATATGACTTTAATACACTCAAATACCTACATAAATAAAGAGAAAGATTAAAAATGTTAAAAATTCTATACTAGATAACAAATGAAATTATATTTGTGAGAGAAATGTACCTTTCCACAAAATACATACATCGGTAACACATAGGACCTCCTAATTTTGCTTCAGTGGCTAAATGAACAACCAAGTGCACCATAATGGAAAAAAAACCTGGTGGAAATATCATCTCCAAACGACATAATGTCATTTTAATTTGTTCCTCTAACTTGTCAAGCACATCAATGTACAGGACTTTTGAACTCAGTTCTCTAAAATATCCACATAGATCAAATAAGACAGAAGTGACATTGTTAGGAAGCACACCCCGCAAAGCAACTGGGAGAAGTTCTTGCATTAGAATATGACAGTCATGACTTTTAAGACCTGAAATTTTCCCTTGACTAACATTTATACATTTTGAGTTGTTTCCTGCATATCCATCTGGAACCTTAATATCATGGAGAACTTTGCAAAATTGTTGTTTCTCCCGTTTAGACATTGTATAGGAAGCAGGAGGCAAATAATACTTATTATTAGCTTTTCTTATGGGATGCAAATCTGGCCTTATATTCATTTCTTGTAGGTCCAAGCGTGCTTGTAAATTATCCTTTGATTTGCCTTCCAGTCCTAACAATGTCCCGTATATGTTGTCACAAACATTCTTCTCAATATGCATTACATCAAGATTATGATGGAGTACATTCAAGTCCCAGTAAGGCAACGAAAATAAGCCACTACGGCATTTCCATGTTTTTGACTTCTCAAAATCATTAATTTTCTCTATCTTTTGTAAAACTGATGTTTCAGAATAAGCAAGAGGTTCTACTCTATGTTCTTTAGTTCCATCAAAAGAATTTTCATTATATCGTAATTCATGGTCCAGAGGAAGAAATCGACGATGTCCCATGAAACAATACTTGTGTCCATGTTTCAAACGTTTAGAGCACGTTTCTTCACGACACGTAATACAAGCAAATTCACCATTGACACTATATCCCGCAAAGATCCCAATCCCAGGATAGTCACTAATAGTGAACAGTACTGTAGCACGAAGCTGAAACATCTCATTTTGAGATGCATCATATGTAGGAGTTCCAACCTCAAATAAATCAAATAACTCTTCATAAACTGGTTCCATAAATAAATGAAAATCCTTTCCAGGGTAAGATGGACCAGGAATTATTAGTGCAAGCATAATAGAAGATGCTTTCATGCATAACCATGGAGGAAGGTTATATGGAATCAAGACAACTGGCCAACAACTATAAGTTGAACTCAATGTCCCAAAAGGATTAAATCCATCACTAGCCATTGCAAACCTGATGTTTCGAGAATCCGATGCAAACTGGGGATTCCTAGAGTTAATGGACTTCCAAGCCTCTGAGTCAGCTGGATGACGCAACACACCATCCTTTGTACGACCCTCATCATGCCATCTTAATGCTATAGCTGTTTCCTTGTGCATAAATAACCTCTTAAGCCTTGGCTTAATTGGGAAGTACCTTAACACTTTCCTTGGGGTTGCCCTTCTCCTTTCCTTCTTTGTTAAAGTAGTTTTATCTTCTTTGTTTTTCCACCTTGAAGTACCACATTTTGAACAAAAGTCATCGTTTGCCTTAGCTTTCCTATAAAGCTGGCAGTTATTTGGACAAACATGAATTTTGACATAATTAAGTCCAAGCTTTCCTATTATCTTCTTAGCTTCAGCAAATGTTCCAGGTAAATTCTTACCATTTGGAATTGCTTGTTGCAAGATTGCTAGCAAATCATTTAATGATTTATTACTCCACTTGTTAACTGATTTTATGTGAAACAAGAGAACTAGAAATGACAGCCTTGTAAGTTCACACCCTTCCCACAAAGGGTCATAAGCATCTCGGAGCAAGTCATAGAATGCTTTTGTTTCATGGTCTGGCCCACTGTTTAAAGAATTTTGTACATCATATTCATTCACTGGAGGGTCATTGTTTGTGTTCCCAAAAGCATCTTGCACTAGTTGGCGCATGCTACCATCCATTCCTCTACTTTGTGATTCTGTTCCCCTACTGCTGGCAGAGATGAATGATGTGGTTTCACCATGACAACCCCAAGGACTATACCCAAGTAACATTCCATGACATACTAAATGATCATACACTTCATCCCGCGTTAATAACCACTTGTTGACACACTCCTTACATGGACATCGGATCTTATCTTCAAGACTCTTTTCCCTATATGCAAACTGAAGAAAACCATCTATTCCAGCAAGGTACTCATCACTTGGTCTAGGGAAAAGCAATAACTTCTTAATATTATTCAAATCCATCAATTTTCTGTGTTAAAATAAGAAATATAGTTAATACATGAGTGTTCCTAATTTGAGAACAACCACTAAATATTTTTGATTCTATAATTATGCCTTTAAGCCAAAAGAAATTTGTCTACCGAACATGTGTAGGTGAGGTTAACTGTACCTGGAAGCTTAGGATTAGGATCCAGTAGATACAGCGTCGATGCAGCCCTGATGCTTGCTTAATTGAACCAAACAAAAACGACCATCTTATCTACTGGCTAGATCAGAAAAATAGCAAAGCAGTACATGAGTGGATCAGACATTGCTGCAGATGGGATTGACAAAAGCAATCAGAATAAAGAATTAAGGACTTTACATGACAATTGAGGAATTAAACTGCACTATGAGCCAATATTTTTGGTTGTACAGATTAAATTATATGGTTAATATAAGAGTTTCTGTGAGCTAGATTAAAAATTGAAACAATAAGATGCAGGGTAAAGTTTTAAGATGCCATCTGCGTACAAGAAAAATGACAAACACTTGGTGTGCATAGAAAAACTTAGTGCTTAACAATTTGCTAACCTGCCGTCATATGCACTTGACTGCCTTAGGGTCTTGACCGTCTTGATCACCAAGCACAGATCCACCAACACCAAGTGAAAATGTGATGGTGAGGTCGCTGTTGCTGATGTGTGGCACGCACAAGGGACGTGTAACGGGGACGCGCGGAGGATGCTAGCCACGCCGCGCGAGTCGGAACTGGACCTGGATTCCTAGGGACAGGCCACCGGGGCAGCTAGGGCACGTCTGCACCGGCGTGGAGGCGACCGGTGGCCGGCGCTGCAGGGGCTCGGGCCTGTTTTGGTGGCTCCCGTCAACGACGGAGTGCAAGGGAACGAGACTAGATTGGATGAAGATTGGAAGGGAGCGCACAGGCCTACACGTAGGAGATGAGCGTGTTTCTCAATCGGTGTCACAACTGCTTCCGGTTAAGGAGAAGTGAACCCAGGAAATTGAGAAAGAAACGTGCAAAAAGATGTTTCTAGACTCAATTGATGAGCCCGGGAACTTCTTTTTTTTTTCATGTTTTTCAGGAACGATATAAATAGATTAGATGCAATTCTTTTCTTTTTAGGAATGAGAGAAACAGATAAGATGCAATTCTTTTTTTTAGGAACGAGAGAAATAAATGATTGCCATTTTTTTAGGAACGAGAGATTTTCTTTTGTAGGAACGAGTGAAATAGATGATTATTTTTGTAGGAATGGGAGATAGGTGAGATGCAATATATTAGCTAACTCTTCTGAATGCTAGAACACGTGTACACATTTTTAAGTGCTAGAACACGTGTACACTATTTTATCTGTGCCATTGCAAATGTGTCTTTTTAGATAAATACTACTCCCTCCGTCCCAAAATATAAACATTTTTAGCCTAATGTAAAGTCAACCATTTTTAACTTTGACTATTAATAGAAAAAAATAAAAATATAATCATGTAAAATTGAGGTTACTAGATTTATCATTAATCAAACTATCTTAATATGTAACTTTTTTATTTAAAATATTTTATTTTTATAAATATAATGTGAAAATAGCATGCATCTCGAAGACTGTGTCGGAGTACAAAAATACTTATATTTTAGGACATGAGCATTAAAATTCGTCTATTTGTAAGGGATGTTGTGCGTGAAGCTCCACAAGGAGATCTATGCCGCTGCCCTCCCCGGCGGCTGCGACGGCAACACCAACAGCTGAGAGCCCGAGAACAACGCATCACCATTAGTCTTTGTCTTTAGAAAGCCAGCCGCCGGCAACACCAACAGTAGAGAGCCCGAGAGCGACGCGTCGCTGTTAGTTCTGTCTTTAGAAAGCCGCACTCGACACGTTAACACTACAAATTCTCCTAGCATCGGACCCTATAAATCAAGTTTGACCAATAATAAACGTTGGACCGTACCTACTAATTAGAGGCTCGGTGTTATTTAGAAATGTGATAAACTAAAAGCATATTTGTCCGTACAATGCATGGCTCCCCTTAGTTTTGTATTATATGATATGAAAAAAAAACAATCGGGTAAAAAGAATAGGAAAAAAAAGAAACATTAGTTTCATATTATATGATATAGATACCCTTTTAAAATAATATTATTCTGCTGAATAAAAATGAAGGGAGAGCTAGCAGAGGGACACAGTCATTAGGGGATCACGTTAATCACATAAGGAATTTCCTTAATTTTTATCAGTAAGGTACAAAATTACTAATGTAGTAATTAACCAATTTTGTAAAAAAATTGAGATGTATCTTTTTTTTTCAATAAGGAAATTCCTTGAGTTTTTTCATGCGTAGTTTGCCTCCAAATACTTCCCGCCAAACTCAATTTTCCCTCCAAGTAGTACCGCAACATTAGAGTAACAAACCTGCTAATCTCTCTCCACATCTCTCTCAACGAATAAGCTCCCTATATAATCCCCATTCAACCTGGAATCAGTTAGTCAGTCTTCTGCTCCCCACTATCTCTCACCAGAGCACTCCTCCATCGCCTCCTCCAAGATCGCATTCTCAACTGCTCAGCCACGCAGGGCCTCCGGCCATGGCTCTCCCCCTCATCTGGCCATCTCTCTAGACTCTCTCCCCTATTTCTTGAGTTGTGGAATCTGCAGACTCGAAGATCCAAACCACCCCATCCTTTTCGCCTGCGCTTGGTGAGGGCAGGTCACAGGAATCGACATTTCAACCAAAGGATTCCTCTCTACGGTTTGTGTACCTTCTCTCTAAAATTCCTGATGCTTATTTCTGAGAGTTAGATCAACTAGGGTTAAATAAAACTGGATGGCTTGCTCTCTGTTAGAGCTATATACACCATGTGTTCGATGAAAAGCACCGGTACCACCATCTAAATTCCATGTTTATTTCTGTACAAGAAACAAAATTAGTTCCCACTGATGATTATTGAAGTTCTGATCAAACATGCAGTTATTTGATAAACCGTGGTAACATCTGCTAGACAATCTGAACAGGTTAATGACATATGTTCAGTGACATTGACTACATTATTGTGAAATGAATTAATTGGATTTATGTTGCCAGATCTATGTAATTAGTTGTGTGCAAAATATTCCTGTTTAGATATCTTGATAATGCTAAGTACCGAATCAAAATGTATGCTCCGACTAATAATCAAAGTTTATGCAAAGTACAGAAGCAGGGGAAGATTCTTGTGTGAAATAGTCAATTTTAGGTTACTGCATTCATTCTCACTTTTATCTCCACCTCTACCATGTGGAACTGAAAATTTGTTATGCTCGTATCTCTGGCTGTACTTCCAAACCCAAACAAGCAGGTCATATGTGTGTTCTTGTATATAATGAATATAGTGCCCCTGTCTTAACTGAAAGTTTAGTAGTACTTACCGCATTTAAGCTCAATTATATGCATCCAGTTATATCATATTAAGCCATTTATAATTTATAGTTATCTCTTTGAACAATTCATAAGTTTTCAATAGATGTAGTTTTCCAATTTCTGCAAAGCATATGATTTTCATGTAGAGGCGGTCAACCTATAGCTTTTCTCTTGTAGCTGCCATATTACACTCTGCTTTAGCTTTAACATTTAAGAGCAATTGATGATTTATTTGCTTTCCAGTACTGTGGGAATGGAAGGTGCTGAGAAAAAGGAATATTTATTTGTTTGGTTCTTTTCTGGATTCTTCTCTAGCTGAAAGTGCTACATCCATTTTTTTTTGTCATGCATATACTACACTTATAATTGTATAGTCTTCTAATCTTTTACTCCTTGTGCAGAGATAGTTGTAGTTGGTACAATATTCCCGTATAGTCAAGCATACTTACACATAGATTAATTCGTGCTCTTGAAATACAGTAAGCCAATTTTGCAGGCAAAATGGCTAGAAAGAAACGGTTGAACATAGTACATAGCTGCTGTCACCATGGAAATGGAGAGGGAAGTAGCAGCGGACAATCATTGCCACAAGTCGAGCCTCCTCTACCATATGAAGACGAGGTGATTCATGTTGAGCAGCAAGGTGATGAGCCCCTCAACATGCCTGGTAAAACTTTAACTACCTGAATCCCAAATAGTTTGTGATTGCATATATATGGTTAACCTAAAGTTAGTGAGCCTTATGTCAATTAATTTTGTAGTACAAGATGAAGAGGTGAAGAAGCGCAAGGGGACAACCTTGCGATATGTTTGGGATCTTCCACCTGGGAAACGTATAGTTGTAAAATGCAACAGATTAGGGCAACCTATTGGGGATGAAGGTGGATTGCTAGGACAGTTTTTGGGCACATTAGCAAGAAATGGAGCTTACTGTCCATTAGATAAGATGACCTGGAGAAAGATCAAAGCAGATGAAGGAGATTTAACAATACTACAATTTGTCCAGGTACCTCAAACGCTAAAATAGCATAAGTATAATGCTCTGTTTGTATTACTAGTCATTACTTTTTGCCTACTCTCAGATTGATGCATCTATTCATATCCATGGCAACTGAATGTTTTCGATTCAATGTTTATATGTATTTTACAGATATTCAATGCTGAGTTTTCTTACTTGCTGTTATCCTTTGCCTAACCATTGACGCAATCATGCAAATTAAAATACTTCTACTCTCATTATTCCTATGTATTTTAGACATAGTTCCTGTACCCTCCATCATGCGTTCAATGGATACTGAAATCAATTGGAAGAGATTGGAGGCGATACAAGGCTGCACTAAAAGATAAATATTTTAACCCAAAGAAGAAGCGTTCTGCTCTGTATAAGCTTTGTCCAGACGATGTAGAAAAAGACCAATGGATTCCACTTATCAAATATTGGAAGTCAAAAAAAGGAAAGGTAAAAAATCTGCTCCACAATCTGTACTATTGTCTCATTGACATATATTGTACTGTTGTTCCTACCGTAAACAACATTGGAAGTGTGAACTCAATGAGACTACATTGCTTCTGTAATAGGCCCTCAGTGCAAAGAACAAAAGAAGTCGTTCAATGTTACAGAACCCTCACTCAGCAGGGACAAAGAGTTATGCTCGTTGGTCTGAGGACTTGGTGAGCCAATTTGTTTTGTTCAAAATTCATCTATACATGTTCACTTTACTTTCTTACATTACCTTTCATTTTCAGAGACAAGATGATCCAAATAAGAAGCAGCCACATAGAGCAATGGTTTACTTAGCAACTCACAAAAAAAAGGATAAAGATAAAAATCAACACGTGGTATGCCATATACACATAATCCTTCCATAAATATCTAATATGTATGTTATCTACCTTGTACAGTGGGCATATATATTTTCACTTGCAGGTCACATTGGAGAACCTCATCGATGAACAACCAGAGTTGGCACAAAATGACCAAGGAAGAGTTGCATGGGAAGGTGATGCGCTAAATAAAGTATTGGGCAAAGAAAAACCTGGCCAAGTGCACGGAATGGGATTACTTCCTGTTCCTAAGAAGGTTTATGGTCGTACATCACATCATCTCAAGAACATAAACATCACTACAGTGAATGACTCATCATCGGATGAAGAGACACATGTTAGAGGGGAAGTGGGGGAATTAAAAAAATTAGTCAAAACACTGGGTCAGCGTATTGAGGAGTTGGAAAACAAAGGAACAAGCAATGGGAATAGTGAACCAACCATGGTAAACGTTATAAATACCTTTGTCCTTAACATTGAATTTTTAGCTACTTCTGATTTCATTTTTGTAGATGCTTGTAAAATAAAAAATTTATGTGATTCACACTAAAATCTTACCCCCTTCCTGATTTCATTGTTGTAGGCAACATCTCAGAGAACTTTTGATGATGGTATTGAAGAGGGAGTAGTACGGACTAATAGAAAGGTAATGTCAAAGTAATGCATTCTATGTTTCTCACCATATTTTGTGCAACAATATTTAAATATGTGCACATACAGAGGGTTCGATGCAGTAGACCTGATCAAGACGACTCAATGAGTAATCAAAGAAATATATCAATGGTATTTTGTCGTTTCTAATTGATAAATTTTATTTGAACACTCAATACACATACTGGCATGTATAGTAAATTTTTATTGTCCATTCCACTATAGAACAAAAGAAGATGTGAGGAACAGCAAAATATGCACCATGACAATATTCTGGATCTTTGTGGCAAAAAGGTTAGGATTTGTTGTTTTCATTTATATGGTGCAATGCAATTTATATATGGTTTTACATGGATTATATATCTTGGAACCAGCACCAGGAGGCTGATAACAACATAGGATCACCATGTCAAGATGATTCATCATCACAGCCACACCTTGCTCATGATCTTCGGCGGGAGGTAGTTCTTGAATGCCTATTAAAATTGTACTTGTTTCTCAATGTAGGGTGCATTCTTCTTCAATGAAGGTAGTAAAAACAAACAAAGATGGTACTACTAAATTATTGTTTAACAATTAATTATTGTATATTTCTTAATGAATACATTATTTCTATTGTAGGTTGGTACCACAATAATCTTGGTGACTGCAAAATATCCTAACAAAGAAACTGTGGCATATGCTACTTATTTGAGTAGTAACCCAAGAGACAAAGTGGATGGTGTTGAGATTGGTAACGAGTTCACTAAAGTGGTTGTCAATCATCCACTTAAGGAAGATGAAGAGCTCGTAAGGCCACTAAAGCATTGCAAGACAATTGGTGATGCCCATTATGAAGGAATGTCGATTGCTTGGCCTTCATTTTGTGTATGCTCATAATACCTTCATGTAATATATATATGATGAATACTATATTTGCAATGCAAATGCTAATATATAAATTTGTTATGTAGGTTCAAAAGATCAATGGTTAAAATTCTCATGTTTTAGGATCACATCAAGATGGAATCAACAAGATATGGAGCTGATGAAGATTACATAAGATTAGATATATTCTATATTTTTTTGCTAGTAGTTTGTTGCTCGAAATATGTATTTACCTTTTCAAAGGACATGACTCTGAATTTGTTTGTTTTCAATTGGGATGATGTAATTGGAGTGCTCATCAAAACTTTCTTATTGCAAAGTAATATATCATGGTTACATCACTTCGTTTATGATTATTTGTCCTATTGTGTGTATGTGCATTTACTTTATTACACCATTTTCTTAATAAATGTATTAATATTACAAAGTGCACTACAGTTCTTTTGTAATTATGTTGCAATATGTAAAAAAGGTGTTACAGAATATGTTGCTACAAGTGAAAAAACAAATTACAAACAGTGTTGGTACAACTAGAAAAATGGTGTTACTATGATGTATGGTAACACATAAATACGTGTTGCTATAGCACTAATGTAACACCTTTTCTTTTCTACAGGAACGGTCCAATGTGTTACAACAAACTAAACTATAGTAACATAGTCTATAGTAACAGTTTACCGATGTGTTCCAATAGACTATTGTAACACCTTTTTAGGGATATAGTAATACAAAATCATGTTACTAAATGCCTATCCTGATGTAGTGGCTCTTTCTCTTCCTCCTCATTCCTCTCCACTTCTTCCTTCCCTCCCGACGCGACCCGACAGCAGCCTGACGGCAGCAGTGGTGTGCGGAGGTGGGAGGGAGGCGGTGGGATGGGAGGCCGCGGCGGTCTCCGGTGAAGGCTACAGTGGCGGGAGGGTGGTGGCAGGATAGGAGGCCGCGGCGGCCTCTAGTGAAGGTGGTAGCGGCGTCCACACCCTCCCCTCCTCCAGATCCAGCGGGAGGGGAGGCGGTGACCCGGCGGTGCCTGCCGGTGGTGGTGGAGACCGGCGCGGGCGAGGTGGCAGCCGGCGGCAGTCGCCGGATCCGGCGGCAGCAATGGCACTGCTGGTGGTGGAGGCTGGCACGGGCGAGGTGGCGACCGGCCAACAAGAAATTCTCTTTTTGAGTTCTTGAGTTCTTCCTCTCTTTTCTCCTCCTCCATTTCCAACATGTTGAGTTCTTGACACTTTGTACTATACATTGAGTAGTTTGCTGTTCATTTTTGAATGGGGATGATGTTATCTGTGATGGTGGTGGTGGAGAAGATGGAATATGTTTGGGGGTGGTTATCTGGGATGGGGATGATGTGATAGATGTGTTCTTGGATTTAGGGTGTTCATGGATGTGTTCTTGGGTGATTGGGAACTGCTCGGTGCATCGGCTCAAACCAATGCATCGAACCGGTTTTTTTTGGCTCGTGGAAACATCTTAGGTGCCAGTTGGGAACCCCACAAACGGCACCTATATTTGCTATAGGTGTCAGTTTACAGCCGTCTTCGTGGTACCGGTTGGGAAAATCGGCACCTAAAGAGGTTTCCAACCGGCACATTCTGTAGTAGTGAATGCTTTTAGCTTGGCGCCATTTTGTGACAGACATAATCCCAGGGTTATTTGGTTAGTATCATTGCCTAGCCTGATTAACGTCGATGGTGTCAAAGTAGTGGCCAATCGGGACATCACGATCCAATATGTTAAATGTATGTACTCTCTTTTTTTTTGACATCAAATGTATGTACTCTCTTGGCAAGATAAGAATGGTAACTCGTGTCGAGAACTCGAGATGTGTCGAACATATGGATTTAAAGGTGGTCCACATTAGAAAGCATTTTACGATCTACAGTCATGATAGATCATCTATTTGAAATCGTCATTTCTAAAATGATCACGAATATATATTAGGTCCTTTGGCACCCACGGTCCATCAGATCTTCCGCACACTTTGTCTCTCGGGTCAGATATGTTGAAATATCTAGGTTTTGATACCAATTATAAAATCATAAAGGGCCTTTCCTATCCCTAAAAGCTAGCTAATGAGGTGAGAAGCTCCCTCACTTATATATTAGGCCCTTGTACTTCCACAACTAATATTAGACTATTCAACATAAATATATAATTTGATAGATATATGTAATGATTTTTATGAATGACTACGTCAGTATATGATCAATGTTTTTGATAAACTAGGAAGGTAGCCCGCGCATTCGCGCGGGCATGTATCGTGGGCTGCATTGAGAACGGCTCATATTAATTAGATAGCCTCTGCCATCTTTCGGAAGTATGTTTCCTCGACAAATATTCTTCGTCAACGTCACTTTGATAATTTCTCTAAGTTATATACTATATAATATTCAATTCATCAACAGTATAACTAATTATCTATAATCTTTATCATTATGTAAAAAATAGTAGACTTAGTTTGTTTAGAACATGTTTAACAAATTAAGTGTATATTAAAATTAGGGTGGTTTTTATTTTCATTAGTTTTCGGGGGTTGGTGAAAAAGTAAAACCTAGCTAAACTCATTGTTCCTTTTCCCCTACCGTACAGTTTTCTCACAGCTCCTAGTCATTGTGTCCTACAACTGAGATGTGGTCGTTGCACCTACGGAGGTTTTCCTTGTGATTTATCATAGTGGTGATCTCATTTTTTGTCAAGCTTAGTTAGTCACTTTCCATGTTTTTAGTATATCCTAAAATCTAAATGGACTCCAAAGTTAATGCTTCAAGTGTATATTCATAGACCATTAATGCTCATATAGTTGATTCACCTTTTGAATGGTCTATGCAGAAAGAAAATAAACAGAGTTACGGGAAGGTGTAGAAAGCCATAACCACACGCAATGTTAATTCGATGGTAACATAGTTTAGAGAAAATACACGAAAGATCATTTAGCTTGCTTGCATTATTTCTGCATATTTAAAAAAATCACGAAATAATTGGAGTTTGTTTTCTCTAACTATGGGCATTGGATTTGCTATGCATTGGTAGCTTGGACTATTCATATTTTAGGTAGTTCTATTTACTTAGATAGTGTCTATCTAATTTAGCTATGCAAGTTTGCAAAAACAACATATGATGATGTAACCTATGTTGTTGGATTATTTCATAATTCTTTTACAACAATTCCAATGACATGTAAAAGGGCAGGGGTGTTCACCCTAAAAAAATAGTTTTATAGTTATACTATTGATTTAATTTAGCTTGTTTGCAGACTGGTGTATAATGACGTAATATATGCAACCAATTTGTTTAAGGTATTTCAATTTTATTTGTATGATATACAAAGCATGTGGGTCGAATATGGGCGAATGGCATACTTTGTATATAAGAAAATATAAGCATACAGATCTTAAATTCTTGGTTTAATTATAAATAGAGCAAAAATCAGACGTGCATCTTAAATATTATGGTTTTTCTAATATATAAATTATTGATTATATATTTATTGTTTAATAGCTAAAAATAGGGAGGGGACAGGTAGTGGTATGTGCATATGAGTAGGCGAGGAGGTGCATGCGATTTATTTTTCTAACTTTTATAAATAATGGAACTTAAAACTGACGCTGATAGGTTTCATTTTGTTCCGAATTTATAAGATTATTTCTGATTTTTAGGACATGACACATGGCGAGTTTAGAACGTCTGTAGAATGTCATGTGGTGGCTTAAGAACATTTGTAATGATAGATAGATTGGTTCAATTTACACTATATGGAGATTTTCTATTTTCTATGTTATTTTATACAAATCTTATTTTCAGTTCAAATTTTACTATATAATACACAGTGATAGTGTTACACCTTATGTGTCATTTTTTAAAAAATAAATCCAATAATCTTTTATCTTTAAGCAGTAAGATTGATATAGACTATCATTATTTATTAACAGATAAATTATATGGGATATGAGGCTACGGATAGATTGAGATAGATCCAATTAATGGATTGAGTTATCTATATTTAAACATAAATATAATCTTCGTGAACCAAAATGATATATTTCTTCTACTACTTATTATTTAAATCTTACTAATTAATTATCCGTGTTTCATGATGTTCTAATATAAGCTACGTGCTATCAATCAAGTGTTTTAAACTCTATATGTTTTCCCTAAAAATTTTGTCTCGAGTGTCCAATAGCTAGTCCAAAGTAATATATTTCTTTTACGTGTTAAATATAGTTAATTTGGGTCTTGAATTATGCAAGAAACGTACGTGCAGTGCATAAAAATAGTTATATGATTTTAGATTGTATAGTCATATAATATGTTTTCAATCTACCACATCACCAAAATTGGAGAGATAGGAACATAAGGGTCATCAAAATAAGAGAGAAAGAAACAGAAAGGAAGGAGGGGCCCCAATACATCCACGTACGTGTGTATGGTGGCATGGCGTGCATACTACACGTGCAGGTCGGAAAGGAGAGGAACGTGGGCCTTTCAATTTTTCAATTTTTTTATTTTTTATGGTAGAAAATAATGGGTCCACCATATTTAAAGGAAAATAAATCTAATTTATTAGATTTCCATATGGCAGCTTAGGAGCGTTTGTAGGAGTTCTATATGGCGCCTTGAGAGTGTTTGTAGGAATTTTAATGGACTTTAAGTATATAATAGATACTCCCAAATCTGAAAAATTTATTTTTGATAGGCATATTTCAATCCAATAAACTATCCTCTCAATAACTTTCTCGGATTTAATGCGTGATTTTTCATTCTTCCACACAAAATTGGCAACATGAGCATCGAGAAATGTAAATATTAATGAATCGCTTGTTTACGAGAAATGACTAGTAGCATGTTTAAATGGATTTTTTAGATAATGGAATAGGTAACATCCCAGCCTTTGCTCAACAGAGCTACAGCCAATTATTACAATCTAACACTTGAACAAAGAGTGTAGTTCAAATAGAATTAAACACACTCAAACATTATAAAAGTGACTAGACCGAGATAAGGAACACACAATTATTTAAGTCTATTTGTGAACCTCCATCTATGGTTGGCAAAAAGTTGCATAATCGTCGTCTCAAGCTTACGGCATGCAACCTTCAAGAGCTCTCCATCTTCATCACACTTTTGCAGCTGTGCCCAAAATCGGAGCCAATATGTTACCCTAAAAATTACCTGCATATATGAAGTAGATGGTGATTTGTCAAAAACCATATCATTCCTACTCAACCACAGAGCCCAACATATAGCAGAAGCTCCTACAAGAATTAGTTTTCTCTTTTTGCTTGTCAACCCTCAAAGCCAACCATCAAACATATGAGGTATGGAAGAAGGGAGGTATAAACAAAAAGAAAATTGTACCGTTCTCCAAACAAATTTTGTAAAATGACAATCCATAAAAAGATGTTGAATAGTTTCATTTTTTATGCAGAAACAACATCTTAAACTGCCATTCTAATTTCGTTTTGCTAAATTGTCTTTGCTTAACACAACCCCTTTAAGTAAGCACCACATAAAGATCTTAATCTTAAGCGGCATCTTAAGCTTCCAAATAAACTTATTTCTATCAATATAACCATTATTAATTAAGGCTAGATACATCGACATTACTGAAAACAAACCATTTTGATGATAATCCATCTAAATTTGTCAGGAGCTTGATTCAACTAAATATGTATAATAGAAGTGCACAACTCATGCCAATAAACAAGATTCTGACCAACTAAAGCTCTTCTAAAAGAAACATTAAATGGAACAGATCTCATGACATTAGCAATTGAAGAAATTTTCCTTCGAACTATAGAAAATAAAGATGGATATTTTTCTTTTAGAGCTACGTTTTCTAGCCATTTATCTTCCCAAAACCTTATTTGTTCCCCATTATTTATAATCCAAGAACCCATATTTAAAAAAATGCTTTTAACTTTCAAGAGGCCTAACCAAAAATGGGAATCACCCTATTTTCTATCAACTTGGGTTATAGACTGATTATAGAGATACTTTCTCTTTAATAAAGTTTGCCATACACCTTCCTCATTTATCAACTTAAACAACCACTTAAAAGACACTTTTTTTGTATTTCCAAATTATGAATCCCCAAACCACCCTGATCTTTAAGCTGACAAACGATATCCCATCTAGTAAGCCTGTACTTCTTTTTATGATCATCCCCTTGCCAAAAGAAATGTGATCTATAATAATCAATCTTTTAAAGAACACCTTTCGGAATCTCAAAAAATGATAACATAAACATAGTTAAGCTTGAAAGAACAGAGTTAATCAAAACCAGTCTACCCCCAATAGACATATGCTTACCTTTCCAACTACTTAATTTTTTTCTCAATTCTTTGCTCAATAGCTTTCCAATCTTTATTACTCAATTTTCTAAAATGCATTGGAATACAAAGGTATTTTCTAAAATGCAATGGATAATAATAAGTAGAATTACTTATCTTTGGTCTATGTGCTAAGATGAAATATTACTATAAAGATGAAGAAAGTATATCGTTTTGATAAACGACTACATCGATATGCATTGGTACATGATTGTCGATGTGATAGTGAAGTCATGGATACGTAACTCTACCTAACAGGGTTTAAATTCTTGATCGACATGCACGGAAAGCACCGCGCAATTTGATTTGTTCCAATCTTGTTTAGATAACTATGAGATAGACACTATAGCATGGACTAGTTACCAGGACTAAACTCGCTGGAAAGTAGATAAGATCCGCGTCATTTGTAAAACGATCAAGAAAGTGTCATCGGCAAGCCGGAAAGGTCATTGCCTGTGTTCTTTTTCTCCCAAATGCCGCTAATCATTCAGCGTGATGACGAAGGGGATGAGCAAGCGATACACACTACTCTCTACACACAGGAAGCTTCTCCATGCACCACATCGATGTGAAAATGAGGCTGACTTTAAAGCCTACTCTCTCTCACTCTCCCAAAATAAATATATTTCTCCAAGAAAACGAGAAAACTTTAGTATAATTAAAAAAATAAAAATACCTCTTATTAATTGAAAAGTATTATTAGTGGATGGATAGTTAAGAAGTATAGAGAAAAAAAAAACTTATCGATTTATGAATCAAATTAGGCAAAATGGTATGAATCTAATTTATTTTGAAATAAATTTTAAACTCTAGAAATCAACTTTTTTTTCAATGGTGGGAGTGAACGGATTTGGTCATTGACAATTGGGAAGAAAATTCTGGTCGACATGACAACTGGATTTATGGTGTAGTGATAGATTGTTTACCACCCAATTTGTTTAAATCCACAAATGAGAACTGGTATGTGGCCTTATCGCATTTTAATTTTTTTATGCTGACGGTACTGTCATGTCAAAACCTCTACAGAGCGAGTCTTGGTGAGGATGAAGGATATCTGGTTTTGTGGTTTGGGAGATAATTCATACCACTAAAAGGGGATAATTCAGATTTTTTTATTTATTTTATCTACCAGCTGTAAACCTCCGTGTTCCCACTTTCGACCGTTGTAAGACATGTGCAGGTTACACAGATAATTAATGTCTCCTTTGAAGCAAGGATAAATGAAGGATGTTTTAGGATTTGAATTCTATATATATAAGAAAATTTCGTAAGTGCACATTCGTTTTGAAGAAAGAATTGGACATAATTGATCATATGAAATTGTTTAGTAATACTAACTAATACTATATGCGTACTATTTTTTAAAAGAAAACAATTACCAGTGTATAAGAAAAAAATGATTGTTCATAAATAATATAGTTGATAAACATTCATCTTTTTTTACACCTCGTCAAATAATAGTTGATGACTTGACTGATAAAATAAACTAACTATGATTAATGGTCAATTCTATGAGCCCACTATATCAGAACTGAACCACTGTAGCATCTTGTTGATATTTTGCAAACAGCAACGTTTTGGCTGTTGTAAGGAGCTGATCTTCATGTTTGGCAGCCTGAATTTTTTACATTTTGGTCCTTTTTGAAAACTTATTTTACAAATAGATCTCTGGGAAAACTTAAACCAAAAATGGTCCTTTTTGGGGCGCCAGAGCGGCTGGCGCCGTACCCCAACATGGCGGCGCCAGCCACACTGGCGCCGAGCCCGTGCCACCGTGGCACTAGGGCTGTCCGGAGGTGCTGACTGGGCAGAACGGGGGCGCCAGCCAAACTGGCGCGGCACCTCATACCACGGCGCCAGCATGGCTGGCGCGCCCCTCCTCTGCGGGCCCCACCAACTTTCTCCCCCCCCCCCCCCAAAATTTTTTTTGCCAAGTCTGTTCTGTCTCCGGGCAAAGGCTGGCGCCCAGCCCCAGACCGCGGCGCCAGGGTGGCTGGCGCCACCCTCCTCCCCGCCCGACACCCTTCTGCCTCCGGGCCCGGGCTGGCGCCGCCCTCTTGGACTACGGCGCCAGGGTGTCTGGCGCCGCCCTCGTCCCCCCACCGAAACCCTTCTGCCTCCGGGCTACGGCTGGCGCCGCCCTCCCCGACCGCGGCGCCAGGATGATTGGCGCGGCCCTCTGCCTTATCGCACAAATGTACTAATTCACAGTTCGCAATTCAAATCACAATTCACAGTATCATACAGACTAAAACAAGTTCCAATTGCACAAATCACAATGCCAAAAGTCCATCACATATTCGACACATCAAACAATGCCAAAAGTCCATCACATATTCCACACATGAAACAATGTCAAAACTCCATCACATAGTCCTCACATAGTCCATCACATTTTATATCACATAGTGCACCACATATGTCATACTACCAACAAATAGATTAACTTCATACAAATCACTTCTTCCGTTGGCGCCGAATAGCTTGCGAGCCCGGAGTGTACCTACATTTGAAAATCCAGTGTTTAAAACATTTTAAAAACAAAATGAGGGAAATCAAATAACATTTGAGAATGGTAAGCTCATTTTACCTCTTTTTCGCTGCCCGAGTGGATCGCAAGTTGTATTGCGTGGGTTGCGTCCCCTGAGGCGCGTCGGGAAGCTGCGACATGTCTATCTCCTCAGCGTCTGGTGCGACGTAGTCCTCATCCTCGTCGTCGTCGTCGTCATCGTCGTTGCTAGGTGGAGCCGGCGCCTTCCCCTTTCCCCTCCCTTGCGGAATGCGTGACGATGACGAGCCACCAACTTCTTCACGCTCTTCTATCCTGATGGAGTGTCGAGCGGTACTTGGACGCGCGGATTGAGGTAGTGGTGGTGGTAGTCTCCGCGGTTGGTACACGTCGTCCAATCCAACCGACCTGCAACCTAATCTTGCTGCAAGTTTCCGGCACCTTTGACGAACTTTCTGCATTTTAAAAAAAAGAAGTTTGTTAGGCATAACTCAAGTAATGCAAAGTGCTAAATAAATTTTACCTCTAAAACATTGCGGAGTGTGTTCTCTGTGTCCTCACCACCCCTCGGAGCTTGGAGGGCATGCCCCATTTCATTCACACTCCTGAGGAGCTCTCTCGACTGAAAGCGTGAGAATGTATATGTTAGGGTCTAGGGTGTAAATGGAAATAACTTTAACAAATGCAAGAAAACTTACGACTCTGTCTCTAAGTGGGGCGTGCTCCATTTGATATCCAACTCTAGTCCGGACATCATAGGGATTCCGCCCCTCATCGGAATCGCGGTCATCCTCTATGTCGGCTTCCGTCCAAGTAGGGCGGAGGAACAGTCTATATGTCCTATGTAGCCAACGAAGGTACTCTGAGAAAAAATGATTTTGGTGTATATTCTCGATGTACCTGTCGTTCCTTCCGGCTGTCCTCCATTCATCAATGTATCTGTTATGCTCAAGCCCCCAGTCTTTCACTTTCTTTGTTCTCACCCTGTCATCGATGTACCTGTCGTTCCTTCCGGCTGTCCTCCATTCATCAATGTATCTGTTATGCTCAAGCCCCCAGTCTTTCACTTTCTTTGTTCTCACCCTGTCATACCTAGACAAGTGGAAGGTGATGAAACAAGAGTGAGCATCGACAAAGGTTAAATGGTACAAAATTGAACATTGACAATGAAAGCAAAACAAAGATAAGAAATATTTACTTGTGTAATTCAACTCCAGTTGAGATGTCCTCAACCGGCCAGTCTTGCTTCTTCCCGAATTGTCGCATGACACGGTGCGGAAGGTGGTACTCAACTGCCCAGAAACAAATCAATGGGCACTGGTACATGAAGTAGTCAGAGTCTCGATTGCACATCGAGTTCAGGGTCAGGCTTGAAGCCTCATTTGTGTGGTATGGTAACCACTCAATCTGCAAAAGTTGAAGAGATGTCGTTGGTTAGTATCTCAATTAAAGAAGTAAATGTCTAACTAGAAGTGATATTGGAAGTACTTACATGTTGAGGCTGTAAGCAGTCCATCTCATTGACATAATGCTTGTATGCCACATCCCGGTGAGCATGTGCAGTGGCTGTCCTCTCAAAAAGGTAGGCCACTGTCTTCTCCATGTCTGGCTCATTGTAGAGCCAAGTAGTGGAGCTTTGCCTCCACTTAGGCCTTCCAACCGGTAGTCTTAACCACATCCACAGCTGAATCAATAGCACACAACCACTCATGTTGGATGATGGTGCCTGGCGACAACAGGCCTCACAGAGCTGTCTATATGTCCACGCCAACACTGCTGAGCCCCAACTGAAACGGCCCAGATCACCAAGGTTGGCGACCAAAGGAATCCATATCGCCGAAGCAATGTCACCCCCAGCATCAGGAAATAGAACCCCTCCCAACAAGTGCAAGATGTATGCACGGGCGTAGCACTCAACACGCCATGGCTCAGCGTCGTCGTAAAGCTGTGAGAAGTTCTGACTCAGCCAAGACAGGGGTATTCCATTTTGCTTCTTCTTGCCCCCTTGCCCCTGCTCAATGTTCAGTGGAATGCCAAACAGCTGCTCCACTTGTGCACGCCATCCAGGATTCTCTGTCCTGCCTGTCACGGCATGCCCCCGTAATGGGAGGGCCAAGATCATAGCCACATCCTGTAGAGTGATGGTCATCTCACCACTGGGGAGGTGGAAGCTGTGTGTCTCAGGCCTCCATCTGTCCACAAGTGCTGTCAACGCAGGAGCGTTGAACACTGGCATTCCTCTGCTCACGACCAAGGCCACCCCGAGCAACCCGGCCGCCCTTAGGTACGGGATGTACCTATCGTCGAACACTGGGGGGGCATGAGCTCTAACTCGGAGTGGTTGAAGTACCTGCAATAGCAATTGTAAATCAATTAGTTAATATAATGTCAAACACACGCTACCGATACTTGTGTACAAGTGAATTAATGTCGATTCATACCCTCCCCGCCTCGATCGCAGCCCCGCGATGACGGGCCTCGTAGTACGCCTCCAAGGCTGGGTAAGTCGGCGGTTGTCCCTCCTCGGCCATCCTACATGACAAAGTAATAAATTCACCGTTAGTTACCAATATGACATACATTAAAAGAAAAGAAAATGAATGCGATAATCCAAAATAAATAAATAGACATTAAATAGACAAGAATAAAACATGCATTGACTTAAGTAGGAAAACAAAATATTTACCTCCGTAACACTTATATTTTTTTTGGACTTCTTCTTTTTTGGACGCTTAGGACACTTAGGTTTCTTGTGACCCTCCTGGTGACACAACGAGCATCTATTTTGCACCGGCGCACCATCAAGTTGAACACATGAAGGTGGTTTCCTTCCAGAACCACCAAGACCCGAGTCCATTTCGTTCTTAAATCGCTTCGATCTCCTCTTCCCTCTTGTTTTAATCTTCAAATTTGGGTCAGCAACAAATTCTTCACCATCATACGGTGGCCACTGTGTGGGGTCGAGGTATGGCTCAAAGCGACTTGCCCATGTGTTCACAACGGCTCTTGAAGAGAAATGATACGGCATTCGGTTGGGAGATTCCTCATCAATTGCATGAATCAGATAAACGTGGATAAGATGTGAGCAAGGCATATGGTACAGCAATGGCCTTTGGCAAGAACATGAGTTCCCCTCACCTTCAACTTTGAAGGCTCTTGCGCCGAATCTAACACCGCCTCGCGTTATACCACCCCTCTCTGTGACCTCGTATGTCTTTTTCTGCTTATCGAAACACCTTGAAGTGTGTTTGTTCGCCTTACTTTTTTGCACCTTCATTTTACTATCAACCTTGGTGGACCAACGCTCCCCTAACTGGACTCGCTTCACTGCTTCATCAGGTCTGTTCACAAAGTAATCATTGCACTTCATAAACGTAAATGATACTATGGCCGTCACTGGAAGCTTACGAACACCAACTAGCACGCTATTGAACTGTTCGGCCATGTTGGTTGTCATGTAACCCCACCGGCGGCCATTTCTATCGTATGCACGAGACCACTTATCTTATCCAACAACTCATCTTCAAGCCATTTACGAGGACCTTCGGGAATACGCTGCCTTAGTGCCTCAACATCCCTCTCAAATATCCACTTCTCGTCAATCTGACATATCCTTAGGAGCTCTTTTGTTTGATGCTTGTCCGCACCGGCCTTGTGGAAATTAGCACTGAAGTGCCTCATGCACCATCGATGGTGAACCGGTGGCAATCCTGGAACAGGAGTCCTCATGGCATTCATTATACCAGCATGTCGATCTGAGATAATACAAACCTCCCTATGCGGCCCAACCACAACCCGTCGGACAAGATCGATAAACCAGCACCAGTCTCGTGAATTCTCTTTCTCCACCAAGGCAAAAGCTAAAGGTACAAGTTGGTCCTCCGCATCAGCTGATAATGCAGTCATCAAGGCACCACCGTATTTCCCAGTTAGGAAGGTTGCATCTATAGCTAGTACTGGCCTGCAATGCTTAAAAGCCTCTATGGAAGGACCAAAGCACCAGAATGCACGCATAAAAATTTTCTTGGTCACTCCATCAACGTTGACAACCCGATCAGGATGAGTATCGATGTGGTAGACCATACTGGGATTTGTCTGCTTAATGGCTTGCAGCAAAGTGGGCAAACGGACGTACGCTTCACCCCATTCACCGTAAATGAGCTTCATAGCCTCCTCTCGTGCCCTCCAAGCCTTGCCATACTTCACCCTATACTAGAAAACCTCAAATATATACAAAGCTAACGCAGAAGCAGAGAGTGTAGGTTGCAGTTTTATGGCATTGCATAACCTATTTGCTATGAACTTAGATGTCAGCTGCCGGTGGCTCCCTGAACCTTCGGCAGTAGCACAACTATGGTCCTTACCAACCCGTGATATCCTCCACGTGCCACTAGACCTCTTAGTTGCATGGACCTTCCATTTGCACCGTGGGTTTTCACATTTAACAGTGTACCTCCTGTTTGCGGCAGAATTGACAACACGGTATGGACGATGGTGCACGATGGCGTACTCCTGAAGCCATAGCTTCAATGCGACCATGGATGGGAACTCTAAACCCTTTCTGAGACCATCCACCTGGAATGGTTCTGGCAACTGATCTAGGTTGATGCCGCCATCTAGTATTGCACCATGGGCATGTGTTAGGTCCCTAAACTCAGGAATGTCCGGCTTCCTCCCAAACACCTTCTCAAACGCACGACATTCCTCTAATGCTAACTTGTCATTGTTACTTAGTGGAGGGAATGGACGGTCATCATCAGAGTCTTTAGCAAATTCAACATCATATTGCTCAACACTTGCCTCCTCGTCAACCTCCTCTCTATTGACTTCTACTGAGACAGAATCGTGACCACCACTCAATTCGACATAAAAGTAATCATCTGGATTCACATAGTGGCTTGCTACTTCCGTCGTGTATTCAGGGTTGCCTCCGTACAACGACCAATGCACACTCTCCGACAAATGTTCACTTAGATCAAGCCCCTCTTGTACTAACTCCCTTTTCATCTCCCTCGCTGCATCCACATCATCACTACCGCAATGTCTCTTTGATGGGCCTACCTCCCCTAAATCATTTCCAAGCAAAGGTCTCTTCTTATTTTCTTCCCCCTCCAAGTCTTCTCGTACCAACTCAGTCTTACTTGCACCCCCTCCACGACGAGAAGAATATGTCACAAAATTCTTCTCAATGTAATGATAAGAAGGAGATTTGTTTAGATCCAAATTTTCTACGGTACGTACCAACTTTGATGCAAACACCTCTAGAGATCTAAACTGAGACTCTTTTACCAAATCAAAATAAACTTCCCATTCCAACTGACCTATTACATTTAATATATACTTATGCCCTTGACCAACATCGTATCTCCCATAAAAACAAATCTCCACATTATCCTCGGTCCATCCAAGAACTTCTTTCACTCGTGACCTTAGTTCATCTAGAGTTGGGTGGGTGGGAAATAAAATGGTCTTCAATGACATATCCTCAAACTCAACATGTGCACCAACATAAGGTTCCACCACTCTACCACCGTAGTAAACACGAACAATTCTATCCATCTACACCAAAAAATCAAATGTAAATTTGCAACATAAATTAAATCTTCATTCCTAAACGTAGTCCAAACCGACATATTATAACCAATGCATAACTTAATTTATCCCAAAGCTACTACTCCAAAAAAAAATATTTAATCTACCTACAACTATCAACAAGTTTACTAGTGCATTACACATCTAAATATTACAAATACTCCGTCATACAACCCAACCTAGTTCTAATTAACTATAATCAATTTCTATAATGCAACTAAAATTTTCTCCCCTTCATATAATTAATGGTTAAAAGTTTAACCTATAGGCTCTAGCATCAAGTCCATCAAATTAAAATTACTTTCATGCCTCAACCCTAATTTTTCATCCATCCATCCAACCAAACAATCCAAATATTAACATTACCACATATATGGTTAAAAAAATCATGACACCAATGAGTACATTGCAAACATGTAGCATTACAACAAGTAAATCCTAAGAACAAATGCTAAAAATCACAAATTTGGGCAAAAAAGGGGTTCTAGGGTTACCCTTCGATCTACAAATTCAACCAATAAAAACGAAAAAAAAGAGGGAGGAATGGAGGAGTCTACCTTTCTCTTCGATTTCCACAAAAAATCCCGCGAAAAACAAGTTCAAATGGAGTGGATTTGAGGTGGGGAGGTGAGGGGGAGAGAGTGGGGAAGAACTGCTGCTGCTCAGCTCGGGCTGATGCTTGGGCGAAAATGGGAGTGGGGAGAAGAAAGGTGGTGGGGCCCACGGGGTTTAGGGGGGCGGCCCACAGAGAAGGAGCGCGCCAGCCATGCTGGCGCCGTGGTATGAGGGGCGGCGCCAGTGTGGCTGGCGCCCCACTTCTGCCCAGTCAGCTCCTCCACGCCAGCCCTAGGGCCACGGTGGCACGGGCACGACGCCAGTATGGCTGGCACTGCCATGTTGGGGTACGGCGCCAGTAACTCTGGCGCCCCAAAAAGGACCATTTTAGGTTTAAGTTTTTCCAGGGGTCTGTTTGTAAAATAAGTTTTCAGAAAGGACCAAAATGTAAAAAATTCAGGTTTGGCAGCTGTAATGAAAGAGTAGTAGCTTCGCAACGGTGGTTTCGAAGCATTTCGCTCTACTAAAATTTTCTCACGTCATCTCTGAACACGATGCAAAGGCTGTAACTTTCTAAATTGTGCTTATAATAAAAGGAGTAGTCATCAATCCGTGTATTGCACGCTACAATTGCTCCCTCTGTCCTAACTATAATAACTAGGAGTTCAAATTTTATTCCAAATATAACAATAATCCAATATTTATGGAAAAAAACCTTTTACCGTTGAACTATCCATACAGCCTCTACCCCTACTCTTAGCACCCAATTAGCTTTATTATAGCCTAAACTAGTCTGGACATATATTTCATCCACCCCAACAAGACGACAGAGTATTTTTACTCATCTTCTTCATACATGTGCTAGAGGTTAAAAATTGTTATATTTCAAGTCCAAGGGAGTATATACTAACATTTATGATTTTTTTCAGATATTATGTCTTACTTTCAGATATTATATTTTAGGTCAAAGGGAGTATACACTGGTAGAGAAGTGCTTTTTAGTCCCGGTTCGTAACCCCCCTTTAGTCTCGGTTGTCCAACCGGGACTACGAATCCGGGACTAAAGATCGCTATCTTTAGTCCCGGTTGGAGACTAAAGAGGGAATAACAGCAGTACAGGTGGTCCTCTTTCTTTTTTTTTTCTTTTTTATTTTCTCCCGAATCAAGTGGCATGCATATCCCCAAATCCCAAATCAAAGTAACATCCCAAATCCATATTACAAATATTTAAGTTACTTATACACATAAATCAAATACATGGCAAATCCTAAAAAAAAATTACACAAATCAAATTACATCACAAGTTCTACAAAATTCATCGCAAATACATCACAAGTTCACATCGCACATAAATCAAGTACATCACATAATCATGCAATAAATCACAATTTCTTAAAAAAAAACAGAGGCGCCACTGGGCCGGCCGCTGCGCCTCCTCTCCGCGCCAGACGGCCACTGCCGCGCGGCGCTGCCCGCCACAGTGCTGCCGCCCGCCGCCACGCCACCCTGCGCGCCGCCACCCACTGCTGTGCAGGCTGCCGCCGCGCGGCCCTCCGCGCCGCCCCGCCGCGCGGCCCGCCGCACCCGCCGCCGTCCCACCGCGTGGCCCTGCGCGCCGCCTTCGCGCCGCCGCGCAGGCGCCACCGTGCCGGCCGCCGCCACGTCGGCCGCGCCACGCGCCGTCCGCTGCCCGGTCGGCCCTCGATCTCACTCGATCTAAAAAAAGAGAGGAAGGAAGAAAGAGATAAGGCAGTAGTTAGAGAGGAAGAAAGAAAGTAAGAGATAGAGTTTGTTGTGTGGACCAGAGAAGATGACAAGTAATAGGGATTATATAGTACGTGTTGATTTTTATTCTCGGTTAGTAACAACAACCGGGACTAAAGTTAGATCTTTAGTCCCGGTTGGTGTTACAAACCGTGACTAAAGATCCTAGGCGCCTGACATGGTCTGACATGGAACCAACCGGGACTAAAGATGATTTTTAGTCCGGGTTGGTATATTACCAACCGGGAATAAAGATAATCTAGTCCTATTGTTCTTATAAACCGGGACTAAAAATTGTTTTTAGTCCCGGTTTTTAATGGAACCGGGACTATTGTAGATTTGGGTCGATCGATCAAAGATGGTTTCTCAACCAGTGATATACCGGAATTCTGAAATTTAGATTATTGAATTGAACCGTTCTATACACATTTTACATGATTGAATAATTATTAATATTTTTATTTTTTTATAAAGAGCACGAATATTTTACCCTTACAGAATCTACAGTCCAACAATAGCGTGACAAATTTGCAGATGCCACATTCAAGCATAGCGGCCGTTTGAAGCCATGTATAGACTACAGTAGCGTTGCTGGCTTTCTAGTTTGGTGTCCGAATTTCGTCCAACCTTTTTGCATGCGTGCGGACAAATTCTAATGATTGCCCCATATCTCTACTATTATAAAAATTAAAATTGTTTTTGTCGGTACTTTGGTACGTCATCCGTGTATGAGTCAGTTTTTAAATTTGTCCGCTTTTACATGTATTTGAGTCGATTTTTAAGTTTGTTCGCTTTTGGAAATACAGAAGGAGTCGTATGAGAAATCTCTTTAAAAGAACTCACATGCTAACTTGAGATGATCAGACTCCTAATCGCAGCTCATGATTTTTAAAAAGAAAATATATTCAAGTGAATTGCCACAATGAAATTCACCTTAACTAAAGAATATAACAGAAACAAGATTAGAATAATCTTCACCCGTTGCAACGTACGGATATTTTTTCTAGTCTTATTACTATCATATAAAGTCATGCGTTTACGTGACTTTGATAACCTCCCTCTCTATTAAATTTATAATAATAATTAGCAATATACATGTGTATTCGGATATGTTTGTTGAATATATTTCCACTGTAGCTATAACGTCATCAGATTTACTTTTTCTTTTGTAATTAACAATATTACCATGTTATCTAATGATTTATCATATATATGTTGACACAACTTGGTACACCTGATCATTCTTTGTCATAAATTACACTTTCTTATTTTTATGCTGAATTTGGATTAAGATTTACTTTTTAAAGTTGGTTTGGCGGTAGCATTACATCTTTTTTGTTCATTTTGTTTGAAAAGGACATATCCTGTAGTAAGAAATAAGTACCTAGTGACTGATAGGATAGTAGTTGGGAGTTGATTAGGAGCTATGTGGAGATTATGGATACCTAGGGGTGTAAGTGGCTAACCCGCGAAACCCACTTATTAGCTAAAATAAGCCGCGAACCTACTTATTTTGATCTATAAGTGGGTTCGCGGCTGACCCACTTACAGCCCTATGGATACCCCATACCTACACGGCATGTATAGTCCGACTGGGTATGGGGTGCCATGTATAGATAGAATATCTTTAGAAGGACTCGGGTTAAATTCTAAACTTGTATGTTAAGGAAATATCCGAGATCGTAGTTGGTTACGATTGTATTTTATCTGTAACTACATATTCTGTTAGGGATATGGACTGTATTTTGTAATACGGACCCTTTCCCCTATATAAGGAAGGGTCCGGGTGCCTCTAGGGGCACGATTTTCACCCAGATCATACGATCAATAATACACTCGGTGGATCAATCCCGGACAGGAGTATGGTATTACTTCTTAATTAAGAAGGCCTGAACCTGTATAAAATTCCTTATCTCCAAACCCATCCACTTTTTCAGCTTGATAGCCACCCCTTTTAGTATTGCCGAAATCTTGTTTCGACAAGCTAGCTTGCCTTTGAACATGGAAGGGGGTAAGATGAGCAGCATGGGCATGGATGCTGCTGCAGCTTCTGTTACTGTCCCTCCCATGCAGATGCAGACAGGTGATCAGAGCAACAGGATCGCCATCATCATCTCTCCAAGAGCTGGGAGCTCTAAGATCCTGTTCGCCGGCCACGCCCGCCGGAGAGAGATGGAGAAGGGAGAAGAGAGGGGATGGAGGAAGAGGATGATCTGACGTGTGGGTCCTAAAATGGAGTGTGACGGTGCTGGATGGAAAATGTGACAGCGGTGGCATGTATCTTATTTTACAAAGTTTCAGTACCATCCAGCAGATTTCACGAATAGTAGTGGTATTTTTCTAATATGGAAAAATTACAGTGGTATGGATCCAATTAACCCTAGAACAAATGGGGCTCCCAAAACTTCAAAGTACTCAGCTATCGTACGTGTGAAATATTAGACTACTCATGGGATGTTAATTTTGTACTAAGGTCATTCTAGTGAGCTATCCTAACTCCACCCCCTCCCCCCAAGTTGTTTTCCGCGCACACACTTTTCAAACTGTTAAACGGTGTGTTTTTTTCGCACACTTTTCAAACTGTTAAACAGTGTGTTTTTTAAAAAAATTTCCATACAAAAGTTGCTTTAAAAATCATATTAATCTACTTTCTTAAAAAAATAGTAAATACTTAATTAATCGTAAGAAAATGTGTCGCTCCATTTTACGTGCGCAGGAGACGAGTTCCCAGCCTCACCTCCCAAAGACAGCCTAAGTTTTTTCTGTAAATGACACATTCTACCTCCAGCCCATTTAGGCCAGTCATTAGGACCTCCCCGGCCCATTAGGCCTATTTGATTGCTCAAGCAGGGAAAAATCACTGACCGAGTTGCGCTTGCTAATATGCGCTGCTCCATCGGAGAGGGAGATCTCGCCTCGCTGATAACTCTTTCCTCCACTGTTGTTCTCAAAATCCTCGGAGACGGTATTGTATTTGTATGTATACAGCCATACAGGCAGCGGGCTCTACCTCTCGACAACGGGCTCAGCCAGACAGCCACGTTGCCTATGAGGGGGAAAGTAGCGATGGGAAGGTGGTGAAATCATGGGGAGTGTGGAGTCAGAAAGAGGAGGGGCAGTCGCGGCCTCCCAGGGAGGGATTGGGAGGAAGCGTTGGAGGCGCTGCAGTTGAGGATACTACTACCGGATTGATTTTTCTCGTCACCACCCTATTTTATTTTCATACGGTCCGTAAGTTAGACCGCACAGAAAAATAGGAGTAGCGAAACCGGTTCGTCGCCCACACACAATTTTCGTGTACGGGTAACATAATAAGCCCGCACACGAGAAATAACTCTATTTTCGCATGCGTACCTTGTAATCCACCCGCACGGAAAAATAGCCTTCCCTCCAATCCTATTCAAAATAATTTAACTTCCTTCTCTTTCCCTCTGGCCCCTTCTCTCCTCTCTCTCTCTCCCCCTTATCTTCTCACCTTCCTTCTCCTCCACTCATTTTCCTCTCTCTCTCCTCTTCTTTTGCCTCCTTCTCCACAGGCGGGACAGCAGTGTGCTCGGCGGCGGCAGGCGGACGTGGGGAGGCGGCGGCGGGCGTAGGCTGGACGGGAGGCCCGCGGCTCCTCCCCTCCCCGGCAATGACGGGAGCACACGGGCGGGCGACGACGGGCGGCCCGTGGCCTTCCCCACACGGATCCAGCGGCAGCGGCCGCCCTCCCCCTGCCACAGATTCGGCGGCCGGCCGCCCTCCCCCCGCCACATATCCGGCGCAGGAAGCCGGCAGGAGGCGGCGGCGCCGCCGATGACGACGAGGCGGGAGCGGCGATGACCCGATCTAGGGTCTTCTGTTTTTTTAAAAAAAATTTATTTTTTTCGGTTTTTTGTTTTTCCGTGCAGGCAGCATAAGCAACCACACGTGAAAAATCTGATTTTCGCGTGCGGGGGCAGCACCGCATGCGAAAATCACGATTTTTCCAAGCGATTTGTTTTAGACGGGCCGAAGCTCCGCACGAAAAAAATCCGATCGACCGCATGGGAAAACGCTTTGTGTAGTAGTTGGAGGAGCAGAACAGCGAGGTCGAGGGAAGGCGGCAGTGCCGCATCGGCAGAGGATCGGAGCGGAAGGCGAGAAGGACTAGGGTGAGGCAGCCGCGGCTGGTATGACGAGTGGAAGGGTTGCTGAACTGATGATTGGTGGTGGGCTCATGGCTGGCCGGCAAGCGGGTCTGCTCCTCGGCTCCTCCCTGCGGGTCTCATCCGTACGTATCCGCTCTTCTTCTTCGACCGTTGCTGGTACCTTCTATCGATCCTTCCCTTTCGTCATCCCCACCCGAATGTCGGCGACGGAGTGGCCCGGAGAGGAGACATCGGTGTGGTTCTCGGCCACTGCTGCCCATCATCGCCTCCGATCCTCGGATTGGATGGGAAGGTGGTGGCGGCCTCGATGGATGGCATCGTGGTGGCAGGCTTGGCTGCAACACGTCGTGTATAAATTGAGAGTTGGTTTGGTTTGTGGTCTAAATAGGCCTTACCAAATTTTGTCGGTGCCAAATTTTGGCAAGTTTTGGCATGATTAATTTTGTTAAGGCAAAGTTATGTTTGGATTGAAGCCAAAATAGCCTAAGTTCACTATTGAAATGGCCTATTTTCTTAGGCATGCCAAAAATTATCTTCAAACCAAATAGACACTAAATACTATTTAAATTGCTAAATATTGATAAGCCTAATTTAGGCCTCAAATCAAACCAGCCCTGAGTGGTTTTCATTTTTCCTTTTCTTTCTCTCTTCTTCCAGGAGCCTCTTCCAAAGTCTTCACTCTGTATCTCTCTCCCACATATGGGAGCTGGAAGGATCCAGAACACCATGTTTCGGGGCGGAGCTAGAATCTCTATGGAGGAGGTGCCACTTATTTAATTTATTTTGCTTTACATCAAATTTAAGCTAATGCGGTGTCTAAATTTGTTTTGAGGGTTGTGCACACATGATTTTATTGTTTTCTGCTATCCAATCCAACAGCTATATCCCTCCTTTTTTCAACATCTGATTGTCCAGATGATTTTGCTTACGTAGATCAATCTAGTGAAGTTTTAGGAATTACTTTTCACTTATAGAGATTGGCAAAATTTGCTATAAGATATTTAGAATGTGTGTAATTTACTAATAGTGATCGCAAAAAACGTATTGCAGCTATATAACACTATTACAGAATATCAAAAAAGAGGTTGGCACTATCGGCACCTATAGTACTTTTTTCACCCACGCACCCACTCTTGGGAGAGCAAGCGCCAAAAACCGCCACCTTTCTCTTCAAATAGGTGCCGGTTTTTAAATAGAACTGATACCTATTTTCCCTGTTGAAAAAGGTGTCACTTCCATATAAATACGACACCTTTTAGATATGTCCCATCGGAGTTATTTGTTGCGAGGCACATACAGTAGAACCGACATCTTTGAGGTTAATTACTAGAGAAAGGTACCGGTTTTTAACTAGAATCGACACGTTTGAGTCTTCCACCTAGCTAGTAGCTGTTGGAGGGTCCACACTTAAAAACCGGCACCCAAAATTTTGTCAGAGGTGCTGGTTCTAGCTAAGAGCTGACACCTATTATCTTAGTATATAGCATTTCCTCATCCCTCGAGTTGATCGAGAAAGAACATAGCAGCGCCTCTTGTTCTTACTTAAATTTAGAAGTTCCAGACAAAAACACTATCAAACTTAATTTAAAAATGTTCCAAAGTAAACATATCCAACGCTACTAAAAGTTGGTAACACCAAAATATGCCAAATTTTGATAGTGCCGAATATTGATAAGGTTGATTTTGGTAATAAAGTGAAAATGTCCTTTGGTTGAAAACATAAAAGTCATATAGATAATTTTCTTTCATAAGTACTTTTACAATATTACAATTATTTAAAAGATATTATCTTTATATTTTAATGGGAAAATAGTGTTCCAAGTTATATACCAAAACCAAATAAAATCAATAGATCATATATTTAAGTACGGTGGTACTTAATAGCATATAAAGTGTTTAGCTCATCAAGTGATACTTGTTTGTATGTTGTCACTTTTTTTAACCTCTATTTATAATCCCATCACAAATTGAATTATTTTTGGAGTACATTTTACACTGATTCAAGGTGCATTACAATCATCGAAGTGTTTCTCATCATCAAATTCGACCTATACAGATGACTGTGAATAGAACGTGAGCCATTTGCAATCATATTTGCTGTTTATTTTTACTTCTATAGGTTAAATTTGCACATACATGTTTGTAGATGTTTGTGGAATGACATATGTTGGCGGCTGTTAAATACCAGTTTTACGCCACCAATACCTTCATAAATCTGAAAAATATAAAACATCCAACATAGCTGTAGGGTGTAATTCTAACAATTTTCACTAGTGTTGATGTATATTTGGATGCATGTGACAAATTACCAAATTAAGTTGAGACAAAATATACATAAAAGAGGAGGATAATTACATCCATAGAGTCTTGGGCCCACAAACTCATCGAAACACAAGCAATTGGGCCCAATCGACACACCACTGGACTAGAGACCCACATGTCAGAGTCCAGGAGGAAGAAATGGACAAGGGAAGCTAGCCAGGGGTCGGCCGAGGTCGGTACTAACCGCCTTCCAATGACGGTTACTACCGGTATTGGCGCCCCAAATGTCATACTTACGTTATAAAAGGACCTATCCTCCTTCAGTTCAACACACACCAAGTTGAGCTAAATTACAACATGCTCTTTGTATTATTTATGTATACTTAGAATAGGGAGAGTACGGGAGAAAGAGTTGGAGGAATTCCGGAATTGTCGGTAAATTCCTATTTACATTTTATTGAGTCGGAGGAATTCCGGAATTGTTGGTATATTCCTATTTACATTTTATTGTCAATTACTTTGCTTTAATTGATAATATCTTATCGAGTGATTGAGATTTACTTTGTGAGGTATATTTCTTAGTTAGTTCCTATTAGCGTACTGGAATATTGTTACTAGATATAGTGTTTACTTTATTGTTTGATCGACACTAGATTAGTATTTAATAGTGTAGACCTGGTGTCTATATTGTTGAATACCTATATTTGTTGTGTATGCCACGGTTCGTTAGAGGTTGGTGTAGAGGTAGTTACAGCCATCGAGATCACCGTTGTCCACCTAGTCCAGGTCCAGAGTAGAGCGCGTTCTGGTAGCAGCGAGCAAACCAGTGCTTAAAGTATTACGATAGGATTAAAATTAAGCTTTAAGACCCTATTTCTCATTAGAAAATCATCTCTACCCTTTGCCTACTTTTGCCTTGTGTCCTTGGATGAACCTGTTCCCAGTCAAAATTCGATACCTTGGAATACTCCCAGGTGAAGTGCTACAGCGGTATATCCGTGCGCTTGCGGATTTTATCTTTGAACATAAGAAATACCAACAACATGTCAAATCAATCTATCTTACTAAATTTTTGAAAATATTTTAGTGACTTCGTGATATGTAAAAACGAGGAGTATCTTAAGAGAAAAAAGACTTAGTATTCATCTCTGATCACCGTTCATGCTGAGCACCATACATCTTAGCCATACCACCCTTAGAATGCGCTGTTAATCAGCTACAGCTATCGATAGACCCATTACCATATTATCTGTTGTCACTCTCAGAAAACAAATTTTTATGTTTACCAGATTATCTTTCTAAAAAGGGTCAAGCAAAGAAATGCAACAAACTTGAACTTATTATTCTTACAAGAGTCCAATGAAACATTTTGTATAAATGGTATTGGCTCACATTGGTCCCTTTACATTTGAATGAAAATAATAGTATAAAGTAATATTCCACAATCGTATTTACTTTTTCCAGAACTATTTACGAAGTATCTGATACAAAGTCTTGGATTATGGTGCGAACCACAACCGGAATCCTCACCGAGTGTGTGACACCATCTAGCCATGTCAAGCTTCCAAACGTGTAGCCGGCTTGTACTCTCTGCCTTACTGTGAATGTCACCTTGAATGTTACACTTCTACTACCACCTCGGGTGAATGTGATAATTGAAGGTTCAACAGACATCCTCACACCGGCTGGTGCCTCAATCGATGCCTTGTAAGTTCCTTCTTCCCCTCCGACGTTGGTTACAGTACGCCAAACCGTGACAGAGTCCTTAAGGTCTGGCACGGTGATGGATGGAAGGTTGAGCTGATAGAGCTGACCCACATAGGACTCACAGTCATCCTTAGGGCCAAGGGTGCAGTTGAAAAATTTAGTGTATTCCTTCGGGTCAATGTCATACACAAGCCCAGGGTCAATGGACTTGTCTGGGTCGATCTGGCCACCACCAAAGTCGAATGGATCGGCGATCTTCCTAGGTGCTCCCTCAGCTTGGATTGGCATGCCAAAACGATCAGTCACCGATGCTGCAATAGTAGAGAGATATATAGTAACAGTTTGTTAGTCCTAAGTTACCCATATAAGATATACACACTGGACTTGTAGTGTGGCATGAGTACATGCCTGTGGTGACAATGGCCGACTTGATCATGGCAGGCGACCAGTCCGGGTGAACCGACTTGAGCAGCGCCGCCACTGCCGAGACGTGCGGGCACGCCATGGACGTCCCAGACATGAATTTGTACGAGTCGCCCACAGCTGCCAGGATGCTGACTCCAGGTGCGGATATGTCAGGCTGTTGAACACAGAATCAGATATCAGAAGGTAATTTCACACATAGAAATCAAGAGGAACGCCGTTAATTATCTCATTGTTGTTGGATATTCATGTCAAGATCAAGGTCGTTGTTGTCACCTTGAGGATGGCAGGAAATTCATTGCTCGGGCCTCTCGACGAGAACATGGCGATCCTCGGTGCGAGTACCCCATTCCCAACCACGCTCACCACCCGAGATATCTTCACCACAGATTTCCTGAAAGAAATAGTATATGAAGAACATTTGAGCGTTTTCAGACGAGCACAACCAGGTCCTGATTATATTTATTACTTCGTTCCAGTGTAGCGCTGGTCACCAAAGAGCTTGAACTCACCTTGTGCTTTTCGCGTAGGAGGCGATTCTGCTTGCGATTTCGTAGTCGACCAGCACGCAGCTGGCCGGCAGATACAGGTGGCAGAAGTCTTCGAAGCCATCCAAGACGTTGGCGCTGTACTGCGCATAGATGAGACCCTTCGCGCGTCTCTTCACGACGGCGACGAATGTGGCGGCGAACGCGCTGTTTGGTGATGAGTTGGCCGCCTCCAACGGAGCCGAGCACAGGACGATCTTGCCGGTGATGTTGACTGACGCCAGTGAGTCCTCGTCGCATCTGTGTGTGTCAATGGCATATTGGCATTGGTCAGCGTCACTTGTTCAAGATTTATTTATTTTAGTGTGTTGACTGTGCTGCGTTGTTCTGGCGATGATCATTTCGTTCCATTACCTTTGCCCATCGACGAGCATATGAAAGTTGCTGTTGTTCATTGTTGCATTGTAGTTAAGAGATTGCCCCTGGATTTAAAATCGACACGAAAAAAAAATCACTATTAACCTTTAACATAGTGCAGGCGTCTTTTGAAAGAAAGAAAAGCAAAAAAAAAAGGTCGAACGGTGACGGTAATGCGTACCACAAGCTTCTCTTTGTTCCCGAGTGACATCACGGTTGGAAACGAGCGATCTATGGTGCTAGCGGCCACCGTGATGACCCACGGCACGGCGTTCGACACGGACTGTGGCACGGGGCCCTCGTTCCCGCCGGCGAACACCACGGTGATCCCTCTCGCCACGGCGTGCAGCGTTCCGGGGACCTCACCGTACCCTCCTAGCGACAGCGACAGGACGTCCACGCCGTCGTTTATGGCGTCGTCGATGGCCGCGAGGACAGATGCATCGCCACAATCGATTTTGGGGCCCCAGCAAGCCTTGTACACCGCCAGCCTCGCCCGCGGCGCCCCTCCACGGGCCATGCCCGCGGCCAGGCCGCTCTGCCGGTGGCTCACGTTGTACACCTGCCCGCCGAGGATCGTCGAGGCAGCGTGCGTGCCGTGTCCGCTAAGATCCCTTGGCGACTTGTACTCACCTTTGAGCAGCTCGTCCGGGATGTCACCGGAGTACCATCGCGCACCGATGATCTTCCGGTTGCAACTCGTTGTGTTGAACTCCGCACCGGTCTGGCACTTTCCCTTCCATCGTGCGGGCACAGGGCCATAGCCGTTATCTTCGAAGCTTCGTGATGTAGGCCATATCCCTGTAACACGGTTCATCCCGGCTAAATTACTAAATTTTTTTATATATGGCATGCTAATTCAGCGAGAGTAGCACTAGCATGTAATGCATTTTTCAACCTGAATCGATGACGCCAACAATGACATCTTCACCATAGTTTGCCTTCTTCAGGAGATTTGATTGTTCATAGTAGTTAAGTCCAAGAAAATCCCAGCTCCGGGTCGTGTGTGCTTTATGATAAGTGTTAGGTTTTACACTGACAACTCCAGGTAATTCTGCACCGGAAACTCATTAGTTCCATAATAATGATCATGCAAGAGGTAATATGACATGCTCATGCCATTATAAAGGATCGATGATTACTTGCAAGTTCTTCAGCTTGGGATTCGGTGAGCATTGCAGCGAATCCAGAGAATCCGTGCTTGTAGCTGTAGACTATAGATTTCATGGCTTCATCCTTACTGTTCCATTGAAAACAAGTGACAAAATTAACCCAAGTTCCTTGTCATGTCAAGATGCAGAATTTATAACTTGAACTACAAATTAATACCTCCCAAAAACGGAAGTAAGAGCGTCATGGTGCGATGCGGTGACCACAGATGGATCATCATGCTTCTTCTCCCCCATGTAAACGATGTAGAGCTGAAAATTCAATGAAAAAATGTTCCCAAGAATAATGTCAGTAACTCTTGTGAAACAAAGTAGGAAATCATGTTTCATATGGGAGAAACCGGCTTACTCTGCTGGACGCATCGGCGAAAATGGGGAGTACCACTACCAGTACAAGAATCAAGTACAGAGTAGGAAGAAAAGGTGATCTCGAGTCCATGTTTGATTTCGAGGAGTATGTTCTTATGGTTTGGTGTTGTGATTTATGCTGTGGCATGCAGGTATAAATAGCAGATAGCATCCAACATTAATCACGCGGGGGATATGCAGGAACTGCGTTAAAAAATGAAAATCCTCGTGTTTGCGTGTTGATTTGTTCTTTCAGGTCACAAGTAACGACAGAAAGAGACTAATTAATAAATCAAATCCACACTTGTATGGTAAGCATTGTGGTTTGATTTGTTCGTCATCCTCAAAGAACAGTGATATGATAATACTGTTTCACATGCAATGACCAGATCAACATTGTGTGGTGATGAAAGGAATTTATTAATTAGTAGAGTTGGGTATAGCTCTAACTCCTAAATTTAACTTCAGAAATTGGGTTTGGACTGGAGTTGTGGAGCTGCATAAACCCAGCTGAACTTCTCTAGTTTATTTTGTGAGAGAGCTTCACCCAGCTCCACTCCCATTTTAGGTGGAACTGAAACTGTTTGGCTGAGCTCCAGTTCTAGAAGAGGTGGAGCTGGAATTGGAATTGTACCAAACAGACCCTAAGTCATCCGCTTGGATGAAGCTTCTGCTGCAGCATGGCTGCGAAAAAGCGGGCTGTATTATTTAAGTATTATGACTTATTCTTGTCGCCGAGGTTAAACTTAGATGCACGGAGAATTTACCTACTCTTGATAAGGCCCTGCTTAGTTCCCACGTAAAACTTTTACTCTGTCATATCGAATATTTGGACACATGTATGGAGTATTAAATATAGAAAAAACTAATTACACAGATTGCGTGTAAATTATGAGATGAAACTTTTAAGCTTAATTGCTCCATTATTTGACAATGTGGTGCTGCAATAAATATTTGTTAATGACGAATTAATTAGGCTTAATGTATTCATCTCGTAGTTTATAGGTGGATTCTGTAATTTGTTTTTTCATTAGTCTACGTTTAATACTTTAAATGTATGCCCGTATATCCAATGTGACATGCCAAAACTTTTCACCTATATATAGAACTAAACATGACCTAAACCTTTCAAAACTGTGAGCTGCCTTATGGGCAGAGAGAAAAAGAAGTGAACCGTACCCAGGGAAATTTCTTCTGCTCCATAATTCCAGAGTCAAACTTCCAGAACTCACACGCCCACCAAACCTACTAGAATTATCTCTAGCTCAATTAGCATCATCACAAAAATCCTTTTACGCAATATGCAATCAAATTTGGAATTTACATACTGTAATTTGTCGATATATTCAATTTTCTCACAAGCTCCATACATTTTTTCTATCGGCACCTACGGATGGAATTCCCGAATAATCGGAGAGTACATTATACTAGTGCAGTGGCTAGCACACACATTCATAACCTTATCATCACATCCACATATAATACACGTACAAATAGATGACATGGTTCATATAACCTAGCGAGGGCATAAGTCATAAAATATAGTTTGGTGGCTAATATTTCAAGGCAACAGTGAAGAAAGGCTCAGTGGCTAAGGTCGGCTTCACCCTTTAGAAGGTCATTAAATGCCTAATTTTAACAGTGTTATCCCATTAACTGGTAGAACTGGTATTTTTTTTATATCTACTCCCTCCATTCCATAATATAACGCACAACTATTTTTTAAAGTTATTTCATAATATAAGGCGCATATACATGCATGTCATTAATTAGCACATCTTTTCCATTAAAATATTATTATTTAAATCATCCATCATCAAGATCTCTAATTTTATTGGGTGCATGTATTCTATTTATTAGGGTAATCCAAACTATGAAGTGATAATAATTATTTATTGATCTTCGGATTAAGGGTGGTTGTGCCTTATATTTTGTAATGGAGGGAGTATACATATATATATTTAAAAATAAGTGAGACATAAACACTTAGGTAAGTAGTGGAGAAACAAGTGACACATGAACACTTAGATAAGTAGTGGATATAATTTTTTAGTGTATTCATGATGTATTAGTTTTATTTTTGTGGTAAAGTTGAAGTTTCATCCATGAAATAGGCGCTCAGCTTTCAAAACAATTACTCCCTCCATCTACTTTTGATAGTCATATTTCATCTTGGCACACAGACCAACGATAAGTGATTCTACTTATCATCCATTTAAACATGCTACTAGTCATTCCTAGTAAACAAGCGATTCATTAATATTTACATTTCTCGATGCCCATGTAACCAATCTTGTGTGGAAGAATGGAGAGTCACGCATTAAAATCAAGAAAGCCATTAAGATGATAAGTTGTTGGATTGAAATATGACTATCAAAAATAAAATTTTCAGATTTAGAAATATCACTATCAAAAAAAAAAAAGATGGAGGGAGTATAATTGACAATAGGCCAATTAATTAGCAGGAGGGCTAGCTTGATGGTAGAAATAAAATATATTTATTAATGATAATAGTTTTTTCAGAATTTGCAAGCAAAGAAGACATAAAAACACGTTACTGTTTACACTCTATTCTCAAAAAAATACTATTAACACACTCAGTTTCTTAGAGAGAGAATCTACTCAGTACCACTGAGTTTGGCACAGTTCAACAATATGCCACTGACTTTGTCCACATCCATAATATACTATTGACTTTCCCTTAACCTCTACGATTTACTATCATGGTCACTGACTGTTAGTTTGCATTGAGGAAAAGACAAGTATGCCCTTATGAAGGTGAAGACCAGTAGCATTGAGCAAGATGCATTGCAAAATTTGACAGAAAGATGCATAAATCCCCATGTCCAAGTTTAGCATAACCAAGTTCAATCTTACAAGAGCTAAAACAACAAGTTAAGTGGCATATATGTTAATGGAGGGAGCAACAATGGCAATCGACAGGTTGGGAGCGGCTGGGGGTTGCATTGACGAGGGCAACAACTCTCCAGCAGGGGCGCCGTGTAGGGCTGTCAACGAGCCGAGCTCGAGCGAGCTTTCATGTGTAGGCTCGAGCTTGCTATGGACTCGAGTCGAGCTCGAGCCGAGCCCAGGTTTGCCGCAAGCTTGAAGTCGAGCTCGAGCTCGGCTCGTTCGAGCTTCGAGCTTTTCTCGAGCCTACCTGGTGTAGTGAAATACTAGAACTGTGATGCATGATTAGATAGGAAAAAGTAATACTAGTGCTCCTATGCAAGCCGCACAGTCGCACACTAGTAGTAGTACTAGTACTACCAGCCATGCTCTTGTTGGGACTTGGGAAATGGGACAACAAATGCACTCTGCCACTGACAGTACTAGTGCTCAGTACTAGTACTAGTAGAGAATATGGCAGTACTAGTGCTCAGTATAGTAGAGAATTTAAACGAGTTAAGAGAGAGAGGGGGAGGAAATATACAGGAGAAGGAACATGTGCTAGATGCTGAGGCTCGCCGAGCTATTCGAGCTCGGCTCGGCAGGCTCGCGAGCTTGAAGTCAAGCTCGAGCTCGGTTTGAATCTTAGACGAGCCGAGTTCGAATCGAGCTCGTAACGAATCAAGCTCGAGTAGCTCGCGAGCCTCGAGCTTTTTTGACAGCCCTAGCGCCGTGTCCCCTTGATTGTGACGGCGGCGCTCAAGACAACGGCAGCACCAGCAGTAGCTCTCCAACAGGGGCGTCGTCTCCTATCTATTGTGACGACAGCGTTGTCCATAGGGATTGATTGAATCCTATGTTTAGGGTAACTTTCCTTCAGCCTTATAATTTGAGACATTAGTTTAGCAAAGGCATAGTTTTGTGTCGATAGAAAACACACATCGGACCATCTAGTAGATGCGTCAATCAAAACCATAAAATATATGAACAGTCTAGATCTTGGCATAAAAGGACCACACAAATATCCCCTTGAATGCGTTCAAGGACTTTAAATGGTTCGGCTCTAATTTCGAGATAAGAGGGTCTCAAAATCAGTTTCCCACATGCAGTGCATACAAAATCAGAGAATTTGAGAAATTTATCAGTGATCAAATGATGACCAGTAGTGTTGCCAATAAATTCTCATCATCCCGATGCCGGGGTGCCGAAGTCGATCATGCCGAGTATGGAATGCATCAACATTTTGAAAAATTACTTCATACACAACATGTGCAACGGGCTTAATGTATGTATAGTAAAATCCTGATGTGAGAGATAGAATTTTCTCGCAAATGCGTTTGCCATATCTATTTTGTTTAGTTAAGAGAAGGAATTCTTCTCGATTATGCATATGGGTTTCAATGTGGAACCTATTTTGACGGATATCTCTATAACTTAGTAGGGTACGGGTTGAATCGGGATATAATAAAGCATCATCGATTGTAATTTGTGTACCCATTGGGAGTGTAATAGTTTCTCGTCCTGAGCCAACTATTACAGTATCGTGTCCAGCGATAGTCAAAACTTTGCCTTATCTTCTTTTGAGAGTTATGAAAGTATTTGATCTCCCTAAGTATAGAGTTTGTGGTACCATTGTCCATAAGACATAATTCCTCTCCAATCAGAGCAATATCCTTAGACATCTATAATGAAAGAAGAATTGCTTAGTTGAGAATTTTTTATCCAATATTATTAAATACATGCAATAATTAAAACATTAAATACATTGTATGACGTTTACATAGGTTAATAGTACATACTCTAATGACTAGCAAGTCTTACAACCTTACAATATAAGGGAGTTTGTACTTATCATCTTATTACAACCACCATTGTTTAACAAACTATAGGATATCAATATATTGTTTCAAACACACTGAGATTAAAGCAGTTTCACCTCCATGTGGGATGCACTATGATTACAGTAAATCACCAAGTGGGTCCGTTGAGCAGTACTCGATGAGCATGTCGTCCATTGCAGGCAGTGGAGCGATGTCCTCTGGGAGAAGATTGAGATTGTTCTCTGGTTCAACAGGAGCCTAGTGAGAACATCCAACCTTAGGTCTTTCTTCATTTATAAGATTGAAGTGAGCTTCAAATCTTGGTTCCTCAGAAGACTTTTTCTCCTTGAGGGATTTCTGATATAGGAGAACAAGATGTTTTGGGATGCGGCAATCTTTAGCGACATGATAGTTAGATCCACACATGTTGCAATGCTTGTTGTTGTTGCCATGAGGTTGTGGTGCCTTACCCTTTCCTTTTCCTTTCTTTCAACCATTGGATTTGCGCCTGTTGTTGCGTTTGCATTTTCCAGTCAAATTCTTAGGATTATTCGAAGAATTTCCTTTAAATCCTTTCTTGTTCTCAGCATCATTTTTGACATTGAAGTGCACCTCAGACAGTGGAGCAGAGCCGGGGGGGCGCTATTAGACTTCTAGAAATTGTTAGTGCGATACTGTTGGTTTAGTATCTTGTCCGGAAGCATAGTTGATAGAGTTTTCTCTATCTTCTCTGCTTCCGTTGGCTCTTTTTCGCAAAACTTCAACTTGGAGCAAATGTTATGAACAACATGATTGTATTCTACCACAGTTTTGAAATACTGTAGGCGTAAATGAATCCATTCATAATTAGCCTCAGCCCAAATGAGTTCCTTTTGCTGATTATAATGCTCTTTGAGAGCTTTCCATAAGTTGAGTGGGCTCGTCTCCAACATGTATTCCTTCTTGAGATCTTTATGTATATAGAGCCTCAGAAGGAAAAGGGCAGTGTTTTTCTTCCTATTCTCGATTGGTGGATCCCCATCGTTGGGTTCCTCAATTGTATTAGAAATCCCATGAGAAGCAAAGTTTATTTTGATATCAAAAGCCCAAATTGGGTAGTTAGTCCCATCAAGGGCGAGTTCATCGAACTCTTTAGTTGCCATGTCCCTACAATCACGATTAACATTATTAATTTACAGAGTTAAATTAATAAAACATGATATTGAAGTTGTAATCTCAATGCAAAATGTAAGACTTCATATTTTGTAATGTTTCGAAAAGATGTAGGTAATAGAACTAACAATTTGAGTTAAAATTCGAAATTAGGTGGCACAATATGGATAATCACCAAGTAATTAAACTGTGGAGTAGATCTCTTAATAGTGGGCAAGATATACATGCTGCCTAAAACATGGTCTCCAGGCAAATATATTCTGGTGAATATACCGCAGCCAATGCTTAGGACTCCACTACCTTGTGCTTTTCCAAATTTCAAATAATCTCATTTTTCAAAACATATTCTCGGAAATAACACAAGTGGGTAATCATCGTAAGATGCAGACCTCTTTGTGATGGGCATGATACTCGTTGCCTAGGTTATGACCATTGTGGCCAATTTGTAGAACTTCATCTGGGTAATCATCATAAAATGTAGACCACTCAATGATGGGCGAGATACTCGCTACCTAGGTTATGGTCGTTGTGACAATATTATATGTCTCCATCTACATGTGCAGTCAAACATGCATTAAATTCTCCATTAATCATGTTGTACATAATTAAGAGAATTTGCTAAATTAAAGTACAAAATTTAAAGAATTTTGTAAATTAATGAAGCGAGGAAGTAGAGCGTATCTTCAAATAATATGAAAAAGGTATTTTATTAAGACAACTAATAAATTTAGTAAAGCAGGGTATTTAAATAAACACCTATGTTAATTAACATATAACATCAACGGTCTACAAGACCATTACATGATAATTTGTACAATTGATGAATTGCTTCCACTAAATTATGTAAAACACAGGGACTCGTAAGTAAAATACTGCTCAAATAAAAATTAAAAACTAAAAAAATAAAAGGTAATTGGGTGGTGTGACTCCTCCTCGA